>NW_024544028.1:0-1222318 GCF_018167655.1 Microtus oregoni | reverse complement strand
ACTGAGCACCCAGCAACCTGAGCACTGAGCACCCTGAGTACAGAGCACCCAGCACCCTGAGCACTGAGCACCCAGCACCCCGAGCACTGAGCACCCAGCACCCAGAGCACTGAGCACTGAGCACCCTGAGTACAGAGCACTGAGCACCCTGAGCACTGAGCACCAAGCACCCTGAGTACTGAGCACTGAGCACCCTGAGCACTGAGCACCCAGCACCCTGAGTACTGAGCACCCAGCACCCTGAGCACTGAGCACCCTGAGTACTAAGCACCCAGCACCCTGAGTACTGAGCAACCAGCACCCTGAGCACTGAGCACCCAGCACGCTGAGTACTGAGCACTGAGCACCCTGAGTACTGAGCAGCGAGCACCCAGAGCACTGAGCACCCAGCACGCTGAGTACTGAGCACTGAGCACCCTGAGTACTGAGCACCGAGCACCCTGAGTACTGAGCACCCAGCACTCTGAGCACTGAGCACCCAGCACCCCGAGCACTGAGCACCCAGCACCCCGAGCACTGAGCACCCAGCACCCCGAGCACTGAGCACCCAGCACCCCGAGCACTGAGCACTGAGCACCCTAAGTACTGAGCACTGAGCACCCTGAGTACTAAGCACCCAGCACCCTGAGTACTGAGCACCCAGAACCCTGAGTACTGAGCACCCAGCACCCTGAGTACTGAGCACCCAGCACCCTGAGCACTGAGCACCCAGCACCCTGAGTACTGAGCAACCAGCACCCTGAGTACTGAGCACCCAGCACCCTGAGCACTGAGCACCCAGCACCCTGAGTACTGAGCACTGAGCACCCTGTGTACTGAGCACCGAGCACCCCGATCACTGAGCAAATAGCACCCCGAGCACTGAGCAACCAGCAGCCCGAGGACTGAGCACCCAGCACCCTGAGTACTGAGCACACCGCACCCTGAGAACTGAGCACCCAGCACCCCGAGTACTGAGCACCCAGCACCCTGAGCACTGAGCACCCAGCACCCTGAGCACTGTGCACTGAGCACCCAGCAGCACCCAGCACACTGAGTACTGAGCACCCAGCACCCGGAGCACTGATCACCCAGGAACCTGAGTACTGAGCACCGAGTACCCTGAGTACTGAGCACCCAGCACCCCGAGCACTGAGCACCCAGCACCCTGAGTACTGAGCACTGAGCTCCCAGCACCCCGAGCACTGAGCACCCAGCACCCTGTGTACTGAGCACTGAGTACCCAGTACCCCGAGCACTGAGACCCAGCACCCTGAGCACTGAGCACCCAGCACCCCGAGTTCTGAGCACCCAGCACCCCTAGCACTGAGCACCCAGCACCCTGAGCACTGAGCAACCAGCATCCTGAGTACTGAGCACCCAGCACCCCGAGTACTGAGCACCCAGCACCCCGAACACCGAGCACCCTGAGTACAAAGCACCGAGCACCCTGAGCACTGAGCATACAGCACCCGGAGCACTGAGCACACAGCAACCTGAGTACTGAGCACCCAGCACCCCGAGCACTGAGCACCCAGCACCCTGAGTACTGAGCACCCAGCACCCCGAGCACTGAGCACCCAGCACCCTGAGTACTGAGCACCCAGCACCCCGAGCACTGAGCACCGAGCACCCTGAGTACTGAGCACCCAGCACCCTGAGCACTGAGCACCCAGCACGAGTACTGAGCACCCAGCACCCTGATTACTGAGCACCAAGCAACCCGAGCACTGAGCACCGAGCACCCCGAGCACTGAGCACCCAACACCCCGAGCACTGAGCACCCAGCACCCCGAGCACTGAGCACCCAGCACCCTGAGCACTGAGCACCCAGCACCCTGAGTACTGAGCACCCAGCACCCTGAGTACTGAGCACCCAGCACCCTGAGTACTGAGCACCCAGCGTACTGAGCACCGAGCACCCATCACACTGAGTACTGAGCACCAAGCACCCTGAGCACTGAGCACCCAGCACCCTGAGTACTGAGCACTGAGCACCCCGAGTACTGAGCACCGAGCACCCCGAGCACTGAGCACCCAGCACCCTGAGCACTGAGCACCCAGCACCCTGAGTACTGAGCACCCTGCACCCTGAGCACTGAGCACCCAGCACCCTGAGCACTGAGCACCCAGCACCCTGAGTACTGAGCACCCAGCACCCTGAGTACTGAGCACCCAGCGTACTGAGCACCGAGCACCCAGCACCCTGAGTACTGAGCACCAAGCACCCTGAGCACTGAGCACCCAGCACCCTGAGTACTGAGCACTGAGCACCCCGAGTACTGAGCACCGAGCACCCCGAGCACTGAGCACCCAGCACCCCGAGCACCGAGCACCCTGAGTACTGAGCACCCTGCACCCTGAGCACTGAGCACCCAGCACCCTGAGCACTGAGCACTGAGCACCCCGAGTACTGAGCACCGAGCACCCCGAGCACTGAGCACCCAGCACCCTGAGCACTGAACACACAGCATCCTGAGTACTGAGCACCGAGCACCCCGAGCACTGAGCACCCAGAACCCTGAGCACTGAGCACCCTTAGTACTGAGCACTGAGCACCCTGAGTACTGAGCACTGAGCACCCTGTGTACTGAGCACCCAGCACCCTGAGTACTGAACACCCAGCACCCTGAGCAATGATCACCCTGAGTACTGAGCACCCAGCACCTTGAGCACTGAGCACCGAGAACCCCGAGCACTGAGCACCCAGCACCCGGAGTACTGAGCACCCAGCACCCTGAGTACTAAGCACCGAGCACCCTGAGCACTGAGCACCCAGCACCCTGACCACTGAACTCACAGCACCCTGAGTACTGAGCACCCCGAGCACTGAGCACCCAGCACCCTGAGTACTGAGCACCGAGCACCCCGAGCACTGAGCACCCAGCACCCCGAGCACTGAGCACCCAGCACCCCGAGCACTGAGCACCCAGCACCCTGAGTACTGAGCACCCAGCACCCTGAGTACTGAGCACCCAGCACCCTGAGCACTGAGTACCCAGCACCCTGAGCACTGAGCACCCAGCACCCTGAGCACTGAGCACCCAGCACCCTGAGCACTGAGCACCCAGCACCCTGAGTACTGAGCACTGAGCACCCAGCACCCCAAGCACTGAGCACCCAGCACCCTGAGTACTGAGCACTGAGCACCCAGCACCCCGAGCACTGAGCACCCAGCACCCTGAGTACTGAGCACCCAGCGCCCTGAGCACTGAGCACCCAGCACCCCGAGCACTGAGCACCCAGCACCCTGAGCACTGAGCACCCTGAGTACTGAGCACTGAGCACCCTGAGTACTGAGCACTGAGCACCCTGAGTACTGAGCACCCAGCACCCTGAGCAATGAGCACCCTGAGTACTGAGCACCCAGCACACTGAGCACTGAGCACCGAGCACCCCGAGCACTGAGCACCCAGCACCCGTAGTACTGAGCACCCAGCACCCTGAGTACTAAGCACCGAGCACCCTGAGTACTGAGCACCCAGTACCCTGAGCACTGAACACACAGCACCCTGAGTACTGAGCACCCCGAGCACTGGGCACCCAGCACCCTGAGCACTGAGGACCCAGCACCCTGAGTACTGAGCTCCCAGCACCCTGAGCACTGAGCACCCAGCACCCTGAGTACTGAGCACCCAGCACCCTGAGCACTAAGCACCCAGCACCCTGAGTACTGAGCATCCAGCACCCCGAGCACTGAGCAGCCAGCACCCTGAGTACTGAGCACTGAGCACCCAGCACCCCGAGCACTGAGCACTCAGCACCATGTGTACTGAGCACTGAGTACCCAGCACCCCGAGCACTGAGCACCCAGCAACCTGAGCACTGAGCACCCTGAGTACAGAGCACCCAGCACCCTGAGCACTGAGCACCCAGCACCCCGAGAACTGAGCACCCAGCACCCAGAGCACTGAGCACTGAGCACCCTGAGTACAGAGCACTGAGCACCCTGAGCACTGAGCACCAAGCACCCTGAGTACTGAGCACTGAGCACCCTGAGCACTGAGCACCCAGCACCCTGAGTACTGAGCACCCAGCACCCTGAGCACTGAGCACCCTGAGTACTAAGCACCCAGCACCCTGAGTACTGAGCAACCAGCACCCTGAGCACTGAGCACCCAGCACGCTGAGTACTGAGCACTGAGCACCCTGAGTACTGAGCAGCGAGCACCCAGAGCACTGAGCACCCAGCACGCTGAGTACTGAGCACTGAGCACCCTGAGTACTGAGCACCGAGCACCCTGAGTACTGAGCACCCAGCACTCTGAGCACTGAGCACCCAGCACCCCGAGCACTGAGCACCCAGCACCCCGAGCACTGAGCACCCAGCACCCCGAGCACTGAGCACCCAGCACCCCGAGCACTGAGCACTGAGCACCCTAAGTACTGAGCACTGAGCACCCTGAGTACTAAGCACCCAGCACCCTGAGTACTGAGCACCCAGAACCCTGAGTACTGAGCACCCAGCACCCTGAGTACTGAGCACCCAGCACCCTGAGCACTGAGCACCCAGCACCCTGAGTACTGAGCAACCAGCACCCTGAGTACTGAGCACCCAGCACCCTGAGCACTGAGCACCCAGCACCCTGAGTACTGAGCACTGAGCACCCTGTGTACTGAGCACCGAGCACCCCGATCACTGAGCACATAGCACCCCGAGCACTGAGCAACCAGCACCCCGAGGACTGAGCACCCAGCACTCTGAGTACTGAGCACACCGCACCCTGAGAACTGAGCACCCAGCACCCCGAGTACTGAGCACCCAGCACCCTGAGCACTGAGCACCCAGCACCCTGAGCACTGTGCACTGAGCACCCAGCAGCACCCAGCACACTGAGTACTGAGCACCCAGCACCCGGAGCACTGATCACCCAGGAACCTGAGTACTGAGCACCGAGTACCCTGAGTACTGAGCACCCAGCACCCCGAGCACTGAGCACCCAGCACCCTGAGTACTGAGCACTGAGCTCCCAGCACCCCGAGCACTGAGCACCCAGCACCCTGTGTACTGAGCACTGAGTACCCAGTACCCCGAGCACTGAGACCCAGCACCCTGAGCACTGAGCACCCAGCACCCCGAGTTCTGAGCACCCAGCACCCCTAGCACTGAGCACCCAGCACCCTGAGCACTGGGCAACCAGCATCCTGAGTACTGAGCACCCAGCACCCCGAGTACTGAGCACCCAGCACCCCGAACACCGAGCACCCTGAGTACAAAGCACCGAGCACCGTGAGCACTGAGCATACAGCACCCGGAGCACTGAGCACACAGCAACCTGAGTACTGAGCACCCAGCACCCCGAGCACTGAGCACCCAGCACCCTGAGTACTGAGCACCCAGCACCCCGAGCACTGAGCACCCAGCACCCTGAGTACTGAGCACCCAGCACCCCGAGCACTGAGCACCAAGCACCCTGAGTACTGAGCACCCAGCACCCTGAGCACTGAGCACCCAGCACGAGTACTGAGCACCCAGCACCCTGATTACTGAGCACCAAGCAACCCGAGCACTGAGCACCGAGCACCCCGAGCACTGAGCACCCAACACCCCGAGCACTGAGCACCCAGCACCCCGAGCACTGAGCACCCAGCACCCTGAGCACTGAGCACCCAGCACCCTGAGTACTGAGCACCCAGCACCCTGAGTACTGAGCACCCAGCACCCTGAGTACTGAGCACCCAGCGTACTGAGCACCGAGCACCCATCACACTGAGTACTGAGCACCAAGCACCCTGAGCACTGAGCACCCAGCACCCTGAGTACTGAGCACTGAGCACCCCGAGTACTGAGCACCGAGCACCCCGAGCACTGAGCACCCAGCACCCTGAGCACTGAGCACCCAGCACCCTGAGTACTGAGCACCCTGCACCCTGAGCACTGAGCACCCAGCACCCTGAGCACTGAGCACCCAGCACCCTGAGTACTGAGCACCCAGCACCCTGAGTACTGAGCACCCAGCGTACTGATCACCGAGCACCCAGCACCCTGAGTACTGAGCACCAAGCACCCTGAGCACTGAGCACCCAGCACCCTGAGTACTGAGCACTGAGCACCCCGAGTACTGAGCACCGAGCACCCCGAGCACTGAGCACCCAGCACCCCGAGCACCGAGCACCCTGAGTACTGAGCACCCTGCACCCTGAGCACTGAGCACCCAGCACCCTGAGCACTGAGCACTGAGCACCCCGAGTACTGAGCACCGAGCACCCCGAGCACTGAGCACCCAGCACCCTGAGCACTGAACACACAGCATCCTGAGTACTGAGCACCGAGCACCCCGAGCACTGAGCACCCAGAACCCTGAGCACTGAGCACCCTTAGTACTGAGCACTGAGAACCCTGAGTACTGAGCACTGAGCACCCTGTGTACTGAGCACCCAGCACCCTGAGTACTGAACACCCAGCACCCTGAGCAATGATCACCCTGAGTACTGAGCACCCAGCACCTTGAGCACTGAGCACCGAGAACCCCGAGCACTGAGCACCCAGCACCCGGAGTACTGAGCACCCAGCACCCTGAGTACTAAGCACCGAGCACCCTGAGCACTGAGCACCCAGCACCCTGACCACTGAACTCACAGCACCCTGAGTACTGAGCACCCCGAGCACTGAGCACCCAGCACCCTGAGTACTGAGCACCGAGCACCCCGAGCACTGAGCACCCAGCACCCCGAGCACTGAGCACCCAGCACCCCGAGCACTGAGCACCCAGCACCCTGAGTACTGAGCACCCAGCACCCTGAGTACTGAGCACCCAGCACCCTGAGCACTGAGTACCCAGCACCCTGAGCACTGAGCACCCAGCACCCTGAGCACTGAGCACCCAGCACCCAGAGCACTGAGCACCCAGCACCCTGAGTACTGAGCACTGAGCACCCAGCACCCCAAGCACTGAGCACCCAGCACCCTGAGTACTGAGCACTGAGCACCCAGCACCCCGAGCACTGAGCACCCAGCACCCTGAGTACTGAGCACCCAGCGCCCTGAGCACTGAGCACCCAGCACCCCGAGCACTGAGCACCCAGCACCCTGAGCACTGAGCACCCTGAGTACTGAGCACTGAGCACCCTGAGTACTGAGCACTGAGCACCCTGAGTACTGAGCACCCAGCACCCTGAGCAATGAGCACCCTGAGTACTGAGCACCCAGCACACTGAGCACTGAGCACCGAGCACCCCGAGCACTGAGCACCCAGCACCCGTAGTACTGAGCACCCAGCACCCTGAGTACTAAGCACCGAGCACCCTGAGTACTGAGCACCCAGTACCCTGAGCACTGAACACACAGCACCCTGAGTACTGAGCACCCCGAGCACTGGGCACCCAGCACCCTGAGCACTGAGGACCCAGCACCCTGAGTACTGAGCTCCCAGCACCCTGAGCACTGAGCACCCAGCACCCTGAGTACTGAGCACCCAGCACCCTGAGCACTAAGCACCCAGCACCCTGAGTACTGAGCATCCAGCACCCCGAGCACTGAGCAGCCAGCACCCTGAGTACTGAGCACTGAGCACCCAGCACCCCGAGCACTGAGCACTCAGCACCATGTGTACTGAGCACTGAGTACCCAGCACCCCGAGCACTGAG
Organism: Microtus oregoni; assembly: GCF_018167655.1. NCBI lineage: Eukaryota > Metazoa > Chordata > Mammalia > Rodentia > Cricetidae > Microtus > Microtus oregoni. Next base: position 1,214,752 of record NW_024544028.1, on the reverse strand, counting down.
CACCCAGCAACCTGAGCACTGAGCACCCTGAGTACAGAGCACCCAGCACCCTGAGCACTGAGCACCCAGCACCCCGAGCACTGAGCACCCAGCACCCAGAGCACTGAGCACTGAGCACCCTGAGTACAGAGCACTGAGCACCCTGAGCACTGAGCACCAAGCACCCTGAGTACTGAGCACTGAGCACCCTGAGCACTGAGCACCCAGCACCCTGAGTACTGAGCACCCAGCACCCTGAGCACTGAGCACCCTGAGTACTAAGCACCCAGCACCCTGAGTACTGAGCAACCAGCACCCTGAGCACTGAGCACCTAGCACGCTGAGTACTGAGCACTGAGCACCCTGAGTACTGAGCAGCGAGCACCCAGAGCACTGAGCACCCAGCACGCTGAGTACTGAGCACTGAGCACCCTGAGTACTGAGCACCGAGCACCCTGAGTACTGAGCACCCAGCACTCTGAGCACTGAGCACCCAGCACCCCGAGCACTGAGCACCCAGCACCCCGAGCACTGAGCACCCAGCACCCCGAGCACTGAGCACCCAGCACCCCGAGCACTGAGCACTGAGCACCCTAAGTACTGAGCACTGAGCACCATGAGTACTAAGCACCCAGCACCCTGAGTACTGAGCACCCAGAACCCTGAGTACTGAGCACCCAGCACCCTGAGTACTGAGCACCCAGCACCCTGAGCACTGAGCACCCAGCACCCTGAGTACTGAGCAACCAGCACCCTGAGTACTGAGCACCCAGCACCCTGAGCACTGAGCACCCAGCACCCTGAGTACTGAGCACTGAGCACCCTGTGTACTGAGCACCGAGCACCCCGATCACTGAGCACATAGCACCCCGAGCACTGAGCAACCAGCACCCCGAGGACTGAGCACCCAGCACCCTGAGTACTGAGCACACCGCACCCTGAGAACTGAGCACCCAGCACCCCGAGTACTGAGCACCCAGCACCCTGAGCACTGAGCACCCAGCACCCTGAGCACTGTGCACTGAGCACCCAGCAGCACCCAGCACACTGAGTACTGAGCACCCAGCACCCGGAGCACTGATCACCCAGGAACCTGAGTACTGAGCACCGAGTACCCTGAGTACTGAGCACCCAGCACCCTGAGCACTGAGCACCCAGCACCCTGAGTACTGAGCACTGAGCTCCCAGCACCCCGAGCACTGAGCACCCAGCACCCTGTGTACTGAGCACTGAGTACCCAGTACCCCGAGCACTGAGACCCAGCACCCTGAGCACTGAGCACCCAGCACCCCGAGTTCTGAGCACCCAGCACCCCTAGCACTGAGCACCCAGCACCCTGAGCACTGAGCAACCAGCATCCTGAGTACTGAGCACCCAGCACCCCGAGTACTGAGCACCCAGCACCCCGAACACCGAGCACCCTGAGTACAAAGCACCGAGCACCCTGAGCACTGAGCATACAGCACCCGGAGCACTGAGCACACAGCAACCTGAGTACTGAGCACCCAGCACCCCGAGCACTGAGCACCCAGCACCCTGAGTACTGAGCACCCAGCACCCCGAGCACTGAGCACCCAGCACCCTGAGTACTGAGCACCCAGCACCCCGAGCACTGAGCACCGAGCACCCTGAGTACTGAGCACCCAGCACCCTGAGCACTGAGCACCCAGCACGAGTACTGAGCACCCAGCACCCTGATTACTGAGCACCAAGCACCCCGAGCACTGAGCACCGAGCACCCCGAGCACTGAGCACCCAACACCCCGAGCACTGAGCACACAGCACCCCGAGCACTGAGCACCCAGCACCCTGAGCACTGAGCACCCAGCACCCTGAGTACTGAGCACCCAGCACCCTGAGTACTGAGCACCCAGCACCCTGAGTACTGAGCACCCAGCGTACTGAGCACCGAGCACCCATCACACTGAGTACTGAGCACCAAGCACCCTGAGCACTGAGCACCCAGCACCCTGAGTACTGAGCACTGAGCACCCCGAGTACTGAGCACCGAGCACCCCGAGCACTGAGCACCCAGCACCCCGAGCACCGAGCACCCTGAGTACTGAGCACCCTGCACCCTGAGCACTGAGCACCCAGCACCCTGAGCACTGAGCACCCAGCACCCTGAGTACTGAGCACCCAGCACCCTGAGTACTGAGCACCCAGCGTACTGAGCACCGAGCACCCAGCACCCTGAGTACTGAGCACCAAGCACCCTGAGCACTGAGCACCCAGCACCCTGAGTACTGAGCAATGAGCACCCCGAGTACTGAGCACCGAGCACCCCGAGCACTGAGCACCCAGCACCCCGAGCACCGAGCACCCTGAGTACTGAGCACCCTGCACCCTGAGCACTGAGTACCCAGCACCCTGAGCACTGAGCACTGAGCACCCCGAGTACTGAGCACCGAGCACCCCGAGCACTGAGCACCCAGCACCCTGAGCACTGAACACACAGCATCCTGAGTACTGAGCACCGAGCACCCCGAGCACTGAGCACCCAGAACCCTGAGCACTGAGCACCCTTAGTACTGAGCACTGAGCACCCTGAGTACTGAGCACTGAGCACCCTGTGTACTGAGCACCCAGCACCCTGAGTACTGAACACCCAGCACCCTGAGCAATGATCACCCTGAGTACTGAGCACCCAGCACCTTGAGCACTGAGCACCGAGAACCCCGAGCACTGAGCACCCAGCACCCGGAGTACTGAGCACCCAGCAACCTGAGTACTAAGCACCGAGCACCCTGAGCACTGAGCACCCAGCACCCTGACCACTGAACTCACAGCACCCTGAGTACTGAGCACCCCGAGCACTGAGCACCCAGCACCCTGAGTACTGAGCACCGAGCACCCCGAGCACTGAGCACCCAGCACCCCGAGCACTGAGCACCCAGCACCCCGAGCACTGAGCACCCAGCACCCTGAGTACTGAGCACCCAGCACCCTGAGTACTGAGCACCCAGCACCCTGAGCACTGAGTACCCAGCACCCTGAGCACTGAGCACCCAGCACCCTGAGCACTGAGCACCCAGCACCCTGAGCACTGAGCACCCAGCACCCTGAGTACTGAGCACTGAGCACCCAGCACCCCAAGCACTGAGCACCCAGCACCCTGTGTACTGAGCACTGAGCACCCAGCACCCCGAGCACTGAGCACCCAGCACCCTGAGTACTGAGCACCCAGCGCCCTGAGCACTGAGCACCCAGCACCCCGAGCACTGAGCACCCAGCACCCTGAGCACTGAGCACCCTGAGTACTGAGCACTGAGCACCCTGAGTACTGAGCACTGAGCACCCTGAGTACTGAGCACCCAGCACCCTGAGCAATGAGCACCCTGAGTACTGAGCACCCAGCACACTGAGCACTGAGCACCGAGCACCCCGAGCACTGAGCACCCAGCACCCGTAGTACTGAGCACCCAGCACCCTGAGTACTAAGCACCGAGCACCCTGAGTACTGAGCACCCAGTACCCTGAGCACTGAACACACAGCACCCTGAGTACTGAGCACCCCGAGCACTGGGCACCCAGCACCCTGAGCACTGAGGACCCAGCACCCTGAGTACTGAGCTCCCAGCACCCTGAGCACTGAGCACCCAGCACCCTGAGTACTGAGCACCCAGCACCCTGAGCACTAAGCACCCAGCACCCTGAGTACTGAGCATCCAGCACCCCGAGCACTGAGCAGCCAGCACCCTGAGTACTGTGCACTGAGCACCCAGCACCCCGAGCACTGAGCACTCAGCACCATGTGTACTGAGCACTGAGTACCCAGCACCCCGAGCACTGAGCACCCAGCAACCTGAGCACTGAGCACCCTGAGTACAGAGCACCCAGCACCCTGAGCACTGAGCACCCAGCACCCCGAGCACTGAGCACCCAGCACCCAGAGCACTGAGCACTGAGCACCCTGAGTACAGAGCACTGAGCACCCTGAGCACTGAGCACCAAGCACCCTGAGTACTGAGCACTGAGCACCCTGAGCACTGAGCACCCAGCACCCTGAGTACTGAGCACCCAGCACCCTGAGCACTGAGCACCCTGAGTACTAAGCACCCAGCACCCTGAGTACTGAGCAACCAGCACCCTGAGCACTGAGCACCCAGCACGCTGAGTACTGAGCACTGAGCACCCTGAGTACTGAGCAGCGAGCACCCAGAGCACTGAGTACCCAGCACGCTGAGTACTGAGCACTGAGCACCCTGAGTACTGAGCACCGAGCACCCTGAGTACTGAGCACCCAGCACTCTGAGCACTGAGCACCCAGCACCCCGAGCACTGAGCACCCAGCACCCCGAGCACTGAGCACCCAGCACCCCGAGCACTGAGCACCCAGCACCCCGAGCACTGAGCACTGAGCACCCTAAGTACTGAGCACTGAGCACCCTGAGTACTAAGCACCCAGCACCCTGCGTACTGAGCACCCAGAACCCTGAGTACTGAGCACCCAGCACCCTGAGTACTGAGCACCCAGCACCCTGAGCACTGAGCACCCAGCACCCTGAGTACTGAGCAACCAGCACCCTGAGTACTGAGCACCCAGCACCCTGAGCACTGAGCACCCAGCACCCTGAGTACTGAGCACTGAGCACCCTGTGTACTGAGCACCGAGCACCCCGATCACTGAGCACATAGCACCCCGAGCACTGAGCAACCAGCACCCCGAGGACTGAGCACCCAGCACCCTGAGTACTGAGCACACCGCACCCTGAGAACTGAGCACCCAGCACCCCGAGTACTGAGCACCCAGCACCCTGAGCACTGAGCACCCAGCACCCTGAGCACTGTGCACTGAGCACCCAGCAGCACCCAGCACACTGAGTACTGAGCACCCAGCACCCGGAGCACTGATCACCCAGGAACCTGAGTACTGAGCACCGAGTACCCTGAGTACTGAGCACCCAGCACCCCGAGCACTGAGCACCCAGCACCCTGAGTACTGAGCACTGAGCTCCCAGCACCCCGAGCACTGAGCACCCAGCACCCTGTGTACTGAGCACTGAGTACCCAGTACCCTGAGCACTGAGACCCAGCACCCTGAGCACTGAGCACCCAGCACCCCGAGTTCTGAGCACCCAGCACCCCTAGCACTGAGCACCCAGCACCCTGAGCACTGAGCAACCAGCATCCTGAGTACTGAGCACCCAGCACCCCGAGTACTGAGCACCCAGCACCCCGAACACCAAGCACCCTGAGTACAAAGCACCGAGCACCCTGAGCACTGAGCATACAGCACCCGGAGCACTGAGCACACAGCAACCTGAGTACTGAGCACCCAGCACCCCGAGCACTGAGCACCCAGCACCCTGAGTACTGAGCACCCAGCACCCCGAGCACTGAGCACCCAGCACCCTGAGTACTGAGCACCCAGCACCCCGAGCACTGAGCACCGAGCACCCTGAGTACTGAGCACCCAGCACCCTGAGCACTGAGCACCCAGCACGAGTACTGAGCACCCAGCACCCTGATTACTGAGCACCAAGCACCCCGAGAACTGAGCACCGAGCACCCCGAGCACTGAGCACCCAACACCCCGAGCACTGAGCACCCAGCACCCCGAGCACTGAGCACCCAGCACCCTGAGCACTGAGCACCCAGCACCCTGAGTACTGAGCACCCAACACCCTGAGTACTGAGCACCCAGCACCCTGAGTACTGAGCACCCAGCGTACTGAGCACCGAGCACCCATCACACTGAGTACTGAGCACCAAGCACCCTGAGCACTGAGCACCCAGCACCCTGAGTACTGAGCACTGAGCACCCCGAGTACTGAGCACCGAGCACCCCGAGCACTGAGCACCCAGCACCCCGAGCACCGAGCACCCTGAGTACTGAGCACCCTGCACCCTGAGCACTGAGCACCCAGCACCCTGAGCACTGAGCACTGAGCACCCCGAGTACTGAGCACCGAGCACCCCGAGCACTGAGCACCCAGCACCCTGAGCACTGAACACACAGCATCCTGAGTACTGAGCACCGAGCACCCCGAGCACTGTGCACCCAGAACCCTGAGCACTGAGCACCCTTAGTACTGAGCACTGAGCACCCTGAGTACTGAGCACTGAGCACCCTGAGTACTGAGCACTGAGCACCCAGCACCCCAAGCACTGAGCACCCAGCACCCTGAGTACTGAGCACTGAGCACCCAGCACCCCGAGCACTGAGCACCCAGCACCCTGAGTACTGAGCACCCAGCGCCCTGAGCACTGAGCACCCAGCACCCCGAGCACTGAGCACCCAGCACCCTGAGCACTGAGCACCCTGAGTACTGAGCACTGAGCACCCTGAGTACTGAGCACTGAGCACCCTGAGTACTGAGCACCCAGCACCCTGAGCAATGAGCACCCTGAGTACTGAGCACCCAGCACACTGAGCACTGAGCACCGAGCACCCCGAGCACTGAGCACCCAGCACCCGTAGTACTGAGCACCCAGCACCCTGAGTACTAAGCACCGAGCACCCTGAGTACTGAGCACCCAGTACCCTGAGCACTGAACACACAGCACCCTGAGTACTGAGCACCCCGAGCACTGGGCACCCAGCACCCTGAGCACTGAGGACCCAGCACCCTGAGTACTGAGCTCCCAGCACCCTGAGCACTGAGCACCCAGCACCCTGAGTACTGAGCACCCAGCACCCTGAGCACTGAGCACCCAGCACCCTGAGTACTGAGCATCCAGCACCCCGAGCACTGAGCAGCCAGCACCCTGAGTACTGAGCACTGAGCACCCAGCACCCCGAGCACTGAGCACTCAGCACCATGTGTACTGAGCACTGAGTACACAGCACCCCGAGCACTGAGCACCCAGGAACCTGAGCACTGAGCACCCTGAGTACAGAGCACCCAGCACCCTGAGCACTGAGCACCCAGCACCCCGAGAACTGAGCACCCAGCACCCAGAGCACTGAGCACTGAGCACCCTGAGTACAGAGCACTGAGCAACCTGAGCACTGAGCACCAAGCACCCTGAGTACTGAGCACTGAGCACCCTGAGCACTGAGCACCCAGCACCCTGAGTACTGAGCACCCAGCACCCTGAGCACTGAGCACCCTGAGTACTAAGCACCCAGCACCCTGAGTACTGAGCAACCAGCACCCTGAGCACTGAGCACCCAGCACGCTGAGTACTGAGCACTGAGCACCCTGAGTACTGAGCAGCAAGCACCCAGAGCACTGAGCACCCAGCACGCTGAGTACTGAGCACTGAGCACCCTGAGTACTGAGCACCGAGCACCCTGAGTACTGAGCACCCAGCACTCTGAGCACTGAGCACCCAGCACCCCGAGCACTGAGCACCCAGCACCCCGAGCACTGAGCACCCAGCACCCCGAGCACTGAGCACCCAGCACCCTGAGTACTGAGCACCCAGCACCCTGAGTACTGAGCACCCAGCACCCTGAGTACTGAGCACCGAGCACCCTGAGTACTGAGCACCCAGCACCCTGAGTACTGAGCACCCAGCACCCTGAGCACTGAGCACCCAGCACCCCGAGCACTGAGCACCCAGCACCCCGAGCACTGAGCAACCAGCACCCCGAGCACTGAGCACCGAGCACCCCGAGCCCTGAGCACCCAGCACCCTGAGTACTGAGCACCCAGCACCCTGAGTACTGAGCACCCAGCGTACTGAGCACCGAGCACCCAGCACCCTGAGTACTGAGCACCCAGCACCCTGAGCCCTGAGCACCCAGCACCCTGAGTACTGAGCACTGAGCACCCTGTGTACTGAGCACCGAGCACCCCGATCACTGAGCACATAGCACCCCGAGCACTGAGCAACCAGCACCCCGAGGACTGAGCACCCAGCACCCTGAGTACTGAGCACACCGCACCCTGAGAACTGAGCACCCAGCACCCCGAGTACTGAGCACCCAGCACCCTGAGCACTGAGCACCCAGCACCCTGAGCACTGTGCACTGAGCACCCAGCAGCACCCAGCACACTGAGTACTGAGCACCCAGCACCCTGAGCACTGATCACCCAGCAACCTGAGTACTGAGCACCGAGTACCCTGAGTACTGAGCACTGAGTACCCAGTACCCCGAGCACTGAGACCCAGCACCCTGAGCACTGAGCACCCAGCACCCCGAGTTCTGAGCACCCAGCACCCCTAGCACTGTGCACCCAGCACCCTGAGCACTGAGCAACCAGCATCCTGAGTACTGAGCACCCAGCACCCCGAGTACTGAGCACCCAGCACCCCGAACACCGAGCACCCTGAGTACAAAGCACCGAGCACCCTGAGCACTGAGCATACAGCACCCTGAGCACTGAGCACACAGCAACCTGAGTACTGAGCACCCAGCACCCTGAGTACTGAGCACCCAGCACCCTGAGCACTGAGCACCCTGAGTACTAAGCACCCAGCACCCTGAGTACTGAGCAACCAGCACCCTGAGCACTGAGCACCCAGCACGCTGAGTACTGAGCACTGAGCACACTGAGTACTGAGCAGCGAGCACCCAGAGCACTGAGCACCCAGCACGCTGAGTACTGAGCACTGAGCACCCTGAGTACTGAGCACCGAGCACCCTGAGTACTGAGCACCCAGCACTCTGAGCACTGAGCACCCAGCACCCCGAGCACTGAGCACCCAGCACCCCGAGCACTGAGCACCCAGCACCCCGAGCACAGAGCACCCACCACCCTGAGTACTGAGCACCCAGCACCCTGAGTACTGAGCACCCAGCACCCTGAGTACTGAGCACCCAGCGTACTGAGCACCGAGCACCCCGAGCACTGAGCACCCAGCACCCTGAGTACTGAGCACCGAGCACCCTGAGTACTGAGCACCCAGCACCCTGAGTACTGAGCACCCAGCGTACTGAGCACCGAGCACCCAGCACCCTGAGTACTGAGCACCCAGCACCCTGAGCACTGAGCACCCAGCACCCTGAGTACTGAGCACCGAGCACCCAGCACCCAGCGTACTGAGCACCAAGCACCCCGAGCACTGAGCACCCAGCACCCTGAGTACTGAGCACCGAGCACCCTGAGTACTGAGCACTGAGCACCCTGTGTACTGAGCACCGAGCACCCCGATCACTGAGCACATAGCACCCCGAGCACTGAGCAACCAGCACCCCGAGGACTGAGCACCCAGCACCCTGAGTACTGAGCACACCGCACCCTGAGAACTGAGCACCCAGCACCCCGAGTACTGAGCACCCAGCACCCTGAGCACTGAGCACCCAGCACCCTGAGCACTGTGCACTGAGCACCCAGCAGCACCCAGCACACTGAGTACTGAGCACCCAGCACCCTGAGCACTGATCACCCAGCAACCTGAGTACTGAGCACCGAGTACCCTGAGTACTGAGCACCCAGCACCCCGAGCACTGAGCACCCAGCACCCTGAGTACTGAGCACTGAGCACCCAGCACCCCGAGCACTGAGCACCCAGCACCCTGTGTACTGAGCACTGAGTACCCAGTACCCCGAGCACTGAGACCCAGCACCCTGAGCACTGAGCACCCAGCACCCCGAGTTCTGAGCACCCAGCACCCCTAGCACTGTGCACCCAGCACCCTGAGCACTGAGCAACCAGCATCCTGAGTACTGAGCACCCAGCACCCCGAGTACTGAGCACCGAGCACCCCGAACACCGAGCACCCTGAGTACAAAGCACCGAGCACCCTGAGCACTGAGCATACAGCACCCTGAGCACTGAGCACACAGCAACCTGAGTACTGAGCACCCAGCACCCCGAGCACTGAGCACCCAGCACCCTGAGTACTGAGCACCCTGCACCCCGAGCACTGAGCACCAAGCACCCTGAGTACTGAGCACCCAGCACCCCGAGCACTGAGCACCGAGCACCCTGAGTACTGAGCACCCAGCACCCTGAGCACTGAGCACCCAGCACGAGTACTGAGCACCCAGCACCCTGATTACTGAGCACCAAGCACCCCGAGCACTGAGCACCGAGCACCCCGAGCACTGAGCACCCAGCACCCCGAGCACCGAGCACCCTGAGTACTGAGCACCCTGCACCCTGAGCACTGAGCACCCAGCACCCTGAGCACTGAGCACTGAGCACCCCGAGTACTGAGCACCGAGCACCCCGAGCACTGAGCACCCAGCACCCTGAGCACTGAACACACAGCAACCTGAGTACTGAGCACCGAGCACCCCGAGCACTGTGCACCCAGAACCCTGAGCACTGAGCACCCTTAGTACTGAGCACTGAGCACCCTGAGTACTGAGCACTGAGCACCCTGAGTACTGAGCACTGAGCACCCAGCACCCCAAGCACTGAGCACCCAGAACCCTGAGTACTGAGCACTGAGCACCCAGCACCCCGAGCACTGAGCACCCAGCACCCTGAGTACTGAGCACCCAGCGCCCTGAGCACTGAGCACCCAGCACCCCGAGCACTGAGCACCCAGCACCCTGAGCACTGAGCACCCTGAGTACTGAGCACTGAGCACCCTGAGTACTGAGCACTGAGCACCCAGCACCCCAAGCACTGAGCACCCAGCACCCTGAGTACTGAGCACTGAGCACCCAGCACCCTGAGCACTGAGCACCCAGCACCCCGAGTTCTGAGCACCCAGCACGCCTAGCACTGTGCACCCAGCACCCTGAGCACTGAGCAACCAGCATCCTGAGTACTGAGCACAAAGCACCCCGAGTACTGAGCACCCAGCACCCCGAACACCGAGCACCCTGAGTACAAAGCACCGAGCACCCTGAGCACTGAGCATACAGCACCCTGAGCACTGAGCACACAGCAACCTGAGTACTGAGCACCCAGCACCCCGAGCACTGAGCACCCAGCACCCTGAGTACTGAGCACCCTGCACCCCGAGCACTGAGCACACAGCACCCTGAGTACTGAGCACCCAGCACCCCGAGCACTGAGCACCGAGCACCCTGAGTACTGAGCACCCAGCACCCTGAGCACTGAGCACCCAGCACGAGTACTGAGCACCCAGCACCCTGATTACTGAGCACCAAGCACCCCGAGCACTGAGCACCGAGCACCTCGAGCACTGAGCACCCAACACCCCGAACACTGAGCACCCAGCATCCTGAGCACTGAGCACCCAGCACCCTGAGCACTGAGCACCCAGCACCCTGAGTACTGAGCACCCAGCACCCTGAGCACTGAGCACCCAGCACGAGTACTGAGCACCCAGCACCCTGATTACTGAGCACCAAGCACCCCGAGCACTGAGGACCCAGCACCCTGAGTACTGAGCTCCCAGCACCCAGAGCACTGAGCACCCAGCACCCTGAGTACTGAGCACCCAGTACCCTGAGCACTGAACACACAGCACCCTGAATACTGAGCACCCCGAGCACTGGGCACCCAGCACCCTGAGCACTGAGGACCCAGCACCCTGAGTACTGAGCTCCCAGCACCCTGAGCACTGAGCACCCAGCACCCTGAGTACTGAGCACCCAGCACCCTGAGCACTAAGCACCCAGCACCCTGAGTACTGAGCATCCAGCACCCCGAGCACTGAGCAGCCAGCACCCTGAGTACTGAGCACTGAGCACCCAGCACCCCGAGCACTGAGCACTCAGCACCATGTGTACTGAGCACTGAGTACCCAGCACCCCGAGCACTGAGCACCTAGCAACCTGAGCACTGAGCACCCTGAGTACAGAGCACCCAGCACCCTGAGCACTGAGCACCCAGCACCCCGAGCACTGAGCACCCAGCACCCAGAGCACTGAGCACTGAGCACCCTGAGTACAGAGCACTGAGCACCCTGAGCACTGAGCACCAAGCACCCTGAGTACTGAGCACTGAGCACCCGGAGCACTGAGCACCCAGCACCGTGAGTACTGAGCACCCAGCACCCTGAGCACTGAGCACCCTGAGTACTAAGCACCCAGCACCCTGAGTACTGAGCAACCAGCACCCTGAGCACTGAGCACCCAGCAACCTGAGCACTGAGCACTGAGCACCCTGAGTACTGAGCAGCGAGCACCCAGAGCACTGAGCACCCAGCACGCTGAGTACTGAGCACTGAGCACCCTGAGTACTGAGCACCGAGCACCCTGAGTACTGAGCACCCAGCACTCTGAGCACTGAGCACCCAGCACCCCGAGCACTGAGCACCCAGCACCCCGAGCACTGAGCACCCAGCACCCCGAGCACTGAGCACCCAGCACCCCGAGCACTGAGCACTGAGCACCCTAAGTACTGAGCACTGAGCACCCTGAGTACTAAGCACCCAGCACCCTGAGTACTGAGCACCCAGAACCCTGAGTACTGAGCACCCAGCACCCTGAGTACTGAGCACCCAGCACCCTGAGCACTGAGCACCCAGCACCCTGAGTACTGAGCAACCAGCACCCTGAGTACAGAGCACCCAGCACCCTGAGCACTGAGCACCCAGCACCCTGAGTACTGAGCACTGAGCACCCTGTGTACTGAGCACCGAGCACCCCGATCACTGAGCACATAGCACCCCGAGCACTGAGCAACCAGCACCCCGAGGACTGAGCACCCAGCACCCTGAGTACTGAGCACACCGCACCCTGAGAACTGAGCACCCAGCACCCCGAGTACTGAGCACCCAGCACCCTGAGCACTGAGCACCCAGCACCCTGAGCACTGTGCACTGAGCACCCAGCAGCACCCAGCACACTGAGTACTGAGCACCCAGCACCCGGAGCACTGATCACCCAGGAACCTGAGTACTGAGCACCGAGTACCCTGAGTACTGAGCACCCAGCACCCCGAGCACTGAGCACCCAGCACCCTGAGTACTGAGCACTGAGCTCCCAGCACCCCGAGCACTGAGCACCCAGCACCCTGTGTACTGAGCACTGAGTACCCAGTACCCCGAGCACTGAGACCCAGCACCCTGAGCACTGAGCACCCAGCACCCCGAGTTCTGAGCACCCAGCACCCCTAGCACTGAGCACCCAGCACCCTGAGCACTGAGCAACCAGCATCCTGAGTACTGAGCACCCAGCACCCCGAGTACTGAGCACCCAGCACCCCGAACACCGAGCACCCTGAGTACAAAGCACCGAGCACCCTGAGCACTGAGCACCCAGCAACCTGAGCACTGAGCACTGAGCACCCTGAGTACTGAGCAGCGAGCACCCAGAGCACTGAGCACCCAGCACGCTGAGTACTGAGCACTGAGCACCCTGAGTACTGAGCACCGAGCACCCTGAGTACTGAGCACCCAGCACTCTGAGCACTGAGCACCCAGCACCCCGAGCACTGAGCACCCAGCACCCCGAGCACTGAGCACCCAGCACCCCGAGCACTGAGCACCCAGCACCCCGAGCACTGAGCACTGAGCACCCTAAGTACTGAGCACTGAGCACCCTGAGTACTAAGCACCCAGCACCCTGAGTACTGAGCACCCAGAACCCTGAGTACTGAGCACCCAGCACCCTGAGTACTGAGCACCCAGCACCCTGAGCACTGAGCACCCAGCACCCTGAGTACTGAGCAACCAGCACCCTGAGTACTGAGCACCCAGCACCCTGAGCACTGAGCACCCAGCACCCTGAGTACTGAGCACTGAGCACCCTGTGTACTGAGCACCGAGCACCCCGATCACTGAGCACATAGCACCCCGAGCACTGAGCAACCAGCACCCCGAGGACTGAGCACCCAGCACCCTGAGTACTGAGCACACCGCACCCTGAGAACTGAGCACCCAGCACCCCGAGTACTGAGCACCCAGCACCCTGAGCACTGAGCACCCAGCACCCTGAGCACTGTGCACTGAGCACCCAGCAGCACCCAGCACACTGAGTACTGAGCACCCAGCACCCGGAGCACTGATCACCCAGGAACCTGAGTACTGAGCACCGAGTACCCTGAGTACTGAGCACCCAGCGCCCCGAGCACTGAGCACCCAGCACCCTGAGTACTGAGCACTGAGCTCCCAGCACCCCGAGCACTGAGCACCCAGCACCCTGTGTACTGAGCACTGAGTACCCAGTACCCCGAGCACTGAGACCCAGCACCCTGAGCACTGAGCACCCAGCACCCCGAGTTCTGAGCACCCAGCACCCCTAGCACTGAGCACCCAGCACCCTGAGCACTGAGCAACCAGCATCCTGAGTACTGAGCACCCAGCACCCCGAGTACTGAGCACCCAGCACCCCGAACACCGAGCACCCTGAGTACAAAGCACCGAGCACCCTGAGCACTGAGCATATAGCACCCGGAGCACTGAGCACACAGCAACCTGAGTACTGAGCACCCAGCACCCCGAGCACTGAGCACCCAGCACCCTGAGTACTGAGCACCCAGCACCCCGAGCACTGAGCACCCAGCACCCTGAGTACTGAGCACCCAGCACCCCGAGCACTGAGCACCGAGCACCCTGAGTACTGAGCACCCAGCACCCTGAGCACTGAGCACCCAGCACGAGTACTGAGCACCCAGCACCCTGATTACTGAGCACCAAGCACCCCGAGCACTGAGCACCGAGCACCCCGAGCACTGAGCACCCAACACCCCGAGCACTGAGCACCCAGCACCCCGAGCACTGAGCACCCAGCACCCTGAGCACTGAGCACCCAGCACCCTGAGTACTGAGCACCCAGCACCCTGAGTACTGAGCACCCAGCACCCTGAGTACTGAGCACCCAGCGTACTGAGCACCGAGCACCCATCACACTGAGTACTGAGCACCAAGCACCCTGAGCACTGAGCACCCAGCACCCTGAGTACTGAGCACTGAGCACCCCGAGTACTGAGCACCGAGCACCCCGAGCACTGAGCACCCAGCACCCCGAGCACCGAGCACCCTGAGTACTGAGCACCCTGCACCCTGAGCACTGAGCACCCAGCACCCTGAGCACTGAGCACTGAGCACCCCGAGTACTGAGCACCGAGCACCCCGAGCACTGAGCACCCAGCACCCTGAGCACTGAACACACAGCAACCTGAGTACTGAGCACCGAGCACCCCGAGCACTGTGCACCCAGAACCCTGAGCACTGAGCACCCTTAGTACTGAGCACTGAGCACCCTGAGTACTGAGCACTGAGCACCCTGAGTACTGAGCACTGAGCACCCAGCACCCCAAGCACTGAGCACCCAGCACCCTGAGTACTGAGCACTGAGCACCCAGCACCCCGAGCACTGAGCACCCAGCACCCTGAGTACTGAGCACCCAGCGCCCTGAGCACTGAGCACCAAGCACCCCGAGCACTGAGCACCCAGCACCCTGAGCACTGAGCACCCTGAGTACTGAGCACTGAGCACCCTGAGTACTGAGCACTGAGCACCCTGAGTACTGAGCACCCAGCACCCTGAGCAATGAGCACCCTGAGTACTGAGCACCCAGCACACTGAGCACTGAGCACCGAGCACCCCGAGCACTGAGCACCCAGCACCCGTAGTACTGAGCACCCAGCACCCTGAGTACTAAGCACCGAGCACCCTGAGTACTGAGCACCCAGTACCCTGAGCACTGAACACACAGCACCCTGAGTACTGAGCACCCCGAGCACTGGGCACCCAGCACCCTGAGCACTGAGGACGCAGCACCCTGAGTACTGAGCTCCCAGCACCCTGAGCACTGAGCACCCAGCACCCTGAGTACTGAGCACCCAGCACCCTGAGCACTGAGCACCCAGCACCCTGAGTACTGAGCATCCAGCACCCCGAGCACTGAGCAGCCAGCACCCTGAGTATTGAGCACTGAGCACCCAGCACCCCGAGCACTGAGCACTCAGCACCATGTGTACTGAGCACTGAGTACCCAGCACCCCGAGCACTGAGCACCCAGCAACCTGAGCACTGAGCACCCTGAGTACAGAGCACCCAGCACCCTGAGCACTGAGCACCCAGCACCCCGAGAACTGAGCACCCAGCACCCAGAGCACTGAGCACTGAGCACCCTGAGTACAGAGCACTGAGCAACCTGAGCACTGAGCACCAAGCACCCTGAGTACTGAGCACTGAGCACCCTGAGCACTGAGCACCCAGCACCCTGAGTACTGAGCACCCAGCACCCTGAGCACTGAGCACCCTGAGTACTAAGCACACAGCACCCTGAGTACTGAGCAACCAGCACCCTGAGCACTGAGCACCCAGCACGCTGAGTACTGAGCACTGAGCACACTGAGTACTGAGCAGCGAGCACCCAGAGCACTGAGCACCCAGCACGCTGAGTACTGAGCACTGAGCACCCTGAGTACTGAGCACCGAGCTCCCTGAGTACTGAGCACCCAGCACTCTGAGCACTGAGCACCCAGCACCCCGAGCACTGAGCACCCAGCACCCCGAGCACTGAGCACCCAGCACCCCGAGCACAGAGCACCCACCACCCTGAGTACTGAGCACCCAGCACCCTGAGTACTGAGCACCCAGGACCCTGAGTACTGAGCACCCAGCGTACTGAGCACCGAGCACCCCGAGCACTGAGCACCCAGCACCCTGAGTACTGAGCACCGAGCACCCTGAGTACTGAGCACCCAGCACCCTGAGTACTGAGCACCCAGCGTACTGAGCACCGAGCACCCAGCACCCTGAGTACTGAGCACCCAGCACCCTGAGCACTGAGCACCCAGCACCCTGAGTACTGAGCACCGAGCACCCAGCACCCAGCGTACTGAGCACCGAGCACCCCGAGCACTGAGCACCCAGCACCCTGAGTACTGAGCACCGAGCACCCTGAGTACTGAGCACTGAGCACCCTGTGTACTGAGCACCGAGCACCCCGATCACTGAGCACATAGCACCCCGAGCACTGAGCAACCAGCACCCCGAGGACTGAGCACCCAGCACCCTGAGTACTGAGGACACCGCACCCTGAGAACTGAGCACCCAGCACCCCGAGTACTGAGCACCCAGCACCCTGAGCACTGAGCACCCAGCACCCTGAGCACTGTGCACTGAGCACCCAGCAGCACCCAGCACACTGAGTACTGAGCACCCAGCACCCTGAGCACTGATCACCCAGCAACCTGAGTACTGAGCACCGAGTACCCTGAGTACTGAGCACCCAGCACCCCGAGCACTGAGCACCCAGCACCCTGAGTACTGAGCACTGAGCACCCAGCACCCCGAGCACTGAGCACCCAGCACCCTGTGTACTGAGCACTGAGTACCCAGTACCCCGAGCACTGAGACCCAGCACCCTGAGCACTGAGCACCCAGCACCCCGAGTTCTGAGCACCCAGCACCCCTAGCACTGTGCACCCAGCACCCTGAGCACTGAGCAACCAGCATCCTGAGTACTGAGCACCCAGCACCCCGAGTACTGAGCACCGAGCACCCCGAACACCGAGCACCCTGAGTACAAAGCACCGAGCACCCTGAGCACTGAGCATACAGCACCCTGAGCACTGAGCACACAGCAACCTGAGTACTGAGCACCCAGCACCCTGAGCACTGAGCACCCAGCACCCTGAGTACTGAGCACCCTGCACCCCGAGCACTGAGCACCCAGCACCCTGAGTACTGAGCACCCAGCACCCCGAGCACTGAGCACCGAGCACCCTGAGTACTGAGCACCCAGCACCCTGAGCACTGAGCACCCAGCACGAGTACTGAGCACCCAGCACCCTGATTACTGAGCACCAAGCACCCCGAGCACTGAGCACCGAGCACCCCGAGCACTGAGCACCCAGCACCCCGAGCACCGAGCACCCTGAGTACTGAGCACCCTGCACCCTGAGCACTGAGCACCCAGCACCCTGAGCACTGAGCACTGAGCACCCCGAGTACTGAGCACCGAGCACCCCGAGCACTGAGCACCCAGCACCCTGAGCACTGAACACACAGCAACCTGAGTACTGAGCACCGAGCACCCCGAGCACTGTGCACCCAGAACCCTGAGCACTGAGCACCCTTAGTACTGAGCACTGAGCACCCTGAGTACTGAGCACTGAGCACCCTGAGTACTGAGCACTGAGCACCCAGCACCCCAAGCACTGAGCACCCAGCACCCTGAGTACTGAGCACTGAGCACCCAGCACCCCGAGCACTGAGCACCCAGCACCCTGAGTACTGAGCACCCAGCGCCCTGAGCACTGAGCGCCCAGCACCCCGAGCACTGAGCACCCAGCACCCTGAGCACTGAGCACCCTGAGTACTGAGCACTGAGCACCCTGAGTACTGAGCACTGAGCACCCAGCACCCCAAGCACTGAGCACCCAGCACCCTGAGTACTGAGCACTGAGCTCCCAGCACCCCGAGCACTGAGCACCCAGCACCCTGTGTACTGAGCACTGAGTACCCAGTACCCCGAGCACTGAGACCCAGCACCCTGAGCACTGAGCACCCAGCACCCCGAGTTCTGAGCACCCAGCACCCCTAGCACTGAGCACCCAGCACCCTGAGCACTGAGCAACCAGCATCCTGAGTACTGAGCACCCAGCACCCCGAGTACTGAGCACCCAGCACCCCGAACACCGAGCACCCTGAGTACAAAGCACCGAGCACCCTGAGCACTGAGCATATAGCACCCGGAGCACTGAGCACACAGCAACCTGAGTACTGAGCACCCAGCACCCCGAGCACTGAGCACCCAGCACCCTGAGTACTGAGCACCCAGCACCCCGAGCACTGAGCACCCAGCACCCTGAGTACTGAGCACCCAGCACCCCGAGCACTGAGCACCGAGCACCCTGAGTACTGAGCACCCAGCACCCTGAGCACTGAGCACCCAGCACGAGTACTGAGCACCCAGCACCCTGATTACTGAGCACCAAGCACCCCGAGCACTGAGCACCGAGCACCCCGAGCACTGAGCACCCAACACCCCGAGCACTGAGCACCCAGCACCCCGAGCACTGAGCACCCAGCACCCTGAGCACTGAGCACCCAGCACCCTGAGTACTGAGCACCCAGCACCCTGAGTACTGAGCACCCAGCACCCTGAGTACTGAGCACCCAGCGTACTGAGCACCGAGCACCCATCACACTGAGTACTGAGCACCAAGCACCCTGAGCACTGAGCACCCAGCACCCTGAGTACTGAGCACTGAGCACCCCGAGTACTGAGCACCGAGCACCCCGAGCACTGAGCACCCAGCACCCCGAGCACCGAGCACCCTGAGTACTGAGCACCCTGCACCCTGAGCACTGAGCACCCAGCACCCTGAGCACTGAGCACTGAGCACCCCGAGTACTGAGCACCGAGCACCCCGAGCACTGAGCACCCAGCACCCTGAGCACTGAACACACAGCAACCTGAGTACTGAGCACCGAGCACCCCGAGCACTGTGCACCCAGAACCCTGAGCACTGAGCACCCTTAGTACTGAGCACTGAGCACCCTGAGTACTGAGCACTGAGCACCCTGAGTACTGAGCACTGAGCACCCAGCACCCCAAGCACTGAGCACCCAGCACCCTGAGTACTGAGCACTGAGCACCCAGCACCCCGAGCACTGAGCACCCAGCACCCTGAGTACTGAGCACCCAGCGCCCTGAGCACTGAGCACCAAGCACCCCGAGCACTGAGCACCCAGCACCCTGAGCACTGAGCACCCTGAGTACTGAGCACTGAGCACCCTGAGTACTGAGCACTGAGCACCCTGAGTACTGAGCACCCAGCACCCTGAGCAATGAGCACCCTGAGTACTGAGCACCCAGCACACTGAGCACTGAGCACCGAGCACCCCGAGCACTGAGCACCCAGCACCCGTAGTACTGAGCACCCAGCACCCTGAGTACTAAGCACCGAGCACCCTGAGTACTGAGCACCCAGTACCCTGAGCACTGAACACACAGCACCCTGAGTACTGAGCACCCCGAGCACTGGGCACCCAGCACCCTGAGCACTGAGGACGCAGCACCCTGAGTACTGAGCTCCCAGCACCCTGAGCACTGAGCACCCAGCACCCTGAGTACTGAGCACCCAGCACCCTGAGCACTGAGCACCCAGCACCCTGAGTACTGAGCATCCAGCACCCCGAGCACTGAGCAGCCAGCACCCTGAGTATTGAGCACTGAGCACCCAGCACCCCGAGCACTGAGCACTCAGCACCATGTGTACTGAGCACTGAGTACCCAGCACCCCGAGCACTGAGCACCCAGCAACCTGAGCACTGAGCACCCTGAGTACAGAGCACCCAGCACCCTGAGCACTGAGCACCCAGCACCCCGAGAACTGAGCACCCAGCACCCAGAGCACTGAGCACTGAGCACCCTGAGTACAGAGCACTGAGCAACCTGAGCACTGAGCACCAAGCACCCTGAGTACTGAGCACTGAGCACCCTGAGCACTGAGCACCCAGCACCCTGAGTACTGAGCACCCAGCACCCTGAGCACTGAGCACCCTGAGTACTAAGCACACAGCACCCTGAGTACTGAGCAACCAGCACCCTGAGCACTGAGCACCCAGCACGCTGAGTACTGAGCACTGAGCACACTGAGTACTGAGCAGCGAGCACCCAGAGCACTGAGCACCCAGCACGCTGAGTACTGAGCACTGAGCACCCTGAGTACTGAGCACCGAGCTCCCTGAGTACTGAGCACCCAGCACTCTGAGCACTGAGCACCCAGCACCCCGAGCACTGAGCACCCAGCACCCCGAGCACTGAGCACCCAGCACCCCGAGCACAGAGCACCCACCACCCTGAGTACTGAGCACCCAGCACCCTGAGTACTGAGCACCCAGGACCCTGAGTACTGAGCACCCAGCGTACTGAGCACCGAGCACCCCGAGCACTGAGCACCCAGCACCCTGAGTACTGAGCACCGAGCACCCTGAGTACTGAGCACCCAGCACCCTGAGTACTGAGCACCCAGCGTACTGAGCACCGAGCACCCAGCACCCTGAGTACTGAGCACCCAGCACCCTGAGCACTGAGCACCCAGCACCCTGAGTACTGAGCACCGAGCACCCAGCACCCAGCGTACTGAGCACCGAGCACCCCGAGCACTGAGCACCCAGCACCCTGAGTACTGAGCACCGAGCACCCTGAGTACTGAGCACTGAGCACCCTGTGTACTGAGCACCGAGCACCCCGATCACTGAGCACATAGCACCCCGAGCACTGAGCAACCAGCACCCCGAGGACTGAGCACCCAGCACCCTGAGTACTGAGGACACCGCACCCTGAGAACTGAGCACCCAGCACCCCGAGTACTGAGCACCCAGCACCCTGAGCACTGAGCACCCAGCACCCTGAGCACTGTGCACTGAGCACCCAGCAGCACCCAGCACACTGAGTACTGAGCACCCAGCACCCTGAGCACTGATCACCCAGCAACCTGAGTACTGAGCACCGAGTACCCTGAGTACTGAGCACCCAGCACCCCGAGCACTGAGCACCCAGCACCCTGAGTACTGAGCACTGAGCACCCAGCACCCCGAGCACTGAGCACCCAGCACCCTGTGTACTGAGCACTGAGTACCCAGTACCCCGAGCACTGAGACCCAGCACCCTGAGCACTGAGCACCCAGCACCCCGAGTTCTGAGCACCCAGCACCCCTAGCACTGTGCACCCAGCACCCTGAGCACTGAGCAACCAGCATCCTGAGTACTGAGCACCCAGCACCCCGAGTACTGAGCACCGAGCACCCCGAACACCGAGCACCCTGAGTACAAAGCACCGAGCACCCTGAGCACTGAGCATACAGCACCCTGAGCACTGAGCACACAGCAACCTGAGTACTGAGCACCCAGCACCCTGAGCACTGAGCACCCAGCACCCTGAGTACTGAGCACCCTGCACCCCGAGCACTGAGCACCCAGCACCCTGAGTACTGAGCACCCAGCACCCCGAGCACTGAGCACCGAGCACCCTGAGTACTGAGCACCCAGCACCCTGAGCACTGAGCACCCAGCACGAGTACTGAGCACCCAGCACCCTGATTACTGAGCACCAAGCACCCCGAGCACTGAGCACCGAGCACCCCGAGCACTGAGCACCCAGCACCCCGAGCACCGAGCACCCTGAGTACTGAGCACCCTGCACCCTGAGCACTGAGCACCCAGCACCCTGAGCACTGAGCACTGAGCACCCCGAGTACTGAGCACCGAGCACCCCGAGCACTGAGCACCCAGCACCCTGAGCACTGAACACACAGCAACCTGAGTACTGAGCACCGAGCACCCCGAGCACTGTGCACCCAGAACCCTGAGCACTGAGCACCCTTAGTACTGAGCACTGAGCACCCTGAGTACTGAGCACTGAGCACCCTGAGTACTGAGCACTGAGCACCCAGCACCCCAAGCACTGAGCACCCAGCACCCTGAGTACTGAGCACTGAGCACCCAGCACCCCGAGCACTGAGCACCCAGCACCCTGAGTACTGAGCACCCAGCGCCCTGAGCACTGAGCACCCAGCACCCCGAGCACTGAGCACCCAGCACCCTGAGCACTGAGCACCCTGAGTACTGAGCACTGAGCACCCTGAGTACTGAGCACTGAGCACCCAGCACCCCAAGCACTGAGCACCCAGCACCCTGAGTACTGAGCACTGAGCACCCAGCACCCTGAGCACTGAGCACCCAGCACCCCGAGTTCTGAGCACCCAGCACGCCTAGCACTGTGCACCCAGCACCCTGAGCACTGAGCAACCAGCATCCTGAGTACTGAGCACCCAGCACCCCGAGTACTGAGCACCCAGCACCCCGAACACCGAGCACCCTGAGTACAAAGCACCGAGCACCCTGAGCACTGAGCATACAGCACCCTGAGCACTGAGCACACAGCAACCTGAGTACTGAGCACCCAGCACCCCGAGCACTGAGCACCCAGCACCCTGAGTACTGAGCACCCTGCACCCCGAGCACTGAGCACACAGCACCCTGAGTACTGAGCACCCAGCACCCCGAGCACTGAGCACCGAGCACCCTGAGTACTGAGCACCCAGCACCCTGAGCACTGAGCACCCAGCACGAGTACTGAGCACCCAGCACCCTGATTACTGAGCACCAAGCACCCCAAGCACTGAGCACCGAGCAACCCGAGCACTGAGCACCCAACACCCCGAGCACTGAGCACCCAGCATCCTGAGCACTGAGCACCCAGCACCCTGAGCACTGAGCACCCAGCACCCTGAGTACTGAGCACCCAGCACCCTGAGCACTGAGCACCCAGCACGAGTACTGAGCACCCAGCACCCTGATTACTGAGCACCAAGCACCCCGAGCACTGAGGACCCAGCACCCTGAGTACTGAGCTCCCAGCACCCAGAGCACTGAGCACCCAGCACCCTGAGTACTGAGCACCCAGTACCCTGAGCACTGAACACACAGCACCCTGAGTACTGAGCACCCCGAGCACTGGGCACCCAGCACCCTGAGCACTGAGGACCCAGCACCCTGAGTACTGAGCTCCCAGCACCCTGAGCACTGAGCACCCAGCACCCTGAGTACTGAGCACCCAGCACCCTGAGCACTAAGCACCCAGCACCCTGAGTACTGAGCATCCAGCACCCCGAGCACTGAGCAGCCAGCACCCTGAGTACTGAGCACTGAGCACCCAGCACCCCGAGCACTGAGCACTCAGCACCATGTGTACTGAGCACTGAGTACCCAGCACCCCGAGCACTGAGCACCCAGCAACCTGAGCACTGAGCACCCTGAGTACAGAGCACCCAGCACCCTGAACACTGAGCACCCAGCACCCCGAGCACTGAGCACCCAGCACCCAGAGCACTGAGCACTGAGCACCCTGAGTACAGAGCACTGAGCACCCTGAGCACTGAGCACCAAGCACCCTGAGTACTGAGCACTGAGCACCCGGAGCACTGAGCACCCAGCACCCTGAGTACTGAGCACCCAGCACCCTGAGCACTGAGCACCCTGAGTACTAAGCACCCAGCACCCTGAGTACTGAGCAACCAGCACCCTGAGCACTGAGCACCCAGCAACCTGAGCACTGAGCACTGAGCACCCTGAGTACTGAGCACCCAGCACCCAGAGCACTGAGCACCCAGCACGCTGAGTACTGAGCACTGAGCACCCTGAGTACTGAGCACCGAGCACCCTGAGTACTGAGCACCCAGCACTCTGAGCACTGAGCACCCAGCACCCCGAGCACTGAGCACCCAGCACCCCGAGCACTGAGCACCCAGCACCCCGAGCACTGAGCACCCAGCACCCCGAGCACTGAGCACTGAGCACCCTAAGTACTGAGCACTGAGCACCCTGAGTACTAAGCACCCAGCACCCTGAGTACTGAGCACCCAGAACCCTGAGTACTGAGCACCCAGCACCCTGAGTACTGAGCACCCAGCACCCTGAGCACTGAGCACCCAGCACCCTGAGTACTGAGCAACCAGCACCCTGAGTACAGAGCACCCAGCACCCTGAGCACTGAGCACCCAGCACCCTGAGTACTGAGCACTGAGCACCCTGTGTACTGAGCACCGAGCACCCCGATCACTGAGCACATAGCACCCCGAGCACTGAGCAACCAGCACCCCGAGGACTGAGCACCCAGCACCCTGAGTACTGAGCACCCAGCACCCCGAGCACTGAGCACCCAGCACCCTGAGTACTGAGCACTGAGCTCCCAGCACCCCGAGCACTGAGCACCCAGCACCCTGTGTACTGAGCACTGAGTACCCAGTACCCCGAGCACTGAGACCCAGCACCCTGAGCACTGAGCACCCAGCACCCCGAGTTCTGAGCACCCAGCACCCCTAGCACTGAGCACCCAGCACCCTGAGCACTGAGCAACCAGCATCCTGAGTACTGAGCACCCAGCACCCCGAGTACTGAGCACCCAGCACCCCGAACACCGAGCACCCTGAGTACAAAGCACCGAGCACCCTGAGCACTGAGCATACAGCACCCCGAGCACTGAGCAGCCAGCACCCTGAGTATTGAGCACTGAGCACCCAGCACCCCGAGCACTGAGCACTCAGCACCATGTGTACTGAGCACTGAGTACCCAGCACCCCGAGCACTGAGCACCCAGCAACCTGAGCACTGAGCACCCTGAGTACAGAGCACCCAGCACCCTGAGCACTGAGCACCCAGCACCCCGAGAACTGAGCACCCAGCACCCAGAGCACTGAGCACTGAGCACCCTGAGTACAGAGCACTGAGCAACCTGAGCACTGAGCACCAAGCACCCTGAGTACTGAGCACTGAGCACCCTGAGCACTGAGCACCCAGCACCCTGAGTACTGAGCACCCAGCACCCTGAGCACTGAGCACCCTGAGTACTAAGCACACAGCACCCTGAGTACTGAGCAACCAGCACCCTGAGCACTGAGCACCCAGCACGCTGAGTACTGAGCACTGAGCACACTGAGTACTGAGCAGCGAGCACCCAGAGCACTGAGCACCCAGCACGCTGAGTACTGAGCACTGAGCACCCTGAGTACTGAGCACCGAGCTCCCTGAGTACTGAGCACCCAGCACTCTGAGCACTGAGCACCCAGCACCCCGAGCACTGAGCACCCAGCACCCCGAGCACTGAGCACCCAGCACCCCGAGCACAGAGCACCCACCACCCTGAGTACTGAGCACCCAGCACCCTGAGTACTGAGCACCCAGGACCCTGAGTACTGAGCACCCAGCGTACTGAGCACCGAGCACCCCGAGCACTGAGCACCCAGCACCCTGAGTACTGAGCACCGAGCACCCTGAGTACTGAGCACCCAGCACCCTGAGTACTGAGCACCCAGCGTACTGAGCACCGAGCACCCAGCACCCTGAGTACTGAGCACCCAGCACCCTGAGCACTGAGCACCCAGCACCCTGAGTACTGAGCACCGAGCACCCAGCACCCAGCGTACTGAGCACCGAGCACCCCGAGCACTGAGCACCCAGCACCCTGAGTACTGAGCACCGAGCACCCTGAGTACTGAGCACTGAGCACCCTGTGTACTGAGCACCGAGCACCCCGATCACTGAGCACATAGCACCCCGAGCACTGAGCAACCAGCACCCCGAGGACTGAGCACCCAGCACCCTGAGTACTGAGGACACCGCACCCTGAGAACTGAGCACCCAGCACCCCGAGTACTGAGCACCCAGCACCCTGAGCACTGAGCACCCAGCACCCTGAGCACTGTGCACTGAGCACCCAGCAGCACCCAGCACACTGAGTACTGAGCACCCAGCACCCTGAGCACTGATCACCCAGCAACCTGAGTACTGAGCACCGAGTACCCTGAGTACTGAGCACCCAGCACCCCGAGCACTGAGCACCCAGCACCCTGAGTACTGAGCACTGAGCACCCAGCACCCCGAGCACTGAGCACCCAGCACCCTGTGTACTGAGCACTGAGTACCCAGTACCCCGAGCACTGAGACCCAGCACCCTGAGCACTGAGCACCCAGCACCCCGAGTTCTGAGCACCCAGCACCCCTAGCACTGTGCACCCAGCACCCTGAGCACTGAGCAACCAGCATCCTGAGTACTGAGCACCCAGCACCCCGAGTACTGAGCACCGAGCACCCCGAACACCGAGCACCCTGAGTACAAAGCACCGAGCACCCTGAGCACTGAGCATACAGCACCCTGAGCACTGAGCACACAGCAACCTGAGTACTGAGCACCCAGCACCCTGAGCACTGAGCACCCAGCACCCTGAGTACTGAGCACCCTGCACCCCGAGCACTGAGCACCCAGCACCCTGAGTACTGAGCACCCAGCACCCCGAGCACTGAGCACCGAGCACCCTGAGTACTGAGCACCCAGCACCCTGAGCACTGAGCACCCAGCACGAGTACTGAGCACCCAGCACCCTGATTACTGAGCACCAAGCACCCCGAGCACTGAGCACCGAGCACCCCGAGCACTGAGCACCCAGCACCCCGAGCACCGAGCACCCTGAGTACTGAGCACCCTGCACCCTGAGCACTGAGCACCCAGCACCCTGAGCACTGAGCACTGAGCACCCCGAGTACTGAGCACCGAGCACCCCGAGCACTGAGCACCCAGCACCCTGAGCACTGAACACACAGCAACCTGAGTACTGAGCACCGAGCACCCCGAGCACTGTGCACCCAGAACCCTGAGCACTGAGCACCCTTAGTACTGAGCACTGAGCACCCTGAGTACTGAGCACTGAGCACCCTGAGTACTGAGCACTGAGCACCCAGCACCCCAAGCACTGAGCACCCAGCACCCTGAGTACTGAGCACTGAGCACCCAGCACCCCGAGCACTGAGCACCCAGCACCCTGAGTACTGAGCACCCAGCGCCCTGAGCACTGAGCACCCAGCACCCCGAGCACTGAGCACCCAGCACCCTGAGCACTGAGCACCCTGAGTACTGAGCACTGAGCACCCTGAGTACTGAGCACTGAGCACCCAGCACCCCAAGCACTGAGCACCCAGCACCCTGAGTACTGAGCACTGAGCACCCAGCACCCTGAGCACTGAGCACCCAGCACCCCGAGTTCTGAGCACCCAGCACGCCTAGCACTGTGCACCCAGCACCCTGAGCACTGAGCAACCAGCATCCTGAGTACTGAGCACCCAGCACCCCGAGTACTGAGCACCCAGCACCCCGAACACCGAGCACCCTGAGTACAAAGCACCGAGCACCCTGAGCACTGAGCATACAGCACCCTGAGCACTGAGCACACAGCAACCTGAGTACTGAGCACCCAGCACCCCGAGCACTGAGCACCCAGCACCCTGAGTACTGAGCACCCTGCACCCCGAGCACTGAGCACACAGCACCCTGAGTACTGAGCACCCAGCACCCCGAGCACTGAGCACCGAGCACCCTGAGTACTGAGCACCCAGCACCCTGAGCACTGAGCACCCAGCACGAGTACTGAGCACCCAGCACCCTGATTACTGAGCACCAAGCACCCCAAGCACTGAGCACCGAGCAACCCGAGCACTGAGCACCCAACACCCCGAGCACTGAGCACCCAGCATCCTGAGCACTGAGCACCCAGCACCCTGAGCACTGAGCACCCAGCACCCTGAGTACTGAGCACCCAGCACCCTGAGCACTGAGCACCCAGCACGAGTACTGAGCACCCAGCACCCTGATTACTGAGCACCAAGCACCCCGAGCACTGAGGACCCAGCACCCTGAGTACTGAGCTCCCAGCACCCAGAGCACTGAGCACCCAGCACCCTGAGTACTGAGCACCCAGTACCCTGAGCACTGAACACACAGCACCCTGAGTACTGAGCACCCCGAGCACTGGGCACCCAGCACCCTGAGCACTGAGGACCCAGCACCCTGAGTACTGAGCTCCCAGCACCCTGAGCACTGAGCACCCAGCACCCTGAGTACTGAGCACCCAGCACCCTGAGCACTAAGCACCCAGCACCCTGAGTACTGAGCATCCAGCACCCCGAGCACTGAGCAGCCAGCACCCTGAGTACTGAGCACTGAGCACCCAGCACCCCGAGCACTGAGCACTCAGCACCATGTGTACTGAGCACTGAGTACCCAGCACCCCGAGCACTGAGCACCCAGCAACCTGAGCACTGAGCACCCTGAGTACAGAGCACCCAGCACCCTGAACACTGAGCACCCAGCACCCCGAGCACTGAGCACCCAGCACCCAGAGCACTGAGCACTGAGCACCCTGAGTACAGAGCACTGAGCACCCTGAGCACTGAGCACCAAGCACCCTGAGTACTGAGCACTGAGCACCCGGAGCACTGAGCACCCAGCACCCTGAGTACTGAGCACCCAGCACCCTGAGCACTGAGCACCCTGAGTACTAAGCACCCAGCACCCTGAGTACTGAGCAACCAGCACCCTGAGCACTGAGCACCCAGCAACCTGAGCACTGAGCACTGAGCACCCTGAGTACTGAGCACCCAGCACCCAGAGCACTGAGCACCCAGCACGCTGAGTACTGAGCACTGAGCACCCTGAGTACTGAGCACCGAGCACCCTGAGTACTGAGCACCCAGCACTCTGAGCACTGAGCACCCAGCACCCCGAGCACTGAGCACCCAGCACCCCGAGCACTGAGCACCCAGCACCCCGAGCACTGAGCACCCAGCACCCCGAGCACTGAGCACTGAGCACCCTAAGTACTGAGCACTGAGCACCCTGAGTACTAAGCACCCAGCACCCTGAGTACTGAGCACCCAGAACCCTGAGTACTGAGCACCCAGCACCCTGAGTACTGAGCACCCAGCACCCTGAGCACTGAGCACCCAGCACCCTGAGTACTGAGCAACCAGCACCCTGAGTACAGAGCACCCAGCACCCTGAGCACTGAGCACCCAGCACCCTGAGTACTGAGCACTGAGCACCCTGTGTACTGAGCACCGAGCACCCCGATCACTGAGCACATAGCACCCCGAGCACTGAGCAACCAGCACCCCGAGGACTGAGCACCCAGCACCCTGAGTACTGAGCACCCAGCACCCCGAGCACTGAGCACCCAGCACCCTGAGTACTGAGCACTGAGCTCCCAGCACCCCGAGCACTGAGCACCCAGCACCCTGTGTACTGAGCACTGAGTACCCAGTACCCCGAGCACTGAGACCCAGCACCCTGAGCACTGAGCACCCAGCACCCCGAGTTCTGAGCACCCAGCACCCCTAGCACTGAGCACCCAGCACCCTGAGCACTGAGCAACCAGCATCCTGAGTACTGAGCACCCAGCACCCCGAGTACTGAGCACCCAGCACCCCGAACACCGAGCACCCTGAGTACAAAGCACCGAGCACCCTGAGCACTGAGCATACAGCACCCGGAGCACTGAGCACACAGCAACCTGAGTACTGAGCACCCAGCACCCCGAGCACTGAGCACCCAGCACCCTGAGTACTGAGCACCCAGCACCCCGAGCACTGAGCACCCAGCACCCTGAGTACTGAGCACCCAGCACCCCGAGCACTGAGCACCGAGCACCCTGAGTACTGAGCACCCAGCACCCTGAGCACTGAGCACCCAGCACGAGTACTGAGCACCCAGCACCCTGATTACTGAGCACCAAGCAACAAGAGCACTGAGAACCGAGCACCCCGAGCACTGAGCACCCAACACCCCGAGCACTGAGCACCCAGCACCCCGAGCACTGAGCACCCAGCACCCTGAGCACTGAGCACCCAGCACCCTGAGTACTGAGCACCCTGCACCCCGAGCACTGAGCACCCAGCACCCTGAGTACTGAGCACCCAGCACCCCGAGCACTGAGCACCGAGCACCCTGAGTACTGAGCACCCAGCACCCTGAGCACTGAGCACCCAGCACGAGTACTGAGCACCCAGCACCCTGATTACTGAGCACCAAGCACCCCGAGCACTGAGCACCGAGCACCCCGAGCACTGAGCACCCAGCACCCCGAGCACCGAGCACCCTGAGTACTGAGCACCCTGCACCCTGAGCACTGAGCACCCAGCACCCTGAGCACTGAGCACTGAGCACCCCGAGTACTGAGCACCGAGCACCCCGAGCACTGAGCACCCAGCACCCTGAGCACTGAACACACAGCAACCTGAGTACTGAGCACCGAGCACCCCGAGCACTGTGCACCCAGAACC
Source organism: Microtus oregoni (assembly GCF_018167655.1). NCBI lineage: Eukaryota > Metazoa > Chordata > Mammalia > Rodentia > Cricetidae > Microtus > Microtus oregoni. The sequence continues at coordinate 1,184,434 of NW_024544028.1, read as the reverse complement.
CTGAGCACTGAGCACCCTTAGTACTGAGCACTGAGCACCCTGAGTACTGAGCACTGAGCACCCTGAGTACTGAGCACTGAGCACCCAGCACCCCAAGCACTGAGCACCCAGCACCCTGAGTACTGAGCACTGAGCACCCAGCACCCCGAGCACTGAGCACCCAGCACCCTGAGTACTGAGCACCCAGCGCCCTGAGCACTGAGCACCCAGCACCCCGAGCACTGAGCACCCAGCACCCTGAGCACTGAGCACCCTGAGTACTGAGCACTGAGCACCCTGAGTACTGAGCACTGAGCACCCAGCACCCCAAGCACTGAGCACCCAGCACCCTGAGTACTGAGCACTGAGCACCCAGCACCCTGAGCACTGAGCACCCAGCACCCCGAGTTCTGAGCACCCAGCACGCCTAGCACTGTGCACCCAGCACCCTGAGCACTGAGCAACCAGCATCCTGAGTACTGAGCACCCAGCACCCCGAGTACTGAGCACCCAGCACCCCGAACACCGAGCACCCTGAGTACAAAGCACAGAGCACCCTGAGCACTGAGCATACAGCACCCTGAGCACTGAGCACACAGCAACCTGAGTACTGAGCACCCAGCACCCCGAGCACTGAGCACCCAGCACCCTGAGTACTGAGCACCCTGCACCCCGAGCACTGAGCACACAGCACCCTGAGTACTGAGCACCCAGCACCCCGAGCACTGAGCACCGAGCACCCTGAGTACTGAGCACCCAGCACCCTGAGCACTGAGCACCCAGCACGAGTACTGAGCACCCAGCACCCTGATTACTGAGCACCAAGCACCCCGAGCACTGAGCACCGAGCACCCCGAGCACTGAGCACCCAACACCCTGAGCACTGAGCACCCAGCATCCTGAGCACTGAGCACCCAGCACCCTGAGCACTGAGCACCCAGCACCCTGAGTACTGAGCACCCAGCACCCTGAGCACTGAGCACCCAGCACGAGTACTGAGCACCCAGCACCCTGATTACTGAGCACCAAGCACCCCGAGCACTGAGGACCCAGCACCCTGAGTACTGAGCTCCCAGCACCCTGAGCACTGAGCACCCAGCACCCTGAGTACTGAGCACCCAGTACCCTGAGCACTGAACACACAGCACCCTGAGTACTGAGCACCCCGAGCACTGGGCACCCAGCACCCTGAGTATTGAGCACCGAGCACCCCGAGCACTGAGCACCCAGCACCCCGAGCACTGAGCACCCAGCACCCCGAGCACTGAGCACCCAGCACCCTGAGTACTGAGCACCCAGCACCCTGAGTACTGAGCACCCAGCACCCTGAGCACTGAGTACCCAGCACCCTGAGCACTGAGCACCCAGCACCCTGAGCACTGAGCACCCAGCACCCTGAGCACTGAGCACCCAGCACCCTGAGTACTGAGCACTGAGCACCCAGCACCCCAAGCACTGAGCACCCAGCACCCTGAGTACTGAGCACTGAGCACCCAGCACCCCGAGCACTGAGCACCCAGCACCCTGAGTACTGAGCACCCAGCGCCCTGAGCACTGAGCACCCAGCACCCCGAGCACTGAGCACCCAGCACCCTGAGCACTGAGCACCCTGAGTACTGAGCACTGAGCACCCTGAGTACTGAGCACTGAGCACCCTGAGTACTGAGCACCCAGCACCCTGAGCAATGAGCACCCTGAGTACTGAGCACCCAGCACACTGAGCACTGAGCACCGAGCACCCCGAGCACTGAGCACCCAGCACCCGTAGTACTGAGCACCCAGCACCCTGAGTACTAAGCACCGAGCACCCTGAGTACTGAGCACCCAGTACCCTGAGCACTGAACACACAGCACCCTGAGTACTGAGCACCCCGAGCACTGGGCACCCAGCACCCTGAGCACTGAGAACCCAGCACCCTGAGTACTGAGCTCCCAGCACCCTGAGCACTGAGCACCCAGCACCCTGAGTACTGAGCACCCAGCACCCTGAGCACTAAGCACCCAGCACCCTGAGTACTGAGCATCCAGCACCCCGAGCACTGAGCAGCCAGCACCCTGAGTACTGAGCACTGAGCACCCAGCACCCCGAGCACTGAGCACTCAGCACCATGTGTACTGAGCACTGAGTACCCAGCACCCCGAGCACTGAGCACCCAGCAACCTGAGCACTGAGCACCCTGAGTACAGAGCACCCAGCACCCTGAGCACTGAGCACCCAGCACCCCGAGCACTGAGCACCCAGCACCCAGAGCACTGAGCACTGAGCACCCTGAGTACAGAGCACTGAGCACCCTGAGCACTGAGCACCAAGCACCCTGAGTACTGAGCACTGAGCACCCTGAGCACTGAGCACCCAGCACCCTGAGTACTGAGCACCCAGCACCCTGAGCACTGAGCACCCTGAGTACTAAGCACCCAGCACCCTGAGTACTGAGCAACCAGCACCCTGAGCACTGAGCACCCAGCACGCTGAGTACTGAGCACTGAGCACCCTGAGTACTGAGCAGCGAGCACCCAGAGCACTGAGCACCCAGCACGCTGAGTACTGAGCACTGAGCACCCTGAGTACTGAGCACCGAGCACCCTGAGTACTGAGCACCCAGCACTCTGAGCACTGAGCACCCAGCACCCCGAGCACTGAGCACCCAGCACCCCGAGCACTGAGCACCCAGCACCCCGAGCACTGAGCACCCAGCACCCCGAGCACTGAGCACTGAGCACCCTAAGTACTGAGCACTGAGCACCCTGAGTACTAAGCACCCAGCACCCTGAGTACTGAGCACCCAGAACCCTGAGTACTGAGCACCCAGCACCCTGAGTACTGAGCACCCAGCACCCTGAGCACTGAGCACCCAGCACCCTGAGTACTGAGCAACCAGCACCCTGAGTACTGAGCACCCAGCACCCTGAGCACTGAGCACCCAGCACCCTGAGTACTGAGCACTGAGCACCCTGTGTACTGAGCACCGAGCACCCCGATCACTGAGCAAATAGCACCCCGAGCACTGAGCAACCAGCACCCCGAGGACTGAGCACCCAGCACCCTGAGTACTGAGCACACCGCACCCTGAGAACTGAGCACCCAGCACCCCGAGTACTGAGCACCCAGCACCCTGAGCACTGAGCACCCAGCACCCTGAGCACTGTGCACTGAGCACCCAGCAGCACCCAGCACACTGAGTACTGAGCACCCAGCACCCGGAGCACTGATCACCCAGGAACCTGAGTACTGAGCACCGAGTACCCTGAGTACTGAGCACCCAGCACCCCGAGCACTGAGCACCCAGCACCCTGAGTACTGAGCACTGAGCTCCCAGCACCCCGAGCACTGAGCACCCAGCACCCTGTGTACTGAGCACTGAGTACCCAGTACCCCGAGCACTGAGACCCAGCACCCTGAGCACTGAGCACCCAGCACCCCGAGTTCTGAGCACCCAGCACCCCTAGCACTGAGCACCCAGCACCCTGAGCACTGAGCAACCAGCATCCTGAGTACTGAGCACCCAGCACCCCGAGTACTGAGCACCCAGCACCCCGAACACCGAGCACCCTGAGTACATAGCACCGAGCACCCTGAGCACTGAGCATACAGCACCCGGAGCACTGAGCACACAGCAACCTGAGTACTGAGCACCCAGCACCCCGAGCACTGAGCACCCAGCACCCTGAGTACTGAGCACCCAGCACCCCGAGCACTGAGCACCCAGCACCCTGAGTACTGAGCACCCAGCACCCCGAGCACTGAGCACCGAGCACCCTGAGTACTGAGCACCCAGCACCCTGAGCACTGAGCACCCAGCACGAGTACTGAGCACCCAGCACCCTGATTACTGAGCACCAAGCAACCCGAGCACTGAGCACCGAGCACCCCGAGCACTGAGCACCCAACACCCCGAGCACTGAGCACCCAGCACCCCGAGCACTGAGCACCCAGCACCCTGAGCACTGAGCACCCAGCACCCTGAGTACTGAGCACCCAGCACCCTGAGTACTGAGCACCCAGCACCCTGAGTACTGAGCACCCAGCGTACTGAGCACCGAGCACCCATCACACTGAGTACTGAGCACCAAGCACCCTGAGCACTGAGCACCCAGCACCCTGAGTACTGAGCACTGAGCACCCCGAGTACTGAGCACCGAGCACCCCGAGCACTGAGCACCCAGCACCCTGAGCACTGAGCACCCAGCACCCTGAGTACTGAGCACCCTGCACCCTGAGCACTGAGCACCCAGCACCCTGAGCACTGAGCACCCAGCACCCTGAGTACTGAGCACCCAGCACCCTGAGTACTGAGCACCCAGCGTACTGAGCACCGAGCACCCAGCACCCTGAGTACTGAGCACCAAGCACCCTGAGCACTGAGCACCCAGCACCCTGAGTACTGAGCACTGAGCACCCCGAGTACTGAGCACCGAGCACCCCGAGCACTGAGCACCCAGCACCCCGAGCACCGAGCACCCTGAGTACTGAGCACCCTGCACCCTGAGCACTGAGCACCCAGCACCCTGAGCACTGAGCACTGAGCACCCCGAGTACTGAGCACCGAGCACCCCGAGCACTGAGCACCCAGCACCCTGAGCACTGAACACACAGCATCCTGAGTACTGAGCACCGAGCACCCCGAGCACTGAGCACCCAGAACCCTGAGCACTGAGCACCCTTAGTACTGAGCACTGAGCACCCTGAGTACTGAGCACTGAGCACCCTGTGTACTGAGCACCCAGCACCCTGAGTACTGAACACCCAGCACCCTGAGCAATGATCACCCTGAGTACTGAGCACCCAGCACCTTGAGCACTGAGCACCGAGAACCCCGAGCACTGAGCACCCAGCACCCGGAGTACTGAGCACCCAGCACCCTGAGTACTAAGCACCGAGCACCCTGAGCACTGAGCACCCAGCACCCTGACCACTGAACTCACAGCACCCTGAGTACTGAGCACCCCGAGCACTGAGCACCCAGCACCCTGAGTACTGAGCACCGAGCACCCCGAGCACTGAGCACCCAGCACCCCGAGCACTGAGCACCCAGCACCCCGAGCACTGAGCACCCAGCACCCTGAGTACTGAGCACCCAGCACCCTGAGTACTGAGCACCCAGCACCCTGAGCACTGAGTACCCAGCACCCTGAGCACTGAGCACCCAGCACCCTGAGCACTGAGCACCCAGCACCCTGAGCACTGAGCACCCAGCACCCTGAGTACTGAGCACTGAGCACCCAGCACCCCAAGCACTGAGCACCCAGCACCCTGAGTACTGAGCACTGAGCACCCAGCACCCCGAGCACTGAGCACCCAGCACCCTGAGTACTGAGCACCCAGCGCCCTGAGCACTGAGCACCCAGCACCCCGAGCACTGAGCACCCAGCACCCTGAGCACTGAGCACCCTGAGTACTGAGCACTGAGCACCCTGAGTACTGAGCACTGAGCACCCTGAGTACTGAGCACCCAGCACCCTGAGCAATGAGCACCCTGAGTACTGAGCACCCAGCACACTGAGCACTGAGCACCGAGCACCCCGAGCACTGAGCACCCAGCACCCGTAGTACTGAGCACCCAGCACCCTGAGTACTAAGCACCGAGCACCCTGAGTACTGAGCACCCAGTACCCTGAGCACTGAACACACAGCACCCTGAGTACTGAGCACCCCGAGCACTGGGCACCCAGCACCCTGAGCACTGAGGACCCAGCACCCTGAGTACTGAGCTCCCAGCACCCTGAGCACTGAGCACCCAGCACCCTGAGTACTGAGCACCCAGCACCCTGAGCACTAAGCACCCAGCACCCTGAGTACTGAGCATCCAGCACCCCGAGCACTGAGCAGCCAGCACCCTGAGTACTGAGCACTGAGCACCCAGCACCCCGAGCACTGAGCACTCAGCACCATGTGTACTGAGCACTGAGTACCCAGCACCCCGAGCACTGAGCACCCAGCAACCTGAGCACTGAGCACCCTGAGTACAGAGCACCCAGCACCCTGAGCACTGAGCACCCAGCACCCCGAGAACTGAGCACCCAGCACCCAGAGCACTGAGCACTGAGCACCCTGAGTACAGAGCACTGAGCACCCTGAGCACTGAGCACCAAGCACCCTGAGTACTGAGCACTGAGCACCCTGAGCACTGAGCACCCAGCACCCTGAGTACTGAGCACCCAGCACCCTGAGCACTGAGCACCCTGAGTACTAAGCACCCAGCACCCTGAGTACTGAGCAACCAGCACCCTGAGCACTGAGCACCCAGCACGCTGAGTACTGAGCACTGAGCACCCTGAGTACTGAGCAGCGAGCACCCAGAGCACTGAGCACCCAGCACGCTGAGTACTGAGCACTGAGCACCCTGAGTACTGAGCACCGAGCACCCTGAGTACTGAGCACCCAGCACTCTGAGCACTGAGCACCCAGCACCCCGAGCACTGAGCACCCAGCACCCCGAGCACTGAGCACCCAGCACCCCGAGCACTGAGCACCCAGCACCCCGAGCACTGAGCACTGAGCACCCTAAGTACTGAGCACTGAGCACCCTGAGTACTAAGCACCCAGCACCCTGAGTACTGAGCACCCAGAACCCTGAGTACTGAGCACCCAGCACCCTGAGTACTGAGCACCCAGCACCCTGAGCACTGAGCACCCAGCACCCTGAGTACTGAGCAACCAGCACCCTGAGTACTGAGCACCCAGCACCCTGAGCACTGAGCACCCAGCACCCTGAGTACTGAGCACTGAGCACCCTGTGTACTGAGCACCGAGCACCCCGATCACTGAGCACATAGCACCCCGAGCACTGAGCAACCAGCACCCCGAGGACTGAGCACCCAGCACTCTGAGTACTGAGCACACCGCACCCTGAGAACTGAGCACCCAGCACCCCGAGTACTGAGCACCCAGCACCCTGAGCACTGAGCACCCAGCACCCTGAGCACTGTGCACTGAGCACCCAGCAGCACCCAGCACACTGAGTACTGAGCACCCAGCACCCGGAGCACTGATCACCCAGGAACCTGAGTACTGAGCACCGAGTACCCTGAGTACTGAGCACCCAGCACCCCGAGCACTGAGCACCCAGCACCCTGAGTACTGAGCACTGAGCTCCCAGCACCCCGAGCACTGAGCACCCAGCACCCTGTGTACTGAGCACTGAGTACCCAGTACCCCGAGCACTGAGACCCAGCACCCTGAGCACTGAGCACCCAGCACCCCGAGTTCTGAGCACCCAGCACCCCTAGCACTGAGCACCCAGCACCCTGAGCACTGAGCAACCAGCATCCTGAGTACTGAGCACCCAGCACCCCGAGTACTGAGCACCCAGCACCCCGAACACCGAGCACCCTGAGTACAAAGCACCGAGCACCCTGAGCACTGAGCATACAGCACCCGGAGCACTGAGCACACAGCAACCTGAGTACTGAGCACCCAGCACCCCGAGCACTGAGCACCCAGCACCCTGAGTACTGAGCACCCAGCACCCCGAGCACTGAGCACCCAGCACCCTGAGTACTGAGCACCCAGCACCCCGAGCACTGAGCACCAAGCACCCTGAGTACTGAGCACCCAGCACCCTGAGCACTGAGCACCCAGCACGAGTACTGAGCACCCAGCACCCTGATTACTGAGCACCAAGCAACCCGAGCACTGAGCACCGAGCACCCCGAGCACTGAGCACCCAACACCCCGAGCACTGAGCACCCAGCACCCCGAGCACTGAGCACCCAGCACCCTGAGCACTGAGCACCCAGCACCCTGAGTACTGAGCACCCAGCACCCTGAGTACTGAGCACCCAGCACCCTGAGTACTGAGCACCCAGCGTACTGAGCACCGAGCACCCATCACACTGAGTACTGAGCACCAAGCACCCTGAGCACTGAGCACCCAGCACCCTGAGTACTGAGCACTGAGCACCCCGAGTACTGAGCACCGAGCACCCCGAGCACTGAGCACCCAGCACCCTGAGCACTGAGCACCCAGCACCCTGAGTACTGAGCACCCTGCACCCTGAGCACTGAGCACCCAGCACCCTGAGCACTGAGCACCCAGCACCCTGAGTACTGAGCACCCAGCACCCTGAGTACTGAGCACCCAGCGTACTGATCACCGAGCACCCAGCACCCTGAGTACTGAGCACCAAGCACCCTGAGCACTGAGCACCCAGCACCCTGAGTACTGAGCACTGAGCACCCCGAGTACTGAGCACCGAGCACCCCGAGCACTGAGCACCCAGCACCCCGAGCACCGAGCACCCTGAGTACTGAGCACCCTGCACCCTGAGCACTGAGCACCCAGCACCCTGAGCACTGAGCACTGAGCACCCCGAGTACTGAGCACCGAGCACCCCGAGCACTGAGCACCCAGCACCCTGAGCACTGAACACACAGCATCCTGAGTACTGAGCACCGAGCACCCCGAGCACTGAGCACCCAGAACCCTGAGCACTGAGCACCCTTAGTACTGAGCACTGAGAACCCTGAGTACTGAGCACTGAGCACCCTGTGTACTGAGCACCCAGCACCCTGAGTACTGAACACCCAGCACCCTGAGCAATGATCACCCTGAGTACTGAGCACCCAGCACCTTGAGCACTGAGCACCGAGAAACCCGAGCACTGAGCACCCAGCACCCGGAGTACTGAGCACCCAGCACCCTGAGTACTAAGCACCGAGCACCCTGAGCACTGAGCACCCAGCACCCTGACCACTGAACTCACAGCACCCTGAGTACTGAGCACCCCGAGCACTGAGCACCCAGCACCCTGAGTACTGAGCACCGAGCACCCCGAGCACTGAGCACCCAGCACCCCGAGCACTGAGCACCCAGCACCCCGAGCACTGAGCACCCAGCACCCTGAGTACTGAGCACCCAGCACCCTGAGTACTGAGCACCCAGCACCCTGAGCACTGAGTACCCAGCACCCTGAGCACTGAGCACCCAGCACCCTGAGCACTGAGCACCCAGCACCCAGAGCACTGAGCACCCAGCACCCTGAGTACTGAGCACTGAGCACCCAGCACCCCAAGCACTGAGCACCCAGCACCCTGAGTACTGAGCACTGAGCACCCAGCACCCCGAGCACTGAGCACCCAGCACCCTGAGTACTGAGCACCCAGCGCCCTGAGCACTGAGCACCCAGCACCCCGAGCACTGAGCACCCAGCACCCTGAGCACTGAGCACCCTGAGTACTGAGCACTGAGCACCCTGAGTACTGAGCACTGAGCACCCTGAGTACTGAGCACCCAGCACCCTGAGCAATGAGCACCCTGAGTACTGAGCACCCAGCACACTGAGCACTGAGCACCGAGCACCCCGAGCACTGAGCACCCAGCACCCGTAGTACTGAGCACCCAGCACCCTGAGTACTAAGCACCGAGCACCCTGAGTACTGAGCACCCAGTACCCTGAGCACTGAACACACAGCACCCTGAGTACTGAGCACCCCGAGCACTGGGCACCCAGCACCCTGAGCACTGAGGACCCAGCACCCTGAGTACTGAGCTCCCAGCACCCTGAGCACTGAGCACCCAGCACCCTGAGTACTGAGCACCCAGCACCCTGAGCACTAAGCACCCAGCACCCTGAGTACTGAGCATCCAGCACCCCGAGCACTGAGCAGCCAGCACCCTGAGTACTGAGCACTGAGCACCCAGCACCCCGAGCACTGAGCACTCAGCACCATGTGTACTGAGCACTGAGTACCCAGCACCCCGAGCACTGAGCACCCAGCAACCTGAGCACTGAGCACCCTGAGTACAGAGCACCCAGCACCCTGAGCACTGAGCACCCAGCACCCCGAGCACTGAGCACCCAGCACCCAGAGCACTGAGCACTGAGCACCCTGAGTACAGAGCACTGAGCACCCTGAGCACTGAGCACCAAGCACCCTGAGTACTGAGCACTGAGCACCCTGAGCACTGAGCACCCAGCACCCTGAGTACTGAGCACCCAGCACCCTGAGCACTGAGCACCCTGAGTACTAAGCACCCAGCACCCTGAGTACTGAGCAACCAGCACCCTGAGCACTGAGCACCCAGCACGCTGAGTACTGAGCACTGAGCACCCTGAGTACTGAGCAGCGAGCACCCAGAGCACTGAGCACCCAGCACGCTGAGTACTGAGCACTGAGCACCCTGAGTACTGAGCACCGAGCACCCTGAGTACTGAGCACCCAGCACTCTGAGCACTGAGCACCCAGCACCCCGAGCACTGAGCACCCAGCACCCCGAGCACTGAGCACCCAGCACCCCGAGCACTGAGCACCCAGCACCCCGAGCACTGAGCACTGAGCACCCTAAGTACTGAGCACTGAGCACCATGAGTACTAAGCACCCAGCACCCTGAGTACTGAGCACCCAGAACCCTGAGTACTGAGCACCCAGCACCCTGAGTACTGAGCACCCAGCACCCTGAGCACTGAGCACCCAGCACCCTGAGTACTGAGCAACCAGCACCCTGAGTACTGAGCACCCAGCACCCTGAGCACTGAGCACCCAGCACCCTGAGTACTGAGCACTGAGCACCCTGTGTACTGAGCACCGAGCACCCCGATCACTGAGCACATAGCACCCCGAGCACTGAGCAACCAGCACCCCGAGGACTGAGCACCCAGCACCCTGAGTACTGAGCACACCGCACCCTGAGAACTGAGCACCCAGCACCCTGAGTACTGAGCACCCAGCACCCTGAGCACTGAGCACCCAGCACCCTGAGCACTGTGCACTGAGCACCCAGCAGCACCCAGCACACTGAGTACTGAGCACCCAGCACCCGGAGCACTGATCACCCAGGAACCTGAGTACTGAGCACCGAGTACCCTGAGTACTGAGCACCCAGCACCCCGAGCACTGAGCACCCAGCACCCTGAGTACTGAGCACTGAGCTCCCAGCACCCCGAGCACTGAGCACCCAGCACCCTGTGTACTGAGCACTGAGTACCCAGTACCCCGAGCACTGAGACCCAGCACCCTGAGCACTGAGCACCCAGCACCCCGAGTTCTGAGCACCCAGCACCCCTAGCACTGAGCACCCAGCACCCTGAGCACTGAGCAACCAGCATCCTGAGTACTGAGCACCCAGCACCCCGAGTACTGAGCACCCAGCACCCCGAACACCGAGCACCCTGAGTACAAAGCACCGAGCACCCTGAGCACTGAGCATACAGCACCCGGAGCACTGAGCACACAGCAACCTGAGTACTGAGCACCCAGCACCCCGAGCACTGAGCACCCAGCACCCTGAGTACTGAGCACCCAGCACCCCGAGCACTGAGCACCCAGCACCCTGAGTACTGAGCACCCAGCACCCCGAGCACTGAGCACCGAGCACCCTGAGTACTGAGCACCCAGCACCCTGAGCACTGAGCACCCAGCACGAGTACTGAGCACCCAGCACCCTGATTACTGAGCACCAAGCACCCCGAGCACTGAGCACCGAGCACCCCGAGCACTGAGCACCCAACACCCCGAGCACTGAGCACCCAGCACCCCGAGCACTGAGCACCCAGCACCCTGAGCACTGAGCACCCAGCACCCTGAGTACTGTGCACCCAGCACCCTGAGTACTGAGCACCCAGCACCCTGAGTACTGAGCACCCAGCGTACTGAGCACCGAGCACCCATCACACTGAGTACTGAGCACCAAGCACCCTGAGCACTGAGCACCCAGCACCCTGAGTACTGAGCACTGAGCACCCCGAGTACTGAGCACCGAGCACCCCGAGCACTGAGCACCCAGCACCCCGAGCACCGAGCACCCTGAGTACTGAGCACCCTGCACCCTGAGCACTGAGCACCCAGCACCCTGAGCACTGAGCACCCAGCACCCTGAGTACTGAGCACCCAGCACCCTGAGTACTGAGCACCCAGCGTACTGAGCACCGAGCACCCAGCACCCTGAGTACTGAGCACCAAGCACCCTGAGCACTGAGCACCCAGCACCCTGAGTACTGAGCAATGAGCACCCCGAGTACTGAGCACCGAGCACCCCGAGCACTGAGCACCCAGCACCCCGAGCACCGAGCACCCTGAGTACTGAGCACCCTGCACCCTGAGCACTGAGTACCCAGCACCCTGAGCACTGAGCACTGAGCACCCCGAGTACTGAGCACCGAGCACCCCGAGCACTGAGCACCCAGCACCCTGAGCACTGAACACACAGCATCCTGAGTACTGAGCACCGAGCACCCCGAGCACTGAGCACCCAGAACCCTGAGCACTGAGCACCCTTAGTACTGAGCACTGAGCACCCTGAGTACTGAGCACTGAGCACCCTGTGTACTGAGCACCCAGCACCCTGAGTACTGAACACCCAGCACCCTGAGCAATGATCACCCTGAGTACTGAGCACCCAGCACCTTGAGCACTGAGCACCGAGAACCCCGAGCACTGAGCACCCAGCACCCGGAGTACTGAGCACCCAGCAACCTGAGTACTAAGCACCGAGCACCCTGAGCACTGAGCACCCAGCACCCTGACCACTGAACTCACAGCACCCTGAGTACTGAGCACCCCGAGCACTGAGCACCCAGCACCCTGAGTACTGAGCACCGAGCACCCCGAGCACTGAGCACCCAGCACCCCGAGCACTGAGCACCCAGCACCCCGAGCACTGAGCACCCAGCACCCTGAGTACTGAGCACCCAGCACCCTGAGTACTGAGCACCCAGCACCCTGAGCACTGAGTACCCAGCACCCTGAGCACTGAGCACCCAGCACCCTGAGCACTGAGCACCCAGCACCCTGAGCACTGAGCACCCAGCACCCTGAGTACTGAGCACTGAGCACCCAGCACCCCAAGCACTGAGCACCCAGCACCCTGTGTACTGAGCACTGAGCACCCAGCACCCCGAGCACTGAGCACCCAGCACCCTGAGTACTGAGCACCCAGCGCCCTGAGCACTGAGCACCCAGCACCCCGAGCACTGAGCACCCAGCACCCTGAGCACTGAGCACCCTGAGTACTGAGCACTGAGCACCCTGAGTACTGAGCACTGAGCACCCTGAGTACTGAGCACCCAGCACCCTGAGCAATGAGCACCCTGAGTACTGAGCACCCAGCACACTGAGCACTGAGCACCGAGCACCCCGAGCACTGAGCACCCAGCACCCGTAGTACTGAGCACCCAGCACCCTGAGTACTAAGCACCGAGCACCCTGAGTACTGAGCACCCAGTACCCTGAGCACTGAACACACAGCACCCTGAGTACTGAGCACCCCGAGCACTGGGCACCCAGCACCCTGAGCACTGAGGACCCAGCACCCTGAGTACTGAGCTCCCAGCACCCTGAGCACTGAGCACCCAGCACCCTGAGTACTGAGCACCCAGCACCCTGAGCACTAAGCACCCAGCACCCTGAGTACTGAGCATCCAGCACCCCGAGCACTGAGCAGCCAGCACCCTGAGTACTGTGCACTGAGCACCCAGCACCCCGAGCACTGAGCACTCAGCACCATGTGTACTGAGCACTGAGTACCCAGCACCCCGAGCACTGAGCACCCAGCAACCTGAGCACTGAGCACCCTGAGTACAGAGCACCCAGCACCCTGAGCGCTGAGCACCCAGCACCCCGAGCACTGAGCACCCAGCACCCAGAGCACTGAGCACTGAGCACCCTGAGTACAGAGCACTGAGCACCCTGAGCACTGAGCACCAAGCACCCTGAGTACTGAGCACTGAGCACCCTGAGCACTGAGCACCCAGCACCCTGAGTACTGAGCACCCAGCACCCTGAGCACTGAGCACCCTGAGTACTAAGCACCCAGCACCCTGAGTACTGAGCAACCAGCACCCTGAGCACTGAGCACCCAGCACGCTGAGTACTGAGCACTGAGCACCCTGAGTACTGAGCAGCGAGCACCCAGAGCACTGAGCACCCAGCACGCTGAGTACTGAGCACTGAGCACCCTGAGTACTGAGCACCGAGCACCCTGAGTACTGAGCACCCAGCACTCTGAGCACTGAGCACCCAGCACCCCGAGCACTGAGCACCCAGCACCCCGAGCACTGAGCACCCAGCACCCCGAGCACTGAGCACCCAGCACCCCGAGCACTGAGCACTGAGCACCCTAAGTACTGAGCACTGAGCACCCTGAGTACTAAGCACCCAGCACCCTGCGTACTGAGCACCCAGAACCCTGAGTACTGAGCACCCAGCACCCTGAGTACTGAGCACCCAGCACCCTGAGCACTGAGCACCCAGCACCCTGAGTACTGAGCAACCAGCACCCTGAGTACTGAGCACCCAGCACCCTGAGCACTGAGCACCCAGCACCCTGAGTACTGAGCACTGAGCACCCTGTGTACTGAGCACCGAGCACCCCGATCACTGAGCACATAGCACCCCGAGCACTGAGCAACCAGCACCCCGAGGACTGAGCACCCAGCACCCTGAGTACTGAGCACACCGCACCCTGAGAACTGAGCACCCAGCACCCCGAGTACTGAGCACCCAGCACCCTGAGCACTGAGCACCCAGCACCCTGAGCACTGTGCACTGAGCACCCAGCAGCACCCAGCACACTGAGTACTGAGCACCCAGCACCCGGAGCACTGATCACCCAGGAACCTGAGTACTGAGCACCGAGTACCCTGAGTACTGAGCACCCAGCACCCCGAGCACTGAGCACCCAGCACCCTGAGTACTGAGCACTGAGCTCCCAGCACCCCGAGCACTGAGCACCCAGCACCCTGTGTACTGAGCACTGAGTACCCAGTACCCTGAGCACTGAGACCCAGCACCCTGAGCACTGAGCACCCAGCACCCCGAGTTCTGAGCACCCAGCACCCCTAGCACTGAGCACCCAGCACCCTGAGCACTGAGCAACCAGCATCCTGAGTACTGAGCACCCAGCACCCCGAGTACTGAGCACCCAGCACCCCGAACACCAAGCACCCTGAGTACAAAGCACCGAGCACCCTGAGCACTGAGCATACAGCACCCGGAGCACTGAGCACACAGCAACCTGAGTACTGAGCACCCAGCACCCCGAGCACTGAGCACCCAGCACCCTGAGTACTGAGCACCCAGCACCCCGAGCACTGAGCACCCAGCACCCTGAGTACTGAGCACCCAGCACCCCGAGCACTGAGCACCGAGCACCCTGAGTACTGAGCACCCAGCACCCTGAGCACTGAGCACCCAGCACGAGTACTGAGCACCCAGCACCCTGATTACTGAGCACCAAGCACCCCGAGAACTGAGCACCGAGCACCCCGAGCACTGAGCACCCAACACCCCGAGCACTGAGCACCCAGCACCCCGAGCACTGAGCACCCAGCACCCTGAGCACTGAGCACCCAGCACCCTGAGTACTGAGCACCCAACACCCTGAGTACTGAGCACCCAGCACCCTGAGTACTGAGCACCCAGCGTACTGAGCACCGAGCACCCATCACACTGAGTACTGAGCACCAAGCACCCTGAGCACTGAGCACCCAGCACCCTGAGTACTGAGCACTGAGCACCCCGAGTACTGAGCACCGAGCACCCCGAGCACTGAGCACCCAGCACCCCGAGCAACGAGCACCCTGAGTACTGAGCACCCTGCACCCTGAGCACTGAGCACCCAGCACCCTGAGCACTGAGCACTGAGCACCCCGAGTACTGAGCACCGAGCACCCCGAGCACTGAGCACCCAGCACCCTGAGCACTGAACACACAGCATCCTGAGTACTGAGCACCGAGCACCCCGAGCACTGTGCACCCAGAACCCTGAGCACTGAGCACCCTTAGTACTGAGCACTGAGCACCCTGAGTACTGAGCACTGAGCACCCTGAGTACTGAGCACTGAGCACCCAGCACCCCAAGCACTGAGCACCCAGCACCCCGAGCACTGAGCACCCAGCACCCTGAGTACTGAGCACCCAGCGCCCTGAGCACTGAGCACCCAGCACCCCGAGCACTGAGCACCCAGCACCCTGAGCACTGAGCACCCTGAGTACTGAGCACTGAGCACCCTGAGTACTGAGCACTGAGCACCCTGAGTACTGAGCACCCAGCACCCTGAGCAATGAGCACCCTGAGTACTGAGCACCCAGCACACTGAGCACTGAGCACCGAGCACCCCGAGCACTGAGCACCCAGCACCCGTAGTACTGAGCACCCAGCACCCTGAGTACTAAGCACCGAGCACCCTGAGTACTGAGCACCCAGTACCCTGAGCACTGAACACACAGCACCCTGAGTACTGAGCACCCCGAGCACTGGGCACCCAGCACCCTGAGCACTGAGGACCCAGCACCCTGAGTACTGAGCTCCCAGCACCCTGAGCACTGAGCACCCAGCACCCTGAGTACTGAGCACCCAGCACCCTGAGCACTGAGCACCCAGCACCCTGAGTACTGAGCATCCAGCACCCCGAGCACTGAGCAGCCAGCACCCTGAGTACTGAGCACTGAGCACCCAGCACCCCGAGCACTGAGCACTCAGCACCATGTGTACTGAGCACTGAGTACACAGCACCCCGAGCACTGAGCACCCAGCAACCTGAGCACTGAGCACCCTGAGTACAGAGCACCCAGCACCCTGAGCACTGAGCACCCAGCACCCCGAGAACTGAGCACCCAGCACCCAGAGCACTGAGCACTGAGCACCCTGAGTACAGAGCACTGAGCAACCTGAGCACTGAGCACCAAGCACCCTGAGTACTGAGCACTGAGCACCCTGAGCACTGAGCACCCAGCACCCTGAGTACTGAGCACCCAGCACCCTGAGCACTGAGCACCCTGAGTACTAAGCACCCAGCACCCTGAGTACTGAGCAACCAGCACCCTGAGCACTGAGCACCCAGCACGCTGAGTACTGAGCACTGAGCACCCTGAGTACTGAGCAGCAAGCACCCAGAGCACTGAGCAGCCAGCACGCTGAGTACTGAGCACTGAGCACCCTGAGTACTGAGCACCGAGCACCCTGAGTACTGAGCACCCAGCACTCTGAGCACTGAGCACCCAGCACCCCGAGCACTGAGCACCCAGCACCCCGAGCACTGAGCACCCAGCACCCCGAGCACTGAGCACCCAGCACCCTGAGTACTGAGCACCCAGCACCCTGAGTACTGAGCACCCAGCACCCTGAGTACTGAGCACCGAGCACCCTGAGTACTGAGCACCCAGCACCCTGAGTACTGAGCACCCAGCACCCTGAGCACTGAGCACCCAGCACCCCGAGCACTGAGCACCCAGCACCCCGAGCACTGAGCAACCAGCACCCCGAGCACTGAGCACCGAGCACCCCGAGCCCTGAGCACCCAGCACCCTGAGTACTGAGCACCCAGCACCCTGAGTACTGAGCACCCAGCGTACTGAGCACCGAGCACCCAGCACCCTGAGTACTGAGCACCCAGCACCCTGAGCCCTGAGCACCCAGCACCCTGAGTACTGAGCACTGAGCACCCTGTGTACTGAGCACCGAGCACCCCGATCACTGAGCACATAGCACCCCGAGCACTGAGCAACCAGCACCCCGAGGACTGAGCACCCAGCACCCTGAGTACTGAGCACACCGCACCCTGAGAACTGAGCACCCAGCACCCCGAGTACTGAGCACCCAGCACCCTGAGCACTGAGCACCCAGCACCCTGAGCACTGTGCACTGAGCACCCAGCAGCACCCAGCACACTGAGTACTGAGCACCCAGCACCCTGAGCACTGATCACCCAGCAACCTGAGTACTGAGCACCGAGTACCCTGAGTACTGAGCACCCAGCACCCCGAGCACTGAGCACCCAGCACCCTGAGTACTGAGCACTGAGCACCCAGCACCCCGAGCACTGAGCACCCAGCACCCTGTGTACTGAGCACTGAGTACCCAGTACCCCGAGCACTGAGACCCAGCACCCTGAGCACTGAGCACCCAGCACCCCGAGTTCTGAGCACCCAGCACCCCTAGCACTGTGCACCCAGCACCCTGAGCACTGAGCAACCAGCATCCTGAGTACTGAGCACCCAGCACCCCGAGTACTGAGCACCCAGCACCCCGAACACCGAGCACCCTGAGTACAAAGCACCGAGCACCCTGAGCACTGAGCATACAGCACCCTGAGCACTGAGCACACAGCAACCTGAGTACTGAGCACCCAGCACCCTGAGTACTGAGCACCCAGCACCCTGAGCACTGAGCACCCTGAGTACTAAGCACCCAGCACCCTGAGTACTGAGCAACCAGCACCCTGAGCACTGAGCACCCAGCACGCTGAGTACTGAGCACTGAGCACACTGAGTACTGAGCAGCGAGCACCCAGAGCACTGAGCACCCAGCACGCTGAGTACTGAGCACTGAGCACCCTGAGTACTGAGCACCGAGCACCCTGAGTACTGAGCACCCAGCACTCTGAGCACTGAGCACCCAGCACCCCGAGCACTGAGCACCCAGCACCCCGAGCACTGAGCACCCAGCACCCCGAGCACAGAGCACCCACCACCCTGAGTACTGAGCACCCAGCACCCTGAGTACTGAGCACCCAGCACCCTGAGTACTGAGCACCCAGCGTACTGAGCACCGAGCACCCCGAGCACTGAGCACCCAGCACCCTGAGTACTGAGCACCGAGCACCCTGAGTACTGAGCACCCAGCACCCTGAGTACTGAGCACCCAGCGTACTGAGCACCGAGCACCCAGCACCCTGAGTACTGAGCACCCAGCACCCTGAGCACTGAGCACCCAGCACCCTGAGTACTGAGCACCGAGCACCCAGCACCCAGCGTACTGAGCACCAAGTACCCCGAGCACTGAGCACCCAGCACCCTGAGTACTGAGCACCGAGCACCCTGAGTACTGAGCACTGAGCACCCTGTGTACTGAGCACCGAGCACCCCGATCACTGAGCACATAGCACCCCGAGCACTGAGCAACCAGCACAACGAGGACTGAGCACCCAGCACCCTGAGTACTGAGCACACCGCATCCTGAGAACTGAGCACCCAGCACCCCGAGTACTGAGCACCCAGCACCCTGAGCACTGAGCACCCAGCACCCTGAGCACTGTGCACTGAGCACCCAGCAGCACCCAGCACACTGAGTACTGAGCACCCAGCACCCTGAGCACTGATCACCCAGCAACCTGAGTACTGAGCACCGAGTACCCTGAGTACTGAGCACCCAGCACCCCGAGCACTGAGCACCCAGCACCCTGAGTACTGAGCACTGAGCACCCAGCACCCCGAGCACTGAGCACCCAGCACCCTGTGTACTGAGCACTGAGTACCCAGTACCCCGAGCACTGAGACCCAGCACCCTGAGCACTGAGCACCCAGCACCCCGAGTTCTGAGCACCCAGCACCCCTAGCACTGTGCACCCAGCACCCTGAGCACTGAGCAACCAGCATCCTGAGTACTGAGCACCCAGCACCCCGAGTACTGAGCACCGAGCACCCCGAACACCGAGCACCCTGAGTACAAAGCACCGAGCACCCTGAGCACTGAGCATACAGCACCCTGAGCACTGAGCACACAGCAACCTGAGTACTGAGCACCCAGCACCCCGAGCACTGAGCACCCAGCACCCTGAGTACTGAGCACCCTGCACCCCGAGCACTGAGCACCAAGCACCCTGAGTACTGAGCACCCAGCACCCCGAGCACTGAGCACCGAGCACCCTGAGTACTGAGCACCCAGCACCCTGAGCACTGAGCACCCAGCACGAGTACTGAGCACCCAGCACCCTGATTACTGAGCACCAAGCACCCCGAGCACTGAGCACCGAGCACCCCGAGCACTGAGCACCCAGCACCCCGAGCACCGAGCACCCTGAGTACTGAGCACCCTGCACCCTGAGCACTGAGCACCCAGCACCCTGAGCACTGAGCACTGAGCACCCCGAGTACTGAGCACCGAGCACCCCGAGCACTGAGCACCCAGCACCCTGAGCACTGAACACACAGCAACCTGAGTACTGAGCACCGAGCACCCCGAGCACTGTGCACCCAGAACCCTGAGCACTGAGCACCCTTAGTACTGAGCACTGAGCACCCTGAGTACTGAGCACTGAGCACCCTGAGTACTGAGCACTGAGCACCCAGCACCCCAAGCACTGAGCACCCAGAACCCTGAGTACTGAGCACTGAGCACCCAGCACCCCGAGCACTGAGCACCCAGCACCCTGAGTACTGAGCACCCAGCGCCCTGAGCACTGAGCACCCAGCACCCCGAGCACTGAGCACCCAGCACCCTGAGCACTGAGCACCCTGAGTACTGAGCACTGAGCACCCTGAGTACTGAGCACTGAGCACCCAGCACCCCAAGCACTGAGCACCCAGCACCCTGAGTACTGAGCACTGAGCACCCAGCACCCTGAGCACTGAGCACCCAGCACCCCGAGTTCTGAGCACCCAGCACGCCTAGCACTGTGCACCCAGCACCCTGAGCACTGAGCAACCAGCATCCTGAGTACTGAGCACCCAGCACCCCGAGTACTGAGCACCCAGCACCCCGAACACCGAGCACCCTGAGTACAAAGCACCGAGCACCCTGAGCACTGAGCATACAGCACCCTGAGCACTGAGCACACAGCAACCTGAGTACTGAGCACCCAGCACCCCGAGCACTGAGCACCCAGCACCCTGAGTACTGAGCACCCTGCACCCCGAGCACTGAGCACACAGCACCCTGAGTACTGAGCACCCAGCACCCCGAGCACTGAGCACCGAGCACCCTGAGTACTGAGCACCCAGCACCCTGAGCACTGAGCACCCAGCACGAGTACTGAGCACCCAGCACCCTGATTACTGAGCACCAAGCACCCCGAGCACTGAGCACCGAGCACCTCGAGCACTGAGCACCCAACACCCCGAACACTGAGCACCCAGCATCCTGAGCACTGAGCACCCAGCACCCTGAGCACTGAGCACCCAGCACCCTGAGTACTGAGCACCCAGCACCCTGAGCACTGAGCACCCAGCACGAGTACTGAGCACCCAGCACCCTGATTACTGAGCACCAAGCACCCCGAGCACTGAGGACCCAGCACCCTGAGTACTGAGCTCCCAGCACCCAGAGCACTGAGCACCCAGCACCCTGAGTACTGAGCACCCAGTACCCTGAGCACTGAACACACAGCACCCTGAATACTGAGCACCCCGAGCACTGGGCACCCAGCACCCTGAGCACTGAGGACCCAGCACCCTGAGTACTGAGCTCCCAGCACCCTGAGCACTGAGCACCCAGCACCCTGAGTACTGAGCACCCAGCACCCTGAGCACTAAGCACCCAGCACCCTGAGTACTGAGCATCCAGCACCCCGAGCACTGAGCAGCCAGCACCCTGAGTACTGAGCACTGAGCACCCAGCACCCCGAGCACTGAGCACTCAGCACCATGTGTACTGAGCACTGAGTACCCAGCACCCCGAGCACTGAGCACCTAGCAACCTGAGCACTGAGCACCCTGAGTACAGAGCACCCAGCACCCTGAGCACTGAGCACCCAGCACCCCGAGCACTGAGCACCCAGCACCCAGAGCACTGAGCACTGAGCACCCTGAGTACAGAGCACTGAGCACCCTGAGCACTGAGCACCAAGCACCCTGAGTACTGAGCACTGAGCACCCGGAGCACTGAGCACCCAGCACCCTGAGTACTGAGCACCCAGCACCCTGAGCACTGAGCACCCTGAGTACTAAGCACCCAGCACCCTGAGTACTGAGCAACCAGCACCCTGAGCACTGAGCACCCAGCAACCTGAGCACTGAGCACTGAGCACCCTGAGTACTGAGCAGCGAGCACCCAGAGCACTGAGCACCCAGCACGCTGAGTACTGAGCACTGAGCACCCTGAGTACTGAGCACCGAGCACCCTGAGTACTGAGCACCCAGCACTCTGAGCACTGAGCACCCAGCACCCCGAGCACTGAGCACCCAGCACCCCGAGCACTGAGCACCCAGCACCCCGAGCACTGAGCACCCAGCACCCCGAGCACTGAGCACTGAGCACCCTAAGTACTGAGCACTGAGCACCCTGAGTACTAAGCACCCAGCACCCTGAGTACTGAGCACCCAGAACCCTGAGTACTGAGCACCCAGCACCCTGAGTACTGAGCACCCAGCACCCTGAGCACTGAGCACCCAGCACCCTGAGTACTGAGCAACCAGCACCCTGAGTACAGAGCACCCAGCACCCTGAGCACTGAGCACCCAGCACCCTGAGTACTGAGCACTGAGCACCCTGTGTACTGAGCACCGAGCACCCCGATCACTGAGCACATAGCACCCCGAGCACTGAGCAACCAGCACCCCGAGGACTGAGCACCCAGCACCCTGAGTACTGAGCACACCGCACCCTGAGAACTGAGCACCCAGCACCCCGAGTACTGAGCACCCAGCACCCTGAGCACTGAGCACCCAGCACCCTGAGCACTGTGCACTGAGCACCCAGCAGCACCCAGCACACTGAGTACTGAGCACCCAGCACCCGGAGCACTGATCACCCAGGAACCTGAGTACTGAGCACCGAGTACCCTGAGTACTGAGCACCCAGCACCCCGAGCACTGAGCACCCAGCACCCTGAGTACTGAGCACTGAGCTCCCAGCACCCCGAGCACTGAGCACCCAGCACCCTGTGTACTGAGCACTGAGTACCCAGTACCCCGAGCACTGAGACCCAGCACCCTGAGCACTGAGCACCCAGCACCCCGAGTTCTGAGCACCCAGCACCCCTAGCACTGAGCACCCAGCACCCTGAGCACTGAGCAACCAGCATCCTGAGTACTGAGCACCCAGCACCCCGAGTACTGAGCACCCAGCACCCCGAACACCGAGCACCCTGAGTACAAAGCACCGAGCACCCTGAGCACTGAGCACCCAGCAACCTGAGCACTGAGCACTGAGCACCCTGAGTACTGAGCAGCGAGCACCCAGAGCACTGAGCACCCAGCACGCTGAGTACTGAGCACTGAGCACCCTGAGTACTGAGCACCGAGCACCCTGAGTACTGAGCACCCAGCACTCTGAGCACTGAGCACCCAGCACCCCGAGCACTGAGCACCCAGCACCCCGAGCACTGAGCACCCAGCACCCCGAGCACTGAGCACCCAGCACCCCGAGCACTGAGCACTGAGCACCCTAAGTACTGAGCACTGAGCACCCTGAGTACTAAGCACCCAGCACCCTGAGTACTGAGCACCCAGAACCCTGAGTACTGAGCACCCAGCACCCTGAGTACTGAGCACCCAGCACCCTGAGCACTGAGCACCCAGCACCCTGAGTACTGAGCAACCAGCACCCTGAGTACTGAGCACCCAGCACCCTGAGCACTGAGCACCCAGCACCCTGAGTACTGAGCACTGAGCACCCTGTGTACTGAGCACCGAGCACCCCGATCACTGAGCACATAGCACCCCGAGCACTGAGCAACCAGCACCCCGAGGACTGAGCACCCAGCACCCTGAGTACTGAGCACACCGCACCCTGAGAACTGAGCACCCAGCACCCCGAGTACTGAGCACCCAGCACCCTGAGCACTGAGCACCCAGCACCCTGAGCACTGTGCACTGAGCACCCAGCAGCACCCAGCACACTGAGTACTGAGCACCCAGCACCCGGAGCACTGATCACCCAGGAACCTGAGTACTGAGCACCGAGTACCCTGAGTACTGAGCACCCAGCGCCCCGAGCACTGAGCACCCAGCACCCTGAGTACTGAGCACTGAGCTCCCAGCACCCCGAGCACTGAGCACCCAGCACCCTGTGTACTGAGCACTGAGTACCCAGTACCCCGAGCACTGAGACCCAGCACCCTGAGCACTGAGCACCCAGCACCCCGAGTTCTGAGCACCCAGCACCCCTAGCACTGAGCACCCAGCACCCTGAGCACTGAGCAACCAGCATCCTGAGTACTGAGCACCCAGCACCCCGAGTACTGAGCACCCAGCACCCCGAACACCGAGCACCCTGAGTACAAAGCACCGAGCACCCTGAGCACTGAGCATACAGCACCCGGAGCACTGAGCACACAGCAACCTGAGTACTGAGCACCCAGCACCCCGAGCACTGAGCACCCAGCACCCTGAGTACTGAGCACCCAGCACCCCGAGCACTGAGCACCCAGCACCCTGAGTACTGAGCACCCAGCACCCCGAGCACTGAGCACCGAGCACCCTGAGTACTGAGCACCCAGCACCCTGAGCACTGAGCACCCAGCACGAGTACTGAGCACCCAGCACCCTGATTACTGAGCACCAAGCACCCCGAGCACTGAGCACCCAGCACCCCGAGCACTGAGCACCCAACACCCCGAGCACTGAGCACCCAGCACCCCGAGCACTGAGCACCCAGCACCCTGAGCACTGAGCACCCAGCACCCTGAGTACTGAGCACCCAGCACCCTGAGTACTGAGCACCCAGCACCCTGAGTACTGAGCACCCAGCGTACTGAGCACCGAGCACCCATCACACTGAGTACTGAGCACCAAGCACCCTGAGCACTGAGCACCCAGCACCCTGAGTACTGAGCACTGAGCACCCCGAGTACTGAGCACCGAGCACCCCGAGCACTGAGCACCCAGCACCCCGAGCACCGAGCACCCTGAGTACTGAGCACCCTGCACCCTGAGCACTGAGCACCCAGCACCCTGAGCACTGAGCACTGAGCACCCCGAGTACTGAGCACCGAGCACCCCGAGCACTGAGCACCCAGCACCCTGAGCACTGAACACACAGCAACCTGAGTACTGAGCACCGAGCACCCCGAGCACTGTGCACCCAGAACCCTGAGCACTGAGCACCCTTAGTACTGAGCACTGAGCACCCTGAGTACTGAGCACTGAGCACCCTGAGTACTGAGCACTGAGCACCCAGCACCCCAAGCACTGAGCACCCAGCACCCTGAGTACTGAGCACTGAGCACCCAGCACCCCGAGCACTGAGCACCCAGCACCCTGAGTACTGAGCACCCAGCGCCCTGAGCACTGAGCACCAAGCACCCCGAGCACTGAGCACCCAGCACCCTGAGCACTGAGCACCCTGAGTACTGAGCACTGAGCACCCTGAGTACTGAGCACTGAGCACCCTGAGTACTGAGCACCCAGCACCCTGAGCAATGAGCACCCTGAGTACTGAGCACCCAGCACACTGAGCACTGAGCACCGAGCACCCCGAGCACTGAGCACCCAGCACCCGTAGTACTGAGCACCCAGCACCCTGAGTACTAAGCACCGAGCACCCTGAGTACTGAGCACCCAGTACCCTGAGCACTGAACACACAGCACCCTGAGTACTGAGCACCCCGAGCACTGGGCACCCAGCACCCTGAGCACTGAGGACGCAGCACCCTGAGTACTGAGCTCCCAGCACCCTGAGCACTGAGCACCCAGCACCCTGAGTACTGAGCACCCAGCACCCTGAGCACTGAGCACCCAGCACCCTGAGTACTGAGCATCCAGCACCCCGAGCACTGAGCAGCCAGCACCCTGAGTATTGAGCACTGAGCACCCAGCACCCCGAGCACTGAGCACTCAGCACCATGTGTACTGAGCACTGAGTACCCAGCACCCCGAGCACTGAGCACCCAGCAACCTGAGCACTGAGCACCCTGAGTACAGAGCACCCAGCACCCTGAGCACTGAGCACCCAGCACCCCGAGAACTGAGCACCCAGCACCCAGAGCACTGAGCACTGAGCACCCTGAGTACAGAGCACTGAGCAACCTGAGCACTGAGCACCAAGCACCCTGAGTACTGAGCACTGAGCACCCTGAGCACTGAGCACCCAGCACCCTGAGTACTGAGCACCCAGCACCCTGAGCACTGAGCACCCTGAGTACTAAGCACACAGCACCCTGAGTACTGAGCAACCAGCACCCTGAGCACTGAGCACCCAGCACGCTGAGTACTGAGCACTGAGCACACTGAGTACTGAGCAGCGAGCACCCAGAGCACTGAGCACCCAGCACGCTGAGTACTGAGCACTGAGCACCCTGAGTACTGAGCACCGAGCTCCCTGAGTACTGAGCACCCAGCACTCTGAGCACTGAGCACCCAGCACCCCGAGCACTGAGCACCCAGCACCCCGAGCACTGAGCACCCAGCACCCCGAGCACAGAGCACCCACCACCCTGAGTACTGAGCACCCAGCACCCTGAGTACTGAGCACCCAGCACCCTGAGTACTGAGCACCCAGCGTACTGAGCACCGAGCACCCCGAGCACTGAGCACCCAGCACCCTGAGTACTGAGCACCGAGCACCCTGAGTACTGAGCACCCAGCACCCTGAGTACTGAGCACCCAGCGTACTGAGCACCGAGCACCCAGCACCCTGAGTACTGAGCACCCAGCACCCTGAGCACTGAGCACCCAGCACCCTGAGTACTGAGCACCGAGCACCCAGCACCCAGCGTACTGAGCACCGAGCACCCCGAGCACTGAGCACCCAGCACCCTGAGTACTGAGCACCGAGCACCCTGAGTACTGAGCACTGAGCACCCTGTGTACTGAGCACCGAGCACCCCGATCACTGAGCACATAGCACCCCGAGCACTGAGCAACCAGCACCCCGAGGACTGAGCACCCAGCACCCTGAGTACTGAGGACACCGCACCCTGAGAACTGAGCACCCAGCACCCCGAGTACTGAGCACCCAGCACCCTGAGCACTGAGCACCCAGCACCCTGAGCACTGTGCACTGAGCACCCAGCAGCACCCAGCACACTGAGTACTGAGCACCCAGCACCCTGAGCACTGATCACCCAGCAACCTGAGTACTGAGCACCGAGTACCCTGAGTACTGAGCACCCAGCACCCCGAGCACTGAGCACCCAGCACCCTGAGTACTGAGCACTGAGCACCCAGCACCCCGAGCACTGAGCACCCAGCACCCTGTGTACTGAGCACTGAGTACCCAGTACCCCGAGCACTGAGACCCAGCACCCTGAGCACTGAGCACCCAGCACCCCGAGTTCTGAGCACCCAGCACCCCTAGCACTGTGCACCCAGCACCCTGAGCACTGAGCAACCAGCATCCTGAGTACTGAGCACCCAGCACCCCGAGTACTGAGCACCGAGCACCCCGAACACCGAGCACCCTGAGTACAAAGCACCGAGCACCCTGAGCACTGAGCATACAGCACCCTGAGCACTGAGCACACAGCAACCTGAGTACTGAGCACCCAGCACCCCGAGCACTGAGCACCCAGCACCCTGAGTACTGAGCACCCTGCACCCCGAGCACTGAGCACCCAGCACCCTGAGTACTGAGCACCCAGCACCCCGAGCACTGAGCACCGAGCACCCTGAGTACTGAGCACCCAGCACCCTGAGCACTGAGCACCCAGCACGAGTACTGAGCACCCAGCACCCTGATTACTGAGCACCAAGCACCCCGAGCACTGAGCACCGAGCACCCCGAGCACTGAGCACCCAGCACCCCGAGCACCGAGCACCCTGAGTACTGAGCACCCTGCACCCTGAGCACTGAGCACCCAGCACCCTGAGCACTGAGCACTGAGCACCCCGAGTACTGAGCACCGAGCACCCCGAGCACTGAGCACCCAGCACCCTGAGCACTGAACACACAGCAACCTGAGTACTGAGCACCGAGCACCCCGAGCACTGTGCACCCAGAACCCTGAGCACTGAGCACCCTTAGTACTGAGCACTGAGCACCCTGAGTACTGAGCACTGAGCACCCTGAGTACTGAGCACTGAGCACCCAGCACCCCAAGCACTGAGCACCCAGCACCCTGAGTACTGAGCACTGAGCACCCAGCACCCCGAGCACTGAGCACCCAGCACCCTGAGTACTGAGCACCCAGCGCCCTGAGCACTGAGCACCCAGCACCCCGAGCACTGAGCACCCAGCACCCTGAGCACTGAGCACCCTGAGTACTGAGCACTGAGCACCCTGAGTACTGAGCACTGAGCACCCAGCACCCCAAGCACTGAGCACCCAGCACCCTGAGTACTGAGCACTGAGCACCCAGCACCCTGAGCACTGAGCACCCAGCACCCCGAGTTCTGAGCACCCAGCACGCCTAGCACTGTGCACCCAGCACCCTGAGCACTGAGCAACCAGCATCCTGAGTACTGAGCACCCAGCACCCCGAGTACTGAGCACCCAGCACCCCGAACACCGAGCACCCTGAGTACAAAGCACCGAGCACCCTGAGCACTGAGCATACAGCACCCTGAGCACTGAGCACACAGCAACCTGAGTACTGAGCACCCAGCACCCCGAGCACTGAGCACCCAGCACCCTGAGTACTGAGCACCCTGCACCCCGAGCACTGAGCACACAGCACCCTGAGTACTGAGCACCCAGCACCCCGAGCACTGAGCACCGAGCACCCTGAGTACTGAGCACCCAGCACCCTGAGCACTGAGCACCCAGCACGAGTACTGAGCACCCAGCACCCTGATTACTGAGCACCAAGCACCCCGAGCACTGAGCACCGAGCAACCCGAGCACTGAGCACCCAACACCCCGAGCACTGAGCACCCAGCATCCTGAGCACTGAGCACCCAGCACCCTGAGCACTGAGCACCCAGCACCCTGAGTACTGAGCACCCAGCACCCTGAGCACTGAGCACCCAGCACGAGTACTGAGCACCCAGCACCCTGATTACTGAGCACCAAGCACCCCGAGCACTGAGGACCCAGCACCCTGAGTACTGAGCTCCCAGCACCCAGAGCACTGAGCACCCAGCACCCTGAGTACTGAGCACCCAGTACCCTGAGCACTGAACACACAGCACCCTGAGTACTGAGCACCCCGAGCACTGGGCACCCAGCACCCTGAGCACTGAGGACCCAGCACCCTGAGTACTGAGCTCCCAGCACCCTGAGCACTGAGCACCCAGCACCCTGAGTACTGAGCACCCAGCACCCTGAGCACTAAGCACCCAGCACCCTGAGTACTGAGCATCCAGCACCCCGAGCACTGAGCAGCCAGCACCCTGAGTACTGAGCACTGAGCACCCAGCACCCCGAGCACTGAGCACTCAGCACCATGTGTACTGAGCACTGAGTACCCAGCACCCCGAGCACTGAGCACCCAGCAACCTGAGCACTGAGCACCCTGAGTACAGAGCACCCAGCACCCTGAGCACTGAGCACCCAGCACCCCGAGCACTGAGCACCCAGCACCCAGAGCACTGAGCACTGAGCACCCTGAGTACAGAGCACTGAGCACCCTGAGCACTGAGCACCAAGCACCCTGAGTACTGAGCACTGAGCACCCGGAGCACTGAGCACCCAGCACCCTGAGTACTGAGCACCCAGCACCCTGAGCACTGAGCACCCTGAGTACTAAGCACCCAGCACCCTGAGTACTGAGCAACCAGCACCCTGAGCACTGAGCACCCAGCAACCTGAGCACTGAGCACTGAGCACCCTGAGTACTGAGCACCCAGCACCCAGAGCACTGAGCACCCAGCACGCTGAGTACTGAGCACTGAGCACCCTGAGTACTGAGCACCGAGCACCCTGAGTACTGAGCACCCAGCACTCTGAGCACTGAGCACCCAGCACCCCGAGCACTGAGCACCCAGCACCCCGAGCACTGAGCACCCAGCACCCCGAGCACTGAGCACCCAGCACCCCGAGCACTGAGCACTGAGCACCCTAAGTACTGAGCACTGAGCACCCTGAGTACTAAGCACCCAGCACCCTGAGTACTGAGCACCCAGAACCCTGAGTACTGAGCACCCAGCACCCTGAGTACTGAGCACCCAGCACCCTGAGCACTGAGCACCCAGCACCCTGAGTACTGAGCAACCAGCACCCTGAGTACAGAGCACCCAGCACCCTGAGCACTGAGCACCCAGCACCCTGAGTACTGAGCACTGAGCACCCTGTGTACTGAGCACCGAGCACCCCGATCACTGAGCACATAGCACCCCGAGCACTGAGCAACCAGCACCCCGAGGACTGAGCACCCAGCACCCTGAGTACTGAGCACTGAGCACCCAGCACCCCGAGCACTGAGCACCCAGCACCCTGAGTACTGAGCACCCAGCACCCTGAGTACTGAGCACCCAGCACCCCGAGCACTGAGCACCCAGCACCCTGAGTACTGAGCACTGAGCTCCCAGCACCCCGAGCACTGAGCACCCAGCACCCTGTGTACTGAGCACTGAGTACCCAGTACCCCGAGCACTGAGACCCAGCACCCTGAGCACTGAGCACCCAGCACCCCGAGTTCTGAGCACCCAGCACCCCTAGCACTGAGCACCCAGCACCCTGAGCACTGAGCAACCAGCATCCTGAGTACTGAGCACCCAGCACCCCGAGTACTGAGCACCCAGCACCCCGAACACCGAGCACCCTGAGTACAAAGCACCGAGCACCCTGAGCACTGAGCATACAGCACCCGGAGCACTGAGCACACAGCAACCTGAGTACTGAGCACCCAGCACCCCGAGCACTGAGCACCCAGCACCCTGAGTACTGAGCACCCAGCACCCCGAGCACTGAGCACCCAGCACCCTGAGTACTGAGCACCCAGCACCCCGAGCACTGAGCACCGAGCACCCTGAGTACTGAGCACCCAGCACCCTGAGCACTGAGCACCCAGCACGAGTACTGAGCACCCAGCACCCTGATTACTGAGCACCAAGCAACAAGAGCACTGAGAACCGAGCACCCCGAGCACTGAGCACCCAACACCCCGAGCACTGAGCACCCAGCACCCCGAGCACTGAGCACCCAGCACCCTGAGCACTGAGCACCCAGCACCCTGAGTACTGAGCACCCTGCACCCCGAGCACTGAGCACCCAGCACCCTGAGTACTGAGCACCCAGCACCCCGAGCACTGAGCACCGAGCACCCTGAGTACTGAGCACCCAGCACCCTGAGCACTGAGCACCCAGCACGAGTACTGAGCACCCAGCACCCTGATTACTGAGCACCAAGCACCCCGAGCACTGAGCACCGAGCACCCCGAGCACTGAGCACCCAGCACCCCGAGCACCGAGCACCCTGAGTACTGAGCACCCTGCACCCTGAGCACTGAGCACCCAGCACCCTGAGCACTGAGCACTGAGCACCCCGAGTACTGAGCACCGAGCACCCCGAGCACTGAGCACCCAGCACCCTGAGCACTGAACACACAGCAACCTGAGTACTGAGCACCGAGCACCCCGAGCACTGTGCACCCAGAACCCTGAGCACTGAGCACCCTTAGTACTGAGCACTGAGCACCCTGAGTACTGAGCACTGAGCACCCTGAGTACTGAGCACTGAGCACCCAGCACCCCAAGCACTGAGCACCCAGCACCCTGAGTACTGAGCACTGAGCACCCAGCACCCCGAGCACTGAGCACCCAGCACCCTGAGTACTGAGCACCCAGCGCCCTGAGCACTGAGCACCCAGCACCCCGAGCACTGAGCACCCAGCACCCTGAGCACTGAGCACCCTGAGTACTGAGCACTGAGCACCCTGAGTACTGAGCACTGAGCACCCAGCACCCCAAGCACTGAGCACCCAGCACCCTGAGTACTGAGCACTGAGCACCCAGCACCCTGAGCACTGAGCACCCAGCACCCCGAGTTCTGAGCACCCAGCACGCCTAGCACTGTGCACCCAGCACCCTGAGCACTGAGCAACCAGCATCCTGAGTACTGAGCACCCAGCACCCCGAGTACTGAGCACCCAGCACCCCGAACACCGAGCACCCTGAGTACAAAGCACAGAGCACCCTGAGCACTGAGCATACAGCACCCTGAGCACTGAGCACACAGCAACCTGAGTACTGAGCACCCAGCACCCCGAGCACTGAGCACCCAGCACCCTGAGTACTGAGCACCCTGCACCCCGAGCACTGAGCACACAGCACCCTGAGTACTGAGCACCCAGCACCCCGAGCACTGAGCACCGAGCACCCTGAGTACTGAGCACCCAGCACCCTGAGCACTGAGCACCCAGCACGAGTACTGAGCACCCAGCACCCTGATTACTGAGCACCAAGCACCCCGAGCACTGAGCACCGAGCACCCCGAGCACTGAGCACCCAACACCCTGAGCACTGAGCACCCAGCATCCTGAGCACTGAGCACCCAGCACCCTGAGCACTGAGCACCCAGCACCCTGAGTACTGAGCACCCAGCACCCTGAGCACTGAGCACCCAGCACGAGTACTGAGCACCCAGCACCCTGATTACTGAGCACCAAGCACCCCGAGCACTGAGGACCCAGCACCCTGAGTACTGAGCTCCCAGCACCCTGAGCACTGAGCACCCAGCACCCTGAGTACTGAGCACCCAGTACCCTGAGCACTGAACACACAGCACCCTGAGTACTGAGCACCCCGAGCACTGGGCACCCAGCACCCTGAGCACTGAGGACCCAGCACCCTGAGTACTGAGCTCCCAGCACCCTGAGCACTGAGCACCCAGCACCCTGAGTACTGAGCACCCAGCACCCTGAGCACTAAGCACCCAGCACCCTGAGTACTGAGCATCCAGCACCCCAAGCACTGAGCAGCCAGCACCCTGAGTACTGAGCACTGAGCACCCAGCACCCCGAGCACTGAGCACTCAGCACCATGTGTACTGAGCACTGAGTACCCAGCACCCCGAGCACTGAGCACCCAGCAACCTGAGCACTGAGCACCCTGAGTACAGAGCACCCAGCACCCTGAGCACTGAGCACCCAGCACCCCGAGCACTGAGCACCCAGCACCCAGAGCACTGAGCACTGAGCACCCTGAGTACAGAGCACTGAGCACCCTGAGCACTGAGCACCAAGCACCCTGAGTACTGAGCACTGAGCACCCTGAGCACTGAGCACCCAGCACCCTGAGTACTGAGCACCCAGCACCCTGAGCACTGAGCACCCTGAGTACTAAGCACCCAGCACCCTGAGTACTGAGCAACCAGCACCCTGAGCACTGAGCACCCAGCAACCTGAGCACTGAGCACTGAGCACCCTGAGTACTGAGCAGCGAGCACCCAGAGCACTGAGCACCCAGCACGCTGAGTACTGAGCACTGAGCACCCTGAGTACTGAGCACCGAGCACCCTGAGTACTGAGCACCCAGCACTCTGAGCACTGAGCACCCAGCACCCCGAGCACTGAGCACCCAGCACCCCGAGCACTGAGCACCCAGCACCCCGAGCACTGAGCACCCAGCACCCCGAGCACTGAGCACTGAGCACCCTAAGTACTGAGCACTGAGCACCCTGAGTACTAAGCACCCAGCACCCTGAGTACTGAGCACCCAGAACCCTGAGTACTGAGCACCCAGCACCCTGAGTACTGAGCACCCAGCACCCTGAGCACTGAGCACCCAGCACCCTGAGTACTGAGCAACCAGCACCCTGAGTACTGAGCACCCAGCACCCTGAGCACTGAGCACCCAGCACCCTGAGTACTGAGCACTGAGCACCCTGTGTACTGAGCACCGAGCACCCCGATCACTGAGCACATAGCACCCCGAGCACTGAGCAACCAGCACCCTGAGGACTGAGCACCCAGCACCCTGAGTACTGAGCACACCGCACCCTGAGAACTGAGCACCCAGCACCCCGAGTACTGAGCAACCAGCACCCTGAGCACTGAGCACCCAGCACCCTGAGCACTGTGCACTGAGCACCCAGCAGCACCCAGCACACTGAGTACTGAGCACCCAGCACCCGGAGCACTGATCACCCAGGAACCTGAGTACTGAGCACCGAGTACCCTGAGTACTGAGCACCCAGCACCCCGAGCACTGAGCACCCAGCACCCTGAGTACTGAGCACTGAGCTCCCAGCACCCCGAGCACTGAGCACCCAGCACCCTGTGTACTGAGCACTGAGTACCCAGTACCCCGAGCACTGAGACCCAGCACCCTGAGCACTGAGCACCCAGCACCCCGAGTTCTGAGCACCCAGCACCCCTAGCACTGAGCACCCAGCACCCTGAGCACTGAGCAACCAGCATCCTGAGTACTGAGCACCCAGCACCCCGAGTACTGAGCACCCAGCACCCCGAACACCGAACACCCTGAGTACAAAGCACCGAGCACCCTGAGCACTGAGCATACAGCACCCGGAGCACTGAGCACACAGCAACCTGAGTACTGAGCACCCAGCACCCCGAGCACTGAGCACCCAGCACCCTGAGTACTGAGCACCCAGCACCCCGAGCACTGAGCACCCAGCACCCTGAGTACTGAGCACCCAGCACCCCGAGCACTGAGCACCGAGCACCCTGAGTACTGAGCACCCAGCACCCTGAGCACTGAGCACCCAGCACGAGTACTGAGCACCCAGCACCCTGATTACTGAGCACCAAGCAACCCGAGCACTGAGCACCGAGCACCCCGAGCACTGAGCACCCAACACCCCGAGCACTGAGCACCCAGCACCCCGAGCACTGAGCACCCAGCACCCTGAGCACTGAGCACCCAGCACCCTGAGTACTGAGCACCCAGCACTTCTGCGGGAGGTCCTCCCACTCCTCCAGCCTATCACCACTGAGGTACCAACCCACTGGGGCGTGGTTTCTCTCCCTTTAAAAAAGCGGCCACTTCCCTCTTCTCTCTCTCTTCACTTCCTGCTCCGCCTGCGACTAGACTCCTTTCCTGGTTGCGAAGAGGGCTGTTGCCTGGGACAGTGATCTGTAAGTTTTTTCCCCTTTAAATAAATACCACCCTAATAATCATAACCCCGAATTGGTGTGGCATTGTTTGTGACTTACGCCTTCATTTTGGCGCCCAACGTTTGGTTTTAGAACCTCTCCTTTCCCCACTCGCAGCCGCGAGTTCGGCTTGGCGGCCCCAAGTTCGGCTTGGCGGCCCCAAGTTCGGCTTGGCGGCTGCGGGCTTGGCGGGCGCAAGTTCAGCTTGGCGGCCGCGGGCTTGGCGGGCTCTAGTTCGGCTTGGCGGGAGCCCTCCCCTTCCTCAGCTGCCAGCGGCCTTGGACTCCCCATGTGGATTTAAACTCCACAGGCCCGCGTAGTCTCTGGCCGCGTGGTTTGCTCTTTTCTGAGTCATTTTTAAATCTCCCTTGCAAGTACAGCTCTTAAGTGGCACGAACCAGAGCACGTGGTTGCTGAAAGCTGCAACCCCTCAGGGTGACTTGTTCCGTCTCAGGAATTGATTTAATTAGATTTATTTTGTTGAGAAACTTGAATTTTCCAGTTTTTAACATCTACTAAGGCACTGAAACAGGACCATGTTTTCACCGCGACTCTGCAACAGCGCCACCTGCTGGATAATAGGTAATATTGCAGTTTTTGTTTCTAACGCAAATTTTACTGCTTTGTTTTCACTAATACAATGGATTAGTAAATTTATATTTACTAATACAATGAATTACATCATACAAGGTTTATATGATTATGGGGATACCTTAATTTGCTTGTTACTAGCCTTCAGTTTTCTTTTCCATATTCTATCATTAAGGAAGAATATGGCACTCCTAAGAACGATTGAATCTTTACGTACTAATAATGAACAGAAGAATATGGCACTCCTAAGAATGATAGAATCTTTACGAACTAATAATGAACAACTAATTGACAGGATTAAAATTATTGAAAATCAGAGGTTATCTGAACAAGTGGATACTATGACAGACAAAATTGATTCCATATCCAAGGGTATTAGAAAGTTACCTGAAAGGGTTCAGGCTGTTGAATTTGACGTTCAGACTTTATCACAAAGTTTTGATAAGGTAACAGACAGAATGTACCTCCAAGATGGGAATCTACATGATATACAAGAAAAGTTTAAGGAGGACATGTTATCTTTGAAGGAAAAAATTAAAGCTTTGGAATCACAGGTGCAGAATGGGGACCAAAAAATTGATACCTCAGTGAAATCACTGGAAATATATACAGGTCAGGAGATTCAGGATTTAAGAGAGACAATGATAAAAAGATTTGAAAAGATTGGGGAAATTATTGCAGCTGGTGAACAGAGTAAGGAGGCACAAGGACAGGATACAAGGCCTCCACCAGCTATTAGAACTGGCTTACCCAGGGTTCTAGCGACATACCCTATACTTAATTCTGAAAAAGCATCAACTTCTAAAGGCTCAAAGGGAGTCAGAGAAGCTAGATGGACGCCAATAGCAATGAATGATCTGAAAGAAATTAAGCAAGCTGTTGTTAATTTTGGCTTGCACAATGCATATGTAAAGGAAATGATAAGGACTTGGGCTTCTAATGCTAGAGCTACTCCCCATGATTTCCATCAGTTAGTGTCTGCAGTTTTAGATAATGGACCTTCCTTGATGTTTGGAATTTATTTCAGAGAAGAATCCAAACATATGGAACAGCAAGGAAGAGCAAAAGGTATTGAGGTTTCCCAAGATCAAATTCTTGGTGCAGGAGAATATGCTGATCCACAGGTCCAAGCTCTTTATGACGATGAAGTACTGTGTCTATGTCACCAAGCAGCTTTAAATGCTTGGAATAGGATACAAGATCCAGCAAAAAGGGTTGAATCATATACCAGAATTAGGCAGGGACAGAGAGAACCCTTTATTGACTTTTTGCAAAGATTAATTAAGGCTCTGGACATAGGGGTAACAGACCCAGAAGCTAGACGAATACTTCTTGAATCTCTAGCTTTTGAGAATGCAAACATAGAATGCAAAAAGATAATTGGGCCTTTAAAGTCTAGATCAGCACCTATGGATGAATGGATTCAGCATACGATGAATGTTGAGACGTTTAGCTATAATGATGAATCTTGGGTAGGAGAAGCGATTTCCAAAGCAATGAGGAGACATCAAACTGCCAGGTGTTTTAATTGTGGTAAATTAGGACATTTGCAAAGGAATTGCAGGCAAAGAATTTCTAGGAATAATATCTCTTCTGGGAATGACAAAAATAGGAGACCTCGGCCTTCAGGTATATGTAGGAGATGCGGTAAAGGCAGGCATTGGTCCAACGAATGTAGGTCAACAACAGACAGACGGGGCAATCCGATATCATCGGGAAACTCCTTGGGGGGCCTCTCGCAGGCCCCCAAGCCAACAGTGGCCCAGTCATTCCCAGTCACAGTGGAGAACGTGCCTCACCAAGAAAATTAAAAGCTCCAATTTCTGCTGTAAAAAGTAATACTGGTCTAAATGAAGAATTACGTGTGGAGGATGAGTCAAAAAACCCAATAGGACAGAGTAAACGTATATTTTGGCAGACTTCTATTAATGATCAAAGACCAAAGCTAAGAGTCTGTATAAATGGCACTTTTATTGAAGGCTTATTAGACACAGGTGCGGATGTAAGTATCATTACCCCAGAATCTTGGCATCCGAATTGGCCTCTTCAAGAGGTAGATGTTCAATTCCTGGGAATTGGAACCCTATCTCGTGTAAAACAAAGCACAAGATGGGTTGAATGCATAGGGCCCGAAGGGCAAATAGGAAGACTAAGGCCATATATAGCTAATATTGCCATAAATTTATGGGGCCGTGACCTGCTACAGCAATGGAATACCCAGATTAACATTCCTGTATTTCCAGGAACTCATAATTCTGGGAAGGATATGATGAGGTATTATGGGAAAAGGTCACCAGCCATTCAGGCTGTACAAGAACATACAGCAAATACCAAACCTTTAGAGGTACCAACGGCCCTACCTTTAAAATGGCTAACTGAGAAGCCAATATGGACCAAACAATGGCCTCTAGCTGAAGATAAACTACAGGCATTGGAACAGCTGGTGCAAGAGCAACTAGATGCTCACCATATTGAAGAATCAACCAGCCCTTGGAATTCTCCTGTGTTTGTTGTAAAAAAGAAATCTGGTAAATGGAGAATGGTGACAGATCTAAGAGCTGTCAACAAAGTAATTCAACCTATGGGCCCACTACAATCTGGAATTCCTTTGCCTTCTCTGTTACCAAAAGGATGGCCTCTTATAGTTATTGATTTGAAAGATTGTTTTTTCACTATACCGTTACAAGAAAAGGATAGAGAAAAATTTGCCTTCACAGTGCCTACTTATAATAATTCTCAGCCTAATAGGAGATATCAGTGGACTGTCCTCCCACAGGGTATGCTCAATAGTCCTACACTGTGCCAATATTTTGTAAGTAAGCCATTGGAAATAATTCGTAAACAATTCCCCAAGTCCATCATTTATCATTACATGGATGACATCTTATTATCTGATTCAAATAAAGATACTTTAGAAAGGATGTTTGAAGAAGTAAAGAAAGTCTTGCCTAGGTGGGGATTACAAATTGCCCCTGAAAAGATTCAAAGAGGAAATTCTATTAATTACCTAGGTTACAGAATAGGGTTAGAGAAAATTAAAACGCAAAAGGCACAAATTAGGAGAGACCGGTTAAAGACTCTTAATGACTTCCAAAGATTGTTAGGAGACATTTCCAGTCTACGACCAGCTGTTGGGATAACACCTGATCTAATAGTTCATTTAAACAAAACCTTAGATGGTGATAAAGATTTGAATAGTCCAAGAGAACTGACAGCTGAAGCAGAAAAGGAACTGACAATGATTGAGGAAAAATTACAGGAGGCACATGTGGATAGGGTGAACCCAAATCTTAGCTGCATCCTAGTCATATTGCCTTCCAGAATTTCTCCTACAGGGATTCTAATGCAGAGGGAAGATATTATTTTAGAGTGGATATTTATACCTAATAAACCAAGTAAAAAATTAAAAACTTATGTGGAAAAGGTCTCTGAATTAATTATAAAAGGTAAGCTGAGACTTCGTCAACTAGCAGGTATAGACCCAGCAGAAATTATAGTGCCTTTTACTACTGAAGAAATAAAAAAGTTATGGGAAGACAATGAACCGTGGCAAAGAGCTTGTGCTAACTTTTTGGGAGAAATTAATAGCAACTATCCCAAAAGTGATAGACTTAATCTCATAAAAAGAACTTCTTGGATTCTTCCTAGAATTGTACGTGATGCTCCAATAACTGGAGCCCGTACGTTCTATACTGATGCAAATAAATCAGGGAAAGCAGGTTACAAGTCAGATGAATTGAGTAAGGTGGAACAAAGCCCTTATAATTCTGTCCAGAAGGCAGAATTATATGCCATTCTTATGGTGCTAAGGGATTTTAAAGAACCTCTTAATATAGTTACAGATTCACAATATGCAGAAAGAGTTATCTTGCATATTGAAACCGCTGAATTTATACCAGATGACACAGAGTTGACTTCATTGTTTATCCAGGTACAAGACATAATCAGGAACAGGCTTTGTCCGATGTACATAACACACATCCGGTCCCATACAGGTCTGCCTGGTCCTCTAGCCCAAGGCAATGCTGAGATTGATCAATTATTGATTGGAAGTGTGTTGCAGGCCTCGGAATTTCATAAGAAGCATCATGTCAATAGTAAAGGCCTAAAGAAAGAATTTTCCATTACTTGGCAACAAGCTAAGGACATTATAAAGAGATGCCCTACTTGTTCTTTCTATAATCAAACACCGTTGCCTGCAGGGAGTAACCCAAAGGGTACTAAGAGAAATGAAATCTGGCAGATGGATGTGTTCCACTTTATGGAATTTGGTAAATTAAAATATGTACACCACACCATAGACACGTATTCAGGTTTTCAATGGGCTACTGCCCTGAGCTCAGAAAAGGCTGATTCAGTAATCACACATTTATTGGAAGTTATGGCCATCATGGGTATACCTGCGCAAATAAAGACAGATAATGGTCCAGCATATGTATCTAAGAAAATGAAACACTTTTTTGATTATTATAATATAAAACACATTACAGGTATACCAAATAATCCTACAGGTCAGGCAGTTATAGAAAGATCAAATCGTACTATAAAGGATATGCTGAACAAACAGAAAGGGACTGAAAATACCCCCAGAAATAGATTACATAATGCTTTATTAACCTTGAATTTTCTTAACGCTAATGAGAAAGGAACGACAGCAGCAGAAAGACATTGGATAATGGAAAAGTCTGCTGAACTAAATCAACCGATTTATTTCAAAGATGTGCTGACCTCTCAGTGGAAGCCAGGAGATGTGCTACGTTGGGGAAGGGGTTTTGCTCTTGTTTCCACAGGAGAAGAAAAATTGTGGATACCATCAAAATTAATAAAGTTTCGATTTGAAGAGGAGAAACCTCTTGGAAAGGAGAAATGACAACTCATCCACAACGATGATATTCATACAGGTGGTAAGAAAAACATATAGAATGGGGGCAGGGTTCTGTTCTTATCTCCACAGGAAAACACTCATCTTTGAGAAATTCAAGGGACCCTGGATGTTTGGATACTGACAAATGGAAAAATACCTGCCCAATAGGAAATATGAAGACAACTGAATGGATTGTGTAAGTAATATTAAACCATATTTCTAAATTTTTATAAAGCTGGTTTTGAAGTTGGACTTTGGCTCAGTCCCTCTCCAATTCCAAGCCTGTTAGTAAGAGAAAAACCCAGAGTTTCTGGAGTTTCTGTCTCATGTCAAGAGCCATGATATGGGACAGAAAGAAATATGAGTTTAGAAAACATCTTTGCTTTTCTTCATATCTATCATACTTTTCATTGAATATATCTATCATGTCTTTCATTGAATATATATGCATGTCTATATATGTCTATATGATTAATGTTTAAGTTTTTCATAATGAACAATGAGTTTTTCCTGAAGTGACATTTGAAGTTTCCAGGAAGAAGATGGGGCCCCATAACAACAACTCCACCTGGTTGATATGACATCATGATACTGATAGCGCTACTACAAGACCTGCTTTTGGTACCAGCTGCACAAGACAGTTCCAACTTGGTTAGCTGAAATGGTGCACATCTTATACAACATTTTGGCCAGACCTGCACAAAATACTCAGAGACTATTGGCAATTTTAAAAGACATTGATCTTGAAATTTAACCATCATTTCACTTTCACAGGATCCCCCAGAAAGAACGTCGCCCCCATGACAGCTGGAAGTAATTCTAGAGGACGACGTCCCCTTTCCCAGTAAAACTTGCCCTTGGGTTTAGGGACATCATTTAGGGGTTGATTATAATTAGTACACGATTGAGGGTTGGGGGAGGAATTTTATACGCTCAGGGATCATTTTGAAAAAAAAAAAAAAAGAGGGATGATGGGATAATAGATTTGTAATTGTGAGTTACTGTTTTTAGACAAATACATTGGTATAGATTCTTGTATATTGATACAAAGTTAAATTATATTGACTATTGTACGCATGCATGTTTCTACCTCTGTTTAAAACATTTTTTTATGTATTGACATATATTGTATTGATATATATATATAGTATATATTTACCATATTGCAGTGTACATTTCTACCTCTGATTAAGATACTTATATAATGATTGTGTATTGATATATATTTGCCTACTGCAATGTATATTTGTACATTGTTTATATTTGGAGGTCATTGTCCTCATTTGTTTCACAGTCGTTTATTGTCTTAGTCTTTAAGTTAGATAGATATTGAGAATTATATAGACTAATAGTCATCTAAGTTTGTCATTTATAATAGACTAATCAGGTTCTTTAGATATATAGAGATTATACTCAGTATAGATAGATAATCTTCAACTTCTTCAAAGAGCTGTAGAAAATGGCCTTTAATCTAACTCAGAGTTTTGTGGTAGTGAGACACAATTGCTCCTGGCAACACCACTCTATTCCCGAGAGAATGTTGAGCACCAAAGACACTCCACCTGGAGCCTTTCTTTTTGGCAGAACTGGCGTTTGGGCAAAGAAATGCCCATACCTCAACAACTGACAAAGATACAGAGCATACATCAATGGATAAAACAGGACTGTCATATCCTGCCAAGACAGGGTAAGATAGTTTTGAAAAGTTGCTTGCCTTAGAAAATGGTATGTCAGTTATGTTAGGCCTTAGCCAAAGTTGGTTGCTTCAACGCTGCTAATGTGACTTTGGGTGATTGCCCAGGTAGCTAGTTGTCTCTGTAATTTGTTGCATGTTTTGGAAGTTGTTCTACTGAACTTCCTAATTACCCAGGTAACATTATTTCCCTTCTCAGATCTTCGATGGGGTTGAAGACTATATAAATGTAGTTACTTTCTCTCATGACTTGGCCAAGTTATTTATTATACAAGACCTAAGCTAGTTAGAATAGGATATTTGTACTTATTGTATATAATTTCATAGTAGGTTTAGAACTCTCTTATTTAAACAAAAGGGGGAGGTGTTGCGGGAGGTAATCCCACTCCTCCAGCCTATCACCACTGAGGTACCAACCCACTGGGGCGTGGTTTCTCTCCCTTTAAAAAAGCGGCCACTTCCCTCTTCTCTCTCTCTTCACTTCCTGCTCCGCCTGCGACTAGACTCCTTTCCTGGTTGCGAAGAGGGCTGTTGCCTGGGACAGTGATCTGTAAGTTTTTTCCCCTTTAAATAAATACCACCCTAATAATCATAACCCCGAATTGGTGTGGCATTGTTTGTGACTTACGCCTTCACAGCACCCTGAGTACTGAGCACCCAGCACCCTGAGTACTGAGCACCCAGCGTACTGAGCACCGAGCACCCATCACACTGAGTACTGAGCACCAAGCACCCTGAGCACTGAGCACCCAGCACCCTGAGTACTGAGCACTGAGCACCCCGAGTACTGAGCACCGAGCACCCCGACCACTGAGCACCCAGCACCCCGAGCACCGAGCACCCTGAGTACTGAGCACCCTGCACCCTGAGCACTGAGCACCCAGCACCCTGAGCACTGAGCACTGAGCACCCCGAGTACTGAGCACCGAGCACCCCGAGCACTGAGCACCCAGCACCCTGAGCACTGAACACACAGCAACCTGAGTACTGAGCACCGAGCACCCCGAGCACTGTGCACCCAGAACCCTGAGCACTGAGCACCCTTAGTACTGAGCACTGAGCACCCTGAGTACTGAGCACTGAGCACCCTGAGTACTGAGCACTGAGCACCCAGCACCCCAAGCACTGAGCACCCAGCACCCTGAGTACTGAGCACCCAGCGCCCTGAGCACTGAGCACCAAGCACCCCGAGCACTGAGCACCCAGCACCCTGAGCACTGAGCACCCTGAGTACTGAGCACTGAGCACCCTGAGTACTGAGCACTGAGCACCCTGAGCACTGAGCACCCAGCACCCTGAGCAATGAGCACCCTGAGTACTGAGCACCCAGCACCCCGAGCACTGAGCACCCAGCACCCTGAGTACTGAGCACCCAGCGCCCTGAGCACTGAGCACCAAGCACCCCGAGCACTGAGCACCCTGAGTACTGAGCACTGAGCACCCTGAGTACTGAGCACTGAGCACCCTGAGTACTGAGCACCCAGCACCCTGAGCAATGAGCACCCTGAGTACTGAGCACCCAGCACACTGAGCACCGAGCACCCCGAGCACTGAGCACCCAGCACCCGTAGTACTGAGCACCCAGCACCCTGAGTACTGAACACACAGCACCCTGAGTACTGAGCACCCAGTACCCTGAGCACTGAACACACAGCACCCTGAGTACTGAGCACCCCGAGCACTGGGCACCCAGCACCCTGAGCACTGAGGACCCAGCACCCTGAGTACTGAGCTCCCAGCACCCTGAGCACTGAGCACCCAGCACCCTGAGTACTGAGCACCCAGCACCCTGAGCACTGAGCACCCAGCACCCTGAGTACTGAGCATCCAGCACCCCGAGCACTGAGCAGCCAGCACCCTGAGTACTGAGCACTGAGCACCCAGCACCCCGAGCACTGAGCACTCAGCACCATGTGTACTGAGCACCCTGAGTACTGAGCACTGAGCACCCTGAGTACTGAGCACTGAGCACCCTGAGTACTGAGCACCCAGCACCCTGAGCAATGAGCACCCTGAGTACTGAGCACCCAGCACACTGAGCACTGAGCACCGAGCACCCCGAGCACTGAGCACCCAGCACCCGTAGTACTGAGCACCCAGCACCCTGAGTACTAAGCACCGAGCACCCTGAATACTGAGCACCCAGTACCCTGAGCACTGAACACACAGCACCCTGAGTACTGAGCACCCCGAGCACTGGGCACCCAGCACCCTGAGCACTGAGGACCCAGCACCCTGAGTACTGAGCTCCCAGCACCCTGAGCACTGAGCACCCAGCACCCTGAGTACTGAGCACCCAGCACCCTGAGCACTGAACACACAGCAACCTGAGTACTGAGCACCGAGCACCCCGAGCACTGTGCACCCAGAACCCTGAGCACTGAGCACCCTTAGTACTGAGCACTGAGCACCCTGAGTACTGAGCACTGAGCACCCTGAGTACTGAGCACTGAGCACCCAGCACCCCAAGCAATGAGCACCCAGCACCCTGAGTACTGAGCACCCAGCGCCCTGAGCACTGAGCACCAAGCACCCCGAGCACTGAGCACCCAGCACCCTGAGCACTGAGCACCCTGAGTACTGAGCACTGAGCACCCTGAGTACTGAGCACTGAGCACCCTGAGCACTGAGCACCCAGCACCCTGAGCAATGAGCACCCTGAGTACTGAGCACCCAGCACCCCGAGCACTGAGCACCCAGCACCCTGAGTACTGAGCACCCAGCGCCCTGAGCACTGAGCACCAAGCACCCCGAGCACTGAGCACCCAGCACCCTGAGCACTGAGCACCCTGAGTACTGAGCACTGAGCACCCTGAGTACTGAGCACTGAGCACCCTGAGTACTGAGCACCCAGCACCCTGAGCAATGAGCACCCTGAGTACTGAGCACCCAGCACACTGAGCACTGAGCACCGAGCACCCCGAGCACTGAGCACCCAGCACTCGTAGTACTGAGCACCCAGCACCCTGAGTACTAAGCACCGAGCACCCTGAGTACTGAGCACCCAGTACCCTGAGCACTGAACACACAGCACCCTGAGTACTGAGCACCCCGAGCACTGGGCACCCAGCACCCTGAGCACTGAGGACCCAGCACCCTGAGTACTGAGCTCCCAGCACCCTGAGCACTGAGCACCCAGCACCCTGAGTACTGAGCACCCAGCACCCTGAGCACTGAGCACCCAGCACCCTGAGTACTGAGCATCCAGCACCCCGAGCACTGAGCAGCCAGCACCCTGAGTACTGAGCACT
Organism: Microtus oregoni; assembly: GCF_018167655.1. NCBI lineage: Eukaryota > Metazoa > Chordata > Mammalia > Rodentia > Cricetidae > Microtus > Microtus oregoni. The sequence goes on along the minus strand of NW_024544028.1, from coordinate 1,139,524 downwards.
GAGCACCCAGCACCCCGAGCACTGAGCACTCAGCACCATGTGTACTGAGCACTGAGTACCCAGCACCCCGAGCACTGAGCACCCAGCAACCTGAGCACTGAGCACCCTGAGTACAGAGCACCCAGCACCCTGAGCACTGAGCACCCAGCACCCCGAGAACTGAGCACCCAGCACCCAGAGCACTGAGCACTGAGCACCCTGAGTACAGAGCACTGAGCAACCTGAGCACTGAGCACCAAGCACCCTGAGTACTGAGCACTGAGCACCCTGAGCACTGAGCACCCAGCACCCTGAGTACTGAGCACCCAGCACCCTGAGCACTGAGCACCCTGAGTAGTAAGCACCCAGCACCCTGAGTACTGAGCAACCAGCACCCTGAGCACTGAGCACCCAGCACGCTGAGTACTGAGCACTGAGCACCCTGAGTACTGAGCAGCGAGCACCCAGAGCACTGAGCACCCAGCACGCTGAGTACTGAGCACTGAGCACCCTGAGTACTGAGCACCGAGCACCCTGAGTACTGAGCACCCAGCACTCTGAGCACTGAGCACCCAGCACCCCGAGCACTGAGCACCCAGCACCCCGAGCACTGAGCACCCAGCACCCCGAGCACAGAGCACCCACCACCCTGAGTACTGAGCACCCAGCACCCTGAGTACTGAGCACCCAGCACCCTGAGTACTGAGCACCCAGCGTACTGAGCACCGAGCACCCCGAGCACTGAGCACCCAGCACCCTGAGTACTGAGCACCGAGCACCCTGAGTACTGAGCACCCAGCACCCTGAGTACTGAGCACCCAGCGTACTGAGCACCGAGCACCCAGCACCCTGAGTACTGAGCACCCAGCACCCTGAGCACTGAGCACCCAGCACCCTGAGTACTGAGCACCGAGCACCCAGCACCCAGCGTACTGAGCACCGAGCACCCCGAGCACTGAGCACCCAGCACCCTGAGTACTGAGCACCGTGCACCCTGAGTACTGAGCACTGAGCACCCTGTGTACTGAGCACCGAGCACCCCGATCACTGAGCACATAGCACCCCGAGCACTGAGCAACCAGCACCCCGAGGACTGAGCACCCAGCACCCTGAGTACTGAGCACACCGCACCCTGAGAACTGAGCACCCAGCACCCCGAGTACTGAGCACCCAGCACCCTGAGCACTGAGCACCCAGCACCATGAGCACTGTGCACTGAGCACCCAGCAGCACCCAGCACACTGAGTACTGAGCACCCAGCACCCTGAGCACTGATCACCCAGCAACCTGAGTACTGAGCACCGAGTACCCTGAGTACTGAGCACCCAGCACCCCGAGCACTGAGCACCCAGCACCCTGAGTACTGAGCACTGAGCACCCAGCACCCCGAGCACTGAGCACCCAGCACCCTGTGTACTGAGCACTGAGTACCCAGTACCCCGAGCACTGAGACCCAGCACCCTGAGCACTGAGCACCCAGCACCCCGAGTTCTGAGCACCCAGCACCCCTAGCACTGTGCACCCAGCACCCTAAGCACTGAGCAACCAGCATCCTGAGTACTGAGCACCCAGCACCCCGAGTACTGAGCACCGAGCACCCCGAACACCGAGCACCCTGAGTACAAAGCACCGAGCACCCTGAGCACTGAGCATACAGCACCCTGAGCACTGAGCACACAGCAACCTGAGTACTGAGCACCCAGCACCCCGAGCACTGAGCACCCAGCACCCTGAGTACTGAGCACCCTGCACCCCGAGCACTGAGCACCCAGCACCCTGAGTACTGAGCACCCAGCACCCCGAGCACTGAGCACCGAGCACCCTGAGTACTGAGCACCCAGCTCCCTGAGCTCTGAGCACCCAGCACGAGTACTGAGCACCCAGCACCCTGATTACTGAGCACCAAGTACCCCAAGCACTGAGCACCGAGCACCCCGAGCACTGAGCACCCAGCACCCCGAGCACCGAGCACCCTGAGTACTGAGCACCCTGCACCCTGAGCACTGAGCACCCAGCACCCTGAGCACTGAGCACTGAGCACCCCGAGTACTGAGCACCGAGCACCCCGAGCACTGAGCACCCAGCACCCTGAGCACTGAACACACAGCAACCTGAGTACTGAGCACCGAGCACCCCGAGCACTGTGCACCCAGAACCCTGAGCACTGAGCACCCTTAGTACTGAGCACTGAGCACCCTGAGTACTGAGCACTGAGCACCCTGAGTACTGAGCACTGAGCACCCAGCACCCCAAGCACTGAGCACCCAGCACCCTGAGTACTGAGCACTGAGCACCCAGCACCCCGAGCACTGAGCACCCAGCACCCTGAGTACTGAGCACCCAGCGCCCTGAGCACTGAGCACCCAGCACCCCGAGCACTGAGCACCCAGCACCCTGAGCACTGAGCACCCTGAGTACTGAGCACTGAGCACCCTGAGTACTGAGCACAGAGCACCCTGAGTACTGAGCACCCAGCACCCTGAGCAATGAGCACCCTGAGTACTGAGCACCCAGCACACTGAGCACTGAGCACCGAGCACCCCGAGCACTGAGCACCCAGCACCCGTAGTACTGAGCACCCAGCACCCTGAGTACTAAGCACCGAGCACCCTGAGTACTGAGCACCCAGTACCCTGAGCACTGAACACACAGCACCCTGAGTACTGAGCACCCCGAGCACTGGGCACCCAGCACCCTGAGCACTGAGGACCCAGCACCCTGAGTACTGAGCTCCCAGCACCCTGAGCACTGAGCACCCAGCACCCTGAGTACTGAGCACCCAGCACCCTGAGCACTGAGCACCCAGCACCCTGAGTACTGAGCATCCAGCACCCCGAGCACTGAGCAGCCAGCACCCTGAGTACTGAGCACTGAGCACCCAGCACCCCGAGCACTGAGCACTCAGCACCATGTGTACTGAGCACTGAGTACCCAGCACCCCGAGCACTGAGCACCCAGCAACCTGAGCACTGAGCACCCTGAGTACAGAGCACCCAGCACCCTGAGCACTGAGCACCCAGCACCCCGAGAACTGAGCACCCAGCACCCAGAGCACTGAGCACTGAGCACCCTGAGTACAGAGCACTGAGCAACCTGAGCACTGAGCACCAAGCACCCTGAGTACTGAGCACTGAGCACCCTGAGCACTGAGCACCCAGCACCCTGAGTACTGAGCACCCAGCACCCTGAGCACTGAGCACCCTGAGTACTAAGCACCCAGCACCCTGAGTACTGAGCAACCAGCACCCTGAGCACTGAGCACCCAGCACGCTGAGTACTGAGCACTGAGCACCCTGAGTACTGAGCACCGAGCACCCTGAGTACTGAGCACCCAGCACTCTGAGCACTGAGCACCCAGCACCCCGAGCACTGAGCACCCAGCACCCCGAGCACTGAGCACCCAGCACCCCGAGCACTGAGCACCCAGCACCCTGAGTACTGAGCACCCAGCACCCTGAGTACTGAGCACCCAGCACCCTGAGTACTGAGCACCCAGCGTACTGAGCACCGAGCACCCCGAGCACTGAGCACCCAGCACCCTGAGTACTGAGCACCGAGCACCCTGAGTACTGAGCACACAGCACCCTGAGTACTGAGCACCCAGCGTACTGAGCACCGAGCACCCAGCACCCTGAGTACTGAGCACCCAGCACCCTGAGCACTGAGCACCCAGCACCCTGAATACTGAGCACTGAGCACCCTGTGTACTGAGCACCGAGCACCCCGATCACTGAGCACATAGCACCCCGAGCACTGAGCAACCAGCACACCGAGGACTGAGCACCCAGCACCCTGAGTACTGAGCACACCGCACCCTGAGAACTGAGCACCCAGCACCCCGAGTACTGAGCACCCAGCACCCTGAGCACTGAGCACCCAGCACCCTGAGCACTGTGCACTGAGCACCCAGCAGCACCCAGCACACTTAGTACTGAGCACCCAGCACCCTGAGAACTGATCACCCAGCAACCTGAGTACTGAGCACCGAGTACCCTGAGTACTGAGCACCCAGCACCCCGAGCACTGAGCACCCAGCACCCTGAGTACTGAGCACTGAGCACCCAGCACCCCGAGCACTGAGCACCCAGCACCCTGTGTACTGAGCACTGAGTACCCAGTACCCCGAGCACTGAGACCCAGCACCCTCAGCACTGAGCACCCAGCACCCCGAGTTCTGAGCACCCAGCACCCCTAGCACTGTGCACCCAGCACCCTGAGCACTGAGCAACCAGCATCCTGAGTACTGAGCACCCAGCACCCCGAGCACTGAGCACCCAGCACCCTGAGTACTGAGCACCCAGCACCCTGAGCACTGAGCACCCAGCACGAGTACTGAGCACCCAGCACCCTGATTACTGAGCACCAAGCACCCCGAGCACTGAGCACCGAGCACCCCGAGCACTGAGCACCCAACACCCCGAGCACTGAGCACCCAGCACCCCGAGCACTGAGCACACAGCACCCTGAGCACTGAGCACCCAGCACCCTGAGTACTGAGCACCCAGCACCCTGAGTACTGAGCATCCAGCACCCTGAGTACTGAGCACCCAGCGTACTGAGCACCGAGCACCCATCACACTGAGTACTGAGCACCAAGCACCCTGAGCACTGAGCACCCAGCACCCTGAGTACTGAGCACTGAGCACCCCGAGTACTGAGCACTGAGCACCCCGAGCACTGAGCACCCAGCACCCCGAGCACCGAGCACCCCGAGCACTGAGCACCCAGCACCCTGAGTACTGAGCACCCAGCGCCCTGAGCACTGAGCACCCAGCACCCCGAGCACTGAGCACCCAGCACCCTGAGCACTGAGCACCCTGAGTACTGAGCACTGAGCACCCTGAGTACTGAGCACAGAGCACCCTGAGTACTGAGCACCCAGCACCCTGAGCAATGAGCACCCTGAGTACTGAGCACCCAGCACACTGAGCACTGAGCACCGAGCACCCCGAGCACTGAGCACCCAGCACCCGTAGTACTGAGCACCCAGCACCCTGAGTACTAAGCACCGAGCACCCTGAGTACTGAGCACCCAGTACCCTGAGCACTGAACACACAGCACCCTGAGTACTGAGCACCCCGAGCACTGGGCACCCAGCACCCTGAGCACTGAGGACCCAGCACCCTGAGTACTGAGCTCCCAGCACCCTGAGCACTGAGCACCCAGCACCCTGAGTACTGAGCACCCAGCACCCTGAGCACTGAGCACCCAGCACCCTGAGTACTGAGCATCCAGCACCCCGAGCACTGAGCAGCCAGCACCCTGAGTACTGAGCACTGAGCACCCAGCACCCCGAGCACTGAGCACTCAGCACCATGTGTACTGAGCACTGAGTACCCAGCACCCCGAGCACTGAGCACCCAGCAACCTGAGCACTGAGCACCCTGAGTACAGAGCACCCAGCACCCTGAGCACTGAGCACCCAGCACCCCGAGAACTGAGCACCCAGCACCCAGAGCACTGAGCACTGAGCACCCTGAGTACAGAGCACTGAGCAACCTGAGCACTGAGCACCAAGCACCCTGAGTACTGAGCACTGAGCACCCTGAGCACTGAGCACCCAGCACCCTGAGTACTGAGCACCCAGCACCCTGAGCACTGAGCACCCTGAGTACTAAGCACCCAGCACCCTGAGTACTGAGCAACCAGCACCCTGAGCACTGAGCACCCAGCATGCTGAGTACTGAGCACTGAGCACCCTGAGTACTGAGCAGCGAGCACCCAGAGCACTGAGCACCCAGCACGCTGAGTACTGAGCACTGAGCACCCTGAGTACTGAGCACCGAGCACCCTGAGTACTGAGCACCCAGCACTCTGAGCACTGAGCACCCAGCACCCCGAGCACTGAGCACCCAGCACCCCGAGCACTGAGCACCCAGCACCCCGAGCACTGAGCACCCAGCACCCTGAGTACTGAGCACCCAGCACCCTGAGTACTGAGCACCCAGCACCCTGAGTACTGAGCACCCAGCGTACTGAGCACCGAGCACCCCGAGCACTGAGCACCCAGCACCCTGAGTACTGAGCACCGAGCACCCTGAGTACTGAGCACACAGCACCCTGAGTACTGAGCACCCAGCGTACTGAGCACCGAGCACCCAGCACCCTGAGTACTGAGCACCCAGCACCCTGAGCACTGAGCACCCAGCACCCTGAGTACTGAGCACTGAGCACCCTGTGTACTGAGCACCGAGCACCCCGATCACTGAGCACATAGCACCCCGAGCACTGAGCAACCAGCACACCGAGGACTGAGCACCCAGCACCCTGAGTACTGAGCACACTGCACCCTGAGAACTGAGCACCCAGCACCCCGAGTACTGAGCACCCAGCACCCTGAGCACTGAGCACCCAGCACCCTGAGCACTGTGCACTGAGCACCCAGCAGCACCCAGCACACTTAGTACTGAGCACCCAGCACCCTGAGCACTGATCACCCAGCAACCTGAGTACTGAGCACCGAGTACCCTGAGTACTGAGCACCCAGCACCCCGAGCACTGAGCACCCAGCACCCTGAGTACTGAGCACTGAGCACCCAGCACCCCGAGCACTGAGCACCCAGCACCCTGTGTACTGAGCACTGAGTACCCAGTACCCCGAGCACTGAGACCCAGCACCCTCAGCACTGAGCACCCAGCACCCCGAGTTCTGAGCACCCAGCACCCCTAGCACTGTGCACCCAGCACCCTGAGCACTGAGCAACCAGCATCCTGAGTACTGAGCACCCAGCACCCCGAGTACTGAGCACCGAGCACCCCGAACACGGAGCACCCTGAGTACAAAGCACCGAGCACCCTGAGCACTGAGCATACAGCACCCTGAGCACTGAGCACACAGCAACCTGAGTACTGAGCACCCAGCACCCCGAGCACTGAGCACCCAGCACCCTGAGTACTGAGCACCCTGCACCCCGAGCACTGAGCACCCAGCACCCTGAGTACTGAGCACCCAGCACCCCGAGCACTGAGCACCGAGCACCCTGAGTACTGAGCACCCAGCACCCTGAGCACTGAGCACCCAGCACGAGTACTGAGCACCCAGCACCCTGATTACTGAGCACCAAGCACCCCGAGCACTGAGCACCGAGCACCCCGAGCACTGAGCACCCAACACCCCGAGCACTGAGCACCCAGCATCCTGAGCACTGAGCACCCAGCACCCTGAGCACTGAGCACCCAGCACCCTGAGTACTGAGCACCCAGCACCCTGAGCACTGAGCACCCAGCACGAGTACTGAGCACCCAGCACCCTGATTACTGAGCACCAAGCACCCCGAGCACTGAGCACCGAGCACCCCGAGCACTGAGCACCCAACACCCCGAGCACTGAGCACCCAGCACCCCGAGCACTGAGCACACAGCACCCTGAGCACTGAGCACCCAGCACCCTGAGTACTGAGCACCCAGCACCCTGAGTACTGAGCATCCAGCACCCTGAGTACTGAGCACCCAGCGTACTGAGCACCGAGCACCCATCACACTGAGTACTGAGCACCAAGCACCCTGAGCACTGAGCACCCAGCACCCTGAGTACTGAGCACTGAGCACCCCGAGTACTGAGCACTGAGCACCCCGAGCACTGAGCACCCAGCACCCCGAGCACCGAGCACCCTGAGTACTGAGCACCCTGCACCCTGAGCACTGAGCCCCCAGCACCCTGAGCACTGAGCACTGAGCACCCCGAGTACTGAGCACCGAGCACCCCGAGCACTGAGCACCCAGCACCCTGAGCACTGAACACACAGCAACCTGAGTACTGAGCACCGAGCACCCCGAGCACTGAGCACCCAGAACCCTGAGCACTGAGCACCCTTAGTACTGAGCACTGAGCACCCTGAGTACTGAGCACACCGCACCCTGAGTACTGAGCACCCAGCACCCTGAGTACTGAGCACCCAGCACCCTGAGCACTGAGCACCCAGCACCCCGAGCAATGATCACCCTGAGTACTGAGCACCCAGCACCTTGAGCACTGAGCACCGAGAACCCCGAGCACTGAGCACCCAGCACCCGGAGTACTGAGCACCCAGCACCCTGAGTACTAAGCACCGAGCACCCTGAGCACTGAGCACCCAGCACCCTGACCACTGAACACACAGCAACCTGAGTACTGAGCACCCCGAGCACTGAGCACCCAGCACCCTGAGTACTGAGCACCGAGCACCCCGAGCACTGAGCACCCAGCACCCCGAGCACTGAGCACCCAGCACCCCGAGCACTGAGCCCCCAGCACCCTGAGTACTGAGCACCCAGCACCCTGAGTACTGAGCACCCAGCACCCTGAGCACTGAGTACCCAGCACCCTGAGCACTGAGCACCCAGCACCCTGAGCACTGAGCACCCAGCACCCTGAGCACTGAGCACACAGCACCCTGAGTACTGAGCACTGAGCACCCAGCACCCCAAGCACTGAGCACCCAGCACCCTGAGTACTGAGCACTGAGCACCCAGCACCCCGAGCACTGAGCACCCAGCACCCTGAGTACTGAGCACCCAGCACCCTGAGCACTGAGCACCCAGCACCCCGAGCACTGAGCACCCAGCACCCTGAGCACTGAGCACCCTGAGTACTGAGCACTGAGCACCCTGAGTACTGAGCACTGAGCACCCTGAGTACTGAGCACCCAGCACCCTGAGCAATGAGCACCCTGAGTACTGAGCACCCAGCACACTGAGCACTGAGCACCGAGCACCCCGAGCACTGAGCACCCAGCACCCGGAGTACTGAGCACCCAGCACCCTGAGTACTAAGCACCGAGCACCCTGAGTACTGAGCACCCAGTACCCTGAGCACTGAACACACAGCACCCTGACTACTGAGCACCCCGAGCACTGGGCACCCAGCACCCTGAGCACTGAGGACCCAGCACCCTGAGTACTGAGCTCCCAGCACCCTGAGCACTGAGCACCCAGCACCCTGAGTACTGAGCACCCAGCACCCTGAGCACTGAGCACCCAGCACCCTGAGTACTGAGCATCCAGCACCCCGAGCACTGAGCAGCCAGCACCCTGAGTACTGAGCACTGAGCACCCAGCACCCCGAGCTCTGAGCACTCAGCACCCTGTGTACTGAGCACTGAGTACCCAGCACACCCGAGCACTGAGCACCCAGCAACCTGAGCACTGAGCACCCTGAGTACAGAGCACCCAGCACCCTGAGCACTGAGCACCCAGCACCCCGAGCACTGAGCACCCAGCACCCAGAGCACTGAGCACTGAGCACCCTGAGTACAGAGCACTGAGCACCCTGAGCACTGAGCACCGAGCACCCTGAGTACTGTGCACTGAGCACCCTGAGCACTGAGCACCCAGCACCCTGAGTACTGAGCACCCAGCACCCTGAGCACTGAGCACCCTGAGTACTAAGCACCCAGCACCCTGAGTACTGAGCACCCAGCACCCTGAGCACTGAGCACCCAGCACTCTGAGTACTGAGCACTGAGCACCCTGAGTACTGAGCAGCGAGCACCCAGAGCACTGAGCACCCAGCACGCTGAGTACTGAGCACTGAGCACCCTGAGTACTGAGCACCGAGCACCCTGAGTACTGAGCACCCAGCACTCTGAGCACTGAGCACCCAGCACCCCGAGCACTGAGCACCCAGCACCCCGAGCACTGAGCACCCAGCACCCCGAACACTGAGCACTGAGCACCCTAAGTACTGAGCACTGAGCACCCTGAGTACTACGCACCCAGCACCCTGAGTACTGAGCACCCAGCACCCTGAGTACTGAGCACCCAGCGTACTGAGCACCGAGCACCCCGAGCACTGAGCACCCAGCACCCTGAGTACTGAGCACCGAGCACCCTGAGTACTGAGCACCCAGCACCCTGAGTACTGAGCACCCAGCGTACTGAGCACCGAGCACCCAGCACCCTGAGTACTGAGCACCCAGCACCCTGAGCACTGAGCACCCAGCACCCTGAGTACTGAGCACTGAGCACCCTGTGTACTGAGCACCGAGCACCCCGAGCACTGAGCACCCAGCACCCCGAGCACTGAGCAACCAGCACCCCGAGGACTGAGCACCCAGCACCCTGAGTACTGAGCACACCGCACCCTGAGAACTGAGCACCCAGCACCCCGAGTACTGAGCACCCAGCACCCTGAGCACTGAGCACCCAGCACCCTGAGCACTGTGCACTGAGCACCCAGCAGCACCCAGCACACTGAGTACTGAGCACCCAGCACCCCGAGCACTGAGCACCCAGCACCCTGAGTACTGAGCACCCAGCACCCTGAGCACTGTGCACTGAGCACCCAGCAGCACCCAGCACACTGAGTACTGAGCACCCAGCACCCCGAGCACTGAGCACCCAGCACCCTGAGTACTGAGCACTGAGCACCCAGCACCCCGAGCACTGAGCACCCAGCACCCTGTGTACTGAGCACTGAGTACCCAGTACCCCGAGCACTGAGACCCAGCACCCTGAGCACTTAGCACCCAGCACCCCGAGTACTGAGCACCCAGCACCCCTAGCACTGAGCACCCAGAACCCTGAGCACTGAGCAACCAGCATCCTGAGTACTGAGCACCCAGCACCCCGAGCACCGAGCACCCTGAGTACTAAGCACCGAGCACCCTGAGCACTGAGCATACAGCACCCTGAGCACTGAGCACCCAGCAACCTGAGTACTAAGCACCGAGCACCCTGAGCACTGAGCATACAGCACCCTGAGCACTGAGCACCCAGCACCCTGAGTACTGAGCACCGAGCACCCCGAGCACTGAGCACCCAGCACCCCGAGCACTGAGCACCCAGCACCCCGAGCACTGAGCCCCCAGCACCCTGAGTACTGAGCACCCAGCACTCTGAGTACTGAGCACCCAGCACCCTGAGCACTGAGTACCCAGCACCCTGAGCACTGAGCACCCAGCACCCTGAGCACTGAGCACCCAGCACCCTGAGCACTGAGCACCCAGCACCCTGAGTACTGAGCACTGAGCACCCAGCACCCCAAGCACTGAGCACCCATCACCCTGAGTACTGAGCACTGAGCACCCAGCACCCCGAGCACTGAGCACCCAGCACCCTGAGTACTGAGCACCCTGCACCCCGAGCACTGAGCACCCAGCACCCTGAGTACTGAGCACCCAGCACCCCGAGCACTGAGCACCGAGCACCCTGAGTACTGAGCACCCAGCACCCTGAGCACTGAGCACCCAGCACGAGTACTGAGCACCCATCACACTGAGTACTGAGCACCAAGCACCCTGAGCACTGAGCACCCAGCACCCTGAGTACTGAGCACTGAGCACCCCGAGTACTGAGCACTGAGCACCCCGAGCACTGAGCACCCAGCACCCCGAGCACCGAGCACCCTGAGTACTGAGCACCCTGCACCCTGAGCACTGAGCCCCCAGCACCCTGAGCACTGAGCACTGAGCACCCCGAGTACTGAGCACCGAGCACCCCGAGCACTGAGCACCCAGCACCCTGAGCACTGAACACACAGCAACCTGAGTACTGAGCACCGAGCACCCCGAGCACTGAGCACCCAGAACCCTGAGCACTGAGCACCCTTAGTACTGAGCACTGAGCACCCTGAGTACTGAGCACACCGCACCCTGAGTACTGAGCACCCAGCACCCTGAGTACTGAGCACCCAGCACCCTGAGCACTGAGCACCCAGCACCCCGAGCAATGATCACCCTGAGTACTGAGCACCCAGCACCTTGAGCACTGAGCACCGAGAACCCCGAGCACTGAGCACCCAGCACCCGGAGTACTGAGCACCCAGCACCCTGAGTACTAAGCACCGAGCACCCTGAGCACTGAGCACCCAGCACCCTGACCACTGAACACACAGCAACCTGAGTACTGAGCACCCCGAGAACTGAGCACCCAGCACCCTGAGTACTGAGCACCGAGCACCCCGAGCACTGAGCACCCAGCACCCCGAGCACTGAGCACCCAGCACCCCGAGCACTGAGCCCCCAGCACCCTGAGTACTGAGCACCCAGCACCCTGAGTACTGAGCACCCAGCACCCTGAGCACTGAGTACCCAGCACCCTGAGCACTGAGCACCCAGCACCCTGAGCACTGAGCACCCAGCACCCTGAGCACTGAGCACCCAGCACCCTGAGTACTGAGCACTGAGCACCCAGCACCCCAAGCACTGAGCACCCAGCACCCTGAGTACTGAGCACTGAGCACCCAGCACCCCGAGCACTGAGCACCCAGCACCCTGAGTACTGAGCACCCAGCACCCTGAGCACTGAGCACCCAGCACCCCGAGCACTGAGCACCCAGCACCCTGAGCACTGAGCACCCTGAGTACTGAGCACTGAGCACCCTGAGTACTGAGCACTGAGCACCCTGAGTACTGAGCACCCAGCACCCTGAGCAATGAGCACCCTGAGTACTGAGCACCCAGCACACTGAGCACTGAGCACCGAGCACCCCGAGCACTGAGCACCCAGCACCCGGAGTACTGAGCACCCAGCACCCTGAGTACTAAGCACCGAGCACCCTGAGTACTGAGCACCCAGTACCCTGAGCACTGAACACACAGCACCCTGACTACTGAGCACCCCGAGCACTGGGCACCCAGCACCCTGAGCACTGAGGACCCAGCACCCTGAGTACTGAGCTCCCAGCACCCTGAGCACTGAGCACCCAGCACCCTGAGTACTGAGCACCCAGCACCCTGAGCACTGAGCACCCAGCACCCTGAGTACTGAGCATCCAGCACCCCGAGCACTGAGCAGCCAGCACCCTGAGTACTGAGCACTGAGCACCCAGCACCCCGAGCTCTGAGCACTCAGCACCCTGTGTACTGAGCACTGAGTACCCAGCACCCCGAGCACTGAGCACCCAGCAACCTGAGCACTGAGCACCCTGAGTACAGAGCACCCAGCACCCTGAGCACTGAGCACCCAGCACCCCGAGCACTGAGCACCCAGCACCCAGAGCACTGAGCACTGAGCACCCTGAGTACAGAGCACTGAGCACCCTGAGCACTGAGCACCGAGCACCCTGAGTACTGTGCACTGAGCACCCTGAGCACTGAGCACCCAGCACCCTGAGTACTGAGCACCCAGCACCCTGAGCACTGAGCACCCTGAGTACTAAGCACCCAGCACCCTGAGTACTGAGCACCCAGCACCCTGAGCACTGAGCACCCAGCACTCTGAGTACTGAGCACTGAGCACCCTGAGTACTGAGCAGCGAGCACCCAGAGCACTGAGCACCCAGCACGCTGAGTACTGAGCACTGAGCACCCTGAGTACTGAGCACCGAGCACCCTGAGTACTGAGCACCCAGCACTCTGAGCACTGAGCACCCAGCACCCCGAGCACTGAGCACCCAGCACCCCGAGCACTGAGCACCCAGCACCCCGAACACTGAGCACTGAGCACCCTAAGTACTGAGCACTGAGCACCCTGAGTACTACGCACCCAGCACCCTGAGTACTGAGCACCCAGCACCCTGAGTACTGAGCACCCAGCGTACTGAGCACCGAGCACCCCGAGCACTGAGCACCCAGCACCCTGAGTACTGAGCACCGAGCACCCTGAGTACTGAGCACCCAGCACCCTGAGTACTGAGCACCCAGCGTACTGAGCACCGAGCACCCAGCACCCTGAGTACTGAGCACCCAGCACCCTGAGCACTGAGCACCCAGCACCCTGAGTACTGAGCACTGAGCACCCTGTGTACTGAGCACCGAGCACCCCGAGCACTGAGCACCCAGCACCCCGAGCACTGAGCAACCAGCACCCCGAGGACTGAGCACCCAGCACCCTGAGTACTGAGCACACCGCACCCTGAGAACTGAGCACCCAGCACCCCGAGTACTGAGCACCCAGCACCCTGAGCACTGAGCACCCAGCACCCTGAGCACTGTGCACTGAGCACCCAGCAGCACCCAGCACACTGAGTACTGAGCACCCAGCACCCCGAGCACTGAGCACCCAGCACCCTGAGTACTGAGCACCCAGCACCCTGAGCACTGTGCACTGAGCACCCAGCAGCACCCAGCACACTGAGTACTGAGCACCCAGCACCCCGAGCACTGAGCACCCAGCACCCTGAGTACTGAGCACTGAGCACCCAGCACCCTGTGTACTGAGCACTGAGTACCCAGTACCCCGAGCACTGAGACCCAGCACCCTGAGCACTTAGCACCCAGCACCCCGAGTACTGAGCACCCAGCACCCCTAGCACTGAGCACCCAGAACCCTGAGCACTGAGCAACCAGCATCCTGAGTACTGAGCACCCAGCACCCCGAGCACCGAGCACCCTGAGTACTAAGCACCGAGCACCCTGAGCACTGAGCATACAGCACCCTGAGCACTGAGCACCCAGCAACCTGAGTACTAAGCACCGAGCACCCTGAGCACTGAGCATACAGCACCCTGAGCACTGAGCACCCAGCACCCTGAGTACTGAGCACCGAGCACCCCGAGCACTGAGCACCCAGCACCCCGAGCACTGAGCACCCAGCACCCCGAGCACTGAGCCCCCAGCACCCTGAGTACTGAGCACCCAGCACCCTGAGTACTGAGCACCCAGCACCCTGAGCACTGAGTACCCAGCACCCTGAGCACTGAGCACCCAGCACCCTGAGCACTGAGCACCCAGCACCCTGAGCACTGAGCACCCAGCACCCTGAGTACTGAGCACTGAGCACCCAGCACCCCAAGCACTGAGCACCCAGCACCCTGAGTACTGAGCACTGAGCACCCAGCACCCCGAGCACTGAGCACCCAGCACCCTGAGTACTGAGCACCCAGCACCCTGAGCACTGAGCACCCAGCACCCCGAGCACTGAGCACCCAGCACCCTGAGCACTGAGCACCCTGAGTACTGAGCACTGAGCACCCTGAGTACTGAGCACTGAGCACCCTGAGTACTGAGCACCCAGCACCCTGAGCAATGAGCACCCTGAGTACTGAGCACCCAGCACACTGAGCACTGAGCACCGAGCACCCCGAGCACTGAGCACCCAGCACCCGGAGTACTGAGCACCCAGCACCCTGAGTACTAAGCACCGAGCACCCTGAGTACTGAGCACCCAGTACCCTGAGCACTGAACACACAGCACCCTGACTACTGAGCACCCCGAGCACTGGGCACCCAGCACCCTGAGCACTGAGGACCCAGCACCCTGAGTACTGAGCTCCCAGCACCCTGAGCACTGAGCACCCAGCACCCTGAGTACTGAGCACCCAGCACCCTGAGCACTGA
Organism: Microtus oregoni; assembly: GCF_018167655.1. Lineage (NCBI taxonomy): Eukaryota > Metazoa > Chordata > Mammalia > Rodentia > Cricetidae > Microtus > Microtus oregoni. The sequence continues at coordinate 1,124,347 of NW_024544028.1, read as the reverse complement.
GCACCCAGCACCCTGAGTACTGAGCATCCAGCACCCCGAGCACTGAGCAGCCAGCACCCTGAGTACTGAGCACTGAGCACCCAGCACCCCGAGCTCTGAGCACTCAGCACCCTGTGTACTGAGCACTGAGTACCCAGCACCCCGAGCACTGAGCACCCAGCAACCTGAGCACTGAGCACCCTGAGTACAGAGCACCCAGCACCCTGAGCACTGAGCACCCAGCACCCCGAGCACTGAGCACCCAGCACCCAGAGCACTGAGCACTGAGCACCCTGAGTACAGAGCACTGAGCACCCTGAGCACTGAGCACCGAGCACCCTGAGTACTGTGCACTGAGCACCCTGAGCACTGAGCACCCAGCACCCTGAGTACTGAGCACCCAGCACCCTGAGCACTGAGCACCCTGAGTACTAAGCACCCAGCACCCTGAGTACTGAGCACCCAGCACCCTGAGCACTGAGCACCCAGCACTCTGAGTACTGAGCACTGAGCACCCTGAGTACTGAGCAGCGAGCACCCAGAGCACTGAGCACCCAGCACGCTGAGTACTGAGCACTGAGCACCCTGAGTACTGAGCACCGAGCACCCTGAGTACTGAGCACCCAGCACTCTGAGCACTGAGCACCCAGCACCCCGAGCACTGAGCACCCAGCACCCCGAGCACTGAGCACCCAGCACCCCGAACACTGAGCACTGAGCACCCTAAGTACTGAGCACTGAGCACCCTGAGTACTACGCACCCAGCACCCTGAGTACTGAGCACCCAGCACCCTGAGTACTGAGCACCCAGCGTACTGAGCACCGAGCACCCCGAGCACTGAGCACCCAGCACCCTGAGTACTGAGCACCGAGCACCCTGAGTACTGAGCACCCAGCACCCTGAGTACTGAGCACCCAGCGTACTGAGCACCGAGCACCCAGCACCCTGAGTACTGAGCACCCAGCACCCTGAGCACTGAGCACCCAGCACCCTGAGTACTGAGCACTGAGCACCCTGTGTACTGAGCACCGAGCACCCCGAGCACTGAGCACCCAGCACCCCGAGCACTGAGCAACCAGCACCCCGAGGACTGAGCACCCAGCACCCTGAGTACTGAGCACACCGCACCCTGAGAACTGAGCACCCAGCACCCCGAGTACTGAGCACCCAGCACCCTGAGCACTGAGCACCCAGCACCCTGAGCACTGTGCACTGAGCACCCAGCAGCACCCAGCACACTGAGTACTGAGCACCCAGCACCCCGAGCACTGAGCACCCAGCACCCTGAGTACTGAGCACCCAGCACCCTGAGCACTGTGCACTGAGCACCCAGCAGCACCCAGCACACTGAGTACTGAGCACCCAGCACCCCGAGCACTGAGCACCCAGCACCCTGAGTACTGAGCACTGAGCACCCAGCACCCCGAGCACTGAGCACCCAGCACCCTGTGTACTGAGCACTGAGTACCCAGTACCCCGAGCACTGAGACCCAGCACCCTGAGCACTTAGCACCCAGCACCCCGAGTACTGAGCACCCAGCACCCCTAGCACTGAGCACCCAGAACCCTGAGCACTGAGCAACCAGCATCCTGAGTACTGAGCACCCAGCACCCCGAGTACTGAGCACCCAGCACCCCGAGCACCGAGCACCCTGAGTACTAAGCACCGAGCACCCTGAGCACTGAGCATACAGCACCCTGAGCACTGAGCACCCAGCAACCTGAGTACTGAGCACCCAGCACCCCGAGCACTGAGCACCCAGCACCCTGAGTACTGAGCACCCAGCACCCCGAGCACTGAGCACCCAGCACCCTGAGTACTGAGCACCCAGCACCCCGAGCACTGAGCACCGAGCACCCTGAGTACTGAGCACCCAGCACCCTGAGCACTGAGCACCCAGCACGAGTACTGAGCACCCAGCACCCTGATTACTGAGCACCAAGCACCCCGAGCACTGAGCACCCAGCACCCCGAGCACTGAGCACCCAACACCCCGAGCACTGAGCACCTAGCACCCTGAGCACTGAGCACCCTGCACCCTGAGTACTGAGCACCCAGCACCCTGAGTACTGAGCACCCAGCACCCTGAGTACTGAGCACCCAGCGTACTGAGCACCAAGCACCCAGCACCCTGAGTACTGAGCACCAAGCACCCTGAGCACTGAGCACCCAGCACCCTGGGTACTGAGCACTGAGCACCCCGAGTACTGAGCACCGAGCACCCCGAGCACTGAGCACCCAGCACCCCGAGCACCGAGCACCCTTAGTACTGAGCACCCTGCACCCTGAGCACTGAGCACCCAGCACCCTGAGCACTGAGCACCCAGCACCCTGAGCACTGAGCACACAGCAACCTGAGTACTGAGCACCGAGCACCCCGAGCACTGAGCACCCAGAACCCTGAGCACTGAGCACCCTTAGTACTGAGCACTGAGCACCCTGAGTACTGAGCACTGAGCACCCTGAGTACTGAGCACCCCGCACCCTGAGTACTGAACACCCAGCACCCTGAGCAATGATCACCCTGAGTACTGAGCACCCAGCACCTTGAGCACTGAGCACCGAGCACCCCGAGCACTGAGCACCCAGCACCCCGAGCACTGAGCACCCAGAACCCCGAGCACTGAGCACCCAGAACCCTGAGTACTGAGCACCCAGCACCCTGAGTACTGAGCACCCAGCACCCTGAGCACTGAGTACCCAGCACCCTGAGCACTGAGCACCCAGCACCCCGAGTACTGAGCACCCAGCACCCCTAGCACTGAGCACCCAGCACCCTGAGCACTGAGCAACCAGCATCCTGAGTACTGAGCACCCAGCACCCCGAGTACTGAGCACCCAGCACCCCGAGCACCGAGCACCCTGAGTACTAAGCACCGAGCACCCTGAGCACTGAGCATACAGCACCCTGAGCACTGAGCACCCAGCACCCTGAGCACTGAGCACCGAGCACCCTGAGCACTGAGCACACAGCAACCTGAGTACTGAGAACCGAGCACCCCGAGCACCCAGCATCCTGAGTACTGAGCACCCAGCACCCCGAGTACTGAGCACCCAGCACCCCGAGCACCCAGCACCCTGAGTACTGAGCACCCAGCGTACTGAGCACCAAGCACCCAGCACCCTGAGTACTGAGCACCAAGCACCCTGAGCACTGAGCACCCAGCACCCTGAGTACTGAGCACTGAGCACCCCGAGTACTGAGCACCGAGCACCCCGAGCACTGAGCACCCAGCACCCCGAGCACCGAGCACCCTTAGTACTGAGCACCCTGCACCCTGAGCACTGAGCACCCAGCACCCTGAGCACTGAGCACCCAGCACCCTGAGCACTGAGCACACAGCAACCTGAGTACTGAGCACCGAGCACACCGAGCACTGAGCACCCAGAACCCTGAGCACTGAGCACCCTTAGTACTGAGCACTGAGCACCCTGAGTACTGAGCACTGAGCACCCTGAGTACTGAGCACCCCGCACCCTGAGTACTGAACACCCAGCACCCTGAGCAATGATCACCCTGAGTACTGAGCACCCAGCACCTTGAGCACTGAGCACCGAGCACCCCGAGCACTGAGCACCCAGCACCCCAAGCACTGAGCACCCAGCACCCTGAGCACTGAGCACCCAGAACCCTGAGTACTGAGCACTGAGCACCCAGCACCCCGAGCACTGAGCACCCAGCACCCTGAGTACTGAGCACCCAGCACCCTGAGCACTGAGCACCCAGCACCCCGAGCACTGAGCACCCAGCACCCTGAGCACTGAGCACCCTGAGTACTGAGCACTGAGCACCCTGAGTACTGAGCACTGAGCACCCTGAGTACTGAGCACCCAGCACCCTGAGCAATGAGCACCCTGAGTACTGAGCACCCAGCACACTGAGCACTGAGCACCGAGCACCCCGAGCACTGAGCACCCAGCACCCGGAGTACTGAGCACCCAGCACCCTGAGTACTAAGCACCGAGCACCCTGAGTACTGAGCACCCAGTACCCTGAGCACTGAACACACAGCACCCTGAGTACTGAGCACCCCGAGCACTGGGCACCCAGCACCCTGAGCACTGAGGACCCAGCACCCTGAGTACTGAGCTCCCAGCACCCTGAGCACTGAGCACCCAGCACCCTGAGTACTGAGCACCCAGCACCCTGAGCACTGAGCACCCAGCACCCTGAGTACTGAGCATCCAGCACCCCGAGCACTGAGCAGCCAGCACCCTGAGTACTGAGCACTGAGCACCCAGCACCCCGAGCTCTGAGCACTCAGTACCCTGTGTACTGAGCACTGAGTACCCAGCACCCCGAGCACTGAGCACCCAGCAACCTGAGCACTGAGCACCCTGAGTACAGAGCACCCAGCACCCTGAGCACTGAGCACCCAGCACCCCGAGCACTGAGCACCCAGCACCCAGAGCACTGAGCACTGAGCACCCTGAGTACAGAGCACTGAGCACCCTGAGCACTGAGCACCGAGCACCCTGAGTACTGAGCACTGAGCACCCTGAGCACTGAGCACCCAGCACCCTGAGTACTGAGCACCCAGCACCCTGAGCACTGAGCACCCTGAGTACTAAGCACACAGCACCCTGAGTACTGAGCACCCAGCACCCTGAGCACTGAGCACCCAGCACTCTGAGTACTGAGCACTGAGCACCCTGAGTACTGAGCAGCGAGCACCCAGAGCACTGAGCACCCAGCACGCTGAGTACTGAGCACTGAGCACCCTGAGTACTGAGCACCGAGCACCCTGAGTACTGAGCACCCAGCACCCTGAGTACTGAGCACCCAGCACCCTGAGTACTGAGCACCCAGCGTACTGAGCACCAAGCACCCAGCACCCTGAGTACTGTGCACCAAGCACCCTGAGCACTGAGCACCCAGCACCCTGAGTACTGAGCACTGAGCACCCCGAGTACTGAGCACCGAGCACCCCGAGCACTGAGCACCCAGCACCCCGAGCACCGAGCACCCTTAGTACTGAGCACCCTGCACCCTGAGCACTGAGCACCCAGCACCCTGAGCACTGAGCACCCAGCACCCTGAGCACTGAGCACCCAGCACCCCGAGCACTGAGCACCCAGCACCCCGAGCACTGAGCACCCAGCACCCCGAACACTGAGCACTGAGCACCCTAAGTACTGAGCACTGAGCACCCTGAGTACTACGCACCCAGCACCCTGAGTACTGAGCACCCAGCACCCTGAGTACTGAGCACCCAGCGTACTGAGCACCGAGCACCCCGAGCACTGAGCACCCAGCACCCTGAGTACTGAGCACCGAGCACCCTGAGTACTGAGCACCCAGCACCCTGAGTACTGAGCACCCAGCGTACTGAGCACCGAGCACCCAGCACCCTGAGTACTGAGCACCCAGCACCCTGAGCACTGAGCACCCAGCACCCTGAGTACTGAGCACTGAGCACCCTGTGTACTGAGCACCGAGCACCCCGAGCACTGAGCACCCAGCACCCCGAGCACTGAGCAACCAGCACCCCGAGGACTGAGCACCCAGCACCCTGAGTACTGAGCACACCGCACCCTGAGAACTGAGCACCCAGCACCCCGAGTACTGAGCACCCAGCACCCTGAGCACTGAGCACCCAGCACCCTGAGCACTGTGCACTGAGCACCCAGCAGCACCCAGCACACTGAGTACTGAGCACCCAGCACCCCGAGCACTGAGCACCCAGCACCCTGAGTACTGAGCACCCAGCACCCTGAGCACTGTGCACTGAGCACCCAGCAGCACCCAGCACACTGAGTACTGAGCACCCAGCACCCCGAGCACTGAGCACCCAGCACCCTGAGTACTGAGCACTGAGCACCCAGCACCCCGAGCACTGAGCACCCAGCACCCTGTGTACTGAGCACTGAGTACCCAGTACCCCGAGCACTGAGACCCAGCACCCTGAGCACTTAGCACCCAGCACCCCGAGTACTGAGCACCCAGCACCCCTAGCACTGAGCACCCAGAACCCTGAGCACTGAGCAACCAGCATCCTGAGTACTGAGCACCCAGCACCCCGAGCACCGAGCACCCTGAGTACTAAGCACCGAGCACCCTGAGCACTGAGCATACAGCACCCTGAGCACTGAGCACCCAGCAACCTGAGTACTAAGCACCGAGCACCCTGAGCACTGAGCATACAGCACCCTGAGCACTGAGCACCCAGCACCCTGAGTACTGAGCACCGAGCACCCCGAGCACTGAGCACCCAGCACCCCGAGCACTGAGCACCCAGCACCCCGAGCACTGAGCCCCCAGCACCCTGAGTACTGAGCACCCAGCACTCTGAGTACTGAGCACCCAGCACCCTGAGCACTGAGTACCCAGCACCCTGAGCACTGAGCACCCAGCACCCTGAGCACTGAGCACCCAGCACCCTGAGCACTGAGCACCCAGCACCCTGAGTACTGAGCACTGAGCACCCAGCACCCCAAGCACTGAGCACCCAGCACCCTGAGTACTGAGCACTGAGCACCCAGCACCCCGAGCACTGAGCACCCAGCACCCTGAGTACTGAGCACCCTGCACCCCGAGCACTGAGCACCCAGCACCCTGAGTACTGAGCACCCAGCACCCCGAGCACTGAGCACCGAGCACCCTGAGTACTGAGCACCCAGCACCCTGAGCACTGAGCACCCAGCACGAGTACTGAGCACCCAGCACCCTGATTACTGAGCACCAAGCACCCCGAGCACTGAGCACCGAGCACCCCGAGCACTGAGCACCCAACACCCCGAGCACTGAGCACCCAGCATCCTGAGCACTGAGCACCCAGCACCCTGAGCACTGAGCACCCAGCACCCTGAGTACTGAGCACCCAGCACCCTGAGCACTGAGCACCCAGCACGAGTACTGAGCACCCAGCACCCTGATTACTGAGCACCAAGCACCCCGAGCACTGAGCACCGAGCACCCCGAGCACTGAGCACCCAACACCCCGAGCACTGAGCACCCAGCACCCCGAGCACTGAGCACACAGCACCCTGAGCACTGAGCACCCAGCACCCTGAGTACTGAGCACCCAGCACCCTGAGTACTGAGCATCCAGCACCCTGAGTACTGAGCACCCAGCGTACTGAGCACCGAGCACCCATCACACTGAGTACTGAGCACCAAGCACCCTGAGCACTGAGCACCCAGCACCCTGAGTACTGAGCACTGAGCACCCCGAGTACTGAGCACTGAGCACCCCGAGCACTGAGCACCCAGCACCCCGAGCACCGAGCACCCTGAGTACTGAGCACCCTGCACCCTGAGCACTGAGCCCCCAGCACCCTGAGCACTGAGCACTGAGCACCCCGAGTACTGAGCACCGAGCACCCCGAGCACTGAGCACCCAGCACCCTGAGCACTGAACACACAGCAACCTGAGTACTGAGCACCGAGCACCCCGAGCACTGAGCACCCAGAACCCTGAGCACTGAGCACCCTTAGTACTGAGCACTGAGCACCCTGAGTACTGAGCACACCGCACCCTGAGTACTGAGCACCCAGCACCCTGAGTACTGAGCACCCAGCACCCTGAGCACTGAGCACCCAGCACCCCGAGCAATGATCACCCTGAGTACTGAGCACCCAGCACCTTGAGCACTGAGCACCGAGAACCCCGAGCACTGAGCACCCAGCACCCGGAGTACTGAGCACCCAGCACCCTGAGTACTAAGCACCGAGCACCCTGAGCACTGAGCACCCAGCACCCTGACCACTGAACACACAGCAACCTGAGTACTGAGCACCCCGAGAACTGAGCACCCAGCACCCTGAGTACTGAGCACCGAGCACCCCGAGCACTGAGCACCCAGCACCCCGAGCACTGAGCACCCAGCACCCCGAGCACTGAGCCCCCAGCACCCTGAGTACTGAGCACCCAGCACCCTGAGTACTGAGCACCCAGCACCCTGAGCACTGAGTACCCAGCACCCTGAGCACTGAGCACCCAGCACCCTGAGCACTGAGCACCCAGCACCCTGAGCACTGAGCACCCAGCACCCTGAGTACTGAGCACTGAGCACCCAGCACCCCAAGCACTGAGCACCCAGCACCCTGAGTACTGAGCACTGAGCACCCAGCACCCCGAGCACTGAGCACCCAGCACCCTGAGTACTGAGCACCCAGCACCCTGAGCACTGAGCACCCAGCACCCCGAGCACTGAGCACCCAGCACCCTGAGCACTGAGCACCCTGAGTACTGAGCACTGAGCACCCTGAGTACTGAGCACTGAGCACCCTGAGTACTGAGCACCCAGCACCCTGAGCAATGAGCACCCTGAGTACTGAGCACCCAGCACACTGAGCACTGAGCACCGAGCACCCCGAGCACTGAGCACCCAGCACCCGGAGTACTGAGCACCCAGCACCCTGAGTACTAAGCACCGAGCACCCTGAGTACTGAGCACCCAGTACCCTGAGCACTGAACACACAGCACCCTGACTACTGAGCACCCCGAGCACTGGGCACCCAGCACCCTGAGCACTGAGGACCCAGCACCCTGAGTACTGAGCTCCCAGCACCCTGAGCACTGAGCACCCAGCACCCTGAGTACTGAGCACCCAGCACCCTGAGCACTGAGCACCCAGCACCCTGAGTACTGAGCATCCAGCACCCCGAGCACTGAGCAGCCAGCACCCTGAGTACTGAGCACTGAGCACCCAGCACCCCGAGCTCTGAGCACTCAGCACCCTGTGTACTGAGCACTGAGTACCCAGCACCCCGAGCACTGAGCACCCAGCAACCTGAGCACTGAGCACCCTGAGTACAGAGCACCCAGCACCCTGAGCACTGAGCACCCAGCACCCCGAGCACTGAGCACCCAGCACCCAGAGCACTGAGCACTGAGCACCCTGAGTACAGAGCACTGAGCACCCTGAGCACTGAGCACCGAGCACCCTGAGTACTGTGCACTGAGCACCCTGAGCACTGAGCACCCAGCACCCTGAGTACTGAGCACCCAGCACCCTGAGCACTGAGCACCCTGAGTACTAAGCACCCAGCACCCTGAGTACTGAGCACCCAGCACCCTGAGCACTGAGCACCCAGCACTCTGAGTACTGAGCACTGAGCACCCTGAGTACTGAGCAGCGAGCACCCAGAGCACTGAGCACCCAGCACGCTGAGTACTGAGCACTGAGCACCCTGAGTACTGAGCACCGAGCACCCTGAGTACTGAGCACCCAGCACTCTGAGCACTGAGCACCCAGCACCCCGAGCACTGAGCACCCAGCACCCCGAGCACTGAGCACCCAGCACCCCGAACACTGAGCACTGAGCACCCTAAGTACTGAGCACTGAGCACCCTGAGTACTACGCACCCAGCACCCTGAGTACTGAGCACCCAGCACCCTGAGTACTGAGCACCCAGCGTACTGAGCACCGAGCACCCCGAGCACTGAGCACCCAGCACCCTGAGTACTGAGCACCGAGCACCCTGAGTACTGAGCACCCAGCACCCTGAGTACTGAGCACCCAGCGTACTGAGCACCGAGCACCCAGCACCCTGAGTACTGAGCACCCAGCACCCTGAGCACTGAGCACCCAGCACCCTGAGTACTGAGCACTGAGCACCCTGTGTACTGAGCACCGAGCACCCCGAGCACTGAGCACCCAGCACCCCGAGCACTGAGCAACCAGCACCCCGAGGACTGAGCACCCAGCACCCTGAGTACTGAGCACACCGCACCCTGAGAACTGAGCACCCAGCACCCCGAGTACTGAGCACCCAGCACCCTGAGCACTGAGCACCCAGCACCCTGAGCACTGTGCACTGAGCACCCAGCAGCACCCAGCACACTGAGTACTGAGCACCCAGCACCCCGAGCACTGAGCACCCAGCACCCTGAGTACTGAGCACCCAGCACCCTGAGCACTGTGCACTGAGCACCCAGCAGCACCCAGCACACTGAGTACTGAGCACCCAGCACCCCGAGCACTGAGCACCCAGCACCCTGAGTACTGAGCACTGAGCACCCAGCACCCTGTGTACTGAGCACTGAGTACCCAGTACCCCGAGCACTGAGACCCAGCACCCTGAGCACTTAGCACCCAGCACCCCGAGTACTGAGCACCCAGCACCCCTAGCACTGAGCACCCAGAACCCTGAGCACTGAGCAACCAGCATCCTGAGTACTGAGCACCCAGCACCCCGAGCACCGAGCACCCTGAGTACTAAGCACCGAGCACCCTGAGCACTGAGCATACAGCACCCTGAGCACTGAGCACCCAGCAACCTGAGTACTAAGCACCGAGCACCCTGAGCACTGAGCATACAGCACCCTGAGCACTGAGCACCCAGCACCCTGAGTACTGAGCACCGAGCACCCCGAGCACTGAGCACCCAGCACCCCGAGCACTGAGCACCCAGCACCCCGAGCACTGAGCCCCCAGCACCCTGAGTACTGAGCACCCAGCACCCTGAGTACTGAGCACCCAGCACCCTGAGCACTGAGTACCCAGCACCCTGAGCACTGAGCACCCAGCACCCTGAGCACTGAGCACCCAGCACCCTGAGCACTGAGCACCCAGCACCCTGAGTACTGAGCACTGAGCACCCAGCACCCCAAGCACTGAGCACCCAGCACCCTGAGTACTGAGCACTGAGCACCCAGCACCCCGAGCACTGAGCACCCAGCACCCTGAGTACTGAGCACCCAGCACCCTGAGCACTGAGCACCCAGCACCCCGAGCACTGAGCACCCAGCACCCTGAGCACTGAGCACCCTGAGTACTGAGCACTGAGCACCCTGAGTACTGAGCACTGAGCACCCTGAGTACTGAGCACCCAGCACCCTGAGCAATGAGCACCCTGAGTACTGAGCACCCAGCACACTGAGCACTGAGCACCGAGCACCCCGAGCACTGAGCACCCAGCACCCGGAGTACTGAGCACCCAGCACCCTGAGTACTAAGCACCGAGCACCCTGAGTACTGAGCACCCAGTACCCTGAGCACTGAACACACAGCACCCTGACTACTGAGCACCCCGAGCACTGGGCACCCAGCACCCTGAGCACTGAGGACCCAGCACCCTGAGTACTGAGCTCCCAGCACCCTGAGCACTGAGCACCCAGCACCCTGAGTACTGAGCACCCAGCACCCTGAGCACTGAGCACCCAGCACCCTGAGTACTGAGCATCCAGCACCCCGAGCACTGAGCAGCCAGCACCCTGAGTACTGAGCACTGAGCACCCAGCACCCCGAGCTCTGAGCACTCAGCACCCTGTGTACTGAGCACTGAGTACCCAGCACCCCGAGCACTGAGCACCCAGCAACCTGAGCACTGAGCACCCTGAGTACAGAGCACCCAGCACCCTGAGCACTGAGCACCCAGCACCCCGAGCACTGAGCACCCAGCACCCAGAGCACTGAGCACTGAGCACCCTGAGTACAGAGCACTGAGCACCCTGAGCACTGAGCACCGAGCACCCTGAGTACTGTGCACTGAGCACCCTGAGCACTGAGCACCCAGCACCCTGAGTACTGAGCACCCAGCACCCTGAGCACTGAGCACCCTGAGTACTAAGCACCCAGCACCCTGAGTACTGAGCACCCAGCACCCTGAGCACTGAGCACCCAGCACTCTGAGTACTGAGCACTGAGCACCCTGAGTACTGAGCAGCGAGCACCCAGAGCACTGAGCACCCAGCACGCTGAGTACTGAGCACTGAGCACCCTGAGTACTGAGCACCGAGCACCCTGAGTACTGAGCACCCAGCACTCTGAGCACTGAGCACCCAGCACCCCGAGCACTGAGCACCCAGCACCCCGAGCACTGAGCACCCAGCACCCCGAACACTGAGCACTGAGCACCCTAAGTACTGAGCACTGAGCACCCTGAGTACTACGCACCCAGCACCCTGAGTACTGAGCACCCAGCACCCTGAGTACTGAGCACCCAGCGTACTGAGCACCGAGCACCCCGAGCACTGAGCACCCAGCACCCTGAGTACTGAGCACCGAGCACCCTGAGTACTGAGCACCCAGCACCCTGAGTACTGAGCACCCAGCGTACTGAGCACCGAGCACCCAGCACCCTGAGTACTGAGCACCCAGCACCCTGAGCACTGAGCACCCAGCACCCTGAGTACTGAGCACTGAGCACCCTGTGTACTGAGCACCGAGCACCCCGAGCACTGAGCACCCAGCACCCCGAGCACTGAGCAACCAGCACCCCGAGGACTGAGCACCCAGCACCCTGAGTACTGAGCACACCGCACCCTGAGAACTGAGCACCCAGCACCCCGAGTACTGAGCACCCAGCACCCTGAGCACTGAGCACCCAGCACCCTGAGCACTGTGCACTGAGCACCCAGCAGCACCCAGCACACTGAGTACTGAGCACCCAGCACCCCGAGCACTGAGCACCCAGCACCCTGAGTACTGAGCACCCAGCACCCTGAGCACTGTGCACTGAGCACCCAGCAGCACCCAGCACACTGAGTACTGAGCACCCAGCACCCCGAGCACTGAGCACCCAGCACCCTGAGTACTGAGCACTGAGCACCCAGCACCCCGAGCACTGAGCACCCAGCACCCTGTGTACTGAGCACTGAGTACCCAGTACCCCGAGCACTGAGACCCAGCACCCTGAGCACTTAGCACCCAGCACCCCGAGTACTGAGCACCCAGCACCCCTAGCACTGAGCACCCAGAACCCTGAGCACTGAGCAACCAGCATCCTGAGTACTGAGCACCCAGCACCCCGAGTACTGAGCACCCAGCACCCCGAGCACCGAGCACCCTGAGTACTAAGCACCGAGCACCCTGAGCACTGAGCATACAGCACCCCGAGCACTGAGCACCCAGCAACCTGAGTACTGAGCACCCAGCACCCCGAGCACTGAGCACCCAGCACCCTGAGTACTGAGCACCCAGCACCCCGAGCACTGAGCACCCAGCACCCTGAGTACTGAGCACCCAGCACCCCGAGCACTGAGCACCGAGCACCCTGAGTACTGAGCACCCAGCACCCTGAGCACTGAGCACCCAGCACGAGTACTGAGCACCCAGCACCCTGATTACTGAGCACCAAGCACCCCGAGCACTGAGCACCGAGCACCCCGAGCACTGAGCACCCAACACCCCGAGCACTGAGCACCTAGCACCCTGAGCACTGAGCACCCCGCACCCTGAGTACTGAGCACCCAGCACCCTGAGTACTGAGCACCCAGCACCCTGAGTACTGAGCACCCAGCGTACTGAGCACCAAGCACCCAGCACCCTGAGTACTGAGCACCAAGCACCCTGAGCACTGAGCACCCAGCACCCTGGGTACTGAGCACTGAGCACCCCGAGTACTGAGCACCGAGCACCCCGAGCACTGAGCACCCAGCACCCCGAGCACCGAGCACCCTTAGTACTGAGCACCCTGCACCCTGAGCACTGAGCACCCAGCACCCTGAGCACTGAGCACCCAGCACCCTGAGCACTGAGCACACAGCAACCTGAGTACTGAGCACCGAGCACCCCGAGCACTGAGCACCCAGAACCCTGAGCACTGAGCACCCTTAGTACTGAGCACTGAGCACCCTGAGTACTGAGCACTGAGCACCCTGAGTACTGAGCACCCCGCACCCTGAGTACTGAACACCCAGCACCCTGAGCAATGATCACCCTGAGTACTGAGCACCCAGCACCTTGAGCACTGAGCACCGAGCACCCCGAGCGCTGAGCACCCAGCACCCCGAGCACTGAGCACCCAGAACCCCGAGCACTGAGCACCCAGAACCCTGAGTACTGAGCACCCAGCACCCTGAGTACTGAGCACCCAGCACCCTGAGCACTGAGTACCCAGCACCCTGAGCACTGAGCACCCAGCACCCCGAGTACTGAGCACCCAGCACCCCTAGCACTGAGCACCCAGCACCCTGAGCACTGAGCAACCAGCATCCTGAGTACTGAGCACCCAGCACCCCGAGTACTGAGCACCCAGCACCCCGAGTACCGAGCACCCTGAGTACTAAGCACCGAGCACCCTGAGCACTGAGCATACAGCACCCTGAGCACTGAGCACCCAGCACCCTGAGCACTGAGCACCGAGCACCCTGAGCACTGAGCACACAGCAACCTGAGTACTGAGCACCGAGCACCCCGAGCACCCAGCATCCTGAGTACTGAGCACCCAGCACCCCGAGTACTGAGCACCCAGCACCCCGAGCACCCAGCACCCTGAGTACTGAGCACCCAGCGTACTGAGCACCAAGCACCCAGCACCCTGAGTACTGAGCACCAAGCACCCTGAGCACTGAGCACCCAGCACCCTGAGTACTGAGCACTGAGCACCCCGAGTACTGAGCACCGAGCACCCCGAGCACTGAGCACCCAGCACCCCGAGCACTGAGCAACCAGCACCCCGAGGACTGAGCACCCAGCACCCTGAGTACTGAGCACACCGCACCCTGAGAACTGAGCACCCAGCACCCCGAGTACTGAGCACCCAGCACCCTGAGCACTGAGCACCCAGCACCCTGAGCACTGTGCACTGAGCACCCAGCAGCACCCAGCACACTGAGTACTGAGCACCCAGCACCCCGAGCACTGAGCACCCAGCACCCTGAGTACTGAGCACCCAGCACCCTGAGCACTGTGCACTGAGCACCCAGCAGCACCCAGCACACTGAGTACTGAGCACCCAGCACCCCGAGCACTGAGCACCCAGCACCCTGAGTACTGAGCACTGAGCACCCAGCACCCCGAGCACTGAGCACCCAGCACCCTGTGTACTGAGCACTGAGTACCCAGTACCCCGAGCACTGAGACCCAGCACCCTGAGCACTTAGCACCCAGCACCCCGAGTACTGAGCACCCAGCACCCCTAGCACTGAGCACCCAGAACCCTGAGCACTGAGCAACCAGCATCCTGAGTACTGAGCACCCAGCACCCCGAGTACTGAGCACCCAGCACCCCGAGCACCGAGCACCCTGAGTACTAAGCACCGAGCACCCTGAGCACTGAGCATACAGCACCCTGAGCACTGAGCACCCAGCAACCTGAGTACTGAGCACCCAGCACCCCGAGCACTGAGCACCCAGCACCCTGAGTACTGAGCACCCAGCACCCCGAGCACTGAGCACCCAGCACCCTGAGTACTGAGCACCCAGCACCCCGAGCACTGAGCACCGAGCACCCTGAGTACTGAGCACCCAGCACCCTGAGCACTGAGCACCCAGCACGAGTACTGAGCACCCAGCACCCTGATTACTGAGCACCAAGCACCCCGAGCACTGAGCACCCAGCACCCCGAGCACTGAGCACCCAACACCCCGAGCACTGAGCACCTAGCACCCTGAGCACTGAGCACCCTGCACCCTGAGTACTGAGCACCCAGCACCCTGAGTACTGAGCACCCAGCACCCTGAGTACTGAGCACCCAGCGTACTGAGCACCAAGCACCCAGCACCCTGAGTACTGAGCACCAAGCACCCTGAGCACTGAGCACCCAGCACCCTGGGTACTGAGCACTGAGCACCCCGAGTACTGAGCACCGAGCACCCCGAGCACTGAGCACCCAGCACCCCGAGCACCGAGCACCCTTAGTACTGAGCACCCTGCACCCTGAGCACTGAGCACCCAGCACCCTGAGCACTGAGCACCCAGCACCCTGAGCACTGAGCACACAGCAACCTGAGTACTGAGCACCGAGCACCCCGAGCACTGAGCACCCAGAACCCTGAGCACTGAGCACCCTTAGTACTGAGCACTGAGCACCCTGAGTACTGAGCACTGAGCACCCTGAGTACTGAGCACCCCGCACCCTGAGTACTGAACACCCAGCACCCTGAGCAATGATCACCCTGAGTACTGAGCACCCAGCACCTTGAGCACTGAGCACCGAGCACCCCGAGCACTGAGCACCCAGCACCCCGAGCACTGAGCACCCAGAACCCCGAGCACTGAGCACCCAGAACCCTGAGTACTGAGCACCCAGCACCCTGAGTACTGAGCACCCAGCACCCTGAGCACTGAGTACCCAGCACCCTGAGCACTGAGCACCCAGCACCCCGAGTACTGAGCACCCAGCACCCCTAGCACTGAGCACCCAGCACCCTGAGCACTGAGCAACCAGCATCCTGAGTACTGAGCACCCAGCACCCCGAGTACTGAGCACCCAGCACCCCGAGCACCGAGCACCCTGAGTACTAAGCACCGAGCACCCTGAGCACTGAGCATACAGCACCCTGAGCACTGAGCACCCAGCACCCTGAGCACTGAGCACCGAGCACCCTGAGCACTGAGCACACAGCAACCTGAGTACTGAGAACCGAGCACCCCGAGCACCCAGCATCCTGAGTACTGAGCACCCAGCACCCCGAGTACTGAGCACCCAGCACCCCGAGCACCCAGCACCCTGAGTACTGAGCACCCAGCGTACTGAGCACCAAGCACCCAGCACCCTGAGTACTGAGCACCAAGCACCCTGAGCACTGAGCACCCAGCACCCTGAGTACTGAGCACTGAGCACCCCGAGTACTGAGCACCGAGCACCCCGAGCACTGAGCACCCAGCACCCCGAGCACCGAGCACCCTTAGTACTGAGCACCCTGCACCCTGAGCACTGAGCACCCAGCACCCTGAGCACTGAGCACCCAGCACCCTGAGCACTGAGCACACAGCAACCTGAGTACTGAGCACCGAGCACACCGAGCACTGAGCACCCAGAACCCTGAGCACTGAGCACCCTTAGTACTGAGCACTGAGCACCCTGAGTACTGAGCACTGAGCACCCTGAGTACTGAGCACCCCGCACCCTGAGTACTGAACACCCAGCACCCTGAGCAATGATCACCCTGAGTACTGAGCACCCAGCACCTTGAGCACTGAGCACCGAGCACCCCGAGCACTGAGCACCCAGCACCCCAAGCACTGAGCACCCAGCACCCTGAGCACTGAGCACCCAGAACCCTGAGTACTGAGCACTGAGCACCCAGCACCCCGAGCACTGAGCACCCAGCACCCTGAGTACTGAGCACCCAGCACCCTGAGCACTGAGCACCCAGCACCCCGAGCACTGAGCACCCAGCACCCTGAGCACTGAGCACCCTGAGTACTGAGCACTGAGCACCCTGAGTACTGAGCACTGAGCACCCTGAGTACTGAGCACCCAGCACCCTGAGCAATGAGCACCCTGAGTACTGAGCACCCAGCACACTGAGCACTGAGCACCGAGCACCCCGAGCACTGAGCACCCAGCACCCGGAGTACTGAGCACCCAGCACCCTGAGTACTAAGCACCGAGCACCCTGAGTACTGAGCACCCAGTACCCTGAGCACTGAACACACAGCACCCTGAGTACTGAGCACCCCGAGCACTGGGCACCCAGCACCCTGAGCACTGAGGACCCAGCACCCTGAGTACTGAGCTCCCAGCACCCTGAGCACTGAGCACCCAGCACCCTGAGTACTGAGCACCCAGCACCCTGAGCACTGAGCACCCAGCACCCTGAGTACTGAGCATCCAGCACCCCGAGCACTGAGCAGCCAGCACCCTGAGTACTGAGCACTGAGCACCCAGCACCCCGAGCTCTGAGCACTCAGTACCCTGTGTACTGAGCACTGAGTACCCAGCACCCCGAGCACTGAGCACCCAGCAACCTGAGCACTGAGCACCCTGAGTACAGAGCACCCAGCACCCTGAGCACTGAGCACCCAGCACCCCGAGCACTGAGCACCCAGCACCCAGAGCACTGAGCACTGAGCACCCTGAGTACAGAGCACTGAGCACCCTGAGCACTGAGCACCGAGCACCCTGAGTACTGAGCACTGAGCACCCTGAGCACTGAGCACCCAGCACCCTGAGTACTGAGCACCCAGCACCCTGAGCACTGAGCACCCTGAGTACTAAGCACACAGCACCCTGAGTACTGAGCACCCAGCACCCTGAGCACTGAGCACCCAGCACTCTGAGTACTGAGCACTGAGCACCCTGAGTACTGAGCAGCGAGCACCCAGAGCACTGAGCACCCAGCACGCTGAGTACTGAGCACTGAGCACCCTGAGTACTGAGCACCGAGCACCCTGAGTACTGAGCACCCAGCACCCTGAGTACTGAGCACCCAGCACCCTGAGTACTGAGCACCCAGCGTACTGAGCACCAAGCACCCAGCACCCTGAGTACTGTGCACCAAGCACCCTGAGCACTGAGCACCCAGCACCCTGAGTACTGAGCACTGAGCACCCCGAGTACTGAGCACCGAGCACCCCGAGCACTGAGCACCCAGCACCCCGAGCACCGAGCACCCTTAGTACTGAGCACCCTGCACCCTGAGCACTGAGCACCCAGCACCCTGAGCACTGAGCACCCAGCACCCTGAGAACTGAGCACACAGCAACCTGAGTACTGAGCACCGAGCACCCCGAGCACTGAGCACCCAGAACCCTGAGCACTGAGCACCCTTAGTACTGAGCACTGAGCACCCTGAGTACTGAGCACTGAGCACCCTGAGTACTGAGCACCCCGCACCCTGAGTACTGAACACCCAGCACCCTGAGCAATGATCACCCTGAGTACTGAGCACCCAGCACCTTGAGCAATGAGCACCGAGCACCCCGAGCACTGAGCACCCAGCACCCCGAGCACTGAGCACCCAGCACCCCGAGCACTGAGCACCCAGAACCCTGAGTACTGAGCACCCAGCACCCTGAGTACTGAGCACCCAGCACCCTGAGCACTGAGTACGCAGCACCCTGAGCACTGAGCACCCAGCACCCCGAGTACTGAGCACCCAGCACCCCTAGCACTGAGAACCCAGCACCCTGAGCACTGAGCAACCAGCATCCTGAGTACTGAGCACCCAGCACCCCGAGTACTGAGCACCCAGCACCCCGAGCACCGACCACCCTGAGTACTAAGCACCGAGCACCCTGAGCACTGAGCATACAGCACCCTGAGCACTGAGCACCCAGCAACCTGAGTACTGAGCACCCAGCACCCCGAGCACTGAGCACCCAGCACCCTGAGTACTGAGCACCCAGCACCCTGAGCACTGAGCACCCAGCACCCTGAGTACTGAGCACCCAGCACCCTGAGTACTGAGCACTGAGCACCCTGAGCACTGAGCACCCAGCACCCTGAGCAATGAGCACCCTGAGTACTGAGCACCCAGCACCCCGAGCACTGAGCACCCAGCACCCTGAGTACTGAGCACCCAGCGCCCTGAGCACTGAGCACCAAGCACCCCGAGCACTGAGCACCCAGCACCCTGAGCACTGAGCACCCTGAGTACTGAGCACTGAGCACCCTGAGTACTGAGCACTGAGCACCCTGAGTACTGAGCACCCAGCACCCTGAGCAATGAGCACCCTGAGTACTGAGCACCCAGCACACTGAGCACCGAGCACCCCGAGCACTGAGCACCCAGCACCCGTAGTACTGAGCACCCAGCACCCTGAGTACTAAGCACCGAGCACCCTGAGTACTGAGCACCCAGTACCCTGAGCACTGAACACACAGCACCCTGAGTACTGAGCACCCCGAGCACTGGGCACCCAGCACCCTGAGCACTGAGGACCCAGCACCCTGAGTACTGAGCTCCCAGCACCCTGAGCACTGAGCACCCAGCACCCTGAGTACTGAGCACCCAGCACCCTGAGCACTGAGCACCCAGCACCCTGAGTACTGAGCATCCAGCACCCCGAGCACTGAGCAGCCAGCACCCTGAGTACTGAGCACTGAGCACCCAGCACCCCGAGCACTGAGCACTCAGCACCATGTGTCCTGAGCACCCTGAGTACTGAGCACTGAGCACCCTGAGTACTGAGCACTGAGCACCCTGAGTACTGAGCACCCAGCACCCTGAGCAATGAGCACCCTGAGTACTGAGCACCCAGCACACTGAGCACTGAGCACCGAGCACCCCGAGCACTGAGCACCCAGCACCCGTAGTACTGAGCACCCAGCACCCTGAGTACTAAGCACCGAGCACCCTGAGTACTGAGCACCCAGTACCCTGAGCACTGAACACACAGCACCCTGAGTACTGAGCACCCCGAGCACTGGGCACCCAGCACCCTGAGCACTGAGGACCCAGCACCCTGAGTACTGAGCTCCCAGCACCCTGAGCACTGAGCACCCAGCACCCTGAGTACTGAGCACCCAGCACCCTGAGCACTGAACACACAGCAACCTGAGTACTGAGCACCGAGCACCCCGAGCACTGTGCACCCAGAACCCTGAGCACTGAGCACCCTTAGTACTGAGCACTGAGCACCCTGAGTACTGAGCACTGAGCACCCTGAGTACTGAGCACTGAGCACCCAGCACCCCAAGCACTGAGCACCCAGCACCCTGAGTACTGAGCACCCAGCGCCCTGAGCACTGAGCACCAAGCACCCCGAGCACTGAGCACCCAGCACCCTGAGCACTGAGCACCCTGAGTACTGAGCACTGAGCACCCTGAGTACTGAGCACTGAGCAACCTGAGCACTGAGCACCCAGCACCCTGAGCAATGAGCACCCTGAGTACTGAGCACCCAGCACCCCGAGCACTGAGCACCCAGCACCCTGAGTACTGAGCACCCAGCGCCCTGAGCACTGAGCACCAAGCACCCCGAGCACTGAGCACCCAGCACCCTGAGCACTGAGCACCCTGAGTACTGAGCACTGAGCACCCTGAGTACTGAGCACTGAGCACCCTGAGTACTGAGCACCCAGCACCCTGAGCAATGAGCACCCTGAGTACTGAGCACCCAGCACACTGAGCACTGAGCACCGAGCACCCCGAGCACTGAGCACCCAGCACCCGTAGTACTGAGCACCCAGCACCCTGAGTACTAAGCACCGAGCACCCTGAGTACTGAGCACCCAGTACCCTGAGCACTGAACACACAGCACCCTGAGTACTGAGCACCCCGAGCACTGGGCACCCAGCACCCTGAGCACTGAGGACCCAGCACCCTGAGTACTGAGCTCCCAGCACCCTGAGCACTGAGCACCCAGCACCCTGAGTACTGAGCACCCAGCACCCTGAGCACTGAGCACCCAGCACCCTGAGTACTGAGCATCCAGCACCCCGAGCAATGAGCAGCCAGCACCCTGAGTACTGAGCACTGAGCACCCAGCACCCCGAGCACTGAGCACTCAGCACCATGTGTACTGAGCACTGAGTACCCAGCACCCCGAGCACTGAGCACCCAGCAACCTGAGCACTGAGCACCCTGAGTACAGAGCACCCAGCACCCTGAGCACTGAGCACCCAGCACCCCGAGAACTGAGCACCCAGCACCCAGAGCACTGAGCACTGAGCACCCTGAGTACAGAGCACTGAGCAACCTGAGCACTGAGCACCAACCACCCTGAGTACTGAGCACTGAGCACCCTGAGCACTGAGCACCCAGCACCCTGAGTACTGAGCACCCAGCACCCTGAGCACTGAGCACCCTGAGTACTAAGCACCCAGCACCCTGAGTACTGAGCAGCGAGCACCCAGAGCACTGAGCACCCAGCACGCTGAGTACTGAGCACTGAGCACCCTGAGTACTGAGCACCGAGCACCCTGAGTACTGAGCACCCAGCACTCTGAGCACTGAGCACCCAGCACCCCGAGCACTGAGCACCCAGCACCCCGAGCACTGAGCACCCAGCACCCCGAGCACAGAGCACCCACCACCCTGAGTACTGAGCACCCAGCACCCTGAGTACTGAGCACCCAGCACCCTGAGTACTGAGCACCCAGCGTACTGAGCACCGAGCACCCCGAGCACTGAGCACCCAGCACCCTGAGTACTGAGCACCGAGCACCCTGAGTACTGAGCACCCAGCACCCTGAGTACTGAGCACCCAGCGTACTGAGCACCGAGCACCCAGCACCCTGAGTACTGAGCACCCAGCACCCTGAGCACTGAGCACCCAGCACCCTGAGTACTGAGCACCGAGCACCCAGCACCCAGCGTACTGAGCACCGAGCACCCCGAGCACTGAGCACCCAGCACCCTGAGTACTGAGCACCGTGCACCCTGAGTACTGAGCACTGAGCACCCTGTGTACTGAGCACCGAGCACCCCGATCACTGAGCACATAGCACCCCGAGCACTGAGCAACCAGCACCCCGAGGACTGAGCACCCAGCACCCTGAGTACTGAGCACACCGCACCCTGAGAACTGAGCACCCAGCACCCCGAGTACTGAGCACCCAGCACCCTGAGCACTGAGCACCCAGCACCATGAGCACTGTGCACTGAGCACACAGCAGCACCCAGCACACTGAGTACTGAGCACCCAGCACCCTGAGCACTGATCACCCAGCAACCTGAGTACTGAGCATCGAGTACCCTGAGTACTGAGCACCCAGCACCCCGAGCACTGAGCACCCAGCACCCTGAGTACTGAGCACTGAGCACCCAGCACCCCGAGCACTGAGCACCCAGCACCCTGTGTACTGAGCACTGAGTACCCAGTACCCCGAGCACTGAGACCCAGCACCCTGAGCACTGAGCACCCAGCACCCCGAGTTCTGAGCACCCAGCACCCCTAGCACTGTGCACCCAGCACCATAAGCACTGAGCAACCAGCATCCTGAGTACTGAGCACCCAGCACCCCGAGTACTGAGCACCGAGCACCCCGAACACCGCGCACCCTGAGTACAAAGCACCGAGCACCCTGAGCACTGAGCACCCAGCACCCTGAGCACTGAGCACCCAGCACCCTGAGTACTGAGCATCCAGCACCCCGAGCACTGAGCAGCCAGCACCCTGAGTACTGAGCACTGAGCACCCAGCACCCCGAGCACTGAGCACTCAGCACCATGTGTACTGAGCACCCTGAGTACTGAGCACTGAGCACCCTGAGTACTGAGCACTGAGCACCCTGAGTACTGAGCACCCAGCACCCTGAGCAATGAGCACCCTGAGTACTGAGCACCCAGCACACTGAGCACTGAGCACCGAGCACCCCGAGCACTGAGCACCCAGCACCCGTAGTACTGAGCACCCAGCACCCTGAGTACTAAGCACCGAGCACCCTGAGTACTGAGCACCCAGTACCCTGAGCACTGAACACACAGCACCCTGAGTACTGAGCACCCCGAGCACTGGGCACCCAGCACCCTGAACACTGAGGACCCAGCACCCTGAGTACTGAGCTCCCAGCACCCTGAGCACTGAGCACCCAGCACCCTGAGTACTGAGCACCCAGCACCCTGAGCACTGAACACACAGCAACCTGAGTACTGAGCACCGAGCACCCCGAGCACTGTGCACCCAGAACCCTGAGCACTGAGCACCCTTAGTACTGAGCACTGAGCACCCTGAGTACTGAGCACTGAGCACCCTGAGTACTGAGCACTGAGCACCCAGCACCCCAAGCACTGAGCACCCAGCACCCTGAGTACTGAGCACCCAGCGCCCTGAGCACTGAGCACCAAGCACCCCGAGCACTGAGCACCCAGCACCCTGAGCACTGAGCACCCTGAGTACTGAGCACTGAGCACCCTGAGTACTGAGCACTGAGCAACCTGAGCACTGAGCACCCAGCACCCTGAGCAATGAGCACCCTGAGTACTGAGCACCCAGCACCCCGAGCACTGAGCACCCAGCACCCTGAGTACTGAGCACCCAGCGCCCTGAGCACTGAGCACCAAGCACCCCGAGCACTGAGCACCCAGCACCCTGAGCACTGAGCACCCTGAGTACTGAGCACTGAGCACCCTGAGTACTGAGCACTGAGCACCCTGAGTACTGAGCACCCAGCACCCTGAGCAATGAGCACCCTGAGTACTGAGCACCCAGCACACTGAGCACTGAGCACCGAGCACCCCGAGCACTGAGCACCCAGCACCCGTAGTACTGAGCACCCAGCACCCTGAGTACTAAGCACCGAGCACCCTGAGTACTGAGCACCCAGTACCCTGAGCACTGAACACACAGCACCCTGAGTACTGAGCACCCCGAGCACTGGGCACCCAGCACCCTGAGCACTGAGGACCCAGCACCCTGAGTACTGAGCTCCCAGCACCCTGAGCACTGAGCACCCAGCACCCTGAGTACTGAGCACCCAGCACCCTGAGCACTGAGCACCCAGCACCCTGAGTACTGAGCATCCAGCACCCCGAGCAATGAGCAGCCAGCACCCTGAGTACTGAGCACTGAGCACCCAGCACCCCGAGCACTGAGCACTCAGCACCATGTGTACTGAGCACTGAGTACCCAGCACCCCGAGCACTGAGCACCCAGCAACCTGAGCACTGAGCACCCTGAGTACAGAGCACCCAGCACCCTGAGCACTGAGCACCCAGCACCCCGAGAACTGAGCACCCAGCACCCAGAGCACTGAGCACTGAGCACCCTGAGTACAGAGCACTGAGCAACCTGAGCACTGAGCACCAAGCACCCTGAGTACTGAGCACTGAGCACCCTGAGCACTGAGCACCCAGCACCCTGAGTACTGAGCACCCAGCACCCTGAGCACTGAGCACCCTGAGTACTAAGCACCCAGCACCCTGAGTACTGAGCAACCAGCACCCTGAGCACTGAGCACCCAGCACGCTGAGTACTGAGCACTGAGCACCCTGAGTACTGAGCAGCGAGCACCCAGAGCACTGAGCACCCAGCACGCTGAGTACTGAGCACTGAGCACCCTGAGTACTGAGCACCGAGCACCCTGAGTACTGAGCACCCAGCACTCTGAGCACTGAGCACCCAGCACCCCGAGCACTGAGCACCCAGCACCCCGAGCACTGAGCACCCAGCACCCCGAGCACAGAGCACCCACCACCCTGAGTACTGAGCACCCAGCACCCTGAGTACTGAGCACCCAGCACCCTGAGTACTGAGCACCCAGCGTACTGAGCACCGAGCACCCCGAGCACTGAGCACCCAGTACCCTGAGCACTGTGCACCGAGCACCCTGGGTACTGAGCACCCAGCACCCTGAGTACTGAGCACCCAGCGTACTGAGCACCGAGCACCCAGCACCCTGAGTACTGAGCACCCAGCACCCTGAGCACTGAGCACCCAGCACCCTGAGTACTGAGCACCGAGCACCCAGCACCCAGCGTACTGAGCACCGAGCACCCCGAGCACTGAGCACCCAGCACCCTGAGTACTGAGCACCGTGCACCCTGAGTACTGAGCACTGAGCACCCTGTGTACTGAGCACCGAGCACCCCGATCACTGAGCACATAGCACCCCGAGCACTGAGCAACCAGCACCCCGAGGACTGAGCACCCAGCACCCTGAGTACTGAGCACACCGCACCCTGAGAACTGAGCACCCAGCACCCCGAGTACTGAGCACCCAGCACCCTGAGCACTGAGCACCCAGCACCATGAGCACTGTGCACTGAGCACACAGCAGCACCCAGCACACTGAGTACTGAGCACCCAGCACCCTGAGCACTGATCACCCAGCAACCTGAGTACTGAGCACCGAGTACCCTGAGTACTGAGCACCCAGCACCCCGAGCACTGAGCACCCAGCACCCTGAGTACTGAGCACTGAGCACCCAGCACCCCGAGCACTGAGCACCCAGCACCCTGTGTACTGAGCACTGAGTACCCAGTACCCCGAGCACTGAGACCCAGCACCCTGAGCACTGAGCACCCAGCACCCCGAGTTCTGAGCACCCAGCACCCCTAGCACTGTGCACCCAGCACCCTAAGCACTGAGCAACCAGCATCCTGAGTACTGAGCACCCAGCACCCCGAGTACTGAGCACCGAGCACCCCGAACACCGAGCACCCTGAGTACAAAGCACCGAGCACCCTGAGCACTGAGCATACAGCACCCTGAGCACTGAGCACACAGCAACCTGAGTACTGAGCACCCAGCACCCCGAGCACTGAGCACCCAGCACCCTGAGTACTGAGCACCCTGCACCCCGAGCACTGAGCACCCAGCACCCTGAGTACTGAGCACCCAGCACCCCGAGCACTGAGCACCGAGCACCCTGAGTACTGAGCACCCAGCACCCTGAGCACTGAGCACCCAGCACGAGTACTGAGCACCCAGCACCCTGATTACTGAGCACCAAGCACCCCAAGCACTGAGCACCGAGCACCCCGAGCACTGAGCACCCAGCACCCCGAGCACCGAGCACACTGAGTACTGAGCACCCTGCACCCTGAGCACTGAGCACCCAGCACCCTGAGCACTGAGCACTGAGCACCCCGAGTACTGAGCACCGAGCACCCCGAGCACTGAGCACCCAGCACCCTGAGCACTGAACACACAGCAACCTGAGTACTGAGCACCGAGCACCCCGAGCACTGTGCACCCAGAACCCTGAGCACTGAGCACCCTTAGTACTGAGCACTGAGCACCCTGAGTACTGAGCACTGAGCACCCTGAGTACTGAGCACTGAGCACCCCAAGCACTGAGCACCCAGGACCCTGAGTACTGAGCACTGAGCACCCCGAGCACTGAGCACCCAGCACCCTGAGTACTGAGCACCCAGCACCCCGAGCACTGAGCACCGAGCACCCTGAGTACTGAGCACCCAGCACCCTGAGCACTGAGCACCCAGCACGAGTACTGAGCACCCAGCACCCTGATTACTGAGCACCAAGCACCCCAAGCACTGAGCACCGAGCACCCCGAGCACTGAGCACCCAGCACCCCGAGCACCGAGCACACTGAGTACTGAGCACCCTGCACCCTGAGCACTGAGCACCCAGCACCCTGAGCACTGAGCACTGAGCACCCCGAGTACTGAGCACCGAGCACCCCGAGCACTGAGCACCCAGCACCCTGAGCACTGAACACACAGCAACCTGAGTACTGAGCACCGAGCACCCCGAGCACTGTGCACCCAGAACCCTGAGCACTGAGCACCCTTAGTACTGAGCACTGAGCACCCTGAGTACTGAGCACTGAGCACCCTGAGTACTGAGCACTGAGCACCCCAAGCACTGAGCACCCAGCACCCTGAGTACTGAGCACCCAGCGCCCTGAGCACTGAGCACCCAGCACCCCGAGCACTGAGCACCCAGCACCCTGAGCACTGAGCACCCTGAGTACTGAGCACTGAGCACCCTGAGTACTGAGCACAGAGCACCCTGAGTACTGAGCACCCAGCACCCTGAGCAATGAGCACCCTGAGTACTGAGCACCCAGCACACTGAGCACTGAGCACCGAGCACCCCGAGCACTGAGCACCCAGCACCCGTAGTACTGAGCACCCAGCACCCTGAGTACTAAGCACCGAGCACCCTGAGTACTGAGCACCCAGTACCCTGAGCACTGAACACACAGCACCCTGAGTACTGAGCACCCCGAGCACTGGGCACCCAGCACCCTGAGCACTGAGGACCCAGCACCCTGAGTACTGAGCTCCCAGCACCCTGAGCACTGAGCACCCAGCACCCTGAGTACTGAGCACCCAGCACCCTGAGCACTGAGCACCCAGCACCCTGAGTACTGAGCATCCAGCACCCCGAGCACTGAGCAGCCAGCACCCTGAGTACTGAGCACTGAGCACCCAGCACCCTGAGCACTGAGCACTCAGCACCATGTGTACTGAGCACTGAGTACCCAGCACCCCGAGCACTGAGCACCCAGCAACCTGAGCACTGAGCACCCTGAGTACAGAGCACCCAGCACCCTGCGCACTGAGCACCCAGCACCCCGAGAACTGAGCACCCAGCACCCAGAGCACTGAGCACTGAGCACACTGAGTACAGAGCACTGAGCAACCTGAGCACTGAGCACCAAGCACCCTGAGTACTGAGCACTGAGCACCCTGAGCACTGAGCACCCAGCACCCTGAGTACTGAGCACCCAGCACCCTGAGCACTGAGCACCCTGAGTACTAAGCACCCAGCACCCTGAGTACTGAGCAACCAGCACCCTGAGCACTGAGCACCCAGCATGCTGAGTACTGAGCACTGAGCACCCTGAGTACTGAGCAGCGAGCACCCAGAGCACTGAGCACCCAGCACGCTGAGTACTGAGCACTGAGCACCCTGAGTACTGAGCACCCAGCACTCTGAGCACTGAGCACCCAGCACCCCGAGCACTGAGCACCCAGCACCCCGAGCACTGAGCACCCAGCACCCCGAGCACTGAGCACCCAGCACCCTGAGTACTGAGCACCCAGCACCCTGAGTACTGAGCACCCAGCACCCTGAGTACTGAGCACCCAGCGTACTGAGCACCGAGCACCCCGAGCACTGAGCACCCAGCACCCTGAGTACTGAGCACCGAGCACCCTGAGTACTGAGCACACAGCACCCTGAGTACTGAGCACCCAGCGTACTGAGCACCGAGCACCCAGCACCCTGAGTACTGAGCACCCAGCACCCTGAGCACTGAGCACCCAGCACCGTGAGTACTGAGCACTGAGCACCCTGTGTACTGAGCACCGAGCACCCCGATCACTGAGCACATAGCACCCCGAGCACTGAGCAACCAGCACACCGAGGACTGAGCACCCAGCACCCTGAGTACTGAGCACACCGCACCCTGAGAACTGAGCACCCAGCACCCCGAGTACTGAGCACCCAGCACCCTGAGCACTGAGCACCCAGCACCCTGAGCACTGTGCACTGAGCACCCAGCAGCACCCAGCACACTTAGTACTGAGCACCCAGCACCCTGAGCACTGATCACCCAGCAACCTGAGTACTGAGCACCGAGTACCCTGAGCACTGAGTACCCAGTACCCCGAGCACTGAGACCCAGCACCCTCAGCACTGAGCACCCAGCACCCCGAGTTCTGAGCACCCAGCACCCCTAGCACTGTGCACCCAGCACCCTGAGCACTGAGCAACCAGCATCCTGAGTACTGAGCACCCAGCACCCCGAGTACTGAGCACCGAGCACCCCGAACACCGAGCACACTGAGTACAAAGCACCGAGCACCCTGAGCACTGAGCATACAGCACCCTGAGCACTGAGCACACAGCAACCTGAGTACTGAGCACCCAGCACCCCGAGCACTGAGCACCCAGCACCCTGAGTACTGAGCACCCTGCACCCCGAGCACTGAGCACCCAGCACCCTGAGTACTGAGCACCCAGCACCCCGAGCACTGAGCACCGAGCACCCTGAGTACTGAGCACCCAGCACCCTGAGCACTGAGCACCCAGCACGAGTACTGAGCACCCAGCACCCTGATTACTGAGCACCAAGCACCCCGAGCACTGAGCACCGAGCACCCCGAGCACTGAGCACCCAACACCCCGAGCACTGAGCACCCAGCATCCTGAGCACTGAGCACCCAGCACCCTGAGCACTGAGCACCCAGCACCCTGAGTACTGAGCACCCAGCACCCTGAGCACTGAGCACCCAGCACGAGTACTGAGCACCCAGCACCCTGATTACTGAGCACCAAGCACCCCGAGCACTGAGCACCGAGCACCCCGAGCACTGAGCACCCAACACCCCGAGCACTGAGCACCCAGCACCCCGAGCACTGAGCACACAGCACCCTGAGCACTGAGCACCCAGCACCCTGAGTACTGAGCACCCAGCACCCTGAGTACTGAGCACCCAGCACCCTGAGTACTGAGCACCCAGCGTACTGAGCACCGAGCTCCCATCACACTGAGTACTGAGCACCAAGCACCCTGAGCACTGAGCACCCAGCACCCTGAGTACTGAGCACTGAGCACCCCGAGTACTGAGCACTGAGCACCCCGAGCACTGAGCACCCAGCACCCCGAGCACCGAGCACCCTGAGTACTGAGCACCCTGCACCCTGAGCACTGAGCACCCAGCACCCTGAGCACTGAGCACTGAGCACCCCGAGTACTGAGCACCGAGTACCCCGAGCACTGAGCACCCAGCACCCTGAGCACTGAACACACAGCAACCTGAGTACTGAGCACCGAGCACCCCGAGCACTGAGCACCCAGAACCCTGAGCACTGAGCACCCTTAGTACTGAGCACTGAGCACCCTGAGTACTGAGCACACCGCACCCTGAGTACTGAGCACCCAGCACCCTGTGTACTGAGCACCCAGCACCCTGAGCACTGAGCACCCAGCACCCCGAGCAATGATCACCCTGAGTACTGAGCACCCAGCACCTTGAGCACTGAGCACCGAGAACCCCGAGCACTGAGCACCCAGCACCCGGAGTACTGAGCACCCAGCACCCTGAGTACTAAGCACCGAGCACCCTGAGCACTGAGCACCCAGCACCCTGACCACTGAACACACAGCAACCTGAGTACTGAGCACCCCGAGCACTGAGCACCCAGCACCCTGAGTACTGAGCACCGAGCACCCCGAGCACTGAGCACCCAGCACCCCGAGCACTGAGCACCCAGCACCCCGAGCACTGAGCCCCCAGCACCCTGAGTACTGAGCACCCAGCACCCTGAGTACTGAGCACCCAGCACCCTGAGCACTGAGTACCCAGCACCCTGAGCACTGAGCACCCAGCACCCTGAGCACTGAGCACCCAGCACCCTGAGCACTGAGCACCCAGCACCCTGAGTACTGAGCACTGAGCACCCAGCACCCCAAGCACTGAGCACCCAGCACAATGAGTACTGAGCACTGAGCACCCAGCACCCCGAGCACTGAGCACCCAGCACCCTGAGTACTGAGCACCCAGCACCCTGAGCACTGAGCACCCAGCACCCCGAGCACTGAGCACCCAGCACCCTGAGCACTGAGCACCCTGAGTACTGAGCACTGAGCACCCTGAGTACTGAGCACTGAGCACCCTGAGTACTGAGCACCCAGCACCCTGAGCAATGAGCACCCTGAGTACTGAGCACCCAGCACACTGAGCACTGAGCAACGAGCACCCCGAGCACTGAGCACCCAGCACCCGGAGTACTGAGCACCCAGCACCCTGAGTACTAAGCACCGAGCACCCTGAGTACTGAGCACCCAGTACCCTGAGCACTGAACACACAGCACCCTGACTACTGAGCACCCCGAGCACTGGGCACCCAGCACCCTGAGCACTGAGGACCCAGCACCCTGAGTACTGAGCTCCCAGCACCCTGAGCACTGAGCACCCAGCACCCTGAGTACTGAGCACCCAGCACCCTGAGCACTGAGCACCCAGCACCCTGAGTACTGAGCATCCAGCACCCCGAGCACTGAGCAGCCAGCACCCTGAGTACTGAGCACTGAGCACCCAGCACCCCGAGCTCTGAGCACTCAGCACCCTGTGTACTGAGCACTGAGTACCCAGCACACCGAGCACTGAGCACCCAGCAACCTGAGCACTGAGCACCCTGAGTACAGAGCACCCAGCACCCTGAGCACTGAGCACCCAGCACCCCGAGCACTGAGCACCCAGCACCCAGAGCACTGAGCACTGAGCACCCTGAGTACAGAGCACTGAGCACCCTGAGCACTGAGCACCGAGCACCCTGAGTACTGTGCACTGAGCACCCTGAGCACTGAGCACCCAGCACCCTGAGTACTGAGCACCCAGCACCCTGAGCACTGAGCACCCTGAGTACTAAGCACCCAGCACCCTGAGTACTGAGCACCCAGCACCCTGAGCACTGAGCACCCAGCACTCTGAGTACTGAGCACTGAGCACCCTGAGTACTGAGCAGCGAGCACCCAGAGCACTGAGCACCCAGCACGCTGAGTACTGAGCACTGAGCACCCTGAGTACTGAGCACCGAGCACCCTGAGTACTGAGCACCCAGCACTCTGAGCACTGAGCACCCAGCACCCCGAGCACTGAGCACCCAGCACCCCGAGCACTGAGCACCCAGCACCCCGAACACTGAGCACTGAGCACCCTAAGTACTGAGCACTGAGCACCCTGAGTACTACGCACCCAGCACCCTGAGTACTGAGCACCCAGCACCCTGAGTACTGAGCACCCAGCGTACTGAGCACCGAGCACCCCGAGCACTGAGCACCCAGCACCCTGAGTACTGAGCACCGAGCACCCTGAGTACTGAGCACCCAGCACCCTGAGTACTGAGCACCCAGCGTACTGAGCACCGAGCACCCAGCACCCTGAGTAGTGAGCACCCAGCACCCTGAGCACTGAGCACCCAGCACCCTGAGTACTGAGCACTGAGCACCCTGTGTACTGAGCACCGAGCACCCCGAGCACTGAGCACCCAGCACCCTGAGCACTGAGCAACCAGCACCCCGAGGACTGAGCACCCAGCACCCTGAGTACTGAGCACACCGCACCCTGAGAACTGAGCACCCAGCACCCCGAGTACTGAGCACCCAGCACCCTGAGCACTGAGCACCCAGCACCCTGAGCACTGTGCACTGAGCACCCAGCAGCACCCAGCACACTGAGTACTGAGCACCCAGCACCCCGAGCACTGAGCACCCAGCACCCTGAGTACTGAGCACCCAGCACCCTGAGCACTGTGCACTGAGCACCCAGCAGCACCCAGCACACTGAGTACTGAGCACCCAGCACCCCGAGCACTGAGCACCCAGCACCCTGAGTACTGAGCACTGAGCACCCAGCACCCCGAGCACTGAGCACCCAGCACCCTGTGTACTGAGCACTGAGTACCCAGTACCCCGAGCACTGAGACCCAGCACCCTGAGCACTTAGCACCCAGCACCCCGAGTACTGAGCACCCAGCACCCCTAGCACTGAGCACCCAGAACCCTGAGCACTGAGCAACCAGCATCCTGAGTACTGAGCACCCAGCACCCCGAGTACTGAGCACCCAGCACCCCGAGCACCGAGCACCCTGAGTACTAAGCACCGAGCACCCTGAGCACTGAGCATACAGCACCCTGAGCACTGAGCACCCAGCAACCTGAGTACTGAGCACCCAGCACCCCGAGCACTGAGCACCCAGCACCCTGAGTACTGAGCACCCAGCACCCCGAGCACTGAGCACCCAGCACCCTGAGTACTGAGCACCCAGCACCCTGAGCACTGAGCACCGAGCACCCTGAGTACTGAGCACCCAGCACCCTGAGCACTGAGCACCCAGCACGAGTACTGAGCACCCAGCACCCTGATTACTGAGCACCAAGCACCCCGAGCACTGAGCACCGAGCACCCCGAGCACTGAGCACCCAACACCCCGAGCACTGAGCACCTAGCACCCTGAGCACTGAGCACCCCGCACCCTGAGTACTGAGCACCCAGCACCCTGAGTACTGAGCACCCAGCACCCTGAGTACTGAGCACCCAGCGTACTGAGCACCAAGCACCCAGCACCCTGAGTACTGAGCACCAAGCACCCTGAGCACTGAGCACCCAGCACCCTGGGTACTGAGCACTGAGCACCCCGAGTACTGAGCACCGAGCACCCCGAGCACTGAGCACCCAGCACCCCGAGCACCGAGCACCCTTAGTACTGAGCACCCTGCACCCTGAGCACTGAGCACCCAGCACCCTGAGCACTGAGCACCCAGCACCCTGAGCACTGAGCACACAGCAACCTGAGTACTGAGCACCGAGCACCCCGAGCACTGAGCACCCAGAACCCTGAGCACTGAGCACCCTTAGTACTGAGCACTGAGCACCCTGAGTACTGAGCACTGAGCACCCTGAGTACTGAGCACCCCGCACCCTGAGTACTGAACACCCAGCACCCTGAGCAATGATCACCCTGAGTACTGAGCACCCAGCACCTTGAGCACTGAGCACCGAGCACCCCGAGCACTGAGCACCCAGCACCCCGAGCACTGAGCACCCAGAACCCCGAGCACTGAGCACCCAGAACCCTGAGTACTGAGCACCCAGCACCCTGAGTACTGAGCACCCAGCACCCTGAGCACTGAGTACCCAGCACCCTGAGCACTGAGCACCCAGCACCGCGAGTACTGAGCACCCAGCACCCCTAGCACTGAGCACCCAGCACCCTGAGCACTGAGCAACCAGCATCCTGAGTACTGAGCACCCAGCACCCCGAGTACTGAGCACCCAGCACCCCGAGCACCGAGCACCCTGAGTACTAAGCACCGAGCACCCTGAGCACTGAGCATACAGCACCCTGAGCACTGAGCACCCAGCACCCTGAGCACTGAGCACCGAGCACCCTGAGCACTGAGCACACAGCAACCTGAGTACTGAGCACCGAGCACCCCGAGCACCCAGCATCCTGTGTACTGAGCACCCAGCACCCCGAGTACTGAGCACCCAGCACCCCGAGCACCCAGCACCCTGAGTACTGAGCACCCAGCGTACTGAGCACCAAGCACCCAGCACCCTGAGTACTGAGCACCAAGCACCCTGAGCACTGAGCACCCAGCACCCTGAGTACTGAGCACTGAGCACCCCGAGTACTGAGCACCGAGCACCCCGAGCACTGAGCACCCAGCACCCCGAGCACCGAGCACCCTTAGTACTGAGCACCCTGCACCCTGAGCACTGAGCACCCAGCACCCTGAGCACTGAGCACCCAGCACCCTGAGCACTGAGCACACAGCAACCTGAGTACTGAGCACTGAGCACACCGAGCACTGAGCACCCAGAACCCTGAGCACTGAGCACCCTTAGTACTGAGCACTGAGCACCCTGAGTACTGAGCACTGAGCACCCTGAGTACTGAGCACCCCGCACCCTGAGTACTGAACACCCAGCACCCTGAGCAATGATCACCCTGAGTACTGAGCACCCAGCACCTTGAGCACTGAGCACCGAGCACCCCGAGCACTGAGCACCCAGCACCCCAAGCACTGAGCACCCAGCACCCTGAGCACTGAGCACCCAGAACCCTGAGTACTGAGCACTGAGCACCCAGCACCCCGAGCACTGAGCACCCAGCACCCTGAGTACTGAGCACCCAGCACCCTGAGCACTGAGCACCCAGCACCCCGAGCACTGAGCACCCAGCACCCTGAGCACTGAGCACCCTGAGTACTGAGCACTGAGCACCCTGAGTACTGAGCACTGAGCACCCTGAGTACTGAGCACCCAGCACACTGAGCACTGAGCACCGAGCACCCCGAGCACTGAGCACCCAGCACCCGGAGTACTGAGCACCCAGCACCCTGAGTACTAAGCACCGAGCACCCTGAGTACTGAGCACCCAGTACCCTGAGCACTGAACACACAGCACCCTGAGTACTGAGCACCCCGAGCACTGGGCACCCAGCACCCTGAGCACTGAGGAACCAGCACCCTGAGTACTGAGCTCCCAGCACCCTGAGCACTGAGCACCCAGCACCCTGAGTACTGAGCACCCAGCACCCTGAGCACTGAGCAACCAGCACCCTGAGTACTGAGCATCCAGCACCCCGAGCACTGAGCAGCCAGCACCCTGAGTACTGAGCACTGAGCACCCAGCACCCCGAGCTCTGAGCACTCAGTACCCTGTGTACTGAGCACTGAGTACCCAGCACCCCGAGCACTGAGCACCCAGCAACCTGAGCACTGAGCACCCTGAGAACAGAGCACCCAGCACCCTGAGCACTGAGCACCCAGCACCCCGAGCACTGAGCACCCAGCACCCAGAGCACTGAGCACTGAGCACCCTGAGTACAGAGCACTGAGCACCCTGAGCACTGAGCACCGAGCACCCTGAGTACTGAGCACTGAGCACCCTGAGCACTGAGCACCCAGCACCCTGAGTACTGAGCACCCAGCACCCTGAGCACTGAGCACCCTGAGTACTAAGCACCCAGCACCCTGAGTACTGAGCACCCAGCACCCTGAGCACTGAGCACCCAGCACTCTGAGTACTGAGCACTGAGCACCCTGAGTACTGAGCAGCGAGCACCCAGAGCACTGAGCACCCAGCACGCTGAGTACTGAGCACTGAGCACCCTGAGTACTGAGCACCGAGCACCCTGAGTATTGAGCACCCAGCACCCTGAGTACTGAGCACCCAGCACCCTGAGTACTGAGCACCCAGCGTACTGAGCACCAAGCACCCAGCACCCTGAGTACTGTGCACCAAGCACCCTGAGCACTGAGCACCCAGCACCCTGAGTACTGAGCACTGAGCACCCCGAGTACTGAGCACCGAGCACCCCGAGCACTGAGCACCCAGCACCCCGAGCACCGAGCACCCTTAGTACTGAGCACCCTGCACCCTGAGCACTGAGCACCCAGCACCCTGAGCACTGAGCACCCAGCACCCTGAGCAGTGAGCACACAGCAACCTGAGTACTGAGCACCGAGCACCCCGAGCACTGAGCACCCAGAACCCTGAGCACTGAGCACCCTTAGTACTGAGCACTGAGCACCCTGAGTACTGAGCACTGAGCACCCTGAGTACTGAGCACCCCGCACCCTGAGTACTGAACACCCAGCACCCTGAGCAATGATCACCCTGAGTACTGAGCACCCAGCACCTTGAGCACTGAGCACCGAGCACCCCGAGCACTGAGCACCCAGCACCCCGAGCACTGAGCACCCAGCACCCCGAGCACTGAGCACCCAGAACCCTGAGTACTGAGCACCCAGCACCCTGAGTACTGAGCACCCAGCACCCTGAGCACTGAGTACCCAGCACCCTGAGCACTGAGCACCCAGCACCCCGAGTACTGAGCACCCAGCACCCCTAGCACTGAGCACCCAGCACCCTGAGCACTGAGCAACCAGCATCCTGAGTACTGAGCACCCAGCACCCCGAGTACTGAGCACCCAGCACCCCGAGCACCGAGCACCCTGAGTACTAAGCACCGAGCACCCTGAGCACTGAGCATACAGCACCCTGAGCACTGAGCACCCAGCAACCTGAGTACTGAGCACCCAGCACCCCGAGCACTGAGCACCCAGCACCCTGAGTACTGAGCACCCAGCACCCTGAGCACTGAGCACCCAGCACGAGTACTGAGTACCCAGCACCCTGATTACTGAGCACCAAGCACCCCGAGCACTGAGCACCGAGCACCCCGAGCACTGAGCACCCAACACCCCGAACACTGAGCACCCAGCAACCTGAGCACTGAGCACCCCGCACCCTGAGTACTGAGCACCCAGCACCCTGAGTACTGAGCACCCAGCACCCTGAGTACTGAGCACCCAGTGTACTGAGCACCAAGCACCCAGCACCCTGAGTACTGAGCACCAAGCACCCTGAGCACTGAGCACCCAGCACCCTGAGTACTGAGCACTGAGCACCCCGAGTACTGAGCACCGAGGACCCCGAGCACTGAGCACCCAGCACCCCGAGCACCGAGCACCCTTAGTACTGAGCACCCTGCACCCTGAGCACTGAGCACCCAGCACCCTGAGCACTGAGCACCCAGCACCCTGAGCACTGAGCACACAGCAACCTGAGTACTGAGCACCGAGCACCCCGAGCACTGAGCACCCAGAACCCTGAGCACTGAGCACCCTTAGTACTGAGCACTGAGCACCCTGAGTACTGAGCACTGAGCACCCTGAGTACTGAGCACCCCGCACCCTGAGTACTGAACACCCAGCACCCTGAGCAATGATCACCCTGAGTACTGAGCACCCAGCACCTTGAGCACTGAGCACCGAGCACCCCGAGCACTGAGCACCCAGCACCCCGAGCACTGAGCACCCAGCACCCCGAGCACTGAGCACCCAGAACCCTGAGTACTGAGCACCCAGCACCCTGAGTACTGAGCACCCAGCACCCTGAGCACTGAGTACCCAGCACCCTGAGCACTGAGCACCCAGCACCCTGAGCACTGAGCACCCAGCACCCTGAGCACTGAGCTCCCAGCACCCTGAGTACTGAGCACTGAGCACCCAGCACCCCGAGCACTGAGAACCCAGCACCCTGAGTACTGAGCACTGAGCACCCAGCACCCCGAGCACTGAGCACCCAGCACCCTGAACACTGAGCACCCAGGACCCCAGTACTGAGCACCAAGAACCCTGAGTACTGAGCACCCAGCTCCCTGAGTACTGAGCACCCAGCACCCCGTGTACTGAGCTCCCAGCACCCTGAGTACTGAGCACCCAGCACCCTGAGCACTGAGCACCCAGCACCCCGGGCACTGAAGACGCAGCACCCTGAGCACTGAGCACCCAGCACCCTGAGTACTGAGCATCGAGCACCCTGAGTACTGAGCACCCAGCACCCTGAGAACTGAGCACACAGCTCACTGAGTACTGAGCACCCAGCACCCTGAGCACTGATCACCCAGCACCCTGAGTACTGAGCACCGAGTACCCTGAGTACTGAGCACCCAGCACCCTGAGCACTGAGCACCCAGCACCCTGAGTACTGAGCACTGAGCACCCAGCACCCCGAGCACTGAGCACCCAGCACCCTGTGTACTGAACACTGAGTACCCAGTACCCCGAGCACTGAGACCCAGCACCCTGAGCACTGAGCACCCAGCACCCCGAGTACTGAGCACCCAGTACCCCGAGCACTGAGCACCCAGCACCCCGAGTACTGAGCACCCAGTACCCCGAGCACTGAGCACCCAGCACCCTGAGCACTGAGCACCCATCACCCTGAGTACTGAGCACCCAGCACCCCGAGTACTGAGCACCCAGCACCCCGAGCACTGTGCACCCAGCACCCTGAGCACTGAGCACCGAGCACCCTGAGTACTGAGCACCCAGCACCCTGAGTACTGAGCACCCAGCACCCTGAGCACTGAGCACCCAGCACCCTGAGTACTGAGCACCGAGCACCCTGAGCACTGAGCACGCAGCACCCTGAGCACTGAGCACTGAGCACCCTGAGTACTGAGCACCCAGCAACCCGAGCACTGAGCACCCAGCACCCTGAGTACTGAGCACCCAGCACCCTGAGTACTAAGCACCGAGCACCCTGAGCACTGAGCACCCAGCACCCTGAGCACTGAGCACCCAGCACCCTGAGTACTGAGCACCCAGCACCCCGAGCACTGAGCACCCAGCAACCTGAGTACTGAGCACCCAGCACCCTGAGCACTGAGCACCGAGCACCCTGAGCACTGAGCACCCAGCACCCTGAGGACTGAGCACCCAGCACCCCGAGAACTGAGCACCCAGCACCCTGAGCACTGAGCACCCTGAGTACTGAGCACTGAGCACCCTGTGTACTGAGCACTGAGCACCCTGAGTACTGAGCACCCAGCACCCTGAGTACTGAGCACCCAGCACCCCGAGCACTGAGTACCCAGCACCCTGAGCACTGAGTACCCAGCACCCTGAGCACTGAGAACCCAGCACCCTGAGCACTGAGCAACCAGCACCCTGAGCACAGAGCACCCAGCACCCTGAGTACTGAGCACTGAGCATCCAGCACCCCGAGCACTGAGCACCCAGCACCCTGAGTACTGAGCACTGAGCACCCAGCACCCCGAGCACTGAGCACCCAGCACCCTGAGCACTGAGCACCCAGCATCCGAGTACTGATCACCCAGCACCCCGAGCACTGATCACCCAGCACCCTGAGCACTGAGCACCCAGCACCCGAGTACTGAGCACCCAGCACCCTGCGCACTGAGTACCCAGCACCCTGAGCACTGAGCACCCAGCACCCTGAGCACTGAGCACCCAGCACCCTGAGCACTGAGCACCCAGCACCCTGAGTACTGAGCACTGAGCACCCAGCACCCCGAGCACTGAGCACCCAGCACCCTGAGTACTGAGCACTGAGCACCCAGCACCCCGAGCACTGAGCACCCAGCACCCTGAGCACTGAGCACCCAGCACCCGAGTACTGAGCACCCAGCACCCTGAGTACTGAGCACCCAGCTCCCTGAGTACTGAGCACCCAGCACCCCGAGTACTGAGCACCCAGCACCCTGAGTACTGAGCACCCAGCACCCTGAGCACTGAGCACCCAGTACCCCAAGCACTGAGGACCCAGCACCCTGAGCACTGAGCACCCTGCACCCTGAGTACTGAGCACCGAGCACCCTGAGTACTGAGCACCCAGCACCCTGAGCACTGAGCACCCAGCACACTGAGTACTGAGCACCCAGCACCCTGAGCACTGAGCACCCAGCACCCTGAGTACTGAGCACCCAGCACCCCGAGCACTGAGGACCCAGCACCCTGAGCACTGAGCACGCAGCACCCTGAGCACTGAGCACCCAGCACCCTGAGTACTGAGCACCCAGCACCCTGAGAACTGAGCACGCAGCACCCTGAGTACTGAGCACCCAGCACCCTGAGCACTGATCACCCAGCACCCTGAGTACTGAGCACCGAGTACCCTGATTATTGAGCACCCAGCACCCCGAGCACTGAGCACCCAGCACCCTGTGTACTGAGCACTGAGTACCCAGTACCCCGAGCACTGAGACCCAGCACCCTGAGCACTGAGCACCCAGCACCCCGAGTACTGAGCACCCAGCACCCCGAGCACTGAGCACCCAGCACCCTGAGCACTGAGCACCCAGCACCCTGAGTACTGAGCACCCAGCACCCCGAGTACTGAGCACCCAGCACCCTGAGCACTGAGCACCGAGCACCCTGAGTACTGAGCACCCAGCACCCTGAGTACTGAGCACCCAGCACCCTGAGCACTGAGCACCCAGCACCCTGAGTACTAAGCACCGAGCACCCTGAGCACTGAGCACCCAGCACCCTGAGCACTGTGCACCGAGCACTCTGAGTACTGAGCACCAAGCAACCCGAGCACTGAGCACCCAGCACCCTGAGTACTGAGCACCCAGCACCCTGAGCACTGAGTACTGAGCACTGAGCACCCAGCACCCTGAGCACTGAGCACACAACACACCGAGCACTGAGCACTGAGCACCCTGAGCACTGAGCACCCAGCACCCCGAGTACTGAGCACTGAGCACCCTGAGTACTGAGCACCAAGCACCCCGAGTACTGAGCACTGAGCACCCTGAGTACTGAGCACCCACCACCCTGAGCACTGAGCACCCAGCACCCTGAGTACTGAGCACTGAGAACCCTGAGTACTGAGCACCGAGCACC
This sequence comes from Microtus oregoni, assembly GCF_018167655.1. Taxonomy (NCBI): domain Eukaryota; kingdom Metazoa; phylum Chordata; class Mammalia; order Rodentia; family Cricetidae; genus Microtus; species Microtus oregoni. Next base: position 1,083,706 of record NW_024544028.1, on the reverse strand, counting down.
CTGAGTACTGAGCACCCAGCACCCTGATCACTGAGCTCGGTGCACCCCGAGGACTGAGCACCCAGCACCCTGAGCACTGAGCACCCAGCACCTTGAATACTGAGCACCGAGCACCCCGAGCACTGAGCACCCAGCACCCTGAGTAGTGAGCACCGAGTACCCTGAGTACTGAGCACCCAGCACCCTGAGCACTGAGCACCCAGCACCCTGAGTACTGAGCACTGAGCACCCAGCACCCCGAGCACTGAGCACCCAGCACCCTGTGTACTGAACACTGAGTACCCAGTACCCCGAGCACTGAGACCCAGCACCCTGAGCACTGAGCACCCAGCACCCCGAGTACTGAGCACCCAGTACCCCGAGCACTGAGCACCCAGCACCCTGAGCACTGAGCACCCAGCACCCTGAGTACTGAGCACCCAGCACCCCGAGTACTGAGCACCCAGCACCCCGAGCACTGTGCACCAAGTACCCCGAGCACTGAGACCCAGCACCCTGAGTACTGAGCACCCAGCACCCCGAGCACTGTGCACCAAGTACCCCGAGCACTGAGACCCAGCACCCTGAGCACTGAGCACCCAGCACCCCGAGTACTGAGCACCCAGTACCCCGAGCACTGAGCACCCAGCACCCTGAGCACTGAGCAACCATCACCCTGAGTACTGAGCACCCAGCACCCTGAGCACTGAGCACCCAGCACCCTGAGTACTGAGCACCGAGCACCCTGAGCACTGAGCACGCAGCACCCTGAGCACTGAGCACTGAGCACCCTGAGTACTGAGCACCCAGCAACGCGAGCACTGAGCACCCAGCACCCTGAGTACTGAGCACCCAGCACCCTGAGTACTAAGCACCGAGCACCCTGAGCACTGAGCACCCAGCACCCTGAGCACTGAGCACCCAGCACCCTGAGTACTGAGCACCCAGCACCCCGAGCACTGAGCACCCAGCAACCTGAGTACTGAGCACCCAGCACCCTGAGCACTGAGCACCGAGCACCCTGAGCACTGAGCACCCAGCACCCTGAGGACTGAGCACCCAGCACCCCGAGCACTGAGCACCCAGCACCCTGAGCACTGAGCACCCTGAGTACTGAGCACTGAGCACCCTGTGTACTGAGCACTGAGCACCCTGAGTACTGAGCACCCAGCACCCTGAGTACTGAGCACCCTGCACCCCGAGCACTGAGTACCCAGCACCCTGAGCACTGAGTACCCAGCACCCTGAGCACTGAGAACCCAGCACCCTGAGCACTGAGCACCCAGCACCCTGAGCACTGAGCACCCAGCACCCTGAGTACTGAGCACTGAGCATCCAGCACCCCGAGCACTGAGCACCCAGCACCCTGAGTACTGAGCACTGAGCACCCAGCACCCCGAGCACTGAGCACCCAGCACCCTGAGCACTGAGCACCCAGCATCCGAGTACTGATCACCCAGCACCCCGAGCACTGATCACCCAGCACCCTGAGCACTGAGCACCCAGCACCCGAGTACTGAGCACCCAGCACCCTGCGCACTGAGTACCCAGCACCCTGAGCACTGAGCACCCAGCACCCTGAGCACTGAGCACCCAGCACCCTGAGCACTGAGCACCCAGCACCCTGAGTACTGAGAACTGAGCACCCAGCACCCCGAGCACTGAGCACCCAGCACCCTGAGTACTGAGCACTGAGCACCCAGCACCCCGAGCACTGAGCACCCAGTACCCTGAGCACTGAGCACCCAGCACCCGAGTACTGAGCACCCAGCACCATGAGTACTGAGCACCCAGCTCCCTGAGTACTGAGCACCCAGCACCCCGAGTACTGAGCACCCAGCACCCTGAGTACTGAGCACCCAGCACCCTGAGCACTGAGCACCCAGTACCCCAAGCACTGAGGACCCAGCACCCTGAGCACTGAGCACCCTGCACCCTGAGTACTGAGCACCGAGCACCCTGAGTACTGAGCACCCAGCACCCTGAGAACTGAGCACCCAGCACACTGAGTACTGAGAACCCAGCACCCTGAGCACTGAGCACCCAGCACCCTGAGTACTGAGCACCCAGCACCCCGAGCACTGAGGACAGAGCACCCTGAGCACTGAGCACTGAGTACCCAGTACCCCGAGCACTGAGACCCAGCACCCTGTGTACTGAGCACTGAGTACCCAGTACCCCGAGCACTGAGACCCAGCACCCTGAGCACTGAGCACCCAGCACCCCGAGTACTGAGCACCCAGCACCCCGAGCACTGAGCACCCAGCACCCTGAGCACTGAGCACCCAGCACCCTGAGTACTGAGCACCCAGCACCCCGAGTACTGAGCACCCAGCACCCTGAGCACTGAGCACCGAGCACCCTGAGTACTGAGCACCCAGCACCCTGAGTACTGAGCACCCAGCACCCTGAGCACTGAGCACCCAGCACCCTGAGTACTGAGCACCGAGCACCCTGAGCACTGAGCACCCAGTACCCTGAGCACTGTGCACCGAGCACCCTGAGTACTGAGCACCCAGCAACCCGAGCACTGAGCACCCAGCACCCTGAGTACTGAGCACCCAGCACCCTGAGCACTGAGTACTGAGCACTGAGCACCCAGCACCCTGAGCACTGAGCACACAACACACCGAGCACTGAGCACTGAGCACCCTGAGCAATGAGCACCCAGCACCCCGAGTACTGAGCACTGAGCACCCTGAGTACTGTGCACCAAGCACCCCGAGTACTGAGCACCGAGCCCGCTGAGTACTGAGCACCCACCACCCTGAGCACTGAGCACCCAGCACCCTGAGTACTGAGCACTGAGAACCCTGAGTACTGAGCACCGAGCACCCTGAGTACTGAGCAACCAGCACCCGGATCACTGAGCACGGTGCACCCCGAGGACTGAGCACCCAGCACCCTGAGCACTGAGCACCCAGCACCTTGAATACTGAGCACCGAGCACCCCGAGCACTGAGCACCCAGCACCCTGAGAAGTGAGCACCCAGCACCATGAGCACTGAGCACCCAGCACCCTGAGCACTGAGCACCCAGCACCCCGAGCACTGAGCACCCAGCACCCTGGAGCACTGATCACCCAGCACCCTGAGTACTGAGCACCCAGCACCCTGAGTACTGAGCACCCAGCACCCTGAGTACTGAGCACTCAGCACCCTGAGTACTGAGCACCGAGCACCCCGAGCACTGAGCACCCAGCACCTTGAGCACTGAGCACCCTGAGTACTGAGCACCCAGCACCCTGAGCACTGAGCACCGATCACCCTGAGCACTGAGCACCCAGCACCCCGAGCACTGAGCACCCAGCACCCTGAGTACTGAGCACCCAGCACCGCGAGTACTGAGCACCCAGCACCCTGGGTACTGAGCACCCAGCACCCCGAGCACTGAGCACCCAGCACCCTGAGTACTGAACACCCTGAGTACTGGGCACTGAGCACTGAGCACCCTGAGTACTGAGCACCCTGAGGATTGAGCACCCAGCACACTGAGCACTGAGCACCCAGCACCCTGAGTACTGACCACTGATCACCCTGAGCACTGAGCACCCAGAACACCGAGCACTGAGCACCCAGCACCCTGAGTACTGCGCACCCAGCACACCGAGCACTGAGCACCCAGCACCCTGAGTACTGCGCACCCAGCACCCTGAGTACTGAGCACCCAGCACCCTGGGCACTGAGCACCCAGCACCCTGAGTACTGTACACCGAGCAACCTGAGTACTGAGCACCCAGCACCCTGAGTACTGAGCACCCAGCACCCTGAGGACTAAGAAACCAGCACCCTGAGCACTGAGCACCAAGCACCCTGAGTACTGAGCACCCAACACCCTGAGTACTGAACACCCAGCACCCTGAGCACTGAGCACTGAGCACCCAGCACCCTGAGCACTGAGCACTGAGCACCCAGCACCCTGAGCACTGAGCACCCAGCACCCCGAGCACTGAGCACCCAGCACCCTGAGCTCCCAGTACCCTGAGCACTGAGCACCCTGAGCACTGAGCACTGAGCACCCAGCACCCTGAGTACTGAGCACCCAACACTCTGAGCACTGAGCACCCAGCACGCTGAGTACTGAGCACTGAGCACAAAGCACCCTGAGTACTGAGCACGCAGAACTCCGAGCACTGAGCACCCAGCTCCCCGAGCACTGAGCACCCAGCACCCCGAGCACTGAGCACTGAGCACCCTGAGCACTGAGCACCCAGCACCCCGAGTGCTGAGCACTGAGCACCCTGAGTACTGAGCACCCAGCACCCTGAGCACTGAGCACTGAGCACCCAACACCCTGAGCACTGAGCACTGAGCACCCAGCACCCCGAGCACTGAGCACCCAGCACCCTGAGCACTGAGCACCCAGCACCCTGAGCACTGAGCACCCAGCACCCTGAGCACTGAGCACCAAGCCCCCTGAGTACTGAGCACCCAGAACCATGAGTACTGAGCACCCAGCACCTTGAGTACTGAGCACTCAGCCCCCTGAGTACTGAGCACCGAGCACCCCGAGGACTGAGCACCCAGCACCCTGAGCACTGAGCACCCTGAGTACTGAGCACCCAGCACCCTGAGCACTGAGCACCTAACACCCTGAGTACTGAGCACCGATCACATTGAGCACTGAGCACCCAGGACCCCGAGCACTGAGCACCCAGCACCCTGAGTACAGAGCACCCAGCACCCCGAGTACTGAGCACCCAGCACCCTGAGCACTGAGCACCCAGCACCCTGAGTACTGAGCACCCTGAGTACTGAGCACCGATCAACCTGAGCACTGAGCACCCAGCACCCTGAGTACTGAGCACCCAGCACCCTGAGCACTGAGCACCCAGCACCCTGAGCACTGAGCACCCAGCACCCTGAGTACTGAGCACCCAGCACCCTGAGTACTGAGTACCCAGCACCCTGAGCACTGAGCACCCAGCACCCTGAGTACTGAGCACTGAGCACCCTGAGTACTGAGCACCCAGCACCCTTAGTACTGAGCACCCAGCACCCTGAGCACTGAGCACCCAGCACCCTGAGTACTGAGCACCCAGCACCCTGAGTACTGAGCACTGAGCACCCCGAGTACTGAGCACCCAGCACCCCGAGCACTGAGCACCCAGCAACCTGAGTACTGAGAACAGATCACCCTGAGTACTGAGCACCCAGCACCCTGAGTACTGAGCCCCCAGCACCCTGAGTACTGAGCACCCAGCACCCCGAGAATGAGCACCCAGCACCCTGAGTACTGAGAACCGAGCACCCTGAGTCCTTGGCACCCAGCACCCTGAGTACTGAGCCCCCAGCACCCTGAGTACTGAGCACCCAGCACCCCGAGCACTGAGCACCCAGCACCCCGAGAATGAGCACCCAGCACCCTGAGTACTGAGCACCCAGCACCCTGAGTACTGAGCACCCAGCACCCTGAGTACTGAACACCCAGCACCCTGAGCACTGAGCACTGAGCACCCTGAGCACTGAGTACTGAGCACTGAGCACCCTGAGCACTGAGCACCCAGCACCCCGAGTACTGAGTACTGAGCACCGAGCTCCCCGAGCACTGAGCACCCTGAGTACTGAGCACACAGCACCCCGATCACTGAGCACCCAGCACCCTGAGCACTGAACACCCAGCACCCTGAGCACTGAGCACCCAGCACCCTGAGTACTGAGCACCCAGCACCCCGAGCACTGAGCACCCAGCACCCTGAGTACTGAGCACTGAGCACCCAGCACCCTGTGTACTGAGCACTGAGCACCCTGAGTACTAAGCACCCAGGACCCTGAGGACTAAGAAACCAGCACCCTGAGCACTGAGCACCAAGCACCCTGAGTACTGAGCACCCTGCACCCTGAGTACTGAACACCCAGCACCCTGAGCACTGAGCACCCAACACCCCGAGCACTGAGCACTGAGCACCCTGAGCACTGAGGACCCAGCACTCCGAGTACTGAGCACTGAGCACCCTGAGTACTGACCACTAAGCACCCCGAGTACTGAGCAATGAGCACCCTGAGTACTGAGCACCCAGCACCCTGAGCACTGAGCACCCAGCACCCTGAGTACTGAGCACTGAGAACCCTGAGTACTGAGCACCGAGCACCCTGAGTACTGAGCACCCAGCGCCCTGATCACGGAGCACGGTGCACCCCGAGGACTGAGCACCCAGCACCATGAGCACTGAGCACCCAGCACCTTGAATACTGAGCACCAAGCACCCCGAGCACTGAGCACCCAGCACCCTGAGTAGTGAGCACCCAGCACCATGAGCACTGAGCACCCAGCACCCTGAGCACTGAGCACCCAGCACCCCGAGCACTGAGCACCCAGCACCCTGGAGCACTGAGCACCCAGCACCCTGAGTACTGAGCACCCAGCACCCTGAGTACTGAGCACCCAGCACCCTGAGTACTGAGCACTCAGCACCCTGAGTACTGAGCACCGAGCACCCCGAGCACTGAGCACCCAGCACCTTGAGCACTGAGCACCCTGAGTACTGAGCACCCAGCACCCTGAGCACTGAGCACCGATCACCCTGAGCACTGAGCACCCAGCACCCCGAGCACTGAGCACCCAGCACCCTGAGTACTGAGCACCCAGCACCGCGAGTACTGAGCACACAGCACCCTGGGTACTGAGCACCCAGCACCCCGAGCACTGAGCACCCAGCACCCTGAGTACTGAACACCCTGAGTACTGAGCACTGAGCACTGAGCACCCTGAGTACTGAGCACCCTGAGGATTGAGCACCCAGCACACTGAGCACTGAGCACCCAGCACCCTGAGTACTGACCACTGATCACCCTGAGCACTGAGCACCCAGCACACCGAGCACTGAGCACCCAGCACCCTGAGTACTGCGCACCCAGCACACCGAGCACTGAGCACCCAGCACCCTGAGTACTGCGCACCCAGCACCCTGAGTACTGAGCACCCAGCACCCTGGGCACTGAGCACCCAGCACCCTGAGTACTGTACACCGAGCACCCTGAGTACTGAGCACCCAGCACCCTGAGTACTGAGCACTGAGCACCCAGCACCCTGAGTACTGAGCACCCAGCACCCTGAGAACTGAGCACCGAGCACCCTGAGCACTGAGCACCCAGCACCCTGAGGACTGAGCACCCCGCACCCCGAGCACTGAGCACCCAGCACCCTGAGCATTGAGCACCCTGAGTACTGAGCACTGAGCACCCTGAGTACTGAGCACTGAGCACCCTGAGTACTGAGCACCCAGCACCCCGAGTACTGAGCACCCAGCTCCCCGAGTACTGAGCACCCAACACCCTGAGCACTGAGCACCCAGTACCCTGAGCACTGAGCACCCAGCACCCCGAGCACTGCGCACCCAGCACCCTGAGTACTGAGCTCCGAGTACCCCGAGCACTGAGCACCCAGCACCCCGAGCACTGCGCACCCAGAACCCCGAGCACTGAGCACCCAGCACCCTGAGCACTGAGCACCCAGCACCCCGAGCACTGAGCACCCAGCACCCCGAGCACTGAGCACCCAGCACCCTGAGTACTGAGCACCCAGCACCCTGAGTACTGAACACCCAGCACCCTGAGCACTGAGCACCCAGCACCCTGAGTACTGAGCACCCAACACCCCAAGCACTGAGCACCCTGAGTACTGAGCACCCAGCACCCCAAGAACTGAGCACCCTGAGTACTGACACCCAGCACCCTGAGTAATGAGCACCCAGCACCCCGAGCACTGAGCACCCAGCACCCTGAGCACTGAGCACCCAGCACCCTGAGTACTGAGCACCCAGCACCCCGAGCACCGAGCACCCTGAGTACTAAGCACCGAGCACCCTGAGCACTGAGCACACAGCACCCTGAGCACTGAGCACCCAGCAACCTTAGTACTGAGCACCCAGCACAGCGAGCACTGAGCACACAGCACCCTGAGTACTGAGCACCCAGCACCCCGAGCACTGAGCACCCAGCAACCTGAGTACTGAGCACACAGCGTACTGAGCACCGAGCACCCCGAGCACTGAGCACCCAGCACACTGAGCACTGAGCACCCAGCACCCTGAGTACTGAGCACCCAGCAACCTGAGTACTGAGCACACAGCGTACTGAGCACCGAGCACCCCGAGCACTGAGCACCCAGCACACTGAGCACTGAGCACCCAGCACCCTGAGTACTGAGCACCCAGCACCCTGAGTACTGAGCACCCAGCACCCTGAGTACTGAGCACCCAGCGTACAGAGCACCGAGCACCCAGCACCCTGAGTACTGAGCACCCAGCACCCTGAGTACTGAGCACTGATCACCCCGAGTACTGAGCACTGAGCACCCAGCACCCCGAGCACTGAGCACCCAGCACCCTGAGTACTGAGCACTGAGCACCCAGCACCCCGAGCACTGAGCACCCAGCACCCTGTGTACTGAGCACTGAGCACCCTGAGTACTAAGCACCCAGGATCCTGAGGACTAAGAAACCAGCACCCTGAGCACTGAGCACCAAGCACCCCGAGCACTGAGCACCCAGCACCCCGAGCACCGAGCACCCTGAGTACTGAGCACCCAGCACCCTGAGTACTGAACACCCAGCACCCTGAGCAATGATCACCCTGAGTACTGAGCACCCAGCACCTTGAGCACTGAGCACCGAGCACCCCGAGCACTGAGCACCCAGCACCCGGAGTACTGAGCACCCAGCACCCTGAGTACTAAGCACCGAGCACCCTGAGTACTGAGCAGCCAGCACCCTGAGCACTGAACACACAGCACCCTGAGTACTGAATACCCAGCACCCTGAGTACTGAGCACTGAGCACCCAGCACCCCGAACACTGAGCACCCAGCACCCTGAGTACTGAGCACTGAGCACCCAGCACCCCGAGCACTGAGCACCCAGCACCCTGAGCACTGAGCACCCAGCACCCGAGTACTGAGCAACCAGCACCCTGAGTACTGAGCACCCAGCTCCCTGAGTACTGTGCACCCAGCACCCCGAGTACTGAGCACCCAGCACCCTGAGTACTGAGCACCCAGCACCCTGAGTACTGAGCACCCAGCACCCCGAGCACTGAGGACCCAGCACCCTGAGCACTGAGCACCCAGCACCCCGAGCACTGAGGACCCAGCACCCTGAGCACTGAGCACCCAGCACCCTGAGCACTGAGCACCCAGCACCCTGAGTACTGAGCACCCAGCACCCTGAGAACTGAGCACGCAGCACCCTGAGTACTGAGCACCCAGCACCCTGAGCACTGATCACCCAGCACCCTGAGTACTGAGCACCGAGTACCCTGATTATTGAGCACCCAGCATCCCGAGCACTGAGCACCCAGCACCCTGTGTACTGAGCACTGTGTACCCAGTACCCCGAGCACTGAGACCCAGCACCCTGAGCACTGAGCACATAGCACCCCGAGTACTGAGCACCCAGCACCCCGAGCACTGAGCACCCAGCACCCTGAGCACTGAGCACCCAGCACCCTGAGTACTGAGCACCCAGCACCCCGAGTACTGAGCACCCAGCACCCTGAGCACTGAGCACCGAGCACCCTGAGTACTGAGCACCCAGCACCCTGAGTACTGAGCACCCAGCACATTGAGCACTGAGCACCCAGCACCCTGAGTACTAAGCACAGAGCACCCTGAGCACTGAGTACCCAGCACCCTGAGCACTGTGCACCGAGCACCCTGAGTACTGAGCACCCAGCAACCCGAGCACTGAGCACCCAGCACCCTGAGTACTGAGCACCCAGCACCCTGAGTACTGAGCACAGAGCACCCTGAGAACTGAGCACCGAGCACCCTGAGCACTGATCACCCAGCACCCTGAGGACTGAGCACCCCGCACCCCGAGCACTGAGCACCCAGCACCCTGAGCACTGAGCATCCTGAGTACTGAGCACTGAGCACCCTGAGTACTGAGCACTGAGCACCCTGAGTACTGAGCACCCAGCACCCCGAGTACTGAGCACCCAGCACCCCGAGTACTGAGCACCGAGCACCAAGAGCACTGAGCACCCAGCACCCTGAGTCCTGAGCTCCGAGCACCCCGAGCACTGAGCACCCAGCGCCCCGAGCACTGAGCACCCAGCGCCCCGAGCACTGCGCACCCAGAACCCCGAGCACTGAGCACCCAGCACCCCGAGCACTGAGCACCCAGCACCCCGAGCACTGAGCACCCAGGACCCCGAGCACTGAGCACCCAGCACGCTGAGTACTGAGCACCCAACACCCCAAGCACTGAGCACCCTGAGTACTGAGCACCCAGCACCCCAAGCACTGAGCACCCTGAGTACTGACACCCAGCACCCTGAGTAATGAGAACACAGCACCGCGAGCACTGAGCACCCAGCACCCTGAGTACTGAGCACCGAGCACCCTGAGTACTGAGCACCCAGCACCCTGAGTACTGAACACCCAGCACCCTGAGCAATGATCACCCTGACTACTGAGCACCCAGCACCTTGAGCACTGAGCACCGAGCATCCCGAGCACTGAGCACCCAGCACCCGGAGTACTGAGCACCCAGCACCCTGAGTACTAAGCACCGAGCACCCTGAGTACAGAGCACCAAGCACCCTGAGTACTGAGCACCCAGCGTACTGAGCACCCAGCTCCCCGGGCACTGAAGACGCAGCACCCTGAGCACTGAGCACCCAGCACCCTCAGTACTGAGCACCGAGCACCCTGAGTACTGAGCACCCAGCACTCTGAGAACTGAGCACCCAGCTCACTGAGTACTGAGCACCCAGCACCCTGAGCACTGATCACCCAGCACCCTGAGTACTGAGCACCGAGTACCCTGAGTACTGAGCACCCAGCACCCTGAGCACTGAGCACCCAGCACCCTCAGTACTGAGCACTGAGCACCCAGCACCCCGAGCACTGAGCACCCAGCACCCTGTGTACTGAACACTGAGTACCCAGTACCCCGAGCACTGAGACCCAGCACCCTGAGCACTGAGCACCCAGCACCCTGATTACTGAGCACCCAGTACCCCGAGCACTGAGCACCCAGCACCCTGAGCACTGAGCACCCAGCACCCTGAGTACTGAGCACCCAGCACCCCGAGTACTGAGCACCCAGCACCCCGAGCACTGTGCACCAAGTACCCCGAGCACTGAGACCTAGCACCCTGAGCACTGAGCACCCAGCACCCCGAGTACTGAGCACCCAGTACCCCGAGCACTGAGCACCCAGCACCCTGAGCACTGAGCACCCATCACCCTGAGTACTGAGCACCCAGCACCCCGAGTACTGAGCACCCAGCACCCCGAGCACTGTGCACCCAGCACCCTGAGCACTGAGCACCGAGCACCCTGAGTACTGAGCACCCAGCACCCTGAGTACTGAGCACCCAGCACCCTGAGCACTGAGCACCCAGCACCCTGAGTACTGAGCACCGAGCACCCTGAGCACTGAGCACCCAGCACCCTGAGCACTGAGCACCGAGCACCCTGAGCACTGAGCACCCAGCACCCTGAGGACTGAGCACCCAGCACCCCGAGCACTGAGCACCCAGCACCCTGAGCACTGAGCACCCTGAGTACTGAGCACTGAGCACCCTGTGTACTGAGCACTGAGCACCCTGAGTACTGAGCACCCAGCACCCTGAGTACTGAGCACCCAGCACCCCGAGCACTGAGTACCCAGCACCCTGAGCACTGAGTACCCAGCACCCTGAGCACTGAGAACCCAGCACCCTGAGCACTGAGCACCCAGGACCCTGAGCACTGAGCACCCAGCACCCTGAGTACTGAGCACTGAGCATCCAGCACCCCGAGCACTGAGCACCCAGCACCCTGAGTACTGAGCACTGAGCACCCAGCACCCCGAGCACTGAGCACCCAGCACCCTGAGCACTGAGCACCCAGCACCCGAGTACTGATCACCCAGCACCCCGAGCACTGAGCACCCAGCACCCTGAGTACTGAGCACTGAGCACCCAGCACCCCGAGCACTGAGCACCCAGCACCCTGAGCACTGAGCACCCAGCACCCGAGTACTGAGCACCCAGCACCCTGAGTACTGAGCACCCAGCTCCCTGAGTACTGAGCACCCAGCACCCCGAGTACTGAGCACCCAGCACCCTGAGTACTGAGCACCCAGCACCCTGAGCACTGAGCACCCAGTACCCCAAGCACTGAGGACCCAGCACCCTGAGCACTGAGCACCCTGCACCCTGAGTACTGAGCACCGAGCACCCTGAGTACTGAGCACCCAGCACCCTGAGAACTGAGCACCCAGCACACTGAGTACTGAGCACTGAGCATCCAGCACCCCGAGCACTGAGCACCCAGCACCCTGAGAACTGAGCACTGAGCACCCAGCACCCCGAGCACTGAGCACCCAGCACCCTGAGCACTGAGCACCCAGCACCCGAGTACTGATCACCCAGCACCCCGAGCACTGAGCACCCAGCACCCTGAGTACTGAGCACTGAGCACCCAGCACCCCGAGCACTGAGCACCCAGCACCCTGAGCACTGAGCACCCAGCACCCGAGTACTGAGCACCCAGCACCCTGAGTACTGAGCACCCAGCTCCCTGAGTACTGAGCACCCAGCACCCCGAGTACTGAGCACCCAGCACCCTGAGTACTGAGCACCCAGCACCCTGAGCACTGAGCACCCAGTACCCCAAGCACTGAGGACCCAGCACCCTGAGCACTGAGCACCCTGCACCCTGAGTACTGAGCACCGAGCACCCTGAGTACTGAGCACCCAGCACCCTGAGAACTGAGCACCCAGCACACTGAGTACTGAGCACCCAGCACCCTGAGCACTGAGCACCCAGCACCCTGAGTAGTGAGCACCCAACGTACTGAGCACCGAGCACCCGGAGCACTGAGCACCCAGCACCCTGAGTACTGAGCACCGAGCACCCCGAGCACTGAGCACCCAGCACCCTGAGTACTGAGCTCCGAGCACCCCGAGCACTGAGCACCCAGCGCCCCGAGCACTGAGCACCCAGCGCCCCGAGCACTGAGCACCCAGCACCCCGAGCACTGAGCACCCAGCACCCGGAGCACTGAGCACCCAGCACCCTTAGTAGTGAGCACCCAGCACCCTGAGTACTGAGCACCCAACACCCCAAGCACAGAGCACCCTGAGTACTGAGCACCCAGCACCCCAAGCACTGAGCACCCTGAGTACTGAGCACCCAGCACCCTGAGTAATGAGCACACAGCACCCCGAGCACTGAACACCCAGCACCCTGAGTACTGAGCACCGAGCACCCTGAGTACTGAGCACCCAGCACCCTGAGTACTGTACACCCAGCACCCTGAGCAATGATCACCCTGACTACTGAGCACCCAGCACCTTGAGCACTGAGCACCCAGCGTACTGAGCACCGAGCACCCAGCACCCTGAGTACTGAGCACCCAGCACCCTGAGCACTGAGCACCCAGCACCGTGAGTACTGAGCACTGAGCACCCTGAGTACTGAGCACCGAGCACCCCGAGCACTGAGCACCCATCACCCCGAGCACCGAGCACCCAGAACCCTGAGCACTGAGCACCCAGCACCCTGAGCACTGAGCACCCAGCACCCTGAGCACTGAGCACCCAGCACCCTGAGTACTGAGCACCCAACGTACTGAGCACCGAGCACCCTGAGCACTGAGCACCCAGCACCCTGAGAACTGAGCACCCAGCACCCCGAGCACTGCGCACTGAGCACCCAGCAGCACCCAGCACACTGAGTACTGAGCACCCAGCACACTGAGCACTGATCACCCAGCACCCTGAGTACTGAGCACCGAGTACCCTGAGTACTGAGCACCCAGCACCCCGAGCACTGAGCACCCAGCACCCTGAGTACTGAGCACTGAGCACCCAGCACCCTTAGTACTGAGCACTGAGCACCCAGCACCCCGAGCACTGAGCACCCAGCACCCTGAGTACTGAGCACCCAGCACCCTGAGTACTGAGCACCCAGCACCCCGAGCACTGAGGACCCAGCACCCTGAGCACTGAGCACGCAGCACCCTGAGCACTGAGCACCCAGCACCCTGAGTACTGAGCACCCAGCACCCTGAGAACTGAGCACGCAGCACCCTGAGTACTGAGCACCCAGCACCCTGAGCACTGATCACCCAGCACCCTGAGTACTGAGCACCGAGTACCCTGATTATTGAGCACCCAGCACCCCGAGCACTGAGCACCCAGCACCCTGTGTACTGAGCACTGAGTACCCAGTACCCCGAGCACTGAGACCCAGCACCCTGAGCACTGAGCACACAGCACCCTGAGTACTGAGCACCCAGCACCCCGAGTACTGAGCACCCAGCACCCTGAGCACTGAGCACCGAGCACCCTGAGTACTGAGCACACAGCACCCTGAGTACTGAGCACCCAGCACCCTGAGCACTGAGCACACAGCACCCTGAGTACTAAGCACCGAGCACCCTGAGCACTGAGCACCCAGCACCCTGAGCACTGTGCACCGAGCACCCTGAGTACTGAGCACCCAGCAACCCGAGCACTGAGCACCCAGCACCCTGAGTACTGAGCACGCAGCACCCTGAGTACTGAGCACCCAGCACCCTGAGAACTGAGCACCGAGCACCCTGAGCACTGAGCACCCAGCACCCTGAGGACTGAGCACCCCGCACCCCGAGCACTGAGCACCCAGCACCCTGAGCATTGAGCACCCTGAGTACTGAGCACTGAGCACCCTGAGTACTGAGCACTGAGCACCCTGAGTACTGAGCACCCAGCACCCCGAGTACTGAGCACCCAGCACCCCGAGTACTGAGCACCCAACACCCTGAGCACTGAGCACCCAGCACCCTGAGCACTGAGCACCCAGCACCCCGAGCACTGTGCACCCAGCACCCTGAGTACTGAGCTCGGAGTACCCCGAGCACTGAGCACCCAGCTCCCCGAGCACTGCGCACCCAGAACCCCGAGCACTGAGCACCCAGCACCCCGAGCACTGAGCACCCAGCACCCCGAGCACTGAGCACCCAGCACCCCGAGCACTGAGCACCCAGCACCCTGAGTACTGAGCACCCAGCACCCTGAGTACTGAACACCCAGCACCCTGAGCACTGAGCACCCAGCACCCTGAGTACTGAGCACCCAACACCCCAAGCACTGAGCACCCTGAGTACTGAGCACCCAGCACCCCAAGCACTGAGCACCCTGAGTACTGACACCCAGCACCCTGAGTAATGAGCACCCAGCACCCCGAGCACTGAGCACCCAGCACCCTGAGCACTGAGCACCCAGCACCCTGAGTACTGAGCACCCAGCACCCCGAGTACTGAGCACCCAGCACCCCGAGCACCGAGCACCCTGAGTACTAAGCACCGAGCACCCTGAGCACTGAGCACACAGCACCCTGAGCACTGAGCACCCAGCAACCTTAGTACTAAGCACCCAGCACAGCGAGCACTGAGCACACAGCACCCTGAGTACTGAGCACCCAGCACCCCGAGCACTGAGCCCCCAGCAACCTGAGTACTGAGCACACAGCGTACTGTGCACCGAGCACCCCGAGCACTGAGCACCCAGCACACTGAGCACTGAGCACCCAGCACCCTGAGTACTGAGCACCCAGCACCCTGAGTACTGAGCACCCAGCACCCTGAGTACTGAGCACCCAGCGTACAGAGCACCGAGCACCCAGCACCCTGAGTACTGAGCACCCAGCACCCTGAGTACTGAGCACTGATCACCCTGAGTACTGAGCACCGAGCACCCCGAGCACTGAGCACCCAGCACCCCGAGCACCGAGCACCCTGAGTACTGAGCACCCAGCACCCTGAGCACTGAGCACCCAGCACCCTGATTACTGAGCACCCAGTACCCCGAGCACTGAGCACCCAGCACCCTGAGCACTGAGCACCCAGCACCCTGAGTACTGAGCACCCAGCACCCCGAGTACTGAGCACCCAGCACCCCGAGCACTGTGCACCAAGTACCCCGAGCACTGAGACCTAGCACCCTGAGCACTGAGCACCCAGCACCCCGAGTACTGAGCACCCAGTACCCCGAGCACTGAGCACCCAGCACCCTGAGCACTGAGCACCCATCACCCTGAGTACTGAGCACCCAGCACCCCGAGTACTGAGCACCCAGCACCCCGAGCACTGTGCACCCAGCACCCTGAGCACTGAGCACCGAGCACCCTGAGTACTGAGCACCCAGCACCCTGAGTACTGAGCACCCAGCACCCTGAGCACTGAGCACCCAGCACCCTGAGTACTGAGCACCGAGCACCCTGAGCACTGAGCACCCAGCACCCTGAGCACTGAGCACCGAGCACCCTGAGCACTGAGCACCCAGCACCCTGAGGACTGAGCACCCAGCACCCCGAGCACTGAGCACCCAGCACCCTGAGCACTGAGCACCCTGAGTACTGAGCACTGAGCACCCTGTGTACTGAGCACTGAGCACCCTGAGTACTGAGCACCCAGCACCCTGAGTACTGAGCACCCAGCACCCCGAGCACTGAGTACCCAGCACCCTGAGCACTGAGTACCCAGCACCCTGAGCACTGAGAACCCAGCACCCTGAGCACTGAGCACCCAGGACCCTGAGCACTGAGCACCCAGCACCCTGAGTACTGAGCACTGAGCATCCAGCACCCCGAGCACTGAGCACCCAGCACCCTGAGTACTGAGCACTGAGCACCCAGCACCCCGAGCACTGAGCACCCAGCACCCTGAGCACTGAGCACCCAGCACCCGAGTACTGATCACCCAGCACCCCGAGCACTGAGCACCCAGCACCCTGAGTACTGAGCACTGAGCACCCAGCACCCCGAGCACTGAGCACCCAGCACCCTGAGCACTGAGCACCCAGCACCCGAGTACTGAGCACCCAGCACCCTGAGTACTGAGCACCCAGCTCCCTGAGTACTGAGCACCCAGCACCCCGAGTACTGAGCACCCAGCACCCTGAGTACTGAGCACCCAGCACCCTGAGCACTGAGCACCCAGTACCCCAAGCACTGAGGACCCAGCACCCTGAGCACTGAGCACCCTGCACCCTGAGTACTGAGCACCGAGCACCCTGAGTACTGAGCACCCAGCACCCTGAGAACTGAGCACCCAGCACACTGAGTACTGAGCACTGAGCATCCAGCACCCCGAGCACTGAGCACCCAGCACCCTGAGAACTGAGCACTGAGCACCCAGCACCCCGAGCACTGAGCACCCAGCACCCTGAGCACTGAGCACCCAGCACCCGAGTACTGATCACCCAGCACCCCGAGCACTGAGCACCCAGCACCCTGAGTACTGAGCACTGAGCACCCAGCACCCCGAGCACTGAGCACCCAGCACCCTGAGCACTGAGCACCCAGCACCCGAGTACTGAGCACCCAGCACCCTGAGTACTGAGCACCCAGCTCCCTGAGTACTGAGCACCCAGCACCCCGAGTACTGAGCACCCAGCACCCTGAGTACTGAGCACCCAGCACCCTGAGCACTGAGCACCCAGTACCCCAAGCACTGAGGACCCAGCACCCTGAGCACTGAGCACCCTGCACCCTGAGTACTGAGCACCGAGCACCCTGAGTACTGAGCACCCAGCACCCTGAGAACTGAGCACCCAGCACACTGAGTACTGAGCACCCAGCACCCTGAGCACTGAGCACCCAGCACCCTGAGTAGTGAGCACCCAACGTACTGAGCACCGAGCACCCGGAGCACTGAGCACCCAGCACCCTGAGTACTGAGCACCGAGCACCCCGAGCACTGAGCACCCAGCACCCTGAGTACTGAGCTCCGAGCACCCCGAGCACTGAGCACCCAGCGCCCCGAGCACTGAGCACCCAGCGCCCCGAGCACTGAGCACCCAGCACCCCGAGCACTGAGCACCCAGCACCCGGAGCACTGAGCACCCAGCACCCTTAGTAGTGAGCACCCAGCACCCTGAGTACTGAGCACCCAACACCCCAAGCACAGAGCACCCTGAGTACTGAGCACCCAGCACCCCAAGCACTGAGCACCCTGAGTACTGAGCACCCAGCACCCTGAGTAATGAGCACACAGCACCCCGAGCACTGAACACCCAGCACCCTGAGTACTGAGCACCGAGCACCCTGAGTACTGAGCACCCAGCACCCTGAGTACTGTACACCCAGCACCCTGAGCAATGATCACCCTGACTACTGAGCACCCAGCACCTTGAGCACTGAGCACCCAGCGTACTGAGCACCGAGCACCCAGCACCCTGAGTACTGAGCACCCAGCACCCTGAGCACTGAGCACCCAGCACCGTGAGTACTGAGCACTGAGCACCCTGAGTACTGAGCACCGAGCACCCCGAGCACTGAGCACCCATCACCCCGAGCACCGAGCACCCAGAACCCTGAGCACTGAGCACCCAGCACCCTGAGCACTGAGCACCCAGCACCCTGAGCACTGAGCACCCAGCACCCTGAGTACTGAGCACCCAACGTACTGAGCACCGAGCACCCTGAGCACTGAGCACCCAGCACCCTGAGAACTGAGCACCCAGCACCCCGAGCACTGCGCACTGAGCACCCAGCAGCACCCAGCACACTGAGTACTGAGCACCCAGCACACTGAGCACTGATCACCCAGCACCCTGAGTACTGAGCACCGAGTACCCTGAGTACTGAGCACCCAGCACCCCGAGCACTGAGCACCCAGCACCCTGAGTACTGAGCACTGAGCACCCAGCACCCTTAGTACTGAGCACTGAGCACCCAGCACCCCGAGCACTGAGCACCCAGCACCCTGAGTACTGAGCACCCAGCACCCTGAGTACTGAGCACCCAGCACCCCGAGCACTGAGGACCCAGCACCCTGAGCACTGAGCACGCAGCACCCTGAGCACTGAGCACCCAGCACCCTGAGTACTGAGCACCCAGCACCCTGAGAACTGAGCACGCAGCACCCTGAGTACTGAGCACCCAGCACCCTGAGCACTGATCACCCAGCACCCTGAGTACTGAGCACCGAGTACCCTGATTATTGAGCACCCAGCACCCCGAGCACTGAGCACCCAGCACCCTGTGTACTGAGCACTGAGTACCCAGTACCCCGAGCACTGAGACCCAGCACCCTGAGCACTGAGCACACAGCACCCTGAGTACTGAGCACCCAGCACCCCGAGTACTGAGCACCCAGCACCCTGAGCACTGAGCACCGAGCACCCTGAGTACTGAGCACCCAGCACCCTGAGTACTGAGCACCCAGCACCCTGAGCACTGAGCACACAGCACCCTGAGTACTAAGCACCGAGCACCCTGAGCACTGAGCACCCAGCACCCTGAGCACTGTGCACCGAGCACCCTGAGTACTGAGCACCCAGCAACCCGAGCACTGAGCACCCAGCACCCTGAGTACTGAGCACGCAGCACCCTGAGTACTGAGCACCCAGCACCCTGAGAACTGAGCACCGAGCACCCTGAGCACTGAGCACCCAGCACCCTGAGGACTGAGCACCCCGCACCCCGAGCACTGAGCACCCAGCACCCTGAGCATTGAGCACCCTGAGTACTGAGCACTGAGCACCCTGAGTACTGAGCACTGAGCACCCTGAGTACTGAGCACCCAGCACCCCGAGTACTGAGCACCCAGCACCCCGAGTACTGAGCACCCAACACCCTGAGCACTGAGCACCCAGCACCCTGAGCACTGAGCACCCAGCACCCCGAGCACTGTGCACCCAGCACCCTGAGTACTGAGCTCGGAGTACCCCGAGCACTGAGCACCCAGCTCCCCGAGCACTGCGCACCCAGAACCCCGAGCACTGAGCACCCAGCACCCCGAGCACTGAGCACCCAGCACCCCGAGCACTGAGCACCCAGCACCCCGAGCACTGAGCACCCAGCACCCTGAGTACTGAGCACCCAGCACCCTGAGTACTGAACACCCAGCACCCTGAGCACTGAGCACCCAGCACCCTGAGTACTGAGCACCCAACACCCCAAGCACTGAGCACCCTGAGTACTGAGCACCCAGCACCCCAAGCACTGAGCACCCTGAGTACTGACACCCAGCACCCTGAGTAATGAGCACCCAGCACCCCGAGCACTGAGCACCCAGCACCCTGAGCACTGAGCACCCAGCACCCTGAGTACTGAGCACCCAGCACCCCGAGTACTGAGCACCCAGCACCCCGAGCACCGAGCACCCTGAGTACTAAGCACCGAGCACCCTGAGCACTGAGCACACAGCACCCTGAGCACTGAGCACCCAGCAACCTTAGTACTAAGCACCCAGCACAGCGAGCACTGAGCACACAGCACCCTGAGTACTGAGCACCCAGCACCCCGAGCACTGAGCCCCCAGCAACCTGAGTACTGAGCACACAGCGTACTGTGCACCGAGCACCCCGAGCACTGAGCACCCAGCACACTGAGCACTGAGCACCCAGCACCCTGAGTACTGAGCACCCAGCACCCTGAGTACTGAGCACCCAGCACCCTGAGTACTGAGCACCCAGCGTACAGAGCACCGAGCACCCAGCACCCTGAGTACTGAGCACCCAGCACCCTGAGTACTGAGCACTGATCACCCTGAGTACTGAGCACCGAGCACCCCGAGCACTGAGCACCCAGCACCCCGAGCACCGAGCACCCTGAGTACTGAGCACCCAGCACCCTGAGTACTGAGCACCCAGCACCCTGAGTACTGAACACCCAGCACCCTGAGCAATGATCACCCTGAGTACTGAGCACCCAGCACCTTGAGCACTGAGCATCGAGCACCCCGAGCACTGAGCACCCAGCACCCGGAGTACTGAGCACCCAGCACCCTGAGTACGAAGCACCGAGCACCCTGAGTACTGAGCAGCCAGCACACTGAGCACTGAACACACAGCACCCTGAGTACTGAGTACCCAGCACCCTGAGTACTGAGCACTGAGCACCCAGCACCCCGAACACTGAGCACCCAGCACCCTGAGTACTGAGCACTGAGCACCCAGCACCCCGAGCACTGAGCACCCAGCACCCTGAGCACTGAGCACCCAGCACCCGAGTACTGAGCAACCAGCACCCTGAGTACTGAGCACCCAGCTCCCTGAGTACTGTGCACCCAGCACCCCGAGTACTGAGCACCCAGCACCCCGAGTACTGAGCACCCAGCACCCTGAGTACTGAGCACCCAGCACCCCGAGCACTGAGGACCCAGCACCCTGAGCACTGAGCACCCAGCACCCTGAGCACTGAGCACCCAGCACCCTGAGTACTGAGCACCCAGCACCCTGAGAACTGAGCACGCAGCACCCTGAGTACTGAGCACCCAGCACCCTGAGCACTGATCACCCAGCACCCTGAGTACTGAGCACCGAGTACCCTGATTATTGAGCACCCAGCATCCCGAGCACTGAGCACCCAGCACCCTGTGTACTGAGCACTGAGTACCCAGTACCCCGAGCACTGAGACCCAGCACCCTGAGCACTGAGCACATAGCACCCCGAGTACTGAGCACCCAGCACCCCGAGCACTGAGCACCCAGCACCCTGAGCACTGAGCACCCAGCACCCTGAGTACTGAGCACCCAGCACCCCGAGTACTGAGCACCCAGCACCCTGAGCATTGAGCACCGAGCACCCTGAGTACTGAGCACCCAGCACCCTGAGTACTGAGCACCCAGCACCCTGAGCACTGAGCACCCAGCACCCTGAGTACTAAGCACCGAGCACCCTGAGCACTGAGCACCCAGCACCCTGAGCACTGTGCACCGAGCACCCTGAGTACTGAGCACCCAGCAACCCGAGCACTGAGCACCCAGCACCCTGAGTACTGAGCACCCAGCACCCTGAGTACTGAGCACCCAGCACCCTGAGAACTGAGCACCGAGCACCCTGAGCACTGAGCACCCAGCACCCTGAGGACTGAGCACCCCGCACCCCGAGCACTGAGCACCCAGCACCCTGAGCATTGAGCACCCTGAGTACTGAGCACTGAGCACCCTGAGTACTGAGCACTGAGCACCCTGAGTACTGAGCACCCAGCACCCCGAGTACTGAGCACCCAGCACCCCGAGTACTGAGCACACAACACCCTGAGCACTGAGCACCCAGCACCCTGAGCACTGAGCACCCAGCACCCCGAGCACTGCGCACCCAGCACCCTGAGTACTGAGCACCGAGTACCCCGAGCACTGAGCACCCAGCGCCCCGAGCACTGCGCACCCAGAACCCCGAGCACTGAGCACCCAGCACCCCGAGCACTGAGCACCCAGCACCCCGAGCACTGAGCACCCAGCACCCCGAGCACTGAGCACCCAGCACCCTGAGTACTGAGCACCCAGCACCCTGAGTACTGAACACCCAGCACCCTGAGCACTGAGCACCCAGCACCCTGAGTACTGAGCACCCAACACCCCAAGCACTGAGCACCCTGAGTACTGAGCACCCAGCACCCCAAGCACAGAGCACCCTGAGTACTGACACCCAGCACCCTGAGTAATGAGCACCCAGCACCCCGAGCACTGAGCACCCAGCACCCTGAGCACTGAGAACCCAGCACCCTGAGTACTGAGCACCCAGCACCCCGAGTACTGAGCACCCAGCACCCCGAGCACCGAGCACCCTGAGTACTAAGCACCGAGCACCCTGAGCACTGAGCACACAGCACCCTGAGCACTGAGCACCCAGCAACCTTAGTACTGAGCACCCAGCACAGCGAGCACTGAGCACACAGCACCCTGAGTACTGAGCACCCAGCACCCCGAGCACTGAGCACCCAGCAACCTGAGTACTGAGCACACAGCGTACTGAGCACCGAGCACCCCGAGCACTGAGCACCCAGCACACTGAGCACTGAGCACCCAGCACCCTGAGTACTGAGCACACAGCACCCTGAGTACTGAGCACCCAGCACCCTGAGTACTGAGCACCCAGCGTACAGAGCACCGAGCACCCAGCACCCTGAGTACTGAGCACCCAGCACCCTGAGTACTGAGCACTGATCACCCCGAGTACTGAGCACCGAGCACCCCGAGCACTGAGCACCCAGCACCCCGAGCACCGAGCACCCTGAGTACTGAGCAAGCAGCACCCTGAGTACTGAGCACCCAGCACCCTGAGTACTGAACACCCAGCACCCTGAGCAATGATCACCCTGAGTACTGAGCACCCAGCACCTTGAGCACTGAGCACCGAGCACCCCGAGCACTGAGCACCCAGCACCCGGAGTACTGAGCACCCAGCACCCTGAGTACGAAGCACCGAGCACCCTGAGTACTGAGCAGCCAGCACCCTGAGCACTGAACACACAGCACCCTGAGTACTGAGTACCCAGCACCCTGAGTACTGAGCACTGAGCACCCAGCACCCCGAACACTGAGCACCCAGCACCCTGAGTACTGAGCACTGAGCACCCAGCACCCCGAGCACCTAGCACCCAGCACCCTGAGCACTGAGCACCCAGCACCCGAGTACTGAGCAACCAGCACCCTGAGTACTGAGCACCCAGCACCCCGAGCACTGAGCACCCAGCACCCTGAGCACTGAGCACCCTGAGTACTGAGCACTGAGCACCCTGTGTACTGAGCACTGAGCACCCTGAGTACTGAGCACCCAGCACCCTGAGTACTGAGCACCCAGCACCCCGAGCACTGAGTACCCAGCACCCTGAGCACTGAGTACCCAGCACCCTGAGCACTGAGAACCCAGCACCCTGAGCACTGAGCACCCAGCACCCTGAGCACTGAGCACCCAGCACCCTGAGTACTGAGCACTGAGCATCCAGCACCCCGAGCACTGAGCACCCAGCACCCTGAGTACTGAGCACTGAGCACCCAGCACCCCGAGCACTGAGCACCCAGCACCCTGAGCACTGAGCACCCAGCACCCGAGTACTGATCACCCAGCACCCCGAGCACTGAGCACCCAGCACCCTGAGTACTGAGCACTGAGCACCCAGCACCCTGAGTACGAAGCACCGAGCACCCTGAGTACTGAGCAGCCAGCACACTGAGCACTGAACACACAGCACCCTGAGTACTGAGTACCCAGCACCCTGAGTACTGAGCACTGAGCACCCAGCACCCCGAACACTGAGCACCCAGCACCCTGAGTACTGAGCACTGAGCACCCAGCACCCCGAGCACTGAGCACCCAGCACCCTGAGCACTGAGCACCCAGCACCCGAGTACTGAGCAACCAGCACCCTGAGTACTGAGCACCCAGCTCCCTGAGTACTGTGCACCCAGCACCCCGAGTACTGAGCACCCAGCACCCCGAGTACTGAGCACCCAGCACCCTGAGTACTGAGCACCCAGCACCCCGAGCACTGAGGACCCAGCACCCTGAGCACTGAGCACCCAGCACCCTGAGCACTGAGCACCCAGCACCCTGAGTACTGAGCACCCAGCACCCTGAGAACTGAGCACGCAGCACCCTGAGTACTGAGCACCCAGCACCCTGAGCACTGATCACCCAGCACCCTGAGTACTGAGCACCGAGTACCCTGATTATTGAGCACCCAGCATCCCGAGCACTGAGCACCCAGCACCCTGTGTACTGAGCACTGAGTACCCAGTACCCCGAGCACTGAGACCCAGCACCCTGAGCACTGAGCACATAGCACCCCGAGTACTGAGCACCCAGCACCCCGAGCACTGAGCACCCAGCACCCTGAGCACTGAGCACCCAGCACCCTGAGTACTGAGCACCCAGCACCCCGAGTACTGAGCACCCAGCACCCTGAGCATTGAGCACCGAGCACCCTGAGTACTGAGCACCCAGCACCCTGAGTACTGAGCACCCAGCACCCTGAGCACTGAGCACCCAGCACCCTGAGTACTAAGCACCGAGCACCCTGAGCACTGAGCACCCAGCACCCTGAGCACTGTGCACCGAGCACCCTGAGTACTGAGCACCCAGCAACCCGAGCACTGAGCACCCAGCACCCTGAGTACTGAGCACCCAGCACCCTGAGTACTGAGCACCCAGCACCCTGAGAACTGAGCACCGAGCACCCTGAGCACTGAGCACCCAGCACCCTGAGGACTGAGCACCCCGCACCCCGAGCACTGAGCACCCAGCACCCTGAGCATTGAGCACCCTGAGTACTGAGCACTGAGCACCCTGAGTACTGAGCACTGAGCACCCTGAGTACTGAGCACCCAGCACCCCGAGTACTGAGCACCCAGCACCCCGAGTACTGAGCACCCAACACCCTGAGCACTGAGCACCCAGCACCCTGAGCACTGAGCACCCAGCACCCCGAGCACTGCGCACCCAGCACCCTGAGTACTGAGCACCGAGTACCCCGAGCACTGAGCACCCAGCGCCCCGAGCACTGCGCACCCAGAACCCCGAGCACTGAGCACCCAGCACCCCGAGCACTGAGCACCCAGCACCCCGAGCACTGAGCACCCAGCACCCCGAGCACTGAGCACCCAGCACCCTGAGTACTGAGCACCCAGCACCCTGAGTACTGAACACCCAGCACCCTGAGCACTGAGCACCCAGCACCCTGAGTACTGAGCACCCAACACCCCAAGCACTGAGCACCCTGAGTACTGAGCACCCAGCACCCCAAGCACAGAGCACCCTGAGTACTGACACCAAGCACCCTGAGTAATGAGCACCCAGCACCCCGAGCACTGAGCACCCAGCACCCTGAGCACTGAGAACCCAGCACCCTGAGTACTGAGCACCCAGCACCCCGAGTACTGAGCACCCAGCACCCCGAGCACCGAGCACCCTGAGTACTAAGCACCGAGCACCCTGAGCACTGAGCACACAGCACCCTGAGCACTGAGCACCCAGCAACCTTAGTACTGAGCACCCAGCACAGCGAGCACTGAGCACACAGCACCCTGAGTACTGAGCACCCAGCACCCCGAGCACTGAGCACCCAGCAACCTGAGTACTGAGCACACAGCGTACTGAGCACCGAGCACCCCGAGCACTGAGCACCCAGCACACTGAGCACTGAGCACCCAGCACCCTGAGTACTGAGCACACAGCACCCTGAGTACTGAGCACCCAGCACCCTGAGTACTGAGCACCCAGCGTACAAAGCACCGAGCACCCAGCACCCTGAGTACTGAGCACCCAGCACCCTGAGTACTGAGCACTGATCACCCCGAGTACTGAGCACCGAGCACCCCGAGCACTGAGCACCCAGCACCCCGAGCACCGAGCACCCTGAGTACTGAGCAAGCAGCACCCTGAGTACTGAGCACCCAGCACCCTGAGTACTGAACACCCAGCACCCTGAGCAATGATCACCCTGAGTACTGAGCACCCAGCACCTTGAGCACTGAGCACCGAGCACCCCGAGCACTGAGCACCCAGCACCCGGAGTACTGAGCACCCAGCACCCTGAGTACGAAGCACCGAGCACCCTGAGTACTGAGCAGCCAGCACCCTGAGCACTGAACACACAGCACCCTGAGTACTGAGTACCCAGCACCCTGAGTACTGAGCACTGAGCACCCAGCACCCCGAACACTGAGCACCCAGCACCCTGAGTACTGAGCACTGAGCACCCAGCACCCCGAGCACCTAGCACCCAGCACCCTGAGCACTGAGCACCCAGCACCCGAGTACTGAGCAACCAGCACCCTGAGTACTGAGCACCCAGCACCCCGAGCACTGAGCACCCAGCACCCTGAGCACTGAGCACCCTGAGTACTGAGCACTGAGCACCCTGTGTACTGAGCACTGAGCACCCTGAGTACTGAGCACCCAGCACCCTGAGTACTGAGCACCCAGCACCCCGAGCACTGAGTACCCAGCACCCTGAGCACTGAGTACCCAGCACCCTGAGCACTGAGAACCCAGCACCCTGAGCACTGAGCACCCAGCACCCTGAGCACTGAGCACCCAGCACCCTGAGTACTGAGCACTGAGCATCCAGCACCCCGAGCACTGAGCACCCAGCACCCTGAGTACTGAGCACTGAGCACCCAGCACCCCGAGCACTGAGCACCCAGCACCCTGAGCACTGAGCACCCAGCACCCGAGTACTGATCACCCAGCACCCCGAGCACTGAGCACCCAGCACCCTGAGTACTGAGCACTGAGCACCCAGCACCCCGAGCACTGAGCACCCAGCACCCTGAGCACTGAGCACCCAGCACCCGAGTACTGAGCACCCAGCACCCTGAGTACTGAGCACCCAGCTCCCTGAGTACTGAGCACCCAGCACCCCGAGTACTGAGCACCCAGCACCCTGAGTACTGAGCACCCAGCACCCTGAGCACTGAGCACCCAGTACCCCAAGCACTGAGGACCCAGCACCCTGAGCACTGAGCACCCTGCACCCTGAGTACTGAGCACCGAGCACCCTGAGTACTGAGCACCCAGCACCCTGAGAACTGAGCACCCAGCACACTGAGTACTGAGCACCCAGCACCCTGAGCACTGAGCACCCAGCACCCTGAGTAGTGAGCACCCAACGTACTGAGCACCGAGCACCCCGAGCACTGAGCACCCAGCACCCTGAGTACTGAGCACCGAGCACCCCGAGCACTGAGCACCCAGCACCCTGAGTACTGAGCTCCGAGCACCCCGAGCACTGAGCACCCAGCACCCTGAGTAGTGAGCACCCAACGTACTGAGCACCGAGCACCCCGAGCACTGAGCACCCAGCGCCCCGAGCACTGAGCACCCAGCACCCCGAGCACTGAGCACCCAGCACCCCGAGCACTGAGCACCCAGCACCCTTAGTAGTGAGCACCCAGCACCCTGAGTACTGAGCACCCAACACCCCAAGCACTGAGCACCCTGAGTACTGAGCACCCAGCACCCCAAGCACTGAGCACCCTGAGTACTGAGCACCCAGCACCCTGAGTAATGAGCACACAGCACCCCGAGCACTGAACACCCAGCACCCTGAGTACTGAGCACCGAGCACCCTGAGTACTGAGCACCCAGCACCCTGAGTACTG
Source organism: Microtus oregoni (assembly GCF_018167655.1). NCBI lineage: Eukaryota > Metazoa > Chordata > Mammalia > Rodentia > Cricetidae > Microtus > Microtus oregoni. The sequence continues at coordinate 1,055,919 of NW_024544028.1, read as the reverse complement.
TACACCCAGCACCCTGAGCAATGATCACCCTGACTACTGAGCACCCAGCACCTTGAGCACTGAGCACCCAGCGTACTGAGCACCGAGCACCCAGCACCCTGAGTACTGAGCACCCAGCACCCTGAGCACTGAGCACCCAGCACCCTGAGTACTGAGCACTGAGCACCCTGAGTACTGAGCACCGAGCACCCCGAGCACTGAGCACCCATCACCCCGAGCACCGAGCACCCAGAACCCTGAGCACTGAGCACCCAGCACCCTGAGCACTGAGCACCCAGCACCCTGAGCACTGAGCACCCAGCACCCTGAGTACTGAGCACCCAACGTACTGAGCACCGAGCACCCTGAGCACTGAGCGCCCAGCACTCTGAGAACTGAGCACCCAGCACCCCGAGCACTGCGCACTGAGCACCCAGCAGCACCCAGCACACTGAGTACTGAGCACCCAGCACACTGAGCACTGATCACCCAGCACCCTGAGTACTGAGCACCGAGTACCCTGAGTACTGAGCACCCAGCACCCCGAGCACTGAGCACCCAGGACCCTGAGTACTGAGCACTGAGCACCCAGCACCCTTAGTACTGAGCACTGAGCACCCAGCACCCCGAGCACTGAGCACCCAGCACCCTGAGTACTGAGCACCCAGCACCCTGAGTACTGAGCACCCAGCACCCCGAGCACTGAGGACCCAGCACCCTGAGCACTGAGCACGCAGCACCCTGAGCACTGAGCACCCAGCACCCTGAGTACTGAGCACCCAGCACCCTGAGAACTGAGCACGCAGCACCCTGAGTACTGAGCACCCAGCACCCTGAGCACTGATCACCCAGCACCCTGAGTACTGAGCACCGAGTACCCTGATTATTGAGCACCCAGCACCCCAAGCACTGAGCACCCAGCACCCTGTGTACTGAGCACTGAGTACCCAGTACCCCGAGCACTGAGACCCAGCACCCTGAGCACTGAGCACCCAGCACCCCGAGTACTGAGCACCCAGCACCCCGAGCACTGAGCACCCAGCACCCTGAGCACTGAGCACACAGCACCCTGAGTACTGAGCACCCAGCACCCCGAGTACTGAGCACCCAGCACCCTGAGCACTGAGCACCGAGCACCCTGAGTACTGAGCACCCAGCACCCTGAGTACTGAGCACCCAGCACCCTGAGTACTGAGCACGCAGCACCCTGAGTACTGAGCACCCAGCACCCTGAGCACTGAGCACCGAGCACCCTGAGTACTGAGCACCCAGCACCCTGAGTACTGAGCACCCAGCACCCTGAGCACTGAGCACCCAGCACCCTGAGTACTAAGCACCGAGCACCCTGAGCACTGAGCACCCAGCACCCTGAGCACTGTGCACCGAGCACACTGAGTACTGAGCACCCAGCAACCCGAGCACTGAGCACCCAGCACCCTGAGTACTGAGCACGCAGCACCCTGAGTACTGAGCACCCAGCACCCTGAGAACTGAGCACCGAGCACCCTGAGCACTGAGCACCCAGCACCCTGAGGAATGAGCACCCCGCACCCCGAGCACTGAGCACCCAGCACCCTGAGCATTGAGCACCCTGAGTACTGAGCACTGAGCACCCTGAGTACTGAGCACTGAGCACCCTGAGTACTGAGCACCCAGCACCCCGAGTACTGAGCACCCAGCACCCCGAGTAGTGAGCACCCAACACCCTGAGCACTGAGCACCCAGCACCCTGAGCACTGAGCACCCAGCACCCCGAGCACTGTGCACCCAGCACCCTGAGTACTGAGCACCCAGCACACTGAGCACTGAGCACCCAGCACCCTGAGTACTGAGCACCCAGCACCCTGAGTACTGAGCACCCAGCACACTGAGTACTGAGCACCCAGCGTACAGAGCTCCGAGCACCCAGCACCCTGAGTACTGAGCACCCAGCACCCTGAGTACTGAGCACTGATCACCCCGAGTACTGAGCACCGAGCCCCCCGAGCACTGAGCACCCAGCACCCCGAGCACCGAGCACCCTGAGTACTGAGCACCCAGCACCCTGAGTACTGAGCACCCAGCACCCTGTGTACTGAACACCCAGCACCCTGAGCAATGATCACCCTGAGTACTGAGCACCCAGCACCTTGAGCACTGAGCACCGAGCACCCCGAGCACTGAGCACCCAGCACCCGGAGTACTGAGCACCCAGCACCCTGAGTACGAAGCACCGAGCACCCTGAGTACTGAGCAGCCAGCACCCTGAGCACTGAACACACAGCACCCTGAGTACTGAGTACCCAGCACCCTGAGTACTGAGCACTGAGCACCCAGCACCCCGAACACTGAGCACCCAGCACCCTGAGTACTGAGCACTGAGCACCCAGCACCCCGAGCACTGAGCACCCAGCACCCTGAGCACTGAGCACCCAGCACCCGAGTACTGAGCAACCAGCACCCTGAGTACTGAGCACCCAGCTCCCTGAGTACTGTGCACCCAGCACCCCGAGTACTGAGCACCCAGCACCCCGAGTACTGAGCACCCAGCACCCTGAGTACTGAGCACCCAGCACCCCGAGCACTGAGGACCCAGCACCCTGAGCACTGAGCACCCAGCACCCTGAGCACTGAGCACCCAGCACCCTGAGTACTGAGCACCCAGCACCCTGAGAACTGAGCACGCAGCACCCTGAGTACTGAGCACCCAGCACCCTGAGCACTGATCACCCAGCACCCTGAGTACTGAGCACTGAGTACCCTGATTATTGAGCACCCAGCATCCCGAGCACTGAGCACCCAGCACCCTGTGTACTGAGCACTGAGTACCCAGTACCCCGATCACTGAGACCCAGCACCCTGAGCACTGAGCACATAGCACCCCGAGTACTGAGCACCCAGCACCCCGAGCACTGAGCACCCAGCACCCTGAGCACTGAGCACCCAGCACCCTGAGTACTGAGCACCCAGCACCTCGAGTACTGAGTACCCAGCACCCTGAGCACTGAGCACCGAGCACCCTGAGTACTGAGCACCCAGCACCCTGAGTACTGAGCACCCAGCACCCTGAGCACTGAGCACCCAGCACCCTGAGTACTAAGCACCGAGCACCCTGAGCACTGAGCACCCAGCACCCTGAGCACTGTGCACCGAGCACCCTGAGTACTGAGCACCCAGCAACCCGAGCACTGAGCACCCAGCACCCTGAGTACTGAGCACCCAGCACCCTGAGTACTGAGCACCCAGCACCCTGAGAACTGAGCACCGAGCACCCCGAGCACTGAGCACTGAGCACCCTGAGTACTGAGCACCCAGCACCCCGAGTACTGAGCACCCAGCACCCCGAGTACTGAGCACCCAACACCCTGAGCACTGAGCACCCAGCACCCTGAGCACTGAGCACCCAGCACCCTGAGCACTGAGCACCCAGCACCCCGAGCACTGCGCACCCAGCACCCTGAGTACTGAGCACCGAGTACCCCGAGCACTGAGCACCCAGCGCCCCGAGCACTGCGCACCCAGAACCCCGAGCACTGAGCACCCAGCACCCCGAGCACTGAGCACCCAGCACCCCGAGCACTGAGCACACAGCACCCTGAGCACTGAGCACCCAGCAACCTTAGTACTGAGCACCCAGCACAGCGAGCACTGAGCACACAGCACCCTGAGTACTGAGCACCCAGCACCCCGAGCACTGAGCACCCAGCAACCTGAGTACTGAGCACACAGCGTACTGAGCACCGAGCACCCCGAGCACTGAGCACCCAGCACACTGAGCACTGAGCACCCAGCACCCTGAGTACTGAGCACCCAGCACCCTGAGTACTGAGCACCCAGCACCCTGAGTACTGAGCACCCAGCGTACAGAGCACCGAGCACCCAGCACCCTGAGTACTGAGCACCCAGCACCCTGAGTACTTAGCACTGATCACCCCGAGTACTGAGCACCGAGCACCCCGAGCACTGAGCACCCAGCACCCCGAGCACCGAGCACCCTGAGTACTGAGCACCCAGCACCCTGAGTACTGAGCACCCAGCACCCTGAGTACTGAATACCCAGCACCCTGAGCAATGATCACCCTGAGTACTGAGCACCAGGCACCTTGAGCACTGAGCACCGAGCACCCCGAGCACTGAGCACCCAGCACCCGGAGTACTGAGCACCCAGCACCCTGATTACGAAGCACCGAGCACCCTGAGTACTGAGCAGCCAGCACCCTGAGCACTGAACACACAGCACCCTGAGTACTGAGTACCCAGCACCCTGAGTACTGAGCACTGAGCACCCAGCACCCCGAACACTGAGCACCCAGCACCCTGAGTACTGAGCACTGAGCACCCAGCACCCCGAGCACTGAGCACCCAGCACCCTGAGCACTGAGCACCCAGCACCCGAGTACTGAGCAACCAGCACCCTGAGTACTGAGCACCCAGCTCCCTGAGTACTGTGCACCCAGCACCCCGAGTACTGAGCACCCAGCACCCCGAGTACTGAGCACCCAGCAACCTGAGTACTGAGCACCCAGCACGCCGAGCACTGAGGACCCAGCACCCTGAGCACTGAGCACCCAGCACCCTGAGCACTGAGCACCCAGGACCCTGAGAACTGAGCACGCAGCACCCTGAGTACTGAGCACCCAGCACGGTGAGCACTGATAACCCAGCACCCTGAGTACTGAGCACCGAGTACCCTGATTATTGAGCACCCAGCATCCCGAGCACTGAGCACCCAGCACCCTGTGTACTGAGCACTGAGTACCCAGTACCCCGAGCACTGAGACCCAGCACCCTGAGCACTGAGCACATAGCACCCCGAGTACTGAGCACCCAGCACCCCGAGCACTGAGCACCCAGCACCCTGAGCACTGAGCACCCAGCACCCTGAGTACTGAGCACCCAGCACCCCGAGTACTGAGCACCCAGCACCCTGAGCACTGAGCACCGAGCACCCTGAGTACTGAGCACCCAGCACCCTTAGTACTGAGCACCCAGCACCCTGAGCACTGAGCACCCAGCACCCTGAGTACTAAGCACAGAGCACCCTGAGCACTGAGCACCCAGCACCCTGAGCACTGTGCACCGAGCACCCTGAGTACTGAGCACCCAGCAACCCGAGCACTGAGCACCCAGCACCCTGAGTACTGAGCACCCAGCACCCTGAGTACTGAGCACCCAGCACCCTGAGAACTGAGCACCGAGCACCCTGAGCACTGATCACCCAGCACCCTGAGGACTGAGCACCCCGCACCCCAAGCATTGAGCACCCAGCACCCTGAGCACTGAGCATCCTGAGTACTGAGCACTGAGCACCCTGAGTACTGAGCACTGAGCACCCAGCACCCTGAGCACTGAGCACCCAGCACCCTGAGCACTGAGCACCCAGCACCCTGAGCACTGAGCACCCAGCACCCCGAGCACTGCGCACCCAGCACCCTGAGTACTGAGCACCGAGCACCAAGAGCACTGAGCACCCAGCACCCTGAGTCCTGAGCTCCGAGCACCCCGAGCACTGAGCACCCAGCGCCCCGAGCACTGAGCACCCAGCGCCCCGAGCACTGCGCACCCAGAACCCCGAGCACTGAGCACCCAGCACCCCGAGCACTGAGCACCCAGCACCCCGAGCACTGAGCACCCAGGACCCCGAGCACTGAGCACCCAGCACGCTGAGTACTGAGCACCCAACACCCCAAGCCCTGAGCACCCTGAGTACTGAGCACCCAGCACCGCAAGCACTGAGCACCCTGAGTACTGACACCCAGCACCCTGAGTAATGAGCACACAGCACCCCGAGCACTGAGCACCCAGCACCCCGAGCACTGAGCACCCAGCACCCCGAGCACTGAGCACCCAGCACCCTGAGTACTGAGCACCCAGCACCCTGAGTACTGTACACCCCGCACCCTGAGCACTGAGCACCCAGCACCCTGAGTACTGAGCACCCAACACCCCAAGCACTGAGCACCCTGAGTACTGAGCACCCAGCACCCCAAGCACTGAGCACCCTGAGTAGTGACACCCAGCACCCTGAGTAATGAGCACCCAGCACCCCGAGCACTGAGCACCCAGCACCCTGAGCACTGAGCACCCAGCACCCTGAGTACTGAGCACCCAGCACCCCGAGTACTGAGCACCCAGCACCCCGAGCACCGAGCACCCTGAGTACTAAGCACCGAGCACCCTGAGCACTGAGCACACAGCACCCTGAGCACTGAGCACCCAGCAACCTTAGTACTGAGCACCCAGCACAGCGAGCACTAAGCACACAGCACCCTGAGTACTGAGCACCCAGCACCCCGAGCACTGAGCACCCAGCAACCTGAGTACTGAGCACACAGCGTACTGAGCACCGAGCACCCCGTGCACTGAGCACCCAGCACACTGAGCACTGAGCACCCAGCACCCTGAGTACTGAGCACCCAGCACCCTGAGTACTGAGCACCCAGCACCCTGAGTACTGAGCACCCAGCGTACAGAGCACCGAGCACCCAGCACCCTGAGTACTGAGCACCCAGCACCCTGAGTACTGAGCACTGATCACCCCGAGTACTGAGCACCGAGCACCCCGAGCACTGAGCACCCAGCACCCCGAGCACCGAGCACCCTGAGTACTGAGCACCCAGCACCCTGAGTACTGAGCACCCAGCACCCTGAGTACTGAACACCCAGCACCCTGAGCAATGATCACCCTGAGTACTGAGCACCAGGCACCTTGAGCACTGAGCACCGAGCACCCCGAGCACTGAGCACCCAGCACCCGGAGTACTGAGCACCCAGCACCCTGAGTACGAAGCACCAAGCACCCTGAGTACTGAGCAGCCAGCACCCTGAGCACTGAACACACAGCACCCTGAGTACTGAGTACCCAGCACCCTGAGTACTGAGCACTGAGCACCCAGCACCCCGAACACTGAGCACCCAGCACCCTGAGTACTGAGCACTGAGCACCCAGCACCCCGAGCACTGAGCACCCAGCACCCTGAGCACTGAGCACCCAGCACCCGAGTACTGAGCAACCAGCACCCTGAGTACTGAGCACCCAGCTCCCTGAGTACTGTGCACCCAGCACCCCGAGTACTGAGCACCCAGCACCCCGAGTACTGAGCACCCAGCACCCTGAGTACTGAGCACCCAGCACGCCGAGCACTGAGGACCCAGCACCCTGAGCACTGAGCACCCAGCACCCTGAGCACTGAGCACCCTGCACCCTGAGAACTGAGCACGCAGCACCCTGAGTACTGAGCACCCAGCACGGTGAGCACTGATCACCCAGCACCCTGAGTACTGAGCACCGAGTACCCTGATTATTGAGCACCCAGCATCCCGAGCACTGAGCACCCAGCACCCTGTGTACTGAGCACTGAGTACCCAGTACCCCGAGCACTGAGACCCAGCACCCTGAGCACTGAGCACATAGCACCCCGAGTACTGAGCACCCAGCACCCCGAGCACTGAGCACCCAGCACCCTGAGCACTGAGCACCCAGCACCCTGAGTACTGAGCACCCAGCACCCCGAGTACTGAGCACCCAGCACCCTGAGCACTGAGCACCGAGCACCCTGAGTACTGAGCACCCAGCACCCTGAGTACTGAGCACCCAGCACCCTGAGCACTGAGCACCCAGCACCCTGAGTACTAAGCACAGAGCACCCTGAGCACTGAGCACCCAGCACCCTGAGCACTGTGCACCGAGCACCCTGAGTACTGAGCACCCAGCAACCCGAGCACTGAGCACCCAGCACCCTGAATACTGAGCACCCAGCACCCTGAGTACTGAGCACCCAGCACCCTGAGAACTGAGCACCGAGCACCCTGAGCACTGATCACCCAGCACCCTGAGGACTGAGCACCCCGCACCCCAAGCACTGAGCACCCAGCACCCTGAGCACTGAGCATCCTGAGTACTGAGCACTGAGCACCCTGAGTACTGAGCACTGAGCACCCTGAGTACTGAGCACCCAGCACCCCGAGTACTGAGCACCCAGCACCCCGAGTACTGAGCACCCAGCACCCTGAGCACTGAGCACCCAGCACCCTGAGCACTGAGCACCCAGCACCCTGAGCACTGCGCACCCAGCACCCTGAGTAATGAGCACCGAGCACCAAGAGCACTGAGCACCCAGCACCCTGAGTCCTGAGCTCCGAGCACCCCGAGCACTGAGCACCCAGCGCCCCGAGCACTGAGCACCCAGCGCCCCGAGCACTGCGCACCCAGAACCCCGAGCACTGAGCACCCAGCACCCCGAGCACTGAGCACCCAGCACCCCGAGCACTGAGCACCCAGGACCCCGAGCACTGAGCACCCAGCACGCTGAGTACTGAGCACCCAACACCCCAAGCACTGAGCACCCTGAGTACTGAGCACCCAGCACCCCAAGCACTGAGCACCCTGAGTACTGACACCCAGCACCCTGAGTAATGAGCACACAGCACCGCGAGCACTGAGCACCCAGCACCCTGAGTACTGAGCACCGAGCACCCTGAGTACTGAGCACCCAGCACCCTGAGTACTGAACACCCAGCACCCTGAGCAATGATCACCCTGACTACTGAGCACCCAGCACCCTGAGCACTGAGCACACAGCACCCTGAGCACTGAGCACCCAGCACCCTGAGTACTGAGCACCCAGGAACCTGAGCACTGAGCACCCAGCACCCTGAGCACTGAGCACCCTGAGAACTGAGCACTGAGCACCCTGAGTTCTGAGCACTGAGCACCCTGAGTACTGAGCACCCAGCACCCTGAGTACTGAGCACCCAGCACCCTGAGCAATGAGCACCCTGAGTACTGAGCACCCAGCACACTGAGCACTGAGAACCGAGCACCCCGAGCACTGAGCACCCAGCACCCGGAGTACTGAGCACCCAGCACCCTGAGTACTAAGCACCGAGCACCCTGAGCACTGAGCACCCAGCACCCTGAGCACTGTGCACCGAGCACCCTGAGTACTGAGCACCCAGCAACCCGAGCACTGAGCACCCAGCACACTGAGTACTGAGCACCCAGCACACTGAGTACTAAGCACCGAGCACCCTGAGCACTGAGCACCCAGCACCCTGAGCACTGAGCACCCAGCACCCTGAGTACTGAGCACCCAGCACCCTGAGTACTGAGCACCCAGCACCCTGAGCACTGAGCACCGAGCACCCTGAGCACTGAGCACCCAGCACCCTGAGGACTGAGCACCCAGCACCCCGAGCACTGAGCACCCAGCACCCTGAGCACTGAGCACCCTGAGTACTGAGCACTGAGCACCCTGAGTACTGAGAACTGAGCACCCTGAGTACTGAGCACCCAGCACCCCGAGTACTGAGCACCCAGCGACCCGAGCACTGAGTACCCAGCACCCTGAGCACTGAGTATCCAGCCCCGTGAGCACTGAGCACCCAGCACCCTGAGCACTGAGCACCCAGCACCCTGAGCACTGAGCACCCAGCACCCTGAGCAAAGAGCATCCAGCACCCTGAGTACTGAGCACTGAGCACCCAGCACCCCGAGCACTGAGCACCCAGCACCCTGAGCACTGAGCACCCTGAGTACTGAGCACTGAGCACCCTGAGTACTGAGCACTGAGCACCCTGAGTACTGAGCACCCAGCACCCTGAGCACTGAGCACCCAGCACCCCGAGCACTGAGTACCCAGAACCCTGAGCACCGAGTATCCAGGGCCGTGAGTACTGAGCACCCAGCACCCTGAGTACTGAACACCCAGCACCCTGAGCACTGAGCACCCAGCACCCTGAGTACTGAGCACCCAACACCCCAAGCACTGAGCACCCTGAGTACTGAGCACCCAGCACCCCAAGCACTGAGCACCCTGAGTACTGACACCCAGCACCCTGAGTAATGAGCACCCAGCACCCCGAGCACTGAGCACCCAGCACCCTGAGCACTGAGCACCCAGCACCCTGAGTACTGAGCACCCAGCACCCCGAGTACTGAGCACCCAGCACCCCGAGCACCGAGCACCCTGAGTACTAAGCACCGAGCACCCTGAGCACTGAGCACACAGCACCCTGAGAACTGAGCACCCAGCAACCTTAGTACTGAGCACCCAGCACAGCGAGCACTGAGCACACAGCACCCTGAGTACTGAGCACCCAGCACCCCGAGCACTGAGCACCCAGCAACCTGAGTACTGAGCACACAGCGTACTGAGCACCGAGCACCCCGAGCACTGAGCACCCAGCACACTGAGCACTGAGCACCCAGCACCCTGAGTACTGAGCACCCAGCACCCTGAGTACTGAGCACCCAGCACCCTGAGTACTGAGCACCCAGCGTACAGAGCACCGAGCACCCAGCACCCTGAGTACTGAGCACCCAGCACCCTGAGCACTGATCACCCAGCACCCTGAGTACTGAGCACTGAGCACCCTGAGTACTGAGCACCGAGCACCCCGCGCACTGAGCACCCAGCACCCCGAGCACCGAGCACCCAGCACCCTGAGCACTGAGCACCCAGCACCCTGAGCACTGAGCACCCAGCACCCTGAGCACTGAGCACCCAGCACCCTGAGTCCTGAGCACCCAACGTACTCAGCACCGAGCACCCTGAGCACTGAGCACCCAGCACCCTGAGTACTGAGCACCCAGCACCCTGAGCAATGAGCACCCTGAGTACTGAGCAGCCAGCACCTTGAGCACTGAGCACCGAGCACACTGAGCACTGAGCACCAAGCACCCGGAGTACTGAGCACCCAGCACCCTGAATACTAAGCACCGAGCACCCTGAGTACTGAGCAACCAGCACCCTGAGCACTGAACACACAGCACCCTGAGTACTGAGCACCCCGAGCACTGAGCACCCAGCAACCTGAGTACTGAGCAGCGAGCACCCCGAGCACTGAGCACCCAGCACCCCGAGCACTGAGCACCCAGCACCCTGAGTACTGAGCACCCAGCACCCTGAGTACTGAGCACCCAGCACCCCGAGCACTGAGTACCCCGCACCCTGAGCACTGAGCACCCAGCACCCTGAGCACTGAGCACGCAGCACCCTGAGCAGTGAGCACCCAGCACCCTGAGTACTGAGCACTGAGCACCCAGCACCCCGAGCACTGAGCACCCAGCAACCTGAGAACTGTGCACTAAGCACCCAGCACCCCGAGCACTGAGCACCCATCACCCTGCGCACTGAGCACCCAGCACCCCGAGCACTGAGCACCCAGCACGCTGAGTACTGAGCACAAAGCACCCTGAGCACTGAGCACCGTGCACCCTGAGCACTGAGCACCCAGCACACTGAGGACTGAGCACCCAGCACCCCGAGCACTGAGCACACAGCACCCTGAGCACTGAGCACATTGAGTACTGAGCACTGAGCACCCTGAGTACTGAGCAATGAGCACCGTGAGTACTGAGCACCCAGCACCCTGAGTACTTAGCACCCAGCAACCTGAGCACTGAGCACCGAGCACCCTGAGCACTGAGCACCCAGCACTCTGAGCACTTAGCACCCAGCACCCTGAGCACTGAGCACCCAGCACCCTGAGTACTGAGCACCCAGCACCCTGAGCACTGAGCACCCAGCACCCAGAGCACTGAACACTGAGCACCCTGAGTACTGAGCACTGAGCACCCTGAGCACTGAGCACCGAGCACCCTGAGTACTGAGCACTGAGCACCCTGAGCACTGAGCACCGAGCACCCTGAGTACTGAGCACTGAGCACCCTGAGTACTGAGCAATGAGCACCCTGAGTACTGAGCACCCAGCACCCTGAGTACTGAGCACCGAGCAACCTGAGCACTGAGCACCGAGCACCCTGAGCACTGAGCACCCAGCACCCTGAGCACTGAGCACACAGCACCCTGAGCACTGAGCACCCAGCACCCTGAGTACTGAGCACCCAGGAACCTGAGCACTGAGCACCCAGCACCCTGAGCACTGAGCACCCTGAGAACTGAGCACTGAGCACCCTGAGTTCTGAGCACTGAGCACCCTGAGTACTGAGCACCCAGCACCCTGAGTACTGAGCACCCAGCACCCTGAGCAATGAGCACCCTGAGTACTGAGCACCCAGCACACTGAGCACTGAGAACCGAGCACCCCGAGCACTGAGCACCCAGCACCCGGAGTACTGAGCACCCAGCACCCTGAGTACTAAGCACTGAGCACCCTGAGCACTGAGCACCCAGCACCCTGAGCACTGTGCACCGAGCACCCTGAGTACTGAGCACCCAGCAACCCGAGCACTGAGCACCCAGCACACTGAGTACTGATCACCCATCACACTGAGTACTAAGCACCGAGCACCCTGAGCACTGAGCACCCAGCACCCTGAGCACTGAGCACCCAGCACCCTGAGTACTGAGCACCCAGCACCCTGAGTACTGAGCACCCAGCACCCTGAGCACTGAGCACCGAGCACCCTGAGCACTGAGCACCCAGCACCCTGAGGACTGAGCACCCAGCACCCCGAGCACTGAGCACCCAGCACCCTGAGCACTGAGCACCCTGAGTACTGAGCACTGAGCACCCTGAGTACTGAGCACTGAGCACCCTGAGTACTGATCACCCAGCACCCCGAGTACTGAGCACCCAGCACCCCGAGCACTGAGTACCCAGCACCCTGAGCACTGAGTATCCAGCCCCGTGAGCACTGAGCAAACAGCACCCTGAGCACTGAGCACCCAGCACCCTGAGCACTGAGCACCCAGCACCCTGAGGACTGAGCACCCAGCACCCTGAGTACTGAGCACTGAGCACCCAGCACCCCGAGCACTGAGCACCCAGCACCCTGAGCACTGAGCACCCTGAGTACTGAGCACTGAGCACCCTGAGTACTGAGCACTGAGCACCCTGAGTACTGAGCACCCAGCACCCCGAGCACTGAGCACCCAGCACCCCGAGCACTGAGCACCCAGCACCCCGAGCACTGAGCACCCAGCACCCCGAGCACTGAGCACCCAGCACCCTGAGTACTGAGCACCCAGCACCCTGAGTACTGAACACCCCGCACCCTGAGCACTGAGCACCCAGCACCCTGAGTACTGAGCACCCAACACCCCAAGCACTGAGCACCCTGAGTACTGAGCACCCAGCACCCCAAGCACTGAGCACCCTGAGTACTGACACCCAGCACCCTGAGTAATGAGCACCCAGCACCCCGAGCACTGAGCACCCAGCACCCTGAGCACTGAGCACCCAGCACCCTGAGTACTGAGCACCCAGCACCCCGAGTACTGAGCACCCAGCACCCCGAGCACCGAGCACCCTGAGTACTAAGCACCGAGCACCCTGAGCACTGAGCACACAGCACCCTGAGCACTGAGCACCCAGCAACCTTAGTACTGAGCACCCAGCACAGCGAGCACTGAGCACACAGCACCCTGAGTACTGAGCACCCAGCACCCCGAGCACTGAGCACCCAGCAACCTGAGTACTGAGCACACAGCGTACTGAGCACCGAGCACCCCGAGCACTGAGCACCCAGCACACTGAGCACTGAGCACCCAGCACCCTGAGTACTGAGCACCCAGCACCCTGAGTACTGAGCACCCAGCGTACAGAGCACCGAGCACCCAGCACCCTGAGTACTGAGCACCCAGCACCCTGAGTACTGAGCACTGATCACCCCGAGTACTGAGCACCGAGCACCCCGAGCACTGAGCACCCAGCACCCCGAGCACCGAGCACCCTGAGTACTGAGCACCCAGCACCCTGAGTACTGAGCACCCAGCACCCTGAGTACTGAACACCCAGCACCCTGAGCAATGATCACCCTGAGTACTGAGCACCAGGCACCTTGAGCACTGAGCACCGAGCACCCCGAGCACTGAGCACCCAGCACCCGGAGTACTGAGCACCCAGCACCCTGAGTACGAAGCACCGAGCACCCTGAGTACTGAGCAGCCAGCACCCTGAGCACTGAACACACAGCACCCTGAGTACTGAGTACCCAGCACCCTGAGTACTGAGCACTGAGCACCCAGCACCCCGAACACTGAGCACCCAGCACCCTGAGTACTGAGCACTGAGCACCCAGCACCCCGAGCACTGAGCACCCAGCACCCTGAGCACTGAGCACCCAGCACCCGAGTACTGAGCAACCAGCACCCTGAGTACTGAGCACCCAGCTCCCTGAGTACTGTGCACCCAGCACCCCGAGTACTGAGCACCCAGCACCCCGAGTACTGAGCACCCAGCACCCTGAGTACTGAGCACCCAGCACGCCGAGCACTGAGGACCCAGCACCCTGAGCACTGAGCACCCAGCACCCTGAGCACTGAGCACCCTGCACCCTGAGAACTGAGCACGCAGCACCCTGAGTACTGAGCACCCAGCACGGTGAGCACTGATCACCCAGCACCCTGAGTACTGAGCACCGAGTACCCTGATTATTGAGCACCCAGCATCCCGAGCACTGAGCACCCAGCACCCTGTGTACTGAGCACTGAGTACCCAGTACCCCGAGCACTGAGACCCAGCACCCTGAGCACTGAGCACATAGCACCCCGAGTACTGAGCACCCAGCACCCCGAGCACTGAGCACCCAGCACCCTGAGCACTGAGCACCCAGCACCCTGAGTACTGAGCACCCAGCACCCCGAGTACTGAGCACCCAGCACCCTGAGCACTGAGCACCGAGCACCCTGAGTACTGAGCACCCAGCACCCTGAGTACTGAGCACCCAGCACCCTGAGCACTGAGCACCCAGCACCCTGAGTACTAAGCACAGAGCACCCTGAGCACTGAGCACCCAGCACCCTGAGCACTGTGCACCGAGCACCCTGAGTACTGAGCACCCAGCAACCCGAGCACTGAGCACCCAGCACCCTGAGTACTGAGCACCCAGCACCCTGAGTACTGAGCACCCAGCACCCTGAGAACTGAGCACCGAGCACCCTGAGCACTGATCACCCAGCACCCTGAGGACTGAGCACCCCGCACCCCAAGCACTGAGCACCCAGCACCCTGAGCACTGAGCATCCTGAGTACTGAGCACTGAGCACCCTGAGTACTGAGCACTGAGCACCCTGAGTACTGAGCACCCAGCACCCCGAGTACTGAGCACCCAGCACCCCGAGTACTGAGCACCCAGCACCCTGAGCACTGAGCACCCAGCACCCTGAGCACTGAGCACCCAGCACCCCGAGCACTGCGCACCCAGCACCCTGAGTAATGAGCACCGAGCACCAAGAGCACTGAGCACCCAGCACCCTGAGTCCTGAGCTCCGAGCACCCCGAGCACTGAGCACCCAGCGCCCCGAGCACTGAGCACCCAGCGCCCCGAGCACTGCGCACCCAGAACCCCGAGCACTGAGCACCCAGCACCCCGAGCACTGAGCACCCAGGAACCTGAGCACTGAGCACCCAGCACCCTGAGCACTGAGCACCCTGAGAACTGAGCACTGAGCACCCTGAGTTCTGAGCACTGAGCACCCTGAGTACTGAGCACCCAGCACCCTGAGTACTGAGCACCCAGCACCCTGAGCAATGAGCACCCTGAGTACTGAGCACCCAGCACACTGAGCACTGAGAACCGAGCACCCCGAGCACTGAGCACCCAGCACCCGGAGTACTGAGCACCCAGCACCCTGAGTACTAAGCACCGAGCACCCTGAGCACTGAGCACCCAGCACCCTGAGCACTGTGCACCGAGCACCCTGAGTACTGAGCACCCAGCAACCCGAGCACTGAGCACCCAGCACACTGAGTACTGAGCACCCAGCACACTGAGTACTAAGCACCGAGCACCCTGAGCACTGAGCACCCAGCACCCTGAGCACTGAGCACCCAGCACCCTGAGTACTGAGCACCCAGCACCCTGAGTACTGAGCACCCAGCACCCTGAGCACTGAGCACCGAGCACCCTGAGCACTGAGCACCCAGCACCCTGAGGACTGAGCACCCAGCACCCCGAGCACTGAGCACCCAGCACCCTGAGCACTGAGCACCCTGAGTACTGAGCACTGAGCACCCTGAGTACTGAGCACTGAGCACCCTGAGTACTGAGCACCCAGCACCCCGAGTACTGAGCACCCAGCACCCCGAGCACTGAGTACCCAGCACCCTGAGCACTGAGTATCCAGCCCCGTGAGCACTGAGCACCCAGCACCCTGAGCACTGAGCACCCAGCACCCTGAGCACTGAGCACCCAGCACCCTGAGCACTGAGCACCCAGCACCCTGAGTACTGAGCACTGAGCACCCAGCACCCCGAGCACTGAGCACCCAGCACCCTGAGCACTGAGCACCCTGAGTACTGAGCACTGAGCACCCTGAGTACTGAGCACTGAGCACCCTGAGTACTGAGCACCCAGCACCCTGAGCACTGAGCACCCAGCACCCCGAGCACTGAGTACCCAGCACCCTGAGCACTGAGTATCCAGGGCCGTGAGTACTGAGCACCCAGCACCCTGAGTACTGAACACCCAGCACCCTGAGCACTGAGCACCCAGCACCCTGAGTACTGAGCACCCAACACCCCAAGCACTGAGCACCCTGAGTACTGAGCACCCAGCACCCCAAGCACTGAGCACCCTGAGTACTGACACCCAGCACCCTGAGTAATGAGCACCCAGCACCCCGAGCACTGAGCACCCAGCACCCTGAGCACTGAGCACCCAGCACCCTGAGTACTGAGCACCCAGCACCCCGAGTACTGAGCACCCAGCACCCCGAGCACCGAGCACCCTGAGTACTAAGCACCGAGCACCCTGAGCACTGAGCACACAGCACCCTGAGCACTGAGCATCCAGCAACCTTAGTACTGAGCACCCAGCACAGCGAGCACTGAGCACACAGCACCCTGAGTACTGAGCACCCAGCACCCCGAGCACTGAGCACCCAGCAACCTAAGTACTGAGCACACAGCGTACTGAGCACCGAGCACCCCGAGCACTGAGCACCCAGCACACTGAGCACTGAGCACCCAGCACCCTGAGTACTGAGCACCCAGCACCCTGAGTACTGAGCACCCAGCACCCTGAGTACTGAGCACCCAGCGTACAGAGCACCGAGCACCCAGCACCCTGAGTACTGAGCACCCAGCACCCTGAGTACTGAGCACTGATCACCCCGAGTACTGAGCACCGAGCACCCCGAGCACTGAGCACCCAGCACCCCGAGCACCGAGCACCCTGAGTACTGAGCAACCAGCACCCTGAGTACTGAGCACCCAGCACCCTGAGTACTGAACACCCAGCACCCTGAGCAATGATCACCCTGAGTACTGAGCACCCAGCACCTTGAGCACTGAGCACCGAGCACCCCGAGCACTGAGCACCCAGCACCCGGAGTACTGAGCACCCAGCCCCCTGAGTACGAAGCACCGAGCACCCTGAGTACTGAGCAGCCAGCACCCTGAGCACTGAACACACAGCACCCTGAGTACTGAGTACCCAGCACCCTGAGTACTGAGCACTGAGCACCCAGCACCCCGAACACTGAGCACCCAGCACCCTGAGTACTGAGCACTGAGCACCCAGCACCCCGAGCACTGAGCACCCAGCACCCTGAGCACTGAGCACCCAGCACCCGAGTACTGAGCAACCAGCACCCTGAGTACTGAGCACCCAGCTCCCTGAGTACTGTGCACCCAGCACCCCGAGTACTGAGCACCCAGCACCCCGAGTACTGAGCACCCAGCACCCTGAGTACTGAGCACCCAGCACCCCGAGCACTGAGGACCCAGCACCCTGAGCACTGAGCACCCAGCACCCTGAGCACTGAGCACCCAGCACCCTGAGTACTGAGCACCCAGCACCCTGAGAACTGAGCACGCAGCACCCTGAGTACTGAGCACCCAGCACGGTGAGCACTGATCACCCAGCACCCTGAGTACTGAGCACCGAGTACCCTGATTATTGAGCACCCAGCATCCCGAGCACTGAGCACCAAGCACCCTGTGTACTGAGCACTGAGTACCCAGTACCCCGAGCACTGAGACCCAGCACCCTGAGCACTGAGCACATAGCACCCCGAGTACTGAGCACCCAGCACCCCGAGCACTGAGCACCCAGCACCCTGAGTACTGAGCACCCAGCACACTGAGCACTGAGCACCCAGCACCCTGAGCACTGAGCACTGAGCACCCTGTGTACTGAGCACTGAGCACCCCGAGCACTGAGCACCCAGCACCCCGAGCACCGAGCACCCAGCACCCTGTGCACTGAGCACCCAGCACCCTGAGTACTGAGCACCCAAAGTACTGAGCACCGAGCACCCTGAGCACTGAGCACCCAGCACCCTGAGTACTGAGCACCCAGCACCCTGAGCAATGAGCACCCTGAGTACTGAGCACCCAGCACCTTGAGCACTGAGCACCGAGCACCCCGAGCACTGAGCACCCAGCACCCGGAGTACTGAGCACCCAGCACCCTGAGTACTAAGCACCGAGCACCCTGAGTACTGAGCACCCAGCACCCTGAGCACTGAACACACAGCACCCTGAGTACTGAGCACCCCGAGCACTGAGCACCCAACACCCTGAGTACAGAGCACCGAGCACCCCGAGCACTGAGCAGCCAGCACCCCGAGCACTGAGCAACCAGCACCCCGAGCACTGAGCACCCAGCACCGTGATTACTGAGCACCCAGCACCCTGAGTACTGAGCACCCAGCACCCCGAGCACTGAGTACCCAGCACCCTGAGCACTGAGCACCCAGCACCCTGAGCACTGAGCACCCAGCACCCTGAGCACTGAGCACCCAGCACCCGAGTACTGATCACCCAGCACCCTGAGTACTGAGCACCCCACACCCTGAGTACTGAGCACCCAGCACCCCGAGCACTGAGCACCCAGCACCCTGAGCACTGAGCACCCAGCACCCGAGTACTGATCACCCAGCACCCTGAGTACTGAGCACCCCACACCCTGAGTACTGAGCACCCCGCACCCTGAGCACTAAGCACACAGCACCCCGAGCACTGCGCACTGAGCACCCAGCAGCACCCAGCACACTGAGTACAGAGCACCCAGCACCCTGAGCACTGATCACCCAGCACCCTGAGTACTGAGCACCGAGTACCCTGAGTACTGAGCACCCAGCACCCCGAGCACTGAGCACCCAGCACCCTGAGTACTGAGCACTGAGCACCCAGCACCCCGAGCACTGAGCACCCAGCACCCTGTGTACTGAGCACTGAGTACCCAGTACCCCGAGCACTGAGACCCAGCACCCTGAGCACTGAGCACCCAGCACCTCGAGTACTGAGCACCCAGCACATCGAGCACTGAGCACCCAGCACCCTGAGCACAGAGCACCCAGCACCCTGAGTACTGAGCACGCAGCACCCCGAGTACTGAGCACCCAGCAACCCGAGCACCCAGCACCCTGAGTACTGAGCACTGAGCACCCAGCACCCCGAGCACTGAGCACCCAGCAACCTGAGCACTGAGCACTAAGCACCCAGCACCCCGAGCACTGAGCACCCAGCACCCTGAGTACTGAGCACCCAGCACCCCGAGCACTGAGCACCCAGCACCCTGAGTACTGAGCACCCAGCACCCTGAGCACTGAGCACCGAGCACCCTGAGCACTGAGCACCCAGCACCCTGAGGACTGAGCACCCAGCACCCCGAGCACTGAGCACACAGCACCCTGAGCACTGAGCACCCTGAGTACTGAGCACTGAGCACCCTGAGTACTGAGCAATGATCACCCTGAGTACTGAGCACCCAGCACCCTGAGTACTGAGCACTGAGCACCCTGAGTACTGAGCAATGATCACCCTGAGTACTGAGCACCCAGCACCCTGAGTACTGAGCACCCAGCAACCTGAGCAATGAGCACCCAGCACCCTGAGCACTGAGCACCCAGCACCCTGAGCACTGAGCACCCAGCACCCTGTGTACTGAGCACCCAGCACCCTGAGCACTGAGCACCCCGCACCCAGAGCACTGAGCACTGAGCACCCTGAGTACTGAGCACTGAGCACCCTGAGCACTGAGCACCGAGCACCCTGAGTACTGAGCACTGAGCACCCTGAGCACTGAGCACCGAGCACCCTGAGTACTGAGCACTGAGCACCCTGAGTACTGAGCAATGAGCACCCTGAGTACTGAGCACCCAGCACCCTGAGTACTGAGCACCCAGCAACCTGAGCACTGAACACCGAGCACCCTGAGCACTGAGCACCCAGCACCCTGAGCACTGAGCACCCAGCACCCTGAGCAATGAGCACCCAGCACCCTGAGCACTGAGCACCCAGCACCCTGAGCACTGAGCACCCTGAGTACTGAGCACTGAGCACCCTGAGTACTGAGCACTGAGCACCCTGTGTACTGAGCACCCAGCACCCTGAGTACTGAGCACCCAGCACCCTGAGCAATGAGCACCCTGAGCACTGAGCACCCAGCACCCTGAGCACTGAGCACCCAGCACGCTGAGTACTGAGCACTGAGCACGGTGAGTACTGAGCACCGAGCACCCAGAGCACTGAGCACCCAGCACGCTGAGTACTGAGCACTGAGCACCCTGAGTACTGAGCACCGAGCACCCTGAGTACTGAGCACCCAGCACTCTGAGCACTGAGCACGCAGCACCCTGAGCACTGAGCACCCAGTACCCCGAGCACTGAGAACCCAGCACCCCGAGCACTGAGCACCCAGCACCTCGAGCACTGAGCACTGAGCACCCTACGTACTGAGCACTGAGCACCCTGAGTACTAAGCACCCAGCACCCTGAGTACTGAGCACCCAGCAACCTGAGGACTGAGCAACCAGCACCATGAGTACTGAGCACCCAGCGTACTGAGCACCGAGCACCCCGAGCACTGAGCACCCAGCACCCTGAGTACTGAGCACCGAGCACCCTGAGTACTGAGCACCCAGCACCCTGAGTACTGAGCACCCAGCGTACTGAGCACCGACCACCCAGCAACCTGAGTACTGAGCACCCAGCACACTGAGCACTGAGCACCCAGCACCCTGAGTACTGAGCACTGAGCACCCTGTGTACTGAGCACTGAGCACCCCGAGCACTGAGCACCCAGCACCCCGAGCACCGAGCACCCAGCACCCTGTGCACTGAGCACCCAGCACCCTGAGTACTGAGCACCCAACGTACTGAGCACCGAGCACCCTGAGCACTGAGCACCCAGCACCCTGAGTACTGAGCACCCAGCACCCTGAGCAATGAGCACCCTGAGTACTGAGCACCCAGCACCTTGAGCACTGAGCACCGAGCACCCCGAGCACTGAGCACCCAGCACCCGGAGTACTGAGCACCCAGCACCCTGAGTACTAAGCACCGAGCACCCTGAGTACTGAGCACCCAGCACCCTGAGCACTGAACACACAGCACCCTGAGTACTGAGCACCCCAAGCACTGAGCATCCAACACCCTGAGTACAGAGCACCGAGCACCTCGAGCACTGAGCAGCCAGCACCCCGAGCACTGAGCAACCAGCACCCCGAGCACTGAGCACCCAGCACCGTGATTACTGAGCACCCAGCACCCTGAGTACTGAGCACCCAGCACCCCGAGTACTGAGTACCCAGCACCCTGAGCACTGAGAACCCAGCACCCTGAGCACTGAGCACCCAGCACCCTGAGCACTGAGCACCCAGCACCCGAGTACTGATCACCCAGCACCCTGAGTACTGAGCACCCCACACCCTGAGTACAGAGCACCCAGCACCCCGAGCACTGAGCACCCAGCACCCTGAGCACTGAGCACCCAGCACCCGAGTACTGATCACCCAGCACCCTGAGTACTGAGCACCCCACACCCTGAGTACTGAGCACCCAGCACCCTGAGCACTGAGCACCCAGCACCCTGAGCACTGAGCACACAGCACCCCGAGCACTGCGCACTGAGCACTCAGCAGCACCCAGCACACTGAGTACAGAGCACCCAGCACCCTGAGCACTGATCACCCAGCACCCTGAGTACTTAGCACCGAGTACCCTGAGTACTGAGCACCCAGCACCCCGAGCACTGAGCACCCAGCACCCTGAGTACTGAGCACTGAGCACCAAGCACCCCGAGCACTGAGCACCCAGCACCCTGTGTACTGAGCACTGAGTACCCAGTACCCCGAGCACTGAGACCCAGCACCCTGAGCACTGAGCACCCAGCACCTCGAGTACTGAGCACCCAGCACATCGAGCACTGAGCACCCAGCACCCTGAGCACTGAGCACCCAGTACCCTGAGTACTGAGCACGCAGCACCCCGAGTACTGAGCACCCAGCACCCCGAGCACCCAGCACCCTGAGTACTGAGCACTGAGCACCCAGCACCCCGAGCACTGAGCACCCAGCAACCTGAGCACTGAGCACTAAGCACCCAGCACCCCGAGCACTGAGCACCCAGCACCCTGAGCACTGAGCACCCAGCACCCGAGTACTGAGCACCCAGCACCCTGAGTACTGAGCACCCAGCACCCCGAGCACTGAGCACCCAGCACCCTGAGTACTGAGCACCCAGCACCCTGAGCACTGAGCACCGAGCACCCTGAGCACTGAGCACCCAGCACCCTGAGGACTGAGCACCCAGCACCCCGAGCACTGAGCACACAGCACCCTGAGCACTGAGCACCCTGAGTACTGAGCACTGAGCACCCTGAGTACTGAGCAATGATCACCCTGAGTACTGAGCACCCAGCACCCTGAGTACTGAGCACTGAGCACCCTGAGTACTGAGCAATGATCACCCTGAGTACTGAGCACCCAGCACCCTGAGTACTGAGCACCCAGCAACCTGAGCACTGAGCACCCAGCACCCTGAGCACTGAGCACCCAGAACCCTGAGCACTGAGCACCCAGCACCCTGAGTACTGAGCACCCAGCACCCTGAGCACTGATCACCCAGCACCCAGAGCACTGAGCACTGAGCACCCTGAGTACTGAGCACTGAGCACCCTGAGCACTGAGCACCGAGCACCCTGAGTACTGAGCACTGAGCACCCTGAGCACTGAGCACCGAGCACCCTGAGTACTGAGCACTGAGCACCCTGAGTACTGAGCAATGAGCACCCTGAGTACTGAGCACCCAGCACCCTGAGTACTGAGCACCCAGCAACCTGAGCACTGAACACCGAGCACCCTGAGCACTGAGCACCCAGCACCCTGAGCACTGAGCACCCAGCACCCTGAGCAATGAGCACCCAGCACCCTGAGCACTGAGCACCCAGCACCCTGAGCACTGAGCACCCTGAGTACTGAGCACCTAGCACCCTGAGTACTGAGCACTGAGCACCCTGAGTACTGAGCACCCAGCACCCTGAGTACTGAGCACCCAGCACCCTGAGCAATGAGCACCCTGAGCACTGAGCACCCAGCACCCTGAGCACTGAGCACCCAGCACCCTGAGCACTGAGCACCCTGAGTACTGAGCACTGAGCACCCTGAGTACTGAGCACTGAGCACCCTGAGTACTGAGCACCCAGCACCCTGAGTACTGAGCACCCAGCACCCTGAGCAATGAGCACCCTGAGCACTGAGCATCCAGCACCCTGAGCACTGAGCACCCAGCACCCTGAGCACTGAGCACCCTGAGTACTGAGCACTGAGCACCCTGAGTACTGAGCACTGAGCACCCTGAGTACTGAGCACCCAGCACCCTGAGTACTGAGCACCCAGCACCCTGAGCAATGAGCACCCTGAGTACTGAGCACCCAGCACACTGAGCGCTGAGCACCGAGCACCCCGAGCACTGAGCACCCAGCACCCGGAGTACTGAGCACCCAGCACCCTGAGCACTGAACACACAGCACCCTGAGTACTGAGCACCCCGAGCACTGAGCACCCAGCACCCTGAGCACTGAGGACCCAGCACCCTGAGTACTGAGCTCCCAGCACCCTGAGCACTGAGCACCCAGCACCCTGAGTACTGAGCACACAGCACCCTGAGCACTGAGCAGGCAGCACCCTGAGTACTGAGCATCCAGCACCCCGAGCACTGAGCAGTCAGCACCCTGAGTACTGAGCACTGAGCACCCAGCACCCCGAGCACTGATCACTCAGCACCCTGTGTACTGAGCACTGAGTACCCAGCACCCCGAGCACTGAGCACCCAGCACCCTGAGCACTGAGCACCCTGAGTACTGAGCACCCAGCACCCTGTGCACTGAGCACCCAGCACCCAGAGCACTGAGCACTGAGCACCCTGAGTACTGAGCACCCTGAGCACTGAGCACCGAGCACCCTGAGTACTGAGCACTGAGCACCCTGAGCACTGAGCACCCAGCACCCTGAGTACTGAGTACTGAGCACCCAGCACCCTGAGCACTGAGGACCGAGCACCCTGAGTACTAAGCACCCAGCACCCTGAGTACTGAGCACCCAGCACCCTGAGCACTGAGCACCCAGCACGCTGAGTACTGAGCACTGAGCACGGTGAGTACTGAGCACCGAGCACCCAGAGCACTGAACACCCAGCACGCTGAGTACTGCGCACTGAGCACCCTGAGTACTGAGCACAGAGCACCCTGAGTACTGAGCACCCAGCACTCTGAGCACTGAGCACCCAGCACCCTGAGCACTGAGCACCCAGTACCCCGAGCACTGAGAACCCAGCACCCCGAGCACTGAGCACCCAGCACCTCGAGCACTGAGCACTGAGCACCCTACGTACTGAGCACTGAGCACACTGAGTACTAAGCACCCAGCACCCTGAGTACTGAGCACCCAGCTCCCTGAGGACTGAGCAACCAGCACCATGAGTACTGAGCACCCAGCGTACTGAGCACCGAGCACCCCGAGCACTGAGCACCCAGCACCCTGAGTACTGAGCACCGAGCACCCTGAGGACTGAGCACCCAGCACCCTGAGTACTGAGCACCCAGCGTACTGAGCACCGACAACCCAGCAACCTGAGTACTGAGCACCCAGCACACTGAGCACTGAGCACCCAGCACCCTGAGTACTGAGCACTGAGCACACTGTGTACTGAGCACTGAGCACCCCGAGCACTGAGCACCCAGCACCCCGAGCACCGAGCACCCAGCACCCTGTGCACTGAGCACCCAGCACCCTGAGTACTGAGCACCCAACGTACTGAGCACCGAGCACCCTGAGCACTGAGCACCCAGCACCCTGAGTACTGAGCACCCAGCACCCTGAGCAATGAGCACCCTGAGTACTGAGCACCCAGCACCTTGAGCACTGAGCACAGAGCACCCCGAGCACTGAGCACCCAGCACCCGGAGTACTGAGCACCCAGCACCCTGAGTACTAAGCACCGAGCACCCTGAGTACTGAGCACCCAGCACCCTGAGCACTGAACACACAGCACCCTGAGTACTGAGCACCCCGAGCACTGAGCACCCAACACCCTGAGTACAGAGCACCGAGCACCCCGAGCACTGAGCACCCAGCACCCCGAGCACTGAGCAACCAGGACCCCGAGCACTGAGCACCCAGCACCGTGATTACTGAGCACCCAGCACCCTGAGTACTGAGCACCCAGCACCCCGAGCACTGAGTACCCAGCACCCTGAGCACTGAGAACCCAGCACCCTGAGCACTGAGCACCCAGCACCCTGAGCACTGAGCACCCAGCACCCGAGTACTGATCACCCAGCACCCTGAGTACTGAGCACCCCACACCCTGAGTACTGAGCACCCAGCACCCCGAGCACTGAGCACCCAGCACCCTGAGCACTGATCACCCAGCACCCGAGTACTGATCACCCAGCACCCTGAGTACTGAGCACCTCACACCCTGAGTACTGAGCACCCAGCACCCTGAGCACTGAGCACCCAGGACCCTGAGCACTGAGCACCCAGCACCCCGAGCACTGCGCACTGAGCACCCAGGAGCACCCAGCACACTGAGTACTGAGCACCCAGCACCCTGAGCACTGATCACCCAGCACCCTGAGTACTGAGCACCGAGTACCCTGAGTACTGAGCACCCAGCACCCCGAGCACTGAGCACCCAGCACCCTGAGTACTGAGCACTGAGCACCCAGCACCCCGAGCACTGAGCACCCAGCACCCTGTGTACTGAGCACTGAGTACCCAGTACCCCGAGCACTGAGACCCAGCACCCTGAGCACTGAGCACACAGCACCTCGAGTACTGAGCACCCAGCACATCGAGCACTGAGCACCCAGCACCCTGAGCACTGAGCACCCAGCACCCTGAGTACTGAGCACGCAGCACCCCGAGTACTGAGCACCCAGCACCCCGAGCACCGAGCACACTGAGTACTAAGCACCGAGCACCCTGAGCACTGAGCACACAGCACCCTGAGCACTGAGCACAGAGCAACCTGAGTACTGAGCACCCAGCACCCCGAGCACTGAGCACCCACCACCCTGAGTACTGAGCCCCCAGCACCCCGAGCACTGAGCACCCAGCACCCTGAGTACTGAGCACCCAGCACCCCGAGCACTGAGCACCGAGCACCCTGAGTACTGAGCACCCAGCACCCTGAGCACTGAGCACCCAGCACAATGAGTACTGAGAACCCAGCACGCTGATTACTGAGCACCAAGCACCCCGAGCTCTGAGCAACAAGCACCCCGAGCACTGAGCACCCAACACCCCGAACACTGAGCACCCAGCACCCTGAATACTAAGCATCCAGCACCCTGAGTACTGAGAACCCAGCACCCTGAGTACTGAGCACCTAGCACCCTGAGTACTGAGCACACAGCGTACTGAGCACCGAGCACCCCGAGCACTGAGCACAAAGCACCCTGAGCACTGAGCACCCTGCACCCTGAGTACTGAGCACCCAGCACCCTGAGTACTGAGCACCCAGCACCCTGAGTACTGAGCACCCAGCGTACTGAGCACCGAGCACCCAGCACCCTGAGTACTGAGCACCAAGCACCCTGAGCACTGAGCACCCAGCACCCTGAGTACTGAGCACTGAGCACCCCGAGTACTGAGCACCGAGCACCCCGAGCACTGAGCACCAAGCACCCCGAGCACCGAGCACCCTGAGTACTGAGCACCCAGCACCCTGAGCACTGAGCACCCAGCACCCTGAGCACTGAGCACCCAGCACCCTGAGCACTGAGCACCCAGCAACCTGAGTACTGAGCACCGAGCACCCCGAGCACTGAGCACACAGAACCCTGAGCACTGAGCACCCTTAGTACTGAGCACTGAGCACCCTGAGTACTGAGCACTGAGCACCCTGAGTACTGAGCACTGAGCACCCTGAGTACTGAGCACCAAGCACCCTGAGTACTGAACACCCAGCACCCTGAGCAATTATCACCCTGAGTACTGAGCACCCAGCACCTTGAGCACTGAGCACCGAGCACCCCGAGCACTGAGCACCCAGCACCCAGAGTACTGAGCACCCAGCACCCTGAGTACTAAGCACCGAGCACCCTGAGTACTGAGCACCCAGCACCCTGAGCACTGAACACACAGCACCCTGAGTACTGAGCACCCCGAGCACTGAGCACGCCACAGCCTGAGTACTGAGCACCAAGCACCCCAAGCACTGAGCACCCAGCACCCCGAGCACTGAGCAACCAGCACCCTGAGCACTGAGCACCCAGCACCCTGAGTACTGAGCACCCAGCACCCTGAGTACTGAGCACCAAGAACCCTGAGCACTGAGTACCCAGCACCCTGAGCACTGAGCACCCCGCACCCTGAGCACTGAGCACCCAGCACCCCGAGCACCGAGCACCCTGAGTACTGAGCACCCAGCACCATGAGCACTGAGCACCCAGGACCCTGAGCACTGAGCACCCAGCACACTGAGTACTGAGCACCAAGCACCCCGAGCACTGAGCACCCAGCACCCCGAGCACTGAGCACCCAGCACCCCGAGCACTGAGCACCCAGCACCCTGAGCACCGAGCACCCAGAGTACTGAGCACCCAGCACCCTGAGCACTGAGCACCCAGCACCCTGAGCACTGAGCACCCAGCAACCTGAGTACTGAGCACCGAGCACCCCGAGCACTGAGCACCCAGAACCCTGAGCACTGAGCACCCTTAGTACTGAGCACTGAGCACCCTGAGTACTGAACACTGAGCACCCTGAGTACTGAACACCCAGCACCCTGAGCAATGATCACCCTGAGTACTGAGCACCCAGCACACTGAGCACTGAGCACCGAGCACCCCGAGCACTGAGCACCCAGCACCCGGAGTACTGAGCACCCAGCACCCTGAGCACTGAACACACAGCACCCTGAGTACTGAGCACCCCGAGCACTGAGCACCCAGCACCCTGAGCACTGAGGACCCAGCACCCTGAGTACTGAGCTCCCAGCACCCTGAGCACTGAGCACCCAGCACCCTGAGTACTGAGCACACAGCACCCTGAGCACTGAGCAGGCAGCACCCTGAGTACTGAGCATCCAGCACCCCGAGCACTGAGCAGTCAGCACCCTGAGTACTGAGCACTGAGCACCCAGCACCCCGAGCACTGATCACTCAGCACCCTGTGTACTGAGCACTGAGTACCCAGCACCCCGAGCACTGAGCACCCAGCACCCTGAGCACTGAGCACCCTGAGTACTGAGCACCCAGCACCCTGTGCACTGAGCACCCAGCACCCAGAGCACTGAGCAATGAGCACCCTGAGTACTGAGCACCCTGAGCACTGAGCACCGAGCACCCTGAGTACTGAGCACTGAGCACCCTGAGCACTGAGCACCCAGCACCCTGAGTACTGAGTACTGAGCACAAAGCACCCTGAGCACTGAGGACCGAGCACCCTGAGTACTAAGCACCCAGCACCCTGAGTACTGAGCACCCAGCACCCTGCGCACTGAGCACCCCGCACGCTGAGTACTGAGCACTGAGCACGGTGAGTACTGAGCACCGAGCACCCAGAGCACTGAACACCCAGCACGCTGAGTACTGCGCACTGAGCACCCTGAGTACTGAGCACAGAGCACCCTGAGTACTGAGCACCCAGCACTCTGAGCACTGAGCACCCAGCACCCTGAGCACTGAGCACCCAGTACCCCGAGCACTGAGAACCCAGCACCCCGAGCACTGAGCACCCAGCACCTCGAGCACTGAGCACTGAGCACCCTACGTACTGAGCACTGAGCACCCTGAGTACTAAGCACCCAGCACCCTGAGTACTGAGCACCCAGCACCCTGAGGACTGAGCAACCAGCACCATGAGTACTGAGCACCTAGCGTAATGAGCACCGAGCACCCCGAGCACTGAGCACCCAGCACCCTGAGTACTGAGCACCAAGCACCCTGAGGACTGAGCACCCAGCACCCTGAGTACTGAGCACCCAGCGTACTGAGCACCGACCACCCAGCAACCTGAGTACTGAGCACCCAGCACACTGAGCAATGAGCACCCAGCACCCTGAGTACTGAGCACTGAGCACCCTGTGTACTGAGCACTGAGCACCCCTAGCACTGAGCACCCAGCACCCCGAGCACCGAGCACCCAGCACCCTGTGCACTGAGCACCCAGCACCCTGAGTACTGACCACCCAACGTACTGAGCACCGAGCACCCTGAGCACTGAGCACCCAGCACCCTGAGTACTGAGCACCCAGCAACCTGAGCAATGAGCACCCTGAGTACTGTGCACCCAGCACCTTGAGCACTGAGCACCGAGCACCCCGAGCACTGAGCACCCAGCACCCGGAGTACTGAGCACCCAGCACCCTGAGTACTAAGCACCGAGCACCCTGAGTACTGAGCACCCAGCACCCTGAGCACTGAACACACAGCACCCTGAGTACTGAGCACCCCGAGCACTGAGCACCCAACACCCTGAGTACAGAGCACCGAGCACCCCGAGCACTGAGCACCCAGCACCCCGAGCACTGAGCAACCAGCACCCCGAGCACTGAGCACCCAGCACCGTGATTACTGAGCACCCAGCACCCTGAGTACTGAGCACCCAGCACCCCGAGCACTGAGTACCCAGCACCCTGAGCACTGAGAACCCAGCACCCTGAGCACTGAGCACCCAGCACCCTGAGCACTGAGCACCCAGCACCCGAGTACTGATCACCCAGCACCCTGAGTACTGAGCACCCCACACCCTGAGTACTGAGCACCCAGCACCCCGAGCACTGAGCACCCAGCACCCTGAGCACTGATCACCCAGCACCCGAGTACTCATCACCCAGCACCCTGAGTACTGAGCACCTCACACCCTGAGTACTGAGCACCCAGCACCCTGAGCACTGAGCACCCAGGACCCTGAGCACTGAGCACCCAGCACCCCGAGCACTGCGCACTGAGCACCCAGGAGCACCCAGCACACTGAGTACTGAGCACCCAGCACCCTGAGCACTGATCAACCAGCACCTTGAGTACTGAGCACCGAGTACCCTGAGTACTGAGCACCCAGCACCCCGAGCACTGAGCACCCAGCACCCTGAGTACTGAGCACTGAGCACCCAGCACCCCGAGCACTGAGCACCCAGCACCCTGTGTACTGAGCACTGAGTACCCAGTACCCCGAGCACTGAGACCCAGCACCCTGAGCACTGAGCACACAGCACCTCGAGTACTGAGCACCCAGCACATCGAGCACTGAGCACCCAGCACCCTGAGCACTGAGCACCCAGCACCCTGAGTACTGAGCACGCAGCACCCCGAGTACTGAGCACCCAGCACCCCGAGCACCGAGCACCCTGAGTACTAAGCACCGAGCACCCTGAGCACTGAGCACACAGCACCCTGAGCACTGAGCACCCAGCAACCTGAGTACTGAGCACCCAGCACCCCGAGCACTGAGCACCCACCACCCTGAGTACTGAGCCCCCAGCACCCCGAGCACTGAGCACCCAGCACCCTGAGTACTGAGCACCCAGCACCCCGAGCACTGAGTACCGAGCACCCTGAGTACTGAGCACCCAGCACCCTGAGCACTGAGCACCCAGCACAATGAGTACTGAGAACCCAGCACCCTGATTACTGAGCACCAAGCACCCCGAGCTCTGAGCAACAAGCACCCCGAGCAATGAGCACCCAACACCTCGAACACTGAGCACCCAGCACCCTGAATACTAAGCATCCAGCACCCTGAGTACTGAGCACCCAGCACCCTGAGTACTGAGCACCTAGCACCCTGAGTACTGAGCACACAGCGTACTGAGCACCGAGCACCCCGAGCACTGAGCACACAGCACCCTGAGCACTGAGCACCCTGCACCCTGAGTACTGAGCACCCAGCACCCTGAGTACTGAGCACCCAGCACCCTGAGTACTGAGCACCCAGCGTACTGAGCACCGAGCACCCAGGACCCTGAGTACTGAGCACCAAGCACCCTGAGCACTGAGCACCCAGCACCCTGAGTACTGAGCACTGAGCACCCCGAGTACTGAGCACCGAGCACCCCGAGCACTGAGCACCAAGCACCCCGAGCACCGAGCACCCTGAGTACTGAGCACCCAGCACCCTGAGCACTGAGCACCCAGCACCCTGAGCACTGAGCACCCAGCACCCTGAGCACTGAGCACCCAGCAACCTGAGTACTGAGCACCGAGCACCCCGAGCACTGAGCACCCAGAACCCTGAGCACTGAGCACCCTTAGTACTGAGCACTGAGCACCCTGAGTACTGAGCACTGAGCACCCTGAGTACTGAGCACTGAGCACCCTGAGTACTGAGCACCCAGCACCCTGAGTACTGAACACCCAGCACCCTGAGCAATTATCACCCTGAGTACTGAGCACCCAGCACCTTGAGCACTGAGCACCGAGCACCCCGAGCACTGAGCACCCAGCACCCGGAGTACTGAGCACCCAGCACCCTGAGTACTAAGCACCGAGCACCCTGAGTACTGAGCACCCAGCACCCTGAGCACTGAACACACAGCACCCTGAGTACTGAGCACCCCGAGCACTGAGCACCCAGCAGCCTGAGTACTGAGCACCAAGCACCCCGAGCACTGAGCACCCAGCACCCCGAGCACTGAGCAACCAGCACCCTGAGCACTGAGCACCCAGCACCCTGAGTACTGAGCACCCAGCACCCTGAGTACTGAGCACCAAGAACCCTGAGCACTGAGTACCCAGCACCCTGAGCACTGAGCACCCCGCACCCTGAGCACTGAGCACCCAGCACCCCGAGCACCAAGCACCCTGAGTACTGAGCACCCAGCACCATGAGCACTGAGCACCCAGGACCCTGAGCACTGAGCACCCAGCACACTGAGTACTGAGCACCAAGCACCCCGAGCACTGAGCACCCAGCACCCCGAGCACTGAGCACCCAGCACCCCGAGCACTGAGCACCCAGCACCCTGAGCACCGAGCACCCTGAGTACTGAGCACCCAGCACCCTGAGCACTGAGCACCCAGCACCCTGAGCACTGAGCACCCAGCAACCTGAGTACTGAGCACCGAGCACCCCGAGCACTGAGCACCCAGAACCCTGAGCACTGAGCACCCTTAGTACTGAGCACTGAGCACCCTGAGTACTGAACACTGAGCACCCTGAGTACTGAACACCCAGCACCCTGAGCAATGATCACCCTGAGTACTGAGCACCCAGCACCTTGAGCACTGAGCATGGAGCACCCCGAGCACTGAGCACCCAGCACCCGGAGTACTGAGCACCCAGTACCCTGAGTACTAAACACCGAGCACCCTGAGTACTGAGCACCCAGCACCCTGAGCACTGAACACACAGCACCCTGAGTATTGAGCACCAAGAACCCTGAGCACTGAGTACCCAGCACCCTGAGCACTGAGCACCCAGCAACCTGAGTACTGAGCACTGAGCACCCAGCACCCCGAGCACTGAGCACCCAGCACCCTGAGTACTGAGCACTGAGCACCCAGCACCCCGAGCACTGAGCACCCAGTACCCTGAGTACTGAGCACCCAGCACCCTGAGAACTGAGCACCCAGCACACTGAGTAATGAGCACCCAGCACCCTGAGCACTGATCACCCAGCACCCTGAGTACTGAGCACCGAGTACCCTGAGTACTGAGCACCCAGCACAACGAGGACTGAGCACCCAGCACCCTGAGTACTGAGCACCCAGCACCCTGAGCACTGAGCACCCAGCACTCCGAGCACTGAGCACCCAGCACCCTGTGTACTGAGCACTGAGTACCCAGTACCCCGAGCACTGAGACTCAGCACCCTGAGTACTGAGCACCGAGTACCCAGGGTGCTGGGTGCTCAGTACTCGGGGTGCTCGGTGCTCAGTACTCAGGGTGCTGGGTGCCCAGTACTCAGGGTGCTCTGTGCTCAGTACTCAGGGTGCTCGCTGCTCAGTACTCAGGGTGCTGGGTGTTCAGTGCTCAGGGTGCTGGGTGCTCAGTACTCAGGGTGCTGGGTGCTCAGTGCTCAGGGTGATCGGTGCCCAGTCCTCAGGGTGCTCAGTACTCAGGGTGCTGGGTGCTCAGTGCTCGGGTTGCTCAGTACTCAGGGTGCTGGGTGCTCAGTGCTCGGGGTGCTGGGTGCTCAGTGCTGAGGGTGCTGGGTGCTCTGTGATCAGGATGCTGGGTGCTCAGTGCTCAGTGCTCAGTACTCGGGGTGCTCGGTGCTCAGTACTCAGGGTGCTGGGTGCTCAGTGCTCGGGGTGCCCGGTGCTCAGTGCTCGGGGTGCTCGGTGCTCAGTACTCAGGGTGCTGGATGCTCAATACTCAGGGTGCTGGGTGCTCAGTGCTGGGTGCACATTGCTCAGGGTGCTGGGTTCTCAGTACTCAGGGTGCTGGGTGCTCAGTGCTCGGGGTGCTCGGTGCTCAGTACGTTGGGTGCTCAGTACTCAGGGTGCTGGGTGCTCAGTGCTCAGGGTGCTGGGTGCTCAGTGCTCAGGGTGCTGGGTGCTCAGTGCTCAGGGTGCTGGGTGCTCAGTGCTCAGGGTGCTGGGTGCTCATTACTCAGTGCTCAGGATGCTGGGTGCTCAGTGCTCGGGCTGCTGGGTGCTCAGTGCTCAGGGTGCTGGTTGCTCAGTACTCAGGTTGCTGGGTTCTCAGTACTCAGGGTGCTGGGTGCACAGTGCTAGGGGTACTGGGTGCTCAATGCTCGGGGTCTGGGTGCTCAGTACTCAGGGTGCTGGGTGCTCAGTACTCAGGGTGCTGGGTGCTCAGTGCTCAGGGTGCTGGGTGCTGAGTGCTCTGGGTGCTGGGTGCTCAGTGCTCAGGGTGCTGGGTGCTCAGAGCTCAGGGTGCTGGGTGCTCAGTGCTCGGGGTGCTGGGTGCTGAGTGCTCAGGGTGCTGTGTGCTCAGTGCTCGGGGTGCTCGGTGCTCAGTGCTCTGGGTCCTGGGTGCTCAGTGCTTGTGGTGCTGGGTGCTTAGTACTCAGGGTGCTCAGTGCTCAGTACACAGGGTGCTGGGTGCTCAGTACTCAGGGTGCTCAGTGCTCATGGAGCTCGGTGCTCAGTACTCAGGGTGCTGGGTGCTCAGTACTCAGGGTGCTGGGTGCTCATTCTCGGGGTGATGGGTGCTCAGTGCTCGGGGTGCAGGGAGCTCAGTACTCATGGTACTGGGGGCTCAGTACTCAGGGTGCTGGGTGCTCAGTACTCAGGGTGCTCGGTTCTCAGTACTCAGGGTGCTGGTTGCTCATTCTCAGGGTGCTGGGTGCTCAGTGCTCGGGGTGCTGGGTGCTCAGTACTCAGGGTGCTGGGGGCTCAGTACTCAGGGTGCTGGGTGCTCAGTACTCAGGGTGATCTGTTCTCAGTACTCAGGGTGCTGGGTGCTCAGTGCTCGGGGTGCTGGGTGCTCAGTACTCAGGTTGCTGGGGGCTCAGTACTCAGGGTGCTGGGTGCTCAGTACTCAGGGTGATCTGTTCTCAGTACTCAGGGTGCTGGGTGCTCAGTGCTCGGGGTGCTGGGTGCTCAGTACTCGGGGTGCTCAGTGCTCAGTACTCAGGGTGCTGGGTGCTCAGTACTCAGGGTGCTGGGTGCTCAGTGCTCGGGGTGCTCGGTGCTCAGTACTCAGGGTGCTGGGTGCTCAGTGCTCAGGGTGCTGGGTGCTCAGTGCTCGGGGTCCTCGGTGCTCAGTGCTCAGGGTGCTGGGTGCTCAGTGCTCGGGGTGCTGGGTGCTCAGTGCTCGGGGTGCAGGGTGCTCAGTACTCAGGGTGATGGGTGCTCAGTACTCAGGGTGCTGGGTGCTCAGTACTCAGCGTGCTTTGTGCTCAGTGCTCAGGGTGCTGATTGCTCAGTACTCAGGGTGCTGGGTGCTCAGTACTCAGGGTGCTGGGTGCTCAGTACTCAGGGTGCTGGGTGCTCAGTGCTCGGGGTGCTCGGTGATCAGTACTCAGGGTGCTGAGTGCTCAGTACTCAGGGTGCTGGGTGCTCAGTACTCAGGGTGCTGGGTGCTCTGTGCTCGGGGTGCTGGGTGCTCTGTGCTCAGGGTGCTGGCTGCTCAGTGCTCAGGGTGCTGGGTGCTCAGTACTCAGGGTGCTCGGTGCTCAGTACTCAGGGTGCTGGGTGCTCAGTGCTCAGGGTGCTGGGTGCTCAGTACTCAGGGTGCTGGGTGCTCAGTGCTCAGGGTCCTTGGTGCTCAGTACTCAGGGTTCTCAGTGCTCAGTACTCAGCGTGCTTTGTGCTCAGTGCTCAGGGTGCTGGGTGCTCAGTACTCAGGGTGCTGGGTGCTCAGTACTCACGGTGCTGGGTGCTCAGTACTCAGGGCGCTGGGTGCTCGGTGCTCGGGGTGCTGGGTGCTCAGTGCTGAGGGTGCTCAGTGCTCTGGGAGCTCGGTGCTCAGTACTCAGGGTGCTGGGTGCTCAGTACTCAGTGCTCGGGGTCCTGGGTGCTCCGTGCTTGGGGTCCTGGGTGCTCAGCGCTCTGGGTGCTTAGTGCTCAGTACTCAGGGTGCTCAGTGCTCGGGGTGCTGGGTGCTCAGTACTCAGGGTGCTGGGTGCTCAGTACTCAGGGTGCTGGGTGCTCAGTGCTCAGGGTGCTGGGTGCTCAGTACTCGGGGTGCTCGGTGCTCAGTACTCAGGGTGCTGGGTGCTCAGTACTCAGGATGCTGGGTGCTCAGTACTCAGGGTGCTCGGTGCTCAGTACTCAGGGTGCTGGGTGCTCAGTGCTCAGGGTGCTGGGTGCTAAGTACTCAGGGTGCTGGGTGCTCAGTACTCAGGGTGCTGGGTGCTCAGTGCTCAGGGTGCTGGGTGCTCAGTACTCAGGGTGCTGGGTGCTCAGTGCTCAGGGTGCTGGGTGCTCAGTACTCAGGGTGCTCAGTACTCAGGGTGCTGGGTGCTCAGTACTCAGGGTGCTCAGTATTCAGGGTGCTGGGTGCTCAGTGCTCGGGGTGCTGGGTGCTCAGTACTCAGGGTGCTCAGTACTCAGGGTGCTGGGTGCTCAGTGCTCGGGTTGCTGGGTGCTCAGTGCTCAGGGTGATCGTTGTTCAGTACTCAGGATGCTGGGTGCTCAGTACTCAGGGTGCTGGGTGCTCAGTCCTCAGGGTGCTCAGTGCTGAGGGTGCTGGGTGCTCAGTGCTCGGGGTGCTTGGTGCTCAGTACTCAGGGTGCTCAGCGCTCAGTGCTCGGGGTGCTGGGTGCTCAGTACTCGGGCTGCTCGGTGCTCAGTACTCAGGGTGCTGGGTCCTCAGTACTCAGGATGCTGGGTGCTCAGTACTCAGGGTGCTGGGTGCTCAGTACTCAGGGTGCTGGGTGCTCAGTACTCAGGATGCTGGGTGCTCAGTACTCAGGGTGCTGAGTGCTCAGTACTCAGGGTGCTGGGTGCTCAGTACTCAGGGTGCTGGGTGCTCAGTGCTCGGGGTGCTGGGTGCTCAGTGCTCAGGGTGCTCAGTACTCAGTACTCAGGGTGCTGATTGTTCAGTGCTTGGGGTGCTGGGTGCTCAGTGCTGAGGGTCCTGGGTGCTCAGTGCTCAGGGTGCTGGGTGCTCAGTGCTCGGGTTGCACGGTGCTCAGTGCTCAGGGTGCTGGGTGCTCAGTACTCAGGGTGCTGGGTGCTCAGTGCTCAGGGTGATCGGTGCTCAGTCCTCAGGGTGCTCAGTACTCAGGGTGCTGGGTGCTCAGTGCTCGGGGTGCTGGGTGCTCAGTGCTGAGGGTCCTGGGTGCTCAGTACTCAGGGTGCTCAGTGCTCGGGGAGCTCGGTGCTCAGTAATCAGGGTGCTGGGTGCTCAGTAATCAGTGCTCGGGGTCCTGGGTGCTCCGTGCTTGGGGTGCTGGGTGCTCAGCGCTCTGGGTGCTTTGTGCTCAGTACTCAGGGTGCTGGGTGCTCATTGCTGAGGGTCCTGGGTGCTCAGTACTCAGGGTGCTCAGTACTCAGTACTCAGGGTGCTGGGTGTTCAGTGCTTGGGGTGCTGGGTGCTCAGTGCTCAGGGTGCTGGGCGCTCAGTGCTCAGGGTGCTGGGTGCTCAGTAGTCAGGGTGCTGGGTGCTCAGTACTCAGGGTGCTGGGTGCTCAGTGCTCAGGGTGCTGGGTGCTCAGTACTCGGGGTGCTCGGTGCTCAGTACTCAGGGTGCTGGGTTCTCAGTACTCAGGGTGCTGGATGCTCAATACTCAGGGTGCTGGGTGCTCAGTGCTGGGTGCACATTGCTCGGGGTGCTGGGTGCTCAGTACTCAGGGTGCTGGGTGCTCAGTGCTCGGGGTGCTCGGTGCTCAGTACGTTGGGTGCTCAGTACTCAGGGTGCTGGGTGCTCAGTGCTCAGGGTGCTGGGTGCTCAGTGCTCAGGGTGCTGGGTGCTCAGTGCTCAGGGTGCTGGGTGCTCAGTGCTCAGGGTGCTGGGTGCTCATTACTCAGTGCTCAGGATGCTGGGTGCTCAGTGCTCGGGCTGCTGGGTGCTCAGTGCTCAGGGTGCTGGGTGCTCAGTACTCAGGTTGCTGGGTTCTCAGTACTCAGGGTGCTGGGTGCACAGTGCTAGGGGTACTGGGTGCTCAATGCTCGGGGTCTGGGTGCTCAGTACTCAGGGTGCTGGGTGCTCAGTACTCAGGGTGCTGGGTGCTCAGTGCTCAGGGTGCTGGGTGCTGAGTGCTCTGGGTGCTGGGTGCTCAGTGCTCAGGGTGCTGGGTGCTCAGAGCTCAGGGTGCTGGGTGCTCAGTGCTCGGGGTGCTGGGTGCTGAGTGCTCAGGGTGCTGTGTGCTCAGTGCTCGGGGTGCTCGGTGCTCAGTGCTCTGGGTCCTGGGTGCTCAGTGCTTGTGGTGCTGGGTGCTTAGTACTCAGGGTGCTCAGTGCTCAGTACACAGGGTGCTGGGTGCTCAGTACTCAGGGTGCTCAGTGCTCATGGAGCTCGGTGCTCAGTACTCAGGGTGCTGGGTGCTCAGTACTCAGGGTGCTGGGTGCTCATTCTCGGGGTGATGGGTGCTCAGTGCTCGGGGTGCAGGGAGCTCAGTACTCATGGTACTGGGGGCTCAGTACTCAGGGTGCTGGGTGCTCAGTACTCAGGGTGCTCGGTTCTCAGTACTCAGGGTGCTGGTTGCTCATTCTCAGGGTGCTGGGTGCTCAGTGCTCGGGGTGCTGGGTGCTCAGTACTCAGGGTGCTGGGGGCTCAGTACTCAGGGTGCTGGGTGCTCAGTACTCAGGGTGATCTGTTCTCAGTACTCAGGGTGCTGGGTGCTCAGTGCTCGGGGTGCTGGGTGCTCAGTACTCAGGTTGCTGGGGGCTCAGTACTCAGGGTGCTGGGTGCACAGTACTCAGGGTGATCTGTTCTCAGTACTCAGGGTGCTGGGTGCTCAGTGCTCGGGGTGCTGGGTGCTCAGTACTCGGGGTGCTCAGTGCTCAGTACTCAGGGTGCTGGGTGCTCAGTACTCAGGGTGCTGGGTGCTCAGTGCTCGGGGTGCTCGGTGCTCAGTACTCAGGGTGCTGGGTGCTCAGTGCTCAGGGTGCTGGGTGCTCAGTGCTCGGGGTCCTCGGTGCTCAGTGCTCAGGGTGCTGGGTGCTCAGTGCTCGGGGTGCTGGGTGCTCAGTGCTCGGGGTGCAGGGTGCTCAGTACTCAGGGTGATGGGTGCTCAGTACTCAGGGTGCTGGGTGCTCAGTACTCAGCGTGCTTTGTGCTCAGTGCTCAGGGTGCTGATTGCTCAGTACTCAGGGTGCTGGGTGCTCAGTACTCAGGGTGCTGGGTGCTCAGTACTCAGGGTGCTGGGTGCTCAGTGCTCGGGGTGCTCGGTGATCAGTACTCAGGGTGCTGAGTGCTCAGTACTCAGGGTGCTGGGTGCTCAGTACTCAGGGTGCTGGGTGCTCTGTGCTCGGGGTGCTGGGTGCTCTGTGCTCAGGGTGCTGGCTGCTCAGTGCTCAGGGTGCTGGGTGCTCAGTACTCAGGGTGCTCGGTGCTCAGTACTCAGGGTGCTGGGTGCTCAGTGCTCAGGGTGCTGGGTGCTCAGTACTCAGGGTGCTGGGTGCTCAGTGCTCAGGGTCCTTGGTGCTCAGTACTCAGGGTGCTCAGTGCTCAGTACTCAGCGTGCTTTGTGCTCAGTGCTCAGGGTGCTGGGTGCTCAGTACTCAGGGTGCTGGGTGCTCAGTACTCACGGTGCTGGGTGCTCAGTACTCAGGGCGCTGGGTGCTCGGTGCTCGGGGTGCTGGGTGCTCAGTGCTGAGGGTGCTCAGTGCTCTGGGAGCTCGGTGCTCAGTACTCAGGGTGCTGGGTGCTCAGTACTCAGTGCTCGGGGTCCTGGGTGCTCCGTGCTTGGGGTGCTGGGTGCTCAGCGCTCTGGGTGCTTAGTGCTCAGTACTCAGGGTGCTCAGTGCTCGGGGTGCTGGGTGCTCAGTACTCAGGGTGCTGGGTGCTCAGTACTCAGGGTGCTGGGTGCTCAGTGCTCAGGGTGCTGGGTGCTCAGTACTCGGGGTGCTCGGTGCTCAGTACTCAGGGTGCTGGGTGCTCAGTACTCAGGATGCTGGGTGCTCAGTACTCAGGGTGCTCGGTGCTCAGTACTCAGGGTGCTGGGTGCTCAGTGCTCAGGGTGCTGGGTGCTAAGTACTCAGGGTGCTGGGTGCTCAGTACTCAGGGTGCTGGGTGCTCAGTGCTCAGGGTGCTGGGTGCTCAGTACTCAGGGTGCTGGGTGCTCAGTGCTCAGGGTGCTGGGTGCTCAGTACTCAGGGTGCTCAGTACTCAGGGTGCTGGGTGCTCAGTACTCAGGGTGCTCAGTATTCAGGGTGCTGGGTGCTCAGTGCTCGGGGTGCTGGGTGCTCAGTACTCAGGGTGCTCAGTACTCAGGGTGCTGGGTGCTCAGTGCTCGGGTTGCTGGGTGCTCAGTGCTCAGGGTGATCGTTGTTCAGTACTCAGGATGCTGGGTGCTCAGTACTCAGGGTGCTGGGTGCTCAGTCCTCAGGGTGCTCAGTGCTGAGGGTGCTGGGTGCTCAGTGCTCGGGGTGCTTGGTGCTCAGTACTCAGGGTGCTCAGCGCTCAGTGCTCGGGGTGCTGGGTGCTCAGTACTCGGGCTGCTCGGTGCTCAGTACTCAGGGTGCTGGGTCCTCAGTACTCAGGATGCTGGGTGCTCAGTACTCAGGGTGCTGGGTGCTCAGTACTCAGGGTGCTGGGTGCTCAGTACTCAGGATGCTGGGTGCTCAGTACTCAGGGTGCTGAGTGCTCAGTACTCTGGGTGCTGGGTGCTCAGTACTCAGGGTGCTGGGTGCTCAGTGCTCGGGGTGCTGGGTGCTCAGTGCTCAGGGTGCTCAGTACTCAGTACTCAGGGTGCTGATTGTTCAGTGCTTGGGGTGCTGGGTGCTCAGTGCTGAGGGTCCTGGGTGCTCAGTGCTCAGGGTGCTTTGTGCTCAGTGCTCGGGTTGCACGGTGCTCAGTGCTCAGGGTGCTGGGTGCTCAGTACTCAGGGTGCTGGGTGCTCAGTGCTCAGGGTGATCGGTGCTCAGTCCTCAGGGTGCTCAGTACTCAGGGTGCTGGGTGCTCAGTGCTCGGGGTGCTGGGTGCTCAGTGCTGAGGGTCCTGGGTGCTCAGTACTCAGGGTGCTCAGTGCTCGGGGAGCTCGGTGCTCAGTAATCAGGGTGCTGGGTGCTCAGTAATCAGTGCTCGGGGTCCTGGGTGCTCCGTGCTTGGGGTGCTGGGTGCTCAGCGCTCTGGGTGCTTTGTGCTCAGTACTCAGGGTGCTGGGTGCTCATTGCTGAGGGTCCTGGGTGCTCAGTACTCAGGGTGCTCAGTACTCAGTACTCAGGGTGCTGGGTGTTCAGTGCTTGGGGTGCTGGGTGCTCAGTGCTCAGGGTGCTGGGCGCTCAGTGCTCAGGGTGCTGGGTGCTCAGTAGTCAGGGTGCTGGGTGCTCAGTACTCAGGGTGCTGGGTGCTCAGTGCTCAGGGTGCTGGGTGCTCAGTACTCGGGGTGCTCGGTGCTCAGTACTCAGGGTGCTGGGTTCTCAGTACTCAGGGTGCTGGGTGCTCAGTACTCAGGGTGCTCGGTGCTCAGTACTCAGGGTGCTGGGTGCTCAGTGCTCAGGGTGCTGGGTGCTAAGTACTCAGGGTGCTGGGAGCTCAGTACTCAGGGTGCTGGGTGCTCACTGCTCAGGGTGCTGGGTGCTCAGTACTCAGGGTGCTGGGTGCTCAGTGCTCGGGGTGCTGGGTGCTCAGTGCTGAGGGTGCTGGGTGCTCACTGCTCAGGGTGCTGGGTGCTCAGTACTCAGGGTGCTGGGTGCTCAGTACTCAGGGTGCTGGGTGCTCAGTGCTCGGGGTGCTGGGTGCTCAGTACTCAGGGTGCTCAGTACTCAGGGTGCTGGGTGCTCAGTGCTTGGGTTGCTGGGTGCTCAGTGCTCAGGGTGATCGGTGCTCAGTACTCAGGATGCTGGGTGCTCAGTACTCAGGGTGCTGGGTGCTCAGTCCTCAGGGTGCTCAGTGCTCAGGGTGCTGGGTGCTCAGTCCTCGGGGTGCTCGGTGCTCAGTACTCAGGTTGCTGAGTGCTCAGTACTCAGGGTGCTGGGTGCTCAGTACTCACGGTGTTGGGTGCTCAGTGCTCGGGGTGCTGGGTGCTCAGTGCTCAGGGTGCTGGCTGCTCAGTGCTCAGGGTGCTGGGTGCTCAGTTCTCAGGGTGCTCGGTGCTCAGTACTCAGGGTGCTCAGCGCTCAGTACTCAGCGTGCTGGGTGCTCAGTGCTCAGGGTCCTTGGTGCTCAGTACTCAGGGTGCTCAGTGCTCAGTACTCAGCGTGCTTTGTGCTCAGTGCTCAGGGTGCTCGGTGCTCAGTACTCAGGGTGCTGGGTGCTCAGTACTCAGTGCTAGGGGTCCTGGGTGCTCCGTGCTTGGGGTGCTGGGTGCTCAGCGCTCTGGGTGCTTAGTGCTCAGTACTCAGGGTGCTCAGTGCTCGGGGTGCTGGGTGCTCAGTACTCGGGATGCTGGGTGCTCAGTACTCAGGGTGCTGGGTGCTCAGTGCTCAGGGTGCTGGGTGCTCAGTGCTCAGGGTGATCGGTGCTCAGTACTCAGGTTGCTGGGTGCTCAGTGCTCAGGGTGCTGGGTGCTCAGTCCTCAGGGTGCTCAGTGCTCAGGGTGCTGGGTGCTCAGTGCTCGGGGTGCTCGGCGCTCAGTACTCAGGGTGCTGAGTGCTCAGTACTCAGGGTGCTGGGTGCTCAGTACTCAGGGTGCTGGGTGCTCAGGACTCAGGGGGCTGGGTGCTCAGTGCTCAGGGTGCTGGGTGCTCAGTACTCAGGGTGCTCGGTGCTCAGTACTCAGGGTTCTCAGTGCTCAGTGTTCAGGGTGCTGGGTGCTCAGTACTCAGGGTGCTGGGTGCTCAGTACTCAGGGTGCTGGGTGCTCAGGACTCAGGGGGCTGGGTGCTCAGTGCTCAGGGTGCTGGGTGCTCAGTACTCAGGGTGCTTGGTGCTCAGTACTCAGGGTTCTCAGTGCTCCGTGCTCAGGGTGCTGGGTGCTCAGTGCTCGGGGTGTTTGGTGCTCAGTGCTCGGGGTGCTTGGTGCTCAGTGCTCAGTGCTCAGGGTGCTGGGTGCTCAGTGCTCAGTGCTCAGGGTGCTGGGTGCTCAGTCCTCGGGGTGCTCGGTGCTCAGTACTCAGGGTGCTGAGTGCTCAGTACTCAGGGTGCTGGGTGCTCATTACTCACGGTGCTGGGTGCTCAGTGCTCGGGGTGCTGGGTGCTCAGTGCTCAGGGTGCTGGCTGCTCAGTGCTCAGGGTGCTGGGTGCTCAGTACTCAGGGTGCTCGGTGCTCAGTACTCAGGGTGCTCAGCGCTCAGTACTCAGCGTCCTGGGTGCTCAGTGCTCAGGGTCCTTGGTGCTCAGTACTCAGGGTGCTCAGTGCTCAGTACTCAGCGTGCTTTGTGCTCAGTGCTCAGGGTGCTAGGTGCTCAGTACTCAGGGTGCTGGGTGCTCAGTACTCAGGGTGCTGGGTGCTCAGTACTCAGGGTGCTCGGTGCTCAGTACTCAGGGTGCTGGGTTCTCAGTGCTCAGGGTGCTGGGTGCTAAGTACTCAGGGTGCTGGGTGCTCAGTACTCAGGGTGCTGGGTGCTCAGTGCTCAGGGTGCTGGGTGCTCAGTACTCAGGGTGCTGGGTGCTCAGTACTCAGGGTGCTCAGTACTCAGGGTGCTGGCTGCTCAGTACTCAGGGTGCTCAGTACTCAGGGTGCTGGGTGCTCAGTGCTCGGGTTGCTGGGTGCTCTGTGCTCAGGGTGATCGGTGCTCAGTACTCAGGATGCTGGGTGCTCAGTCCTCGGGGTGCTCGGTGCTCAGTACTCAGGGTGCTGAGTGCTCAGTACTCAGGGTGCTGGGTGCTCATTACTCACGGTGCTGGGTGCTCAGTGCTCGGGGTGCTGGGTGCTCAGTGCTCAGGGTGCTGGCTGCTCAGTGCTCAGGGTGCTGGGTGCTCAGTACTCAGGGTGCTCGGTGCTCAGTACTCAGGGTGCTCAGCGCTCAGTACTCAGCGTCCTGGGTGCTCAGTGCTCAGGGTCCTTGGTGCTCAGTACTCAGGGTGCTCAGTGCTCAGTACTCAGCGTGCTTTGTGCTCAGTGCTCAGGGTGCTAGGTGCTCAGTACTCAGGGTGCTGGGTGCTCAGTACTCAGGGTGCTGGGTGCTCAGTACTCAGGGTGCTCGGTGCTCAGTACTCAGGGTGCTGGGTTCTCAGTGCTCAGGGTGCTGGGTGCTAAGTACTCAGGGTGCTGGGTGCTCAGTACTCAGGGTGCTGGGTGCTCAGTGCTCAGGGTGCTGGGTGCTCAGTACTCAGGGTGCTGGGTGCTCAGTAATCAGGGTGCTCAGTACTCAGGGTGCTGGCTGCTCAGTACTCAGGGTGCTCAGTACTCAGGGTGCTGGGTGCTCAGTGCTCGGGGTGCTGGGTGCTCAGTACACAGGGTGCTCAGTACTCAGGGTGCTGGGTGCTCAGTGCTCGGGTTGCTGGGTGCTCTGTGCTCAGGGTGATCGGTGCTCAGTACTCAGGATGCTGGGTGCTCAGTACTCAGGGTGCTGGGTGCTCAGTCCTCAGGGTGCTCAGTGCTCAGGGTGCTGGGTGCTCAGTGCTCGGGGTGCTCGGTGCTCAGTACTCAGGGTGCTGAGTGATCAGTACTCAGGGTGCTGGGTGCTCAGTACTCAGGGTGCTGGGTGCTCAGTGCTCGGGGTGCTGGGTGCTCTGTGCTCAGGGTGCTGGCTGCTCAGTGCTCAGGGTGCTGGGTGCTCAGTACTCAGGGTGCTCGGTGCTCAGTACTCAGGGTGCTGGGTGCTCAGTGCTCAGGGTGCTGGGTGCTCAGTACTCAGGGTGCTGGGTGCTCAGTGCTCAGGGTCCTTGGTGCTCAGTACTCAGGGTGCTCAGTGCTCAGTACTCAGCGTGCTTTGTGCTCAGTACTCAGGGTGCTGGGTGCTCAGTACTCAGGGTGCTGGGTGCTCAGTACTCACGGTGCTGGGTGCTCAGTACTCAGGGCGCTGGGTGCTCGGTGCTCGGGGTGCTGGGTGCTCATTGCTGAGGGTGCTGGGTGCTCTGAGATCGGGGTGCTGGGTGCTCAGTACTCAGGGTGCTCAGTGCTCTGGTAGCTCGGTGCTCAGTACTCAGGGTGCTGGGTGCTCAGTACTCAGTGCTCGGGGTCCTGGGTGCTCCGTGCTTGGGGTGCTGGGTGCTCAGCGCTCTGGGTGCTTAGTGCTCAGTACTCAGGGTGCTCAGTGCTCGGGGTGCTGGGTGCTCAGTACTCAGGGTGCTGG
This sequence comes from Microtus oregoni, assembly GCF_018167655.1. Lineage (NCBI taxonomy): Eukaryota > Metazoa > Chordata > Mammalia > Rodentia > Cricetidae > Microtus > Microtus oregoni. The sequence goes on along the minus strand of NW_024544028.1, from coordinate 1,011,120 downwards.
GTGCTCAGTACTCAGGGTGCTGGGTGCTCAGTGCTCTGGGTGCTGGGTGCTCAGTACTCGGGGTGCTCGGTGCTCAGTACTCAGGGTGCTGGGTGCTCAGTACTCAGGATGCTGGGTGCTCAGTACTCAGGGTGCTCGATGCTCAGTACTCAGGGTGCTGGGTGCTCAGTGCTCAGGGTGCTGGGTGCTAAGTACTCAGGGTGCTGGGTGCTCAGTACTCAGGGTGCTGTGTGCTCAGTGCTCAGGGTGCTGGGTGCTCAGTACTCAGGGTGCTGGGTGCTCAGTGCTCAGGGTGCTGGGTGCTCAGTACTCAGGGTGCTCAGTATTCAGGGTGCTGGGTGCTCAGTACTCAGGGTGCTCAGTATTCAGGGTGCTGGGTGCTCAGTGCTCGGGGTGCTGGGTGCTCAGTACTCAGGGTGCTCAGTACTCAGGGTGCTGGGTGCTCAGTGCTCGGGTTGCTGGGTGCTCAGTGCTCAGGGTGATCGGTGCTCAGTACTCAGGATGCTGGGTGCTCAGTACTCAGGGTGCTGGGTGCTCAGTCCTCAGGGTGCTCAGTGCTGAGGGTGCTGGGTGCTCAGTGCTCGGGGTGCTCGGTGCTCAGTACTCAGGGTGCGGAGTGCTCAGTACTCAGGGTGCTGGGTGCTCAGTACTCAGGGTGCTGGGTGCTCAGTGCTCGGGGTGCTGGGTGCTCAGTGCTCAGGGTGCTGGCTGCTCAGTGCTCAGGGTTCTGGGTGCTCAGTACTCATGGTGCTTGGTGCTCAGTACTCAGGGTGCTCAGCGCTCAGTGCTCGGGGTGCTGGGTGCTCAGTACTCGGGCTGCTCGGTGATCAGTACTCAGGGTGCTGAGTGCTCAGTACTCAGGGTGCTGGGTGCTCAGTACTCAGGGTGCTGGGTGATCAGTGCTCGGGGTGCTGGGTGCTCAGTGCTCAGGGTGCTCAGTACTCAGTACTCAGGGTGCTGGGTGTTCAGTGCTTGCGGTGCTGGGTGCTCAGTGCTGAGGGTCCTGGGTGCTCAGTGCTCAGGGTGCTGGGTGCTCAGTGCTCGGGTTGCTCGGTGCTCAGTGCTCAGGGTGCTGGGTGCTCAGTACTCAGGGTGCTGGGTGCTCAGTGCTCAGGGTGATCGGTGCTCAGTCCTCAGGGTGCTCAGTACTCAGGGTGCTGGGTGCTCAGTGCTCGGCGTGCTGGGTGCTCAGTGCTGAGGGTCCTGGGTGCTCAGTACGCAGGGTGCTCAGTGCTCGGGGAGCTCGGTTCTCAGTAATCAGGGTGCTGGGTGCTCAGTAATCAGTGCTCGGGGTCCTGGGTGCTCCGTGCTTGGGGTGCTGGGTGCTCAGCGCTCTGGGTGCTTTGTGCTCAGTACTCAGGGTGCTGGGTGCTCAGTGCTGAGGGTCCTGGGTGCTCAGTACTCAGGGTGCTCAGTACTCAGTACTCAGGGTGCTGGGTGTTCAGTGCTTGGGGTGCTGGGTGCTCAGTGCTCAGGGTGCTGGGCGCTCAGTGCTCGGGGTGCTGGGTGCTCAGTACTCAGGGTGCTGGGTGCTCAGTACTCAGGGTGCTGGGTGCTCAGTGCTCAGGGTGCTGGGTGCTCAGTACTCGGGGTGCTCGGTGCTCAGTACTCAGTGTGCTGGGTGCTCAGTACTCAGGGTGCTGGGTGCTCAGTACTCAGGGTGCTCGGTGCTCAGTACTCAGGGTGCTGGGTGCTCAGTGCTCAGGGTGCTGGGTGCTAAGTACTCAGGGTGCTGGGAGCTCAGTACTCAGGGTGCTGGGTGCTCACTGCTCAGGATGCTGGGTGCTCAGTACTCAGGGTGCTGGGTGCTCAGTGCTCGGGGTGCTGGGTGCTCAGTGCTGAGGGTGCTGGGTGCTCACTGCTCAGGGTGCTGGGTGCTCAGTACTCAGGGTGCTGGGTGCTCAGTACTCAGGGTGCTGGGTGCTCAGTGCTCGGGGTGCTGGGTGCTCAGTACTCAGGGTGCTCAGTACTCAGGGTGCTGGGTGCTCAGTGCTTGGGTTGCTGGGTGCTCAGTGCTCAGGGTGATCGGTGCTCAGTACTCAGGATGCTGGGTGCTCAGTACTCAGGGTGCTGGGTGCTCAGTCCTCAGGGTGCTCAGTGCTCACGGTGGTGGGTGCTCAGTCCTCGGGGTGCTCGGTGCTCAGTACTCAGGGTGCTGAGTGCTCAGTACTCAGGGTGCTGGGTGCTCAGTACTCACGGTGCTGGGTGCTCAGTGCTCGGGGTGCTGGGTGCTCAGTGCTCAGGGTGCTGGCTGCTCAGTGCTCAGGGTGCTGGGTGCTCAGTACTCAGGGTGCTCGGTGCTCAGTACTCAGGGTGCTCAGCGCTCAGTACTCAGCGTGCTGGGTTCTCAGTGCTCAGGGTCCTTGGTGCTGTGTACTCAGGGTGCTCAGTGCTCAGTACTCAGCGTGCTTTGTGCTCAGTGCTCAGGGTGCTGGGTGCTCAGTACTCAGGGTGCTGGGTGCTCAGTGCTCAGGGTGCTGGGTGCTCAGTACTCGGGGTGCTCGGTGCTCAGTACTCAGGGTGCTGGGTGCTCAGTACTCAGGATGCTGGGTGCTCAGTACTCAGGGTGCTCGGTTCTCAGTACTCAGGGTGCTGGGTGCTCAGTGCTCAGGGTGCTGGGTGCTAAGTACTCAGGGTGCTGGTTGCTCAGTACTCAGGGTGCTGGGTGCTCAGTGCTCAGGGTGCTGGGTGCTCAGTACTCAGGGTGCTGGGTGCTCAGTGCTCAGGGTGCTGGGTGCTCAGTACTCAGGGTGCTCAGTACTCAGGGTGCTGGGGGCTCAGTACTCAGGGTGCTGGGTGCTCAATCCTCAGGGTGCTCAGTGCTGAGGGTGCTGGGTGCTCAGTGCTCGGGGTGCTCGGTGCTCAGTACTCAGGGTGCTGAGTGCTCAGTACTCAGGGTGCTGGGTGCTCAGTACTCAGGGTGCTGGGTGCTCAGTGCTCGGGGTGCTGGGTGCTCAGTGCTCAGGGTGCTGGCTGCTCAGTGCTCAGGGTTCTGGGTGCTCAGTACTCATGGTGCTTGGTGCTCAGTACTCAGGGTGCTCAGCGCTCAGTGCTCGGGGTGCTGGGTGCTCAGTACTCGGGCTGCTCGGTGCTCAGTACTCAGGGTGCTGGGTCCTCAGTACTCAGGATGCTGGGTGCTCAGTACTCAGGGTGCTGGGTGCTCAGTACTCAGGATGCTGGGTGCTCAGTACTCAGGGTGCTGAGTGCTCAGTACTCAGGGTGCTGGGTGCTCAGTACTCAGGGTGCTGGGTGCTCAGTGCTCAGGGTGCTGGCTGCTCAGTGCTCAGGGTTCTGGGTGCTCAGTACTCATGGTGCTTGGTGCTCAGTACTCAGGGTGCTCAGCGCTCAGTGCTCGGGGTGCTGGGTGCTCAGTACTCGGGCTGCTCGGTGCTCAGTACTCAGGGTGCTGGGTCCTCAGTACTCAGGATGCTGGGTGCTCAGTACTCAGGGTGCTGGGTGCTCAGTACTCAGGATGCTGGGTGCTCAGTACTCAGGGTGCTGAGTGCTCAGTACTCAGGGTGCTGGGTGCTCAGTACTCAGGGTGCTGGGTGCTCAGTGCTCAGGGTGCTCAGTACTCAGTACTCAGGGTGCTGGGTGTTCAGTGCTTGGGGTGCTGGGTGCTCAGTGCTGAGGGTCCTGGGTGCTCAGTGCTCAGGGTGCTGGGTGCTCAGTGCTCGGGTTGCTCGGTGCTCAGTGCTCAGGGTGCTGGGTGCTCAGTACTGAGGGTGCTGGGTGCTCAGTGCTCAGGGTGATCGGTGCTCAGTCCTCAGGGTGCTCAGTACTCAGGGTGCTGGGTGCTCAGTGCTTGGGTTGCTGGGTGCTCAGTGCTCAGGGTGATCGGTGCTCAGTACTCAGGATGCTGGGTGCTCAGTACTCAGGGTGCTGGGTGCTCAGTCCTCAGGGTGCTCAGTGCTCACGGTGGTGGGTGCTCAGTCCTCGGGGTGCTCGGTGCTCAGTACTCAGGGTGCTGAGTGCTCAGTACTCAGGGTGCTGGGTGCTCAGTACTCACGGTGCTGGGTGCTCAGTGCTCGGGGTGCTGGGTGCTCAGTGCTCAGGGTGCTGGCTGCTCAGTGCTCAGGGTGCTGGGTGCTCAGTACTCAGGGTGCTCGGTGCTCAGTACTCAGGGTGCTCAGCGCTCAGTACTCAGCGTGCTGGGTTCTCAGTGCTCAGGGTCCTTGGTGCTGTGTACTCAGGGTGCTCAGTGCTCAGTACTCAGCGTGCTTTGTGCTCAGTGCTCAGGGTGCTGGGTGCTCAGTACTCAGGGTGCTGGGTGCTCAGTGCTCAGGGTGCTGGGTGCTCAGTACTCGGGGTGCTCGGTGCTCAGTACTCAGGGTGCTGGGTGCTCAGTACTCAGGATGCTGGGTGCTCAGTACTCAGGGTGCTCGGTTCTCAGTACTCAGGGTGCTGGGTGCTCAGTGCTCAGGGTGCTGGGTGCTAAGTACTCAGGGTGCTGGTTGCTCAGTACTCAGGGTGCTGGGTGCTCAGTGCTCAGGGTGCTGGGTGCTCAGTACTCAGGGTGCTGGGTGCTCAGTGCTCAGGGTGCTGGGTGCTCAGTACTCAGGGTGCTCAGTACTCAGGGTGCTGGGGGCTCAGTACTCAGGGTGCTGGGTGCTCAATCCTCAGGGTGCTCAGTGCTGAGGGTGCTGGGTGCTCAGTGCTCGGGGTGCTCGGTGCTCAGTACTCAGGGTGCTGAGTGCTCAGTACTCAGGGTGCTGGGTGCTCAGTACTCAGGGTGCTGGGTGCTCAGTGCTCGGGGTGCTGGGTGCTCAGTGCTCAGGGTGCTGGCTGCTCAGTGCTCAGGGTTCTGGGTGCTCAGTACTCATGGTGCTTGGTGCTCAGTACTCAGGGTGCTCAGCGCTCAGTGCTCGGGGTGCTGGGTGCTCAGTACTCGGGCTGCTCGGTGCTCAGTACTCAGGGTGCTGGGTCCTCAGTACTCAGGATGCTGGGTGCTCAGTACTCAGGGTGCTGGGTGCTCAGTACTCAGGATGCTGGGTGCTCAGTACTCAGGGTGCTGAGTGCTCAGTACTCAGGGTGCTGGGTGCTCAGTACTCAGGGTGCTGGGTGCTCAGTGCTCAGGGTGCTGGCTGCTCAGTGCTCAGGGTTCTGGGTGCTCAGTACTCATGGTGCTTGGTGCTCAGTACTCAGGGTGCTCAGCGCTCAGTGCTCGGGGTGCTGGGTGCTCAGTACTCGGGCTGCTCGGTGCTCAGTACTCAGGGTGCTGGGTCCTCAGTACTCAGGATGCTGGGTGCTCAGTACTCAGGGTGCTGGGTGCTCAGTACTCAGGATGCTGGGTGCTCAGTACTCAGGGTGCTGAGTGCTCAGTACTCAGGGTGCTGGGTGCTCAGTACTCAGGGTGCTGGGTGCTCAGTGCTCAGGGTGCTCAGTACTCAGTACTCAGGGTGCTGGGTGTTCAGTGCTTGGGGTGCTGGGTGCTCAGTGCTGAGGGTCCTGGGTGCTCAGTGCTCAGGGTGCTGGGTGCTCAGTGCTCGGGTTGCTCGGTGCTCAGTGCTCAGGGTGCTGGGTGCTCAGTACTGAGGGTGCTGGGTGCTCAGTGCTCAGGGTGATCGGTGCTCAGTCCTCAGGGTGCTCAGTACTCAGGGTGCTGGGTGCTCAGTGCTCGGGGTGCTGGGTGCTCAGTGCTGAGGGTCCTGGGTGCTCAGTACTCAGGGTGCTCAGTGCTCGGGGAGCTTGGTGCTCAGTAATCAGGGTGCTGGGTGCTCAGTAATCAGTGCTCGGGGTCCTGGGTGCTCCGTGCTTGGGGTGCTGGGTGCTCAGCACTCTGGGTGCTTTGTGCTCAGTACTCAGGGTGCTGGGTGCTCAGTGCTGAGGGTCCTGGGTGCTCAGTACTCAGGGTGCTCAGTACTCAGTACTCAGGGTGCTGGGTGTTCAGTGCTTGGGGTGCTGGGTGCTCAGTGCTCAGGGTGCTGGGCGCTCAGTGCTCGGGGTGCTGGGTGCTCAGTACTCAGGGTGCTGGGTGCTCAGTACTCAGGGTGCTGGGTGCTCAGTGCTCAGGGTGCTGGGTGCTCAGTACTCGGGGTGCTCGGTGCTCAGTACTCAGGGTGCTGGGTGCTCAGTACTCAGGGTGCTGGGTGCTCAGTACTCAGGGTGCTGGGTGCTCAGTACTCAGGGTGCTGGGTGCTCAGTGCTCGGGGTGCTGCGTGCTCAGTGCTCAGGGTGCTGGCTGCTCAGTGCTCAGGGTTCTGGGTGCTCAGTACTCATGGTGCTTGGTGCTCATTACTCAGGGTGCTCAGCGCTCAGTGCTCGGGGTGCTGGGTGCTCAGTACTCAGGGTGCTGGGTGCTCAGTACTCAGGGTGCTGGGTGCTCAGTACTCAGGATGCTGGGTGCTCAGTACTCAGGGTGCTGAGTGCTCAGTACTCAGGGTGCTGGGTGCTCAGTACTCAGGGTGCTGGGTGATCAGTGCTCGGGGTGCTGGGTGCTCAGTGCTCAGGGTGCTCAGTACTCAGTACTCAGGGTGCTGGGTGTTCAGTGCTTGGGGTGCTGGGTGCTCAGTGCTGAGGGTCCTGGGTGCTCAGTGCTCAGGGTGCTGGGTGCTCAGTGCTCGGGTTGCTCGGTGCTCAGTGCTCAGGGTGCTGGGTGCTCAGTACTCAGGGTGCTGGGTGCTCAGTGCTCAGGGTGATCGGTGCTCAGTCCTCAGGGTGCTCAGTACTCAGGGTGCTGGGTGCTCAGTGCTCGGGGTGCTGGGTGCTCAGTGCTGAGGGTCCTGGGTGCTCAGTACTCAGGGTGCTCAGTGCTCGGGGAGCTCGGTGCTCAGTAATCAGGGTGCTGGGTGCTCAGTAATCAGTGCTCGGGGTCCTGGGTGCTCCGTGCTTGGGGTGCTGGGTGCTCAGCGCTCTGGGTGCTTTGTGCTCAGTACTCAGGGTGCTGGGTGCTCAGTGCTGAGGGTCCTGGGTGCTCAGTACTCAGGGTGCTCAGTACTCAGTACTCAGGGTGCTGGGTGTTCAGTGCTTGGGGTGCTGGGTGCTCAGTGCTCAGGGTGCTGGGCGCTCAGTGCTCGGGGTGCTGGGTGCTCAGTACTCAGGGTGCTGGGTGCTCAGTACTCAGGGTGCTGGGTGCTCAGTGCTCAGGGTGCTGGGTGCTCAGTACTCGGGGTGCTCGGTGCTCAGTACTCAGGGTGCTGGGTGCTCAGTACTCAGGGTGCTGGGTGCTCAGTACTCAGGGTGCTCGGTGCTCAGTACTCAGGGTGCTGGGTGCTCAGTGCTCAGGGTGCTGGGTGCTAAGTACTCAGGGTGCTGGGAGCTCAGTACTCAGGGTGCTGGGTGCTCACTGCTCAGGGTGCTGGGTGCTCAGTCCTCAGGGTGCTCAGTGCTCAGGGTGCTGGGTGCTCAGTCCTCGGGGTGCTCGGTGCTCAGTACTCAGGTTGCTGAGTGCTCAGTACTCAGGGTGCTGGGTGCTCAGTACTCACGGTGCTGGGTGCTCAGTGCTCGGGGTGCTGGGTGCTCAGTGCTCAGGGTGCTGGCTGCTCAGTGCTCAGGGTGCTGGGTGCTCAGTACTCAGGGTGCTCGGTGCTCAGTACTCAGGGTGCTCAGCGCTCAGTACTCAGCGTGCTGGGTGCTCAGTGCTCAGGGTCCTTGGTGCTCAGTACTCAGGGTGCTCAGTGCTCAGTACTCAGCGTGCTTTGTGCTCAGTGCTCAGGGTGCTCGGTGCTCAGTACTCAGGGTGCTGGGTGCTCAGTACTCAGTGCTAGGGGTCCTGGGTGCTCCGTGCTTGGGGTGCTGGGTGCTCAGCGCTCTGGGTGCTTAGTGCTCAGTACTCAGGGTGCTCAGTGCTCGGGGTGCTGGGTGCTCAGTACTCGGGATGCTGGGTGCTCAGTACTCAGGGTGCTGGGTGCTCAGTGCTCAGGGTGCTGGGTGCTCAGTGCTCAGGGTGATCGGTGCTCAGTACTCAGGTTGCTGGGTGCTCAGTGCTCAGGGTGCTGGGTGCTCAGTCCTCAGGGTGCTCAGTGCTCAGGGTGCTGGGTGCTCAGTGCTCGGGGTGCTCGGCGCTCAGTACTCAGGGTGCTGAGTGCTCAGTACTCAGGGTGCTGGGTGCTCAGTACTCAGGGTGCTGGGTGCTCAGGACTCAGGGGGCTGGGTGCTCAGTGCTCAGGGTGCTGGGTGCTCAGTACTCAGGGTGCTCGGTGCTCAGTACTCAGGGTTCTCAGTGCTCAGTGTTCAGGGTGCTGGGTGCTCAGTACTCAGGGTGCTGGGTGCTCAGTACTCAGGGTGCTGGGTGCTCAGGACTCAGGGGGCTGGGTGCTCAGTGCTCAGGGTGCTGGGTGCTCAGTACTCAGGGTGCTCGGTGCTCAGTACTCAGGGTTCTCAGTGCTCACTGCTCAGGGTGCTGGGTGCTCAGTGCTCGGGGTGTTTGGTGCTCAGTGCTCGGGGTGCTTGGTGCTCAGTGCTCAGTGCTCAGGGTGCTGGGTGCTCAGTGCTCAGTGCTCAGGGTGCTGGGTGCTCAGTCCTCGGGGTGCTCGGTGCTCAGTACTCAGGGTGCTGAGTGCTCAGTACTCAGGGTGCTGGGTGCTCATTACTCACGGTGCTGGGTGCTCAGTGCTCGGGGTGCTGGGTGCTCAGTGCTCAGGGTGCTGACTGCTCAGTGCTCAGGGTGCTGGGTGCTCAGTACTCAGGGTGCTCGGTGCTCAGTACTCAGGGTGCTCAGCGCTCAGTACTCAGCGTCCTGGGTGCTCAGTGCTCAGGGTCCTTGGTGCTCAGTACTCAGGGTGCTCAGTGCTCAGTACTCAGCGTGCTTTGTGCTCAGTGCTCAGGGTGCTCGGTGCTCAGTACTCAGGGTGCTGGGTGCTCAGTACTCAGGGTGCTGGGTGCTCAGTACTCAGGGTGCTCGGTGCTCAGTACTCAGGGTGCTGGGTTCTCAGTGCTCAGGGTGCTGGGTGCTAAGTACTCAGGGTGCTGGGTGCTCAGTACTCAGGGTGCTGGGTGCTCAGTGCTCAGGGTGCTGGGTGCTCAGTACTCAGGGTGCTGGGTGCTCAGTACTCAGGGTGCTCAGTACTCAGGGTGCTGGGTGCTCAGTACTCAGGGTGCTCAGTACTCAGGGTGCTGGGTGCTCAGTGCTCGGGGTGCTGGGTGCTCAGTACACAGGGTGCTCAGTACTCAGGGTGCTGGGTGCTCAGTGCTCGGGTTGCTGGGTGCTCTGTGCTCAGGGTGATCGGTGCTCAGTACTCAGGATGCTGGGTGCTCAGTACTCAGGGTGCTGGGTGCTCAGTCCTCAGGGTGCTCAGTGCTCAGGGTGCTGGGTGCTCAGTGCTCGGGGTGCTCGGTGCTCAGTACTCAGGGTGCTGAGTGATCAGTACTCAGGGTGCTGGGTGCTCAGTACTCAGGGTGCTGGGTGCTCAGTGCTCGGGGTGCTGGGTGCTCTGTGCTCAGGGTGCTGGCTGCTCAGTGCTCAGGGTGCTGGGTGCTCAGTACTCAGGGTGCTCGGTGCTCAGTACTCAGGGTGCTGGGTGCTCAGTGCTCAGGGTGCTGGGTGCTCAGTACTCAGGGTGCTGGGTGCTCAGTGCTCAGGGTCCTTGGTGCTCAGTACTCAGGGTGCTCAGTGCTCAGTACTCAGCGTGCTTTGTGCTCAGTACTCAGGGTGCTGGGTGCTCAGTACTCAGGGTGCTGGGTGCTCAGTACTCACGGTGCTGGGTGCTCAGTACTCAGGGCGCTGGGTGCTCGGTGCTCGTGGTGCTGGGTGCTCATTGCTGAGGGTGCTGGGTGCTCTGTGATCGGGGTGCTGGGTGCTCAGTACTCAGGGTGCTCAGTGTTCTGGTAGCTCGGTGCTCAGTACTCAGGGTGCTGGGTGCTCAGTACTCAGTGCTCGGGGTCCTGGGTGCTCCGTGCTTGGGGTGCTGGGTGCTCAGCGCTCTGGGTGCTTAGTGCTCAGTACTCAGGGTGCTCAGTGCTCGGGGTGCTGGGTGCTCAGTACTCAGGGTGCTGGGTGCTCAGTACTCAGGGTGCTGGGTGCTCAGTGCTCAGGGTGCTGGGTGCTCAGTACTCGGGGTGCTCGGTGCTCAGTACTCAGGGTGCTGGGTGCTCAGTACTCAGGATGCTGGGTGCTCAGTACTCAGGGTGCTCGATGCTCAGTACTCAGGGTGCTGGGTGCTCAGTGCTCAGGGTGCTGGGTGCTAAGTACTCAGGGTGCTGGGTGCTCAGTACTCAGGGTGCTGTGTGCTCAGTGCTCAGGGTGCTGGGTGCTCAGTACTCAGGGTGCTGGGTGCTCAGTGCTCAGGGTGCTGGGTGCTCAGTACTCAGGGTGCTCAGTATTCAGGGTGCTGGGTGCTCAGTACTCAGGGTGCTCAGTATTCAGGGTGCTGGGTGCTCAGTGCTCGGGGTGCTGGGTGCTCAGTACTCAGGGTGCTCAGTACTCAGGGTGCTGGGTGCTCAGTGCTCGGGTTGCTGGGTGCTCAGTGCTCAGGGTGATCGGTGCTCAGTACTCAGGATGCTGGGTGCTCAGTACTCAGGGTGCTGGGTGCTCAGTCCTCAGGGTGCTCAGTGCTGAGGGTGCTGGGTGCTCAGTGCTCGGGGTGCTCGGTGCTCAGTACTCAGGGTGCGGAGTGCTCAGTACTCAGGGTGCTGGGTGCTCAGTACTCAGGGTGCTGGGTGCTCAGTGCTCGGGGTGCTGGGTGCTCAGTGCTCAGGGTGCTGGCTGCTCAGTGCTCAGGGTTCTGGGTGCTCAGTACTCATGGTGCTTGGTGCTCAGTACTCAGGGTGCTCAGCGCTCAGTGCTCGGGGTGCTGGGTGCTCAGTACTCGGTCTGCTCGGTGATCAGTACTCAGGGTGCTGAGTGCTCAGTACTCAGGGTGCTGGGTGCTCAGTACTCAGGGTGCTGGGTGATCAGTGCTCGGGGTGCTGGGTGCTCAGTGCTCAGGGTGCTCAGTACTCAGTACTCAGGGTGCTGGGTGTTCAGTGCTTGCGGTGCTGGGTGCTCAGTGCTGAGGGTCCTGGGTGCTCAGTGCTCAGGGTGCTGGGTGCTCAGTGCTCGGGTTGCTCGGTGCTCAGTGCTCAGGGTGCTGGGTGCTCAGTACTCAGGGTGCTGGGTGCTCAGTGCTCAGGGTGATCGGTGCTCAGTCCTCAGGGTGCTCAGTACTCAGGGTGCTGGGTGCTCAGTGCTCGGCGTGCTGGGTGCTCAGTGCTGAGGGTCCTGGGTGCTCAGTACGCAGGGTGCTCAGTGCTCGGGGAGCTCGGTTCTCAGTAATCAGGGTGCTGGGTGCTCAGTAATCAGTGCTCGGGGTCCTGGGTGCTCCGTGCTTGGGGTGCTGGGTGCTCAGCGCTCTGGGTGCTTTGTGCTCAGTACTCAGGGTGCTGGGTGCTCAGTGCTGAGGGTCCTGGGTGCTCAGTACTCAGGGTGCTCAGTACTCAGTACTCAGGGTGCTGGGTGTTCAGTGCTTGGGGTGCTGGGTGCTCAGTGCTCAGGGTGCTGGGCGCTCAGTGCTCGGGGTGCTGGGTGCTCAGTACTCAGGGTGCTGGGTGCTCAGTACTCAGGGTGCTGGGTGCTCAGTGCTCAGGGTGCTGGGTGCTCAGTACTCGGGGTGCTCGGTGCTCAGTACTCAGTGTGCTGGGTGCTCAGTACTCAGGGTGCTGGGTGCTCAGTACTCAGGGTGCTCGGTGCTCAGTACTCAGGGTGCTGGGTGCTCAGTGCTCAGGGTGCTGGGTGCTAAGTACTCAGGGTGCTGGGAGCTCAGTACTCAGGGTGCTGGGTGCTCACTGCTCAGGATGCTGGGTGCTCAGTACTCAGGGTGCTGGGTGCTCAGTGCTCGGGGTGCTGGGTGCTCAGTGCTGAGGGTGCTGGGTGCTCACTGCTCAGGGTGCTGGGTGCTCAGTACTCAGGGTGCTGGGTGCTCAGTACTCAGGGTGCTGGGTGCTCAGTGCTCGGGGTGCTGGGTGCTCAGTACTCAGGGTGCTCAGTACTCAGCGTGCTGGGTTCTCAGTGCTCAGGGTCCTTGGTGCTGTGTACTCAGGGTGCTCAGTGCTCAGTACTCAGCGTGCTTTGTGCTCAGTGCTCAGGGTGCTGGGTGCTCAGTACTCAGGGTGCTGGGTGCTCAGTGCTCAGGGTGCTGGGTGCTCAGTACTCGGGGTGCTCGGTGCTCAGTACTCAGGGTGCTGGGTGCTCAGTACTCAGGGTGCTGGGTGCTCAGTCCTCAGGGTGCTCAGTGCTCACGGTGCTGGGTGCTCAGTCCTCGGGGTGCTCGGTGCTCAGTACTCAGGGTGCTGAGTGCTCAGTACTCAGGGTGCTGGGTGCTCAGTACTCACGGTGCTGGGTGCTCAGTGCTCGGGGTGCTGGGTGCTCAGTGCTCAGGGTGCTGGCTGCTCAGTGCTCAGGGTGCTGGGTGCTCAGTACTCAGGGTGCTCGGTGCTCAGTACTCAGGGTGCTCAGCGCTCAGTACTCAGCGTGCTGGGTTCTCAGTGCTCAGGGTCCTTGGTGCTGTGTACTCAGGGTGCTCAGTGCTCAGTACTCAGCGTGCTTTGTGCTCAGTGCTCAGGGTGCTGGGTGCTCAGTACTCAGGGTGCTGGGTGCTCAGTGCTCAGGGTGCTGGGTGCTCAGTACTCGGGGTGCTCGGTGCTCAGTACTCAGGGTGCTGGGTGCTCAGTACTCAGGATGCTGGGTGCTCAGTACTCAGGGTGCTCGGTTCTCAGTACTCAGGGTGCTGGTTGCTCAGTGCTCAGGGTGCTGGGTGCTAAGTACTCAGGGTGCTGGTTGCTCAGTACTCAGGGTGCTGGGTGCTCAGTGCTCAGGGTGCTGGGTGCTCAGTACTCAGGGTGCTGGGTGCTCAGTGCTCAGGGTGCTGGGTGCTCAGTACTCAGGGTGCTCAGTACTCAGGGTGCTGGGGGCTCAGTACTCAGGGTGCTCAGTATTCAGGGTGCTGGGTGCTCAGTGCTCGGGGTGCTGGGTGCTCAGTACTCAGGGTGCTCAGTACTCAGGGTGCTGGGTGCTCAGTGCTCGGGTTGCTGGGTGCTCAGTGCTCAGGGTGATCGGTGCTCAGTACTCAGGATGCTGGGTGCTCAGTACTCAGGGTGCTGGGTGCTCAGTCCTCAGGGTGCTCAGTGCTGAGGGCGCTGGGTGCTCAGTGCTCGGGGTGCTCGGTGCTCAGTACTCAGGGTGCTGAGTGCTCAGTACTCAGGGTGCTGGGTGCTCAGTACTCAGGGTGCTGGGTGCTCAGTGCTCGGGGTGCTGGGTGCTCAGTGCTCAGGGTGCTGGCTGCTCAGTGCTCAGGGTTCTGGGTGCTCAGTACTCATGGTGCTTGGTGCTCAGTACTCAGGGTGCTCAGCGCTCAGTGCTCGGGGTGCTGGGTGCTCAGTACTCGGGCTGCTCGGTGCTCAGTACTCAGGGTGCTGGGTCCTCAGTACTCAGGATGCTGGGTGCTCAGTACTCAGGGTGCTGGGTGCTCAGTACTCAGGATGCTGGGTGCTCAGTACTCAGGGTGCTGAGTGCTCAGTACTCAGGGTGCTGGGTGCTCAGTACTCAGGGTGCTGGGTGCTCAGTGCTCAGGGTGCTGGCTGCTCAGTGCTCAGGGTTCTGGGTGCTCAGTACTCATGGTGCTTGGTGCTCAGTACTCAGGGTGCTCAGCGCTCAGTGCTCGGGGTGCTGGGTGCTCAGTACTCGGGCTGCTCGGTGCTCAGTACTCAGGGTGCTGGGTCCTCAGTACTCAGGATGCTGGGTGCTCAGTACTCAGGGTGCTGGGTGCTCAGTACTCAGGATGCTGGGTGCTCAGTACTCAGGGTGCTGAGTGCTCAGTACTCAGGGTGCTGGGTGCTCAGTACTCAGGGTGCTGGGTGCTCAGTGCTCAGGGTGCTCAGTACTCAGTACTCAGGGTGCTGGGTGTTCAGTGCTTGGGGTGCTGGGTGCTCAGTGCTGAGGGTCCTGTGTGCTCAGTGCTCAGGGTGCTGGGTGCTCAGTGCTCGGGTTGCTCGGTGCTCAGTGCTCAGGGTGCTGGGTGCTCAGTACTGAGGGTGCTGGGTGCTCAGTGCTCAGGGTGATCGGTGCTCAGTCCTCAGGGTGCTCAGTACTCAGGGTGCTGGGTGCTCAGTGCTCGGGGTGCTGGGTGCTCAGTGCTGAGGGTCCTGGGTGCTCAGTACTCAGGGTGCTCAGTGCTCGGGGAGCTTGGTGCTCAGTAATCAGGGTGCTGGGTGCTCAGTAATCAGTGCTCGGGGTCCTGGGTGCTCCGTGCTTGGGGTGCTGGGTGCTCAGCGCTCTGGGTGCTTTGTGCTCAGTACTCAGGGTGCTGGGTGCTCAGTGCTGAGGGTCCTGGGTGCTCAGTACTCAGGGTGCTCAGTACTCAGTACTCAGGGTGCTGGGTGTTCAGTGCTTGGGGTGCTGGGTGCTCAGTGCTCAGGGTGCTGGGCGCTCAGTGCTCGGGGTGCTGGGTGCTCAGTACTCAGGGTGCTGGGTGCTCAGTACTCAGGGTGCTGGGTGCTCAGTGCTCAGGGTGCTGGGTGCTCAGTACTCGGGGTGCTCGGTGCTCAGTACTCAGGGTGCTGGGTGCTCAGTACTCAGGGTGCTGGGTGCTCAGTACTCAGGGTGCTGGGTGCTCAGTACTCAGGGTGCTGGGTGCTCAGTGCTCAGGGTGCTGCGTGCTCAGTGCTCAGGGTGCTGGCTGCTCAGTGCTCAGGGTTCTGGGTGCTCAGTACTCATGGTGCTTGGTGCTCAGTACTCAGGGTGCTCAGCGCTCAGTGCTCGGGGTGCTGGGTGCTCAGTACTCGGGCTGCTCGGTGCTCAGTACTCAGGGTGCTGGGTCCTCAGTACTCAGGATGCTGGGTGCTCAGTACTCAGGGTGCTGGGTGCTCAGTACTCAGGGTGCTGGGTGCTCAGTACTCAGGATGCTGGGTGCTCAGTACTCAGGGTGCTGAGTGCTCAGTACTCAGGGTGCTGGGTGCTCAGTACTCAGGGTGCTGGGTGATCAGTGCTCGGGGTGCTGGGTGCTCAGTGCTCAGGGTGCTCAGTACTCAGGACTCAGGGTGCTGGGTGTTCAGTGCTTGGGGTGCTGGGTGCTCAGTGCTGAGGGTCCTGGGTGCTCAGTGCTCAGGGTGCTGGGTGCTCAGTGCTCGGGTTGCTCGGTGCTCAGTGCTCAGGGTGCTGGGTGCTCAGTACTCAGGGTGCTGGGTGCTCAGTGCTCAGGGTGATCGGTGCTCAGTCCTCAGGGTGCTCAGTACTCAGGGTGCTGGGTGCTCAGTGCTCGGGGTGCTGGGTGCTCAGTGCTGAGGGTCCTGGGTGCTCAGTACTCAGGGTGCTCAGTGCTCGGGGAGCTCGGTGCTCAGTAATCAGGGTGCTGGGTGCTCAGTAATCAGTGCTCGGGGTCCTGGGTGCTCCGTGCTTGGGGTGCTGGGTGCTCAGCGCTCTGGGTGCTTTGTGCTCAGTACTCAGGGTGCTGGGTGCTCAGTGCTGAGGGTCCTGGGTGCTCAGTACTCAGGGTGCTCAGTACTCAGTACTCAGGGTGCTGGGTGTTCAGTGCTTGGGGTGCTGGGTGCTCAGTGCTCAGGGTGCTGGGCGCTCAGTGCTCGGGGTGCTGGGTGCTCAGTACTCAGGGTGCTGGGTGCTCAGTACTCAGGGTGCTGGGTGCTCAGTGCTCAGGGTGCTGGGTGCTCAGTACTCGGGGTGCTCGGTGCTCAGTACTCAGGGTGCTGGGTGCTCAGTACTCAGGGTGCTCGGTGCTCAGTACTCAGGGTGCTGGGTGCTCAGTGCTCAGGGTGCTGGGTGCTAAGTACTCAGGGTGCTGGGAGCTCAGTACTCAGGGTGCTGGGTGCTCACTGCTCAGGGTGCTGGGTGCTCAGTACTCAGGGTGCTGGGTGCTCAGTGCTCGGGGTGCTGGGTGCTCAGTGCTGAGGGTGCTGGGTGCTCACTGCTCAGGGTGCTGGGTGCTCAGTACTCAGGGTGCTGGGTGCTCAGTACTCAGGGTGCTGGGTGCTCAGTGCTCGGGGTGCTGGGTGCTCAGTACTCAGGGTGCTCAGTACTCAGGGTGCTGGGTGCTCAGTGCTTGGGTTGCTGGGTGCTCAGTGCTCAGGGTGATCGGTGCTCAGTACTCAGGATGCTGGGTGCTCAGTACTCAGGGTGCTGGGTGCTCAGTCCTCAGGGTGCTCAGTGCTCAGGGTGCTGGGTGCTCAGTCCTCGGGGTGCTCGGTGCTCAGTACTCAGGGTGCTGAGTGCTCAGTACTCAGGGTGCTGGGTGCTCAGTACTCACGGTGCTGGGTGCTCAGTGCTCGGGGTGCTGGGTGCTCAGTGCTCAGGGTGCTGGCTGCTCAGTGCTCAGGGTGCTGGGTGCTCAGTACTCAGGGTGCTCGGTGCTCAGTACTCAGGGTGCTCAGCGCTCAGTACTCAGCGTGCTGGGTTCTCAGTGCTCAGGGTCCTTGGTGCTCAGTACTCAGGGTGCTCAGTGCTCAGCGTGCTTTGTGCTCAGTGCTCAGGGTGCTCGGTGCTCAGTACTCAGGGTGCTGGGTGCTCAGTACTCAGGGTGCTGGGTGCTCAGTACTCAGGGTGCTCGGTGCTCAGTACTCAGGGTGCTGGGTGCTCAGTGCTCAGTGTGCTGGGTGCTAAGTACTCAGGGTGCTGGGTGCTCAGTACTCAGGGTGCTGGGTGCTCAGTGCTCAGGGTGCTGGGTGCTCAGTACTCAGGGTGCTGGGTGCTCAGTGCTCAGGGTGCTGGGTGCTCAGTACTCAGGGTGCTCAGTACTCAGGGTGCTGGGTGCTCAGTACTCAGGGTGCTCAGTACTCAGGGTGCTGGGTGCTCAGTGCTCGGGGTGCTGGGTGCTCAGTACTCAGGGTGCTCAGTACTCAGGGTGCTCAGTACTCAGGGTGCTGGGTGCTCAGTGCTCGGGTTGCTGGGTGCTCTGTGCTCAGGGTGATCGGTGCTCAGTACTCAGGATGCTGGGTGCTCAGTACTCAGGGTGCTGGGTGCTCAGTCCTCAGGGTGCTCAGTGCTCAGGGTGCTGGGTGCTCAGTGCTCGGGGTGCTCGGTGCTCAGTACTCAGGGTGCTGAGTGCTCAGTACTCAGGGTGCTGGGTGCTCAGTACTCAGGGTGCTGGGTGCTCAGTGCTCGGGGTGCTGGGTGCTCAGTGCTCAGGGTGCTGGGTGCTCAGTACTCAGGGTGCTCGGTGCTCAGTACTCAGGGTGCTCAGCGCTCAGTACTCAGCGTTCTGGGTGATCAGCGCTCAGGGTCCTTAGTGCTCAGTACTCAGGGTGCTCAGTGCTTAGTACTCAGCGTGCTTTGTGCTCAGTGCTCAGGGTGCTGGGTGCTCAGTACTCAGGGTGCTGGGTGCTCAGTACTCACGGTGCTGGGTGCTCAGTACTCAGAGCGCTGGGTGCTCGGTGCTCGGGGTGCTTTGTGCTCAGTGCTGAGGGTGCTGGGTGCTCCGTGTTCGGGGTGCTGGGTGCTCAGTACTCAGGGTGCTCAGTGCTCTGGGAGCTCGGTGCTCAGTAATCAGGGTGCTGGGTGCTCAGTACTCAGTGCTCGGGTTCCTGGGTGCTCCGTGCTTGGGGTGCTGGGTGCTCAGTGCTCAGGGTGCTGGGTGCTCAGTACTCGGGGTGCTCGGTGCTCAGTACTCAGGGTGCTGGGTGCTCAGTACTCAGGATGCTGGGTGCTCAGTACTCAGGGTGCTCGGTGCTCAGTACTCAGGGTGCTGGGTGCTCAGTGCTCAGGGTGCTGGGTGCTAAGTACTCAGGGTGCTGGGTGCTCAGTACTCAGGGTGCTGGGTGCTCAGTGCTCAGGGTGCTGGGTGCTCAGTACTCAGGGTGCTGGGTGCTCAGTGCTCAGGGTGCTGGGTGCTCAGTACTCAGGGTGCTCAGTACTCAGGGTGCTGGGTGCTCAGTACTCAGGGTGCTCAGTACTCAGGGTGCTGGGTGCTCAGTGCTCGGGGTGCTGGGTGCTCAGTACTCAGGGTGCTCAGTACTCAGGGTGCTGGGTGCTCAGTGCTCGTTTTGCTGGGTGCTCAGTGCTCAGGGTGATCGGTGCTCAGTACTCAGGATGCTGGGTGCTCAGTACTCAGGGTGCTGGGTGCTCAGTCCTCAGGGTGCTCAGTGCTGAGGGTGCTGGGTGCTCAGTGCTCGGGGTGCTCGGTGCTCAGTACTCAGTGTGCTGAGTGCTCAGTACTCAGGGTGCTGGGTGCTCAGTACTCAGGGTGCTGGGTGCTCAGTGCTCGGGGTGCTCAGCGCTCAGTGCTCGGGGTGCTGGGTGCTCAGTACTCGGGCTGCTCGGTGCTCAGTACTCAGGGTGCTGGGTGCTCAGTGCTCAGGGTGCTGGGTGCTCAGTACTCGGGGTGCTCGGTGCTCAGTACTCAGGGTGCTGGGTGCTCAGTACTCAGGGTGCTCGGTGCTCAGTACTCAGGGTGCTGGGTGCTCAGTGCTCAGGGTGCTGGGTGCTAAGTACTCAGGGTGCTGGGAGCTCAGTACTCAGGGTGCTGGGTGCTCACTGCTCAGGGTGCTGGGTGCTCAGTACTCAGGGTGCTGGGTGCTCAGTGCTCGGGGTGCTGGGTGCTCAGTGCTGAGGGTGCTGGGTGCTCACTGCTCAGGGTGCTGGGTGCTCAGTACTCAGGGTGCTGGGTGCTCAGTACTCAGGGTGCTGGGTGCTCAGTGCTCGGGGTGCTGGGTGCTCAGTACTCAGGGTGCTCAGTACTCAGGGTGCTGGGTGCTCAGTGCTTGGGTTGCTGGGTGCTCAGTGCTCAGGGTGATCGGTGCTCAGTACTCAGGATGCTGGGTGCTCAGTACTCAGGGTGCTGGGTGCTCAGTCCTCAGGGTGCTCAGTGCTCAGGGTGCTGGGTGCTCAGTCCTCGGGGTGCTCGGTGCTCAGTACTCAGGGTGCTGAGTGCTCAGTACTCAGGGTGCTGGGTGCTCAGTACTCACGGTGCTGGGTGCTCAGTGCTCGGGGTGCTGGGTGCTCAGTGCTCAGGGTGCTGGCTGCTCAGTGCTCAGGGTGCTGGGTGCTCAGTACTCAGGGTGCTCGGTGCTCAGTACTCAGGGTGCTCAGCGCTCAGTACTCAGCGTGCTGGGTTCTCAGTGCTCAGGGTCCTTGGTGCTCAGTACTCAGGGTGCTCAGTGCTCAGTACTCAGCGTGCTTTGTGCTCAGTGCTCAGGGTGCTCGGTGCTCAGTACTCAGGGTGCTGGGTGCTCAGTACTCAGGGTGCTGGGTGCTCAGTACTCAGGGTGCTCGGTGCTCAGTACTCAGGGTGCTGGGTGCTCAGTGCTCAGTGTGCTGGGTGCTAAGTACTCAGGGTGCTGGGTGCTCAGTACTCAGGGTGCTGGGTGCTCAGTGCTCAGGGTGCTGGGTGCTCAGTACTCAGGGTGCTGGGTGCTCAGTGCTCAGGGTGCTGGGTGCTCAGTACTCAGGGTGCTCAGTACTCAGGGTGCTGGGTGCTCAGTACTCAGGGTGCTCAGTACTCAGGGTGCTGGGTGCTCAGTGCTCGGGGTGCTGGGTGCTCAGTACTCAGGGTGCTCAGTACTCAGGGTGCTCAGTACTCAGGGTGCTGGGTGCTCAGTGCTCGGGTTGCTGGGTGCTCTGTGCTCAGGGTGATCGGTGCTCAGTACTCAGGATGCTGGGTGCTCAGTACTCAGGGTGCTGGGTGCTCAGTCCTCAGGGTGCTCAGTGCTCAGGGTGCTGGGTGCTCAGTGCTCGGGGTGCTCGGTGCTCAGTACTCAGGGTGCTGAGTGCTCAGTACTCAGGGTGCTGGGTGCTCAGTACTCAGGGTGCTGGGTGCTCAGTGCTCGGGGTGCTGGGTGCTCAGTGCTCAGGGTGCTGGGTGCTCAGTACTCAGGGTGCTCGGTGCTCAGTACTCAGGGTGCTCAGCGCTCAGTACTCAGCGTTCTGGGTGATCAGCGCTCAGGGTCCTTAGTGCTCAGTACTCAGGGTGCTCAGTGCTTAGTACTCAGCGTGCTTTGTGCTCAGTGCTCAGGGTGCTGGGTGCTCAGTACTCAGGGTGCTGGGTGCTCAGTACTCACGGTGCTGGGTGCTCAGTACTCAGAGCGCTGGGTGCTCGGTGCTCGGGGTGCTTTGTGCTCAGTGCTGAGGGTGCTGGGTGCTCCGTGTTCGGGGTGCTGGGTGCTCAGTACTCAGGGTGCTCAGTGCTCTGGGAGCTCGGTGCTCAGTAATCAGGGTGCTGGGTGCTCAGTACTCAGTGCTCGGGTTCCTGGGTGCTCCGTGCTTGGGGTGCTGGGTGCTCAGTGCTCAGGGTGCTGGGTGCTCAGTACTCGGGGTGCTCGGTGCTCAGTACTCAGGGTGCTGGGTGCTCAGTACTCAGGATGCTGGGTGCTCAGTACTCAGGGTGCTCGGTGCTCAGTACTCAGGGTGCTGGGTGCTCAGTGCTCAGGGTGCTGGGTGCTAAGTACTCAGGGTGCTGGGTGCTCAGTACTCAGGGTGCTGGGTGCTCAGTGCTCAGGGTGCTGGGTGCTCAGTACTCAGGGTGCTGGGTGCTCAGTGCTCAGGGTGCTGGGTGCTCAGTACTCAGGGTGCTCAGTACTCAGGGTGCTGGGTGCTCAGTACTCAGGGTGCTCAGTACTCAGGGTGCTGGGTGCTCAGTGCTCGGGGTGCTGGGTGCTCAGTACTCAGGGTGCTCAGTACTCAGGGTGCTGGGTGCTCAGTGCTCGGGTTGCTGGGTGCTCAGTGCTCAGGGTGATCGGTGCTCAGTACTCAGGATGCTGGGTGCTCAGTACTCAGGGTGCTGGGTGCTCAGTCCTCAGGGTGCTCAGTGCTGAGGGTGCTGGGTGCTCAGTGCTCGGGGTGCTCGGTGCTCAGTACTCAGGGTGCTGAGTGCTCAGTACTCAGGGTGCTGGGTGCTCAGTACTCAGGGTGCTGGGTGCTCAGTGCTCGGGGTGCTCAGCGCTCAGTGCTCGGGGTGCTGGGTGCTCAGTACTCGGGCTGCTCGGTGCTCAGTACTCAGGGTGCTGGGTCCTCAGTACTCAGGATGCTGGGTGCTCAGTACTCAGGGTGCTGGGTGCTCAGTACTCAGGGTGCTGGGTGCTCAGTACTCAGGATGCTGGGTGCTCAGTACTCAGGGTGCTGAGTGTTCAGTACTCAGGGTGCTGGGTGCTCAGTACTCAGGGTGCTGGGTGCTCAGTGCTCGGGGTGCTGGGTGCTCAGTGCTCAGGGTGCTCAGTACTCAGTACTCAGGGTGCTGGGTGTTCAGTGCTTGGGGTGCTGGGTGCTCAGTGCTCAGGGTGCTGGGCGCTCAATGCTCGGGGTGCTGGGTGCTCAGTACTCGGGCTGCTCGGTGCTCAGTACTCAGGGTGCTGGGTGCTCAGTACTCAGGGTGCTGGGTGCTCAGTACACAGGGTGCTGGGTGCTCAGTACTCAGGGTGCTGGGTGCTCAGTACTCAGGGTGCTGGGTGCTCAGTGCTCAGGGTGCTGGGTGCTCAGTACTCAGGGTGCTGGGTGCTCAGTACTCAGGGTGCTGGGTGCTCAGTGCTCAGGGTGCTGGGTGCTCAGTGCTCGGGTTGCTCGGTGCTCAGTGCTCAGGGAGCTGGGTGCTCAGTACTCAGGGTGCTGGGTGCTCAGTGCTCAGGGTGATCGGTGCTCAGTCCTCAGGGTGCTCAGTACTCAGGGTGCTGGGTGCTCAGTGCTCGGGGTGCTGGGTGCTCAGTGCTGAGGGTCCTGGGTGCTCAGTACTCAGGGTGCTCAGTGCTCAGGGAGCTCGGTGCTCAGTAATCAGGGTGCTGGGTGCTCAGTAATCAGTGCTCGGGGTCCTGGGTGCTCCGTGCTTGGGGTGCTGGGTGCTCAGCGCTCTGGGTGCTTTGTGCTCAGTACTCAGGGTGCTGGGTGCTCAGTTCTCGGGCTGCTCGGTGCTAAGTACTCAGGGTGCTGGGTGCTCAGTACTCAGGGTGCTGGGTGCTCAGTACTCAGGGTGCTGGCTGCTAAGTACTCAGGGTGCTGGGTGCTCAGTACTCAGGGTGCTGGGTGCTCACTGCTCAGGGTGCTGGGTGCTCAGTACTCAGGGTGCTGGGTGCTCAGTGCTCAGGGTGCTGGGTGCTCAGTACTCAGGGTGCTCAGTACTCAGGGTGCTGGGTGCTCAGTACTCAGGGTGCTCAGTACTCAGGGTGCTGGGTGCTCAGTGCTCGGGTTGCTGGGTGCTCAGTACTCAGGGTGCTCAGTACTCAGGGTGCTGGGTGCTCAGTGCTCGGGTTGCTGGGTGATCAGTGCTCAGGGTGATCGGTGCTCAGTACTCAGGATGCTGGGTGCTCAGTACTCAGGGTGCTGGGTGCTCAGTCCTCAGGGTGCTCAGTGCTCAGGGTGCTAGGTGCTCAGTGCTCAGGGTGCTCAGTGCTCAGTACTCAGGGTGCTGGGTGCTCATTACTCAGGGTGCTGGGTGCTCAGTGCTCGGGGTGCTGGGTGCTCAGTACTCAGGGTGCTGGGTGCTCAGTGCTCAGGGTGCTTGGTGCTCAGTGCTCGGAGTGCTGGGGGCTCAGTACTCAGGGTGCTGGGTGCTCAGTACTCAGTGTGCTGGGTGCTCAGTACTCAGGGTGCTGGGTGCTCAGGGTGCTGGGTGCTCAGTACTCGGGGTGCTCGGTGCTCAGTACTCAGGGTGCTGGGTGCTCAGTACTCAGGGTGCTGGGTGCTCAGTACTCAGGGAGCTCGGTGCTCCGTACTCAGGGTGCTGGGTGCTCAGTGCTCAGGGTGCTGGGTGCTAAGTACTCAGGGTGCTGGGTGCTCAGTACTCAGGGTGCTGGGTGCTCAGTACTCAGGTTGCTCAGTACTCAGGGTGCTGGGTGCTCAGTACTCAGGGTGCTCAGTACTCAGGGTGCTGGCTGCTCAGTGCTCGGGGTGCTGGGTGCTCAGTACTCAGGGTGCTCAGTCCTCAGGGTGCTGGGTGCTCAGTGCTCGGGTTGCTGGGTGCTCAGTGCTCAGGGTGATCAGTGCTCAGTACTCAGGATGCTGGGTGCTCAGTACTCAGGGTGCTGGGTGCTCAGTCCTCAGGGTGCTCAGTGCTCAGGGTGCTGGGTGCTCAGTGCTCGGGGTGCTTGGTGCTCAGTACTCAGGGTGCTGAGTGCTCAGTACTCAGGGTGCTGGGTGCTCAGTACTCAGGTTGCTGGGTGCTCAGTGCTAAGGGTGCTGGGTGCTCAGTGCTCAGGGTGCTGGCTGCTCAGTGCTCAGGGTGCTGGGTGCTCAGTACTCAGGGTGCTCGGTGCTCAGTACTCAGGGTGCTCAGCGCTCAGTACTCAGCGTGCTGGGTGCTCAGTGCTCAGGGTCCTTGGTGCTCAGTACTCAGGGTGCTCAGGACTCAGCGTGCTTTGTGCTCAGTGCTCAGGGTGCTGCGTGCTCAGTACTCAGGGTCCTGGGTGCTCAGTGCTCGCGGTGCTCGGTGCTCAGTACTCTTGGTGCTGGGTGCTCAGTACTCAGGGTGCTGGGTGCTCAGTGCTCAGGGTGCTGGGTCCTCAGTACTCAGGGTGCTCAGTACTCAGTACTCAGGGTGCTGGGTGCTCAGTGCTTGGGGTGCTGGGTGCTCAGTGGTCAGGGTGCTGGGCGCTCAGTGCTCGGGGTGCTGGGTGCTCAGTACTCGGGGTGCTCGGTGCTCAGTACTCAGGGTGCTGGGTGCTCAGTACTCAGGGTGCTGGGTGCTCAGTACTCAGGGTGCTGGGTGCTCAGTACTCAGGGTGCTGGGTGCTCAGTACTCAGGGTGCTGGGTGCTCAGTACTCAGGGTGCTGGGTGCTCAGTGCTCAGGGTGCTGGGTGCTCAGTACTCAGGGTGCTGGGTGCTCAGTACTCAGGGTGCTGGGTGCTCAGTACTCAGGGTGCTGGGTGCTCAGTGCTCAGGGTGATCGGTGCTCAGTCCTCAGGGTGCTCAGTACTCAGGGTGCTGGGTGCTCAGTGCTCGGGGTGCTGGGTGCTCAGTGCTGAGGGTGCTGGGTGCTCTGTGATCGGGGTCCTGGGTGCTCAGTACTCAGGGTGCTCAGTGCTCGGGGAGCTCGGTGCTCAGTAATCAGGGTGCTGGGTGCTCAGTACTCAGTGCTCAGGGTCCTGGGTGCTCCGTGCTTGGGGTGCTGGGTGCTCAGTGCTCAGGGTGCTGGGTGCTCAGTACTCAGGGTGCTGGGTGCTCAGTGCTCAGGGTGCTGTGTGCTCAGTACTCAGGGTGCTCAGTACTCAGGGTGCTGGGTGCTCAGTACTCAGGTTGCTCAGTACTCAGGGTGCTGGGTGCTAAGTGCTCGGGGTGCTGGGTGCTCAGTACTCAGGGTGCTCAGTACTCAGGGTGCTGGGTGCTCAGTGCTCGGGTTGCTGGGTGATCAGTGCTCAGGGTGATCGGTGTTCAGTACTCAGGATGCTGGGTGCTCAGTACTCAGGGTGCTGGGTGCTCAGTCCTCAGGGTGCTCAGTGCTCAGGGTGCTGGGTGCTCAGTGCTCAGGGTGCTCAGTGCTCAGTACTCAGGGTGCTGGGTGCTCATTACTCAGGGTGCTGGGTGCTCAGTGCTCGGGGTGCTGGGTGCTCAGTACTCAGGGTGCTGGGTGCTCAGTGCTCAGGGTGCTGGGTGCTCAGTGCTCGGAGTGCTGGGTGCTCAGTACTCAGGGTGCTGGGTGCTCAGTACTCAGGGTGCTGGGTGCTCAGTACTCAGGGTGCTGGGTGCTCAGTGCTCAGGGTGCTGGGTGCTCAGTACTCGGGGTTCTCGTTGCTCAGTACTCAGGGTGCTGGGTGCTCAGTACTCAGGGTGCTGGGTGCTCAGTACTCAGGGTGCTCGGTGCTCAGTACTCAGGGTGCTGGGTGCTCAGTGCTCAGCGTGCTGGGTGCTAAGTACTCAGGGTGCTGGGTGCTCAGTACTCAGGGTGCTGGGTGCTCAGTGCTCAGGGTGCTGGGTGCTCAGTACTCAGGGTGCTGGGTGCTCAGTGCTCAGGGTGCTGGGTGCTCAGTACTCAGGGTGCTCAGTACTCAGGGCGCTGGTTGCTCAGTACTCAGGGTGCTCAGTATACAGGGTGCAGGGTGCTCAGTGCTCGGGGTGCTGGGTGCTCAGTACTCAGGGTGCTCAGTACTCAGGGTGCTGTGTACTCAGTACTCAGGGTGCTGGGTGCTCAGTACTCAGGGTGCTCGGTGCTCAGTACTCAGGGTGCTGGGTGCTCAGTGCTCAGGATGCTCGGTGCTCAGTACTCTTGGTGCTGGGTGCTCAGTACTCAGGGTGCTGGGTGCTCAGTACTCAGGGTGCTGGGTGCTCAGTACTCAGGGTGCTGGGTGCTCAGTACTCACGGTGCTGGGTGCTCAGTACTCAGGGTGCTGGGTGCTCAGTGCTCAGGGTGATCGGTGCTCAGTCCTCAGGGTGCTCAGTACTCAGGGTGCTGGGTGCTCAGTGCTCGGGGTGCTGGGTGCTCAGTGCTGAGAGTGCTGGGTGCTCTGTGATCGGGGTCCTGGGTGCTCAGTACTCAGGGTGCTCAGTGCTCGGGGAGCTCGGTGCTCAGTAATCAGGGTGCTGGGTGCTCAGTACTCAGTGCTCGGGGTCCTGGGTGCTCCGTGCTTGGGGTGCTGGGTGCTCAGTGCTCAGGGTGCTGGGTGCTCAGTACTTAGGGTGCTGGGTGCTCAGTGCTCAGGGTGCTGTGTGCTCAGTACTCAGGGTGCTCAGTACTCAGGGTGCTGGGTGCTCAGTACTCAGGGTGCTCAGTACTCAGGGTGCTGGGTGCTAAGTGCTCGGGGTGCTGGGTGCTCAGTACTCAGGGTGCTCAGTACTCAGGGTGCTGGGTGCTCAGTGCTCGGGTTGCTGGGTGATCAGTGCTCAGGGTGATCGGTGCTCAGTACTCAGGATGCTGGGTGCTCAGTACTCAGGGTGCTGGGTGCTCAGTCCTCTGGGTGCTCAGTACTCAGGGTGCTGGGTGCTCAGTGCTCAGGGTGCTCAGTGCTCAGTACTCAGGGTGCTGGGTGCTCATTACTCAGGGTGCTGGGTGCTCAGTGCTCGGGGTGCTGGGTGCTCAGTACTCAGGGTGCTGGGTGCTCAGTGCTCAGGGTGCTGGGTGCTCAGTGCTCGGAGTGCTGGGTGCTCAGTACTCAGGGTGCTGGGTGCTCAGTACTCAGGGTGCTGGGTGCTCAGTGCTCAGGGTGCTGGGTGCTCAGTGCTCAGGGTGCTGGGTACTCAGTACTCAGGGTGCTCAGTACTCAGGGTGCTGGGTGCTCAGTACTCAGGGTGCTCAGTACTCAGGGTGCTGGGTGCTCAGTGCTCGGGGTGCTGGGTGCTCAGTACTCAGGGTGCTCAGTACTCAGGGTGCTGGGTGCTCAGTGATCGGGATGCTGGGTGATCAGTGATCAGGGTGATCGGTGCTCAGTACTCAGGATGCTGGGTGCTCAGTACTCAGGGTGATGGGTGCTCAGTCCTCCGGGTGCTCAGTGCTCAGGGTGCTGGGTGCTCAGTGCTCAGGGTGCTCAGTGCTCAGTACTCAGGGTGCTGGGTGATCATTACTCAGGGTGCTGGGTGCTCAGTGCTCGGGGTGCTGGGTGCTCAGTACTCAGTGTGCTGGGTGCTCAGTGCTCAGGGTGCTGGGTGCTCAGTGCTCGGATTGCTGGGTGCTCAGTACTCAGGGTGCTGGGTGCTCAGTACTCAGGGTGCTGGGTGCTCAGTGCTCGGGGTGCTGGGTGCTCAGTACTCAGGGTGCTGAGTGCTCAGTACTCAGGGTGCTGGGTGCTCAGTATTCAGGGTGCTGGGTGCTCAGTGCTCGGGGTGCTGGGTGCTCAGTGCTCAGGGTGCTCAGTACTCAGTACTCAGGGTGCTGGGTGTTCAGTGCTTGGGGTGCTGGGTGCTCAGTGCTCAGGGTGCTGGGCGCTCAGTGCTCAGGGTGCTGGGTGCTCAGTACTCGGGCTGCTCGGTGCTCAGTACTCAGGGTGGTGGGTGCTCAGTACTCAGGGTGCTGGGTGCTCAGTACTCAGGGTGCTGGGTGCTCAGTACTCAGGGTGCTGGGTGCTCTGTACTCAGTGTGCTGGGTGCTCAGTGCTCAGGGTGCTGGGTGCTCAGTACTCAGGATGCTGGGTGCTCAGTGCTCAGGGTGCTGGGTGCTCAGTGCTCGGGTTGCTCGGTGCTCAGTGCTCAGGGTGCTGGGTGCTCAGTACTCAGGGTGCTGGGTGCTCAGTGCTCAGGGTGATCGGTGCTCAGTCCTCAGGGTGCTCAGTACTCAGGGTGCTGGGTGCTCAGTGCTCGGGGTGCTGGGTGCTCAGTGCTGAGGGTCCTGGGTGCTCAGTACTCAGGGTGCTCAGTGCTCGGGGAGCTCGGTGCTCAGTAATCAGGGTGCTGGGTGCTCAGTAATCAGTGCTTGGGGTCCTGGGTGCTCCGTGCTTGGGGTGCTGGGTGCTCAGCGCTCTGGGTGCTTAGTGCTCAGTACTCAGGGTGCTGGGTGCTCAGTTCTCGGGGTGCTCGGTGCTAAGTACTCAGGGTGCTGGGTGCTCAGTACTCAGGGTGCTGGGTGCTCAGTACTCAGGGTGCTGGCTGGTAAGTACTCAGGGTGCTGGGTGCTCAGTACTCAGGGTGCTGGGTGCTCAGTGCTCAGGGTGCTGGGTGCTCAGTACTCAGGGTGCTGGGTGCTCAGTGCTCAGGGTGCTGGGTGCTCAGTACTCAGGGTGCTCAGTACTCAGGGTGCTGGGTGCTCAGTACTCAGGGTGCTCAGTACTCAGGGTGCTGGGTGCTCAGTGCTCGGGGTGCTGGGTGCTCAGTACTCAGGGTGCTCAGTACTCAGGGTGCTGGGTGCTCAGTGCTCGGGTTGCTGGGTGATCAGTGCTCAGGGTGATCGGTGCTCAGTACTCAGGATGCTGGGTGCTCAGTACTCAGGGTGCTGGGTGCTCAGTCCTCAGGGTGCTCAGTGCTCAGGGTGCTGGGTGCTCAGTGCTCAGGGTGCTCAGTGCTCAGTACTCAGGGTGCTGGGTGCTCATTACTCAGGGTGCTGGGTGCTCTGTGCTCGGGGTGCTGGGTGCTCAGTACTCAGGGTGCTGTGTGCTCAGTGCTCAGGGTGCTGGGTGCTCAGTGGTCGGAGTGCTGGGTGCTCAGTACTCAGGGTGCTGGGTGCTCAGTACTCAGGGTGCTGGGTGCTCAGTACTCAGGGTGCTGGGTGCTCAGGGTGCTGGGTGCTCAGTACTCGGGGTGCTGGGTGCTCAGTGCTCAGGGTGCTGGGTGCTCAGTGGTCGGAGTGCTGGGTGCTCAGTACTCAGGGTGCTGGGTGCTCAGTACTCAGGGTGCTGGGTGCTCAGTCCTCAGGGTGCTCAGTGCTCAGGGTGCTGGGGGCCCAGTGCTCGGGGTGCTCGGTGCTCAGTACTCAGGGTGCTGGGTGCTCAGTACTCAGGGTGCTGGGTGCTCAGTACTCAGGGTGCTGGGTGCTCAGTGCTCGGGGTGCTGGGTGCTCAGTGCTCAGGGTGCTGGCTGCTCAGTGCTCTGGGTGCTGGGTGCTCAGTACTCAGGGTGCTCGGTGCTCAGTACTCAGGGTGCTCAGCGCTCAGTACTCAGCGTGCTGGGTGCTCAGTGCTCAGGGTCCTTGGTGCTCAGTACTCAGGGTGCTGGGTGCTCAGTATTCAGGGTGCTCAGTGCTCGGGGTGCTGGGTGCTCAGTACTCAGGGTGCTGGGTGCTCAGTACTCAGGGTGCTGGGTGCTCTGTACTCAGGGTGCTGGGTGCTCAGTGCTCAGGGTGCTGGGTGCTCAGTACTCAGGGTGCTGGGTGCTCAGTACTCAGGGTGCTGGGTGCTCAGTGCTCAGGGTGCTGGGTGCTCAGTGCTTGGGTTGCTCGGTGCTCAGTGCTCAGGGTGCTGGGTGCTCAGTACTCAGGGTGCTGGGTGCTCAGTGCTCAGGGTGATCGGTGCTCAGTCCTCAGGGTGCTCAGTACTCAGGGTGCTGGGTGCTCAGTGCTCGGGGTGCTGGGTGCTCAGTGCTGAGGGTCCTGGGTGCTCAGTACTCAGGGTGCTCAGTGCTCGGGGAGCTCGGTGCTCAGTAATCAGGGTGCTGGGTGCTCAGTAATCAGTGCTTGGGGTCCTGGGTGCTCCGTGCTTGGGGTGCTGGGTGCTCAGCGCTCTGGGTGCTTAGTGCTCAGTACTCAGGGTGCTGGGTGCTCAGTTCTCGGGGTGCTCGGTGCTAAGTACTCAGGGTGCTGGGTGCTCAGTACTCAGGGTGCTGGGTGCTCAGTACTCAGGGTGCTGGCTGGTAAGTACTCAGGGTGCTGGGTGCTCAGTACTCAGGGTGCTGGGTGCTCAGTGCCCAGGGTGCTGGGTGCTCAGTACTCAGGGTGCTGGGTGCTCAGTGCTCAGGGTGCTGGGTGCTCAGTACTCAGGGTGCTCAGTACTCAGGGTGCTGGGTGCTCAGTACTCAGGGTGCTCAGTACTCAGGGTGCTGGGTGCTCAGTGCTCGGGGTGCTGGGTGCTCAGTACTCAGGGTGCTCAGTACTCAGGGTGCTGGGTGCTCAGTGCTCGGGTTGCTGGGTGATCAATGCTCAGGGTGATCGGTGCTCAGTACTCAGGGTGCTGGGTGCTCAGTACTCAGGGTGCTGGGTGCTCAGGGTGCTGGGTGCTCAGTACTCGGGGTGCTCGGTGCTCAGTACTCAGGGTGCTGGGTGCTCAGTACTCAGGGTGCTGGGTGCTCAGTCCTCAGGGTGCTCAGTGCTCAGGGTGCTGGGTGCTCAGTGCTCAGGGTGCTCAGTGCTCAGTACTCAGGGTGCTGGGTGCTCATTACTCAGGGTGCTGGGTGCTCAGTGCTCGGGGTGCTGGGTGCTCAGTACTCAGGGTGCTGGGTGCTCAGTGCTCAGGGTGCTGGGTGCTCAGTGCTCGGAGTGCTGGGTGCTCAGTACTCAGGGTGCTGGGTGCTCAGTACTCAGGGTGCTGGGTGCTCAGTACTCAGGGTGCTGGGTGCTCAGGGTGCTGGGTGCTCAGTACTCGGGGTGCTCGGTGCTCAGTACTCAGGGTGCTGGGTGCTCAGTACTCAGGGTGCTGGGTGCTCAGTACTCAGGGTGCTCGGTGCTCCGTACTCAGGGTGCTGGGTGCTCAGTGCTCAGGGTGCTGGGTGCTAAGTACTCAGGGTGCTGTTTGCTCAGTACTCAGGGTGCTGGGTGCTCAGTGCTCAGGGTGCTGGGTGCTCAGTACTCAGGGTGCTGGGTGCTCAGTGCTCAGGGTGCTGGGTGCTCAGTACTCAGGGTGCTCAGTACTCAGGGTGCTGGGTGCTCAGTACTCAGGGTGCTCAGTACTCAGGGTGCTGGGTGCTCAGTGCTCGGGTTGCTGGGTGCTCAGTGCTCAGGGTGATCGGTGATCAGTACTCAGGATGCTGGGTGCTCAGTACTCACTGTGCTGGGAGCTCAGTCCTCAGGGTGCTCAGTGCTCAGGGTGCTGGGTGCCCAGTGCTCGGGGTGCTCGGTGCTCAGTACTCAGGGTGCTGAGTGCTCAGTACTCAGGGTGCTGGGTGCTCAGTACTCAGGGTGCTGGGTGCTCAGTGCTCGGGGTGCTGGGTGCTCAGTGCTCAGGGTGCTGGCTGCTCAGTGCTCTGGGTGCTGGGTGCTCAGTACTCAGGGTGCTCGGTGCTCAGTACTCAGGGTGCTCAGCGCTCAGTACTCAGCGTGCTGGGTGCTCAGTGCTCAGGGTCCTTGGTGCTCAGTACTCAGGGTGCTCAGTGCTCGGGGTGCTGGGTGCTCAGTACTCAGGATGCTGGGTGCTCAGTACTCAGGGTGCTGGGTGCTCATTCTCGGGGTGCTGGGTGCTCAGTGCTCGGGGTGCTGAGTGCTCAGTACTCGGGGTGCTGGGTGCTCAGTACTCAGGATGCTGGGTGCTCAGTACTCAGGGTGCTGGGTGCTCATTCTCGGGGTGCTTGCTGCTCAGTGCTCGGGGTGCTGAGTGCTCAGTACTCGGGGTGCTGGGTGCTCAGTACTCAGGATGCTGGGTGCTCAGTACTCAGGGTGCTGGGTGCTCATTCTCGGGGTGCTGGGTGCTCATTCTCGGGGTGCTGGGTGCTCAGTGCTCGGGGTGCTGGGTGCTCAGTGCTCAGGGTCCTCGGTGCACAGTACTCAGGGTGCTCAGTACTCAGCGTGCTTTGTGCTCAGTGCTCAGGGTGCTGGGTGCTCAGTACTCAGGGTGCTGGGTGCTCAGTACTCACGGTGCTGGGTGCTCAGTACTCGGGTTGCTGGGTGCTCATTACTCAGGGTGCTAGGTGCTCAGTGCTCGGGGTGCTCACTGCTCAGTACTCTTGGTGCTGGGTGCTCAGTACTCAGGGTGCTGGGTGCTCAGTGCTCGGGGTGCTCGGTGCTCAGTACTTTTGGTGCTGGGTGCTCAGTACTCAGGGTGCTGGGTGCCCAGTGCTCGGGGTGCTCGGTGCTCAGTACTCAGGGTGCTCGGTGCTCAGTGCTCAGGATGCTGGGTGCTCAGTACTCAGGGTGCTGGGTGCTCATTCCTCAGGGTGCTCAGTGCTCAGGGTGCTGGGTGCTCAGTGCTCAGGGTGCTCAGTGCTCAGTACTCAGGGTGCTGGGTGCTCAGTGCTCAGGGTGCTGTGTGCTCAATACTCAGGGTGCTGTGTGCTCAGTGCTCGGGGTGCTGGGTGCTCAGTGCTCAGGGTGCTGGGTGCTCAGTGCTCGGGGTGCTCGGTGCTCAGTACTCAGGGTGCTGGGTGCTCAGTACTCAGGGTGCTCGGTGCTCAGTACTCAGGGTGCTGGGTGCTCAGTGCTCAGGGTGCTCAGTACTCAGGGTGCTGGGTGCTCAGTACTCAGGGTGCTCAGTACTCAGGGTGCTGGGTGCTCAGTGCTCGGGGTGCTGGGTGCTCAGTACTCAGGGTGCTCAGTACTCAGGGTGCTGGGTGCTCAGTACTCAGGGTGCTGGGTGCTCAGTACTCAGGGTGCTCGGTGCTCAGTACTCAGGGTGCTGGGTGCTCAGTGCTCAGGATGCTCGGTGCTCAGTACTCTTGGTGCTGGGTGCTCAGTACTCAGGGTGCTGGGTGCTCAGTGCTCAGGGTGCTCGGTGCTCAGTACTCAGGGTGCTGGGTGCTCAGTGCTCAGGGTGCTGGGTGCTCAGTACTCAGGGTGCTCAGTACTCAGTACTCAGGGTGCTGGGTGCTCAGTGCTCGGGGTGCTGGGTGCTCAGTGCTCAGGGTGCTGGGTGCTCAGTGCTCAGGGTGCTGGGTGCTCAGTACTCGGGGTGCTCGGTGCTCAGTACTCAGGCTGCTGGGTGCTCAGTACTCAGGGTGCTGGGTGCTCAGTACTCAGGGTGCTGGGTGCTCAGTACTCAGTGTGCTGGGTGCACAGTACTCAGTGTGCTGGGTGCTCAGTGCTCAGGGTGCTGGGTGCTCAGTGCTCGGGTTGCTCGGTGCTCAGTACTCAGGGTGCTGGGTGCTCAGTACTCAGGGTGCTGGGTGCTCAGTGCTCAGGGTGATCGGTGCTCAGTCCTCAGGGTGCTCAGTATTCAGGGTGCTGGGTGCTCAGTGCTCGGGGTGCTGGGTGCTCAGTGCTGAGGGTGCTGGGTGCTCAGTGCTCGGGGTGCTGGGTGCTCAGTGCTGAGGGTCCTGGGTGCTCAGTACTCAGGGTGCTCAGTGCTCGGGGAGCTCGGTGCTCAGTAATCAGGGTGCTGGGTGCTCAGTAATCAGTGCTTGGGGTCCTGGGTTCTCCGTGCTTGGGGTGCTGGGTGCTCAGCGCTCTGGGTGCTTAGTGCTCAGTACTCAGGGTGCTGGGTGCTCAGTTCTCGGGGTGCTCGGTGCTAAGTACTCAGGGTGCTGGGTGCTCAGTACTCAGGGTGCTGGGTGCTCAGTACTCAGGGTGCTGGCTGGTAAGTACTCAGGGTGCTGGGTGCTCAGTACTCAGGGTGCTGGGTGCTCAGTGCTCAGGGTGCTGGGTGCTCAGTACTCAGGGTGCTGGGTGCTCAGTGCTCAGGGTGCTGGGTGCTCAGTACTCAGGGTGCTCAGTACTCAGGGTGCTGGGTGCTCAGTACTCAGGGTGCTCAGTACTCAGGGTGCTGGGTGCTCAGTGCTCGGGGTGCTGGGTGCTCAGTACTCAGGGTGCTCAGTACTCAGGGTGCTGGGTGCTCAGTGCTCGGGTTGCTGGGTGATCAGTGCTCAGGGTGATCGGTGCTCAGTACTCAGGATGCTGGGTGCTCAGTACTCAGGGTGCTGGGGGCTCAGTCCTCAGGGTGCTCAGTGCTCAGGGTGCTGGGTGCTCAGTGCTCAGGGTGCTCAGTGCTCAGTACTCAGGGTGCTGGGTGCTCATTACTCAGGGTGCTGGGTGCTCTGTGCTCGGGGTGCTGGGTGCTCAGTACTCAGGGTGCTGGGTGCTCAGTGCTCAGGGTGCTGGGTGCTCAGTGGTCGGAGTGCTGGGTGCTCAGTACTCAGGGTGCTGGGTGCTCAGTACTCAGGGTGCTGGGTGCTCAGTACTCAGGGTGCTGGGTGCTCAGGGTGCTGGGTGCTCAGTACTCGGGGTGCTCGGTGCTCAGTACTCAGGGTGCTGGGTGCTCAGTACTCAGGGTGCTGGGTGCTCAGTACTCAGGGTGCTCGGTGCTCCGTACTCAGGGTGCTGGGTGCTCAGTGCTCAGGGTGCTGGGTGCTAAGTACTCAGGGTGATGGGTGCTCAGTACTCAGGGTGCTGGGTGCTCAGTGCTCAGGGTGCTGGGTGCTCAGTACTCAGGGTGCTGGGTGCTCAGTGCTCAGGGTGCTGGGTGCTCAGTACTCAGGGTGCTCAGTACTCAGGGTGCTGGGTGCTCAGTACTCAGGGTGCTCAGTACTCAGGGTGCTGGGTGCTCAGTGCTCGGGTTGCTGGGTGCTCAGTGCTCAGGGTGATCGGTGATCAGTACTCAGGATGCTGGGTGCTCAGTACTCAGGGTGCTGGGTGCTCAGTCCTCAGGTTGCTCAGTGCTCAGGGTGCTGGGGGCCCAGTGCTCGGGGTGCTCGGTGCTCAGTACTCAGGGTGCTGGGTGCTCAGTACTCAGGGTGCTGGGTGCTCAGTACTCAGGGTGCTGGGTGCTCAGTGCTCGGGGTGCTGGGTGCTCAGTGCTCAGGGTGCTGGCTGCTCAGTGCTCTGGGTGCTGGGTGCTCAGTACTCAGGGTGCTCGGTGCTCAGTACTCAGGGTGCTCAGCGCTCAGTACTCAGCGTGCTGGGTGCTCAGTGCTCAGGGTCCTTGGTGCTCAGTACTCAGGGTGCTGGGTGCTCAGTATTCAGGGTGCTCAGTGCTCGGGGTGCTGGGTGCTCAGTACTCAGGGTGCTGGGTGCTCAGTACTCAGGGTGCTGGGTGCTCTGTACTCAGGGTGCTGGGTGCTCAGTGCTCAGGGTGCTGGGTGCTCAGTACTCAGGGTGCTGGGTGCTCAGTACTCAGGGTGCTGGGTGCTCAGTGCTCAGGGTGCTGGGTGCTCAGTGCTTGGGTTGCTCGGTGCTCAGTGCTCAGGGTGCTGGGTGCTCAGTACTCAGGGTGCTGGGTGCTCAGTGCTCAGGGTGATCGGTGCTCAGTCCTCAGGGTGCTCAGTACTCAGGGTGCTGGGTGCTCAGTGCTCGGGGTGCTGGGTGCTCAGTGCTGAGGGTCCTGGGTGCTCAGTACTCAGGGTGCTCAGTGCTCGGGGAGCTCGGTGCTCAGTAATCAGGGTGCTGGGTGCTCAGTAATCAGTGCTTGGGGTCCTGGGTGCTCCGTGCTTGGGGTGCTGGGTGCTCAGCGCTCTGGGTGCTTAGTGCTCAGTACTCAGGGTGCTGGGTGCTCAGTTCTCGGGGTGCTCGGTGCTAAGTACTCAGGGTGCTGGGTGCTCAGTACTCAGGGTGCTGGGTGCTCAGTACTCAGGGTGCTGGCTGGTAAGTACTCAGGGTGCTGGGTGCTCAGTACTCAGGATGCTGGGTGCTCAGTGCCCAGGGTGCTGGGTGCTCAGTACTCAGGGTGCTGGGTGCTCAGTGCTCAGGGTGCTGGGTGCTCAGTACTCAGGGTGCTCAGTACTCAGGGTGCTGGGTGCTCAGTACTCAGGGTGCTCAGTACTCAGGGTGCTGGGTGCTCAGTGCTCGGGGTGCTGGGTGCTCAGTACTCAGGGTGCTCAGTACTCAGGGTGCTGGGTGCTCAGTGCTCGGGTTGCTGGGTGATCAATGCTCAGGGTGATCGGTGCTCAGTACTCAGGGTGCTGGGTGCTCAGTACTCAGGGTGCTGGGTGCTCAGGGTGCTGGGTGCTCAGTACTCAGGGTGCTCGGTGCTCAGTACTCAGGGTGCTGGGTGCTCAGTACTCAGGGTGCTGGGTGTTCAGTCCTCAGGGTGCTCAGTGCTCAGGGTCCTGGGTGCTCAGTGCTCAGGGTGCTCAGTGCTCAGTACTCAGGGTGCTGGGTGCTCATTACTCAGGGTGCTGGGTGCTCAGTGCTCGGGGTGCTGGGTGCTCAGTACTCAGGGTGCTGGGTGCTCAGTGCTCAGGGTGCTGGGTGCTCAGTGCTCGGAGTGCTGGGCGCTCAGTACTCAGGGTGCTGGGTGCTCAGTACTCAGGGTGCTGGGTGCTCAGTACTCAGGGTGCTGGGTGCTCACGGTGCTGGGTGCTCAGTACTCGGGGTGCTCGGTGCTCAGTACTCAGGGTGCTGGGTGCTCAGTACTCAGGGTGCTGGGTGCTCAGTACTCAGGGTGCTCGGTGCTCCGTACTCAGGGTGCTGGGTGCTCAGTGCTCAGGGTGCTGGGTGCTAAGTACTCAGGGTGCTGGGTGCTCAGTACTCAGGGTGCTGGGTGCTCAGTGCTCAGGGTGCTGGGTGCTCAGTGCTCAGGGTGCTGGGTGCTCAGTGCTCGGAGTGCTGGGTGCTCAGTACTCAGGGTGCTGGGTGCTCAGTACTCAGGGTGCTGGGTGCTCAGTACTCAGGGTGCTGGGTGCTCAGTACTCAGGGTGCTGGGTGCTCAGGGTGCTGGGTGCTCAGTACTCGGGGTGCTCGGTGCTCAGTACTCAGGGTGCTGGGTGCTCAGTACTCAGGGTGCTGGGTGGTCAGTACTCAGGGTGCTCGGTGCTCCGTACTCAGGGTGCTGGGTGCTCAGTGCTCAGGGTGCTGGGTGCTCAGTACTCAGGGTGCTGGGTGCTCAGTGCTCAGGGTGCTGGGTGCTCAGTACTCAGGGTGCTCAGTACTCAGGGTGCTGGGTGCTCAGTACTCAGGGTGCTCAGTACTCAGGGTGCTGGGTGCTCAGTGCTCGGGTTGCTGGGTGCTCAGTGCTCAGGGTGATCGGTGATCAGTACTCAGGATGCTGGGTGCTCAGTACTCACTGTGCTGGGTGCTCAGTCCTCAGGGTGCTCAGTGCTCAGGGTGCTGGGTGCCCAGTGCTCGGGGTGCTCGGTGCTCAGTACTCAGGGTGCTGAGTGCTCAGTACTCAGGGTGCTGGGTGCTCAGTACTCAGGGTGCTGGGTGCTCAGTGCTCGGGGTGCTGGGTGCTCAGTGCTCAGGGTGCTGGCTGCTCAGTGCTCTGGGTGCTGGGTGCTCAGTACTCAGGGTGCTCGGTGCTCAGTACTCAGGGTGCTCAGCGCTCAGTACTCAGCGTGCTGGGTGCTCAGTGCTCAGGGTCCTTGGTGCTCAGTACTCAGGGTGCTCAGTGCTCGGGGTGCTGGGTGCTCAGTACTCAGGATGCTGGGTGCTCAGTACTCAGGGTGCTGGGTGCTCATTCTCGGGGTGCTGGGTGCTCAGTGCTCGGGGTGCTTAGTGCTCAGTACTCGGGGTGCTGGGTGCTCAGTACTCAGGATGCTGGGTGCTCAGTACTCAGGGTGCTGGGTGCTCATTCTCGGGGTGCTGGCTGCTCAGTGCTCGGGGTGCTGAGTGCTCAGTACTCGGGGTGCTGGGTGCTCAGTACTCAGGATGCTGGGTGCTCAGTACTCAGGGTGCTGGGTGCTCATTCTCGGGGTGCTGGGTGCTCATTCTCGGGGTGCTGGGTGCTCAGTGCTCGGGGTGCTGGGTGCTCAGTGCTCAGGGTCCTCGGTGCACAGTACTCAGGGTGCTCAGTACTCAGCGTGCTTTGTGCTCAGTGCTCAGGGTGCTGGGTGCTCAGTACTCAGGGTGCTGGGTGCTCAGTACTCACGGTGCTGGGTGCTCAGTACTCGGGTT
This sequence comes from Microtus oregoni, assembly GCF_018167655.1. Classification (NCBI taxonomy): domain Eukaryota; kingdom Metazoa; phylum Chordata; class Mammalia; order Rodentia; family Cricetidae; genus Microtus; species Microtus oregoni. The sequence goes on along the minus strand of NW_024544028.1, from coordinate 974,238 downwards.
GCTGGGTGCTCATTACTCAGGGTGCTGGGTGCTCAGTGCTCGGGGTGCTCACTGCTCAGTACTCTTGGTGCTGGGTGCTCAGTACTCAGGGTGCTGGGTGCTCAGTGCTCGGGGTGCTCGGTGCTCAGTACTTTTGGTGCTGGGTGCTCAGTACTCAGGGTGCTGGGTGCTCAGTGCTCGGGGTGCTCGGTGCTCAGTACTCAGGGTGCTCGGTGCTCAGTGCTCAGGATGCTGGGTGCTCAGTACTCAGGGTGCTGGGTGCTCATTCCTCAGGGTGCTCAGTGCTCAGTGTGCTGGGTGCTCAGTGCTCAGGGTGCTCAGTGCTCAGTACTCAGGGTGCTGGGTGCTCAGTGCTCAGGGTGCTGTGTGCTCAGTACTCAGGGTGCTGTGTGCTCAGTGCTCGGGGTGCTGGGTGCTCAGTGCTCAGGGTGCTGGGTGCTCAGTGCTCGGGGTGCTCGGTGCTCAGTACTCAGGGTGCTGGGTGCTCAGTACTCAGGGTGCTCGGTGCTCAGTACTCAGGGTGCTGGGTGCTCAGTGCTCAGGGTGCTCAGTACTCAGGGTGCTGTGTGCTCAGTACTCAGGGTGCTCAGTACTCAGGGTGCTGGGTGCTCAGTGCTCGGGGTGCTGGGTGCTCAGTACTCAGGGTGCTCAGTACTCAGGGTGCTGGGTGCTCAGTACTCAGGGTGCTGGGTGCTCAGTACTCAGGGTGCTCGGTGCTCAGTACTCAGGGTGCTGGGTGCTCAGTGCTCAGGATGCTCGGTGCTCAGTACTCTTGGTGCTGGGTGCTCAGTACTCAGGGTGCTGGGTGCTCTGTGCTCAGGGTGCTCGGTGCTCAGTACTCAGGGTGCTGGGTGCTCAGTGCTCAGGGTGCTGGGTGCTCAGTACTCAGGGTGCTCAGTACTCAGTACTCAGGGTGCTGGGTGCTCAGTGCTCGGGGTGCTGGGTGCTCAGTGCTCAGGGTGCTGGGCGCTCAGTGCTCCGGGTGCTGGGTGCTCAGTACTCGGGGTGCTCGGTGCTCAGTACTCAGGCTGCTGGGTGCTCAGTACTCAGGGTGCTGGGTGCTCAGTACTCAGGGTGCTGGGTGCTCAGTACTCAGGGTGCTGGGTGCACAGTACTCAGTGTGCTGGGTGCTCAGTGCTCAGGGTGCTGGGTGCTCAGTGCTCGGGTTGCTCGGTGCTCAGTACTCAGGGTGCTGGGTGCTCAGTACTCAGGGTGCTGGGTGCTCAGTGCTCAGGGTGATCGGTGCTCAGTCCTCAGGGTGCTCAGTATTCAGGGTGCTGGGTGCTCAGTGCTCGGGGTGCTGGGTGCTCAGTGCTCGGGGTGCTGGGTGCTCAGTGCTCAGGGTGCTGGCTGCTCAGTGCTCTGGGTGCTGGGTGCTCAGTACTCAGGGTGCTCGGTGCTCAGTACTCAGGGTGCTCAGCGCTCAGTACTCAGCGTGCTGGGTGCTCAGTGCTCAGGGTCCTTGGTGCTCAGTACTCAGGGTGCTGGGTGCTCAGTATTCAGGGTGCTCAGTGCTCGGGGTGCTGGGTGCTCAGTACTCAGGGTGCTGGGTGCTCAGTACTCAGGGTGCTGGGTGCTCTGTACTCAGGGTGCTGGGTGCTCAGTGCTCAGGGTGCTGGGTGCTCAGTACTCAGGGTGCTGGGTGCTCAGTACTCAGGGTGCTGGGTGCTCAGTGCTCAGGGTGCTGGGTGCTCAGTGCTTGGGTTGCTCGGTGCTCAGTGCTCAGGGTGCTGGGTGCTCAGTACTCAGGGTGCTGGGTGCTCAGTGCTCAGGGTGATCGGTGCTCAGTCCTCAGGGTGCTCAGTACTCAGGGTGCTGGGTGCTCAGTGCTCGGGGTGCTGGGTGCTCAGTGCTGAGGGTCCTGGGTGCTCAGTACTCAGGGTGCTCAGTGCTCGGGGAGCTCGGTGCTCAGTAATCAGGGTGCTGGGTGCTCAGTAATCAGTGCTTGGGGTCCTGGGTGCTCCGTGCTTGGGGTGCTGGGTGCTCAGCGCTCTGGGTGCTTAGTGCTCAGTACTCAGGGTGCTGGGTGCTCAGTTCTCGGGGTGCTCGGTGCTAAGTACTCAGGGTGCTGGGTGCTCAGTACTCAGGGTGCTGGGTGCTCAGTACTCAGGGTGCTGGCTGGTAAGTACTCAGGGTGCTGGGTGCTCAGTACTCAGGATGCTGGGTGCTCAGTGCCCAGGGTGCTGGGTGCTCAGTACTCAGGGTGCTGGGTGCTCAGTGCTCAGGGTGCTGGGTGCTCAGTACTCAGGGTGCTCAGTACTCAGGGTGCTGGGTGCTCAGTACTCAGGGTGCTCAGTACTCAGGGTGCTGGGTGCTCAGTGCTCGGGGTGCTGGGTGCTCAGTACTCAGGGTGCTCAGTACTCAGGGTGCTGGGTGCTCAGTGCTCGGGTTGCTGGGTGATCAATGCTCAGGGTGATCGGTGCTCAGTACTCAGGGTGCTGGGTGCTCAGTACTCAGGGTGCTGGGTGCTCAGGGTGCTGGGTGCTCAGTACTCGGGGTGCTCGGTGCTCAGTACTCAGGGTGCTGGGTGCTCAGTACTCAGGGTGCTGGGTGCTCAGTCCTCAGGGTGCTCAGTGCTCAGGGTCCTGGGTGCTCAGTGCTCAGGTTGCTCAGTGCTCAGTACTCAGGGTGCTGGGTGCTCATTACTCAGGGTGCTGGGTGCTCAGTGCTCGGGGTGCTGGGTGCTCAGTACTCAGGGTGCTGGGTGCTCAGTGCTCAGGGTGCTGGGTGCTCAGTGCTCGGAGTGCTGGGTGCTCAGTACTCAGGGTGCTGGGTGCTCAGTACTCAGGGTGCTGGGTGCTCAGTACTCAGGGTGCTGGGTGCTCAGGGTGCTGGGTGCTCAGTACTCGGGGTGCTCGGTGCTCAGTACTCAGGGTGCTGGGTGCTCAGTACTCAGGGTGCTGGGTGCTCAGTACTCAGGGTGCTCGGTGCTCCGTACTCAGGGTGCTGGGTGCTCAGTGCTCAGGGTGCTGGGTGCTAAGTACTCAGGGTGCTGGGTGCTCAGTACTCAGGGTGCTGGGTGCTCAGTGCTCAGGGTGCTGGGTGCTCAGTACTCAGGGTGCTGGGTGCTCAGTGCTCAGGGTGCTGGGTGCTCAGTACTCAGGGTGCTCAGTACTCAGGGTGCTGGGTGCTCAGTACTCAGGGTGCTCAGTACTCAGGGTGCTGGGTGCTCAGTGCTCGGGTTGCTGGGTGCTCAGTGCTCAGGGTGATCGGTGATCAGTACTCAGGATGCTGGGTGCTCAGTACTCACTGTGCTGGGTGCTCAGTCCTCAGGGTGCTCAGTGCTCAGGGTGCTGGGTGCCCAGTGCTCGGGGTGCTCGGTGCTCAGTACTCAGGGTGCTGAGTGCTCAGTACTCAGGGTGCTGGGTGCTCAGTACTCAGGGTGCTGGCTGCTCAGTGCTCGGGGTGCTGGGTGCTCAGTGCTCAGGGTGCTGGCTGCTCAGTGCTCTGGGTGCTGGGTGCTCAGTACTCAGGGTGCTCGGTGCTCAGTACTCAGGGTGCTCAGCGCTCAGTACTCAGCGTGCTGGGTGCTCAGTGCTCAGGGTCCTTGGTGCTCAGTACTCAGGGTGCTCAGTGCTCGGGGTGCTGGGTGCTCAGTACTCAGGATGCTGGGTGCTCAGTACTCAGGGTGCTGGGTGCTCATTCTCGGGGTGCTGGGTGCTCAGTGCTCGGGGTGCTTAGTGCTCAGTACTCGGGGTGCTGGGTGCTCAGTACTCAGGATGCTGGGTGCTCAGTACTCAGGGTGCTGGGTGCTCATTCTCGGGGTGCTGGCTGCTCAGTGCTCGGGGTGCTGAGTGCTCAGTACTCGGGGTGCTGGGTGCTCAGTACTCAGGATGCTGGGTGCTCAGTACTCAGGGTGCTGGGTGCTCATTCTCGGGGTGCTGGGTGCTCATTCTCGGGGTGCTGGGTGCTCAGTGCTCGGGGTGCTGGGTGCTCAGTGCTCAGGGTCCTCGGTGCACAGTACTCAGGGTGCTCAGTACTCAGCGTGCTTTGTGCTCAGTGCTCAGGGTGCTGGGTGCTCAGTACTCAGGGTGCTGGGTGCTCAGTACTCACGGTGCTGGGTGCTCAGTACTCGGGTTGCTGGGTGCTCATTACTCAGGGTGCTGGGTGCTCAGTGCTCGGGGTGCTCACTGCTCAGTACTCTTGGTGCTGGGTGCTCAGTACTCAGGGTGCTGGGTGCTCAGTGCTCGGGGTGCTCGGTGCTCAGTACTTTTGGTGCTGGGTGCTCAGTACTCAGGGTGCTGGGTGCTCAGTGCTCGGGGTGCTCGGTGCTCAGTACTCAGGGTGCTCGGTGCTCAGTGCTCAGGATGCTGGGTGCTCAGTACTCAGGGTGCTGGGTGCTCATTCCTCAGGGTGCTCAGTGCTCAGTGTGCTGGGTGCTCAGTGCACAGGGTGCTCAGTGCTCAGTACTCAGGGTGCTGGGTGCTCAGTGCTCAGGGTGCTGTGTGCTCAGTACTCAGGGTGCTGTGTGCTCAGTGCTCGGGGTGCTGGGTGCTCAGTGCTCAGGGTGCTGGGTGCTCAGTGCTCGGGGTGCTCGGTGCTCAGTACTCAGGGTGCTGGGTGCTCAGTACTCAGGGTGCTCGGTGCTCAGTACTCAGGGTGCTGGGTGCTCAGTGCTCAGGGTGCTCAGTACTCAGGGTGCTGTGTGCTCAGTACTCAGGGTGCTCAGTACTCAGGGTGCTGGGTGCTCAGTGCTCGGGGTGCTGGGTGCTCAGTACTCAGGGTGCTCAGTACTCAGGGTGCTGGGTGCTCAGTACTCAGGGTGCTGGGTGCTCAGTACTCAGGGTACTCGGTGCTCAGTACTCAGGGTGCTGGGTGCTCAGTGCTCAGGATGCTCGGTGCTCAGTACTCTTGGTGCTGGGTGCTCAGTACTCAGGGTGCTGGGTGCTCAGTGCTCAGGGTGCTCGGTGCTCAGTACTCAGGGTGCTGGGTGCTCAGTGCTCAGGGTGCTGGGTGCTCAGTACTCAGGGTGCTCAGTACTCAGTACTCAGGGTGCTGGGTGCTCAGTGCTCGGGGTGCTGGGTGCTCAGTGCTCAGGGTGCTGGGCGCTCAGTGCTCCGGGTGCTGGGTGCTCAGTACTCGGGGTGCTCGGTGCTCAGTACTCAGGCTGCTGGGTGCTCAGTACTCAGGGTGCTGGGTGCTCAGTACTCAGGGTGCTGGGTGCTCAGTACTCAGGGTGCTGGGTGCACAGTACTCAGTGTGCTGGGTGCTCAGTGCTCAGGGTGCTGGGTGCTCAGTGCTCGGGTTGCTCGGTGCTCAGTACTCAGGGTGCTGGGTGCTCAGTACTCAGGGTGCTGGGTGCTCAGTGCTCAGGGTGATCGGTGCTCAGTCCTCAGGGTGCTCAGTATTCAGGGTGCTGGGTGCTCAGTGCTCGGGGTGCTGGGTGCTCAGTGCTGAGGGTGCTGGGTACTCTGTGATCGGGGTCCTGGGTGCTCAGTACTCAGGGTGCTCAGTGCTCGGGGAGCTCGGTGCTCAGTAATCAGGGTGCTGGGTGCTCAGTACTCAGTGCTCGGGGTCCTGGGTGCTCCGTGCTTGGGGTGCTGGGTGCTCAGCGCTCTGGGTGCTTAGTGCTCAGTACTCAGGGTGCTGGGTGCTCAGTACTCGGGGTGCTCGGTGCTCAGTACTCAGGGTGCTGGGTGCTCAGTACTCAGGGTGCTAGGTACTCAGTACTCAGGGTGCTCGGTGCTCAGTACTCAGGGTGCTGGGTGCTCAGTGCTCAGGGTGCTGGGTGCTAAGTACTCAGGGTTCTGGGTGCTCAGTACTCAGGGTGCTGGGTGCTCAGTGCTCAGGGTGCTGGGTGCTCAGTACTCAGGGTGCTGGGTGCTCAGTGCTCAGGGTGCTGTGTGCTCAGTACTCAGGGTGCTCAGTACTCAGGGTGCTGGGTGCTCAGTACTCAGGGTGCTCAGTACTCAGGGTGCTGGGTGCTCAGTGCTCGGGTTGCTGGGTGATCAGTGCTCAGGGTGATCGGTGCTCAGTACTCAGGATGCTGGGTGCTCAGTACTCAGGGTGCTGGGTGCTCATTCCTCAGGGTGCTCAGTGCTCAGGGTGCTGGGTGCTCAGTGCTCAGGGTGCTCAGTGCTCAGTACTCAGGGTGCTGGGTGCTCATTACTCAGGGTGCTGGGTGCTCAGTGCTCGGGGTGCTGGGTGCTCAGTACTCAGGGTGCTGGGTGCTCAGTGCTCAGGGTGCTGGGTGCTCAGTGCTCGGAGTGCTGGGTGCTCAGTACTCAGGGTGCTGGGTGCTCAGTACTCAGGGTGCTGGGTTCTCAGTACTCAGGGTGCTGGGTGCTCAGTGCTCAGGGTGCTGGGTGCTCAGTACTCGGGGTGCTCGTTGCTCAGTACTCAGGGTGCTGGGTGCTCAGTACTCAGGGTGCTGGGTGCTCAGTACTCAGGGTGCTCGGTGCTCAGTACTCAGGGTGCTGGGTGCTCAGTGCTCAGCGTGCTGGGTGCTAAGTACTCAGGGTGCTGGGTGCTCAGTACTCAGGGTGCTGGGTGCTCAGTGCTCAGGGTGCTGGGTGCTCAGTACTCAGGGTGCTGGGTGCTCAGTGCTCAGGGTGCTGGGTGCTCAGTACTCAGGGTGCTCAGTACTCAGGGTGCTGGGTGCTCAGTACTCAGGGTGCTCAGTACTCAGGGTGCTGGGTGCTCAGTGCTCGGGGTGCTGGGTGCTCAGTACTCAGGGTGCTCAGTACTCAGGGTGCTGGGTGCTCAGTACTCAGGGTGCTGGGTGCTCAGTACTCAGGGTGCTGGGTGCTCAGTACTCAGGGTGCTGGGTGCTCAGTACTCAGGGTGCTGGGTGCTCAGTGCTCAGGGTGCTTGATGCTCAGTACTCAGGGTGCTGGGTGCTCAGTGCTCAGGGTGATGGGTGCTCAGTGCTCAGGGTACTGGTTGCTCAGTACTCAGGGTGCTGGGTGTTCAGTACTCAGGGTGCTGGGTGCTCAGTACTCAGGGTGCTGGGTGCTCAGTGCTCAGGGTGCTGGGTGCTCAGTGCTCAGGGTGCTGGGTGCTCAGTACTCAGGGTGCTGGGTGCTCAGTACTCAGGGTGCTGGGTGCTCAGTGCTCAGGGTGCTGGGTGCTCAGTACTCAGGGTGCTCAGTACTCAGTACTCAGGGTGCTGGGTGCTCAGTGCTTGGGGTGCTGGGTGCTCAGTGCTCAGGGTGCTGGGTGCTCAATGCTCGGGGTGCAGGGTGCTCAGTACTCCGGATGCTCGGTGCTCAGTACTCAGGGTGCTGGGTGCTCAGTACTCAGGGTGCTGGGTGCTCAGTACTCAGGGTGCTGGGTGCTCAGTACTCAGGGTGCTGGGTGCTCAGTGGTCAGGGTGCTGTGTGCTCAGTACTCAGGGTGCTCAGTACTCAGGGTGCTGGGTGCTCAGTACTCAGGTTGCTCAGTACTCAGGGTGCTGGGTGCTAAGTGCTCGGGGTGCTGGGTGCTCAGTACTCAGGGTGCTCAGTACTCAGGGTGCTGGGTGCTCAGTGCTCGGGTTGCTGGGTGATCAGTGCTCAGGGTGATCGGTGTTCAGTACTCAGGATGCTGGGTGCTCAGTACTCAGGGTGCTGGGTGCTCAGTCCTCAGGGTGCTCAGTGCTCAGGGTGCTGGGTGCTCAGTGCTCAGGGTGCTCAGTGCTCAGTACTCAGGGTGCTGGGTGCTCATTACTCAGGGTGCTGGGTGCTCAGTGCTCGGGGTGCTGGGTGCTCAGTACTCAGGGTGCTGGGTGCTCAGTGCTCAGGGTGCTGGGTGCTCAGTGCTCGGAGTGCTTGGTGCTCAGTACTCAGGGTGCTGGGTGCTCAGTACTCAGGGTGCTGGGTGCTCAGTACTCAGGGTGCTGGGTGCTCAGTGCTCAGGGTGCTGGGTGCTCAGTACTCGGGGTGCTCGTTGCTCAGTACTCAGGGTGCTGGGTGCTCAGTACTCAGGGTGCTGGGTGCTCAGTACTCAGGGTGCTCGGTGCTCAGTACTCAGGGTGCTGGGTGCTCAGTGCTCAGCGTGCTGGGTGCTAAGTACTCAGGGTGCTGGGTGCTCAGTACTCAGGGTGCTGGGTGCTCAGTGCTCAGGGTGCTGGGTGCTCAGTACTCAGGGTGCTGGGTGCTCAGTGCTCAGGGTGCTGGGTGCTCAGTACTCAGGGTGCTCAGTACTCAGGGCGCTGGTTGCTCAGTACTCAGGGTGCTCAGTATACAGGGTGCTGGGTGCTCAGTGCTCGGGGTGCTGGGTGCTCAGTACTCAGGGTGCTCAGTACTCAGGGTGCTGTGTACTCAGTACTCAGGGTGCTGGGTGCTCAGTACTCAGGGTGCTCGGTGCTCAGTACTCAGGGTGCTGGGTGCTCAGTGCTCAGGATGCTCGGTGCTCAGTACTCTTGGTGCTGGGTGCTCAGTACTCAGGGTGCTGGGTGCTCAGTACTCAGGGTGCTGGGTGCTCAGTACTCAGGGTGCTGGGTGCTCAGTACTCACGGTGCTGGGTGCTCAGTACTCAGGGTGCTGGGTGCTCAGTGCTCAGGGTGATCGGTGCTCAGTCCTCAGGGTGCTCAGTACTCAGGGTGCTGGGTGCTCAGTGCTCGGGGTGCTGGGTGCTCAGTGCTGAGAGTGCTGGGTGCTCTGTGATCGGGGTCCTGGGTGCTCAGTACTCAGGGTGCTCAGTGCTCGGGGAGCTCGGTGCTCAGTAATCAGGGTGCTGGGTGCTCAGTACTCAGTGCTCGGGGTCCTGGGTGCTCCGTGCTTGGGGTGCTGGGTGCTCAGTGCTCAGGGTGCTGGGTGCTCAGTACTCAGGGTGCTGGGTGCTCAGTGCTCAGGGTGCTGTGTGCTCAGTACTCAGGGTGCTCAGTACTCAGGGTGCTGGGTGCTCAGTACTCAGGGTGCTCAGTACTCAGGGTGCTGGGTGCTAAGTGCTCGGGGTGCTGGGTGCTCAGTACTCAGGGTGCTCAGTACTCAGGGTGCTGGGTGCTCAGTGCTCGGGTTGCTGGGTGATCAGTGCTCAGGGTGATCGGTGCTCAGTACTCAGGATGCTGGGTGCTCAGTACTCAGGGTGCTGGGTGCTCAGTCCTCTGGGTGCTCAGTACTCAGGGTGCTGGGTGCTCAGTGCTCAGGGTGCTCAGTGCTCAGTACTCAGGGTGCTGGGTGCTCATTACTCAGGGTGCTGGGTGCTCAGTGCTCGGGGTGCTGGGTGCTCAGTACTCAGGGTGCTGGGTGCTCAGTGCTCAGGGTGCTGGGTGCTCAGTGCTCGGAGTGCTGGGTGCTCAGTACTCAGGGTGCTGGGTGCTCAGTACTCAGGGTGCTGGGTGCTCAGTGCTCAGGGTGCTGGGTACTCAGTACTCAGGGTGCTCAGTACTCAGGGTTCTGGGTGCTCAGTACTCAGGGTGCTCAGTACTCAGGGTGCTGGGTGCTCAGTGCTCGGGGTGCTGGGTGCTCAGTACTCAGGGTGCTCAGTACTCAGGGTGCTGGGTGCTCAGTGATCGGGATGCTGGGTGATCAGTGATCAGGGTGATCGGTGCTCAGTACTCAGGATGCTGGGTGCTCAGTACTCAGGGTGATGGGTGCTCAGTCCTCCGGGTGCTCAGTGCTCAGGGTGCTGGGTGCTCAGTGCTCAGGGTGCTCAGTGCTCAGTACTCAGGGTGCTGGGTGATCATTACTCAGGGTGCTGGGTGCTCAGTGCTCGGGGTGCTGGGTGCTCAGTACTCAGTGTGCTGGGTGCTCAGTGCTCAGGGTGCTGGGTGCTCAGTGCTCGGAATGCTGGGTGCTCAGTACTCAGGGTGCTGGGTGCTCAGTACTCAGGGTGCTGGGTGCTCAGTGCTCGGGGTGCTGGGTGCTCAGTACTCAGGGTGCTGAGTGCTCAGTACTCAGGGTGCTGGGTGCTCAGTATTCAGGGTGCTGGGTGCTCAGTGCTCGGGGTGCTGGGTGCTCAGTGCTCAGGGTGCTCAGTACTCAGTACTCAGGGTGCTGGGTGTTCAGTGCTTGGGGTGCTGGGTGCTCAGTGCTCAGGGTGCTGGGCGCTCAGTGCTCAGGGTGCTGGGTGCTCAGTACTCGGGCTGCTCGGTGCTCAGTACTCAGGGTGGTGGGTGCTCAGTACTCAGGGTGCTGGATGCTCAGTACTCAGGGTGCTGGGTGCTCAGTACTCAGGGTGCTGGGTGCTCTGTACTCAGGGTGCTGGGTGCTCAGTGCTCATTGTGCTGGGTGCTCAGTACTCAGGGTGCTGGGTGCTCAGTGCTCAGGGTGCTGGGTGCTCAGTGCTCGGGTTGCTCGGTGCTCAGTACTCAGGGTGCTGGGTGCTCAGTACTCAGGGTGCTGGGTGCTCAGTGCTCAGGGTGATCGGTGCTCAGTCCTCAGGGTGCTCAGTACTCAGGGTGCTGGGTGCTCAGTGCTCGGGGTGCTGGGTGCTCAGTGCTGAGGGTCCTGGGTGCTCAGTACTCAGGGTGCTCAGTGCTCGGGGAGCTCGGTGCTCAGTAATCAGGGTGCTGGGTGCTCAGTAATCAGTGCTTGGGGTCCTGGGTGCTCCGTGCTTGGGGTGCTGGGTGCTCAGCGCTCTGGGTGCTTAGTGCTCAGTACTCAGGGTGCTGGGTGCTCAGTTCTCGGGGTGCTCGGTGCTAAGTACTCAGGGTGCTGGGTGCTCAGTACTCAGGGTGCTGGGTGCTCAGTACTCAGGGTGCTGGCTGGTAAGTACTCAGGGTGCTGGGTGCTCAGTACTCAGGGTGCTGGGTGCTCAGTGCTCAGGGTGCTGGGTGCTCAGTACTCAGGGTGCTGGGTGCTCAGTGCTCAGGGTGCTGGGTGCTCAGTACTCAGGGTGCTCAGTACTCAGGGTGCTGGGTGCTCAGTACTCAGGGTGCTCAGTACTCAGGGTGCTGGGTGCTCAGTGCTCGGGGTGCTGGGTGCTCAGTACTCAGGGTGCTCAGTACTCAGGGTGCTGGGTGCTGAGTGCTCGGGTTGCTGGGTGATCAGTGCTCAGGGTGATCGGTGCTCAGTACTCAGGATGCTGGGTGCTCAGTACTCAGGGTGCTGGGTGCTCAGTCCTCAGGGGGCTCAGTGCTCAGGGTGCTGGGTGCTCAGTGCTCAGGGTGCTCAGTGCTCAGTACTCAGGGTGCTGGGTGCTCATTATTCAGGGTGCTGGGTGCTCTGTGCTCGGGGTGCTGGGTGCTCAGTACTCATGGTGCTGGGTGCTCAGTGCTCAGGGTGCTGGGTGCTCAGTGGTCGGAGTGCTGGGTGCTCAGTACTCAGGGTGCTGGGTGCTCAGTACTCAGGGTGCTGGGTGCTCAGTACTCAGGGTGCTGGGTGCTCAGGGTGCTGGGTGCTCAGTACTCGGGGTGCTCGGTGCTCAGTACTCAGGGTGCTGGGTGCTCAGTACTCAGGGTGCTGGGTGCTCAGTACTCAGGGTGCTCGGTGCTCCGTACTCAGGGTGCTGGGTGCTCAGTGCTCAGGGTGCTGGGTGCTAAGTACTCAGGGTGCTGGGTGCTCAGTACTCAGGGTGCTGGGTGCTCAGTGCTCAGGGTGCTGGGTGCTCAGTACTCAGGGTGCTGGGTGCTCAGTGCTCAGGGTGCTGGGTGCTCAGTACTCAGGGTGCTCAGTACTCAGGGTGCTGGGTGCTCAGTACTCAGGGTGCTCAGTACTCAGGGTGCTGGGTGCTCAGTGCTCGGGTTGCTGGGTGCTCAGTGCTCAGGGTGATCGGTGATCAGTACTCAGGATGCTGGGTGCTCAGTACTCAGGGTGCTGGGTGCTCAGTCCTCAGGGTGCTCAGTGCTCAGGGTGCTGGGGGCCCAGTGCTCGGGGTGCTCGGTGCTCAGTACTCAGGGTGCTGGGTGCTCAGTACTCAGGGTGCTGGGTGCTCAGTACTCAACGTGCTGGGTGCTCAGTGCTCGGGGTGCTGGGTGCTCAGTACTCAGGGTGCTGGCTGCTCAGTGCTCTGGGTGCTGGGTGCTCAGTACTCAGGGTGCTCGGTGCTCAGTACTCAGGGTGCTCAGCGCTCAGTACTCAGCGTGCTGGGTGCTCAGTGCTCAGGGTCCTTGGTGCTCAGTACTCAGGGTGCTGGGTGCTCAGTATTCAGGGTGCTCAGTGCTCGGGGTGCTGGGTGCTCAGTACTCAGGGTGCTGGGTGCTCAGTACTCAGGGTGCTGGGTGCTCTGTACTCAGGGTGCTGGGTGCTCAGTGCTCAGGGTGCTGGGTGCTCAGTACTCAGGGTGATGGGTGCTCAGTACTCAGGGTGCTGGGTGCTCAGTGCTCAGGGTGCTGGGTGCTCAGTGCTTGGGTTGCTCGGTGCTCAGTGCTCAGGGTGCTGGGTGCTCAGTACTCAGGGTGCTGTGTGCTCAGTGCTCAGGGTGATCGGTGCTCAGTCCTCAGGGTGCTCAGTACTCAGGGTGCTGGGTGCTCAGTGCTCGGGGTGCTGGGTGCTCAGTGCTGAGGGTCCTGGGTGCTCAGTACTCAGGGTGCTCAGTGCTTGGGGAGCTCGGTGCTCAGTAATCAGGGTGCTGGGTGCTCAGTAATCAGTGCTTGGGGTCCTGGGTGCTCCGTGCTTGGGGTGCTGGGTGCTCAGCGCTCTGGGTGCTTAGTGCTCAGTACTCAGGGTGCTGGGTGCTCAGTTCTCGGGGTGCTCGGTGCTAAGTACTCAGGGTGCTGGGTGCTCAGTACTCAGGGTGCTGGGTGCTCAGTATTCAGGGTGCTCAGTGCTCGGGGTGCTGGGTGCTCAGTACTCAGGGTGCTGGGTGCTCAGTGCTCAGGGTGCTGGGTGCTCAGTACTCAGGGTGCTGGGTGCTCAGTGCTCAGGGTGCTGGGTGCTCAGTACTCAGGGTGCTCAGTACTCAGGGTGCTGGGTGCTCAGTACTCAGGGTGCTCAGTACTCAGGGTGCTGGGTGCTCAGTGCTCGGGGTGCTGGGTGCTCAGTACTCAGGGTGCTCAGTACTCAGGGTGCTGGGTGCTGAGTGCTCGGGTTGCTGGGTGATCAGTGCTCAGGGTGATCGGTGCTCAGTACTCAGGATGCTGGGTGCTCAGTACTCAGGGTGCTGGGTGCTCAGTCCTCAGGGTGCTCAGTGCTCAGGGTGCTGGGTGCTCAGTGCTCAGGGTGCTCAGTGCTCAGTACTCAGGGTGCTGGGTGCTCATTATTCAGGGTGCTGGGTGCTCTGTGCTCGGGGTGCTGGGTGCTCAGTACTCAGGGTGCTGGGTGCTCAGTGCTCAGGGTGCTGGGTGCTCAGTGGTCGGAGTGCTGGGTGCTCAGTACTCAGGGTGCTGGGTGCTCAGTACTCAGGGTGCTGGGTGCTCAGTACTCAGGGTGCTGGGTGCTCAGGGTGCTGGGTGCTCAGTACTCGGGGTGCTCGGTGCTCAGTACTCAGGGTGCTGGGTGCACAGTACTCAGGGTGCTGGGTGCTCAGTACTCAGGGTGCTCGGTGCTCCGTACTCAGGGTGCTGGGTGCTCAGTGCTCAGGGTGCTGGGTGCTAAGTACTCAGGGTGCTGGGTGCTCAGTACTCAGGGTGCTGGGTGCTCAGTGCTCAGGGTGCTGGGTGCTCAGTACTCAGGGTGCTGGGTGCTCAGTGCTCAGGGTGCTGGGTGCTCAGTACTCAGGGTGCTCAGTACTCAGGGTGCTGGGTGCTCAGTCCTCAGGGTGCTCAGTGCTCAGGGTGCTGGGGGCCCAGTGCTCGGGGTGCTCGGTGCTCAGTACTCAGGGTGCTCAGTACTCAGGGTGCTGGGTGCTCAGTACTCAGGGTGCTCAGTACTCAGGGTGCTGGGGGCCCAGTGCTCGGGGTGCTCGGTGCTCAGTACTCAGGGTGCTGGGTGCTCAGTACTCAGGGTGCTGGGTGCTCAGTACTCAGGGTGCTGGGTGCTCAGTGCTCGGGGTGCTGGGTGCTCAGTACTCAGGGTGCTGGCTGCTCAGTGCTCTGGGTGCTGGGTGCTCAGTACTCAGGGTGCTCGGTGCTCAGTACTCAGGGTGCTCAGCGCTCAGTACTCAGCGTGCTGGGTGCTCAGTGCTCAGGGTCCTTGGTGCTCAGTACTCAGGGTGCTGGGTGCTCAGTATTCAGGGTGCTCAGTGCTCGGGGTGCTGGGTGCTCAGTACTCAGGGTGCTGGGTGCTCAGTACTCAGGGTGCTGGGTGCTCTGTACTCAGGGTGCTGGGTGCTCAGTGCTCAGGGTGCTGGGTGCTCAGTACTCAGGGTGCTGGGTGCTCAGTACTCAGGGTGCTGGGTGCTCAGTGCTCAGGGTGCTGGGTGCTCAGTGCTTGGGTTGCTCGGTGCTCAGTGCTCAGGGTGCTGGGTGCTCAGTACTCAGGGTGCTGTGTGCTCAGTGCTCATGGTGATCGGTGCTCAGTCCTCAGGGTGCTCAGTACTCAGGGTGCTGGGTGCTCAGTGCTCGGGGTGCTGGGTGCTCAGTGCTGAGGGTCCTGGGTGCTCAGTACTCAGGGTGCTCAGTGCTTGGGGAGCTCGGTGCTCAGTAATCAGGGTGCTGGGTGCTCAGTAATCAGTGCTTGGGGTCCTGGGTGCTCCGTGCTTGGGGTGCTGGGTGCTCAGCGCTCTGGGTGCTTAGTGCTCAGTACTCAGGGTGCTGGGTGCTCAGTTCTCGGGGTGCTCGGTGCTAAGTACTCAGGGTGCTGCGTGCTCAGTACTCAGGGTGCTGGGTGCTCAGTACTCAGGGTGCTGGCTGGTAAGTACTCAGGGTGCTGGGTGCTCAGTACTCAGGGTGCTGGGTGCTCAGTGCCCAGGGTGCTGGGTGCTCAGTACTCAGGGTGCTGGGTGCTCAGTGCTCAGGGTGCTGGGTGCTCAGTACTCAGGGTGCTCAGTACTCAGGGTGCTGGGTGCTCAGTACTCAGGGTGCTCAGTACTCAGGGTGCTGGGTGCTCAGTGCTCGGGGTGCTGGGTGCTCAGTACTCAGGGTGCTCAGTACTCAGGGTGCTGGGTGCTCAGTGCTCGGGTTGCTGGGTGATCAATGCTCAGGGTGATCGGTGCTCAGTACTCAGGGTGCTGGGTGCTCAGTACTCAGGGTGCTGGGTGCTCAGGGTGCTGGGTGCTCAGTACTCGGGGTGCTCGGTGCTCAGTACTCAGGGTGCTGGGTGCTCAGTACTCAGGGTGCTGGGTGCTCAGTCCTCAGGGTGCTCAGTGCTCAGGGTGCTGGGTGCTCAGTGCTCAGGGTGCTCAGTGCTCAGTACTCAGGGTGCTGGGTGCTCATTACTCAGGGTGCTGGGTGCTCAGTGCTCGGGGTGCTGGGTGCTCAGTACTCAGGGTGCTGGGTGCTCAGTGCTCAGGGTGCTGGGTGCTCAGTGCTCGGAGTGCTGGGTGCTCAGTACTCAGGGTGCTGGGTGCTCAGTACTCAGGGTGCTGGGTGCTCAGTACTCAGGGTGCTGGGTGCTCAGGGTGCTGGGTGCTCAGTACTCGGGGTGCTCGGTGCTCAGTACTCAGGGTGCTGGGTGCTCAGTACTCAGGGTGCTGGGTGCTCAGTACTCAGGGTGCTCGGTGATCTGTACTCAGGGTGCTGGGTGCTCAGTGCTCAGGGTGCTGGGTGCTAAGTACTCAGGGTGCTGGGTGCTCAGTACTCAGGGTGCTGGGTGCTCAGTGCTCAGGGTGCTGGGTGCTCAGTACTCAGGGTGCTGGGTGCTCAGTGCTCAGGGTGCTGGGTGCTCAGTACTCAGGGTGCTCAGTACTCAGGGTGCTGGGTGCTCAGTACTCAGGGTGCTCAGTACTCAGGGTGCTGGGTGCTCAGTGCTCGGGTTGCTGGGTGCTCAGTGCTCAGGGTGATCGGTGATCAGTACTCAGGATGCTGGGTGCTCAGTACTCACTGTGCTGGGTGCTCAGTCCTCAGGGTGCTCAGTGCTCAGGGTGCTGGGTGCCCAGTGCTCGGGGTGCTCGGTGCTCAGTACTCAGGGTGCTGAGTGCTCAGTACTCAGGGTGCTGGGTGCTCAGTACTCAGGGTGCTGGGTGCTCAGTGCTCGGGATGCTGGGTGCTCAGTGCTCAGGGTGCTGGCTGCTCAGTGCTCTGGGTGCTGGGTGCTCAGTACTCAGGGTGCTCGGTGCTCAGTACTCAGGGTGCTCAGCGCTCAGTACTCAGCGTGCTGGGTGCTCAGTGCTCAGGGTCCTTGGTGCTCAGTATTCAGGGTGCTCAGTGCTCGGGGTGCTGGGTGCTCAGTACTCAGGATGCTGGGTGCTCAGTACTCAGGGTGCTGGGTGCTCATTCTCGGGGTGCTGGGTGCTCAGTGCTCGGGGTGCTGAGTGCTCAGTACTCGGGGTGCTGGGTGCTCAGTACTCAGGATGCTGGGTGCTCAGTACTCAGGGTGCTGGGTGCTCATTCTCGGGGTGCTGGCTGCTCAGTGCTCGGGGTGCTGAGTGCTCAGTACTCGGGGTGCTGGGTGCTCAGTACTCAGGATGCTGGGTGCTCAGTACTCAGGGTGCTGGGTGCTCATTCTCGGGGTGCTGGGTGCTCATTCTCGGGGTGCTGGGTGCTCAGTGCTCGGGGTGCTGGGTGCTCAGTGCTCAGGGTCCTCGGAGCACAGTCCTCAGGGTGCTCAGTACTCAGCGTGCTTTGTGCTCAGTGCTCAGGGTGCTGGGTGCTCAGTACTCAGGGTGCTGGGTGCTCAGTACTCACGGTGCTGGGTGCTCAGTACTCGGGTTGCTGGGTGCTCATTACTCAGGGTGCTGGGTGCTCAGTGCTCGGGGTGCTCACTGCTCAGTACTCTTGGTGCTGGGTGCTCAGTACTCAGGGTGCTGGGTGCTCAGTGCTCGGGGTGCTCGGTGCTCAGTACTTTTGGTGCTGGGTGCTCAGTACTCAGGGTGCTGGGTGCTCAGTGCTCGGGGTGCTCGGTGCTCAGTACTCAGGGTGCTCGGTGCTCAGTGCTCAGGATGCTGGGTGCTCAGTACTCAGGGTGCTGGGTGCTCATTCCTCAGGGTGCTCAGTGCTCAGGGTGCTGGGTGCTCAGTGCTCAGGGTGCTGGGTGCTCAGTACTCAGGGTGCTCAGTACTCAGGGTGCTGGGTGCTCAGTACTCAGGGTGCTCAGTACTCAGGGTTCTGGGTGCTCAGTGCTCGGGGTGCTGGGTGCTCAGTACTCAGGGTGCTCAGTACTCAGGGTGCTGGGTGCTCAGTACTCAGGGTGCTGGGTGCTCAGTACTCAGGGTGCTGGGTGCTCAGTACTCAGGGTGCTGGGTGCTCAGTGCTCAGGATGCTCGGTGCTCAGTACTCTTGGTGCTGGGTGCTCAGTACTCAGGGTGCTGGGTGCTCAGTGCTCAGGGTGCTCGGTGCTCAGTACTCAGGGTGCTGGGTGCTCAGTGCTCAGGGTGCTGGGTGCTCAGTACTCAGGGTGCTCAGTACTCAGTACTCAGGGTGCTGGGTGCTCAGTGCTCGGGGTGCTGGGTGCTCAGTGCTCAGGATGCTGGGCG
This sequence comes from Microtus oregoni, assembly GCF_018167655.1. Lineage (NCBI taxonomy): Eukaryota > Metazoa > Chordata > Mammalia > Rodentia > Cricetidae > Microtus > Microtus oregoni. The sequence continues at coordinate 956,925 of NW_024544028.1, read as the reverse complement.
CTCAGTGCTCCGGGTGCTGGGTGCTCAGTACTCGGGGTGCTCGGTGCTCAGTACTCAGGCTGCTGGGTGCTCAGTACTCAGGGTGCTGGGTGCTCAGTACTCAGGGTGCTGGGTGCTCAGTACTCAGGGTGCGGGGTGCTCAGTACTCAGGGTGCTGGGTGCTCAGTGCTCAGGGTGCTGGGTGCTCAGTACTCAGGTTGCTGTGTGCTCAGTGCTCAGGGTGCTGGGTGCTCAGTACTCAGGGTGCTGGGTGCTCAGTACTCAGGGTGCTGGGTGCTCAGTGCTCAGGGTGCTGGGTGCTCAGTGCTCGGGTTGCTCGGTGCTCAGTACTCAGGGTGCTGGGTGCTCAGTACTCAGGGTGCTGGGTGCTCAGTGCTCAGGGTGATCGGTGCTCAGTCCTCAGGGTGCTCAGTATTCAGGGTGCTGGGTGCTCAGTGCTCGGGGTGCTGGGTGCTCAGTGCTGAGGGTGCTGGGTGCTCTGTGATCGGGGTCCTGGGTGCTCAGTACTCAGGGTGCTCAGTGCTCGGGGAGCTCGGTGCTCAGTAATCAGGGTGCTGGGTGCTCAGTACTCAGTGCTCGGGGTCCTGGGTTCTCCGTGCTTGGGGTGCTGGGTGCTCAGCGCTCTGGGTGCTTAGTGCTCAGTACTCAGGGTGCTGGGTGCTCAGTACTCGTCGTGCTCGGTGCTCAGTACTCAGGGTGCTGTGTGCTCAGTACTCAGGGTGATGGGTGCTCAGTACTCAGGGTGCTCGGTGCTCAGTACTCAGGGTGCTGTGTGCTCAGTGCTCAGGGTGCTGGGTGCTAAGTACTCAGGGTGCTGGGTGCTCAGTTCTCAGGGTGCTGGGTGCTCAGTGCTCAGGGTGCTGTGTGCTCAGTACTCAGGGTGCTCAGTACTCAGGGTGCTGGGTGCTCAGTACTCAGGGTGCTCAGTACTCAGGGTGCTGGGTGCTCAGTGCTCGGGGTGCTGGGTGCTCAGTACTCAGGGTGCTCAGTACTCAGGGTGCTGGGTGCTCAGTGCTCAGGTTGCTGGGTGATCAGTACTCAGGGTGATCGGTGCTCAGTACTCAGGATGCTGGGTGCTCAGTACTCAGGGTGATGGGTGCTCAGTCCTCAGGGTGCTCAGTGCTCAGGGTGCTGGGTGCTCAGTGCTCAGGGTGCTCAGTGCTCAGTACTCAGGGTGCTGGGTGCTCATTACTCAGGGTGCTGGGTGCTCAGTACTCAGGGTGCTGGGTGCTCAGTACTCAGGGTGCTGGGTGCTCAGTGCTCGGGGTGCTGGGTGCTCAGTGCTCAGGGTGCTGGGTGCTCAGTACTTAGGGTGCTGGGTGCTCAGTGCTCGGGGTGCTCGGTGCTCAGTACTCAAGGTGCTGGGTGCTCAGTGCTCACGGTGCTGGGTGCTCAGTCCTCGGGGTGTTCGGAGCTCAGTGCTCAGGGTACTGGGTGCTCAGTACTCAGGGTGCTCGGTGCTCAGTATTAAGGGTGCTCAGTGCTCAGTACTCAGTGTGCTCAGTTCTCAGTGCTCGGGGTGCTGGGTGCTCAGTGCTCGGGGTCCTGGGTGCTCAGTACTCAGGGTGCTGGGTGCTCAGTGCTCAGGGTGCTGGGTGCTCAGTGCTCAGGGTGCTGGGTGCTCAGTACTCAGTGCTCAGGATGCTGGGTGCTCAGTGCTCAGGGTGCTTAGTGCTCAGTGCTCAGTACTCAGGGTGCTGGGTGCTCAGTACTCAGGGTGCTGGGTGCTCAGTGCTCGGGGTGTCCGGTGCTCAATGCTCGGGGTGCTCGGTGCTCAGTACTCAGGGTGCTGGGTGCTCAGTACTCAGGGTGCTGGGTGCTCAGTGCTGGGTGCTCAGTGCTCGGGGTGCTGGGTGCTCAGTGCTCGGGGTGCTGGGTGCTCAGTACTCAGGGTGCTCGGTGCTCAGTACTCAGGGTGCTGGGTGCTCAGTGCTCGGGGTGCTGGGTGCTCAGTACTCAGGGTGCTGGGTGCTCAGTTCTCAGGGTGCTTGATGCTCAGTACTCAGGGTGCTGGGTGCTCAGTGCTCAGGGTGATGGGTGCTCAGTGCTCAGGGTACTGGTTGCTCAGTACTCAGGGTGCTGGGTGTTCAGTACTCAGGGTGCTGGGTGCTCAGTACTCAGGGTGCTGGGTGCTCAGTGCTCAGGGTGCTGGGTGCTCAGTGCTCAGGGTGCTGGGTGCTCAGTACTCAGGGTGCTGGGTGCTCAGTACTCAGGGTGCTGGGTGCTCAGTGCTCAGTGCTCTGTACTCAGGGTGCTGGGTGCTCAGTACTCAGCGTGCTGGGTGCTCAGTGCTCAGGGTCCTCGGTGCTCAGTACTCATGGTGCTCAGTGCTCAGTACTCAGCGTGCTTTGTGCTCAGTGCTCAGGGTCCTGGGTGCTCACTGCTCAGGATGCTCGGTGCTCAGTACTCTTGGTGCTGGGTGCTCAGTACTCAGGGTGCTGGGTGCTCCGTGCTCGAGGTGCTCGGTGCTCAGTACTCAGGGTGCTGGGTGCTCAGTGCTCAGGGTGCTGGGTGCTCAGTACTCAGGGTGCTCAGTACTCAGTACTCAGGGTGCTGGGTGCTCAGTGCTTGGGGTGCTGGGTGCTCAGTGCTCAGGGTGCTGGGTGCTCAGAGCTCAGGGTGCTGGGTGCTAAGTACTCAGTGTGCTGGGTGCTCAGTACTCAGGGTGCTGGGTGCTCAGTGGTCAGGATGCTGGGTGCTCAGTACTCAGGGTGCTGGGTGCTCAGTGCTAAGTGTGCTGGGTGCTCAGTACTCAGTGTGCTCAGTACTCAGGGTGCTGGGTGCTCAGTACTCAGGGTGCTCAGTACTCAGGGTGCTGGGTGCTCAGTGCTCGGGGTGCTGGGTGCTCAGTACTCAGGGTGCTCAGTACTCAGGGTGCTGGGTGCTCAGTGCTTGGGGTGCTGGGTGCTCAGTGCTCAGGGTGCTGGGTGCTCAGTGCTCAGGGTGCTGGGTGCTCAGTACTCGGGGTGCTCGGTGCTCAGTACTCAGGGTGCTGGGTGCTCAGTACTCAGGGTGCTGGGTGCTCAGTACTCAGGGTGCTCGGTGCTAAGTACTCAGGGTGCTGGGTGCTCAGTACTCAGGGTGCTGGGTGCTCAGTACTCAGGGTGCTGGGTGCTCAGTACTCACTGTGCTTGGTGCTCAGTACTCGGGCTGCTGGGTGCTCATTACGCAGGGTGTTGGGTGCTCAGTGCTCGGGGTGCACGGTGCTCAGTACTCTTGGTGCAGGGTGCTCAGTACTCAGGGTACTGGGTGCTCAGTGCTCTGGGTGCTCGGTGCTCAGTACTCAGGGTGCTGAGTGCTCAGTACTCAGGGTGCTGGGTGCTCAGTACTCAGGGTGCTGGGTGCTCAGTGCTCGGGGTGCTGGGTGCTCAGTGCTCAGGGTGCTGGCTGCTCAGTGCTCAGGGTGCTGGGTGCTCAGTACTCAGGGTGCTGGGTGCTCAGTACTCACGGTGCTGTTTGCTCAGTACTCGGGGTGCTGGGTGCTCATTTCTCAGGGTGCTGGGTGCTCAGTGCTCGGGGTGCTTGGTGCTCAGTACTCTTGGTGCTGGGTGCTCAGTAGTCAGGGTGCTGGGTGCTCAGTGCTCGGGGTGCTCGGTGCTCAGTGCTCAGGATGCTCGGTGCTCAGTACTCTTGGTGCTGGGTGCTCAGTACTCAGGGTGCTGGGTGCTCAGTACTCAGGGTGCTGGGTGCTCAGTGCTCAGGGTGCTGGGTGCTCAGTAGTCAGGGTGCTGGGTGCTCAGTACTCAGGGTGCTGTGTGCTCAGTGCTCGGGTTGCTCGGTGCTCAGTACTCAGGGTGCTGGGTGCTCAGTACTCAGGGTGCTGGGTGCTCAGTGCTCAGGGTGATCGGTGCTCAGTCCTCAGGGTGCTCAGTACTCAGGGTGCTGGGTGCTCAGTGCTCGGGTTGCTGGGTGCTCAGTGCTGAGGGTGCTGGGTGCTCTGTGATCGGGCTCCTGGGTGCTCAGTACTCAGGGTGCTCAGTGCTCGGGGAGCTCGGTGCTCAGTAATCAGGGTGCTGGGTGCTCAGTACTCAGTGCTCGGGGTCCTGGGTGCTCCGTGCTTGGGGTGCTGGGTGCTCAGCGCTCTGGGTGCTTAGTGCTCAGTACTCAGGGTGCTGGGTGCTCAGTACTCGGGGTGCTCGGTGCTCAGTACTCAGGGTGCTGGGTGGTCAGTACTCAGGGTGCTGGGTGCTCAGTGCTCAGGGTGCTGGGTGCTAAGTACTCAGGGTGCTGGGTGCTCAGTACTCAGGGTGCTGGGTGCTCAGTGCTCAGGGTGCTGGGTGCTCAGTACTCAGGGTGCTGGGTGCTCAGTGCTCAGGGTGCTGGGTGCTCATTACTCAGGGTGCTCAGTACTCAGGGTGCTGGGTGCTCAGTACTCAGGGTGCTCAGTACTCAGGGTGCTGGGTGCTCAGTGCTCGGGGGTGCTGGGTGCTCAGTACTCAGGGTGCTCAGTACTCAGGGTGCTGGGTGCTGAGTGCTCGGGTTGCTGGGTGATCAGTGCTCAGGGTGATCGGTGCTCAGTACTCAGGATGCTGGCTGCTCAGTACTCAGGGTGCTGGGTGCTCAGTCCTCAGGGTGCTCAGTGCTCAGGGTGCTGGGTGCTCAGTGCTCAGGGTGCTCAGTGCTCAGTACTCAGGGTGCTGGGTGCTCATTCCTCAGGGTGCTGGGTGCTCAGTGCTCGGGGTGCTGGGTGCTCAGTACTCAGGGTGCTGGGTGCTCAGTGCTCAGGGTGCTGGGTGCTCAGTGCTCGGAATGCTGGGTGCTCAGTACTCAGGGTGCTGGGTGCTCAGTACTCAGGGTGCTGGGTGCTCAGTGCTCGGGGTGCTGGGTGCTCAGTGCTCAGGGTGCTGGGTGCTCTGTACTTAGGGTGCTGGGTGCTCAGTGCTCGGGGTGCTCGGTGCTCAGTACTCAAGGTGCTGGGTGCTCAGTGCTCACGGTGCTGGGTGCTCTGTCCTCGGGGTGCTCGGAGCTCAGTGCTCAGGGTGCTGGGTGCTCAGTACTCAGGGTGCTCGGTGCTCAGTACTAAGGGTGCTCAGTGCTCAGTACTCAGGGTGCTCAGTGCTCAGTGCTTGGGGTGCTGGGTGCTCAGTGCTCTGGGTGCTGGGTGCTCAGTACTCAGGGTGCTGGGTGCTCAGTGCTCAGGGTGCTGGGTGCTCAGTGCTCAGGGTGCTGGGTGCTCAGTACTCAGTGCTCAGGATGCTGGGTGCTCAGTGCTCAGGTTGCTCAGTGCTCAGTGCTCAGTACTCAGCGTGCTGGATGCTCAGTACTCAGGGTGCTGGGTGCTCAGTGCTCGGGGTGTCCGGTGTTCAATGCTCGGGGTGCTCGGTGCTCAGTACTCAGGGTGCTGGGTGCTCAGTACTCAGGGTGCTGGGTGCTCAGTGCTGGGTGCTCAGTGCTCGGGGTGCTGGGTGCTCAGTGCTCGGGGTGCTGGGTGCTCAGTACTCAGGGTGCTCGGTGCTCAGTACTCAGGGTGCTGGGTGCTCAGTGTTCGGGGTGCTGGGTGCTCAGTACTCAGGGTGCTGGGTGCTCAGTGCTCGGGGTGCTCGATGCTCAGTACGTTGGGTGCTCAGTACTCAGGGTGCTGGGTGCTCAGTGCTCAGGGTGCTGGGTGCTCAGTGCTCAGGGTGCTGTGTGCTCAGTACTCAGGGTGCTCAGTACTCAGGGTGCTGGGAGCTCAGTACTCAGGGTGCTCAGTACTCAGGGTGCTGGGTGCTAAGTGCTCGGGGTGCTGGGTGCTCAGTACTCAGGGTGCTCAGTACTCAGGGTGCTGGGTGCTCAGTGCTCGGGTTGCTGGGTGATCAGTGCTCAGGGTGATCGGTGCTCAGTACTCAGGGTGCTGGGTGCTCAGTGCTTGGGGTGCTGGGTGCTCAGTGCTCAGGGTGCTGGGTGCTCAGTGCTCAGGGTGCTGGGTGCTCAGTACTCGGGGTGCTCGGTGCTCAGTACTCAGGGTGCTGGGTGCTCAGTACTCAGGGTGCTGGGTGCTCAGTACTCAGGGTGCTCGGTGCTAAGTACTCAGGGTGCTGGGTGCTCAGTACTCAGGGTGCTGGGTGCTCAGTACTCAGGGTGCTGGGTGCTCAGTACTCACTGTGCTTGGTGCTCAGTACTCGGGCTGCTGGGTGCTCATTACTCAGGGTGTTGGGTGCTCAGTGCTCGGGGTGCACGGTGCTCAGTACTCTTGGTGCAGGGTGCTCAGTACTCAGGGTACTGGGTGCTCAGTGCTCTGGGTGCTCGGTGCTCAGTACTCAGGGTGCTGAGTGCTCAGTACTCAGGGTGCTGGGTGCTCAGTACTCAGGGTGCTGGGTGCTCAGTGCTCGGGGTGCTGGGTGCTCAGTGCTCAGGGTGCTGGCTGCTCAGTGCTCAGGGTGCTGGGTGCTCAGTACTCAGGGTGCTGGGTGCTCAGTACTCACGGTGCTGTTTGCTCAGTACTCGGGGTGCTGGGTGCTCATTTCTCAGGGTGCTGGGTGCTCAGTGCTCGGGGTGCTTGGTGCTCAGTACTCTTGGTGCTGGGTGCTCAGTAGTCAGGGTGCTGGGTGCTCAGTGCTCGGGGTGCTCGGTGCTCAGTGCTCAGGATGCTCGGTGCTCAGTACTCTTGGTGCTGGGTGCTCAGTACTCAGGGTGTTGGGTGCTCAGTACTCAGGGTGCTGGGTGCTCAGTGCTCAGGGTGCTGGGTGCTCAGTAGTCAGGGTGCTGGGTGCTCAGTACTCAGGGTGCTGTGTGCTCAGTGCTCGGGTTGCTCGGTGCTCAGTACTCAGGGTGCTGGGTGCTCAGTACTCAGGGTGCTGGGTGCTCAGTGCTCAGGGTGATCGGTGCTCAGTCCTCAGGGTGCTCAGTACTCAGGGTGCTGGGTGCTCAGTGCTCGGGTTGCTGGGTGCTCAGTGCTGAGGGTGCTGGGTGCTCTGTGATCGGGCTCCTGGGTGCTCAGTACTCAGGGTGCTCAGTGCTCGGGGAGCTCGGTGCTCAGTAATCAGGGTGCTGGGTGCTCAGTACTCAGTGCTCGGGGTCCTGGGTGCTCCGTGCTTGGGGTGCTGGGTGCTCAGCGCTCTGGGTGCTTAGTGCTCAGTACTCAGGGTGCTGGGTGCTCAGTACTCGGGGTGCTCGGTGCTCAGTACTCAGGGTGCTGGGTGCTCAGTACTCAGGGTGCTGGGTGCTCAGTGCTCAGGGTGCTGGGTGCTAAGTACTCAGGGTGCTGGGTGCTCAGTACTCAGGGTGCTGGGTGCTCAGTGCTCAGGGTGCTGGGTGCTCAGTACTCAGGGTGCTGGGTGCTCAGTACTCAGTGCTCAGGATGCTGGGTGCTCAGTGCTCAGGGTGCTCAGTGCTCAGTGCTCAGTACTCAGCGTGCTGGATGCTCAGTACTCAGGGTGCTGGGTGCTCAGTGCTCGGGGTGTCCGGTGTTCAATGCTCGGGGTGCTCGGTGCTCAGTACTCAGGGTGCTGGGTGCTCAGTACTCAGGGTGCTGGGTGATCAGTGCTGGGTGCTCAGTGCTCGGGGTGCTGGGTGCTCAGTGCTCGGGGTGCTGGGTGCTCAGTACTCAGGGTGCTCGGTGCTCAGTACTCAGGGTGCTGGGTGCTCAGTGTTCGGGGTGCTGGGTGCTCAGTACTCAGGGTGCTGGGTGCTCAGTGCTCGGGGTGCTCGATGCTCAGTACGTTGGGTGCTCAGTACTCAGGGTGCTGGGTGCTCAGTGCTCAGGGTGCTGGGTGCTCAGTGCTCAGGGTGCTGTGTGCTCAGTACTCAGGGTGCTCAGTACTCAGGGTGCTGGGAGCTCAGTACTCAGGGTGCTCAGTACTCAGGGTGCTGGGTGCTAAGTGCTCGGGGTGCTGGGTGCTCAGTACTCAGGGTGCTCAGTACTCAGGTTGCTGGGTGCTCAGTACTCAGGGTGCTGGGTGCTCAGTGCTCGGGGTGCTGGGTGCTCAGTGCTCAGGGTGCTGGCTGCTCAGTGCTCAGGGTGCTGGGTGCTCAGTACTCAGGGTGCTGGGTGCTCAGTACTCACGGTGCTGGGTGCTCAGTACTCGGGGTGCTGGGTGCTCATTTCTCAGGGTGCTGGGTGCTCAGTGCTCGGGGTGCTCGGTGCTCAGTACTCTTGGTGCTGGGTGCTCAGTACTCAGGGTGCTGGGTGCTCAGTGCTCGGGGTGCTCGGTGCTCAGTGCTCAGGATGCTCGGTGCTCAGTACTCTTGGTGCTGGGTGCTCAGTACTCAGGGTGCTGGGTGCTCAGTACTCAGGGTGCTCAGTACTCAGGGTGCTGGGTGCTGAGTGCTCGGGTTGCTGGGTGATCAGTGCTCAGGGTGATCGGTGCTCAGTACTCAGGATGCTGGGTGCTCAGTACTCAGGGTGCTGGGTGCTCAGTCCTCAGGGTGCTCAGTGCTCAGGGTGCTGGGTGCTCAGTGCTCAGGGTGCTCAGTGCTCAGTACTCAGGGTGCTGGGTGCTCATTCCTCAGGGTGCTGGGTGCTCAGTGCTCGGGGTGCTGGGTGCTCAGTACTCAGGGTGCTGGGTGCTCAGTGCTCAGGGTGCTGGGTGCTCAGTGCTCGGAATGCTGGGTGCTCAGTACTCAGGGTGCTGGGTGCTCAGTACTCAGGGTGCTGGGTGCTCAGTGCTCGGGGTGCTGGGTGCTCAGTGCTCAGGGTGCTGGGTGCTCTGTACTTAGGGTGCTGGGTGCTCAGTGCTCGGGGTGCTCGGTGCTCAGTACTCAAAGTGCTGGGTGCTCAGTGCTCACGGTGCTGGGTGCTCTGTCCTCGGGGTGCTCGGAGCTCAGTGCTCAGGGTGCTGGGTGCTCAGTACTCAGGGTGCTCGGTGCTCAGTACTAAGGGTGCTCAGTGCTCAGTACTCAGGGTGCTCAGTGCTCAGTGCTTGGGGTGCTGGGTGCTCTGTGCTCTGGGTGCTGGGTGCTCAGTACTCAGGGTGCTGGGTGCTCAGTGCTCAGGGTGCTGGGTGCTCAGTGCTCAGGGTGCTGGGTGCTCAGTACTCAGTGCTCAGGATGCTGGGTGCTCAGTGCTCAGGTTGCTCAGTGCTCAGTGCTCAGTACTCAGCGTGCTGGATGCTCAGTACTCAGGGTGCTGGGTGCTCAGTGCTCGGGGTGTCCGGTGTTCAATGCTCGGGGTGCTCGGTGCTCAGTACTCAGGGTGCTGGGTGCTCAGTACTCAGGGTGCTGGGTGCTCAGTGCTGGGTGCTCAGTGCTCGGGGTGCTGGGTGCTCAGTGCTCGGGGTGCTGGGTGCTCAGTACTCAGGGTGCTCGGTGCTCAGTACTCAGGGTGCTGGGTGCTCAGTGTTCGGGGTGCTGGGTGCTCAGTACTCAGGGTGCTGGGTGCTCAGTGCTCGGGGTGCTCGATGCTCAGTACGTTGGGTGCTCAGTACTCAGGGTGCTGGGTGCTCAGTGCTCAGGGTGCTGGGTGCTCAGTGCTCAGGGTGCTGTGTGCTCAGTACTCAGGGTGCTCAGTACTCAGGGTGCTGGGAGCTCAGTACTCAGGGTGCTCAGTACTCAGGGTGCTGGGTGCTAAGTGCTCGGGGTGCTGGGTGCTCAGTACTCAGGGTGCTCAGTACTCAGGGTGCTGGGTGCTCAGTGCTCGGGTTGCTGGGTGATCAGTGCTCAGGGTGATCGGTGCTCAGTACTCAGGGTGCTGGGTGCTCAGTGCTTGGGGTGCTGGGTGCTCAGTGCTCAGGGTGCTGGGTGCTCAGTGCTCAGGGTGCTGGGTGCTCAGTACTCGGGGTGCTCGGTGCTCAGTACTCAGGGTGCTGGGTGCTCAGTACTCAGGGTGCTGGGTGCTCAGTACTCAGGGTGCTCGGTGCTAAGTACTCAGGGTGCTGGGTGCTCAGTACTCAGGGTGCTGGGTGCTCAGTACTCAGGGTGCTGGGTGCTCAGTACTCACTGTGCTTGGTGCTCAGTACTCGGGCTGCTGGGTGCTCATTACTCAGGGTGTAGGGTGCTCAGTGCTCGGGGTGCACGGTGCTCAGTACTCTTGGTGCAGGGTGCTCAGTACTCAGGGTACTGGGTGCTCAGTGCTCTGGGTGCTCGGTGCTCAGTACTCAGGGTGCTGAGTGCTCAGTACTCAGGGTGCTGGGTGCTCAGTACTCAGGGTGCTGGGTGCTCAGTGCTCGGGGTGCTGGGTGCTCAGTGCTCAGGGTGCTGGCTGCTCAGTGCTCAGGGTGCTGGGTGCTCAGTACTCAGGGTGCTGGGTGCTCAGTACTCACGGTGCTGTTTGCTCAGTACTCGGGGTGCTGGGTGCTCATTTCTCAGGGTGCTGGGTGCTCAGTGCTCGGGGTGCTTGGTGCTCAGTACTCTTGGTGCTGGGTGCTCAGTAGTCAGGGTGCTGGGTGCTCAGTGCTCGGGGTGCTCGGTGCTCAGTGCTCAGGATGCTCGGTGCTCAGTACTCTTGGTGCTGGGTGCTCAGTACTCAGGGTGCTGGGTGCTCAGTACTCAGGGTGCTGGGTGCTCAGTGCTCAGGGTGCTGGGTGCTCAGTAGTCAGGGTGCTGGGTGCTCAGTACTCAGGGTGCTGTGTGCTCAGTGCTCGGGTTGCTCGGTGCTCAGTACTCAGGGTGCTGGGTGCTCAGTACTCAGGGTGCTGGGTGCTCAGTGCTCAGGGTGATCGGTGCTCAGTCCTCAGGGTGCTCAGTACTCAGGGTGCTGTGTGCTCAGTGCTCGGGTTGCTGGGTGCTCAGTGCTGAGGGTGCTGGGTGCTCTGTGATCGGGCTCCTGGGTGCTCAGTACTCAGGGTGCTCAGTGCTCGGGGAGCTCGGTGCTCAGTAATCAGGGTGCTGGGTGCTCAGTACTCAGTGCTCGGGGTCCTGGGTGCTCCGTGCTTGGGGTGCTGGGTGCTCAGCGCTCTGGGTGCTTAGTGCTCAGTACTCAGGGTGCTGGGTGCTCAGTACTCGGGGTGCTCGGTGCTCAGTACTCAGGGTGCTGGGTGCTCAGTACTCAGGGTGCTGGGTGCTCAGTGCTCAGGGTGCTGGGTGCTAAGTACTCAGGGTGCTGGGTGCTCAGTACTCAGGGTGCTGGGTGCTCAGTGCTCAGGGTGCTGGGTGCTCAGTACTCAGGGTGCTGGGTGCTCAGTACTCAGTGCTCAGGATGCTGGGTGCTCAGTGCTCAGGGTGCTCAGTGCTCAGTGCTCAGTACTCAGCGTGCTGGATGCTCAGTACTCAGGGTGCTGGGTGCTCAGTGCTCGGGGTGTCCGGTGTTCAATGCTCGGGGTGCTCGGTGCTCAGTACTCAGGGTGCTGGGTGCTCAGTACTCAGGGTGCTGGGTGCTCAGTGCTGGGTGCTCAGTGCTCGGGGTGCTGGGTGCTCAGTGCTCGGGGTGCTGGGTGCTCAGTACTCAGGGTGCTCGGTGCTCAGTACTCAGGGTGCTGGGTGCTCAGTGTTCGGGGTGCTGGGTGCTCAGTACTCAGGGTGCTGGGTGCTCAGTGCTCGGGGTGCTCGATGCTCAGTACGTTGGGTGCTCAGTACTCAGGGTGCTGGGTGCTCAGTGCTCAGGGTGCTGGGTGCTCAGTGCTCAGGGTGCTGTGTGCTCAGTACTCAGGGTGCTCAGTACTCAGGGTGCTGGGAGCTCAGTACTCAGGGTGCTCAGTACTCAGGGTGCTGGGTGCTAAGTGCTCGGGGTGCTGGGTGCTCAGTACTCAGGGTGCTCAGTACTCAGGTTGCTGGGTGCTCAGTGCTCGGGTTGCTGGGTGATCAGTGCTCAGGGTGATCGGTGCTCAGTACTCAGGATGCTGGGTGCTCAGTACTCAGGGTGCTGGGTGCTCATTCCTCAGGGTGCTCAGTGCTCAGGGTGCTGGGTGCTCAGTGCTCAGGGTGCTCAGTGCTCAGTACTCAGGGTGCTGGGTGCTCATTACTCAGGGTGCTGTGTGCTCAGTGCTCGGGGTGCTGGGTGCTCAGTACTCAGGGTGCTGGGTGCTCAGTGCTCAGGGTGCTGGGTGGTCAGTGCTCGGAGTGCTGGGTGCTCAGTACTCAGGGTGCTCAGTACTCAGGGTGCTGGGTTCTCAGTACTCAGGGTGCTGGGTGCTCAGTGCTCAGGGTGCTGGGTGCTCAGTACTCGGGGTGCTCATTGCTCAGTACTCCGGATGCTCGGTGCTCAGTACTCAGGGTGCTGGGTGCTCAGTACTCAGGGTGCTGAGTGCTCAGTACTCAGGGTGCTCGGTGCTCAGTACTCAGGGTGCTGGGTGCTCAGTGCTCAGGGTGCTGGTGCTAATTACTCAGTGTGCTGGGTGCTCAGTACTCAGGGTGCTGGGTGCTCAGTGGTCAGGGTGCTGGGTGCTCAGTACTCAGGGTGCTGGGTGCTCAGTGCTAAGTGTGCTGGGTGCTCAGTACTCAGTGTGCTCAGTACTCAGGGTGCTGGGTGCTCAGTACTCAGGGTGCTCAGTACTCAGGGTGCTGGGTGCTCAGTGCTCGGGGTGCTGGGTGCTCAGTACTCAGGGTGCTCAGTACTCAGGGTGCTGGGTGCTCAGTGCTTGGGGTGCTGGGTGCTCAGTGCTCAGGGTGCTGGGTGCTCAGTGCTCAGGGTGCTGGGTGCTCAGTACTCGGGGTGCTCGGTGCTCAGTACTCAGGGTGCTGGGTGCTCAGTACTCAGGGTGCTGGGTGCTCAGTACTCAGGGTGCTCGGTGCTAAGTACTCAGGGTGCTGGGTGCTCAGTACTCAGGGTGCTGGGTGCTCAGTACTCACTGTGCTTGGTGCTCAGTACTCGGGGTGCTGGGTGCTCATTACTCAGGGTGTTGGGTGCTCAGTGCTCGGGGTGCACGGTGCTCAGTACTCTTGGTGCAGGGTGCTCAGTACTCAGGGTACTGGGTGCTCAGTGCTCAGGGTGCTCGGTGCTCAGTGCTCAGGATGCTCGGTGCTCAGTACTCTTGGTGCTGGGTGCTCAGTACTCAGGGTGCTGGGTGCTCCGTGCTTGGGGTGCTCGGTGCTCAGTACTCAGGGTGCTGAGTGCTCAGTGCTCAGGGTGCTCAGTGCTGAGGGTGCTGGGTGCTCAGTGCTCTGGGTGCTCGGTGCTCAGTACTCAGGGTGCTGAGTGCTCAGTACTCAGGGTGCTGGGTGCTCAGTACTCAGGGTGCTGGGTGCTCAGTGCTCGGGGTGCTGGGTGCTCAGTGCTCAGGGTGCTGGCTGCTCAGTGCTCAGGGTGCTGGGTGCTCAGTACTCAGGGTGCTGGGTGCTCAGTACTCACGGTGCTGGGTGCTCAGTACTCGGGGTGCTGGGTGCTCATTTCTCAGGGTGCTGGGTGCTCAGTGCTCGGGGTGCTCGGTGCTCAGTACTCTTGGTGCTGGGTGCTCAGTACTCAGGGTGCTGGGTGCTCAGTGTTCGGGGTGCTCGGTGCTCAGTGCTCAGGATGCTCGGTGCTCAGTACTCTTGGTGCTGGGTGCTCAGTACTCAGGGTGCTGGGTGCTCAGTACTCAGGGTGCTGGGTGCTCAGTGCTCAGGGTGCTGGGTGCTCAGTGCTCAGGGTGCTGGGTGCTCAGTACTCAGGGTGCTGGGTGCTCAGTGCTCGGGTTGCTCGGTGCTCAGTACTCAGGGTGCTGGGTGCTCAGTACTCAGGGTGCTGGGTGCTCAGTGCTCAGGGTGATCGGTGCTCAGTCCTCAGGGTGCTCAGTACTCAGGGTGCTGGGTGCTCAGTGCTCGGGGTGCTGGGTGCTCAGTGCTGAGGGTGCTGGGTGCTCTGTGATCGGGGTCCTGGGTGCTCAGTACTCAGGGTGCTCAGTGCTCGGGGAGCTCGGTGCTCAGTAATCAGGGTGCTGGGTGCTCAGTACTCAGTGCTCGGGGTCCTGGGTGCTCCGTGCTTGGGGTGCTGGGTGCTCAGCGCTCTGGGTGCTTAGTGCTCAGTACTCAGGGTGCTGGGTGCTCAGTACTCGGGGTGCTCGGTGCTCAGTACTCAGGGTGCTGTGTGCTCAGTACTCAGGGTGCTGGGTGCTCAGTGCTCAGGGTGCTGGGTGCTAAGTACTCAGGGTGCTGGGTGCTCAGTACTCAGGGTGCTGGGTGCTCAGTGCTCAGGGTGCTGGGTGCTCAGTACTCAGGGTGCTGGGTGCTCAGTGCTCAGGGTGCTGGGTGCTCATTACTCAGGGTGCTCAGTACTCAGGGTGCTGGGTGCTCAGTACTCAGGGTGCTCAGTACTCAGGGTGCTGGGTGCTCAGTGCTCGGGGGTGCTGGGTGCTCAGTACTCAGGGTGCTCAGTACTCAGGGTGCTGGGTGCTCAGTGCTCGGGTTGCTGGGTGATCAGTGCTCAGGGTGATCGGTGCTCAGTACTCAGGATGCTGGGTGCTCAGTACTCAGGGTGCTGGGTGCTCAGTCCTCAGGGTGCTCAGTGCTCAGGGTGCTGGGTGCTCAGTGCTCAGGGTGCTCAGTGCTCAGTACTCAGGGTGCTGGGTGCTCATTCCTCAGGGTGCTGGGTGCTCAGTGCTCGGGGTGCTGGGTGCTCAGTACTCAGGGTGCTGGGTGCTCAGTGCTCAGGGTGCTGGGTGCTCAGTGCTCGGAATGCTGGGTGCTCAGTACTCAGGGTGCTGGGTGCTCAGTACTCAGGGTGCTGGGTGCTCAGTGCTCGGGGTGCTGGGTGCTCAGTGCTCAGGGTGCTGGGTGCTCAGTACTCAGGGTGCTCGGTGCTCAGTACTAAGGGTGCTCAGTGCTCAGTACTCAGGGTGCTCAGTGCTCAGTGCTTGGGGTGCTGGGTGCTCAGTGCTCGGGGTGCTTGGTGCTCAGTACTCAGGGTGCTGGGTGCTCAGTGCTCAGGGTGCTGGGTGCTCAGTGCTCAGGGTGCTGGGTGCTCAGTACTCAGTGCTCAGGATGCTGGGTGCTCAGTGCTCAGGGTGCTCAGTGCTCAGTGCTCAGTACTCAGGGTGCTGGATGCTCAGTACTCAGGGTGCTGGGTGCTCAGTGCTCGGGGTGTCCGGTGTTCAATGCTCGGGGTGCTCGGTGCTCAGTACTCAGGGTGCTGGGTGCTCAGTACTCAGGGTGCTGGGTGCTCAGTGCTGGGTGCTCAGTGCTCGGGGTGCTGGGTGCTCAGTGCTCGGGGTGCTGGGTGCTCAGTACTCAGGGTGCTCGGTGCTCAGTACTCAGGGTGCTGGGTGCTCAGTGCTCGGGGTGCTGGGTGCTCAGTACACAGGGTGCTGGGTGCTCAGTGCTCCGGGTGCTCGATGCTCAGTACGTTGTGTGCTCAGTACTCAGGGTGCTGGGTGCTCAGTGCTCAGGGTGCTGGGTGCTCAGTGCTCAGGGTGCTGTGTGCTCAGTACTCAGGGTGCTCAGTACTCAGGGAGCTGGGAGCTCAGTACTCAGGGTGCTCAGTACTCAGGGTGCTGGGTGCTAAGTGCTCGGGGTGCTGGGTGCTCAGTACTCAGGGTGCTCAGTACTCAGGGTGCTGGGTGCTCAGTGCTCGGGTTGCTGGGTGATCAGTGCTCAGGGTGATCGGTGCTCAGTACTCAGGATGCTGGGTGCTCAGTACTCAGGGTGCTGGGTGCTCATTCCTCAGGGTGCTCAGTGCTCAGGGTGCTGGGTGCTCAGTGCTCAGGGTGCTCAGTGCTCAGTACTCAGGGTGCTGGGTGCTCATTACTCAGGGTGCTGTGTGCTCAGTGCTCGGGGTGCTGGATGCTCAGTACTAAGGGTGCTCGGTGCTCAGTGCTCAGGGTGCTGGGTGCTCAGTGCTCGGAGTGCTGGGTGCTCAGTACTCAGGGTGCTGGGTGCTCAGTACTCAGGGTGCTGGGTTCTCAGTACTCAGGGTGCTGGGTGCTCAGTGCTCAGGGTGCTGGGTGCTCAGTACTCGGGGTGCTCGTTGCTCAGTACTCAGGGTGCTGGGTGCTCAGTACTCAGGGTGCTGGGTGCTCAGTACTCAGGGTGCTCGGTGCTCAGTACTCAGGGTGCTGGTTGCTCAGTGCTCAGCGTGCTGGGTGCTAAGTACTCAGGGTGCTGGGTGCTCAGTACTCAGGGTGCTGGGTGCTCAGTGCTCAGGGTGCTGGGTGCTCAGTACTCAGGGTGCTGGGTGCTCAGTGCTCAGGGTGCTGGGTGCTCAGTACTCAGGGTGCTCAGTACTCAGGGTGCTGGGTGCTCAGTACTCTGGGTGCTGGGTGCTCAGTGCTCGGGGTGCTGGGTGCTCAGTACTCAGGGTGCTCAGTACTCAGGGTGCTGGCTGCTCAGTACTCAGGGTGCTCGGTGCTCAGTACTCAGGGTGCTGGGTGCTCAGTGCTCGGGGTGCTGGGTGCTCAGTGCTCAGGGTGCTGGCTGCTCAGTGCTCAGGGTGCTGGGTGCTAAGTACTCAGGGTGCTGGGTGCTCAGTACTCAGGGTGCTGGGTGCTCAGTGCTCAGGGTGCTCGGTGCTCATTACTCAGGGTGCTGGGTGCTCAGTGCTGAGGGTGCTGGGTGCTCTGTGATCGGGGTCCTGGGTGCTCAGTACTCAGGGTGCTCAGTGCTCGGGGAGCTCGGTGCTCAGTAATCAGGGTGCTGGGTGCTCAGTACTCAGTGCTCGGGGTCCTGGGTGCTACGTGCTTGGGGTGCTGGGTGCTAAGTACTCAGGGTGCTGGGTGCTCAGTACTCAGGGTGCTGGGTGCTCAGTGCTCAGGGTGCTGGGTGCTCAGTACTCAGGGTGCTGGGTGCTCAGTGCTCAGGGTGCTGGGTGCTCATTACTCAGGGTGCTCAGTACTCAGGGTGCTGGGTGTTCAGTACTCAGGGTGCTGGGTGCTCAGTCCTCAGGGTGCTCAGTGCTCAGGGTGCTGGGTACTCAGTGCTCAGGGTGCTCAGTGCTCAGTACTCAGGGTGCTGGGTGCTCATTCCTCAGGGTGCTGGGTGCTCAGTGCTCGGGGTGCTGGGTGCTCAGTACTCAGGGTGCTGGGTGCTCAGTGCTCAGGGTGCTGGCTGCTCAGTGCTCGGAATGCTGGGTGCTCAGTACTCAGGGTGCTGGGTGCTCAGTACTCAGGGTGCTGGGTGCTCAGTGCTCGGGGCGCTGGGTGCTCAGTGCTCAGGGTGCTGGGTGCTCAGTACTTAGGGTGCTGGGTGCTCAGTGCTCGGGGTGCTCGGTGCTCAGTACTCAAGGTGCTGGGTGCTCAGTGCTCACGGTGCTGGGTGCTCTGTCCTCAGGGTGCTCGGAGCTCAGTGCTCAGGGTGCTGGGTGCTCAGTACTCAGGGTGCTCGGTGCTCAGTACTAAGGGTGCTCAGTGCTCAGTACTCAGGGTGCTCAGTGCTCAGTGCTTGGGGTGCTGGGTGCTCAGTGCTCGGGGTGCTGGGTGCTCAGTACTCAGGGTGCTGGGTGCTCAGTGCTCAGGGTGCTGGGTGCTCAGTGCTCAGGTTGCTGGGTGCTCAGTACTCAGTGCTCAGGATGCTGGGTGCTCAGTGCTCAGGGTGCTCAGTGCTCAGTGCTCAGTACTCAGGGTGCTGGATGCTCAGTACTCAGGGTGCTGGGTGCTCAGTGCTCGGGATGTCCGGTGTTCAATGCTCGGGGTGCTCGGTGCTCAGTACTCAGGGTGCTGGGTGCTCAGTACTCAGGGTGCTGGGTGCTCAGTGCTGGGTGCTCAGTGCTCGGGGTGCTGGGTGCTCAGTGCTCGGGGTGCTGGGTGCTCAGTACTCAGGGTGCTCGGTGCTCAGTACTCAGGGTGCTGGGTGCTCAGTGCTCGGGGTGCTGGGTGCTCAGTACTCAGGGTGCTGGGTGCTCAGTGCTCGGGGTGCTCGATGCTCAGTACGTTGGGTGCTCAGTACTCAGGGTGTTGGGTGCTCAGTGCTCAGGGTGCTGGGTGCTCAGTGCTCAGGGTGCTGTGTGCTCAGTGCTCAGGGTGATGGGTGCTCAGTGCTCGGGGTGCTGGGTGCTCAGTACTCAGGGTGCTCGGTGCTCAGTACTCAGGGTGCTGGGTGCTCAGTGCTCGGGGTGCTGGGTGCTCAGTGCTCAGGGTGCTGGGTGCTCAGTACTTAGGGTGCTGTGTGCTCAGTGCTCGGGGTGCTCGTTGCTCAGTACTCAAGGTGCTGGGTGCTCAGTGCTCACGGTGCTGGGTGCTCAGTCCTCGGGGTGCTCCGTGCTCAGTGCTCAGGGTACTGGTTGCTCAGTACTCAGGGTGCTCGGTGCTCAGTACTAAGGGTGCTCAGTGCTCAGTACTCAGGGTGCTCAGTGCTCAGTGCTCGGGGTGCTGGGTGCTCAGTGCTCAGGGTGCTCAGTGCTCAGTGCTCAGTACTCAGGGTGCTGGGTGCTCAGTACTCAGGGTGCTGGGTGCTCAGTGCTCAGTGCTCAGTAGTCAGGGTGCTGGGTGCTCAGTACTCAGCGTGCTGGGTGCTCAGTGCTCAGGGTCCTCGGTGCTCAGAACTCATGGTGCTCAGTGCTCAGTACTCAGCGTGCTTTGTGCTCAGTGCTCAGGGTCCTGGGTGCTCAGTGCTCAGGATGCTCGGTGCTCAGTACTCTTGGTGCTGGGTGCTCAGTACTCAGGGTGCTGGGTGCTCCGTGCTCGGGGTGCTCGGTGCTCAGTACTCAGGGTGCTGGGTGCTCAGTGCTCAGGTTGCTGGGTGCTCAGTACTCAGGGTGCTCAGTACTCAGTACTCAGGTTGCTGGGAGCTCAGTGCTTGGGGTGCTGGGTGCTCAGTGCTCAGGGTGCTGGGTGCTCAGTGCTCGGGGTGCAGGGTGCTCAGTACTCCGGATGCTCGGTGCTCAGTACTCAGGGTGCTGGGTGCTCAGTACTCAGGGTGCTGGGTGCTCAGTACTCAGGGTGCTCGGTGCTCAGTACTCAGGGTGCTGGGTGCTCAGTGCTCAGGGTGCTGGGTGCTAAGTACTCAGTGTGCTGGGTGCTCAGTACTCAGGGTGCTGGGTGCTCAGTGCTCAGGATGCTGGGTGCTCAGTACTCAGGGTGCTGTGTGCTCAGTGCTAAGGGTGCTGGGTGCTCAGTACTCAGGGTGCTCAGTATTCAGGGTGCTGGGTGCTCAGTACTCAGGGTGCTCAGTACTCAGGGTGCTGGGTGCTCAGTGCTCGGGGTGCTGGGTGCTCAGTACTCAGGGTGCTCAGTAGTCAGGGTGCTGGGTGCTCAGTGCTTGGGGTGCTGGGTGCTCAGTGCTCAGGGTGCTGGGTGCTCAGTGCTCAGGGTGCTGGGTGCTCAGTACTCAGGGTGCTGGGTGCTCAGTACTCAGGGTGCTCAGTGCTCGGGGTGCTGGGTGCTCAGTACTCAGGGTGCTGGGTGCTCAGTACTCAGGGTGCTGGGTGATCATTCTCAGGGTGCTGGGTGCTCAGTGCTCGGGGTGCTGTTTGCTCAGTACTCGGGGTGCTAGGTGCTCAGTGCTCAGCGTGCTGGGTGCTCAGTACTCAGGGTGCTCGGTTCTCAGTACTCAGGCTGCTGGGTGCTCATTCTCGGGGTGCTGGGTGCTCAGTGCTCGGGGTGCTGGGTGCTCAGTGCTCGGGGTGCTGGGTGCTCAGTCCTCAGGGTGCTGGGTGCTCAGTACTCAGGGTGCTGGGTGCTCCGTGCTCGGGGTGCTCGGTGCTCAGTACTCAGGGTGCTGGGTGCTCAGTACTCAGGGTGCTGGGTGCTCAGTGCTCGGGGTGCTGGGTGCTCAGTGCTCAGGGCGCTGGCTGCTCAGTGCTCAGGTTGCTGGGTGCTCAGTACTCAGGGGGCTCGGTGCTCAGTACTCAGGGTGCTCAGCGCTCAGTACTCAGCGTGGTGGGTGCTCAGTGCTCAGGGTCCTTGGTGCTCAGAACTCAGGGTGCTCAGTGCTCAGTTCTCAGCGTGCTTTGTGCTCAGTGCTCAGGGGGCTGGGTGCTCAGTACTCAGGGTGATGGGTGCTCAGTGCTCGGGGTGCTGGGTGCTCAGTGCTCAGGGTGCTCGGTGCTCAGTACTCAGGGTACTGGGTGCTCAGTGCTCGGGGTGCTGGGTGCTCAGGGCTCAGGGTGCTGGGTGCTCAGTACTTAGGGTGCTGTGTGCTCAGTGCTCGGGGTGCTGGGTGCTCATTTCTCAGGGTGCTGGGTGCTCAGTGCTCGGGGTGCTTGGTGCTCAGTACTCTTGGTGCTGGGTGCTCAGTAGTCAGGGTGCTGGGTGCTCAGTGCTCGGGGTGCTCGGTGCTCAGTGCTCAGGATGCTCGGTGCTCAGTACTCTTGGTGCTGGGTGCTCAGTACTCAGGGTGCTGGGTGCTCAGTACTCAGGGTGCTGGGTGCTCAGTGCTCAGGGTGCTGGGTGCTCAGTAGTCAGGGTGCTGGGTGCTCAGTACTCAGGGTGCTGTGTGCTCAGTGCTCGGGTTGCTCGGTGCTCATTACTCAGGGTGCTGGGTGCTCAGTACTCAGGGTGCTGGGTGCTCAGTGCTCAGGGTGATCGGTGCTCAGTCCTCAGGGTGCTCAGTACTCAGGGTGCTGGGTGCTCAGTGCTCGGGTTGCTGGGTGCTCAGTGCTGAGGGTGCTGGGTGCTCTGTGATCGGGCTCCTGGGTGCTCAGTACTCAGGGTGCTCAGTGCTCGGGGAGCTCGGTGCTCAGTAATCAGGGTGCTGGGTGCTCAGTACTCAGTGCTCGGGGTCCTGGGTGCTCCGTGCTTGGGGTGCTGGGTGCTCAGCGCTCTGGGTGCTTAGTGCTCAGTACTCAGGGTGCTGGGTGCTCAGTACTCGGGGTGCTCGGTGCTCAGTACTCAGGGTGCTGGGTGCTCAGTACTCAGGGTGCTGGGTGCTCAGTGCTCAGGGTGCTGGGTGCTAAGTACTCAGGGTGCTGGGTGCTCAGTACTCAGGGTGCTGGGTGCTCAGTGCTCAGGGTGCTGGGTGCTCAGTACTCAGGGTGCTGGGTGCTCAGTACTCAGTGCTCAGGATGCTGGGTGCTCAGTGCTCAGGGTGCTCAGTGCTCAGTGCTCAGTACTCAGCGTGCTGGATGCTCAGTACTCAGGGTGCTGGGTGCTCAGTGCTCGGGGTGTCTGGTGTTCAATGCTCGGGGTGCTCGGTGCTCAGTACTCAGGGTGCTGGGTGCTCAGTACTCAGGGTGCTGGGTGCTCAGTGCTGGGTGCTCAGTGCTCGGGGTGCTGGGTCCTCAGTGCTCGGGGTGCTGGGTGCTCAGTACTCAGGGTGCTCGGTGCTCAGTACTCAGGGTGCTGGGTGCTCAGTGTTCGGGGTGCTGGGTGCTCAGTACTCAGGGTGCTGGGTGCTCAGTGCTCGGGGTGCTCGATGCTCAGTACGTTGGGTGCTCAGTACTCAGGGTGCTGGGTGCTCAGTGCTCAGGGTGCTGGGTGCTCAGTGCTCAGGGTGCTGTGTGCTCAGTACTCAGGGTGCTCAGTACTCAGGGTGCTGGGAGCTCAGTACTCAGGGTGCTCAGTACTCAGGGTGCTGGGTGCTAAGTGCTCGGGGTGCTGGGTGCTCAGTACTCAGGGTGCTCAGTACTCAGGTTGCTGGGTGCTCAGTGCTCGGGTTGCTGGGTGATCAGTGCTCAGGGTGATCGGTGCTCAGTACTCAGGATGCTGGGTGCTCAGTACTCAGGGTGCTGGGTGCTCATTCCTCAGGGTGCTCAGTGCTCAGGGTGCTGGGTGCTCAGTGCTCAGGGTGCTCAGTGCTCAGTACTCAGGGTGCTGGGTGCTCATTACTCAGGGTGCTGTGTGCTCAGTGCTCGGGGTGCTGGGTGCTCAGTACTCAGGGTGCTGGGTGCTCAGTGCTCAGGGTGCTGGGTGGTCAGTGCTCGGAGTGCTGGGTGCTCAGTACTCAGGGTGCTCAGTACTCAGGGTGCTGGGTTCTCAGTACTCAGGGTGCTGGGTGCTCAGTGCTCAGGGTGCTGGGTGCTCAGTGCTCGGGGTGCTCGGTGCTCAGTTCTCAGGGTGCTGGGTGCTCAGTACTCAGGGTGCTGGGTGCTCAGTGCTGGGTGCTCAGTACTCAGGGTGAGGACCGAGCACCCTGAGTACTAAGCACCCAGCACCCTGAGTACTGAGCACCCAGCACCCTGAGCACTGAGCACCCAGCACGCTGAGTACTGAGCACCCAGCACCCTGAGCACTGAGCACCCAGCACCCTGAGTACTGAGCATCCAGCACCCCGAGCACTGAGCACCCAGCACCCTGAGTACTGAGCACTGAGGACCCAGCACCCCGAGCACTGATCACCCAGCTCCCTGTGTACTGAGCACTGAGTACCCAGCACCCCGAGCACTGAGCACCCAGCACCCTGAGCACTGAGCACCCTGAGTACTGAGCACCCAGCACCCTGAGCACTGAGCACCCAGCACCCCGAGCACTGAGCACCCAGCACCCAGAGCACTGAGCACTGAGCAAACTGAGTACTGAGCACTGAGCACCCTGAGCACTGAGCACCGAACACACTGAGTACTGAGCACTGAGCACCCTGAGCACTGAGCACCCTGCACCCTGAGTACTGAGCACCCAGCACCCTGAGCACTGAGGACCGAGCACCATGAGTACTAAGCACTCAGCACCCTGAGTACTGAGCACCGAGCACCCTGAGCACTGAGCACCCAGCACGCTGATTACTGAGCACTGAGCACCCTGAGTACTGAGCACCCAGCACCCTGAGTACTGAGCACCAAGCACCCCGAGCACTGAGCACCCAGCACCCTGAGTACTGAGCACCGAGCACCCTGAGTACTGAGCACCCAGCAACCTGAGTACTGAGCACCCAGCGTACTGAGCACCGAGCACCCAGCACCCTGAGTACTGAGCACCCAGCACCCTGAGCACTGAGCACCCAGCACCCTGAGTACTGAGCACTGAGCACACCGAGTACTGAGCACCGAGCACCCCGAGCACTGAGCACCCAGCACCCCGAGCACCGAGCACCCTGAGTACTGAGCACCCAGCACCCTGAGCACTGAACACCCAGCACCCTGAGCACTGAGCACCCAGCACCCTGAGCACTGAGCACCCAGCACCCTGAGTACTGAGCACCGAGCACCCCGAGCACTGAGCACCCAGCACCCTGAGCACCGAGCACCCTGAGTACTGAGCACCCAGCACCCTGAGTACTGAGCACCCAGCACCCTGAGTACTGAGCACCCAGCACCCAGAGCAATGAGAACCCTGAGTACTGAGCACCCAGCACCCTGAGTACTGAGCACCCAGCACCCTGAGCACTGAACACACAGCACCCCGAGCACTGAGCACCCAGCACCCCGAGCACTGAGCACCCAGCAACCCGAGCACTGAGGACCCAGCACCATGAGTACTGAGCAGCCAGCACCCTGAGTACTGAGCACCCAGCACCCCGACACCCAGCACACTGAGCACTGAGCACCCAGCACCCTGAGCACTGAGCACCCAGCACCCTGAGCACTGAGCACCCAGCACCCTGAGCACTGACCACCCAGCACCCTGAGCACTGAGCACCCAGCACCCTGAGTACTGAGCACACAACGTACTGAGCACCGAGCACCCTGAGCTCTGAGCACCGAGCACCGCGAGCACTGAGTACCCAGCACCCCGAGCACTGAGCACCCAGCACCCCGAGCACTGAGCACCCAGCACCCCGAGCACTGAGCACCGAGCACCCCGAGCACTGAGCACCCAGCACCGCGAGCACTGAGCACCCAGCACCCTGAGCACTGAGCACCCAGCACCCTGAGTACTGAGCACCCTGAGTACTGAGCACAGATCACCCTGAGCACTGAGCTCCCAGCACCCTGAGTACTGAGCACCCAGCACCCTGAGCATTGAGCACCCAGGACCCTGAGTACTGAGCACCCAGCACCCTGAGCACTGAGCACTGAGCACCCTGAGTACTGAGCACCCAGCACCCCGAGCACTGAGCACCCAGCACCCCGAGAATGAGCACCCAGCACCCCGAGTACTGAGCACCGAGCACCCTGAGCACTGAGTACCCAGCACCCTGAGCACTGAGCACCCAGCACCCTGAGTACTGAGCACCCAGCACCCCGAGCACTGAGCACCCAGCACCCGGAGCACTGAGCACCCAGCACCCCGAGAATGAGCACCCAGCACCCCGAGCACTGAGCACCCAGCACCCCGAGAATGAGCACCCAGCACCTCGAGCACTGAGCACCGAGCACCCCGAGCACTGAGCACCCAGCACCCCGAGCACTGAGCACCCAGCACCCCGAGCACTGAGCACCCAGCACCCCGAGCACTGAGCACCGAGCACCCCGAGCACTGAGCACCCAGCACCGCGAGCACTGAGCACCCAGCACCCCGAGCACAGAGCACCCAGCACCCTGAGTACTGAGCACCCAGCACCCTGAGTACTGAGCACCCAGCACCCTGAGCACTGAGTACCCAGCACCCTGAGCACTGAGCACCCAGCACCCTGAGCACTGAGCACACAGCACCCTGAGCACTGAGCACCCAGCACCCTGAGTACTGAGCACTGAGCACCCAGCACCCCGAGCACTGAGCACCCAGCACCCTGAGTACTGAGCACTGAGCACCCAGCACCCCGAGCACTGAGCACCCAGCACCCTGACTACTGAGCACCCAGCACCCCGAGTACTGAGCACCCAGCACCCTGAGTACTGAACACCCAGCACCCAGAGCACTGAGCACTGAGCACCGTGAGCACAGAGTACTGAGCACTGAGCACCCCGAGCACTGAGCACCCAGCACCCGGAGTACTGAGCACCCAGCACCCTGAGTACTAAGCACAGAGCACCCTGAGTACTGAGCACCCAGCACCCCGAGCACTGAGCACCCAGCACCCTGAGCACTGAGCACCCAGCACCCCGAACACTGAGCACCCAGCACCCTGAGTACTGAGCACCCAGCACCCTGAGCACTGAGCACCCAGCACCCTGAGCACTGATCACCCAGCACCCTGAGCACTGAGCACCCAGCACCCTGAGTACTGAGCACCCAGCACCCTGAGTACTGAGCACTCAGCACCCTGAGTACTGAGCACCGAGATCCCTGAGCACTGAGCACCCAGCACCCTGAGCACTGAGCACCCTGAGGACTGAGCCCCCAGCACCCTGAGCACTGAGCACCCAGCACCCTGAGTACTGAGCACCGATCTCCCTGAGAACTGAGCACCCAGCACCCCGAGCACTGAGCACCCAGCACCCTGAGTACTGAGCACCCAGCACCCTGAGCACTGAGCACCCAGCACCCTGAGTACTGAGCACCCTGAGTACTGAGCACCGATCACCCTGAGCACTGAGCTCCCAGCACCCTGAGTACTGAGCTCCCAGCACCCTGAGCATTGAGCACCAAGCACCCTGAGTACTGAGCACCCAGCACCCTGAGCACTGAGCACCCAGCACCCTGAGTACTGAGCACCCAGCACCCTGAGCACTGAGCACTGAGCACCCTGAGTACTGAGCACCCAGCACCCCAAGCACTGAGCACCCAGCACCCCGAGAATGAGCACCCAGCACCCCGAGTACTGAGCACCGAGCACCCTGAGCACTGAGTACCCAGCACCCTGAGCACTGAGCACCCAGCACCCTGAGTACTGAGCACCCAGCACCCCGAGCACTGAGCACCCAGCACCCCGAGCACTGAGCACCCAGCACCCTGAGTACTGAGCACCGATCACCCTGAGCACTGAGCACCCAGCACCCCGAGCACTGAGCACCCAGCACCCTGAGTACTGAGCACCAAGCACCCTGAGCACTGAGCACCAAGCACACTGAGCACTGAGCACCCAGCACCCTGAGTACTGAGCACCCTGAGTACTGAGCACCGATCACCCTGAGCACTGAGCTCCCATCACACTGAGTACTGAGCACCCAGCACCCTGAGTACTGAGCACCAAGCACCCTGAGCACTGAGCACCCAGCACCCTGAGTACTGAGCACCCTGAGGACTGAGCACCAAGCACCCTGAGCACTGAGCACCCAGCACACTGAGTACTGAGCACCGATCACCCTGAGCACTGAGCACCCAGCACCCCGAGCACTGAGCACCCAGCACCCTGAGTACTGAGCACCAAGCACCCTGAGCACTGAGCACCCAGCACCCTGAGTACTGAGCACCCTGAGTACTGAGCACCGATCACCCTGAGCACTGAGCTCCCATCACCCTGAGTACTGAGCACCCAGCACCCTGAGCACTGAGCACACAACACCCTGAGTACTGAGCACCCAGCACCCTGAGCACTGAGCACCCAGCACCCTGAGTACTGAGCACCCAGCACCCTGAGCACTGAGCACCCAGCACCCTGAGTACTGAGCACCCAGCACCCCGAGCACTGAGCACCCAGCACCCCGAGAATGAGCACCCAGCACCCCGAGTACTTAGCACCGAGCACACTGAGCACTGAGTACCAAGCACCCTGAGCACTGAGCACCCAGCACCCTGAGTACTGAGCACCCAGAACCCTGAGTACTGAGCACCCAGCACCCTGAGCACTGAGCACTGAGCACCCCGAGTACTGAGCTCCCAGCACCCTGAGCACTGAGCACCCAGCACCCTGAGTACTGAGCACCCAGCACCCTGAGTACTGAACACCCAGCACCCTGAGCACTGAGCACTGAGCACCCTGAGCACTGAGTACTGAGCAGCGAGCACCCCGAGCACTGAGCACCCAGCACCCTGAGTACTGAGCACCGAGCATCCTGAGTACTGAGCACCAAGCACCCTGAGTACTCAGCACCCAGCGTACTGAGCACCGAGCACCCCGAGCACTGAGCACCCAGCACCCTGAGTACTAAGCACCCAGCACCCTGAGTATTGAGCACCCAGCACCCCAAGCACTGAGCACCCAGCACCCTGAGTACTGAGCACCGAGAACCCTGAGTACTGAGCACCCAGCACCCTGAGTACTGAGCACCCAGCGTACTGAGCAATGAGCACCCAGCCCCCTGAGTACAGAGCACCCAGCACACTGAGCACTGAGCACCCAGCACCCTGAGTACTGCGCACTGAGCACCCCGAGTACTGAGCACCGGGCACCCCGAGCACTAAGCACCCAGCACCCTGAGCACCGAGCAACCAGCCCCCTGAGCACTGAGCAGCCAGCACCCTGAGCACTGAGCACCCAGTACCCTGAGCACTGAGCACCCAGCACCCTGAGCACTGAGCACCCAGCACCCTGAGCACTGAGCACCCAGCACCCTGAGCACTGAGCACCCAGCACCCTGAGTACTGAGCACACAACGTACTGAGCACCGAGCACCCTGAGCTCTGAGCACCGAGCATCCCGAGCACTGAGCACCCAGCACCCCGAGCACTGAGCACCCAGCACCCCGAGCACTGAGCACCCAGCACCCCGAGCACTGAGCACCCAGCACCCCGAGCACTTAGCACCCAGCACGCTGAGTACTGAGCACCCAGCACCCTGAGTACTGAGCACCCAGCACCCTGAGCACTGAGCACCCAGCACCCTGAGTACTGAGCACCCAGCACCCCAAGCACAGAGCACCCTGAGTACTGAGCACCCAGCACCCCAAGCACTGAGCACCCTGAGTACTGTGCACCCAGCACCCTGATTAATGAGCACCCAGCACCACGAGTACTGAGCACCCAGCACGCTAAGTACTGAGCACCCAACGTACTGAGCACCGCGCACCCTGAGCACTGAGCACCCAGCACCCTGAGCACTGAGCACCCAGGACCCTGAGTACTGAGCACTGAGCACCGAGCACCCCGAGCACTGAGCACCCAGCACCCTGAGTACTGAGCACCCAGCACCCCGAGCACTGAGCACCCAGCACCCTGAGTACTGAGCACCCAGCACCCGGAGTACTGAGCACCCAGCACCCTGAGTACTGAGCACCCAGCGTACTGAGCACCGAGCACCCCGAGCACTGAGCACCCAGCACCCAGAGTACTGAGCACCCAGCACCCTGAGTACTGAGCACCCAGCACCCTGAGTACTGAGCACCCAGAGTACTGAGCACAGAGCACACCGAGCACTGAGCACCCAGCACCCGGAGTACTGAGCACCCAGCACCCCGAGCACTGAGCACCCAGCACCCTGAGTACTGAGCACCGAGCACCCTGAGTACTGAGCACCAAGCACCCTGAGTACTCAGCACCCAGCGTACTGAGCACCGAGCACCCCGAGCACTGAGCACCCAGCACCCTGAGTACTAAGCACCCAGCAACCTGAGTACTGAGCACCCAGCACCCTGAGTACTGAGCACCCAGCGTACTGAGCACCGAGCACACCGTGCACTGAGCACGCAGCACCCTGAGTATTGAGCACCCAGCACCCCGAGCACTGAGCACCCAGCACCCTGAGCACTGAGCACTGAGCACCCTGAGTACTGAGCACCCAGCACCCCAAGCACTGAGCACCCAGCACCCCGAGAATGAGCACCCAGCACCCCGAGTACTGAGCACCGAGCACCCTGAGCACTGAGTACCCAGCACCCTGAGCACTGAGCACCCAGCACCCTGAGTACTGAGCACCCAGCACCCCGAGCACTGAGCACCCAGCACCCCGAGCACTGAGCACCCAGCACCCTGAGTACTGAGCACCGATCACCCTGAGCACTGAGCACCCAGCACCCCGAGCACTGAGCACCCAGCACCCTGAGTACTGAGCACCAAGCACCCTGAGCACTGAGCACCAAGCACACTGAGCACTGAGCACCCAGCACCCTGAGTACTGAGCACCCTGAGTACTGAGCACCGATCACCCTGAGCACTGAGCTCCCATCACACTGAGTACTGAGCACCCAGCACCCTGAGTACTGAGCACCAAGCACCCTGAGCACTGAGCACCCAGCACCCTGAGTACTGAGCACCCTGAGGACTGAGCACCAAGCACCCTGAGCACTGAGCACCCAGCACACTGAGTACTGAGCACCGATCACCCTGAGCACTGAGCACCCAGCACCCCGAGCACTGAGCACCCAGCACCCTGAGTACTGAGCACCAAGCACCCTGAGCACTGAGCACCCAGCACCCTGAGTACTGAGCACCCTGAGTACTGAGCACCGATCACCCTGAGCACTGAGCTCCCATCACCCTGAGTACTGAGCACCCAGCACCCTGAGCACTGAGCACACAACACCCTGAGTACTGAGCACCCAGCACCCTGAGCACTGAGCACCCAGCACCCTGAGTACTGAGCACCCAGCACCCTGAGCACTGAGCACCCAGCACCCTGAGTACTGAGCACCCAGCACCCCGAGCACTGAGCACCCAGCACCCCGAGAATGAGCACCCAGCACCCCGAGTACTGAGCACCGAGCACACTGAGCACTGAGTACCAAGCACCCTGAGCACTGAGCACCCAGCACCCTGAGTACTGAGCACCCAGAACCCTGAGTACTGAGCACCCAGCACCCTGAGCACTGAGCACTGAGCACCCCGAGTACTGAGCTCCCAGCACCCTGAGCACTGAGCACCCAGCACCCTGAGTACTGAGCACCCAGCACCCTGAGTACTGAACACCCAGCACCCTGAGCACTGAGCACTGAGCACCCTGAGCACTGAGTACTGAGCAGCGAGCACCCCGAGCACTGAGCACCCAGCACCCTGAGTACTGAGCACCGAGCACCCTGAGTACTGAGCACCAAGCACCCTGAGTACTCAGCACCCAGCGTACTGAGCACCGAGCACCCCGAGCACTGAGCACCCAGCACCCTGAGTACTAAGCACCCAGCACCCTGAGTATTGAGCACCCAGCACCCCAAGCACTGAGCACCCAGCACCCTGAGTACTGAGCACCGAGAACCCTGAGTACTGAGCACCCAGCACCCTGAGTACTGAGCACCCAGCGTACTGAGCAATGAGCACCCAGCCCCCTGAGTACAGAGCACCCAGCACACTGAGCACTGAGCACCCAGCACCCTGAGTACTGCGCACTGAGCACCCCGAGTACTGAGCACCGGGCACCCCGAGCACTAAGCACCCAGCACCCTGAGCACCGAGCAACCAGCCCCCTGAGCACTGAGCAGCCAGCACCCTGAGCACTGAGCACCCAGTACCCTGAGCACTGAGCACCCAGCACCCTGAGCACTGAGCACCCAGCACCCTGAGCACTGAGCACCCAGCACCCTGAGCACTGAGCACCCAGCACCCTGAGTACTGAGCACACAACGTACTAAGCACCGAGCACCCTGAGCTCTGAGCACCGAGCATCCCGAGCACTGAGCACCCAGCACCCCGAGCACTGAGCACCCAGCACCCCGAGCACTGAGCACCCAGCACCCCGAGCACTGAGCACCCAGCACCCCGAGCACTTAGCACCCAGCACGCTGAGTACTGAGCACCCAGCACCCTGAGTACTGAGCACCCAGCACCCTGAGCACTGAGCACCCAGCACCCTGAGTACTGAGCACCCAGCACCCCAAGCACAGAGCACCCTGAGTACTGAGCACCCAGCACCCCAAGCACTGAGCACCCTGAGTACTGTGCACCCAGCACCCTGATTAATGAGCACCCAGCACCACGAGTACTGAGCACCCAGCACGCTAAGTACTGAGCACCCAACGTACTGAGCACCGCGCACCCTGAGCACTGAGCACCCAGCACCCTGAGCACTGAGCACCCAGCACCCTGAGTACTGAGCACTGAGCACCGAGCACCCCGAGCACTGAGCACCCAGCACCCTGAGTACTGAGCACCCAGCACCCCGAGCACTGAGCACCCAGCACCCTGAGTACTGAGCACCCAGCACCCGGAGTACTGAGCACCCAGCACCCTGAGTACTGAGCACCCAGCGTACTGAGCACCGAGCACCCCGAGCACTGAGCACCCAGCACCCAGAGTACTGAGCACCCAGCACCCTGAGTACTGAGCACCCAGCACCCTGAGTACTGAGCACCCAGAGTACTGAGCACAGAGCACACCGAGCACTGAGCACCCAGCACCCTGAGTACTGAGCACCCAGCACCCCGAGCACTGAGCACCCAGCACCCTGAGTACTGAGCACCGAGCACCCTGAGTACTGAGCACCAAGCACCCTGAGTACTCAGCACCCAGCGTACTGAGCACCGAGCACCCCGAGCACTGAGCACCCAGCACCCTGAGTACTAAGCACCCAGCAACCTGAGTACTGAGCACCCAGCACCCTGAGTACTGAGCACCCAGCGTACTGAGCACCGAGCACACCGTGCACTGAGCACCCAGCACCCTGAGTATTGAGCACCCAGCACCCCGAGCACTGAGCACCCAGCACCCTGAGTACTGAGCACCGAGCACCCTGAGTACTGAGCACCCAGCACCCTGAGTACTGAGCACCCAGCGTACTGAGCAACGAGCACCCAGCCCCCTGAGTACAGAGCACCCAGCACACTGAGCAATGAGCACCCAGCACCCTGAGTACTGCGCACTGAGCACCCCGAGTACTGAGCACCGGGCACCCCGAGCACTAAGCACCCAGCACCCTGAGCACCGAGCAACCAGCCCCCTGAGCACTGAGCAGCCAGCACCCTGAGCACTGAGCACGCAGTACCCTGAGCACTGAGCACCCAGCACCCTGAGCACTGAGCACGCAGCACCCTGATCACTGAGCACCCAGCACCCTGAGCACTGAGCACCCAGCACCCTGTGTACTGAGCACACAACGTACTGAGCACCGAGCACCCTGAGCTCTGAGCACCGAGCATCCCGAGCACTGAGCACCCAGCACCCCGAGCACTGAGCACCGAGCACCCCGAGCACTGAGCACCCAGCACCCCGAGCACTGAGCACCCAGCACCCCGAGCACTGAGCACCCAGCACGCTGAGTACTGAGCACCCAGCACCCTGAGTACTGAGCACCCAGCACCCTGAGCACTGAGCACCCAGCACCCTGAGTACTGAGCACCCAGCACCCCAAGCACAGAGCACTCTGAGTACTGAGCACCCAGCACCCCAAGCACTGAGCACCCTGAGTACTGAGCACCCAGCACCCTGATTAATGAGCACCCAGCACCACGAGTACTGAGCACCCAGCACGCTAAGTACTGAGCACCCAACGTACTGAGCACCGAGCACCCTGATCACTGAGCACCCAGCACCCTGAGTACTGAGCACCCAGCACCCTGAGCAATGAGCACCCTGAGTACTGAGCACCCAGCACCTTGAGCACTGAGCACCGAGCACCCCGAGCACTGAGCACCCAGCACCCGGAATACTGAGCACCCAGCACCCTGTGTACTAAGCACCGAGCACCCTGAGTACTGAGCACCCAGCACCCTGAGCACTGAACACACAGCACCCTGAGTTCTGAGCACCTCGAGCACTGAGCACCCAGCACCCTGAGTACTGAGCACCGAGCACCCCGAGCACTGAGCACCCAGCACCCCGAGCACAGAGCACCCAGCACCCTGAGTACTGAGCACCCAGCACCCTGAGTACTGAGCACCCAGCACCCTGAGCACTGAGTACCCAGCACCCTGAGCACTGAGCACCCAGCACCCTGAGCACTGAGCACACAGCACCCTCAGTACTGAGCACTGAGCACCCAGCACCCCGAGCACTGAGCACCCAGCACCCTGAGTACTGAGCACTGAGCACCCAGCACCCCGAGCACTGAGCACCCAGCACCCTGAGCACTGAGTACCCATCACCCGAGTACTGAGCACCCAGCACCCTGAGTACTGAGCACCCAGCACCCTGAGTACTGAGCACCCAGCACCCCCAGTACTGAGCACCCAGCACCCTGAGTACTGAACACCCAGCACCCTGAGCACTGAGCACTGAGCACCCTGAGCACTGAGTACTGAGCACCGAGCACCCCGAGCACTGAGCACCCAGCACCCGGAGTACTGAGCACCGAGCACCCCGAGCACTGAGCACCCAGCACCACGAGCACTGATCACCCAGCACCCCGAGCACTGAGCACCCAGCACCCTGAGCACTGAGCACCCAGCACCCTGAGTACTGAGCACTGAGCACCCAGCACCCGGATCACTGAGCACCCAGCACCCTGAGTACTGAGCACTGAGCACCCAGCACCCCGAGCACTGAGCACCCAGCACCCTGAGCACTGAGCACCCAGCACCCGAGTACTGAGCACCCAGCACCCTGAGTACTGAGCACCCAGCACCTTGAGTACTGAGCACCCAGCACCCCGAGTACTGGGCACCCAGCACCTTGAGTACTGAGCACCCAGCACCCTGAGCACTGAGCACCCAGCACCCCGAGCACTGAGCACCCAGCACCCTGAGCACTGAGCACCCAGCACCCTGAGCACTGAGCACCCAGCACCCTGAGCACTGAGCACCCAGCACCCTGAGTAGTGAGCACCCAACGTACTGAGCACCCAGCACCCCGAGCACTGAGCACCCAGCACCCTGAGTACTGAGCACCAAGCACCCTGAGTACTGAGCACCCAGCACCCTGAGCACTGAACACACAGCACCCTGAGTACTGAGCACCCCGAGCACTGAGCACCCAGCACCCTGAGTACTGAGCACCGAGGACCCCGAGCACTGAGCACTCAGCACACCGAGCACTGAGCACCCAGCACCCTGAGTACTGAGCACCCAGCACCCTGAGTACTGAGCACCCAGCACCCCGAGCACTGAGTAGGCAGCACCCTGAGCACTGAGCACCCAGCACCCTGAGCACTGAGCGCCCAGCACCCTGAGCACTGAGCACCCAGCACCCTGAGTACTGAACACTGAGCACCCAGCACCCCGAGCACTGAGCACCCAGCACCCTGAGTACTGAGCACTGAGCACAGAGCACCCCGAGCACTGAGCACCCAGCACCCTGAGAACTGAGTACCCAGCACCCTGAGCACTGAGCACCCAGCACCCCGAGCACTGCGCACCCAGCACCCTGAGTACTGAGCACCCAGCGTACTGAGCAATGAGCACCCAGCCCCCTGAGTACAGAGCACCCAGCACACTGAGCAATGAGCACCCAGCACCCTGAGTACTGAGCACCGAGCACCCCGAGCACTGAGCACCCAGCACCCTGAGTACTGAGCACCGAGCACCCCGAGCACTGATCACCCAGCACCCCGAGCACTGAGCACCCAGCGCCCCGAGTACTGAGCACCCAGCGCCCCGAGCACTGAGCACCCAGCACCCCGAGCACTGAGCACCCAGCACCCCGAGCACTGAGCACCCAGCACCCCGAGCAATGAGCACCCAGCACCCTGAGTACTGAGCACCAAGCACCCCGAGTACTGAGCACCCAGCAACGTGAGCACCGAGCCGCAAGCACACCGAGCACTGAGCACCCAGCACCCTGAGCACTGAGCACCCAGCACCCTGAGTACTGAGCACTGAGCACCCCGAGTACTGAGCATCAAGCACACCGAGCACTGAGCACCGAGCACCCCGAGCACTGAGCACCCAGCAACCCGAGCACTGAGCACCCAGCACACCGAGCACTGAGCACCCAGCACCCTGAGCAATGAGCACCCTGAGTACTGAGCACCCAGCACCTTGAGCACTGAGCACCGAGCACCCCGAGCACTGAGCACCCAGCACCCGGAATACTGAGCACCCAGCACCCTGTGTACTAAGCACCGAGCACCCTGAGTACTGAGCACCCAGCACCCTGAGCACTGAACACACAGCACCCTGAGTTCTGAGCACCTCGAGCACTGAGCACCCAGCACCCTGAGTACTGAGCACCGAGCACCCCGAGCACTGAGCACCCAGCACCCCGAGCACAGAGCACCCAGCACCCTGAGTACTGAGCACCCAGCACCCTGAGTACTGAGCACCCAGCACCCTGAGCACTGAGTACCCAGCACCCTGAGCACTGAGCACCCAGCACCCTGAGCACTGAGCACACAGCACCCTCAGTACTGAGCACTGAGCACCCAGCACCCCGAGCACTGAGCACCCAGCACCCTGAGTACTGAGCACTGAGCACCCAGCACCCCGAGCACTGAGCACCCAGCACCCTGAGCACTGAGTACCCATCACCCGAGTACTGAGCACCCAGCACCCTGAGTACTGAGCACCCAGCACCCTGAGTACTGAACACCCAGCACCCTGAGCACTGAGCACTGAGCACCCTGAGCACTGAGTACTGAGCACCGAGCACCCCGAGCACTGAGCACCCAGCACCCGGAGTACTGAGCACCGAGCACCCCGAGCACTGAGCACCCAGCACCACGAGCACTGAGCACCCAGCACCCCGAGCACTGAGCACCCAGCAACCTGAGCACTGAGCACCCAGCACCCTGAGTACTGAGCACTGAGCACCCAGCACCCGGAGCACTGAGCACCCAGCACCCTGAGTACTGAGCACTGAGCACCCAGCGCCCCGAGCACTGAGCACCCAGCACCCTGAGCACTGAGCACCCAGCACCCGAGTACTGAGCACCCAGCACCCTGAGTACTGAGCACCCAGCACCTTGAGTACTGAGCACCCAGCACCCCGAGTACTGAGCACACAGCACCTTGAGTACTGAGCACCCAGCACCCTGAGCACTGAGCACCCAGCACCCCGAGCACTGAGCACCCAGCACCCTGAGCACTGAGCACCCAGCTCCCTGAGCACTGAGCACCCAGCACCCTGAGCACTGAGCACCCAGCACCCTGAGTAGTGAGCACCCAACGTACTGAGCACCGAGCACCCCGAGCACTGAGCACCCAGCACCCTGAGTACTGAGCACCAAGCACCCTGAGTACTGAGCACCCAGCACCCTGAGCACTGAACACACAGCACCCTGAGTACTGAGCACCCCGAGCACTGAGCACGAAGCACCCTGAGTACTGAGCACCGAGCACCCCGAGCACTGAGCACTCAGCACACCGAGCACTGAGCACCCAGCACCCTGAGTACTGAGCACCCAGCACCCTGAGTACTGAGCACCCAGCACCCCGAGCACTGAGTAGGCAGCACCCTGAGCACTGAGCACCCAGCACCCTGAGCACTGAGCGCCCAGCACCCTGAGCACTGAGCACCCAGCACCCTGAGTACTGAACACTGAGCACCCAGCACCCCGAGCACTGAGCACCCAGCACCCTGAGTACTGAGCACTGAGCACAGAGCACCCCGAGCACTGAGCACCCAGCACCCTGAGAACTGAGTACCCAGCACCCTGAGCACTGAGCACCCAGCACCCCGAGCACTGCGCACCCAGCACCCTGAGTACTGAGCACCCAGCGTACTGAGCAATGAGCACCCAGCCCCCTGAGTACAGAGCACCCAGCACACTGAGCAATGAGCACCCAGCACCCTGAGTACTGAGCACCGAGCACCCCGAGCACTGAGCACCCAGCACCCTGAGTACTGAGCACCGAGCACCCCGAGCACTGAGCACCCAGCACCCCGAGCACTGAGCACCCAGCGCCCCGAGTACTGAGCACCCAGCGCCCCGAGCACTGAGCACCCAGTACCCCGAGCACTGAGCACCCAGCACCCCGAGCACTGAGCACCCAGCACCCCGAGCAATGAGCACCCAGCACCCTGAGTACTGAGCACCAAGCACCCCGAGTACTGAGCACCCAGCAACGTGAGCACCGAGCCGCAAGCACACCGAGCACTGAGCACCCAGCACCCTGAGCACTGAGCACCCAGCACCCTGAGTACTGAGCACTGAGCACCCCGAGTACTGAGCATCAAGCACACCGAGCACTGAGCACCGAGCACCCCGAGCACTGAGCACCCAGCACCCCGAGCACTGAGCACCCAGCACACCGAGCACTGAGCACCCAGCACCCTGAGCACTGAGCACCAAGCACCCTGAGCACTGAGCAGCCAGCACCCCGAGCATTGAGCACCCAGCACCCCGAGCACTGAGCACCCAGCACCCCGAGCACTGAGCACCCAGCACCCTGAGTACTGAGCAAACAGCACCCTGAGTACTGAGCACCCAGCACCCTGAGCACTGAGCACCCAGCACCCTGAGTACTGAGCACCCAACACCCCAAGCACTGAGCACCCTGAGAACTGAGCACCGAGCACCCTGAGTACTGAGCAGCCAGCACCCTGAGTACTGAGCACCCAGCGTACTGAGCACCGAGAACCCAGCACCCTGATTACTGAGCTCCCAGCACCCTGAGCACTGAGCACCCAGCACCCTGAGTACTGAGCACCGAGCACCCCGAGTACTGAGCACCCAGCACCCCGAGCACTGAGCACCCAGCACCCCGAGCACTGAGCACCCAGCACCCCGAGCACTGAGCACCCAGCACCCCGAGCACAGAGCACCCAGCACCCCGAGCACTGAGCACCCAGCACCCCGAGCACCGAGCACCCTGAGTACTAAGCACCGAGCACCCTGAGCACTGAGCACCCAGCACCCTGAGCACTGAGCACCCAGCACCCTGAGTACTGAGCACCCAGCACCCCAAGCACAGAGCACTCTGAGTACTGAGCACCCAGCACCCCAAGCACTGAGCACCCTGAGTACTGAGCACCCAGCACCCTGATTAATGAGCACCCAGCACCACGAGTACTGAGCACCCAGCACGCTAAGTACTGAGCACCCAACGTACTGAGCACCGAGCACCCTGATCACTGAGCACCCAGCACCCTGAGTACTGAGCACCCAGCACCCTGAGCAATGAGCACCCTGAGTACTGAGCACCCAGCACCTTGAGCACTGAGCACCGAGCACCCCGAGCACTGAGCACCCAGCACCCGGAATACTGAGCACCCAGCACCCTGAGCACTGAGTACCCAGCACCCTGAGCACTGAGCACCCAGCACCCCGAGCACAGAGCACCCAGCACCCTGAGTACTGAGCACCCAGCACCCTGAGTACTGAGCACCCAGCACCCTGAGCACTGAACACACAGCACCCTGAGTTCTGAGCACCTCGAGCACTGAGCACCCAGCACCCTGAGTACTGAGCACCGAGCACCCCGAGCACTGAGCACCCAGCACCCCGAGCACAGAGCACCCAGCACCCTGAGTACTGAGCACCCAGCACCCTGAGTACTGAGCACCCAGCACCCTGAGCACTGAGTACCCAGCACCCTGAGCACTGAGCACCCAGCACCCTGAGCACTGAGCACACAGCACCCTCAGTACTGAGCACTGAGCACCCAGCACCCCGAGCACTGAGCACCCAGCACCCTGAGTACTGAGCACTGAGCACCCAGCACCCCGAGCACTGAGCACCCAGCACCCTGAGCACTGAGTACCCATCACCCGAGTACTGAGCACCCAGCACCCTGAGTACTGAGCACCCAGCACCCTGAATACTGAGCACCCAGCACCCCCAGTACTGAGCACGCAGCACCCTGAGTACTGAACACCCAGCACCCTGAGCACTGAGCACTGAGCACCCTGAGCACTGAGTACTGAGCACCGAGCACCCCGAGCACTGAGCACCCAGCACCCGGAGTACTGAGCACCGAGCACCCCGAGCACTGAGCACCCAGCACCACGAGCACTGAGCACCCAGCACCCCGAGCACTGAGCACCCAGCACCCTGAGCACTGAGCACCCAGCACCCTGAGTACTGAGCACTGAGCACCCAGCACCCGGAGCACTGAGCACCCAGCACCCTGAGTACTGAGCACTGAGCACCCAGCACCCCGAGCACTGAGCACCCAGCACCCTGAGCACTGAGCACCCAGCACCCGAGTACTGAGCACCCAGCACCCTGAGTACTGAGCACCCAGCACCCTGAGCACTGAGCACCAAGCACCCTGAGCACTGAGCAGCCAGCACCCCGAGCATTGAGCACCCAGCACCCCGAGCACTGAGCACCCAGCACCCCGAGCACTGAGCACCCAGCACCCTGAGTACTGAGCAAACAGCACCCTGAGTACTGAGCACCCAGCACCCTGAGCACTGAGCACCCAGCACCCTGAGTACTGAGCACCCAACACCCCAAGCACTGAGCACCCTGAGAACTGAGCACCGAGCACCCTGAGTACTGAGCAGCCAGCACCCTGAGTACTGAGCACCCAGCGTACTGAGCACCGAGAACCCAGCACCCTGATTACTGAGCTCCCAGCACCCTGAGCACTGAGCACCCAGCACCCTGAGTACTGAGCACCGAGCACCCCGAGTACTGAGCACCCAGCACCCCGAGCACTGAGCACCCAGCACCCCGAGCACTGAGCACCCAGCACCCCGAGCACTGAGCACCCAGCACCCCGAGCACAGAGCACCCAGCACCCCGAGCACTGAGCACCCAGCACCCCGAGCACCGAGCACCCTGAGTACTAAGCACCGAGCACCCTGAGCACTGAGCACCCAGCACCCTGAGCACTGAGCACCCAGCACCCTGAGTACTGAGCACCCAGCACCCCAAGCACAGAGCACTCTGAGTACTGAGCACCCAGCACCCCAAGCACTGAGCACCCTGAGTACTGAGCACCCAGCACCCTGATTAATGAGCACCCAGCACCACGAGTACTGAGCACCCAGCACGCTAAGTACTGAGCACCCAACGTACTGAGCACCGAGCACCCTGATCACTGAGCACCCAGCACCCTGAGTACTGAGCACCCAGCACCCTGAGCAATGAGCACCCTGAGTACTGAGCACCCAGCACCTTGAGCACTGAGCACCGAGCACCCCGAGCACTGAGCACCCAGCACCCGGAATACTGAGCACCCAGCACCCTGAGCACTGAGTACCCAGCACCCTGAGCACTGAGCACCCAGCACCCCGAGCACAGAGCACCCAGCACCCTGAGTACTGAGCACCCAGCACCCTGAGTACTGAGCACCCAGCACCCTGAGCACTGAACACACAGCACCCTGAGTTCTGAGCACCTCGAGCACTGAGCACCCAGCACCCTGAGTACTGAGCACCGAGCACCCCGAGCACTGAGCACCCAGCACCCCGAGCACAGAGCACCCAGCACCCTGAGTACTGAGCACCCAGCACCCTGAGTACTGAGCACCCAGCACCCTGAGCACTGAGTACCCAGCACCCTGAGCACTGAGCACCCAGCACCCTGAGCACTGAGCACACAGCACCCTCAGTACTGAGCACTGAGCACCCAGCACCCCGAGCACTGAGCACCCAGCACCCTGAGTACTGAGCACTGAGCACCCAGCACCCCGAGCACTGAGCACCCAGCACCCTGAGCACTGAGTACCCATCACCCGAGTACTGAGCACCCAGCACCCTGAGTACTGAGCACCCAGCACCCTGAATACTGAGCACCCAGCACCCCCAGTACTGAGCACGCAGCACCCTGAGTACTGAACACCCAGCACCCTGAGCACTGAGCACTGAGCACCCTGAGCACTGAGTACTGAGCACCGAGCACCCCGAGCACTGAGCACCCAGCACCCGGAGTACTGAGCACCGAGCACCCCGAGCACTGAGCACCCAGCACCACGAGCACTGAGCACCCAGCACCCCGAGCACTGAGCACCCAGCACCCTGAGCACTGAGCACCCAGCACCCTGAGTACTGAGCACTGAGCACCCAGCACCCGGAGCACTGAGCACCCAGCACCCTGAGTACTGAGCACTGAGCACCCAGCACCCCGAGCACTGAGCACCCAGCACCCTGAGCACTGAGCACCCAGCACCCGAGTACTGAGCACCCAGCACCCTGAGTACTGAGCACCCAGCACCTTGAGTACTGAGCACCCAGCACCCCGAGTACTGAGCACCCAGCACCCTGAGTACTGAGCACCCAGCACCCTGAGCACTGAGCACCCAGCACCCCGAGCACTGAGCACCCAGCACCCTGAGCACTGAGCACCCAGCACCCTGAGCACTGAGCACCCAGCACCCTGAGTAGTGAGCACCCAACGTACTGAGCACCGAGCACCCCGAGCACTGAGCACCCAGCACCCTGAGTACTGAGCACCAAGCACCCTGAGTACTGAGCACCCAGCACCCTGAGCACTGAACACACAGCACCCTGAGTACTGAGCACCCCGAGCACTGAGCACCCAGCACCCTGAGTACTGAGCACCGAGCACCCCGAGCACTGAGCACCCAGCACACCGAGCACTGAGCACCCAGCACCCTGAGTACTGAGCACCCAGCACCCTGAGTACTGAGCACCCAGCACCCCGAGCACTGAGTAGGCAGCACCCTGAGCTCTGAGCACCCAGCACCCTGAGCACTGAGCGCCCAGCACCCTGAGCACTGAGCACCCAGCACCCTGAGTACTGAACACTGAGCACCCAGCACCCCGAGCACTGAGCACCCAGCACCCTGAGTACTGAGCACTGAGCACAGAGCACCCCGAGCACTGAGCACCCAGCACCCTGAGCACTGAGCACCCAGCACCCTGAGCACTGAGCACCCAGCACCCTGAGCACTGAGCACCCAGCACCCTGAGTAGTGAGCACCCAACGTACTGAGCACCGAGCACCCCGAGCACTGAGCACCCAGCACCCTGAGTACTGAGCACCAAGCACCCTGAGTACTGAGCACCCAGCACCCTGAGCACTGAACACACAGCACCCTGAGTACTGAGCACCCCGAGCACTGAGCACCCAGCACCCTGAGTACTGAGCACCGAGGACCCCGAGCACTGAGCACTCAGCACACCGAGCACTGAGCACCCAGCACCCTGAGTACTGAGCACCCAGCACCCTGAGTACTGAGCACCCAGCACCCCGAGCACTGAGTAGGCAGCACCCTGAGCACTGAGCACCCAGCACCCTGAGCACTGAGCGCCCAGCACCCTGAGCACTGAGCACCCAGCACCCTGAGTACTGAACACTGAGCACCCAGCACCCCGAGCACTGAGCACCCAGCACCCTGAGTACTGAGCACTGAGCACAGAGCACCCCGAGCACTGAGCACCCAGCACCCTGAGAACTGAGTACCCAGCACCCTGAGCACTGAGCACCCAGCACCCCGAGCACTGCGCACCCAGCACCCTGAGTACTGAGCACCCAGCGTACTGAGCAATGAGCACCCAGCCCCCTGAGTACAGAGCACCCAGCACACTGAGCAATGAGCACCCAGCACCCTGAGTACTGAGCACCGAGCACCCCGAGCACTGAGCACCCAGCACCCTGAGTACTGAGCACCGAGCACCCCGAGCACTGATCACCCAGCACCCCGAGCACTGAGCACCCAGCGCCCCGAGTACTGAGCACCCAGCGCCCCGAGCACTGAGCACCCAGCACCCCGAGCACTGAGCACCCAGCACCCCGAGCACTGAGCACCCAGCACCCCGAGCAATGAGCACCCAGCACCCTGAGTACTGAGCACCAAGCACCCCGAGTACTGAGCACCCAGCAACGTGAGCACCGAGCCGCAAGCACACCGAGCACTGAGCACCCAGCACCCTGAGCACTGAGCACCCAGCACCCTGAGTACTGAGCACTGAGCACCCCGAGTACTGAGCATCAAGCACACCGAGCACTGAGCACCGAGCACCCCGAGCACTGAGCACCCAGCAACGCGAGCACTGAGCACCCAGCACACCGAGCACTGAGCACCCAGCACCCTGAGCAATGAGCACCCTGAGTACTGAGCACCCAGCACCTTGAGCACTGAGCACCGAGCACCCCGAGCACTGAGCACCCAGCACCCGGAATACTGAGCACCCAGCACCCTGTGTACTAAGCACCGAGCACCCTGAGTACTGAGCACCCAGCACCCTGAGCACTGAACACACAGCACCCTGAGTTCTGAGCACCTCGAGCACTGAGCACCCAGCACCCTGAGTACTGAGCACCGAGCACCCCGAGCACTGAGCACCCAGCACCCCGAGCACAGAGCACCCAGCACCCTGAGTACTGAGCACCCAGCACCCTGAGTACTGAGCACCCAGCACCCTGAGCACTGAGTACCCAGCACCCTGAGCACTGAGCACCCAGCACCCTGAGCACTGAGCACACAGCACCCTCAGTACTGAGCACTGAGCACCCAGCACCCCGAGCACTGAGCACCCAGCACCCTGAGTACTGAGCACTGAGCACCCAGCACCCCGAGCACTGAGCACCCAGCACCCTGAGCACTGAGTACCCATCACCCGAGTACTGAGCACCCAGCACCCTGAGTGCTGAGCACCCAGCACCCTGAGTACTGAGCACCCAGCACCCCCAGTACTGAGCACCCAGCACCCTGAGTACTGAACACCCAGCACCCTGAGCACTGAGCACTGAGCACCCTGAGCACTGAGTACTGAGCACCGAGCACCCCGAGCACTGAGCACCCAGCACCCGGAGTACTGAGCACCGAGCACCCCGAGCACTGAGCACCCAGCACCACGAGCACTGAGCACCCAGCACCCCGAGCACTGAGCACCCAGCACCCTGAGCACTGAGCACCCAGCACCCTGAGTACTGAGCACTGAGCACCCAGCACCCGGAGCACTGAGCACCCAGCACCCTGAGTACTGAGCACTGAGCACCCAGCGCCCCGAGCACTGAGCACCCAGCACCCTGAGCACTGAGCACCCAGCACCCGAGTACTGAGCACCCAGCACCCTGAGTACTGAGCACCCAGCACCTTGAGTACTGAGCACCCAGCACCCCGAGTACTGAGCACCCAGCACCTTGAGTACTGAGCACCCAGCACCCTGAGCACTGAGCACCCAGCACCCCGAGCACTGAGCACCCAGCACCCTGAGCACTGAGCACCCAGCTCCCTGAGCACTGAGCACCCAGCACCCTGAGCACTGAGCACCCAGCACCCTGAGTAGTGAGCACCCAACGTACTGAGCACCGAGCACCCCGAGCACTGAGCACCCAGCACCCTGAGTACTGAGCACCAAGCACCCTGAGTACTGAGCACCCAGCACCCTGAGCACTGAACACACAGCACCCTGAGTACTGAGCACCCCGAGCACTGAGCACCCAGCACCCTGAGTACTGAGCACCGAGCACCCCGAGCACTGAGCACTCAGCACACCGAGCACTGAGCACCCAGCACCCTGAGTACTGAGCACCCAGCACCCTGAGTACTGAGCACCCAGCACCCCGAGCACTGAGTAGGCAGCACCCTGAGCACTGAGCACCCAGCACCCTGAGCACTGAGCGCCCAGCACCCTGAGCACTGAGCACCCAGCACCCTGAGTACTGAACACTGAGCACCCAGCACCCCGAGCACTGAGCACCCAGCACCCTGAGTACTGAGCACTGAGCACAGAGCACCCCGAGCACTGAGCACCCAGCACCCTGAGAACTGAGTACCCAGCACCCTGAGCACTGAGCACCCAGCACCCCGAGCACTGCGCACCCAGCACCCTGAGTACTGAGCACCCAGCGTACTGAGCAATGAGCACCCAGCCCCCTGAGTACAGAGCACCCAGCACACTGAGCAATGAGCACCCTGCACCCTGAGTACTGAGCACCGAGCACCCCGAGCACTGAGCACCCAGCACCCTGAGTACTGAGCACCGAGCACCCCGAGCACTGAGCACCCAGCACCCCGAGCACTGAGCACCCAGCGCCCCGAGTACTGAGCACCCAGCGCCCCGAGCACTGAGCACCCAGAACCCCGAGCACTGAGCACCCAGCACCCCGAGCACTGAGCACCCAGCACCCTGAGCAATGAGCACCCAGCACCCTGAGTACTGAGCACCAAGCACCCCGAGTACTGATCACCCAGCAACGTGAGCACCGAGCCGCAAGCACACCGAGCACTGAGCACCCAGCACCCTGAGCACTGAGCACCCAGCACCCTGAGTACTGAGCAGCCAGCACCCTGAGTACTGAGCACCCAGCGTACTGAGCACCGAGAACCCAGCACCCTGAGTACTGAGCTCCCAG
The DNA here is from genome assembly GCF_018167655.1 of Microtus oregoni. Taxonomy (NCBI): domain Eukaryota; kingdom Metazoa; phylum Chordata; class Mammalia; order Rodentia; family Cricetidae; genus Microtus; species Microtus oregoni. The sequence continues at coordinate 912,642 of NW_024544028.1, read as the reverse complement.
CACCCTGAGCACTGAGCACCCAGCACCCTGAGTACTGAGCACCGAGCACCCCGAGTACTGAGCACCCAGCACCCCGAGGACTGAGCACCCAGCACCCCGAGCACTGAGCACCCAGCACCCCGAGCACTGAGCACCCAGCACCCCGAGCACTGAGCACCCAGCACCCCGAGCACTGAGCACCCAGCACCCCGAGCACCGAGCACCCTGAGTACTAAGCACCGAGCACCCTGAGCACTGAGCACCCAGCACCCTGAGCACTGAGCACCCAGCACCCTGAGTACTGAGCACCCAGCACGGCGAGCACTGAGCACCCACCCCCCTGAGTACTGAGCACCCAGCACGGTGAGCACTGAGCACCGAGCACCCTGAGCACTGAGCACCCAGCACCCTGAGGACTGAGCACCCAGCACCCCGAGCACTGAGCACCCAGCACCCTGAGCACTGAGCACCCAGCACCCCGAGCACTGAGTACCAAGCACCCTGAGCACTGAGTACCCAGCACACTGAGTACTGAGCACTGAGCACACAGAACCCCGAGCACTGAGCACCCAGCACCCTGAGTACTGAGCACTGAGCACCCAGCACCCCTAGCACTGAGCACCCAGCACCCTGAGTACTGAGTACCAAGCACCCTGAGCACTGAGTACCCAGCACACTGAGTACTGAGCACTGAGCACCCAGCACCCCGAGCACTGAGCACACAGCACCCCGAGCACTGAGCAGCCAGCACCCTGAGTCCTGAGCACCCAGCACCCTGAGTACTGGGCACCCAGCACCCTGAGCACTGAGCACCCAGCACCCTGAGTACTGAGCACTGAGAACCCTGAGTACTGAGCACCGAGCACCCTGAGTACTGACCACCCAGCACCCTGATCACTGAGCATGGAGCACCCCGAGGACTGAGTACCCAGCACCCTGAGCACTGAGCACCCAGCACCTTGAGTACAGAGCACCGAGCGCCACGAGCACTGAGCACTGAGCACCCTGAGTACTGAGCACCCAGCACCCTGAGCACTGAGCACCCAGCAGCCTGAGCACGGAGCACGCAGCACCCCGAGCACTGAGCACCCAGCACCCTGAGTACTGAGCACAGAGCACCCTGAGCACTGAGAACCCAGCACCCTGAGTACTGAGCACCCAGCACCCTGAGTACTGAGCAACCAGCACCCTGAGCACTGAGCACCCAGCACCCTGAGCACTGAGCACTGAGCACCCAGAACCACAGCCCTGAGCACCCAGCACCCCGAGCACTGAGCACCCAGCACCCTGAGCACTGAGCACCCAGCACCCTGAACACTGAGCACCCAGCACCCTGAGTACTGAGCACCCAGCACCCTGAATACTGAGCACCCAGAACCCTGAGTACTGAGCACTCAGCACCCTGAGTACTGAGCACCGAGCACCCCGAGCACTGAGCACCCAGCACCCTGAGCACTGAGCACCCGGAGGACTGAGCACCCTGCACCCTGAGCACTGAGCACCGATCACCCTGAGCACTGAGCACCCAGCACCCCGAGCACTGAGCACCCAGCACCCTGAGTACTGAGCACCCAGCACCCCGAGTACTGAGCACCCAGCACCCTGAGTACTGAGCACCCAGCACCCCGAGCACTGAGCACCCAGCACCCTGAGTACTGAGCACCCTGAGTACTGAGCACTGAGCACCGAGCACCCTGAGAACTGAGCACCCTGAGGACTGAGCACCCAGCACCCTGAGCACTGAGCACGCAGCACCCTGAGTACTGAGCACTGATCACCCTGAGCACTGAGCACCCAGCACGCCGAGCACTGAGCACCCAGCACCCTGAGTACTGAGCACCCAGCACCCTGAGCACTGAGCACAGAGCACCCAGCACGCTGAGTACTGAGCACTGAGCACACAGCACCCTGAGTACTGAGCACCCAGCACCCCGAGCACTGAGCACCCAGAGCCCTGAGCACTGAGCACCCAGCACCCCGAGCACTGAGCACTGAGCACACTGAGCACTGAGCACCCAGCACCCCGAGTACTGAGCACTGAGCACCCTGAGTACTGAGCACCGAGCACGCTGAGCACTGAGCACCGAGCACCCTGCGTACTGAACACCCAGCACCCTGAGCACTGAGCACTGAGCACCCAGTACCCTGAGCACTGAGCACTGAGCACCCAGCACCCCGAGCACTGAGCACCCAGGACCCTGAGCACCCAGCACCCTGAGCACTGAGCACCCTGAGCACTGAGCACCCTGAGCACTGAGCACTGAGCACCCAGCACCCTGAGTACTGAGCACCCAACACTCTGAGCACTGAGCACCCAGCACGCTGAGTACTGAGCACTAAGCACACAGCACCCTGAGTACTGAGCACCCAGCACCCCGAGCACTGAGCACCCAGCGCCCCGAGCACTGAGCACCCAGCACCCCGAGCACTGAGCACTGAGCACACTGAGCACTGAGCACCCAGCACCCTGAGCACTGAGCACCCAGCACCTTGAGTACTGAGCACCGAGCACCTCGAGCACTAAGCACCCAGCACCCTGAGTACTGAGCACCCAGCACCCTGAGCACTGAGCACCCAGCACCCTGAGTACTGAGCACCCAGCACCCTGAGTACTGAACACCCAGCACCCTGAGCACTGAGCACTGAGCACCCTGAGCACTGAGTACTGAGTACTGAGCACCCTGAGCACTGAGCACCCAGCACCCCGAGTACTGAGCACCCAGCACCCTGAGCACTGAGCACCCAGCACCCTGAGTACTGAGCACTGAGAACCCTGAGTACTGAGCACCGAGCACCCTGAGTACTGAGCACCCAGCACCCTGATCACTGAGCACGGAGCACCCCGAGGACTGAGTACCCAGCACCCTGAGCACTGAGCACCCAGCACCTTGAGTACAGAGCACCGAGCGCACCGAGCACTGAGCACCCAGCACCCTGAGTACTGAGCACCCAGCACCCTGAGCACTGAGCACCCAGCACCCTGAGCACTGAGCACGCAGCACCCCGAGCACTGAGCACCCAGCACCCTGAGTACTGAGCACAGAGCACCCTGAGCACTGAGAACCCAGCACCCTGAGTACTGAGCACCCAGCACGCAGAGTACTGAGCACTCAGGACCCTGAGTACTGAGCACCGAGCACCCCGAGCACTGAGCACCCAGCACCCTGAGCACTGAGCACCCGGAGGACTGAGCACCCAGCACACTGAGCACTGAGCACCGATCACCCTGAGCACTGAGCACCCTGCACCCCGAGCACTGAGCACCGAGCACCCTGAGTACTGAGCACCCAGCACCCCGAGTACTGAGCACGCAGCACCCTGAGTACTGAGCACCCAGCACCCCGAGCACTGAGCACCCAGCACCCTGAGTACTGAGCACCCTGAGTACTGAGCACTGAGCACCGAGCACCCTGAGAACTGAGCACGCTGAGGACTGAGCACCCAGCACCCTGAGCACTGAGCACCCAGCACCCTGAGTAATGAGCACTGATCACCCTGAGCACTGAGCACCCAGCACCCCGAGCACTGAGCACCCAGCACCCTGAGTACTGAGCACCCAGCACCCTGAGCACTGAGCACCAAGCACCCTGAGTACTGAGCACCCAGCACCCTGATCACTGAGCACGGAGCACCCCGAGGACTGAGTACCCAGCACCCTGAGCACTGAGCACCCAGCACCTTGAGTACAGAGCACCGAGCGCCCCGAGCACTGAGCACCCAGCACCCTGAGTACTGAGCACCCAGCACCCTGAGCACTGAGCACCCAGCACCCTGAGCACTGAGCACGCAGCACCCCGAGCACTGAGCACCCAGCACCCTGAGTACTGAGCACAGAGCACCCTGAGCACTGAGAACCCAGCACCCTGAGTACTGAGCACCCAGCACGCTGAGTACTGAGCACTCAGCACCCTGAGTACTGAGCACCGAGCACCCCGAGCAGTGAGCACCCAGCACCCTGAGCACTGAGCACCCGGAGGACTGAGCACCCAGCACACTGAGCACTGAGCACCGATCACCCTGAGCACTGAGCACCCAGCACCCCGAGCACTGAGCACCCAGCACCCTGAGTACTGAGCACCCAGCACCCCGAGTACTGAGCACCCAGCACCCTGAGTACTGAGCACCCAGCACCCCGAGCACTGAGCACCCGCACCCTGAGTACTGAGCACCCTGAGTACTGAGCACTGAGCACCGAGCACCCTGAGAACTGAGCACGCTGAGGACTGAGCACCCAGCACCCTGAGCACTGAGCACCCAGCACCCTGAGTACTGAGCACTGATCACCCTGTGGACTGAGCACCCAGCACCCCGAGCACAGAGCACCCAGCACCCTGAGTACTGAGCACCCTGCACCCTGAGCACTGAGCACCGAGCACCCTGAGTACTGAACACCCAGCACACTGAGCACTGAGCACTGAGCACCCAGCACCCTGAGCACTGAGCACTGAGCACCCAGCACCCCGAGCACTGAGCACCCAGCACCCTGAGCACCCAGGACCCTGAGCACTGAGCACCCTGAGCACTGAGCACCCTGAGCACTGAGCACCCAGCACCCTGAGTACTGAGCACCCAACACTCTGAGCACTGAGCACCCAGCACCCTGAGCACTGAGCACGCAGCACCCCGAGCACTGAGCACCCAGCACCCTGAGTACTGAGCACAGAGCACCCTGAGCACTGAGAACCCAGCACCCTGAGTACTGAGCACCCAGCACGCTGAGTACTGAGCACTCAGCACCCTGAGTACTGAGCACCGAGCACCCCGAGCACTGAGCACCCAGCACCCTGAGCACTGAGCACCCGGAGGACTGAGCACCCAGCACACTGAGCACTGAGCACCGATCACCCTGAGCACTGAGCACCCAGCACCCCGAGCACTGAGCACCGAGCACCCTGAGTACTGAGCACCCAGCACCCCAAGTACTGAGCACCCAGCACCCTGAGTACTGAGCACCCAGCACCCCGAGCACTGAGCACCCAGCACCCTGAGTACTGAGCACCCTGAGTACTGAGCACTGAGCACCGAGCACCCTGAGAACTGAGCACGCTGAGGACTGAGCACCCAGCACCCTGAGCACTGAGCACCCAGCACCCTGAGTACTGAGCACTGATCACCCTGAGCACTGAGCACCCAGCACCCCGAGCACTGAGCACCCAGCACCCTGAGTACTGAGCACCCAGCACCCTGAGCACTGAGCACCGAGCACCCTGAGTACTGAGCACCCAGCACCCTGATCACTGAGCACGGAGCACCCCGAGGACTGAGTACCCAGCACCCTGAGCACTGAGCACCCAGCACCTTGAGTACAGAGCACCGAGCGCCCCGAGCACTGAGCACCCAGCACCCTGAGTACTGAGCACCCAGCACCCTGAGCACTGAGCACCCAGCACCCTGAGCACTGAGCACGCAGCACCCCGAGCACTGAGCACCCAGCACCCTGAGTACTGAGCACAGAGCACCCTGAGCACTGAGAACCCAGCACCCTGAGTACTGAGCACCCAGCACCCTGAGTACTGAGCACCCAACACTCTGAGCACTGAGCACCCAGCACGCTGAGTACTGAGCACTAAGCACACAGCACCCTGAGTACTGAGCACCCAGCACCCCGAGCACTGAGCACCCAGCGCCCCGAGCACTGAGCACCCAGCACCCCGAGCACTGAGCACTGAGCACACTGAGCACTGAGCACCCAGCACCCTGAGCACTGAGCACCCAGCACCTTGAGTACTGAGCACCGAGCACCTCGAGCACTAAGCACCCAGCACCCTGAGTACTGAGCACCCAGCACCCTGAGCATTGAGCACCCAGCACCCCGAGCACTGAGCACCCAGCACCCCGAGCACGGAGCACCCAGCACCATGAATACTGAGCACCCAACACCCAGAGTACTGAGCACCCAGCACCCTGAGCACTGAGCACCCAGCACCCTGAGTACTGAGCACCCAGCACCCTGAGTACTGAACACCCAGCACCCTGAGCACTGAGCACTGAGCACCCTGAGCACTGAGTACTGAGTACTGAGCACCCTGAGCACTGAGCACCCAGCACCCCGAGTACTGAGCACCTAGCACCCTGAGCACTGAGCACCCAGCACCCTGAGTACTGAGCACTGAGAACCCTGAGTACTGAGCACCGAGCACCCTGAGTACTGAGCACCCAGCACCCTGATCACTGAGCACGGAGCACCCCGAGGACTGAGTACCCAGCACCCTGAGCACTGAGCACCCAGCACCTTGAGTACAGAGCACCGAGCGCCCTGAGCACTGAGCACCCAGCACCCTGAGTACTGAGCACCCAGCACACTGAGCACTGAGCACCCAGCACCCTGAGCACTGAGCACGCAGCACCCCGAGCACTGAGCACCCAGCACCCTGAGTACTGAGCACAGAGCACCCTGAGCACTGAGAACCCAGCACCCTGAGTACTGAGCACCCAGCACGCTGAGTACTGAGCACTCAGGACCCTGAGTACTGAGCACCGAGCACCCCGAGCACTGAGCACCCAGCACCCTGAGCACTGAGCACCCGGAGGACTGAGCACCCAGCACACTGAGCACTGAGCACCGATCACCCTGAGCACTGAGCACCCAGCACCCCGAGCACTGAGCACCGAGCACCCTGAGTACTGAGCACCCAGCACCCCGAGTACTGAGCACGCAGCACCCTGAGTACTGAGCACCCAGCACCCCGAGCACTGAGCACCCAGCACCCTGAGTACTGAGCACCCTGAGTACTGAGCACTGAGCACCGAGCACCCTGAGAACTGAGCACGCTGAGGACTGAGCACCCAGCACCCTGAGCACTGAGCACCCAGCACCCTGAGTAATGAGCACTGATCACCCTGAGCACTGAGCACCCAGCACCCCGAGCACTGAGCACCCAGCACCCTGAGTACTGAGCACCCAGCACCCTGAGCACTGAGCACCAAGCACCCTGAGTACTGAGCACCCAGCACCCTGATCACTGAGCACGGAGCACCCCGAGGACTGAGTACCCAGCACCCTGAGCACTGAGCACCCAGCACCTTGAGTACAGAGCACCGAGCGCCCCGAGCACTGAGCACCCAGCACCCTGAGTACTGAGCACCCAGCACCCTGAGCACTGAGCACCCAGCACCCTGGGCACTGAGCACGCAGCACCCCGAGCACTGAGCACCCAGCACCCTGAGTACTGAGCACAGAGCACCCTGAGCACTGAGAACCCAGCACCCTGAGTACTGAGCACCCAGCACGCTGAGTACTGAGCACTCAGCACCCTGAGTACTGAGCACCGAGCACCCCGAGCACTGAGCACCCAGCACCCTGAGCACTGAGCACCCGGAGGACTGAGCACCCAGCACACTGAGCACTGAGCACCGATCACCCTGAGCACTGAGCACCCAGCACCCCGAGCACTGAGCACCCAGCACCCTGAGTACTGAGCACCCAGCACCCCGAGTACTGAGCACCCAGCACCCTGAGTACTGAGCACCCAGCACCCCGAGCACTGAGCACCCAGCACCCTGAGTACTGAGCACCCTGAGTACTGAGCACTGAGCACCGAGCACCCTGAGAACTGAGCACGCTGAGGACTGAGCACCCAGCACCCTGAGCACTGAGCACCCAGCACCCTGAGTACTGAGCACTGATCACCCTGAGGACTGAGCACCCAGCACCCCGAGCAGAGAGCACCCAGCACCCTGAGTACTGAGCACCCTGCACCCTGAGCACTGAGCACCGAGCACCCTGAGTACTGAACACCCAGCACACTGAGCAGTGAGCACTGAGCACCCAGCACCCTGAGCACTGAGCACTGAGCACCCAGCACCCCGAGCACTGAGCACCCAGCACCCTGAGCACCCAGGACCCTGAGCACTGAGCACCCTGAGCACTGAGCACCCTGAGCACTGAGCACCCAGCACCCTGAGTACTGAGCACCCAACACTCTGAGCACTGAGCACCCAGCACCCTGAGCACTGAGCACGCAGCACCCCGAGCACTGAGCACCCAGCACCCTGAGTACTGAGCACAGAGCACCCTGAGCACTGAGAACCCAGCACCCTGAGTACTGAGCACCCAGCACGCTGAGTACTGAGCACTCAGCACCCTGAGTACTGAGCACCGAGCACCCCGAGCACTGAGCACCCAGCACCCTGAGCACTGAGCACCCGGAGGACTGAGCACCCAGCACACTGAGCACTGAGCACCGATCACCCTGAGCACTGAGCACCCAGCACCCCGAGCACTGAGCACCGAGCACCCTGAGTACTGAGCACCCAGCACCCCAAGTACTGAGCACCCAGCACCCTGAGTACTGAGCACCCAGCACCCCGAGCACTGAGCACCCAGCACCCTGAGTACTGAGCACCCTGAGTACTGAGCACTGAGCACCGAGCACCCTGAGAACTGAGCACGCTGAGGACTGAGCACCCAGCACCCTGAGCACTGAGCACCCAGCACCCTGAGTACTGAGCACTGATCACCCTGAGCACTGAGCACCCAGCACCCCGAGCACTGAGCACCCAGCACCCTGAGTACTGAGCACCCAGCACCCTGAGCACTGAGCACCGAGCACCCTGAGTACTGAGCACCCAGCACCCTGATCACTGAGCACGGAGCACCCCGAGGACTGAGTACCCAGCACCCTGAGCACTGAGCACCCAGCACCTTGAGTACAGAGCACCGAGCGCCCCGAGCACTGAGCACCCAGCACCCTGAGTACTGAGCACCCAGCACCCTGAGCACTGAGCACCCAGCACCCTGAGCACTGAGCACGCAGCACCCCGAGCACTGAGCACCCAGCACCCTGAGTACTGAGCACAGAGCACCCTGAGCACTGAGAACCCAGCACCCTGAGTACTGAGCACCCAGCACCCTGAGTACTGAGCACTCAGCACCCTGAGTACTGAGCCTCGAGCACCCCGAGCTCTGAGCACCCAGCACCCTGAGCACTGAGCACCCGGAGGACTGAGCACCCAGCACACTGTGCACTGAGCACCGATCACCCTGAGCACTGAGCACCCAGCACCCCGAGCACTGAGCACCCAGCACCCTGAGTACTGAGCACCCAGCACCCCGAGTACTGAGCACCCAGCACCCTGAGTACTGAGCACTCAGCACCGCGAGCACTGAGCACCCAGCACCCTGAGTACTGAGCACCCTGAGTACTGAGCACTGAGCACCGAGCACCCTGAGAACTGATCACGCTGAGGACTGAGCACCCAGCACCCTGAGCACTGAGCACCCAGCACCCTGAGCACTGAGCACCCAGCACCCTGAGCACTGAGCACCCTGAGCACTGAGCACCCTGAGCACTGAGCACTGAGCACCCAGCACCCTGAGTACTGAGCACCCAACACTCTGAGCACTGAGCACCCAGCACGCTGAGTACTGAGCACTGAGCACACAGCACCCTGAGTACTGAGCACCCAGCACCCCGAGCACTGAGCACCCAGAGCCCTGAGCACTGAGCACCCAGCACCCCGAGCACTGAGCACTGAGCACACTGAGCACTGAGCACCCAGCACCCCGAGTACTGAGCACTGAGCACCCTGAGTACTGAGCACCCAGCACGCTGAGCACTGAGCACCGAGCACCCTGCGTACTGAACACCCAGCACCCTGAGCACTGAGCACTGAGCACCCAGCACCCTGAGCACTGAGCACTGAGCACCCAGCACCCCGAGCACTGAGCACCCAGGACCCTGAGCACCCAGCACCCTGAGCACTGAGCACCCTGAGCACTGAGCACCCTGAGCACTGAGCTCTGAGCACCCAGCACCCTGAGTACTGAGCACCCAACACTCTGAGCACTGAGCACCCAGCACGCTGAGTACTGAGCACTAAGCACACAGCACCCTGAGTACTGAGCACCCAGCACCCCGAGCACTGAGCACCCAGCGCCCCGATCACTGAGCACCCAGCACCCCGAGCACTGAGCACTGAGCACACTGAGCACTGAGCACCCAGCACCCTGAGCACTGAGCAACCAGCACCTTGAGTACTGAGCACCGAGCACCTCGAGCACTAAGCACCCAGCACCCTGAGTACTGAGCACCCAGCACCCTGAGCACTGAGCACCCAGCACCCTGTGCACTGAGCACCCAGCACCCCGAGCACGGAGCACCCAGCACCATGAATACTGAGCACCCAACACCCAGAGTACTGAGCACCCAGCACCCTGAGCACTGAGCACCCAGCACCCTGAGTACTGAGCACCCAGCACCCTGAGTACTGAACACCCAGCACCCTGAGCACTGAGCACTGAGCACCCTGAGCACTGAGTACTGAGTACTGAGCACCCTGAGCACTGAGCACCCAGCACCCCGAGTACTGAGCACCCAGCACCCTGAGCACTGAGCACCCAGCACCCTGAGTACTGAGCACTGAGAACCCTGAGTACTGAGCACCGAGCACCCTGAGTACTGAGCACCCAGCACCCTGATCACTGAGCACGGAGCACCCCGAGGACTGAGTACCCAGCACCCTGAGCACTGAGCACCCAGCACCTTGAGTACAGAGCACCGAGCGCCCCGAGCACTGAGCACCCAGCACCCTGAGTACTGAGCACCCAGCACCCTGAGCACTGAGCACCCAGCACCCTGAGCACTGAGCACGCAGCACCCCGAGCACTGAGCACCCAGCACCCTGAGTACTGAGCACAGAGCACCCTGAGCACTGAGAACCCAGCACCCTGAGTACTGAGCACCCAGCACGCTGAGTACTGAGCACTCAGCACCCTGAGTACTGAGCACCGAGCACCCCGAGCACTGAGCACCCAGCACCCTGAGCACTGAGCACCCGGAGGACTGAGCACCCAGCACACTGAGCACTGAGCACCGATCACCCTGAGCACTGAGCACCCAGCACCCCGAGCACTGAACACCGAGCACCCTGAGTACTGAGCACCCAGCACCCCGAGTACTGAGCACCCAGCACCCTGAGTACTGAGCACCCAGCACCCCGAGCACTGAGCACCCAGCACCCTGAGTACTGAGCACCCTGAGTACTGAGCACTGAGCACCGAGCACCCTGAGAACTGAGCACGCTGAGGACTGAGCACCCAGCACCCTGAGCACTGAGCACCCAGCACCCTGAGTACTGAGCACTGATCACCCTGAGCACTGAGCACCCAGCACCCCGAGCACTGAGCACCCAGCACCCTGAGTACTGAGCACCCAGCACCCTGAGCACTGAGCACCGAGCACCCTGAGTACTGAGCACCCAGCACCCTGATCACTGAGCACGGAGCACCCCTAGGACTGAGTACCCAGCACCCTGAGCACTGAGCACTCAGCACCTTGAGTACAGAGCACCGAGCGCCCCGAGCACTGAGCATCCAGCACCCTGAGTACTGAGCACCCAGCACCCTGAGCACTGAGCACCCAGCACCCTGAGCACTGAGCACGCAGCACCCCGAGCACTGAGCACCCAGCACCCTGAGTACTGAGCACAGAGCACCCTGAGCACTGAGAACCCAGCACCCTGAGTACTGAGCACCCAGAACCCTGAGTACTGAGCACTCAGCACCCTGAGTACTGAGCACCGAGCACCCCGAGCACTGAGCACCCAGCACCCTGAGCACTGAGCACCCGGAGGACTGAGCACCCAGCACACTGAGCACTGAGCACCGATCACCCTGAGCACTGAGCACCCAGCACCTCGAGCACTGAGCACCCAGCACCCTGAGTACTGAGCACCCAGCACCCCGAGTACTGAGCACCCAGCACCCTGAGTACTGAGCACCCAGCACCCCGAGCACTGAGCACCCAGCACCCTGAGTACTGAGCACCCTGAGTACTGAGCACTGAGCACCGAGCACCCTGAGAACTGAGCACGCTGAGGACTGAGCACCCAGCACCCTGAGCACTGAGCACCCAGCACCCTGAGTACTGAGCACTGATCACCCTGAGGACTGAGCACCCAGCACCCCGAGCACTGAGCACCCAGCACCCTGAGTACTGAGCACCCTGCACCCTGAGCACTGAGCACCGAGCACCCTGAGTACTGAACACCCAGCACCCTGAGCACTGAGCACTGAGCACCCAGCACCCTGAGCACTGAGCACTGAGCACCCAGCACCCCGAGACCTGAGCACCCAGCACCCTGAGCACCCAGGACCCTGAGCACTGAGCACCCTGAGCACTGAGCACCCTGAGCACTGAGCACTGAGCACCCAGCACCCTGAGTACTGAGCACCCAACACTCTGAGCACTGAGCACCCAGCACCCTGAGCACTGAGCACGCAGCACCCCGAGCACTGAGCAACCAGCACCCTGAGTACTGAGCACAGAGCACCCTGAGCACTGAGAACCCAGCACCCTGAGTACTGAGCACCCAGCACGCTGAGTACTGAGCACTCAGCACCCTGAGTACTGAGCACCGAGCACCCCGAGCACTGAGCACCCAGCACCCTGAGCACTGAGCACCCGGAGGACTGAGCACCCAGCACACTGAGCACTGAGCACCGATCACCCTGAGCACTGAGCACCCAGCACCCCGAGCACTGAGCACCGAGCACCCTGAGTACTGAGCACCCAGCACCCCGAGTACTGAGCACCCAGCACCCTGAGTACTGAGCACCCAGCACCCCGAGCACTGAGCACCCAGCACCCTGAGTACTGAGCACCCTGAGTACTGAGCACTGAGCACCGAGCACCCTGAGAACTGAGCACGCTGAGGACTGAGCACCCAGCACCCTGAGCACTGAGCACCCAGCACCCTGAGTACTGAGCACTGATCACCCTGAGCACTGAGCACCCAGCACCCCGAGCACTGAGCACCCAGCACCCTGAGTACTGAGCACCCAGCACCCTGAGCACTGAGCACCGAGCACCCTGAGTACTGAGCACCCAGCACCCTGATCACTGAGCACGGAGCACCCCGAGGACTGAGTACCCAGCACCCTGAGCACTGAGCACCCAGCACCTTGAGTACAGAGCACCGAGCGCCCCGAGCACTGAGCACCCAGCACCCTGAGTACTGAGCACCCAGCACCCTGAGCACTGAGCACCCAGCACCCTGAGCACTGAGCACGCAGCACCCCGAGCACTGAGCACCCAGCACCCTGAGTACTGAGCACAGAGCACCCTGAGCACTGAGAACCCAGCACCCTGAGTACTGAGCACCCAGCACCCTGAGTACTGAGCACTCAGCACCCTGAGTACTGAGCACCGAGCACCCCGAGCACTGAGCACCCAGCACCCTGAGCACTGAGCACCCGGAGGACTGAGCACCCAGCACACTGAGCACTGAGCACCGATCACCCTGAGCACTGAGCACCCAGCACCCCGAGCACTGAGCACCCAGCACCCTGAGTACTGAGCACCCAGCACCCCGAGTACTGAGAACCCAGCACCCTGAGTACTGAGCACCCAGCACCCCGAGCACTGAGCACCCAGCACCCTGAGTACTGAGCACCCTGAGGACTGAGCACTGAGCACCGAGCACCCTGAGAACTGAGCACGCTGAGGACTGAGCACCCAGCACCCTGAGCACTGAGCACCCAGCACCCTGAGTACTGAGCACTGATCACCCTGAGCACTGAGCACCCAGCACCCCGAGCACTGAGCACCCAGCACCCTGAGTACTGAGCACCCTGCACCCTGAGCACTGAACACCCAGCACCCTGAGCACTGAGCACTGAGCACCCAGCACCCTGAGCACTGAGCACTGAGCACCCAGCACCCCGAGCACTGAGCATCCAGCACCCTGAGCACCCAGCACCCTGAGCACTGAGCACCCTGAGCACTGAGCACCCTGAGCACTGAGCACTGAGCACCCAGCACCCTGAGTAATGAGCACCCAACAATCTGAGCACTGAGCACCCAGCACGCTGAGTACTGAGCACTGAGCACACAGCACCCTGAGTACTGAGCACCCAGCACCCCGAGCACTGAGCACCCAGCGCCCCGAGCACTGAGCACCCAGCACCCCGAGCACTGAGCACTGAGCACACTGAGCACTGAGCACCCAGCACCCCGAGTACTGAGCACTGAGCACCCTGAGTACTGAGCACCCAGCACCCCGAGTACTGAGCACTGAGCACCCTGAGTCCTGAGCACCCAGCACCCTGAGCACTGAGCACCCAGCACCCTGAGTACTGAGCAGCCAGCACCCTGAGTACTGAGCAGCCAGCACCCTGAGTACTGAGTACCCAGCACCCTGAGCACTGAGCACCCAGCACCCTGAGTACTGAACAGCCAGCACCCTGAGTACTGAGTACCCAGCACCCTGAGTACTGAGCAACCAGCACCCTGAGCACTGAGCACTGAGCACCCAGCTCCCTGAGCACTGAGCACCCAGCACCCTGAGCACTGAGCACGCAGCACCCCGAGCACTGAGCACCCAGCACCCTGAGTACTGAGCACAGAGCACCCTGAGCACTGAGCACCCAGCACCCTGAGTACTGAGCACCCAGCACCCCGAGCACTGAACACCCAGCACCCTGAGTACTGAGCACCCTGAGTACTGAGCACTGAGCACCGATCACCCTGAGTACTGAGCACCCTGAGGACTGAGCACCCAGCACCCTGAGCACTGAGCACCCAGCACCCTGAGTACTGAGCACTGATCACCCTGAGCACTGAGCACCCAGCACACCGAGCACTGAGCACCCAGCACCCTGAGTACTGAGCACCCAGCACCCTGAGCACTGAGCACCGAGCACCCTGAGTACTGAACACCGAGCACCCTGAGCACTGAGCACTGAGCACCCAGCACCCTGAGCACTGAGCACTGAGCACCCAGCACCCTGAGCACTGAGCACCCAGCACCCTGAGCACCCAGCACCCTGAGCACTGAGCACCCTGAGCACTGAGCACACTGAGCACTGAGCACCCAGCACCCTGAGCACTGAGCACCCAGCACCTTGAGTACTGAGCACCGAGCACCTCGAGCACTAAGCACCCAGCACCCTGAGTACTGAGCACCCAGCACCCTGAGCACTGAGCACCCAGCACCCTGAGCACTGAGCACCCAGCACCCCGAGCACGGAGCGCCCAGCACCATGAATACTGAGCACCCAATACCCAGAGTACTGAGCACCCAGCACCCTGAGCACTGAGCACCCAGCTCCCTGAGTACTGAGCACCCAGCACCCTGAGTACTGAACACCCAGCACCCCGAGTACTGAGCACCCATCACCCCGAGCACTGAGCACCCAGCGCCCCGAGCACTGAGCACCCAGCACCCCGAGCACTGACCACTGAGCACCCTGAGCACTGAGCACCCAGCAGCCCGAGTACTGAGCACTGAGCAGCCTGAGTACTGAGCACCAAGCACCCCGAGTACTGAGCACTGAGCACCCTGAGTACTGAGCACCCAGCACCCTGAGCACTGAGCACCCAGCACCCTGAGTACTGAGCACTGAGAACCCTGAGTACTGAGCACCGAGCACCCTGAGTACTGAGCACCCAGCACCCTGATCACTGAGCACGGAGCACCCCGAGGAATGAGTACCCAGCACCCTGAGCACTGAGCACCCAGCACCTTGAGTACTGAGCACCGAGCGCCCCGAGCACTGAGCACCCAGCACCCTGAGTACTGAGCACCCAGCACCCTGAGCACTGAGCACCCAGCACCCTGAGCACTGAGCACGCAGCACCCTGAGCACTTAGCACCCAGCACCCTGATTACTGAGCACAGAGCACCCTGAGCACTGAGAACCCAGCACCCTGAGTACTGAACACCCAGCACCCTGAGTACTGAGCAACCAGCACCCTGAGCTCTGAGCACTGAGCACCCAGCACCCTGAGCACTGAGCACTGAGCACCCAGCACCACAGCCCTGAGAACCCAGCACACCGAGCACTGAGCACCCAGCACCCTGAGCACTGAGCACCCAGCACCCTGAACACTGAGCACCCAGCACCCCGAGCACTGAGCACCCAGCGCCCCGAGAACTGAGCACCCAGCACCCCGAGCACTGAGCACTGAGCACACTGAGCACTGAGCACCCAGCACCCCGAGTACTGAGCACTGAACACCCTGAGTACTGAGCACCCAGCACCCCGAGTACTGAGCACGGAGCACCCTGAGTACTGAGCACCCAGCACCCTGAGCACTGAGAACCGTGAGTACTGAGCACCGAGCACCCTGAGTACTGAGCACCCAGCACCCTGAGCACTGAGCACGGAGCACCCCGAGGACTGAGCACCCAGCACCCTGAGCACTGAGCACCCAGCACCTTGAGTACTGAGCACCGAGCACCGCGAGCACTGAGCACCCAGCACCCTGAGTACTGAGCACCCAGCACCGTTAGCACTGAGCACCCAGCACCCTGAGCACTGAGCACCCAGCACCCTGAGAACTGAGCACCCAGCACCCTGAGTACTGAGCACCCAGCACCCTGAGTACTGAGCACACAGCACCCTGAGCACTGAGCACTGAGCACCCAGCACCCTGAGCACTGAGCACTGACCAAACAGCACCCCGAGAACTGAGCACCCAGCACCCCGAGCACTGAGCACACAGCGCCCTGAGCACTGAGCACCCAGATCCCTGAGCACTGAGAACCCAGCCCCCTGAGTACTGAGCACCCAGCACCATGAGTACTGAGCACCCAGCACCCTGAGTACTGAGCACTCAGCACCCTGAGTACTGAGCACCGAGAACCCCGAGCACTGAGCGCCCAGCACCCTGAGCACTGAGCACCCTGAGGACTGAGCACCCAGCACCCGGAGCACTGAGCACCCAGCACCCTGAGTACTGAGCACCGATCACCCTGAGCACTGAGCACCCAGCACCCCGAGCACTGAGCACCCAGCACCCTGAGTACTGAGCACCCAGCACCCTGAGCACTGAGCACGCAGCACCCTGAGCACTGAGCACCCTGAGTACTGAGCACCGATCACCCTGAGCACTGAGCACCCAGCACCCTGAGCACTGAGCACCCAGCACCCTGAGCACTGAGCACCCAGCACCCTGAGCACTGAGCACGCAGCACCCCGAGCACTGAGCACCCAGCACCCTGAGTACTGAGCACAGAGCACCCTGAGCACTGAGAACCCAGCACCCTGAGTACTGAGCACCCAGCACCCTGAGTACTGAGCAACCAGCACCCTGAGCACTGAGCACTGAGCACCCAGCACCCTGAGCACTGAGCACACAGCACCCTGAGCACTGAGCACGCAGCACCCCGAGCACTGAGCACCCAGCACCCTGAGTACTGAGCACAGAGCACCCTGAACACTGAGCACCCAGCACCCTGAGTACTGAGCACCCAGCACCCTGAGTACTGAGCAACCAGCACCCTGAGCACTGAGCACTGAGCACCCAGCACCCTGAGCACTGAGCACTGAGCACCCAGCACCACAGCCCTGAGCACCCAGCACCCCGAGCACTGAGCACCCAGCACCCTGAGCACTGAGCACCCAGCACCCTGAACACTGAGCACCCAGCACCCTGAGTATTGAGCAACCAGCACCCTGAGTACTGAGCACCCAGCACCCTGAGTACTGAGCACTCAGCACCCTGAGTACTGATCACCGAGCACCCCGAGCACTGAGCACCCAGCACCCTGAGCACTGAGCACCGATCACCCTGAGCACTGAGCACCCAGCACCCCGAGCACTGAGCACCCAGCACCCTGAGTACTGAGCACCCAGCACCCCGAGTACTGAGCACCCAGCACCCTGAGTACTGAGCACCCAGCACCTTGAGTACTGAGCACACAGCACCCTGAGTACTGAGCACCGAGTACCCCGAGCACTGAGCACCCAGCACCCTGAGCACTGAGCACCCGGAGGACTGAGCACCCAGCACCCTGAGCACTGAGCACCGATCACCCTGAGCACTGAGCACCCAGCACACCGAGCACTGAGCACCCAGCACCCTGAGTACTGAGCACCCAGCACCCCGAGTACTGAGCACCCAGCACCCTGAGTACTGAGCACCCAGCACCCCGAGCACTGAGCACCCAGCACCCTGAGTACTGAGCACCCTGAGTACTGAGCACTGAGCACCGAGCACCCTGAGTACTGAGCACCCAGAGGACTGAGCACCCAGCACCCTGAGCACTGAGCACCCAGCACCCTGAGTACTGAGCACTGATCACCCTGAGCACTGAGCACCCAGCACCCCGAGCACTGAGCACCCAGCACCCTGAGTACTGAGCACCCAGCACCCTGAGCACTGAGCACCGAGCACCCTGAGTACTGAACACCCAGGACCCTGAGCACTGAGCACTGAGCACCCAGCACCCTGAGCACTGAGCACTGAGCACCCAGCACCCCGAGCACTGAGCACCCAGCACCCTTAGCACCCAGCACCCTGAGCACTGAGCACCCAGCACCCTGAGCACTGAGCACTGAGCACCCTGAGTACTGAGCACCCAGCACCCTGAGCACTGAGCACCCAGCACCCTGAGTACTGAGCACTGAGAACCCTGAGTACTGAGCACCGAGCACCCTGAGTACTGAGCACCCAGCACCCTGATCACTGAGCACGGAGCACCCCGAGGACTGAGTACCCAGCACCCTGAGCACTGAGCACCCAGCACCTTGAGTACTGAGCACCGAGCGCCCCGAGCACTGAGCACCCAGCACCCTGAGTACTGAGCACCCAGCATCCTGAGTACTGAGCACTCAGCACCCTGAGTACTGAACACCGAGCACCCTGAGCACTGAGCACCCAGCACCCTGAGTACTGAGGACCCAGCACCCTGAGTACTGAGCACCCAGCATCCTGAGTACTGAGCACACAGCACCCTGAGTACTGAGCACCGAGCACCCTGAGCACTGAGCACCCAGCACCCTGAGCACTGAGCACCCTGAGGACTGAGCACCCAGCACCCTGAGCACTGAGCACCGATCACCCTGAGCACTGAGCACCCAGCACCCCGAGCACTGAGCACTGAGCACCCTGAGCACTGAGCACTGAGCACCCAGCACCCTGAGCACTGAGCACTGAGCACCCAGCACCCTGAGCACTGAGCACAAAGCACCCCGAGAACTGAGCACCCAGCACCCTGAGCACCCAGCACCCTGAGCACTGAGCACCCTGAGCACTGTGCACTGAGCACCCAGCACACTGAGTACTGAGCACCCAACACTCTGAGCACTGAGCAACCTGCACGCTGAATACTGAGCACTGAGCACCGAGCACCCTGAGTACTGAACACCCAGGACCCCGAGCACTGAGCACAGAGCACCCTGAGTACTGAGCACTGAGCACCCTGAGGACCGAGAACCCAGCACCCTGAGTACTGAGCACCCAGCACCCTGAGCACTGAGCACCCTGAGTACTGAGCACCCAGCACCCTGAGCACTGAGCACCCAGCACCCCGAGCACTGAGCACCCAGTACCCAGAGCACTGAGCACTGAGCACCCTGAGTACTGAGCACTGAGCACCCTGAGCACTGAGCACCCAGCACCCTGAGTACTGAGCACCCAGCACCCTGAGCACTGAGGACCGAGCACCCTGAGTACTAAGCACCCAGCACACTGAGCACTGAGCACCCAGCACCCTGAGTACTGAGCACCCATCACCCTGAGCACTGAGGACCGAGCACCCTGAGTATTAAGCACCCAGCACCCTGAGTACTGAGCACCCAGCACCCTGAGCACTGAGCACCCAGCACGCTGAGTACTGAGCCCTGAGCACTCTGAGTACTGAGCACCGAGCACCCTGAGTACTGAGCACCCAGCACTCTGAGCACTGAGCACCG
The DNA here is from genome assembly GCF_018167655.1 of Microtus oregoni. Lineage (NCBI taxonomy): Eukaryota > Metazoa > Chordata > Mammalia > Rodentia > Cricetidae > Microtus > Microtus oregoni. The sequence goes on along the minus strand of NW_024544028.1, from coordinate 893,021 downwards.
AGCACCCTGAGCACTGAGCACCCAGCACCCCGAGCACTGAGCACCCAGCACCCCGAGCACTGAGCACCCAGCACCCCGAGCACTGAGCACTGAGCACCCTAAGTACTGAGCTCTGAGCACCCTGAGTACTAAACACCCAGCACCCTGAGTACTGAGCACCCAGCAGGCTGTGTACTGAGCACCCAGCACCCTGAGTACTGAGCAACCAGCACCCTGAGTACTGAGCAACCAGCGTACTGAGCACCGAGCACCCCGAGCACTGAGCACCCAGCACCCTGAGTACTGAGCACCCAGCACCCCGAGCACTGAGCACCCAGCACCCTGAGTACTGAGCACCGAGCACCCTGAGTACTGAGCAGCCACCACCCTGAGTACTGAGCACCCAGCGTACTGAGCACCGAGCACCCAGCACCCTGAGTACTGAGCACCCAGCACCCTGATCACTGAGCACCCAGCACCCTGAGTACTGAGCACCGAACAACCCGAGTACTGAGCACCCAGCACCCCAAGCACTGAGCACCCTGAGTACTGAGCACCCAGCACCCCAAGCACTGAGCACCCTGAGTACTGAGCACCCAGCACCCTGAGCACTGAGCACCCAGCACCCTCAGTACTGAGCACCGAGCAACCCGAGTACTGAGCACCCAGCACCCCGAGCACTGAGCACCCAGCACCCCGAGCACTGAGCACCCAGCACCCCGAGCACTGAGCACCCAGCACCCCGAGCACTGAGCACATAGCACCCCGAGCACTGAGCACCCAGCACCCCGAGCACCGAGCACCCTGAGTACTAAGCACCGAGCACCCTGAGCATTGAACACCCAGCACCCTGAGCACTGAGCACTCAGCACCCTGAGTACTGAGCACGCAGCACCCTGAGCACTGAGCACCGAGCACCCTGAGCACTGAGCACCCAGCACCTTGAGGACTGAGCACCCAGCACCCAGAGCACTGAGCACCCAGCACCCTGAGTACTGAGCACCGATCACCCTGAGCACTGAGCACCCAGCACCCTGAGTACTGAGCACCCAGCACCCTGAGTACTGAGCACCCAGCACCCTGAGCACTGAGCACGCAGCACCCTGAGCACTGAGCACCCTGAGTACTGAGCACCGATCACCCTGAGCACTGAGCACCCAGCACCCTGAGCACTGAGCACCCAGCACCCTGAGCACTGAGCACCCAGCACCCTGAGCACTGAGCACCCAGCACCCTGAGCACTGAGCACGCAGCACCCCGAGCACTAAGCACCCAGCACCCTGAGTACTGAGCACAGAGCACCCTGAGCACTGAGAACCCAGCACCCTGAGTACTGAGCACCCAGCACCCTGAGTACTGAGCAACCAGCACCCTGAGCACTGAGCACTGAGCACCCAGCACCCTGAGCACTGAGCACACAGCACCCTGAGCACTGAGCACGCAGCACCCCGAGCACTGAGCACCCAGCACCGTGAGTACTGAGCACAGAGCACCCTGAACACTGAGCACCCAGCACCCTGAGTACTGAGCACCCAGCACCCTGAGTACTGAGCACCCAGCACCCTGAGCACTGAGCACCCAGCACCCTGAGCACTGAGCACCCAGCACCCTGAGCACTGAGCACGCAGCACCCCGAGCACTAAGCACCCAGCACCCTGAGTACTGAGCACAGAGCACCCTGAGCACTGAGAACCCAGCACCCTGAGTACTGAGCACCCAGCACCCTGAGTACTGAGAAACCAGCACCCTGAGCACGGAGCACTGAGCACCCAGCACCCTGAGCACTGAGCACACAGCACCCTGAGCACTGAGCACGCAGCACCCCGAGCACTGAGCACCCAGCACCCTGAGTACTGAGCACAGAGCACCCTGAACACTGAGCACCCAGCACCCTGAGTACTGAGCACCCAGCACCCTGAGTACTGAGCAACCAGCACCCTGAGCACTGAGCACTGAGCACCCAGCACCCTGAGCACTGAGCACTGAGCACCCAGCACCACAGCCCTGAGCACCCAGCACCCCGAGCACTGAGCACCCAGCACCCTGAGCACTGAGCACCCAGCACCCTGAACACTGAGCACCCAGCACCCTGAGTATTGAGCAACCAGCACCCTGAGTACTGAGCACCCAGCACCCTGAGTACTGAGCACTCAGCACCCTGAGTACTGATCACCGAGCACCCCGAGCACTGAGCACCCAGCACCCTGAGCACTGAGCACCGATCACCCTGAGCACTGAGCACCCAGCACCCCGAGCACTGAGCACCCAGCACCCTGAGTACTGAGCACCCAGCACCCCGAGTACTGAGCACCCAGCACCCTGAGTACTGAGCACCCAGCACCTTGAGTACTGAGCACACAGCACCCTGAGTACTGAGCACCGAGCACCCCGAGCACTGAGCACCCAGCACCCTGAGCACTGAGCACCCGGAGGACTGAGCACCCAGCACCCTGAGCACTGAGCACCGATCACCCTGAGCACTGAGCACCCAGCACACCGAGCACTGAGCACCCAGCACCCTGAGTACTGAGCACCCAGCACCCCGAGTACTGAGCACCCAGCACCCTGAGTACTGAGCACCCAGCACCCCGAGCACTGAGCACCCAGCACCCTGAGTACTGAGCACCCTGAGTACTGGGCACTGAGCACCGAGCACCCTGAGTACTGAGCACCCTGAGGACTGAGCACCCAGCACCCTGAGCACTGAGCACCCAGCACCCTGAGTACTGAGCACTGATCACCCTGAGCACTGAGCACCCAGCACCCCGAGCACTGAGCACCCAGCACCCTGAGTACTGAGCACCCAGCACCCTGAGCACTGAGCACCGAGCACCCTGAGTACTGAACACCCAGGACCCTGAGCACTGAGCACTGAGCAGCCAGCACCCTGAGCACTGAGCACTGAGCACCCAGAACCCCGAGCACTGAGCACCCAGCACCCTTAGCACCCAGCACCCTGAGCACTGAGCACCCAGCACCCTGAGCACTGAGCACTGAGCACCCTGAGTACTGAGCACCCAGCACCCTGAGCACTGAGCACCCAGCACCCTGAGTACTGAGCACTGAGAACCCTGAGTACTGAGCACCGAGCACCCTGAGTACTGAGCACCCAGCACCCTGATCACTGAGCACGGAGCACCCCGAGGACTGAGTACCCAGCACCCTGAGCACTGAGCACCCAGCACCTTGAGTACTGAGCACCGAGCGCCCCGAGCACTGAGCACCCAGCACCCTGAGTACTGAGCACCAAGCATCCTGAGTACTGAGCACTCAGCACCCTGAGTACTGAACACCGAGCACCCTGAGCACTGAGCACCCAGCACCCTGAGTACTGAGGACCCAGCACCCTGAGTACTGAGCACCCAGCATCCTGAGTACTGAGCACACAGCACCCTGAGTACTGAGCACCGAGCACCCCGAGCACTGAGCACCCAGCACCCTGAGCACTGAGCACCCTGAGGACTGAGCACCCAGCACCCTGAGCACTGAGCACCGATCACCCTGAGCACTGAGCACCCAGCACCCCGAGCACTGAGCACTGAGCACCCTGAGCACTGAGCACTGAACACCCAGCACCCTGAGCACTGAGCACTGAGCACCCAGCACCCTGAGCACTGAGCACAAAGCACCCCGAGAACTGAGCACCCAGCACCCTGAGCACCCAGCACCCTGAGCACTGAGCACCCTGAGCACTGTGCACTGAGCACCCAGCACACTGAGTACTGAGCACCCAACACTCTGAGCACTGAGCAACCAGCACGCTGAATACTGAGCACTGAGCACCGAGCACCCTGAGTACTGAACACCCAGGACCCCGAGCACTGAGCACAGAGCACCCTGAGTACTGAGCACTGAGCACCCTGAGGACCGAGCACCCAGCACCCTGAGTACTGAGCACCCAGCACCCTGAGCACTGAGCACCCTGAGTACTGAGCACCCAGCACCCTGAGCACTGAGCACCCAGCACCCCGAGCACTGAGCACCCAGCACCCAGAGCACTGAGCACTGAGCACCCTGAGTACTGAGCACTGAGCACCCTGAGCACTGAGCACCCAGCACCCTGAGTACTGAGCACCCAGCACCCTGAGCACTGAGGACCGAGCACCCTGAGTACTAAGCACCCAGCACACTGAGCACTGAGCACCCAGCACCCTGAGTACTGAGCACCCATCACCCTGAGCACTGAGGACCGAGCACCCTGAGTACTAAGCACCCAGCACCCTGAGTACTGAGCACCCAGCACCCTGAGCACTGAGCACCCAGCACGCTGAGTACTGAGCACTGAGCACTCTGAGTACTGAGCACCGAGCACCCTGAGTACTGAGCACCCACCACTCTGAGCACTGAGCACCGAGCACCCTGAGCACTGAGCACCCAGCACCCCGAGCACTGAGCACCCAGCACCCCGAGCACTGAGCACCCAGCACCCCGAGCACTGAGCACTGAGCACCCTAAGTACTGAGCTCTGAGCACCCTGAGTACTAAACACCCAGCACCCTGAGTACTGAGCACCCAGCAGGCTGTGTACTGAGCACCCAGCACCCTGAGTACTGAGCAACCAGCACCCTGAGTACTGAGCAACCAGCGTACTGAGCACCGAGCACCCCGAGCACTGAGCACCCAGCACCCTGAGTACTGAGCACCCAGCACCCCGAGCACTGAGCACCCAGCACCCTGAGTACTGAGCACCGAGCACCCTGAGTACTGAGCAGCCACCACCCTGAGTACTGAGCACCCAGCGTACTGAGCACCGAGCACCCAGCACCCTGAGTACTGAGCACCCAGCACCCTGATCACTGAGCACCCAGCACCCTGAGTACTGAGCACCGAGCAACCCGAGTACTGAGCACCCAGCACCCCAAGCACTGAGCACCCTGAGTACTGAGCACCCAGCACCCCAAGCACTGAGCACCCTGACTACTGAGCACCCAGCACCCCAAGCACTGAGCATCCTGAGTACTGAGCACCCACCACCCTGAGTAATGAGCACCCAGCACGCCGAGCACTGAGCACCCAGCACCCTGAGTACTGAGCACCGAGCACCCTGTGTACTGAGCAGCCAGCACCCTGAGTACTGAGCACCCAGCGTACTGAGCACCGAGCACACAGCTCCCTGAGTACTGAGCACCCAGCACCCTGAGCACTGAGCACCCAGCACCCTCAGTACTGAGCACCGAGCAACCCGAGTACTGAGCACCCAGCACCCCGAGCACTGAGCACCCAGCACCCCGAGCACTGAGCACCCAGCACCCCGAGCACTGAGCACCCAGCACCCCGAGCACTGAGCACATAGCACCCCGAGCACTGAGCACCCAGCACCCCGAGCACCGAGCACCCTGAGTACTAAGCACCGAGCACGCTGAGCATTGAACACCCAGCACCCTGAGCACTGAGCACTCAGCACCCTGAGTACTGAGCACGCAGCACCCTGAGCACTGAGCACCGAGCACCCTGAGCACTGAGCACCCAGCACCTTGAGGACTGAGCACCCAGCACCCCGAGCACTGAGTACCCAGCACCCTGAGGACTGAGCACCCAGCACCCCGAGCACTGAGTACCCAGCACCCTGAGCACTGAGTACCCAGCACCCTGAGCACTGAGCACCCAGCACCCTGAGCACTGAGCACCCAGCACCCCGAGCACTGAGCACCCAGCACCCTGAGCACTGAGCACCCTGAGTACTGAGCACTGAGCACCCTGAGTACTGAGCACCCAGCACCCTGAGCACTGAGCACCCAGCACCCTGAGTACTGAGCACCCAGCACCCTGAGCACTGAGCACCCAGCACCCTGAGTACTGAGTACTGAGCACCCAGCACCCTGAGTACTGAGCACTGTGCACCCAGCACCCCGCGCACTGAGCACCCAGCACTCTGAGCACTGAGCACCCAGCACCCGAGTACTGATCACCCAGCACCCTGAGTACTGAGCACCCAGCACCCTGAGTACTGAGCACCCAGCACCCCGAGTACTGAGCACCCAGCACCCTGAGCACTGAGCACCCAGCACCCTGAGCACTGAGCACCCAACACCCCGAGCACTGCGCACCCAGCACCCTGAGTACTGAGCACCCAGCACCCTGAGGACTGAGCACCCAGCACCCTGAGCACTGAGCACCCAGCACCCCGAGCACTAAGCACCCAGCACCCCGAGCACTGAGCACCCAGCACCCTGAGTACTGAGCACCCAGCACCCTGAGCATTGAGCACCCAGCACCCTGAGTTCTGAGCACCCAACACCCCAAGCACTAAGCACACTGAGTACTGAGCACCCACCACCCTGAGTAATGAGCACCCAGCACCCCGAGCACTGAGCACACAGCACCCCGAGCACTGAGTACCCAGCACCCCGAGCACTGAGTACCCAGCACCCTGAGCACTGAACACACAGCACCCTGAGTACTGAGCACCCCGAGCACGGAGCACACAGCACCCTGAGTACTGAGCACCCAGCACCCCGAGTACTGAGCACCCAGCAACCTGACCTCCGAGCAGCCAGCACCCTGAGCACTGAGCACCCAGCACCCTGAGCACTGAGCACCCAGCACCCTGAGTACTGAGCACTGAGCACCCCGAGTACTGAGCACCCAGCACCCCGAGCACTGAGCACCGAGCACCCCGAGCACTGAGCACCCAGAACCCCGAGCACTGAGCACCCAGCACCAAGAGCACTGAGCACCCAGCTCCCTGAGTACTGAGCACCGAGCACCCTGAGTACTGAGTAGCCAGCACCCTGAGAACTGAGCACCCAGCGTACTGAGCACCGAGCACCCAGCACCATGAGTACTGAGCACCCAGCACCCCGAGCACTGAGTACCCAGCACCCTGAGTACTGGGCACCGAGCACCCAGAGTACTGAGCACCCAGCACCTCGAGCACTGAGCACCCAGCACCCCGAGCACTGAGCACCCAGCACCCCGAGCAACGAGCACCCTGAGTACTTAGCACCGAGCACCCTGAGCACTGAGCACCCAGCACCCTGAGCACTGAGGACCCAGCACCCTGAGCACCGAGCACCCAGCACCCTGAGTACTGAGCACCCAGCACCCCGAGTACTGAGCACCCAGCACCCCGAGCACTGAGCACACAGCACCCCGAGCACTGAGCACCCAGCACCCTGAGCACTGAACACACAGCACCCTGAGTACTGAGCACCCCGAGCACTGAGCACACAGCACCCTGAGTACTGAGCACCGAGCACCCCGAGCACTGAGAACCCAGCACCCCGAGTACTGAGCACCCAGCACCCCGAATACTGAGCACCCAGCAACCTGAGCACCGCGCAGCCAGCACCCTGAGCACTGAGCACCCATCACCCTGAGCACTGAGCACCCAGCACCCCGAGCACTGAGCACCCAGCACCCCGTGCACTGAGCACCCAGCACCCCGAGCACTGAGCACCCAGCACCCTGAGTACTGAGCACCCAGCACCCTGAGTACTGAGCACCCAGCACCCTGAGCACTGAGCACACAGCACCCTGAGTACTGAGCACCCAACACCCCAAGCACTGAGCACCCGAGCACCCTGAGTACTGAGCACCCAGCACTCTGAGCACTGAGCACCCAGCACCCTGAGCACTGAGCACCCAGCACCCCGAGCACTGAGGACCCAGCACCCTGAGCACTGAGCACCCAGCACCCCGAGCACTGAGCACTGAGCACCCTGCGTACTGAGCACCGAGCACCCTGAGTACTGAGCACCCAGCACCCTGAGTACTGAGCACCCAGCACCCTGAGTACTGAGCACCCAGCACCCTGAGTACTGAGCACCCAGCACCCCGAGCATGGAGCACCCAGCACCCTGAGCACTGAGCACCCAGCACCCTGAGCACTGAGCACCCAGCACCCTGAGCACTGAGCACCCAGCACCCTGAGCACTGAGCACCCAGCACCCTGAGTACTGAGCACCCAACGTACTGATCACCGAGCACCCTGAGCACTGAGCACCCAGCACCCTGAGTACTGAGCACCCAGCACCCTGAGCAATGTGCACCCGAGTACTGACTACCCAGCACCTTGAGCACTGAGCACCGAGCACCCCGAGCACTGATCACCCAGCACCCGGAGTACTGAGCACCCAGCACCCTGAGTACTAAGCACCGAGCACCCTGAGTACTGAGCACCCAGCACCCTGAGCACTGAACACACAGCACCCTGAGTACTGAGCACCCCGAGCACTGAGCACCCAGCACCCTGAGCACTGAGCACCCAGCACCCCGAGCACTGAGCAGCCAGCACCCTGAGTACTGAGCACCCAGCACCCTGTGTACTGAGCACCCAGCACCCCGAGCACTGAGTACCCAGCACCCTGAGCACTGAGCACCCAGCACCCTGAGCACTAAGCACCCAGCACCCGGAGCACTGAGCACCCAGCACCCTGAGTACTGAGCACTGAGCACCCAGCACCCCGAGCACTGAGGACCCAGCACCCTGAGTACTGAGCACTGAGCACCCAGCACCCCGAGCACTGAGCACCCAGGACCCTGAGAACTGAGCACCCAGCACCCGAGTACTGAGCACCCAGCACCCTGAGTACTGAGCACCTAGCACCCCGAGCACTGAGCACCCAGCAACCTGAGTACTGAGCACCCAGCACCCTGAGCACTGAGCACCGAGCACCCTGAGCACTGAGCACCCAGCACCCTGAGGACTGAGCACCCAGCACCCCGAGCACTGAGCACCCAGCACCCTGAGCACTGAGCACCCTGAGTACTGAGCACTGAGCACCCTGAGTACTTAGCCATGAGCACCCTGAGTACTGAGCACAAAGCACCATTAGTACTGAGCACCCAGCACCCTGAGCACTGAGCACCGAGCACCCTGAGCACTGAGCACCCAGCACCCTGAGCACTGAGCACCCAGCACCCTGAGCACTGAGCACCCAGCACCCTGAGCACTGAGCACCCAGCACCCTGAGCACTGAGCACCCAGCACCCCGAGCACTGAGCACCCAGCACCCTGAGGACTGAGCACCCAGCACCCCGAGCACTGAGCACCCAGCACCCTGAGCACTGAGCACCCTGAGTACTGAGCACTGAGCACCGAGCACCCCGAGCACTGAGCACCCAGCACCCCGAGAACTGAGCACCCAGCACCAAGAGCACTGAGCACCCAGCACCCTGAGCACTGAGCACCCAGCACCCTGAGCACTGAGCACCCAGCACCCCGAGCACTGAGCACCCAGCACCCCGTGCACTGAGCACCCAGCACCCCGAGCACTGAGCACCCAGCACCCTGAGTACTGAGCACCCAGCACCCTGAGTACTGAGCACCCAGCACCCTGAGCACTGAGCACACAGCACCCTGAGTACTGAGCACCCAACACCCCAAGCCCTGAGCACCCGAGCACCCTGAGTACTGATCACCCAGCACTCTGAGCACTGAGCACCCAGCACCCTGAGCACTGAGCACCCAGCACCCCGAGCACTGAGGACCCAGCACCCTGAGCACTAAGCACCCAGCACCCCGAGCACTGAGCACTGAGCACCCTGCGTACTGAGCACCGAGCACCCTGAGTACTGAGCACCCAGCACCCTGAGTACTGAGCACCCAGCACCCTGAGTACTGAGCACCCAGCACCCTGAGTACTGAGCACCCAGCGTACTGAGCACCGAGCACCCTGAGCACTGAGCACCCAGCACCCTGAGTACTGAGCACCCAGCACCCTGAGTACTGAGCACCCAGCACCCTGAGTACTGAGCACCCAGCGTACTGAGCACCGAGCACCCTGAGCACTGAGCACCCAGCATCCTGAGTACTGAGCACCCAGCACCCCGAGCATGGAGCACCCAGCACCCTGAGCACCGAGCACCCAGCACCCTGAGCACTGAGCACCCAGCACCCTGAGCACTGAGCACCCAGCACCCTGAGCACTGAGCACCCAGCACACTGAGCACTGAGCACCCTGAGTACTGAGCACCCAGCACCCTGAGCACTGAGCACCGAGCACCCTGAGCACTGAGCACCCAGCACCCTGAGGACTGAGCACCCAGCACCCCGAGCACTGAGCACCCAGCACCCTGAGCACTGAGCACACTGAGTACTGAGCACTGAGCACCCTGAGTACTTAGCCATGAGCACCCTGAGTACTGAGCACAAAGCACCATTAGTACTGAGCACCGAGCACCCTGAGCACTGAGCACCCAGCACCCTGAGCACTGAGCACCCAGCACCCTGAGCACTGAGCACCCAGCACCCTGAGTACTGAGCACCCTGAGTACTGAGCACCCAGCACCCTGAGCACTGAGCACCCAGCACCCCGAGCACTGAGCACCCAGCACCCTGAGGACTGAGCACCCAGCACCCCGAGCACTGAGCACCCAGCACCCTGAGCACTGAGCACCCTGAGTACTGAGCACTGAGCACCGAGCACCCCGAGCACTGAGCACCCAGCACCCCGAGAACTGAGCACCCAGCACCAAGAGCACTGAGCACCCAGCACCCTGAGCACTGAGCACCCAGCACCCTGAGCACTGAGCACCCAGCACCCCGAGCACTGAGCACCCAGCACCCCGTGCACTGAGCACCCAGCACCCCGAGCACTGAGCACCCAGCACCCTGAGTACTGAGCACCCAGCACCCTGAGTACTGAGCACCCAGCACCCTGAGCACTGAGCACACAGCACCCTGAGTACTGAGCACCCAACACCCCAAGCACTGAGCACCCGAGCACCCTGAGTACTGAGCACCCAGCACTCTGAGCACTGAGCACCCAGCACCCTGAGCACTGAGCACCCAGCACCCCGAGCACTGAGGATCCAGCACCCTGAGCACTGAGCACCCAGCACCCCGAGCACTGAGCACTGAGCAACCTGCGTACGGAGCACCGAGCACCCTGAGTACTGAGCACCCAGCACCCTGAGTACTGAGCACCCAGCACCCTGAGTACTGAGCACCCAGCACCCTGAGTACTGAGCACCCAGCGTACTGAGCACCGAGCACCCTGAGCACTGAGCACCCAGCACCCTGAGTTCTGAGCACCCAGCACCCTGAGTACTGAGCACCCAGCACCCTGAGTACTGAGCACCCAGCGTACTGAGCACCGAGCACCCTGAGCACTGAGCACCCAGCATCCTGAGTACTGAGCACCCAGCACCCCGAGCATGGAGCACCCAGCACCCTGAGCACCGAGCACCCAGCACCCTGAGCACTGAGCACCCAGCACCCTGAGCACTGAGCACCCAGCACCCTGAGCACTGAGCACCCAGCACCCTGAGTACTGAGCACCCAACGTACTGATCACCGAGCACCCTGAGCACTGAGCACCCAGCACCCTGAGTACTGAGCACCCAGCACCCTGAGCAATGTGCACCCGAGTACTGACTACCCAGCACCTTGAGCACTGAGCACCGAGCACCCCGAGCACTGATCACCCAGCACCCGGAGTACTGAGCACCCAGCACCCTGAGTACTATGCACCGAGCACCCTGAGTACTGAGCACCCAGCACCCTGAGCACTGAACACACAGCACCCTGAGTACTGAGCACCCCGAGCACTGAGCACCCAGCACCCCGAGCACTGAGCACCCAGCACCCCGAGCACTGAGCACCCAGCACCCTGAGTACAGAGCACCCAGCACCCTGAGTACTGAGCACCCAGCACCCCGTGCACTGAGCACCCAGCACCCCGAGCACTGAGCACCCAGCACCCTGAGTACTGAGCACCCAGCACCCTGAGTACTGAGCACCCAGCACCCTGAGCACTGAGCACACAGCACCCTGAGTACTGAGCACCCAACACCCCAAGCCCTGAGCACCCGAGCACCCTGAGTACTGATCACCCAGCACTCTGAGCACTGAGCACCCAGCACCCTGAGCACTGAGCACCCAGCACCCCGAGCACTGAGGACCCAGCACCCTGAGCACTGAGCACCCAGCAACCCGAGCACTGAGCACTGAGCACCCTGCGTACTGAGCACCGAGCACCCTGAGTACTGAGCACCCAGCACCCTGAGTACTGAGCACCCAGCACCCTGAGTACTGAGCACCCAGCACCCTGAGTACTGAGCACCCAGCGTACTGAGCACCGAGCACCCTGAGCACTGAGCACCCAGCACCCTGAGTACTGAGCACCCAGCACCCTGAGTACTGAGCACCCAGCACCCTGAGTACTGAGCACCCAGCGTACTGAGCACCGAGCACCCTGAGCACTGAGCACCCAGCATCCTGAGTACTGAGCACCCAGCACCCCGAGCATGGAGCACCCAGCATCCTGAGCACCGAGCACCCAGCACCCTGAGCACTGAGCACCCAGCACCCTGAGCACTGAGCACCCAGCACCCAGAGCACTGAGCACCCAGCACCCTGAGCACTGAGCACCCTGAGTACTGAGCACCCAGCACCCTGAGCACTGAGCACCGAGCACCCTGAGCACTGAGCACCCAGCACCCTGAGGACTGAGCACCCAGCACCCCGAGCACTGAGCACCCAGCACCCTGAGCACTGAGCACCCTGAGTACTGAGCACTGAGCACCCTGAGTACTTAGCCATGAGCACCCTGAGTACTGAGCACAAAGCACCATTAGTACTGAGCACCCAGCACCCTGAGCACTGAGCACCGAGCACCCTGAGCACTGAGCACCCAGCACCCTGAGGACTGAGCACCCAGCATCCCGAGCACTGAGCACCCAGCACCCTGAGCACTGAGCACCCTGAGTACTGAGCACTGAGCACCCTGAGTACTTAGCCATGAGCACCCTGAGTACTGAGCACAAAGCACCATTAGTACTGAGCACCCAGCACCCTGAGCACTGAGCACCGAGCACCCTGAGCACTGAGCACCCAGCACCCTGAGCACTGAGCACCCAGCACCCTGAGTACTGAGCACCCTGAGTACTGAGCACCCAGCACCCTGAGCACTGAGCACCCAGCACCCCGAGCACTGAGCACCCAGCACCCTGAGGACTGAGCACCCAGCACCCCGAGCACTGAGCACCCAGCACCCTGAGCACTGAGCACCCTGAGTACTGAGCACTGAGCACCGAGCACCCCGAGCACTGAGCACCCAGCACCAAGAGCACTGAGCACCCAGCACCCTGAGCACTGAGCACCCAGCACCCCAAGCACTGAGCACCCGAGCACCCTGAGTACTGAGCACCCAGCACTCTGAGCACTGAGCACCCAGCACCCTGAGCACTGAGCAACCAGCACCCCTAGCACTGAGGACCCAGCACCCTGAGCACTGAGCACCCAGCACCCCGAGCACTGAGCACTGAGCACCCTGCGTAATGAGCACCGAGCACCCTGAGTACTGAGCACCCAGCACCCTGAGTACTGAGCACCCAGCACCCTGAGTACTGAGCACCCAGCACCCTGAGTACTGAGCACCCAGCGTACTGAGCACGGAGCACCCTGAGCACTGAGCACCCAGCACCCTGAGTACTGAGCACCCAGCACCCTGAGTACTGAGCACCCAGCACCCTGAGTACTGAGCACCCAGCGTACTGAGCACCGAGCACCCTGAGCACTGAGCACCCAGCATCCTGAGTACTGAGCACCCAGCACCCCGAGCATGTAGCACCCAGCACCCTGAGCACCGAGCACCCAGCACCCTGAGCACTGAGCACCCAGCAACCTGAGCACTGAGCACCCAGCACCCTGAGCACTGAGCACCCAGCACCCTGAGTACTGAGCACCCAACGTACTGATCACCGAGCACCCTGAGCAATGAGCACCCAGCACCCTGAGTACTGAGCACCCAGCACCCTGAGCAATGTGCACCCGAGTACTGACTACCCAGCACCTTGAGCACTGAGCACCGAGCACCCCGAGCACTGATCACCCAGCACCCGGAGTACTGAGCACCCAGCACCCTGAGTACTATGCACCGAGCACCCTGAGTACTGAGCACCCAGCACCCTGAGCACTGAACACACAGCACCCTGAGTACTGAGCACCCCGAGCACTGAGCACCCAGCACCCCGAGCACTGAGCACCCAGCACCCCGAGCACTGAGCACCCAGCACCCTGAGTACAGAGCACCCAGCACCCTGAGTACTGATCACCCAGCACCCCGAGCACTGAGTACCCAGCACCCTGAGCACTGAGCACCCAGCACCCTGAGCACTAAGCACCCAGCACCCGGAGCACTGAGCACCCAGCACCCTGAGTACTGAGCACTGAGCACCCAGCACCCCGAGCACTGAGGACCCAGCACCCTGAGTACTGAGCACTGAGCACCCAGCACCCCGAGCACTGAGCACCCAGGACCCTGAGAACTGAGCACCCAGCACCCGAGTACTGAGCACCCAGCACCCTGAGTACTGAGCACCTAGCACCCCGAGCACTGAGCACCCAGCAAACTGAGTACTGAGCACCCAGCACCCTGAGCACTGAGCACCGAGCACCCTGAGCACTGAGCACCCAGCACCCTGAGGACTGAGCACCCAGCACCCCGAGCACTGAGCACCCAGCACCCTGAGCACTGAGCACCCTGAGTACTGAGCACTGAGTACCCTGAGTACTTAGCCATGAGCACCCTGAGTACTGAGCACAAAGCACCATTAGTACTGAGCACCCAGCACCCTGAGCACTGAGCACCGAGCACCCTGAGCACTGAGCACCCAGCACCCTGAGCACTGAGCACCCAGCACCCTGAGCACTGAGCACCCAGCACCCTGAGTACTGAGCACCCTGAGTACTGAGCACCCAGCACCCTGAGCACTGAGCACCAAGCACCCCGAGGACTGAGCACCCAGCACCCTGAGGACTGAGCACCCAGCACCCCGAGCACTGAGCACCCAGCACCCTGAGCACTGAGCACCCTGAGTACTGAGCACTGAGCACCGAGCACCCCGAGCACTGAGCAACCAGCACCCCGAGCACTGAGCACCCAGCACCAAGAAAACTGAGCACCCAGCACCCTGAGCACTGAGCACCCAGCACCCTGAGCACTGAGCACCCAACACCCCAAGCACTGAGCACCCGAGCACCCTGAGTACTGAGCACCCAGCACTCTGAGCACTGAGCACCCAGCACCCTGAGCACTGAGCACCCAGCACCCTGAGCACTGAGCACCCAGCACCCCGAGCACTGAGGACCCAGCACCCTGAGCACTGAGCACCCAGCACCCCGAGCACTGAGCACTGAGCACCCTGCGTACTGAGCACCGAGCACCCTGAGTACTGAGCACCCAGCACCCTGAGTACTGAGCACCCAGCACCCTGAGTACTGAGCACCCAGCACCCTGAGTACTGAGCACCCAGCGTACTGAGCACCGAGCACCCTGAGCACTGAGCACCCAGCACCCTGAGTACTGAGCACCCAGCACCCTGAGTACTGAGCACCCAGCACCCTGAGTACTGAGCACCCAGCGTACTGAGCACCGAGCACCCTGAGCACTGAGCACCCAGCACCCTGAGTACTGAGCACCCAGCACCCGAGCACTGAGCACCCAGCACCCTGAGCACTGAGCAACCAGCACCCTGAGCACTGAGCACCCAGCACCCTGAGAACTGAGCACCCAGCACCCTGAGTACTGAGCACCCAGCACCCCGAGTACTGAGCACCCAGCACCCCGAGCACTGAGCACGCAGCAACCCGAGCACTGAGCACCCAGCACCCCGAGCACTGAGCACCCAGCACCCCGAGCACTGAGCACTCAGCACCCTGAGCACTGAGCACCCAGCACCCTGAGCACTGAGCACCCAGCACCCCGAGCACTGCGCACCCAGCACCCTGAGTACTGAGCACCCAGCACCCTGAGCACTGAGCACCCAGCACCCTGAGCGCTGAGCACCCAGCACCCTGAGCACTGAGCACACAGCACCCTGAGTAGTCAGCACCCAACGTACTGAGCACCGAGCACCCCGAGCACTGAGCACCCCGCACCCTGAGTACTGAGCTCCGAGCACCCCGAGCACTGAGCACCCAGCACCCCGAGCACTGAGCACTGAGCACCCTGCGTACTGAGCACCGAGCACCCTGAGTACTGAGCACTCAGCACCCTGAGTACTGAGCACCCAGCACCCTGAGTACTGAGCACACAGCACCCTGAGTACTGAGCACCCAGCGTACTGAGCACCGAGCACCCTGAGCACTGAGCACCCAGCACCCTGAGTACTGAGCACCCAGCACCCTGAGTACTGAGCACCCAGCACCCTGAGTACTGAGCACCCAGCGTACTGAGCACCGAGCACCCTGAGCACTGAGCACCCAGCACCCTGAGTACTGAGCACCCAGCACCCCGAGCACTGAGCACCCAGCACCCTGAGCACTGAGCAACCAGCACCCTGAGCACTGAGCACCCAGCACCCTGAGCACTGAGCACCCAGCACCCTGAGTACTGAGCACCCAGCACCCCGAGTACTGAGCACCCAGCACCCCGAGCACTGAGCACGCAGCAACCCGAGCACTGAGCACCCAGCACCCCGAGCACTGAGCACCCAGCACCCCGAGCACTGAGCACTCAGCACCCTGAGCACTGAGCACCCAGCACCCTGAGCACTGAGCACCCAGCACCCCGAGCACTGCGCACCCAGCACCCTGAGTACTGAGCACCCAGCACCCTGAGCACTGAGCACCCAGCACCCTGAGCGCTGAGCACCCAGCACCCTGAGTACTGAGCACACAGCACCCTGAGTAGTCAGCACCCAACGTACTGAGCACCGAGCACCCCGAGCACTGAGCACCCCACACCCTGAGTACTGAGCTCCGAGCACCCCGAGCACTGAGCACCCAGCGCCCCGAGCACTGAGCACCCAGCGCCCCGAGCACTGAGCACCCAGCACCCTGAGTACTGAGCACCGAGCACCCAGAGTACTGAGCACCCAGCACCCCGAGCACTGAGCACCCAGCACCCCGAGCACTGAGCACCCAGCACCCCAAGCAACGAGCACCCTGAGTACTAAGCACCGAGCACCCTGAGCACTGAGCACCCAGCACCCTGAGCACTGAGGACCCAGCACCCTGAGCACCGAGCACCCAGCACCCTGAGTACTGAGCACCCAGCACCCCGAGTACTGAGCACCCAGCACCCCGAGCACTGAGCACACAGCACCCCGAGCACTGAGCACCCAGCACCCTGAGCACTGAACACACAGCACCCTGAGTACTGAGCACCCCGAGCACTGAGCACACAGCACCCTGAGTACTGAGCACCGAGCACCCCGAGCACTGAGAACCCAGCACCCCGAGTACTGAGCACCCAGCACCCGATTACTGAGCACCCAGCAACCTGAGCACCGCGCAGCCAGCACCCTGAGCACTGAGCACCCATCACCCTGAGCACTGAGCACCCAGCACCCTGAGTACTGAGCACCGAGCACCCCGAGTACTGAGCACCCAGCACCCCGAGCACTGAGCACCGAGCACCCCGAGCACTGAGCACCCAGCACCCCGAGCACTGAGCACCCAGCACCAAGAGCACTGAGCACCCAGCACCCTGAGCACTGAGCACCCAGCACCCTGAGAACTGAGCACGCAGCACCCCGAGCACTGAGCACCCAGCACCCCGTGCACTGAGCACCCAGCACCCCGAGCAATGAGCACCCAGCACCCTGAGTACTGAGCACCCAGCACCCTGAGTACTGAGCACCCAGCACCCTGAGCACTGAGCACACAGCATCCTGAGTACTGAGCACCCAACACCCCAAGCACTGAGCACCCGAGCACCCTGAGTACTGAGCACCCAGCACTCTGAGCACTGAGCACCCAGCACCCTGAGCACTGAGCACCCAGCACCCCGAGCACTGAGGACCCAGCACCCTGAGCACTGAGCACCCAGCACCCTGAGTACTGAGCACCCAGCACCCTGAGTACTGAGCACCCAGCACCCTGAGCACTGAGCACACAGCATCCTGAGTACTGAGCACCCAACACCCCAAGCACTGAGCACCCGAGCACCCTGAGTACTGAGCACCCAGCACTCTGAGCACTGAGCACCCAGCACCCTGAGCACTGAGCACCCAGCACCCCGAGCACTGAGGACCCAGCACCCTGAGCACTGAGCACCCATCACCCTGAGCACTGAGCACCCAGCACCCTGAGTACTGAGCACCGAGCACCCCGAGTACTGAGCACCCAGCACCCCGAGCACTGAGCACCCAGCACCCCGAGCACTGAGCACCCAGCACCAAGAGCACTGAGCACCCAGCACCCTGAGCACTGAGCACCCAGCACCCTGAGAACTGAGCACGCAGCACCCCGAGCACTGAGCACCCAGCACCCCGTGCACTGAGCACCCAGCACCCCGAGCAATGAGCACCCAGCACCCTGAGTACTGAGCACCCAGCACCCTGAGTACTGAGCACCCAGCACCCTGAGCACTGAGCACACAGCATCCTGAGTACTGAGCACCCAACACCCCAAGCACTGAGCACCCGAGCACCCTGAGTACTGAGCACCCAGCACTCTGAGCACTGAGCACCCAGCACCCTGAGCACTGAGCACCCAGCACCCCGAGCACTGAGGACCCAGCACCCTGAGCACTGAGCACCCAGCACCCTGAGTACTGAGCACCCAGCGTACTGAGCACCGAGCACCCTGAGCACTGAGCACCCAGCACCCTGAGTACTGAGCACCCAGCACCCCGAGCACTGAGCACCCAGCACCCCGAGCACCGAGCACCCAGCACCCTGAGCACTGAGCACCCAGCACCCTGAGCACTGAGCACCCAGCACCCTGAGCACTGAGCACCCAGCACACTGAGTACTGAGCACCCAACGTAGTGATCACCGAGCACCCTGAGCACTGAGCACCCAGCACCCTGAGTACTGAGCACCCAGCACCCTGAGCAATGTGTACCCGAGTACTAACTACCCAGCACTTGAGCGCTGAGCACCGAGCACCCCGAGCACTGATCACCCAGCACCCGGAGTACTGAGCACCCAGCACCCTGAGTACTAAGCACTGAGCACCCTGAGTACTGAGCACCCAGCACCCTGAGCACAGAACACACAGCACCCTGAGTACTGAGCACCCCGAGCACTGAGCACCCAGCACCCCGAGCACTGAGCACCCAGCACCCCGAGCACTGAGCACCCAGCACCCTGAGTACTGAGCACCCAGCACCCTGAGTACTGAGCACCCAGCACCCCGAGCACTGAGTACCCAGCACCCTGAGCACTGAGCACCCAGCACCCTGAGCACTAAGCACCCAGCACCCTGAGCACTGAGCACCCAGCACCCTGAGTACTGAGCACTGAGCACCCAGCACCCCGAGCACTGAGCACCCAGCACCCTGAGTACTGAGCACTGAGCACCCAGCACCCCGAGCACTGAGCACCAAGGACCCTGAGAACTGAGCACCCAGCAACCGAGTACTGAGCACCCAGCACACTGAGTACTGAGCACCTAGCACCCCGAGCACTGAGCACCCAGCAACCTGAGTACTGAGCACCCAGCACCCTGAGCACTGAGCATCGAGCACCCTGAGCACTGAGCACCCAGCACCCTGAGGACTGAGCACCCAGCACCCCGAGCACTGAGCACCCAGCACCCTGAGCACTGAGCACCCTGAGTACTGAGCACTGAGCACCCTGAGTACTGAGCCATGAGCACCCTGAGTACTGAGCACAAAGCACCATTAGTACTGAGCACCCAGCACCCTGAGCACTGAGCACCGAGCACCCTGAGCACTGAGCACCCAGGACCCTGAGCACTGAGCACCCAGCACCCTGACCACTGAGCACCCAGCACCCTGAGTACTGAGCACCCTGAGTACTGAGCACCCAGCACCCTGAGCACTGAGCACCCAGCACCCCGAGCACTGAGCACCCAGCACCCTGAGGACTGAGCACCCAGCACCCCGAGCACTGAGCACCCAGCACCCTGAGCACTGAGCACCCTGAGTACTGAGCACTGAGCACCGAGCACCCCGAGCACTGAGCACCCAGCACCCCGAGCACTGAGCACCCAGCACCAAGTGCACTGAGCACCCAGCACCCTGAGCACTGAGCACCCAGCACCCTGAGCACTGAGCACCCAGCACCCCGAGCACTGAGCACCCAGAACCCCGTGCACTGAGCACCCAGCACCCCGAGCACTGAGCAACCAGCACCCTGAGTACTGAGCACCCAGCACCCTGAGTACTGAGCACCCAGCACCCTGAGCACTGAGCACACAGCACCCTGAGTACTGAGCACCCAACAGCCCAAGCACTGAGCACCCGAGCACCCTGAGTACTGAGCACCCAGCACTCTGAGCACTGAGCACCCAGCACCCTGAGCACTGAGCACCCAGCACCCCGAGCACTGAGGACCCAGCACCCTGAGCACTGAGGACCCAGCACCCCGAGCACTGAGCACTGAGCACCCTGCGTACTGAGCACCGAGCACCCTGAGTACTGAGCACCCAGCACCCTGAGTACTGAGCACCCAGCACCCTGAGTACTGAGCACCCAGCACCCTGAGTACTGAGCACCCAGCGTACTGAGCACCGAGCACCCTGAGCACTGAGCACCCAGCACCCTGAGTACTGAGCACCCAGCACCCTGAGTACTGAGCACCCAGCACCCTGAGTACTGAGCACCCAGCGTACTGAGCACCGAGCACCCTGAGCACTGAGCACCCAGCACCCTGAGTACTGAGCACCCAGCACCCCGAGCACTGAGCACCCAGCACCCTGAGCACTGTGCAACCAGCACCCTGAGCACTGAGCACCCAGCACCCTGAGCACTGAGCACCCAGCACCCTGAGTACTGAGCACCCAACGTACTGATCACCGAGCACCCTGAGCACTGAGCACCCAGCACCCTGAGAACTGAGCACCCAGCACCCTGAGCAATGTGCACCCGAGTACTGACTACCCAGCACCTTGAGCACTGAGCACCGAGCACCCCGAGCACTGATCACCCAGCACCAGGAGTACTGAGCACCCAATACCCCAAGCACTGAGCACCCGAGCACCCTGAGTACTGAGCACCCAGCACCCTGTGTACTGAGCACCGAGCACCCAGCACCCTGAGTACTGAGCACCCAGCACCCCGAGTACTGAGCACCCAGCACCCTGAGCACTGAGCACCCAGCACCCTGAGCACTGAGCACCCAGCACCCCGAGCACTGCGCACCCAGCACCCTGAGTACTGAGCACCCAGCACCCTGAGCACTGAGCACCCAGCACCCTGAGCGCTGAGCACCCAGCACCCTGAGCACTGAGCACACAGCACCCTGAGTAGTGAGCTCCCAACGTACTGAGCACCGAGCACCCGAGCACTGAGCACCCAGGACCCTGAGTACTGAGCACCGAGCACCCCGAGCACTGAGCACCCCGCACCCTGAGTACTGAGCTCCGAGCACCCCGAGCACTGAGCACCCAACGCCCCGAGCACTGAGCACACAGCGCCCCGAGAACTGAGCACCCAGCACCCCGAGCACTGAGCACCCAGCACCCCGAGCACTGAGCACCCAGCACCCCGAGCATTGAGCACCCAGCACCCTGAGTACTGAGCACCCAGCACCCTGAGTACTGAGCACCCAGCACCCTGAGCATTGAGCACCCAGCACCCTGAGTACTGAGCACCCAACACCCCAAGCACTGAGCACCCTGAGTACTGAGCACCCAGCACCCCAAGCACTGAGCACACTGAGTACTGAGCACCCAGCATCCTGAGTAATGAGCACCCAGCAGCCCGAGCACTGAGCACCCAGCTCCCTGAGTACTGAGCACCGAGCACCCTGAGTACTGAGCAGCCAGCACCCTGAGAACTGAGCACCCAGCGTACTGAGCACCGAGCACCCAGCACCATGAGTACTGAGCACCCAGCACCCCGAGCACTGAGCACCCAGCACCCTGAGTACTGGGCACCGAGCACCCAGAGTACTGAGCACCCAGCACCTCGAGCACTGAGCACCCAGCACCCCGAGCACTGAGCACCCAGCACCCCGAGCAACGAGCACCCTGAGTACTTAGCACCGAGCACCCTGAGCACTGAGCACCCAGCACCCTGAGCACTGAGGACCCAGCACCCTGAGCACCGAGCACCCAGCACCCTGAGTACTGAGCACCCAGCACCCCGAGTACTGAGCACCCAGCACCCCGAGCACTGAGCACACAGCACCCCGAGCACTGAGCACCCAGCACCCTGAGCACTGAACACACAGCACCCTGAGTACTGAGCACCCCGAGCACTGAGCACACAGCACCCTGAGTACTGAGCACCGAGCACCCCGAGCACTGAGAACCCAGCACCCCGAGTACTGAGCACCCAGCACCCCGAATACTGAGCACCCAGCAACCTGAGCACCGCGCAGCCAGCACCCTGAGCACTGAGCACCCATCACCCTGAGCACTGAGCACCCAGCACCCCGAGCACTGAGCACCCAGCACCCCGTGCACTGAGCACCCAGCACCCCGAGCACTGAGCACCCAGCACCCTGAGTACTGAGCACCCAGCACCCTGAGTACTGAGCACCCAGCACCCTGAGCACTGAGCACACAGCACCCTGAGTACTGAGCACCCAACACCCCAAGCACTGAGCACCCGAGCACCCTGAGTACTGAGCACCCAGCACTCTGAGCACTGAGCACCCAGCACCCTGAGCACTGAGCACCCAGCACCCCGAGCACTGAGGACCCAGCACCCTGAGCACTGAGCACCCAGCACCCCGAGCACTGAGCACTGAGCACCCTGCGTACTGAGCACCGAGCACCCTGAGTACTGAGCACCCAGCACCCTGAGTACTGAGCACCCAGCACCCTGAGTACTGAGCACCCAGCACCCCGAGCATGGAGCACCCAGCACCCTGAGCACTGAGCACCCAGCACCCTGAGCACTGAGCACCCAGCACCCTGAGCACTGAGCACCCAGCACCCTGAGCACTGAGCACCCAGCACCCTGAGTACTGAGCACCCAACGTACTGATCACCGAGCACCCTGAGCACTGAGCACCCAGCACCCTGAGTACTGAGCACCCAGCACGCTGAGCAATGTGCACCCGAGTACTGACTACCCAGCACCTTGAGCACTGAGCACCGAGCACCCCGAGCACTGATCACCCAGCACCCGGAGTACTGAGCACCCAGCACCCTGAGTACTAAGCACCGAGCACCCTGAGTACTGAGCACCCAGCACCCTGAGCACTGAACACACAGCACCCTGAGTACTGAGCACCCCGAGCACTGAGCACCCAGCACCCCGAGCACTGAGCACCCAGCACCCCGAGCACTGAGCAGCCAGCACCCTGAGTACTGAGCACCCAGCACCCTGTGTACTGAGCACCCAGCACCCCGAGCACTGAGTACCCAGCACCCTGAGCACTGAGCACCCAGCACCCTGAGCACTAAGCACCCAGCACCCGGAGCACTGAGCACCCAGCACCCTGAGTACTGAGCACTGAGCACCCAGCACCCCGAGCACTGAGGACCCAGCACCCTGAGTACTGAGCACTGAGCACCCAGCACCCCGAGCACTGAGCACCCAGGACCCTGAGAACTGAGCACCCAGCACCCTGAGCACTGAGCACACAGCACCCTGAGTACTGAGCACCCAACACCCCAAGCCCTGAGCACCCGAGCACCCTGAGTACTGATCACCCAGCACTCTGAGCACTGAGCACCCAGCACCCTGAGCACTGAGCACCCAGCACCCCGAGCACTGAGGACATAGCACCCTGAGCACTGAGCACCCAGCACCCCGAGCACTGAGCACTGAGCACCCTGCGTACTGAGCACCGAGCACCCTGAGTACTGAGCACCCAGCACCCTGAGTACTGAGCACCCAGCACCCTGAGTACTGAGCACCCAGCACCCTGAGTACTGAGCACCCAGCGTACTGAGCACCGAGCACCCTGAGCACTGAGCACCCAGCACCCTGAGTACTGAGCACCCAGCACCCTGAGTACTGAGCACCCAGCACCCTGAGTACTGAGCACCCAGCGTACTGAGCACCGAGCACCCTGAGCACTGAGCACCCAGCATTCTGAGTACTGAGCACCCAGCACCCCGAGCATGGAGCACCCAGCACCCTGAGCACCGAGCACCCAGCACCCTGAGCACTGAGCACCCAGCACCCTGAGCACTGAGCACCCAGCACCCCGAGCACTGAGCACCCAGCACCCTGAGCACTGAGCACCCTGAGTACTGAGCACCCAGCACCCTGAGCACTGAGCACCGAGCACCCTGAGCACTGAGCACCCAGCACCCTGAGGACTGAGCACCCAGCACCCCGAGCACTGAGCACCCAGCACCCTGAGCACTGAGCACCCTGAGTACTGAGCACTGAGCACCCTGAGTACTTAGCCATGAGCACCCTGAGTACTGAGCACAAAGCACCATTAGTACTGAGCACCCAGCACCCTGAGCACTGAGCACCGAGCACCCTGAGCACTGAGCACCCAGCACCCTGAGCACTGAGCACCCAGCACCCTGAGCACTGAGCACCCAGCACCCTGAGTACTGAGCACCCTGAGTACTGAGCACCCAGCACCCTGAGCACTGAGCACCCAGCACCCCGAGCACTGAGCACCCAGCACCCTGAGGACTGAGCACCCAGCACCCCGAGCACTGAGCACCCAGCACCCTGAGCACTGAGCACCCTGAGTACTGAGCACTGAGCACCGAGCACCCCGAGCACTGAGCACCCAGCACCCCGAGAACTGAGCACCCAGCACCAAGAGCACTGAGCACCCAGCACCCTGAGCACTGAGCACCCAGCACCCTGAGCACTGAGCACCCAGCACCCCGAGCACTGAGCACCCAGCACCCCGTGCACTGAGCACCCAGCACCCCGAGCACTGAGCACCCAGCACCCTGAGTACTGAGCACCCAGCACCCTGAGTACTGAGCACCCAGCACCCTGAGCACTGAGCACACAGCACCCTGAGTACTGAGCACCCAACACCCCAAGCACTGAGCACCCGAGCACCCTGAGTACTGAGCACCCAGCACTCTGAGCACTGAGCACCCAGCACCCTGAGCACTGAGCACCCAGCACCCCGAGCACTGAGGACCCAGCACCCTGAGCACTGAGCACCCAGCACCCCGAGCACTGAGCACTGAGCACCCTGCGTACTGAGCACCGAGCACCCTGAGTACTGAGCACCCAGCACCCTGAGTACTGAGCACCCAGCACCCTGAGTACTGAGCACCCAGCACCCTGAGTACTGAGCACCCAGCGTACTGAGCACCGAGCACCCTGAGCACTGAGCACCCAGCACCCTGAGTACTGAGCACCCAGCACCCTGAGTACTGAGCACCCAGCACCCTGAGTACTGAGCACCCAGCGTACTGAGCACCTAGCACCCTGAGCACTGAGCACCCAGCATCCTGAGTACTGAGCACCCAGCACCCCGAGCATGGAGCACCCAGCACCCTGAGCACCGAGCACCCAGCACCCTGAGCACTGAGCACCCAGCACCCTGAGCACTGAGCACCCAGCACCCTGAGCACTGAGCACCCAGCACCCTGAGTACTGAGCACCCAACGTACTGATCACCGAGCACCCTGAGCACTGAGCACCCAGCACCCTGAGTACTGAGCACCCAGCACCCTGAGCAATGTGCACCCGAGTACTGACTACCCAGCACCTTGAGCACTGAGCACCGAGCACCCCGAGCACTGATCACCCAGCACCCGGAGTACTGAGCACCCAGCACCCTGAGTACTATGCACCGAGCACTTTGAGTACTGAGCACCCAGCACCCTGAGCACTGAACACACAGCACCCTGAGTACTGAGCACCCCGAGCACTGAGCACCCAGCACCCCGAGCACTGAGCACCCAGCACCCCGAGCACTGAGCACCCAGCACCCTGAGTACAGAGCACACAGCACCCTGAGTACTGAGCACCCAGCACCCCGAGCACTGAGTACCCAGCACCCTGAGCACTGAGCACCCAGCACCCTGAGCACTAAGCACCCAGCACCCGGAGCACTGAGCACCCAGCACCCTGAGTACTGAGCACTGAGCACCCAGCACCCCGAGCACTGAGGACCCAGCACCCTGAGTACTGAGCACTGAGCACCCAGCACCCCGAGCACTGAGCACCCAGGACCCTGAGAACTGAGCACCCAGCAACCGAGTACTGAGCACCCAGCACCCTGAGTACTTAGCACCTAGCACCCCGAGCACTGAGCACCCAGCAACCTGAGTACTGAGCACCCAGCACCCTGAGCACTGAGCACCGAGCACCCTGAGCACTGAGCACCCAGCACCCTGAGGACTGAGCACCCAGCACCCCAAGCACTGAGCACCCAGCACCCTGAGCACTGAGCACCCTGAGTACTGAGCACTGAGTACCCTGAGTACTTAGCCATGAGCACCCTGAGTACTGAGCACAAAGCACCATTAGTACTGAGCACCCAGCACCCTGAGCACTGAGCACCGAGCACCCTGAGCACTGAGCACCCAGCACCCTGAGCACTGAGCACCCAGCACCCTGAGCACTGAGCACCCAGCACCCTGAGTACTGAGCACCCTGAGTACTGAGCACCCAGCACCCTGAGCACTGAGCACCCAGCACCCCGAGGACTGAGCACCCAGCACCCTGAGCACTGAGCACCCAGCACCCTGAGCACTGAGCACCCAGCACCCTGAGCACTGAGCACCCAGCACCCTGAGTACTGAGCACCCTGAGTACTGAACACCCAGCACCCTGAGCACTGAGCACCCAGCACCCCGAGCACTGAGCACCCAGCACCCTGAGGACTGAGCACCCAGCACCCCGAGCACTGAGCACCCAGCACCCTGAGCACTGAGCACCCTGAGTACTGAGCACTGAGCACCGAGCACCCCGAGCACTGAGCACCCAGCACCCCGAGAACTGAGCACCCAGCACCAAGAGCACTGAGCACCCAGCACCCTGAGCACTGAGCACCCAGCACCCTGAGCACTGAGCACCCAGCACCCCGAGCACTGAGCACCCAGCACCCCGTGCACTGAGCACCCAGCACCCCGAGCACTGAGCACCCAGCACCCTGAGTACTGAGCACCCAGCACCCTGAGTACTGAGCACCCAGCACCCTGAGCACTGAGCACACAGCACCCTGAGTACTGAGCACCCAACACCCCAAGCCCTGAGCACCCGAGCACCCTGAGTACTGATCACCCAGCACTCTGAGCACTGAGCACCCAGCACCCTGAGCACTGAGCACCCAGCACCCCGAGCACTGAGGACCCAGCACCCTGAGCACTGAGCACCCAGCACCCCGAGCACTGAGCACTGAGCACCCTGCGTACTGAGCACCGAGCACCCTGAGTACTGAGCACCCAGCACCCTGAGTACTGAGCACCCAGCACCCTGAGTACTGAGCACCCAGCACCCTGAGTACTGAGCACCCAGCATACTGAGCACCGAGCACCCTGAGCACTGAGCACCCAGCACCCTGAGTACTGAGCACCCAGCACCCTGAGTACTGAGCACCCAGCACCCTGAGTACTGAGCACCCAGCGTACTGAGCACCGAGCACCCTGAGCACTGAGCACCCAGCATTCTGAGTACTGAGCACCCAGCACCCCGAGCATGGAGCACCCAGCACCCTGAGCACCGAGCACCCAGCACCCTGAGCACTGAGCACCCAGCACCCTGAGCACTGAGCACCCAGCACCCCGAGCACTGAGCACCCAGCACCCTGAGCACTGAGCACCCTGAGTACTGAGCACCCAGCACCCTGAGCACTGAGCACCGAGCACCCTGAGCACTGAGCACCCAGCACCCTGAGGACTGAGCACCCAGCACCCCGAGCACTGAGCACCCAGCACCCTGAGCACTGAGCACCCTGAGTACTGAGCACTGAGCACCCTGAGTACTTAGCCATGAGCACCCTGAGTACTGAGCACAAAGCACCATTAGTACTGAGCACCCAGCACCCTGAGCACTGAGCACCGAGCACCCTGAGCACTGAGCACCCAGCACCCTGAGCACTGAGCACCCAGCACCCTGAGCACTGAGCACCCAGCACCCTGAGTACTGAGCACCCTGAGTACTGAGCACCCAGCACCCTGAGCACTGAGCACCCAGCACCCCGAGCACTGAGCACCCAGCACCCTGAGGACTGAGCACCCAGCACCCCGAGCACTGAGCACCCAGCACCCTGAGCACTGAGCACCCTGAGTACTGAGCACTGAGCACCGAGCACCCCGAGCACTGAGCACCCAGCACCCCGAGAACTGAGCACCCAGCACCAAGAGCACTGAGCACCCAGCACCCTGAGCACTGAGCACCCAGCACCCTGAGCACTGAGCACCCAGCACCCCGAGCACTGAGCACCCAGCACCCCGTGCACTGAGCACCCAGCACCCCGAGCACTGAGCACCCAGCACCCTGAGTACTGAGCACCCAGCACCCTGAGTACTGAGCACCCAGCACCCTGAGCACTGAGCACACAGCACCCTGAGTACTGAGCACCCAACACCCCAAGCACTGAGCACCCGAGCACCCTGAGTACTGAGCACCCAGCACTCTGAGCACTGAGCACCCAGCACCCTGAGCACTGAGCACCCAGCACCCCGAGCACTGAGGACCCAGCACCCTGAGCACTGAGCACCCAGCACCCCGAGCACTGAGCACTGAGCACCCTGCGTACTGAGCACCGAGCACCCTGAGTACTGAGCACCCAGCACCCTGAGTACTGAGCACCCAGCACCCTGAGTACTGAGCACCCAGCACCCTGAGTACTGAGCACCCAGCGTACTGAGCACCGAGCACCCTGAGCACTGAGCACCCAGCACCCTGAGTACTGAGCACCCAGCACCCTGAGTACTGAGCACCCAGCACCCTGAGTACTGAGCACCCAGCGTACTGAGCACCTAGCACCCTGAGCACTGAGCACCCAGCATCCTGAGTACTGAGCACCCAGCACCCCGAGCATGGAGCACCCAGCACCCTGAGCACCGAGCACCCAGCACCCTGAGCACTGAGCACCCAGCACCCTGAGCACTGAGCACCCAGCACCCTGAGCACTGAGCACCCAGCACCCTGAGTACTGAGCACCCAACGTACTGATCACCGAGCACCCTGAGCACTGAGCACCCAGCACCCTGAGTACTGAGCACCCAGCACCCTGAGCAATGTGCACCCGAGTACTGACTACCCAGCACCTTGAGCACTGAGCACCGAGCACCCCGAGCACTGATCACCCAGCACCCGGAGTACTGAGCACCCAGCACCCTGAGTACTATGCACCGAGCACTTTGAGTACTGAGCACCCAGCACCCTGAGCACTGAACACACAGCACCCTGAGTACTGAGCACCCCGAGCACTGAGCACCCAGCACCCCGAGCACTGAGCACCCAGCACCCCGAGCACTGAGCACCCAGCACCCTGAGTACAGAGCACCCAGCACCCTGAGTACTGAGCACCCAGCACCCCGAGCACTGAGTACCCAGCACCCTGAGCACTGAGCACCCAGCACCCTGAGCACTAAGCACCCAGCACCCGGAGCACTGAGCACCCAGCACCCTGAGTACTGAGCACTGAGCACCCAGCACCCCGAGCACTGAGGACCCAGCACCCTGAGTACTGAGCACTGAGCACCCAGCACCCCGAGCACTGAGCACCCAGGACCCTGAGAACTGAGCACCCAGCAACCGAGTACTGAGCACCCAGCACCCTGAGTACTGAGCACCTAGCACCCCGAGCACTGAGCACCCAGCAACCTGAGTACTGAGCACCCAGCACCCTGAGGACTGAGCACCGAGCACCCTGAGCACTGAGCACCCAGCACCCTGAGGACTGAGCACCCAGCACCCCAAGCACTGAGCACCCAGCACCCTGAGCACTGAGCACCCTGAGTACTGAGCACTGAGTACCCTGAGTACTTAGCCATGAGCACCCTGAGTACTGAGCACAAAGCGCCATTAGTACTGAGCACCCAGCACCCTGAGCACTGAGCACCGAGCACCCTGAGCACTGAGCACCCAGCACCCTGAGCACTGAGCACCCAGCACCCTGAGCACTGAGCACCCAGCACCCTGAGTACTGAGCACCCTGAGTACTGAGCACCCAGCACCCTGAGGACTGAGCACCCAGCACCCCGAGCACTGAGCACCCAGCACCCTGAGCACTGAGCACCCTGAGTACTGAGCACTGAGCACCGAGCACCCCGAGCACTGAGCACCCAGCACCCCGAGCACTGAGCACCCAGCACCAAGAAAACTGAGCACCCAGCACCCTGAGCACTGAACACCCAGCACCCTGAGCACTGAGCACCCAGCACCCCGAGCACTGAGCACCCAGCACCCCGTGCACTGAGCACCCAGCACCCCGAGCACTGAGCACCCAGCACCCTGAGTACTGAGCACCCAGCACCCTGAGTACTGAGCACCCAGCACCCTGAGCACTGAGCACACAGCACCCTGAGTACTGAGCACCCAACACCCCAAGCACTGAGCACCCGAGCACCCTGAGTACTGAGCACCCAGCACTCTGAGCACTGAGCACCCAGCACCCTGAACACTGAGCACCCAGCACCCCGAGCACTGAGGACCCAGCACCCTGAGTACTGAGCACCCAGCACCCCGAGCACTGAGCACTGAGCACCCTGCGTACTGAGCACCGAGCACCCTGAGTACTGAGCACCCAGCACCCTGAGCACTGAGCACCCAGCACCCGAGCACTGAGCACCAGCACCCTGAGCACTGAGCACCCAGCACCCTGAGCACTGAGCACCCAGCACCCGAGCACTGAGCACCCAGCACCCTGAGCACTGAGCAACCAGCACCCTGAGCACTGAGCACCCAGCACCCTGAGCACTGAGCACCCAGCACCCTGAGCACTGAGCACCCAGCACCCTGAGTACTGAGCACCCAGCACCCGAGCACTGAGCACCCAGCACCCTGAGTACTGAGCACCCAGCACCCTGAGCACTGAGCACCCAGCACCCTGAGCGCTGAGCACCCAGCACCCTGAGCACTGAGCACACAGCACCCTGAGTAGTCAGCACCCAACGTACTGAGCACCGAGCACCCCGAGCACTGAGCACCCCGCACCCTGAGTACTGAGCTCCGAGCACCCCGAGCACTGAGCACCCAGCACCCCGAGCACTGAGCACTGAGCACCCTGCATACTGAGCACCGAGCACCCTGAGTACTGAGCACTCAGCACCCTGAGTACTGAGCACCCAGCACCCTGAGTACTGAGCACCCAGCACACTGAGTACTGAGCACCCAGCGTACTGAGCACCGAGCACCCTGAGCACTGAGCACCCAGCACCCTGAGTACTGAGCACCCAGCACCCTGAGTACTGAGCACCCAGCACCCTGAGTACTGAGCACCCAGCGTACTGAGCACCGAGCACCCTGAGCACTGAGCACCCAGCACCCTGAGTACTGAGCACCCAGCTCCCCGAGCACTGAGCACCCAGCACCCTGAGCACTGAGCAACCAGCACCCTGAGCACTGAGCACCCAGCACCCTGAGCACTGAGCACCCAGCACCCTGAGTACTGAGCACACAGCACCCCGAGTACTGAGCACCCAGCACCCCGAGCACTGAGCACGCAGCAACCCGAGCACTGAGCACCCAGCACCCCGAGCACTGAGCACCCAGCACCCCGAGCACTGAGCACTCAGCACCCTGAGCACTGAGCACCCAGCACCCTGAGCACTGAGCACCCAGCACCCCGAGCACTGCGCACCCAGCACCCTGAGTACTGAGCACCCAGCACCCTGAGCACTGAGCACCCAGCACCCTGAGCGCTGAGCACCCAGCACCCTGAGCACTGAGCACACAGCACCCTCAGTATTCAGCACCCAACGTACTGAGCACCGAGCACCCCGAGCACTGAGCACCCCGCACCCTGACTACTGAGCTCCGAGCACCCCGAGCACTGAGCACCCAGCGCCCCGAGCACTGAGCACCCAGAACCCCGAGCCCTGAGCACCCAGCACCCCGAGGACTGAGCACCCAGCACCCCGAGCACTGAGCACCCAGCACCCCGAGCATTGAGCACCCAGCACCCTGAGTACTGAGCACCCAGCACCCTGAGTACTGAGCACCCAGCACCCTGAGCATTGAGCACCCAGCACCCTGAGTACTGAGCACCCAACACCCCAAGCACTGAGCACCCTGAGTACTGAGCAGCCAGCCCCATGAGAACTGAGCACCCAGCGTACTGAGCACCGAGAACCCAGCACCATGAGTACTGAGCACCCAGCACCCCGAGCACTGAGCACCCAGCACCCTGAGTACTGAGCACCGAGCACCCAGAGTACTGAGCACCCAGCACCCCGAGCACTGAGCACCCAGCACCCCGAGCACTGAGCACCCAGCACCCCGAGCAACGAGCACCCTGAGTTCTAAGCACCGAGCACCCTGAGCACTGAGCACCCAGCACCCTGAGCACTGAGGACCCAGCACCCTGAGCACCGAGCACCCAGCACCCTGAGTACTGAGCACCCAGCACCCCGAGTACTGAGCACCCAGCACCCCGAGCACTGAGCACACAGCACCCCGAGCACTGAGCACCCAGCACCCTGAGCACTGAACACACAGCACCCTGAGTACTGAGCACCCCGAGCACTGAGCACACAGCACCCTGAGTTCTGAGCACCGAGCACCCCGAGCACTGAGAACCCAGCACCCCGAGTACTGAGCACCCAGCACCCGAATACTGAGCACCCAGCAACCTGAGCACCGCGCAGCCAGCACGCTGAGCACTGAGCACCCATCACCCTGAGCACTGAGCACCCAGCACCCTGAGTACTGAGCACCGAGCACCCCGAGTACTGAGCACCCAGCACCCCGAGCACTGAGCACCGAGCACCCCGAGCACTGAGCACCCAGCACCCCGAGCACTGAGCACCCAGCACCAAGAGCACTGAGCACCCAGCACCCTGAGCACTGAGCACCCAGCACCCTGAGAACTGAGCACCCAGCACCCCGAGCACTGAGCACCCAGCACCCCGTGCACTGAGCACCCAGCACCCCGAGCAATGAGCACCCAGCACCCTGAGTACTGAGCACCCAGCACCCTGAGTACTGAGCACCCAGCACCCTGAGCACTGAGCACACAGCATCCTGAGTACTGAGCACCCAACACCCCAAGCACTGAGCACCCGAGCACCCTGAGTACTGAGCACCCAGCACTCTGAGCACTGAGCACCCAGCATCCTGAGCACTGAGCACCCAGCACCCCGAGCACTGAGGACCCAGCACCCTGAGCACTGAGCACCCAGCACCCTGAGTACTGAGCACCCAGCGTACTGAGCACCGAGCACCCTGAGCACTGAGCACCCAGCAACCTGAGTACTGAGCACCCAGCACCCCGAGCACTGAGCACCCAGCACCCCGAGCACCGAGCACCCAGCACCCTGAGCACTGAGCACCCAGCACCCTGAGCACTGAGCACCCAGCACCCTGAGCACTGAGCACCCAGCACACTGAGTACTGAGCACCCAACGTACTGATCACCGAGCACCCTGAGCACTGAGCACCCAGCACCCTGAGTACTGAGCACCCAGGACCCTGAGCAATGTGTACCCGAGTACTGACTACCCAGCACTTGAGCGCTGAGCACCGAGCACCCCGAGCACTGATCACCCAGCACCCGGAGTACTGAGCACCCAGCACCCTGAGTACTAAGCACTGAGCACCCTGAGTACTGA
This sequence comes from Microtus oregoni, assembly GCF_018167655.1. NCBI lineage: Eukaryota > Metazoa > Chordata > Mammalia > Rodentia > Cricetidae > Microtus > Microtus oregoni. The sequence continues at coordinate 859,567 of NW_024544028.1, read as the reverse complement.
GCACCCAGCACCCTGAGCACAGAACACACAGCACCCTGAGTACTGAGCACCCCGAGCACTGAGCACCCAGCACCCCGAGCACTGAGCACCCAGCACCCCGAGCACTGAGCACCCAGCACCCTGAGTACTGAGCACCCAGCACCCTGAGTACTGAGCACCCAGCACCCCGAGCACTGAGTACCCAGCACCCTGAGCACTGAGCACCCAGCACCCTGAGCACTAAGCACCCAGCACCCTGAGCACTGAGCACCCAGCACCCTGAGTACTGAGCACTGAGCACCCAGCACCCCGAGCACTGAGCACCCAGCACCCTGAGTACTGAGCACTGAGCACCCAGCACCCCGAGCACTGAGCACCCAGGACCCTGAGAACTGAGCACCCAGCACCCGAGTACTGAGCACCCAGCACACTTAGTACTGAGCCCCTAGCACCCCGAGCACTGAGCACCCAGCAACCTGAGTACTGAGCACCCAGCACCCTGAGCACTGAGCACCGAGCACCCTGAGCACTGAGCACCCAGCACCCTGAGGAATGAGCACCCAGCACCCCGAGCACTGAGCACCCAGCACCCTGAGCACTGAGCACCCTGAGTACTGAACACTGAGCACCCTGAGTACTGAGCCATGAGCACCCTGAGTACTGAGCACAAAGCACCATTAGTACTGAGCACCCAGCACCCTGAGCACTGAGCACCGAGCACCCTGAGCACTGAGCACCCAGGACCCTGAGCACTGAGCACCCAGCACCCTGACCACTGAGCACCCAGCACCCTGAGTACTGAGCACCCTGAGTACTGAGCACCCAGCACCCTGAGCACTGAGCACCCAGCACCCCGAGCATTGAGCACCCAGCACCCTGAGCACTGAGCACCCAGCACCCCGAGCACTGAGCACCCAGCACCCTGAGCACTGAGCACCCTGAGTACTGAGCACTGAGCACCGAGCACCCCGAGCACTGAGCACCCAGCACCCCGAGCACTGAGCACCCAGCACCAAGTGCACTGAGCACCCAGCACCCTGAGCACTGAGCACCCAGCACCCTGAGCACTGAGCACCCAGCACCCCGAGCACTGAGCACCCAGAACCCCGTGCACTGAGCACCCAGCACCCCGAGCACTGAGCACCCAGCACCCTGAGTACTGAGCACCCAGCACCCTGAGTACTGAGCACCCAGCACCCTGAGCACTGAGCACACAGCACCCTGAGTACTTAGCACCCAACAGCCCAAGCACTGAGCACCCGAGCACCCTGAGTACTGAGCACCCAGCACTCTGAGCACTGAGCACCCAGCACCCTGAGCACTGAGCAACCAGCACCCCGAGCACTGAGGACCCAGCACCCTGAGCACTGAGGACCCAGCACCCCAAGCACTGAGCACTGAGCACCCTGCGTACTGAGCACCGAGCACCCTGAGTACTGAGCACCCAGCACCCTGAGTACTGAGCACCCAGCACCCTGAGTACTGAGCACCCAGCACCCTGAGTACTGAGCACCCAGCGTACTGAGCACCGAGCACCCTGAGCACTGAGCACCCAGCACCCTGAGTACTGAGCACCCAGCACCCTGAGTACTGAGCACCCAGCACCCTGAGTACTGAGCACCCAGCGTACTGAGCACCGAGCACCCTGAGCACTGAGCACCCAGCACCCTGAGTACTGAGCACCCAGCACCCCGAGCACTGAGCACCCAGAACCCTGAGCACTGTGCAACCAGCACCCTGAGCACTGAGCACCCAGCACCCTGAGCACTGAGCACCCAGCACCCTGAGTACTGAGCACCCAACGTACTGATCACCGAGCACCCTGAGCACTGAGCACCCAGCACCCTGAGAACTGAGCACCCAGCACCCTGAGCAATGTGCACCCGAGTACTGACTACCCAGCACCTTGAGCACTGAGCACCGAGCACCCCGAGCACTGATCACCCAGCACCCGGAGTACTGAGCACCCAACACCCCAAGCACTGAGCACCCTGAGTACTGAGCAGCCAGCACCATGAGAACTGAGCACCCAGCGTACTGAGCACCGAGAACCCAGCACCATGAGTACTGAGCACCCAGCACCCCGAGCACTGAGCACCCAGCACCCTGAGTACTGAGCACCGAGCACCCAGAGTACTGAGCACCCAGCACCCCGAGCACTGAGCACCCAGCACCCCGAGCACTGAGCACCCAGCACCCCGAGCAACGAGCACCCTGAGTACTAAGCACCGAGCACCCTGAGCACTGAGCACCCAGCACCCTGAGCACTGAGGACCCAGCACCCTGAGCACCGAGCACCCAGCACCCTGAGTACTGAGCACCCAGCACCCCGAGTACTGAGCACCCAGCACCCCGAGCACTGAGCACACAGCACCCCGAGCACTGAGCACCCAGCACCCTGAGCACTGAACACACAGCACCCTGAGTACTGAGCACCCCGAGCACTGAGCACACAGCACCCTGAGTACTGAGCACCGAGCACCCCGAGCACTGAGAACCCAGCACCCCGAGTACTGAGCACCCAGCACCCGATTACTGAGCACCCAGCAACCTGAGCACCGCGCAGCCAGCACGCTGAGCACTGAGCACCCATCACCCTGAGCACTGAGCACCCAGCACCCTGAGTACTGAGCACCGAGCACCCCGAGTACTGAGCACCCAGCACCCCGAGCACTGAGCACCGAGCACCCCGAGCACTGAGCACCCAGCACCCCGAGCACTGAGCACCCAGCACCAAGAGCACTGAGCACCCAGCACCCTGAGCACTGAGCACCCAGCACCCTGAGAACTGAGCACCCAGCACCCCGAGCACTGAGCACCCAGCACTCCGTGCACTGAGCACCCAGCACCCCGAGCAATGAGCACCCAGCACCCTGAGTACTGAGCACCCAGCACCCTGAGTACTGAGCACCCAGCACCCTGAGCACTGAGCACACAGCATCCTGAGTACTGAGCACCCAACACCCCAAGCACTGAGCACCCGAGCACCCTGAGTACTGAGCACCCAGCACTCTGAGCACTGAGCACCCAGCATCCTGAGCACTGAGCACCCAGCACCCCGAGCACTGAGGACCCAGCATCCTGAGCACTGAGCACCCAGCACCCTGAGTACTGAGCACCCAGCGTACTGAGCACCGAGCACCCTGAGCACTGAGCACCCAGCACCCTGAGTACTGAGCACCCAGCACCCCGAGCACTGAGCACCCAGCACCCCGAGCACCGAGCACCCAGCACCCTGAGCACTGAGCACCCAGCACCCTGAGCACTGAGCACCCAGCACCCTGAGCACTGAGCACCCAGCACACTGAGTACTGAGCACCCAACGTACTGATCACCGAGCACCCTGAGCACTGAGCACCCAGCACCCTGAGTACTGAGCACCCAGGACCCTGAGCAATGTGTACCCGAGTACTGACTACCCAGCACTTGAGCGCTGAGCACCGAGCACCCCGAGCACTGATCACCCAGCACCCGGAGTACTGAGCACCCAGCACCCTGAGTACTAAGCACTGAGCACCCTGAGTACTGAGCACCCAGCACCCTGAGCACAGAACACACAGCACCCTGAGTACTGAGCACCCCGAGCACTGAGCACCCAGCACCCCGAGCACTGAGAACCCAGCACCCCGAGCACTGAGCACCCAGCACCCTGAGTACTGAGCACCCAGCACCCTGAGTACTGAGCACCCAGCACCCCGAGCACTGAGTACCCAGCACCCTGAGCACTGAGCACCCAGCACCCTGAGCACTAAGCACCCAGCACCCTGAGCACTGAGCACCCAGCACCCTGAGTACTGAGCACTGAGCACCCAGCACCCCGAGCACTGAGCACCCAGCACCCTGAGTACTGAGCACTGAGCACCCAGCACCCCGAGCACTGAGCACCCAGGACCCTGAGAACTGAGCACCCAGCACCCGAGTACTGAGCACCCAGCACACTGAGTACTGAGCCCCTAGCACCCCGAGCACTGAGCACCCAGCAACCTGAGTACTGAGCACCCAGCACCCTGAGCACTGAGCACCGAGCACCCTGAGCACTGAGCACCCAGCACCCTGAGGAATGAGCACCCAGCACCCCGAGCACTGAGCACCCAGCACCCTGAGCACTGAGCACCCTGAGTACTGAACACTGAGCACCCTGAGTACTGAGCCATGAGCACACTGAGTACTGAGCACAAAGCACCATTAGTACTGAGCACCCAGCACCCTGAGCACTGAGCACCGAGCACCCTGAGCACTGAGCACCCAGGACCCTGAGCACTGAGCACCCAGCACCCTGACCACTGAGCACCCAGCACCCTGAGTACTGAGCACTCTGAGTACTGAGCACCCAGCACCCTGAGCACTGAGCACCCAGCACCCCGAGCACTGAGCACCCAGCACCCTGAGGACTGAGCACCCAGCACCCCGAGCACTGAGCACCCAGCACCCTGAGCACTGAGCACCATGAGTACTGAGCACTGAGCACCGAGCACCCCGAGCACTGAGCACCCAGCACCCCGAGCACTGAGCACCCAGCACCAAGTGCACTGAGCACCCAGCACCCTGAGCACTGAGCACCCAGCACCCTGAGCACTGAGCACCCAGCACCCCGAGCACTGAGCACCCAGCACCCTGAGGACTGAGCACCCAGCACCCCGAGCACTGAGCACCCAGCACCCTGAGCACTGAGCACCCTGAGTACTGAGCACTGAGCACCGAGCACCCCGAGCACTGAGCACCCAGCACCCTGAGTACTGAGCACCCAGCACCCTGAGTACTGAGCACCCAGCACCCTGAGCACTGAGCACACAGCACCCTGAGTACTGAGCACCCAACAGCCCAAGCACTGAGCACCCGAGCACCCTGAGTACTGAGCACCCAGCACTCTGAGCACTGAGCACCCAGCACCCTGAGCACTGAGCACCCAGCACCCCGAGCACTGAGGACCCAGCACCCTGAGCACTGAGGACCCAGCACCCCGAGCACTGAGCACTGAGCACCCTGCGTACTGAGCACCGAGCACCCTGAGTACTGAGCACCCAGCACCCTGAGTACTGAGCACCCAGCACCCTGAGTACTGAGCACCCAGCACCCTGAGTACTGAGCACCCAGCGTACTGAGCACCGAGCACCCTGAGCACTGAGCACCCAGCACCCTGAGTACTGAGCACCCAGCACCCTGAGTACTGAGCACCCAGCACCCTGAGTACTGAGCACCCAGCGTACTGAGCACCGAGCACCCTGAGCACTGAGCACCCAGCACCCTGAGTACTGAGCACCCAGCACCCCGAGCACTGAGCACCCAGAACCCTGAGCACTGTGCAACCAGCACCCTGAGCACTGAGCACCCAGCACCCTGAGCACTGAGCACCCAGCACCCTGAGTACTGAGCACCCAACGTACTGATCCCCGAGCACCCTGAGCACTGAGCACCCAGCACCCTGAGAACTGAGCACCCAGCACCCTGAGCAATGTGCACCCGAGTACTGACTACCCAGCACCTTGAGCACTGAGCACCGAGCACCCCGAGCACTGATCACCCAGCACCCGGAGTACTGAGCACCCAACACCCCAAGCACTGAGCACCCGAGCACCCTGAGTACTGAGCACCCAGCACTCTGAGCACTGAGCACCCAGCACCCTGAGCACTGAGCACCCAGCACCCCGAGCACTGAGGACCCAGCAACCTGAGCACTGAGCACCCAGCACCCCGAGCACTGAGCACTGAGCACCCTGCGTACTGAGCACCGAGCACCCTGAGTACTGAGCACCCAGCACCCTGAGTACTGAGCACCCAGCACCCTGAGTACTGAGCACCCAGCACCCTGAGTACTGAGCACCCAGCGTACTGAGCACCGAGCACCCTGAGCACTGAGCACCCAGCACCCTGAGTACTGAGCACCCAGCACCCCGAGCACTGAGCACCCAGCACCCCGAGCACCGAGCACCCAGCACCCTGAGCACTGAGCACCCAGCACCCTGAGCACTGAGCACCCAGCACCCTGAGCACTGAGCACCCAGCACCCTGAGTACTGAGCACCCAACGTACTGATCACCGAGCACCCTGAGCACTGAGCACCCAGCACCCTGAGTACTGAGCACCCAGCACCCTGAGCACTGAACACACAGCACCCTGAGTACTGAGCACCCCGAGCACTGAGCACCCAGCACACCGAGCACTGAGCACCCAGCACCCCGAGCACTGAGCACCCAGCACCCTGAGCACTGAGCACCAAGCACCCTGAGCACTGAGCACCCAGCACCCTGAGCACTGAGCACCAAGCACCCTGAGCACTGAGCACCCAGCACCCTGAGTACTGAGCACCCAGCGTACTGAGCACCGAGCACCCCGAGCACTGAGCACCCAGCACCCCGAGCACTGAGCATTGAGCACCCAGCACCCTGAGAACTGAGCACCCAGCACCCGAGGACTGAGCACCCAGCACCCTGAGTACTGAGCACCCAGCACCCCGAGCACTGAGCACCCAGCACCCTGAGTACTGAGCACCCAGCACCCTGAGCACTGAGCACCGAGCACCCTGAGCACTCAGCACCCAGCACCCTGAGGACTGAGCACCCAGCACCCCAAGCACTGAGCACCCAGCACCCTGAGCACTGAGCACCCTGAGTACTGAGCACTGAGCACCCTGAGTACTGAGCCATGAGCACCCTGAGTACTGAGCACAAAGCACCATTAGTACTGAGCACCCAGCACCCTGAGCACTGAGCACCGAGCACCCTGAGCACTGAGCACCCAGCACCCTGAGCACTGAGCACCCAGCACCCTGAGCACTGAGCACCCAGCACCCTGAGTACTGAGCACCCTGAGTACTGAGCACCCAGCACGCTGAGCACTGAGCACCCAACACCCGATCACTGAGCACCCAGCACCCTGAGGACTGAGCACCCAGCACCCCGAGCACTGAGCACCCAGCACCCTGAGCACTGAGCAACCTGAGTACTGAGCACTGAGCACCGAGCACCCCGAGCACTGAGCACCCAGCACCCCGAGCATTGAACACCCAGCACCAAGAGCACTGAGCACCCAGCACCCTGAGCACTGAGCACCCAGCACCCAGAGCACTGAGCACCCAGCACCCCGAGCACTGAGCACCCAGCACCCCGTGCACTGAGCACCCAGCACCCCGAGCACTGAGCACCCAGCACCCTGAGTACTGAGCACCCAGCACCCTGAGTACTGAGCACCCAGCACCCTGAGCACTGAGCACACAGCACCCTGAGTACTGAGCACCCAACACCCCAAGCAGTGAGCACCCGAGCACCCTGAGTACTGAGCACCCAGCACTCTGAGCACTGAGCACCCAGCACCCTGAGCACTGAGCACCCAGCACCCCGAGCACTGAGGTCCAACACCCTGAGCACTGAGCACCCAGCACCCCGAGCACTGAGCACTGAGCACCCTGCGTACTGAGCACCGAGCACCCTGAGTACTGAGCACCCAGCACCCTGAGTACTGAGCACCCAGCACCCTGAGTACTGAGCACCCAGCACCCTGAGAACTGAGCACCCAGCGTACTGAGCACCGAGCACCCTGAGCACTGAGCACCAGCACCCTGAGTACTGAGCACCCAGCACCCTGAGTACTGAGCACCCAGCACCCTGAGGACTGAGCACCCAGCGTACTGAGCACCGAGCACCCTGAGCACTGAGCACCCAGCACCCTGAGTACTGAGCACCCAGCACCCCGAGCACTGAGCACCCAGCACCCTGAGCACTGAGCAACCAGCACCCTGAGCACTGAGCACCCAGCACCCTGAGCACTGAGCACCCAGCACCCTGAGTACTGAGCACCCAACGTACTGATCACCGAGCACCCTGAGCACTGAGCACCCAGCACCCTGAGTACTGAGCACCCAGCACCCTGAGCAATGTGCACCCGAGTACTGACTACCCAGCACCTTGAGAATTGAGCACCGAGCACCCCGAGCACTGATCACCCAGCACCCGGAGTACTGAGCACCCAGCACGCTGAGTACTAAGCACCGAGCACCCTGAGTACTGAGCACCCAGCACCCTGAGCACTGAACACACAGCACCCTGAGTACTGAGCACCCCGAGCACTGAGCACCCAGCACCCCGAGCACTGAGCACCCAGCACCCCGAGCACTGAGCACCCAGCACCCTGAGTACTGAGCACCCAGCACCCTGAGTACTGAGCACCCAGCACCCCGAGCACTGAGTACCCAGCACCCTGAGCACTGAGCACCCAGCACCCTGAGCACTAAGCACCCAGCACCCTGAGCACTGAGCACCCAGCACCCTGAGTACTGAGCACTGAGCACCCAGCACCCCGAGCACTGAGCACCCAGCACCCTGAGTACTGAGCACTGAGCACCCAGCACCCCGAGCACTGAGCACCCAGCACCCTGAGAACTGAGCACCCAGCACCCGAGTACTGAGCACCCAGCACCCTGAGTACTGAGCACCCAGCACCCCGAGCACTGAGCACCCAGCACCCTGAGTATTGAGCACCCAGCACCCTGAGCACTGAGCACCGAGCACCCTAAGCACTGAGCACCCAGCACCCTGAGGACTGAGCACCCAGCACCCCGAGCACTGAGCACCCAGCACCCTGAGCACTGAGCACCCTGAGTACTGAGCACTGAGCACCCTGAGTACTGAGCCATGAGCACCCTGAGTACTGAGCACAAAGCACCATTAATACTGAGCACCCAGCACCCTGAGCACTGAGCACCGAGCACCCTGAGCACTGAGCACCCAGCACCCTGAGCACTGAGCACCCAGCACCCTGAGCACTGAGCACCCAGCACCCTGAGTACTGAGCACCCTGAGTACTGAGCACCCAGCACCCTGAGCACTGAGCACCCAGCACCCCGAGCACTGAGCACCCAGCACCCTGAGGACTGAGCACCCAGCACCCCGAGCACTGAGCACCCAGCACCCTGAGCACTGAGCACCCGGAGTACTGAGCACTGAGCACCCTGAGTACTGAGCAATGAGCACCCTGAGTACTGAGCACCCAGCACCCTGAGTACTGAGCACCCTGTGTACTGAGCACCCAGCACCCTGAGCACTGAGCACCCAGCACCCCGAGCACTGAGCACCCAGCACCCTGAGCACTGAGCACCCTGAGTACTGAGCACTGAGCACCCTGAGTACTGAGCACTGAGCACCCTGAGGACAGAGCACCCAGCACCCTGAGTATTGAGCACCCAGCACCCTGAGCAATGAGCACCCTGAGTTCTGAGCACCCAGCACCCTGAGCACTGAGCACCGAGCACCCTGAGTTCTAAGCACCGAGCACCCTGAGTACTGAGCACCCAGTACCCTGAGCACTGAACACACAGCACCCTGAGTACTGAGCACCCAGCACCCTGAGCACTGAGCACCCAGCACCCTGAGTACTGAGCACCCAGCACCCTGAGTACTGAGCACCCAGCACCCTGAGTACTGAGCATCCAGCACCCCGTGCACTGAGCACCCAGCGCCCTGAGTACTGAGCACTGAGCACCCAGCACCCCGAGCACTGAGCACTCAGCACCCTGTGTACTGAGCAGAGAGTACCCAGCACGCCGAGCACTGAGCACACAGCACCCTGAGCACTGAGCACTCAGCACCCCGAGCACTGAGCACACAGCACCCTGAGTACTGAGCACCCAGCACCCCGAGCACTGAGTACCCAGCACCCTGAACACTGAGCACCCAGCACCCTGAGCACTAAGCACCCAGCACCCTGAGCACTGAGCACCCAGCACCCTGAGTACTGAGCACTGAGCACCCAGCACCCCGAGCACTGAGCACCCAGCACCCTGAGTACTGCGCACTGAGCACCCAGCACCCCGAGCACTGAGCACCCAGCACCCTGAGAACTGAGCACCCAGCACCCGAGTACTGAGCACCCAGCACCCTGAGTACTGAGCACCCAGCACCCCGAGCACTGAGCACCCAGCACCCTGAGTACTGAGCACCCAGCACCCTGAGCACTGAGCACCGAGCACCCTAAGCACTGAGCACCCAGCACCCTGAGGACTGAGCACCCAGCACCCCGAGCACTGAGCACCCAGCACCCTGAGCACTGAGCACCCTGAGTACTGAGCACTGAGCACCCTGAGTACTGAGCCATGAGCACCCTGAGTACTGAGCACAAAGCACCATTAGTACTGAGCACCCAGCACCCTGAGCACTGAGCACCGAGCACCCTGAGCACTGAGCACCCAGCACCCTGAGCACTGAGCACCCAGCACCCTGAGCACTGAGCACCCAGCACCCTGAGTACTGAGCACCCTGAGTACTGAGCACCCAGCACCCTGAGCACTGAGCACCCAGCACCCCGAGCACTGAGCAAACAGCACCCTGAGGACTGAGCACCCAGCACCCCGAGCACTGAGCACCCAGCACCCTGAGCACTGAGCACCCGGAGTACTGAGCACTGAGCACCCTGAGTACTGAGCAATGAGCACCCTGAGTACTGAGCACCCAGCACCCTGAGTACTGAGCACCCTGTGTACTGAGCACCCAGCACCCAGAGCACTGAGCACCCAGCACCCCGAGCACTGAGCACCCAGCACCCTGAGCACTGAGCACCCTGAGTACTGAGCACTGAGCACCCTGAGTACTGAGCACTGAGCACCCTGAGGACAGAGCACCCAGCACCCTGAGTATTGAGCACCCAGCACCCTGAGCAATGAGCACCCTGAGTTCTGAGCACCCAGTACCCTGAGCACTGAACACACAGCACCCTGAGTACTGAGCACCCAGTACCCTGAGCACTGAACACACAGCACCCTGAGTACTGAGCACCCAGCACCCTGAGCACTGAGCACCCAGCACCCTGAGTACTAAGCACCCAGCACCCTGAGTACTGAGCACCCAGCACCCTGAGCACTGAGCACCCAGCACGCTGAGTACTGAGCACTGAGCACCCTGAGTACTGACCACCGAGCACCCTGAGCACTGAGCACCCAGCATGCTGAGTACTGAGCACTGAGCACTCTGAGTACTGAGCACCGAGCACCCGGAGTACTGAGCACCCAGCACTCTGAGCACTGAGCACCCAGCACCCTGAGCACTGAGCACCCAGCACCCCGAGCACTGAGCACCCAGCACCCTGAGCACTGAGCACCCAGCACCCCGAGCACTGAGCACTGAGCACCCTAAGTACTGAGCACTGAGCACCCTGAGTACTAAGCACCCAGCACCCTGAGTACTGAGCACCCAGCACCCTGAGTACTGAGCACCCAGCTCCCTGAGTACTGAGAATCCAGCGTACTGAGCACCGAGCACCCCGAGCACTGAGCACCCAGCACCCTGAGTACTGAGCACCGAGCACCCTGAGTACTGAGCACCCAGCACCCTGAGTAATGAGCACCCAGCGTACTGAGCACCGAGCACCCAGCACCCTGAGTACTGAGCACCCAGCACCATGAGCACTGAGCACCCAGCACCCTGAGTACTGAGCACTGAGCACCCTGAGTACTGAGCACCGAGCACCCCGAGCACTGAGCACCCAGAACCCCGAGCACGGAGCACCCAGCTATCTGAGCACCGAGCACCCAGGACCCTGAGCACTGAGCACCAAGCACCCTGAGCACTGAGCACCCAGCACCCTGAGTACTGAGCACCCAACGTACTGAGCACCGGGCACCCTGCGCACTGAGCACCCAGCACCCTGAGTACTGAGGACCCAGAACCCTGAGCAATGAGCACCCTGAGTACTGAGCACCCAGCACCTTGAGCACTGAGCACGGAGCACCCCAAGCACTGAGCACCCAGCACCCGGAGTACTGAGCACCCAGCACCCTGAGTACTAAGCACCGAGCACCCTGAGTACTGAGCACCCAGCACCCTGAGCACTGAACACACAGAACACTGAGTACTGAGCACCCCGAGCACTGAGCACCCAGCACCCTGAGTACAGAGCACCGAGCACCCCGAGCACTGAGCACCCAGCACCCCGAGCACTGAGCACCCAGCAGCCCGAGCACTGAGCACCCAGCACCCTGAATACTGAGCACCCAGCACCCTGAGTACTGAGCACCCAGCACCCCGAGCACTGAGTACCCAGCACCCTGAGCACTGAGCACCCAGGACCCTGAGCACTGAGCACCCAGCACCACGAGCACTGAGCACCCAGCACCCTGAGTACTGAGCACTGAGCACCCAGCACCCCGAGCACTGAGCACCCAGCACCCTGAGTACTGAGCACTGAGCACCTAGCACCCCGAGCACTGAGCACCCAGCACCCTGAGCACTGAGCACCCAGCACCCGAGTACTGATCACCCAGCACCCTGAGTACTGAGCACCCCGCACCCTGAGTACTGAGCACCCAGCACCCCGAGTACTGAGCACCCAGCACCCTGAGCACTGAGCACCCAGCACCCTGAGCACTGAGCACCCAGCACCCCGAGCACTGCGCACCCAGCACCCTGAGTACTGAGCACCCAGCACCTTGAGCACTGAGCACCCAGCACCCTGAGTAGTGAGCACCCAACGTACTGAGCACCGAGCACCCCGAGCACTGAGCACCCAGCACCCTGAGTACTGATCACCGAGGACCCCGAGCACTGAGCACCCATCACCCTGAGTACTGAGCTCCGAGCACCCCGAGCACTGAGCACCCAGCGCCCCGAGCACTGAGCACCCAGCGCCCCGAACACTGAGCACCCAGAACCCAGAGCACTGAGCACCCAGCACCCCGAGCACTGAGCACCCAGCACCCCGAGCAATGAGCTCCCAGCACCCTGAGTACTGAGCACCCAGCACCCCGAGTACTGACCACCCAGCAACGTGAGCACCGAGCCGCAAGCACCCCAAGCACTGAGCACACAGCACCCTGAGCACTGAGCACCCAGCACCCTGAGTACTGAGCACTGAGCACCGCGAGTACTGAGCACCCAGCACCCCGAGCACTGAGCACCGAGCATCCCGAGCACTGAGCACCCAGCACCCCGAGCACTGAGCACCCAGCACCCCGAGCACTGAGCACCCAGCACCCTGAGCACTGAGCACCCAGCACCCTGAGCACTGAGCAGCCAGCACTCTGAGCACTGAGCACCCAGCACCCTGAGTACTGAGCACCCAGAACCCTGAGCACTGAGCACCCAGCACCCTGAGTACTGAGCATCCAACACCCCAAGCACTGAGCACCCTGAGTACTGAGCACCCAGCACCCCAAGCACTGAGCACCCTGAGTACTGAGCACCCAGCACCCTGAGTAATGAGCACCCAGCACCCCGAGCACTGAGCACACAGCACCCTGAGTACTGAGCACTGAGCACCCTGAGTACTGAGCAGCCAGCACCCTGAGTACTGAGCACCCAGCGTACTGAGCACCGAGCACCCAGCACCCTGAGTACTGAGCACCCAGCACCCTGAGCACTGAGCACCCTGCACCCAGAGTACTGAGCACCGAGCACCCCGAGTACTGAGCACCCAGCACCCCGAGCACTGAGCACCCAGCACCCCGAGCACTGAGCACCCAGCACCCCGAGCACTGAGCACCCAGCACCCAGAGCACTGAGCACCCAGCACCCTGAGCACTGAGCACCCAGCACCCCAAGCACCGAGCACCCTGAGTACTAAGCACCGAGCACCCTGAGCACTGAGAACCCAGCACCCTGAGCACTGAATACCCAGCACCCTGAGCACTGAGCACCCAGCACCCTGAGCACTGAGCACCCAGCACCTCGAGCTCTGAGCACCCAGCACCCTGAGTACTGAGCACTGAGCACCCAGCACCCCGAGCACTGAGCACCTAGCACCCTGAGTACTGAGCACTGAGCACCCAGCACCCCGAGCACTGAGCACCCAGCACCCTGAGCACTGAGCACCCAGCACCCGAGTACTGATCACCCAGCACCCTGAGTACTGAGCACCCCGCACCCTGAGTACTGAGCACCCAGCACCCTGAGTACTGAGCACCCAGCACCCTGAGCACTGAGCACCCAGCACCCTGAGCACTGAGCACCCAGCACCCCAAGCACTGCGCACCCAGCACCCTGAGTACTGAGCACCCAACACCCTGAGGACTGAGCACCCAGCACCCTGAGTAGTGAGCACCCAACGTACTGAGCACCGAGCACCCCGAGCACTGAGCACCCAGCACCCTGAGTACTGAGCACCGAGCACCCCGAGCACTGAGCACTGAGCACCCCGAGTACTGAGCACCCAGCAACGTGAGCACTGAGCCGCAAGCACCCCGAGCACTGAGCACCCAGCACCCTGAGCACTGAGCACCCAGCACCCTGAGTACTGAGCACTGAGCACCCCGAGTACTGAGCACCCAGCACCCTGAGCACTGAGCACCGAGCATCCCGAGCACTGAGCACCCAGCACCCCGAGCACTGAGCACCCAGCACCCCGAGCACTGAGCACCCCACACCCTGAGCACTGAGCACCCAGCACCCTGAGCACTGAGCAGCCAGCACCCCGAGCACTGAGCACCTAGCACCCTGAGCACTGAGCACCCAGCACCCCGAGCACTGCGCACCCAGCACCCTGAGTACTGAGCACCCAGCACCTTGAGCACTGAGCACCCAGCACCCTGAGTAGTGAGCACCCAACGTACTGAGCACCGAGCACCCCGAGCACTGAGCACCCAGCACCCTGAGTACTGATCACCGAGCACCCCGAGCACTGAGCACCCATCACCCTGAGTACTGAGCTCCGAGCACCCCGAGCACTGAGCACCCAGCGCCCCGAGCACTGAGCACCCAGCGCCCCGAACACTGAGCACCCAGAACCCAGAGCACTGAGCACCCAGCACCCCGAGCACTGAGCACCCAGCACCCCGAGCAATGAGCTCCCAGCACCCTGAGTACTGAGCACCCAGCACCCCGAGTACTGACCACCCAGCAACGTGAGCACCGAGCCGCAAGCACCCCAAGCACTGAGCACACAGCACCCTGAGCACTGAGCACCCAGCACCCTGAGTACTGAGCACTGAGCACCGCGAGTACTGAGCACCCAGCACCCCGAGCACTGAGCACCGAGCATCCCGAGCACTGAGCACCCAGCACCCCGAGCACTGAGCACCCAGCACCCCGAGCACTGAGCACCCAGCACCCTGAGCACTGAGCACCCAGCACCCTGAGCACTGAGCAGCCAGCACTCTGAGCACTGAGCACCCAGCACCCTGAGTACTGAGCACCCAGAACCCTGAGCACTGAGCACCCAGCACCCTGAGTACTGAGCACCCAACACCCCAAGCACTGAGCACCCTGAGTACTGAGCACCCAGCACCCCAAGCACTGAGCACCCTGAGTACTGAGCACCCAGCACCCTGAGTAATGAGCACCCAGCACCCCGAGCACTGAGCACACAGCACCCTGAGTACTGAGCACTGAGCACCCTGAGTACTGAGCAGCCAGCACCCTGAGTACTGAGCACCCAGCGTACTGAGCACCGAGCACCCAGCACCCTGAGTACTGAGCACCCAGCACCCTGAGCACTGAGCACCCTGCACCCTGAGTACTGAGCACCGAGCACCCCGAGTACTGAGCACCCAGCACCCCGAGCACTGAGCACCCAGCACCCCGAGCACTGAGCACCCAGCACCCCGAGCACTGAGCACCCAGCACCCAGAGCACTGAGCACCCAGCACCCTGAGCACTGAGCACCCAGCACCCCAAGCACCGAGCACCCTGAGTACTAAGCACCGAGCACCCTGAGCACTGAGAACCCAGCACCCTGAGCACTGAATACCCAGCACCCTGAGCACTGAGCACCCAGCACCCTGAGCACTGAGCACCCAGCACCTCGAGCTCTGAGCACCCAGCACCCTGAGTACTGAGCACTGAGCACCCAGCACCCCGAGCACTGAGCACCTAGCACCCTGAGTACTGAGCACTGAGCACCCAGCACCCCGAGCACTGAGCACCCAGCACCCTGAGCACTGAGCACCCAGCACCCGAGTACTGATCACCCAGCACCCTGAGTACTGAGCACCCCGAGTACTGAGCACCCAGCAACGTGAGCACTGAGCCGCAAGCACCCCGAGCACTGAGCACCCAGCACCCTGAGCAATGAGCACCCTGAGTTCTGAGCACCCAGTACCCTGAGCACTGAACACACAGCACCCTGAGTACTGAGCACCCAGTACCCTGAGCACTGAACACACAGCACCCTGAGTACTGAGCACCCAGCACCCTGAGCACTGAGCACCCAGCACCCTGAGTACTAAGCACCCAGCACCCTGAGTACTGAGCACCCAGCACCCTGAGCACTGAGCACCCAGCACGCTGAGTACTGAGCACTGAGCACCCTGAGTACTGACCACCGAGCACCCTGAGCACTGAGCACCCAGCATGCTGAGTACTGAGCACTGAGCACTCTGAGTACTGAGCACCGAGCACCCGGAGTACTGAGCACCCAGCACTCTGAGCACTGAGCACCCAGCACCCTGAGCACTGAGCACCCAGCACCCCGAGCACTGAGCACCCAGCACCCTGAGCACTGAGCACCCAGCACCCCGAGCACTGAGCACTGAGCACCCTAAGTACTGAGCACTGAGCACCCTGAGTACTAAGCACCCAGCACCCTGAGTACTGAGCACCCAGCACCCTGAGTACTGAGCACCCAGCTCCCTGAGTACTGAGAATCCAGCGTACTGAGCACCGAGCACCCCGAGCACTGAGCACCCAGCACCCTGAGTACTGAGCACCGAGCACCCTGAGTACTGAGCACCCAGCACCCTGAGTAATGAGCACCCAGCGTACTGAGCACCGAGCACCCAGCACCCTGAGTACTGAGCACCCAGCACCATGAGCACTGAGCACCCAGCACCCTGAGTACTGAGCACTGAGCACCCTGAGTACTGAGCACCGAGCACCCCGAGCACTGAGCACCCAGAACCCCGAGCACGGAGCACCCAGCTATCTGAGCACCGAGCACCCAGGACCCTGAGCACTGAGCACCAAGCACCCTGAGCACTGAGCACCCAGCACCCTGAGTACTGAGCACCCAACGTACTGAGCACCGGGCACCCTGCGCACTGAGCACCCAGCACCCTGAGTACTGAGGACCCAGAACCCTGAGCAATGAGCACCCTGAGTACTGAGCACCCAGCACCTTGAGCACTGAGCACGGAGCACCCCAAGCACTGAGCACCCAGCACCCGGAGTACTGAGCACCCAGCACCCTGAGTACTAAGCACCGAGCACCCTGAGTACTGAGCACCCAGCACCCTGAGCACTGAACACACAGAACACTGAGTACTGAGCACCCCGAGCACTGAGCACCCAGGACCCTGAGCACTGAGCACCCAGCACCACGAGCACTGAGCACCCAGCACCCTGAGTACTGAGCACTGAGCACCCAGCACCCCGAGCACTGAGCACCCAGCACCCTGAGTACTGAGCACTGAGCACCTAGCACCCCGAGCACTGAGCACCCAGCACCCTGAGCACTGAGCACCCAGCACCCGAGTACTGATCACCCAGCACCCTGAGTACTGAGCACCCCGCACCCTGAGTACTGAGCACCCAGCACCCCGAGTACTGAGCACCCAGCACCCTGAGCACTGAGCACCCAGCACCCTGAGCACTGAGCACCCAGCACCCCGAGCACTGCGCACCCAGCACCCTGAGTACTGAGCACCCAGCACCTTGAGCACTGAGCACCCAGCACCCTGAGTAGTGAGCACCCAACGTACTGAGCACCGAGCACCCCGAGCACTGAGCACCCAGCACCCTGAGTACTGATCACCGAGGACCCCGAGCACTGAGCACCCATCACCCTGAGTACTGAGCTCCGAGCACCCCGAGCACTGAGCACCCAGCGCCCCGAGCACTGAGCACCCAGCGCCCCGAACACTGAGCACCCAGAACCCAGAGCACTGAGCACCCAGCACCCCGAGCACTGAGCACCCAGCACCCCGAGCAATGAGCTCCCAGCACCCTGAGTACTGAGCACCCAGCACCCCGAGTACTGACCACCCAGCAACGTGAGCACCGAGCCGCAAGCACCCCAAGCACTGAGCACACAGCACCCTGAGCACTGAGCACCCAGCACCCTGAGTACTGAGCACTGAGCACCGCGAGTACTGAGCACCCAGCACCCCGAGCACTGAGCACCGAGCATCCCGAGCACTGAGCACCCAGCACCCCGAGCACTGAGCACCCAGCACCCCGAGCACTGAGCACCCAGCACCCTGAGCACTGAGCACCCAGCACCCTGAGCACTGAGCAGCCAGCACTCTGAGCACTGAGCACCCAGCACCCTGAGTACTGAGCACCCAGAACCCTGAGCACTGAGCACCCAGCACCCTGAGTACTGAGCACCCAACACCCCAAGCACTGAGCACCCTGAGTACTGAGCACCCAGCACCCCAAGCACTGAGCACCCTGAGTACTGAGCACCCAGCACCCTGAGTAATGAGCACCCAGCACCCCGAGCACTGAGCACACAGCACCCTGAGTACTGAGCACTGAGCACCCTGAGTACTGAGCAGCCAGCACCCTGAGTACTGAGCACCCAGCGTACTGAGCACCGAGCACCCAGCACACTGAGTAATGAGCACCCAGCACCCTGAGCACTGAGCACCCTGCACCCAGAGTACTGAGCACCGAGCACCCCGAGTACTGAGCACCCAGCACCCCGAGCACTGAGCACCCAGCACCCCGAGCACTGAGCACCCAGCACCCCGAGCACTGAGCACCCAGCACCCAGAGCACTGAGCACCCAGCACCCTGAGCACTGAGCACCCAGCACCCCAAGCACCGAGCACCCTGAGTACTAAGCACCGAGCACCCTGAGCACTGAGAACCCAGCACCCTGAGCACTGAATACCCAGCACCCTGAGCACTGAGCACCCAGCACCCTGAGCACTGAGCACCCAGCACCTCGAGCTCTGAGCACCCAGCACCCTGAGTACTGAGCACTGAGCACCCAGCACCCCGAGCACTGAGCACCTAGCACCCTGAGTACTGAGCACTGAGCACCCAGCACCCCGAGCACTGAGCACCCAGCACCCTGAGCACTGAGCACCCAGCACCCGAGTACTGATCACCCAGCACCCTGAGTACTGAGCACCCCGCACCCTGAGTACTGAGCACCCAGCACCCTGAGTACTGAGCACCCAGCACCCTGAGCACTGAGCACCCAGCACCCTGAGCACTGAGCACCCAGCACCCCAAGCACTGCGCACCCAGCACCCTGAGTACTGAGCACCCAACACCCTGAGGACTGAGCACCCAGCACCCTGAGTAGTGAGCACCCAACGTACTGAGCACCGAGCACCCCGAGCACTGAGCACCCAGCACCCTGAGTACTGAGCACCGAGCACCCCGAGCACTGAGCACTGAGCACCCCGAGTACTGAGCACCCAGCAACGTGAGCACTGAGCCGCAAGCACCCCGAGCACTGAGCACCCAGCACCCTGAGCACTGAGCACCCAGCACCCTGAGTACTGAGCACTGAGCACACCGAGTACTGAGCACCCAGCACCCTGAGCACTGAGCACCGAGCATCCCGAGCACTGAGCACCCAGCACCCCGAGCACTGAGCACCCAGCACCCCGAGCACTGAGCACCCCACACCCTGAGCACTGAGCACCCAGCACCCTGAGCACTGAGCAGCCAGCACCCCGAGCACTGAGCACCTAGCACCCTGAGCACTGAGCACCCAGCACCCCGAGCACTGCGCACCCAGCACCCTGAGTACTGAGCACCCAGCACCTTGAGCACTGAGCACCCAGCACCCTGAGTAGTGAGCACCCAACGTACTGAGCACCGAGCACCCCGAGCACTGAGCACCCAGCACCCTGAGTACTGATCACCGAGCACCCCGAGCACTGAGCACCCATCACCCTGAGTACTGAGCTCCGAGCACCCCGAGCACTGAGCACCCAGCGCCCTGAGCACTGAGCACCCAGCGCCCCGAACACTGAGCACCCAGAACCCAGAGCACTGAGCACCCAGCACCCCGAGCACTGAGCACCCAGCACCCCGAGCAATGAGCTCCCAGCACCCTGAGTACTGAGCACCCAGCACCCCGAGTACTGACCACCCAGCAACGTGAGCACCGAGCCGCAAGCACCCCAAGCACTGAGCACACAGCACCCTGAGCACTGAGCACCCAGCACCCTGAGTACTGAGCACTGAGCACCGCGAGTACTGAGCACCCAGCACCCCGAGCACTGAGCACCGAGCATCCCGAGCACTGAGCACCCAGCACCCCGAGCACTGAGCACCCAGCACCCCGAGCACTGAGCACCCAGCACCCTGAGCACTGAGCACCCAGCACCCTGAGCACTGAGCAGCCAGCACTCTGAGCACTGAGCACCCAGCACCCTGAGTACTGAGCACCCAGAACCCTGAGCACTGAGCACCCAGCACCCTGAGTACTGAGCACCCAACACCCCAAGCACTGAGCACCCTGAGTACTGAGCACCCAGCACCCCAAGCACTGAGCACCCTGAGTACTGAGCACCCAGCACCCTGAGTAATGAGCACCCAGCACCCCGAGCACTGAGCACACAGCACCCTGAGTACTGAGCACTGAGCACCCTGAGTACTGAGCAGCCAGCACCCTGAGTACTGAGCACCCAGCGTACTGAGCACCGAGCACCCAGCACCCTGAGTACTGAGCACCCAGCACCCTGAGCACTGAGCACCCTGCACCCTGAGTACTGAGCACCGAGCACCCCGAGTACTGAGCACCCAGCACCCCGAGCACTGAGCACCCAGCACCCCGAGCACTGAGCACCCAGCACCCCGAGCACTGAGCACCCAGCACCCAGAGCACTGAGCACCCAGCACCCTGAGCACTGAGCACCCAGCACCCCAAGCACCGAGCACCCTGAGTACTAAGCACCGAGCACCCTGAGCACTGAGAACCCAGCACCCTGAGCACTGAATACCCAGCACCCTGAGCACTGAGCACCCAGCACCCTGAGCACTGAGCACCCAGCACCTCGAGCTCTGAGCACCCAGCACCCTGAGTACTGAGCACTGAGCACCCAGCACCCCGAGCACTGAGCACCTAGCACCCTGAGTACTGAGCACTGAGCACCCAGCACCCCGAGCACTGAGCACCCAGCACCCTGAGCACTGAGCACCCAGCACCCGAGTACTGATCACCCAGCACCCTGAGTACTGAGCACCCCGCACCCTGAGTACTGAGCACCCAGCACCCTGAGTACTGAGCACCCAGCACCCTGAGCACTGAGCACCCAGCACCCTGAGCACTGAGCACCCAGCACCCCAAGCACTGCGCACCCAGCACCCTGAGTACTGAGCACCCAACACCCTGAGGACTGAGCACCCAGCACCCTGAGTAGTGAGCACCCAACGTACTGAGCACCGAGCACCCCGAGCACTGAGCACCCAGCACCCTGAGTACTGAGCACCGAGCACCCCGAGCACTGAGCACTGAGCACCCCGAGTACTGAGCACCCAGCAACGTGAGCACTGAGCCGCAAGCACCCCGAGCACTGAGCACCCAGCACCCTGAGCACTGAGCACCCAGCACCCTGAGTACTGAGCACTGAGCACCCCGAGTACTGAGCACCCAGCACCCTGAGCACTGAGCACCGAGCATCCCGAGCACTGAGCACCCAGCACCCCGAGCACTGAGCACCCAGCACCCCGAGCACTGAGCACCCCACACCCTGAGCACTGAGCACCCAGCACCCTGAGCACTGAGCAGCCAGCACCCCGAGCACTGAGCACCTAGCACCCTGAGCACTGAGCACCCAGCACCCCGAGCACTGCGCACCCAGCACCCTGAGTACTGAGCACCCAGCACCTTGAGCACTGAGCACCCAGCACCCTGAGTAGTGAGCACCCAACGTACTGAGCACCGAGCACCCCGAGCACTGAGCACCCAGCACCCTGAGTACTGATCACCGAGCACCCCGAGCACTGAGCACCCATCACCCTGAGTACTGAGCTCCGAGCACCCCGAGCACTGAGCACCCAGCGCCCCGAGCACTGAGCACCCAGCGCCCCGAACACTGAGCACCCAGAACCCAGAGCACTGAGCACCCAGCACCCCGAGCACTGAGCACCCAGCACCCGGAGCAATGAGCTCCCAGCACCCTGAGTACTGAGCACCCAGCACCCCGAGTACTGACCACCCAGCAACGTGAGCACCGAGCCGCAAGCACCCCAAGCACTGAGCACACAGCACCCTGAGCACTGAGCACCCAGCACCCTGAGTACTGAGCACTGAGCACCGCGAGTACTGAGCACCCAGCACCCCGAGCACTGAGCACCGAGCATCCCGAGCACTGAGCACCCAGCACCCCGAGCACTGAGCACCCAGCACCCCGAGCACTGAGCACCCAGCACCCTGAGCACTGAGCACCCAGCACCCTGAGCACTGAGCAGCCAGCACTCTGAGCACTGAGCACCCAGCACCCTGAGTACTGAGCACCCAGAACCCTGAGCACTGAGCACCCAGCACCCTGAGTACTGAGCACCCAACACCCCAAGCACTGAGCACCCTGAGTACTGAGCACCCAGCACCCCAAGCACTGAGCACCCTGAGTACTGAGCACCCAGCACCCTGAGTAATGAGCACCCAGCACCCCGAGCACTGAGCACACAGCACCCTGAGTACTGAGCACTGAGCACCCTGAGTACTGAGCAGCCAGCACCCTGAGTACTGAGCACCCAGCGTACTGAGCACCGAGCACCCAGCACCCTGAGTACTGAGCACCCAGCACCCTGAGCACTGAGCACCCTGCACCCTGAGTACTGAGCACCGAGCACCCCGAGTACTGAGCACCCAGCACCCCGAGCACTGAGCACCCAGCACCCCGAGCACTGAGCACCCAGCACCCCGAGCACTGAGCACCCAGCACCCAGAGCACTGAGCACCCAGCACCCTGAGCACTGAGCACCCAGCACCCCAAGCACCGAGCACCCTGAGTACTAAGCACCGAGCACCCTGAGCACTGAGAACCCAGCACCCTGAGCACTGAATACCCAGCACCCTGAGCACTGAGCACCCAGCACCCTGAGCACTGAGCACCCAGCACCTCGAGCTCTGAGCACCCAGCACCCTGAGTACTGAGCACTGAGCACCCAGCACCCCGAGCACTGAGCACCTAGCACCCTGAGTACTGAGCACTGAGCACCCAGCACCCCGAGCACTGAGCACCCAGCACCCTGAGCACTGAGCACCCAGCACCCGAGTACTGATCACCCAGCACCCTGAGTACTGAGCACCCCGCACCCTGAGTACTGAGCACCCAGCACCCTGAGTACTGAGCACCCAGCACCCTGAGCACTGAGCACCCAGCACCCTGAGCACTGAGCACCCAGCACCCCAAGCACTGCGCACCCAGCACCCTGAGTACTGAGCACCCAACACCCTGAGGACTGAGCACCCAGCACCCTGAGTAGTGAGCACCCAACGTACTGAGCACCGAGCACCCCGAGCACTGAGCACCCAGCACCCTGAGTACTGAGCACCGAGCACCCCGAGCACTGAGCACTGAGCACCCCGAGTACTGAGCACCCAGCAACGTGAGCACTGAGCCGCAAGCACCCCGAGCACTGAGCACCCAGCACCCTGAGCACTGAGCACCCAGCACCCTGAGTACTGAGCACTGAGCACCCCGAGTACTGAGCACCCAGCACCCTGAGCACTGAGCACCGAGCATCCCGAGCACTGAGCACCCAGCACCCCGAGCACTGAGCACCCAGCACCCCGAGCACTGAGCACCCCACACCCTGAGCACTGAGCACCCAGCACCCTGAGCACTGAGCAGCCAGCACCCCGAGCACTGAGCACCTAGCACCCTGAGCACTGAGCACCCAGCACCCCGAGCACTGCGCACCCAGCACCCTGAGTACTGAGCACCCAGCACCTTGAGCACTGAGCACCCAGCACCCTGAGTAGTGAGCACCCAACGTACTGAGCACCGAGCACCCCGAGCACTGAGCACCCAGCACCCTGAGTACTGATCACCGAGCACCCCGAGCACTGAGCACCCATCACCCTGAGTACTGAGCTCCGAGCACCCCGAGCACTGAGCACCCAGCGCCCCGAGCACTGAGCACCCAGCGCCCCGAACACTGAGCACCCAGAACCCAGAGCACTGAGCACCCAGCACCCCGAGCACTGAGCACCCAGCACCCCGAGCAATGAGCTCCCAGCACCCTGAGTACTGAGCACCCAGCACCCCGAGTACTGACCACCCAGCAACGTGAGCACCGAGCCGCAAGCACCCCAAGCACTGAGCACACAGCACCCTGAGCACTGAGCACCCAGCACCCTGAGTACTGAGCACTGAGCACCGCGAGTACTGAGCACCCAGCACCCCGAGCACTGAGCACCGAGCATCCCGAGCACTGAGCACCCAGCACCCCGAGCACTGAGCACCCAGCACCCCGAGCACTGAGCACCCAGCACCCTGAGCACTGAGCACCCAGCACCCTGAGCACTGAGCAGCCAGCACTCTGAGCACTGAGCACCCAGCACCCTGAGTACTGAGCACCCAGAACCCTGAGCACTGAGCACCCAGCACCCTGAGTACTGAGCACCCAACACCCCAAGCACTGAGCACCCTGAGTACTGAGCACCCAGCACCCCAAGCACTGAGCACCCTGAGTACTGAGCACCCAGCACCCTGAGTAATGAGCACCCAGCACCCCGAGCACTGAGCACACAGCACCCTGAGTACTGAGCACTGAGCACCCTGAGTACTGAGCAGCCAGCACCCTGAGTACTGAGCACCCAGCGTACTGAGCACCGAGCACCCAGCACCCTGAGTACTGAGCACCCAGCACCCTGAGCACTGAGCACCCTGCACCCTGAGTACTGAGCACCGAGCACCCCGAGTACTGAGCACCCAGCACCCCGAGCACTGAGCACCCAGCACCCCGAGCACTGAGCACCCAGCACCCCGAGCACTGAGCACCCAGCACCCAGAGCACTGAGCACCCAGCACCCTGAGCACTGAGCACCCAGCACCCCAAGCACCGAGCACCCTGAGTACTAAGCACCGAGCACCCTGAGCACTGAGAACCCAGCACCCTGAGCACTGAATACCCAGCACCCTGAGCACTGAGCACCCAGCACCCTGAGCACTGAGCACCCAGCACCTCGAGCTCTGAGCACCCAGCACCCTGAGTACTGAGCACTGAGCACCCAGCACCCCGAGCACTGAGCAACTAGCACCCTGAGTACTGAGCACTGAGCACCCAGCACCCCGAGCACTGAGCACCCAGCACCCTGAGCACTGAGCACCCAGCACCCGAGTACTGATCACCCAGCACCCTGAGTACTGAGCACCCCGCACCCTGAGTACTGAGCACCCAGCACCCTGAGTACTGAGCACCCAGCACCCTGAGCACTGAGCACCCAGCACCCTGAGCACTGAGCACCCAGCACCCCAAGCACTGCGCACCCAGCACCCTGAGTACTGAGCACCCAACACCCTGAGGACTGAGCACCCAGCACCCTGAGTAGTGAGCACCCAACGTACTGAGCACCGAGCACCCCGAGCACTGAGCACCCAGCACCCGGAGTACTGAGCACCGAGCACCCCGAGCACTGAGCACTGAGCACCCCGAGTACTGAGCACCCAGCAACGTGAGCACTGAGCCGCAAGCACCCCGAGCACTGAGCACCCAGCACCCTGAGCACTGAGCACCCAGCACCCTGAGTAATGAGCACTGAGCACCCCGAGTACTGAGCACCCAGCACCCTGAGCACTGAGCACCGAGCATCCCGAGCACTGAGCACCCAGCACCCCGAGCACTGAGCACCCAGCACCCCGAGCACTGAGCACCCCACACCCTGAGCACTGAGCACCCAGCACCCTGAGCACTGAGCAGCCAGCACCCCGAGCACTGAGCACCTAGCACCCCGAGCACTGAGCACTGAGCACCCCGAGTACTGAGCACCCAGCACCCTGAGCACTGAGCACCGAGCACCCTGAGCACTGAGCACCCAGCACCCTGAGGACTGAGCACCCAGCACCCCGAGCACTGAGCACCCAGCACCCTGAGCACTGAGCACCCTGAGTACTGAGCACTGAGCACCCTGAGTACTGAGCCATGAGCACCCTGAGTACTGAGCACAAAGCACCATTAGTACTGAGCACCCAGCACCCTGAGCACTGAGCACCGAGCACCCTGAGCACTGAGCACCCAGGACCCTGAGCACTGAGCACCCAGCACCCTGACCACTGAGCACCCAGCACCCTGAGTACTGAGCACCCTGAGTACTGAGCACCCAGCACCCTGAGCACTGAGCACCCAGCACCCCGAGCACTGAGCACCCAGCACCCTGAGGACTGAGCACCCAGCACCCCGAGCACTGAGCACCCAGCACCCTGAGCACTGAGCACCCTGAGTACTGAGCACTGAGCACCGAGCACCCCGAGCACTGAGCACCCAGCACCCCGAGCACTGAGCACCCAGCACCAAGTGCACTGAGCACCCAGCACCCTGAGCACTGAGCACCCAGCACCCCGAGCACTGAGCACCCAGCACCCCGAGCACTGAGCACCCAGAACCCCGTGCACTGAGCACCCAGCACCCCGAGCACTGAGCACCCAGCACCCTGAGCACTGAGCACCCAGCACCCTGAGCACTGAGCACACAGCACCCTGAGTACTGGGCACCCAACAGCCCAAGCACTGAGCACCCGAGCACCCTGAGTACTGAGCACCCAGCACTCTGAGCACTGAGCACCCAGCACCCTGAGCACTGAGCACCCAGCACCCCGAGCACTGAGGACCCAGCACCCTGAGCACTGAGGACCCAGCACCCCGAGCACTGAGCACTGAGCACCCTGCGTACTGAGCACCGAGCACCCTGAGTACTGAGCACCCAGCACCCTGAGTACTGAGCACCCAGCACCCTGAGTACTGAGCACCCAGCACCCTGAGTACTGAGCACCCAGCGTACTGAGCACCGAGCACCCTGAGCACTGAGCACCCAGCACCCTGATTACTGAGCACCCAGCACCCTGAGTACTGAGCACCCAGCACCCTGAGTACTGAGCACCCAGCGTACTGAGCACCGAGCACCCTGAGCACTGAGCACCCAGCACCCTGAGTACTGAGCACCCAGCACCCCGAGCACTGAGCACCCAGCACCCTGAGCACTGTGCAACCAGCACCCTGAGCACTGAGCACCCAGCACCCTGAGCACTGAGCACCCAGCACCCTGAGTACTGAGCACCCAACGTACTGATCACCGAGCACCCTGAGCACTGAGCACCCAGCACCCTGAGTACTGAGCACCCAGCACCCTGAGCAATGTGCACCCGAGTACTGACTACCCAGCACCTTGAGCACTGAGCACCGAGCACCCTGAGCACTGATCACCCAGCACCCGGAGTACTGAGCACCCAGCACCCTGAGTACTAAGCTCCGAGCACCCTGAGTACTGAGCACCCAGCACCCTGAGCACTGAACACACAGCACCCTGAGTACTGAGCACCCCGAGCACTGAGCACCCAGCACACCGAGCACTGAGCACCCAGCACCCCGAGCACTGAGCACCCAGCACCCTGAGTACTGAGCACCCAGCACCCTGAGTACTGAGCACCCAGCACCGCGAGCACTGAGTACCCAGCACCCTGAGCACTGAGCACCCAGCACCCTGAGCACTAAGCACCCAGCACCCTGAGCACTGAGCACCCAGCACCCTGAGTACTGAGTACTGAGCACCCAGCACCCCGAGCACTGAGCACCCAGAACCCTGAGTACTGAGCACTGAGCACCCAGCACCCCGAGCACTGAGCACCCAGCACCCTGAGAACTGAGCACCCAGCACCCGAGGACTGAGCACCCAGCACCCTGAGTACTGAGCACCCAGCACCCCGAGCACTGAGCACCCAGCACCCTGAGTACTGAGCACCCAGCACCCTGAGGACTGAGAACCCAGCACCCCAAGCACTGAGCACCCAGCACCCTGAGCACTGAGCACCCTGAGTACTGAGCACTGAGCACCCTGAGTACTGAGCCATGAGCACCCTGAGTACTGAGCACAAAGCACCATTAGTACTGAGCACCCAGCACCCTGAGCACTGAGCACCGAGCACCCTGAGCACTGAGCACCCAGCACCCTGAGCACTGAGCACCCAGCACCCTGAGCACTGAGCACCCAGCACCCTGAGTACTGAGCACCCTGAGTACTGAGCACACAGCACGCTGAGCACTGAGCACCCAGCACCCGAGCACTGAGCACCCAGCACCCTGAGGACTGAGCACCCAGCACCCCGAGCACTGAGCACCCAGCACCCTGAGCACTGAGCAACCTGAGTACTGAGCACTGAGCACCGAGCACCCCGAGCACTGAGCACCCAGCACCCCGAGCACTGAACACCCAGCACCAAGAGCACTGAGCACCCAGCACCCTGAGCACTGAGCACCCAGCACCCTGAGCACTGAGCACCCAGCACCCCGAGCACTGAGCACCCAGCACCCCGTGCACTGAGCACCCAGCACCCCGAGCACTGAGCACCCAGCACCCTGAGTACTGAGCACCCAACGTACTGAGCACCGGGCACCCTGAGCACTGAGCACCCAGCACCCTGAGTACTGAGGACCCTGAACCCTGAGCAATGAGCACCCTGAGTACTGAGGACCCAGCACCTTGAGCACTGAGCACGGAGCACCCCAAGCACTGAGCACCCAGCACCCGGAGTACTGAGCACCCAGCACCCTGAGTACTAAGCACCGAGCACCCTGAGTACTGAGCACCCAGCACCCTGATCACTGAACACACAGAACCCTGAGTACTGAGCACCCCGAGCACTGAGCACCCAGCACCCTGAGTACAGAGCACCGAGCACCCCGAGCACTGAGCACCCAGCACCCCGAGCACTGAGCACCCAGCAGCCCGAGCACTGAGCACCCAGCACCCTGAGTACTGAGCACCCAGCACCCTGAGTACTGAGCACCCAGCACCCCGAGCACTGAGTACCCAGCACAGTGAGCACTGAGCACCCAGGACCCTGAGCACTGAGCACCCAGCACCCCGAGCACTGAGCACCCAGCACCCTGAGTACTGAGCACTGAGCACCCAGCACCCCGAGCACTGAGCACCCAGCACCCTGAGTACTGAGCACTGAGCACCTAGCACCCCGAGCACTGATCACCCAGCACCCTGAGCACTGAGCACCCAGCACCCGAGTACTGATCACCCAGCACCCTGAGTACTGAGCACCCCGCACCCTGAGTACTGAGCACCCAGCACCCCGAGTACTGAGCACCCAGCACCCTGAGCACTGAGCACCCAGCACCCTGAGCACTGAGCACCCAGCACCCCGAGCAATGCGCACCCAGCACCCTGAGTACTGAGCACCCAGCACCTTGAGCACTGAGCACCCAGCACCCTGAGTAGTGAGCACCCAACGTACTGAGCACCGAGCACCCCGAGCACTGAGCACCCAGCACCCTGAGTACTGAGCACCGAGCACCCCGAGCACTGAGCACCCATCACCCTGAGTACTGAGCTCCGAGCACCCCGAGCACTGAGCACACAGCGCCCCGAGCACTGAGCACCCAGCGCCCCGAACACTGAGCACCCAGAACCCAGAGCACTGAGCACCCAGCACCCCGAGCACTGAGCACCCAGCACCCCGAGCAATGAGCTCCCAGCACCCTGAGTACTGAGCACCCAGCACCCCGAGTACTGACCACCCAGCAACGTGAGCACCGAGCCGCAAGCACCCCAAGCACTGAGCACACAGCACCCTGAGCACTGAGCACCCAGTACCCTGAGTACTGAGCACTGAGCACCGCGAGTACTGAGCACCCAGCACCCCGAGCACTGAGCACCGAGCATCCCGAGCACTGAGCACCCAGCACCCCGAGCACTGAGCACCCAGCACCCCGAGCACTGAGCACCCAGCACCCTGAGCACTGAGCACCCAGCACCCTGAGCACTGAGCAGCCAGCACTCTGAGCACTGAGCACCCAGCACCCTGAGTACTGAGCACCCAGAACCCTGAGCACTGAGCACCCAGCACCCTGAGTACTGAGCACCCAACACCCCAAGCACTGAGCACCCTGAGTACTGAGCACCCAGCACCCCAAGCACTGAGCACCCTGAGTACTGAGCACCCAGCACCCTGAGTAATGAGCACCCAGCACCCCGTGCACTGAGCACCCAGCACCCCGAGCACTGAGCACCCAGCACCCTGAGCACTGAGCACCCAGCACCCCGAGCACTGAGCACCCAGAACCCCGTGCACTGAACACCCAGCACCCCGAGCACTGAGCACCCAGCACCCTGAGCACTGAGCACCCAGCACCCTGAGCACTGAGCACACAGCACCCTGAGTACTGGGCACCCAACAGCCCAAGCACTGAGCACCCGAGCACCCTGAGTACTGAGCGCCCAGCACTCTGAGCACTGAGCACCCAGCACCCTGAGCACTGAGCACCCAGCACCCCGAGCACTGAGGACCCAGCACCCTGAGCACTGAGGACCCAGCACCCCGAGCACTGAGCACTGAGCACCCTGCGTACTGAGCACCGAGCACCCTGAGTACTGAGCACCCAGCACCCTGAGTACTGAGCACCCAGCACCCTGAGTACTGAGCACCCAGCACCCTGAGTACTGAGCACCCAGCGTACTTAGCACCGAGCACCCTGAGCACTGAGCACCCAGCACCCTGAGTACTGAGCACCCAGCACCCTGAGTACTGAGCACCCAGCACCCTGAGTACTGAGCACCCAGCGTACTGAGCACCGAGCACCCTGAGCACTGAGCACCCAGCACCCTGAGTACTGAGCACCCAGCACCCCGAGCACTGAGCACCCAGCACCCTGAGCACTGTGCAACCAGCACCCTGAGCACTGAGCACCCAGCACCCTGAGCACTGAGCACCCAGCACCCTGAGTACTGAGCACCCAACGTACTGATCACCGAGCACCCTGAGCACTGAGCACCCAGCACCCTGAGCAATGTGCACCCGAGTACTGACTACCCAGCACCTTGAGCACTGAGCACCGAGCACCCTGAGCACTGATCACCCAGCACCCGGAGTACTGAGCACCCAGCACCCTGAGTACTAAGCTCCGAGCACCCTGAGTACTGAGCACCCAGCACCCTGAGCACTGAACACACAGCACCCTGAGTACTGAGCACCCCGAGCACTGAGCACCCAGCACACCGAGCACTGAGCACCCAGCACCCCGAGCACTGAGCACCCAGCACCCTGAGTACTGAGCACCCAGCACCCTGAGTACTGAGCACCCAGCACCGCGAGCACTGAGTACCCAGCACCCTGAGCACTGAGCACCCAGCACCCTGAGAACTAAGCACCCAGCACCCTGAGCACTGAGCACCCAGCACCCTGAGTACTGAGTACTGAGCACCCAGCACCCCGAGCACTGAGCACCCAGAACCCTGAGTACTGAGCACTGAGCACCCAGCACCCCGAGCACTGAGCACCCAGCACCCTGAGAACTGAGCACCCAGCACCCGAGGACTGAGCACCCAGCACCCTGAGTACTGAGCACCCAGCACCCCGAGCACTGAGCACCCAGCACCCTGAGTACTGAGCACCCAGCACCCTGAGGACTGAGCACCCAGCACCCCAAGCACTGAGCACCCAGCACTCTGAGCACTGAGCACCCTGAGTACTGAGCACTGAGCACCCTGAGTACTGAGCCATGAGCACCCTGAGTACTGAGCACAAAGCACCATTAGTACTGAGCACCCAGCACCCTGAGCACTGAGCACCGAGCACCCTGCGCACTGAGCACCCAGCACCCTGAGCACTGAGCACCCAGCACCCTGAGCACTGAGCACCCAGCACCCTGAGTACTGAGCACCCTGAGTACTGAGCACACAGCACGCTGAGCACTGAGCACCCAGCACCCGAGCACTGAGCACCCAGCACCCTGAGGACTGAGCACCCAGCACCCCGAGCACTGAGCACCCAGCACCCTGAGCACTGAGCAACCTGAGTACTGAGCACTGAGCACCGAGCACCCCGAGCACTGAGCACCCAGCACCCCGAGCACTGAACACCCAGCACCAAGAGCACTGAGCACCCAGCACCCTGAGCACTGAGCACCCAGCACCCTGAGCACTGAGCACCCAGCACCCCGAGCACTGAGCACCCAGCACCCCGTGCACTGAGCACCCAGCACCCCGAGCACTGAGCACCCAGCACCCTGAGTACTGAGCACCCAACGTACTGAGCACCGGGCACCCTGAGCACTGAGCACCCAGCACCCTGAGTACTGAGGACCCAGAACCCTGAGCAATGAGCACCCTGAGTACTGAGGACCCAGCACCTTGAGCACTGAGCACGGAGCACCCCAAGCACTGAGCACCCAGCACCCGGAGTACTGAGCACCCAGCACCCTGAGTACTAAGCACCGAGCACCCTGAGTACTGAGCACCCAGCACCCTGATCACTGAACACACAGAACCCTGAGTACTGAGCACCCCGAGCACTGAGCACCCAGCACCCTGAGTACAGAGCACCGAGCACCCCGAGCACTGAGCACCCAGCACCCCGAGCACTGAGCACCCAGCAGCCCGAGCACTGAGCACCCAGCACCCTGAGTACTGAGCACCCAGCACCCTGAGTACTGAGCACCCAGCACCCCGAGCACTGAGTACCCAGCACAGTGAGCACTGAGCACCCAGGACCCTGAGCACTGAGCACCCAGCACCCCGAGCACTGAGCACCCAGCACCCTGAGTACTGAGCACTGAGCACCCAGCACCCCGAGCACTGAGCACCCAGCACCCTGAGTACTGAGCACTGAGCACCTAGCACCCCGAGCACTGAGCACCCAGCACCCTGAGCACTGAGCACCCAGCACCCGAGTACTGATCACCCAGCACCCTGAGTACTGAGCACCCCGCACCCTGAGTACTGAGCACCCAGCACCCCGAGTACTGAGCACCCAGCACCCTGAGCACTGAGCACCCAGCACCCTGAGCACTGAGCACCCAGCACCCCGAGCAATGCGCACCCAGCACCCTGAGTACTGAGCACCCAGCACCTTGAGCACTGAGCACCCAGCACCCTGAGTAGTGAGCACCCAACGTACTGAGCACCGAGCACCCCGAGCACTGAGCACCCAGCACCCTGAGTACTGAGCACCGAGCACCCCGAGCACTGAGCACCCATCACCCTGAGTACTGAGCTCCGAGCACCCCGAGCACTGAGCACACAGCGCCCCGAGCACTGAGCACCCAGCGCCCCGAACACTGAGCACCCAGAACCCAGAGCACTGAGCACCCAGCACCCCGAGCACTGAGCACCCAGCACCCCGAGCAATGAGCTCCCAGCACCCTGAGTACTGAGCACCCAGCACCCCGAGTACTGACCACCCAGCAACGTGAGCACCGAGCCGCAAGCACCCCAAGCACTGAGCACACAGCACCCTGAGCACTGAGCACCCAGTACCCTGAGTACTGAGCACTGAGCACCGCGAGTACTGAGCACCCAGCACCCCGAGCACTGAGCACCGAGCATCCCGAGCACTGAGCACCCAGCACCCCGAGCACTGAGCACCCAGCACCCCGAGCACTGAGCACCCAGCACCCTGAGCACTGAGCACCCAGCACCCTGAGCACTGAGCAGCCAGCACTCTGAGCACTGAGCACCCAGCACCCTGAGTACTGAGCACCCAGAACCCTGAGCACTGAGCACCCAGCACCCTGAGTACTGAGCACCCAACACCCCAAGCACTGAGCACCCTGAGTACTGAGCACCCAGCACCCCAAGCACTGAGCACCCTGAGTACTGAGCACCCAGCACCCTGAGTAATGAGCACCCAGCACCCCGACCACTGAGCACACAGCACCCTGAGTACTGAGCACTGAGCACCCTGAGTACTGAGCAGCCAGCACCCTGAGTACTGAGCACCCAGCGTACGGAGCACCGAGCACCCAGCACCCTGAGTACTGAGCACCCAGCACCCTGAGCACTGAGCACCCAGCACCCTGAGTACTGAGCACTGAGCACCTAGCACCCCGAGCACTGATCACCCAGCACCCTGAGCACTGAGCACCCAGCACCCGAGTACTGATCACCCAGCACCCTGAGTACTGAGCACCCCGCACCCTGAGTACTGAGCACCCAGCACCCCGAGTACTGAGCACCCAGCACCCTGAGCACTGAGCACCCAGCACCCTGAGCACTGAGCACCCAGCACCCCGAGCAATGCGCACCCAGCACCCTGAGTACTGAGCACCCAGCACCTTGAGCACTGAGCACCCAGCACCCTGAGTAGTGAGCACCCAACGTACTGAGCACCGAGCACCCCGAGCACTGAGCACCCAGCACCCTGAGTACTGAGCACCGAGCACCCCGAGCACTGAGCACCCATCACCCTGAGTACTGAGCTCCGAGCACCCCGAGCACTGAGCACACAGCGCCCCGAGCACTGAGCACCCAGCGCCCCGAACACTGAGCACCCAGAACCCAGAGCACTGAGCACCCAGCACCCCGAGCACTGAGCACCCAGCACCCCGAGCAATGAGCTCCCAGCACCCTGAGTACTGAGCACCCAGCACCCCGAGTACTGACCACCCAGCAACGTGAGCACCGAGCCGCAAGCTCCCCAAGCACTGAGCACACAGCACCCTGAGCACTGAGCACCCAGTACCCTGAGTACTGAGCACTGAGCACCGCGAGTACTGAGCACCCAGCACCCCGAGCACTGAGCACCGAGCATCCCGAGCACTGAGCACCCAGCACCCCGAGCACTGAGCACCCAGCACCCCGAGCACTGAGCACCCAGCACCCTGAGCACTGAGCACCCAGCACCCTGAGCACTGAGCAGCCAGCACTCTGAGCACTGAGCACCCAGCACCCTGAGTACTGAGCACCCAGAACCCTGAGCACTGAGCACCCAGCACCCTGAGTACTGAGCACCCAACACCCCAAGCACTGAGCAACCTGAGTACTGAGCACCCAGCACCCCAAGCACTGAGCACCCTGAGTACTGAGCACCCAGCACCCTGAGTAATGAGCACCCAGCACCCCGTGCACTGAGCACCCAGCACCCCGAGCACTGAGCACCCAGCACCCTGAGCACTGAGCACCCAGCACCCCGAGCACTGAGCACCCAGAACCCCGTGCACTGAGCACCCAGCACCCCGAGCACTGAGCACCCAGCACCCTGAGCACTGAGCACCCAGCACCCTGAGCACTGAGCACACAGCACCCTGAGTACTGGGCACCCAACAGCCCAAGCACTGAGCACCCGAGCACCCTGAGTACTGAGCACCCAGCACTCTGAGCACTGAGCACCCAGCACCCTGAGCACTGAGCACCCAGCACCCCGAGCACTGAGGACCCAGCACCCTGAGCACTGAGGACCCAGCACCCCGAGCACTGAGCACTGAGCACCCTGCGTACTGAGCACCGAGCACCCTGAGTACTGAGCACCCAGCACCCTGAGTACTGAGCACCCAGCACCCTGAGTACTGAGCACCCAGCACCCTGAGTACTGAGCACCCAGCGTACTGAGCACCGAGCACCCTGAGCACTGAGCACCCAGCACCCTGAGTACTGAGCACCCAGCACCCTGAGTACTGAGCACCCAGCACCCTGAGTACTGAGCACCCAGCGTACTGAGCACCGAGCACCCTGAGCACTGAGCACCCAGCACCCTGAGTACTGAGCACCCAGCACCCCGAGCACTGAGCACCCAGCACCCTGAGCACTGTGCAACCAGCACCCTGAGCACTGAGCACCCAGCACCCTGAGCACTGAGCACCCAGCACCCTGAGTACTGAGCACCCAACGTACTGATCACCGAGCACCCTGAGCACTGAGCACCCAGCACCCTGAGCAATGTGCACCCGAGTACTGACTACCCAGCACCTTGAGCACTGAGCACCGAGCACCCTGAGCACTGATCACCCAGCACCCGGAGTACTGAGCACCCAGCACCCTGAGTACTAAGCTCCGAGCACCCTGAGTACTGAGCACCCAGCACCCTGAGCACTGAACACACAGCACCCTGAGTACTGAGCACCCCGAGCACTGAGCACCCAGCACACCGAGCACTGAGCACCCAGCACCCCGAGCACTGAGCACCCAGCACCCTGAGTACTGAGCACCCAGCACCCTGAGTACTGAGCACCCAGCACCGCGAGCACTGAGTACCCAGCACCCTGAGCACTGAGCACCCAGCACCCTGAGAACTAAGCACCCAGCACCCTGAGCACTGAGCACCCAGCACCCTGAGTACTGAGTACTGAGCACCCAGCACCCCGAGCACTGAGCACCCAGAACCCTGAGTACTGAGCACTGAGCACCCAGCACCCCGAGCACTGAGCACCCAGCACCCTGAGAACTGAGCACCCAGCACCCGAGGACTGAGCACCCAGCACCCTGAGTACTGAGCACCCAGCGTACTGAGCACCGAGCACCCTGAGCACTGAGCACCCAGCACCCCGAGCACTGAGCACCCAGCACCCTGAGCACTGTGCAACCAGCACCCTGAGCACTGAGCACCCAGCACCCTGAGCACTGAGCACCCAGCACCCTGAGTACTGAGCACCCAACGTACTGATCACCGAGCACCCTGAGCACTGAGCACCCAGCACCCTGAGCAATGTGCACCCGAGTACTGACTACCCAGCACCTTGAGCACTGAGCACCGAGCACCCTGAGCACTGATCACCCAGCACCCGGAGTACTGAGCACCCAGCACCCTGAGTACTAAGCTCCGAGCACCCTGAGTACTGAGCACCCAGCACCCTGAGCACTGAACACACAGCACCCTGAGTACTGAGCACCCCGAGCACTGAGCACCCAGCACACCGAGCACTGAGCACCCAGCACCCCGAGCACTGAGCACCCAGCACCCTGAGTACTGAGCACCCAGCACCCTGAGTACTGAGCACCCAGCACCGCGAGCACTGAGTACCCAGCACCCTGAGCACTGAGCACCCAGCACCCTGAGAACTAAGCACCCAGCACCCTGAGCACTGAGCACCCAGCACCCTGAGTACTGAGTACTGAGCACCCAGCACCCCGAGCACTGAGCACCCAGAACCCTGAGTACTGAGCACTGAGCACCCAGCACCCCGAGCACTGAGCACCCAGCACCCTGAGAACTGAGCACCCAGCACCCGAGGACTGAGCACCCAGCACCCTGAGTACTGAGCACCCAGCACCCCGAGCACTGAGCACCCAGCACCCTGAGTACTGAGCACCCAGCACCCTGAGGACTGAGCACCCAGCACCCCAAGCACTGAGCACCCAGCACTCTGAGCACTGAGCACCCTGAGTACTGAGCACTGAGCACCCTGAGTACTGAGCCATGAGCACCCTGAGTACTGAGCACAAAGCACCATTAGTACTGAGCACCCAGCACCCTGAGCACTGAGCACCGAGCACCCTGCGCACTGAGCACCCAGCACCCTGAGCACTGAGCACCCAGCACCCTGAGCACTGAGCACCCAGCACCCTGAGTACTGAGCACCCTGAGTACTGAGCACACAGCACGCTGAGCACTGAGCACCCAGCACCCGAGCACTGAGCACCCAGCACCCTGAGGACTGAGCACCCAGCACCCCGAGCACTGAGCACCCAGCACCCTGAGCACTGAGCAACCTGAGTACTGAGCACTGAGCACCGAGCACCCCGAGCACTGAGCACCCAGCACCCCGAGCACTGAACACCCAGCACCAAGAGCACTGAGCACCCAGCACCCTGAGCACTGAGCACCCAGCACCCTGAGCACTGAGCACCCAGCACCCCGAGCACTGAGCACCCAGCACCCCGTGCACTGAGCACCCAGCACCCCGAGCACTGAGCACCCAGCACCCTGAGTACTGAGCACCCAACGTACTGAGCACCGGGCACCCTGAGCACTGAGCACCCAGCACCCTGAGTACTGAGGACCCAGAACCCTGAGCAATGAGCACCCTGAGTACTGAGGACCCAGCACCTTGAGCACTGAGCACGGAGCACCCCAAGCACTGAGCACCCAGCACCCGGAGTACTGAGCACCCAGCACCCTGAGTACTAAGCACCGAGCACCCTGAGTACTGAGCACCCAGCACCCTGATCACTGAACACACAGAACCCTGAGTACTGAGCACCCCGAGCACTGAGCACCCAGCACCCTGAGTACAGAGCACCGAGCACCCCGAGCACTGAGCACCCAGCACCCCGAGCACTGAGCACCCAGCAGCCCGAGCACTGAGCACCCAGCACCCTGAGTACTGAGCACCCAGCACCCTGAGTACTGAGCACCCAGCACCCCGAGCACTGAGTACCCAGCACAGTGAGCACTGAGCACCCAGGACCCTGAGCACTGAGCACCCAGCACCCCGAGCACTGAGCACCCAGCACCCTGAGTACTGAGCACTGAGCACCCAGCACCCCGAGCACTGAGCACCCAGCACCCTGAGTACTGAGCACTGAGCACCTAGCACCCCGAGCACTGAGCACCCAGCACCCTGAGCACTGAGCACCCAGCACCCGAGTACTGATCACCCAGCACCCTGAGTACTGAGCACCCCGCACCCTGAGTACTGAGCACCCAGCACCCCGAGTACTGAGCACCCAGCACCCTGAGCACTGAGCACCCAGCACCCTGAGCACTGAGCACCCAGCACCCCGAGCAATGCGCACCCAGCACCCTGAGTACTGAGCACCCAGCACCTTGAGCACTGAGCACCCAGCACCCTGAGTAGTGAGCACCCAACGTACTGAGCACCGAGCACCCCGAGCACTGAGCACCCAGCACCCTGAGTACTGAGCACCGAGCACCCCGAGCACTGAGCACCCATCACCCTGAGTACTGAGCTCCGAGCACCCCGAGCACTGAGCACACAGCGCCCCGAGCACTGAGCACCCAGCGCCCCGAACACTGAGCACCCAGAACCCAGAGCACTGAGCACCCAGCACCCCGAGCACTGAGCACCCAGCACCCCGAGCAATGAGCTCCCAGCACCCTGAGTACTGAGCACCCAGCACCCCGAGTACTGACCACCCAGCAACGTGAGCACCGAGCCGCAAGCACCCCAAGCACTGAGCACACAGCACCCTGAGCACTGAGCACCCAGTACCCTGAGTACTGAGCACTGAGCACCGCGAGTACTGAGCACCCAGCACCCCGAGCACTGAGCACCGAGCATCCCGAGCACTGAGCACCCAGCACCCCGAGCACTGAGCACCCAGCACCCCGAGCACTGAGCACCCAGCACCCTGAGCACTGAGCACCCAGCACCCTGAGCACTGAGCAGCCAGCACTCTGAGCACTGAGCACCCAGCACCCTGAGTACTGAGCACCCAGAACCCTGAGCACTGAGCACCCAGCACCCTGAGTACTGAGCACCCAACACCCCAAGCACTGAGCACCCTGAGTACTGAGCACCCAGCACCCCAAGCACTGAGCACCCTGAGTACTGAGCACCCAGCACCCTGAGTAATGAGCACCCAGCACCCCGACCACTGAGCACACAGCACCCTGAGTACTGAGCACTGAGCACCCTGAGTACTGAGCAGCCAGCACCCTGAGTACTGAGCACCCAGCGTACGGAGCACCGAGCACCCAGCACCCTGAGTACTGAGCACCCAGCACCCTGAGCACTGAGCACCCAGCACCCTGAGTACTGAGCACTGAGCACCTAGCACCCCGAGCACTGATCACCCAGCACCCTGAGCACTGAGCACCCAGCACCCGAGTACTGATCACCCAGCACCCTGAGTACTGAGCACCCCGCACCCTGAGTACTGAGCACCCAGCACCCCGAGTACTGAGCACCCAGCACCCTGAGCACTGAGCACCCAGCACCCTGAGCACTGAGCACCCAGCACCCCGAGCAATGCGCACCCAGCACCCTGAGTACTGAGCACCCAGCACCTTGAGCACTGAGCACCCAGCACCCTGAGTAGTGAGCACCCAACGTACTGAGCACCGAGCACCCCGAGCACTGAGCACCCAGCACCCTGAGTACTGAGCACCGAGCACCCCGAGCACTGAGCACCCATCACCCTGAGTACTGAGCTCCGAGCACCCCGAGCACTGAGCACACAGCGCCCCGAGCACTGAGCACCCAGCGCCCCGAACACTGAGCACCCAGAACCCAGAGCACTGAGCACCCAGCACCCCGAGCACTGAGCACCCAGCACCCCGAGCAATGAGCTCCCAGCACCCTGAGTACTGAGCACCCAGCACCCCGAGTACTGACCACCCAGCAACGTGAGCACCGAGCCGCAAGCTCCCCAAGCACTGAGCACACAGCACCCTGAGCACTGAGCACCCAGTACCCTGAGTACTGAGCACTGAGCACCGCGAGTACTGAGCACCCAGCACCCCGAGCACTGAGCACCGAGCATCCCGAGCACTGAGCACCCAGCACCCCGAGCACTGAGCACCCAGCACCCCGAGCACTGAGCACCCAGCACCCTGAGCACTGAGCACCCAGCACCCTGAGCACTGAGCAGCCAGCACTCTGAGCACTGAGCACCCAGCACCCTGAGTACTGAGCACCCAGAACCCTGAGCACTGAGCACCCAGCAC
This sequence comes from Microtus oregoni, assembly GCF_018167655.1. Classification (NCBI taxonomy): domain Eukaryota; kingdom Metazoa; phylum Chordata; class Mammalia; order Rodentia; family Cricetidae; genus Microtus; species Microtus oregoni. Next base: position 819,193 of record NW_024544028.1, on the reverse strand, counting down.
CCTGAGTACTGAGCACCCAACACCCCAAGCACTGAGCAACCTGAGTACTGAGCACCCAGCACCCCAAGCACTGAGCACCCTGAGTACTGAGCACCCAGCACCCTGAGTAATGAGCACCCAGCACCCCGTGCACTGAGCACCCAGCACCCCGAGCACTGAGCACCCAGCACCCTGAGCACTGAGCACCCAGCACCCCGAGCACTGAGCACCCAGAACCCCGTGCACTGAGCACCCAGCACCCCGAGCACTGAGCACCCAGCACCCTGAGCACTGAGCACCCAGCACCCTGAGCACTGAGCACACAGCACCCTGAGTACTGGGCACCCAACAGCCCAAGCACTGAGCACCCGAGCACCCTGAGTACTGAGCACCCAGCACTCTGAGCACTGAGCACCCAGCACCCTGAGCACTGAGCACCCAGCACCCCGAGCACTGAGGACCCAGCACCCTGAGCACTGAGGACCCAGCACCCCGAGCACTGAGCACTGAGCACCCTGCGTACTGAGCACCGAGCACCCTGAGTACTGAGCACCCAGCACCCTGAGTACTGAGCACCCAGCACCCTGAGTACTGAGCACCCAGCACCCTGAGTACTGAGCACCCAGCGTACTGAGCACCGAGCACCCTGAGCACTGAGCACCCAGCACCCTGAGTACTGAGCACCCAGCACCCTGAGTACTGAGCACCCAGCACCCTGAGTACTGAGCACCCAGCGTACTGAGCACCGAGCACCCTGAGCACTGAGCACCCAGCACCCTGAGTACTGAGCACCCAGCACCCCGAGCACTGAGCACCCAGCACCCTGAGCACTGTGCAACCAGCACCCTGAGCACTGAGCACCCAGCACCCTGAGCACTGAGCACCCAGCACCCTGAGTACTGAGCACCCAACGTACTGATCACCGAGCACCCTGAGCACTGAGCACCCAGCACCCTGAGCAATGTGCACCCGAGTACTGACTACCCAGCACCTTGAGCACTGAGCACCGAGCACCCTGAGCACTGATCACCCAGCACCCGGAGTACTGAGCACCCAGCACCCTGAGTACTAAGCTCCGAGCACCCTGAGTACTGAGCACCCAGCACCCTGAGCACTGAACACACAGCACCCTGAGTACTGAGCACCCCGAGCACTGAGCACCCAGCACACCGAGCACTGAGCACCCAGCACCCCGAGCACTGAGCACCCAGCACCCTGAGTACTGAGCACCCAGCACCCTGAGTACTGAGCACCCAGCACCGCGAGCACTGAGTACCCAGCACCCTGAGCACTGAGCACCCAGCACCCTGAGAACTAAGCACCCAGCACCCTGAGCACTGAGCACCCAGCACCCTGAGTACTGAGTACTGAGCACCCAGCACCCCGAGCACTGAGCACCCAGAACCCTGAGTACTGAGCACTGAGCACCCAGCACCCCGAGCACTGAGCACCCAGCACCCTGAGAACTGAGCACCCAGCACCCGAGGACTGAGCACCCAGCACCCTGAGTACTGAGCACCCAGCACCCCGAGCACTGAGCACCCAGCACCCTGAGTACTGAGCACCCAGCACCCTGAGGACTGAGCACCCAGCACCCCAAGCACTGAGCACCCAGCAACCTGAGCACTGAGCACCCTGAGTACTGAGCACTGAGCACCCTGAGTACTGAGCCATGAGCACCCTGAGTACTGAGCACAAAGCACCATTAGTACTGAGCACCCAGCACCCTGAGCACTGAGCACCGAGCACCCTGAGCACTGAGCACCCAGCACCCTGAGCACTGAGCACCCAGCACCCTGAGCACTGAGCACCCAGCACCCTGAGTACTGAGCACCCTGAGTACTGAGCACACAGCACGCTGAGCACTGAGCACCCAGCACCCGAGCACTGAGCACCCAGCACCCTGAGGACTGAGCACCCAGCACCCCGAGCACTGAGCACCCAGCACCCTGAGCACTGAGCAACCTGAGTACTGAGCACTGAGCACCGAGCACCCCGAGCACTGAGCACCCAGCACCCCGAGCACTGAACACCCAGCACCAAGAGCACTGAGCACCCAGCACCCTGAGCACTGAGCACCCAGCACCCTGAGCACTGAGCACCCAGCACCCCGAGCACTGAGCACCCAGCACCCCGTGCACTGAGCACCCAGCACCCCGAGCACTGAGCACCCAGCACCCTGAGTACTGAGCACCCAACGTACTGAGCACCGGGCACCCTGAGCACTGAGCACCCAGCACCCTGAGTACTGAGGACCCAGAACCCTGAGCAATGAGCACCCTGAGTACTGAGGACCCAGCACCTTGAGCACTGAGCACGGAGCACCCCAAGCACTGAGCACCCAGCACCCGGAGTACTGAGCACCCAGCACCCTGAGTACTAAGCACCGAGCACCCTGAGTACTGAGCACCCAGCACCCTGATCACTGAACACACAGAACCCTGAGTACTGAGCACCCCGAGCACTGAGCACCCAGCACCCTGAGTACAGAGCACCGAGCACCCCGAGCACTGAGCACCCAGCACCCCGAGCACTGAGCACCCAGCAGCCCGAGCACTGAGCACCCAGCACCCTGAGTACTGAGCACCCAGCACCCTGAGTACTGAGCACCCAGCACCCCGAGCACTGAGTACCCAGCACAGTGAGCACTGAGCACCCAGGACCCTGAGCACTGAGCACCCAGCACCCCGAGCACTGAGCACCCAGCACCCTGAGTACTGAGCACTGAGCACCCAGCACCCCGAGCACTGAGCACCCAGCACCCTGAGTACTGAGCACTGAGCACCTAGCACCCCGAGCACTGAGCACCCAGCACCCTGAGCACTGAGCACCCAGCACCCGAGTACTGATCACCCAGCACCCTGAGTACTGAGCACCCCGCACCCTGAGTACTGAGCACCCAGCACCCCGAGTACTGAGCACCCAGCACCCTGAGCACTGAGCACCCAGCACCCTGAGCACTGAGCACCCAGCACCCCGAGCAATGCGCACCCAGCACCCTGAGTACTGAGCACCCAGCACCTTGAGCACTGAGCACCCAGCACCCTGAGTAGTGAGCACCCAACATACTGAGCACCGAGCACCCCGAGCACTGAGCACCCAGCACCCTGAGTACTGAGCACCGAGCACCCCGAGCACTGAGCACCCATCACCCTGAGTACTGAGCTCCGAGCACCCCGAGCACTGAGCACACAGCGCCCCGAGCACTGAGCACCCAGCGCCCCGAACACTGAGCACCCAGAACCCAGAGCACTGAGCACCCAGCACCCCGAGCACTGAGCACCCAGCACCCCGAGCAATGAGCTCCCAGCACCCTGAGTACTGAGCACCCAGCACCCCGAGTACTGACCACCCAGCAACGTGAGCACCGAGCCGCAAGCACCCCAAGCACTGAGCACACAGCACCCTGAGCACTGAGCACCCAGTACCCTGAGTACTGAGCACTGAGCACCGCGAGTACTGAGCACCCAGCACCCCGAACACTGAGCACCGAGCATCCCGAGCACTGAGCACCCAGCACCCCGAGCACTGAGCACCCAGCACCCCGAGCACTGAGCACCCAGCACCCTGAGCACTGAGCACCCAGCACCCTGAGCACTGAGCAGCCAGCACTCTGAGCACTGAGCACCCAGCACCCTGAGTACTGAGCACCCAGAACCCTGAGCACTGAGCACCCAGCACCCTGAGTACTGAGCACCCAACACCCCAAGCACTGAGCACCCTGAGTACTGAGCACCCAGCACCCCAAGCACTGAGCACCCTGAGTACTGAGCACCCAGCACCCTGAGTAATGAGCACCCAGCACCCCGACCACTGAGCACACAGCACCCTGAGTACTGAGCACTGAGCACCCTGAGTACTGAGCAGCCAGCACCCTGAGTACTGAGCACCCAGCGTACTGAGCACCGAGCACCCAGCACCCTGAGTACTGAGCACCCAGCACCCTGAGCACTGAGCACCCTGCACCCTGAGTACTGAGCACCGAGCACCCCGAGTACTGAGCACCCAGCACCCCGAGCACTGAGCACCCAGCACCCCGAGCACTGAGCACCCAGCACCCCGAGCACTGAGCACCCAGCACCCAGAGCACTGAGCACCCAGCACCCTGAGCACTGAGCACCCAGCACCCCAAGCACCGAGCACCCTGAGTACTAAGCACCGAGCACCCTGAGCACTGAGAACCCAGCACCCTGAGCACTGAATACCCAGCACCCTGAGCACTGAGCACCCAGCACCCTGAGCACTGAGCACCCAGCACCTCGAGCTCTGAGCACCCAGCACCCTGAGTACTGAGCACTGAGCACCCAGCACCCCGAGCACTGAGCACCTAGCACCCTGAGTACTGAGCACTGAGCACCCAGCACCCCGAGCACTGAGCACCCAGAACCCTGAGCACTGAGCACCCAGCACCCTGAGTAGTGAGCACCCAACGTACTGAGCACCGAGCACCCCGAGCACTGAGCACCCAGCACCCTGAGTACTGAGCACCGAGCACCCCGAGCACTGAGCACTGAGCACCCCGAGTACTGAGCACCCAGCAACGTGAGCACTGAGCCGCAAGCACCCCGAGCACTGAGCACCCACCACCCTGAGCACTGAGCACCCAGCACCCTGAGTACTGAGCACTGAGCACCCCGAGTACTGAGCACCCAGCACCCTGAGCACTGAGCACCGAGCATCCCGAGCACTGAGCACCCAGCACCCCGAACACTGAGCACCCAGCACCCCGAGCACTGAGCACCCCACACCCTGAGCACTGAGCACCCAGCACCCTGATCACTGAGCAGCCAGCACCCTGAGCACTGAGCACCTAGCACCCCGAGCACTGAGCACCCAGCACCCCGAGCACTGAGCACCCAGCACCCAGAGCACTGAGCACCCAGCACCCCGAGCCCTGAGCACACAGCACCCCGCGCACCGAGCACCCTGAGTACTAAGAACCGAGCACACTGAGCACTGAGCACCCAGCACCCTGAGTACTGAGCACCGAGCACCCAGAGTACTGAGCAGCCAGCACCCTGAGTACTGAGCACCCAGCGTACTGAGCACCAAGCACCCAGCGTACTGAGCACCGAGCACCCAGCACCCTGAGTACTGAGCACCCAGCACCCTGAGCACTGAGCACCCAGCACCCTGAGTACTGAGCACCGAGCACCCCGAGCACTGAGCACCCAGCACCCCGAGCACTGAGCACCCAGCACCCTGAGTACTGAGCACTGAGCACCCAGCACCCCGAGCACTGAGCACCCAGCACCCTGAGTACTGAACACTGAGCACCCAGCACCCCGAGCACTGAGCACCCAGCACCCTGAGCACTGAGCACCCAGCACCCTGAGCACTGAGCACCCAGCACCCGAGTACTGATCACCCAGCACCCTGAGTACTGAGCACCCCGCACCCTGAGTACTGAGCACCCAGCACCCTGAGTACTCAGCACCCAGCACCCTGAGCACTGAGCACCCAGCACCCTGAGCACTGAGCACCCAGCACCCCAAGCACTGCGCACCCAGCACCCTGAGTTCTGAGCACCCAGCACCCTGAGGACTGAGCACCCAGCACCCTGAGTAGTGAGCACCCAACGTACTGAGCACCGAGCACCCCGAGCACTGAGCACCCAGCACCCTGAGTACTGAGCACCGAGCACCCCGAGCACTGAGCACCCAGCACCCTGAGTACTGAGCTCGAGCACCCCGAGCACTGAGCACCCAGCGCCCCGAGCACTGAGCACCCAGCACCCCGAGCACTGAGCACCCAGCAGCCCGAGCAATGAGCACCCAGCACCCTGAGTACTGAGCACCCAGCACCCTGAGTACTGAGCTCGAGCACCCCGAGAACTGAGCACCCAGCACCCTGAGCACTGAGCACCCAGCACCCTGAGCACTGAGCAGCCAGCACCCCGAGCACTGAGCACCCAGCACGCCGAGCACGGAGCACCCAGCACCCCGAGCACTGAGCACCCAGCACCCTGAGTACTGAGCACCCAGCACCCTGAGTACTGAGCACCCAGCACCCCGAGCACTGAGCACCCAGCACCCCGAGCACTGAGCACACAGCACCCCGCGCACCGAGCACCCTGAGTACTAAGAACCGAGCACACTGAGCACTGAGCACCCAGCACCCTGAGTACTGAGCACCGAGCACCCAGAGTACTGAGCAGCCAGCACCCTGAGTACTGAGCACCCAGCGTACTGAGCACCGAGCACCCAGCGTACTGAGCACCGAGCACCCAGCACCCTGAGTACTGAGCACCCAGCACCCTGAGCACTGAGCACCCAGCACCCTGAGTACTGAGCACCGAGCACCCCGAGCACTGAGCACCCAGCACCCCGAGCACTGAGCACCCAGCACCCTGAGTACTGAGCACTGAGCACCCAGCACCCCGAGCACTGAGCACCCAGCACCCTGAGTACTGAGCACTGAGCACCCAGCACCCCGAGCACTGAGCACCCAGCACCCTGAGCACTGAGCACCCAGCACCCTGAGCACTGAGCACCCAGCACCCGAGTACTGATCACCCAGCACCCTGAGTACTGAGCACCCCGCACCCTGAGTACTGAGCACCCAGCACCCTGAGTACTCAGCACCCAGCACCCTGAGCACTGAGCACCCAGCACCCTGAGCACTGAGCACCCAGCACCCCAAGCACTGCGCACCCAGCACCCTGAGTTCTGAGCACCCAGCACCCTGAGGACTGAGCACCCAGCACCCTGAGTAGTGAGCACCCAACGTACTGAGCACCGAGCACCCCGAGCACTGAGCACCCAGCACCCTGAGTACTGAGCACCGAGCACCCCGAGCACTGAGCACCCAGCACCCTGAGTACTGAGCTCGAGCACCCCGAGCACTGAGCACCCAGCGCCCCGAGCACTGAGCACCCAGAACCCCGAGCACTGAGCACCCAGCACCCCGAGCACTGAGCACCCAGCAGCCCGAGCAATGAGCACCCCGCACCCTGAGTACTGAGCACCCAGCACCCTGAGTACTCAGCACCCAGCACCCTGAGCACTGAGCACCCAGCACCCTGAGCACTGAGCACCCAGCACCCCAAGCACTGCGCACCCAGCACCCTGAGTTCTGAGCACCCAGCACCCTGAGGACTGAGCACCCAGCACCCTGAGTAGTGAGCACCCAACGTACTGAGCACCGAGCACCCCGAGCACTGAGCACCCAGCACCCTGAGTACTGAGCACCGAGCACCCCGAGCACTGAGCACCCAGCACCCTGAGTACTGAGCTCGAGCACCCCGAGCACTGAGCACCCAGCGCCCCGAGCACTGAGCACCCAGAACCCTGAGCACTGAGCACCCAGCACCCCAAGCACTGAGCACCCTGAGTACTGAGCACCCAGCACCCTGAGTAATGAGCACCCAGCACCCCGAGCACTGAGCACCCAGCACCCTGAGTACTGAGCACCAAGCCCCCTGAGTACTGAGCAGCCAGCACCCTGAGTACTGAGCACCCAGCGTACTGAGCACCGAGCACCCAGCACCCTGAGTACTGAGCACCCAGCACCCTGAGCACTGAGCACCCAGCACCCTGAGTACTGAGCACCGAGCACCCCGAGTACTGAGCACCTAACACCACGAGCACTGAGCACCCAGCACCGCGAGCACCGAGCACCCTGAGTACTAAGCACCGAGCACCCTGAGCACTGAGCACCCAGCACCCTGAGCACTGAGCACCCAGCACCCTGAGTACTGAGCACCCAGCACCCTGAGTACTGAGCACCCAGCACCCCTAGCACTGAGCACAGAGCACCCTGAGCACTGAGCACCCAGCACCCCTAGCACTGAGCACCCAGCAACCTGAGTACTGAGCACCCAGCACCCCTAGCACTGAGCACCCAGCACCCTGAGTACTGAGCACCCAGCACCCTGAGCACTGAGCACCGAGCACCCTGAGTACTGAGCACCCAGCACCCTGAGTAATGAGCACCCAGCACCCCGAGCACTGAGCACCCAGCACCCTGAGTACTGAGCACCGAGCACCCTGAGTACTGAGCAGCCAGCACCCTGAGTACTGAGCACCCAGCGTACTGAGCACCGAGCACCCAGCACCCTGAGTACTGAGCACCCAGCACCCTGAGCACTGAGCACCCAGCACCCTGAGTACTGAGCACCGAGCACCCCGAGTACTGAGCACCTAACACCCCGAGCACTGAGCACCCAGCACCCCGAGCACTGAGCACCCAGCACCCCGAGCACTGAGCACACATCACCCAGAGCACTGAGCACCCAGCACCCCGAGCACTGAGCACCCAGCACCCCGAGCACCGAGCACCCTGAGTACTAAGCACCGAGCACCCTGAGCACTGAGCACCCAGCACCCTGAGCACTGAGCACCCAGCACCCTGAGTACTGAGCACCCAGCACCCTGAGTACTGAGCACCCAGCGCCCCGAGCACTGAGTACCCAGCACCCTGAGCACTGAGTACCCAGCACCCTGAGCACTGAGCACCCAGCACCCTGAGCAATGAGCACCCAGCACCCTGAGCACTGAGCACCCAGCACACTGAGTACTGAGCACTGAGCACCCAGCACCCCGAGCACTGAGCACCCAGCACCCTGAGTACTGAGCACTGAGCACCCAGCACCCCGAGCACTGAGCACCCAGCACCCTGAGCACTGAGCACCCAGCACCCGAGTACTGATCACCCAGCACCCTGAGGACTGAGCACCCAGCACCCTGAGTACTGAGCACCCAGTACCCCGAGTACTGAGCACCCAGCACACTGAGCACTGAGCACCCTGCACCCTGAGCACTGAGCACCAAGCACCCCGAGCACTGCGCACCCAGCACCCTGAGCACAGAGCACCCAGCACCCTGAGCACTGAGCACCCAGCACCCTGAGCCCTGAGCACCCAGCACCCTGAGCACTGAGCACCCAGCACCCTGAGTATTGAGCACCCAACGTACTGAGCACCGAGCACCCCGAGCACTGAGCACCCAGCACGCTGAGTACTGAGCACGGAGCACCCCGAGCACTGAGCACCCAGCAGCCTGAGTACTGAGCTCCAAGCACCCCGAGCACTGAGCACCCAGAACCCCGAGCACTGAGCACCCAGCTGCACGAGCACTGAGCAGCCAGCACCACGAGCACTGAGCACACAGCACCCCGAGCACTGAGCACCCAGCACCCTGAGTACTGAGCACCCAGCACCCTGAGTACTGAGCACCCAGCACCCAGAGCTCTGAGCACCCAGCACCCTGAGTACTGAGCACCAAACACCCCAAGCACTGAGCACCCTGAGTACTGAGCACCCAGCACCCCAAGCACAGAGCACCCTGAGTACTGAGCACCAAGCACCCTGAGTACTGAGCACCGAGCACCCTGAGTACTGAGCAGCCAGCACCCTGAGTACTGAGCACCCAGCGTACTGAGCAACGAGCACCCAGCACCCTGAGTACTGAGCACCCAGCACCCTGAGCACTGAGCACCCAGCACCCTGAGTACTGAGCTCGAGCACACCGAGCACTGAGCACCCAGCGCCCCGAGCACTGAGCACCCAGAACCCCGAGCACTGAGCACCCAGCACCCCGAGCACTGAGCACCCAGCAGCCCGAGCAATGAGCACCCAGCACCCTGAGTATTGAGCACCCAGCACCCTGAGTACTGAGCTCGAGCACCCCGAGCACTGAGCACCCAGCACCCTGAGCACTGAGCACCCAGCACCCTGAGCACTGAGCAGCCAGCACCCCGAGCACTGAGCACCCAGCACGCCGAGCACTGAGCACCCAGCACCCCGAGCACTGAGCACCCAGCACCCTGAGTACTGAGCACCCAGCACCCTGAGTACTGAGCACCCAGCACCCTGAGCACTGAGCACCCAGCAACCTGTGTACTCAGCACCCAACACCCCAAGCACTGAGCACCCTGAGTACTGAGCACCCAGCACCCTGAGTAATGAGCACCCAGCACCCCGAGCACTGAGCACCCAGCACCCTGAGTACTGAGCACCGAGCCCCCTGAGTACTGAGCAGCCAGCACCCTGAGTACTGAGCACCCAGCGTACTGAGCACCGAGCACCCAGCACCCTGAGTACTGAGCACCCAGCACCCTGAGCACTGAGCACCCAGCACCCTGAGTACTGAGCACCGAGCACCCCGAGTACTGAGCACCTAACACCCCGAGCACTGAGCACCCAGCACCCCGAGCACCGAGCACCCTGAGTACTAAGCACCGAGCACCCTGAGCACTGAGCACCCAGCACCCTGAGCACTGAGCACCCAGCACCCTGAGTACTGAGCACCCAGCACCCCGAGCACTGAGCACCCAGCAGCCCGAGCAATGAGCACCCAGCACCCTGAGTACTGAGCACCCAGCACCCTGAGTACTGAGCTCGAGCACCCCGAGCACTGAGCACCCAGCACCCTGAGCACTGAGCACCCAGCACCCTGAGCACTGAGCAGCCAGCACCCCGAGCACTGAGCACCCAGCACGCCGAGCACTGAGCACCCAGCACCCCGAGCACTGAGCACCCAGCACCCTGAGTACTGAGCACCCAGCACCCTGAGTACTGAGCACCCAGCACCCCGAGCACTGAGCACACAGCACCCCGAGCACTGAGCACACAGCACCCCGCGCACCGAGCACCCTGAGTACTAAGAACCGAGCACACTGAGCACTGAGCACCCAGCACCCTGAGTACTGAGCACCGAGCACCCAGAGTACTGAGCAGCCAGCACCCTGAGTACTGAGCACCCAGCGTACTGAGCACCGAGCACCCAGCGTACTGAGCACCGAGCACCCAGCACCCTGAGTACTGAGCACCCAGCACCCTGAGCACTGAGCACCCAGCACCCTGAGTACTGAGCACCGAGCACCCCGAGCACTGAGCACCCAGCACCCCGAGCACTGAGCACCCAGCACCCTGAGTACTGAGCACTGAGCACCCAGCACCCCGAGCACTGAGCACCCAGCACCCTGAGTACTGAGCACTGAGCACCCAGCACCCCGAGCACTGAGCACCCAGCACCCTGAGAACTGAGCACCCAGCACCCTGAGCACTGAGCACCCAGCACCCGAGTACTGATCACCCAGCACCCTGAGTACTGAGCACCCAGCACCCTGAGTACTGAGCACCCAGCACCCTGAGTACTCAGCACCCAGCACCCTGAGCACTGAGCACCCAGCACCCTGAGCACTGAGCACCCAGCACCCCAAGCACTGCGCACCCAGCACCCTGAGTTCTGAGCACCCAGCACCCTGAGGACTGAGCACCCAGCACCCTGAGTAGTGAGCACCCAACGTACTGAGCACCGAGCACCCCGAGCACTGAGCACCCAGCACCCTGAGTACTGAGCACCGAGCACCCCGAGCACTGAGCACCCAGCACCCTGAGTACTGAGCTCGAGCACCCCGAGCACTGAGCACCCAGCGCCCCGAGCACTGAGCACCCAGAACCCCGAGCACTGAGCACCCAGCACCCCGAGCACTGAGCACCCAGCAGCCCGAGCAATGAGCACCCCGCACCCTGAGTACTGAGCACCCAGCACCCTGAGTACTCAGCACCCAGCACCCTGAGCACTGAGCACCCAGCACCCTGAGCACTGAGCACCCAGCACCCCAAGCACTGCGCACCCAGCACCCTGAGTTCTGAGCACCCAGCACCCTGAGGACTGAGCACCCAGCACCCTGAGTAGTGAGCACCCAACGTACTGAGCACCGAGCACCCCGAGCACTGAGCACCCAGCACCCTGAGTACTGAGCACCGAGCACCCCGAGCACTGAGCACCCAGCACCCTGAGTACTGAGCTCGAGCACCCCGAGCACTGAGCACCCAGCGCCCCGAGCACTGAGCACCCAGAACCCTGAGCACTGAGCACCCAGCACCCCAAGCACTGAGCACCCTGAGTACTGAGCACCCAGCACCCTGAGTAATGAGCACCCAGCACCCCGAGCACTGAGCACCCAGCACCCTGAGTACTGAGCACCAAGCCCCCTGAGTACTGAGCAGCCAGCACCCTGAGTACTGAGCACCCAGCGTACTGAGCACCGAGCACCCAGCACCCTGAGTACTGAGCACCCAGCACCCTGAGCACTGAGCACCCAGCACCCTGAGTACTGAGCACCGAGCACCCCGAGTACTGAGCACCTAACACCACGAGCACTGAGCACCCAGCACCCCGAGCACCGAGCACCCTGAGTATTAAGCACCGAGCACCCTGAGCACTGAGCACCCAGCACCCTGAGCACTGAGCACCCAGCACCCTGAGTACTGAGCACCCAGCACCCTGAGTACTGAGCACCCAGCACCCCTAGCACTGAGCACAGAGCACCCTGAGCACTGAGCACCCAGCACCCCTAGCACTGAGCACCCAGCAACCTGAGTACTGAGCACCCAGCACCCCTAGCACTGAGCACCCAGCACCCTGAGTACTGAGCACCCAGCACCCTGAGCACTGAGCACCGAGCACCCTGAGTACTGAGCACCCAGCACCCTGAGTAATGAGCACCCAGCACCCCGAGCACTGAGCACCCAGCACCATGAGTACTGAGCACCGAGCACCCTGAGTACTGAGCAGCCAGCACCCTGAGTACTGAGCACCCAGCGTACTGAGCACCGAGCACCCAGCACCCTGAGTACTGAGCACCCAGCACCCTGAGCACTGAGCACCCAGCACCCTGAGTACTGAGCACCGAGCACCCCGAGTACTGAGCACCTAACACCCCGAGCACTGAGCACCCAGCACCCCGAGCACTGAGCACCCAGCACCCCGAGCACTGACCACACATCACCCAGAGCACTGAGCACCCAGCACCCCGAGCACTGAGCACCCAGCACCCCGAGCACCGAGCACCCTGAGTACTAAGCACCGAGCACCCTGAGCACTGAGCACCCAGCACCCTGAGCACTGAGCCCCCAGCACCCTGAGTACTGAGCACCCAGCACCCTGAGTACTGAGCACCCAGCGCCCCGAGCACTGAGTACCCAGCACCCTGAGCACTGAGTACCCAGCACCCTGAGCACTGAGCACCCAGCACCCTGAGCAATGAGCACCCAGCACCCTGAGCACTGAGCACCCAGCACACTGAGTACTGAGCACTGAGCACCCAGCACCCCGAGCACTGAGCACCCAGCACCCTGAGTACTGAGCACTGAGCACCCAGCACCCCGAGCACTGAGCACCCAGCACCCTGAGCACTGAGCACCCAGCACCCGAGTACTGATCACCCAGCACCCTGAGGACTGAGCACCCAGCACCCTGAGTACTGAGCACCCAGTACCCCGAGTACTGAGCACCCAGCACACTGAGCACTGAGCACCCTGCACCCTGAGCACTGAGCACCAAGCACCCCGAGCACTGCGCACCCAGCACCCTGAGCACAGAGCACCCAGCACCCTGAGCACTGAGCACCCAGCACCCTGAGCACTGAGCACCCAGCACCCTGAGCACTGAGCACCCAGCACCCTGAGTATTGAGCACCCAACGTACTGAGCACCGAGCACCCCGAGCACTGAGCACCCAGCACGCTGAGTACTGAGCACGGAGCACCCCGAGCACTGAGCACCCAGCAGCCTGAGTACTGAGCTCCAAGCACCCCGAGCACTGAGCACCCAGAACCCCGAGCACTGAGCACCCAGCTGCACGAGCACTGAGCAGCCAGCACCACGAGCACTGAGCACCCAGCACCCCGAGCACTGAGCACCCAGCACCCTGAGTACTGAGCACACAGCACCCTGAGTACTGAGCACCCAGCACCCAGAGCTCTGAGCACCCAGCACCCTGAGTACTGAGCACCAAACACCCCAAGCACTGAGCACCCTGAGTACTGAGCACCCAGCACCCCAAGCACAGAGCACCCTGAGTACTGAGCACCAAGCACCCTGAGTACTGAGCACCGAGCACCCTGAGTACTGAGCAGCCAGCACCCTGAGTACTGAGCACCCAGCGTACTGAGCAACGAGCACCCAGCACCCTGAGTACTGAGCACCCAGCACCCTGAGCACTGAGCACCCAGCACCCTGAGTACTGAGCTCGAGCACACCGAGCACTGAGCACCCAGCGCCCCGAGCACTGAGCACCCAGAACCCCGAGCACTGAGCACCCAGCACCCCGAGCACTGAGCACCCAGCAGCCCGAGCAATGAGCACCCAGCACCCTGAGTATTGAGCACCCAGCACCCTGAGTACTGAGCTCGAGCACCCCGAGCACTGAGCACCCAGCACCCTGAGCACTGAGCACCCAGCACCCTGAGCACTGAGCAGCCAGCACCCCGAGCACTGAGCACCCAGCACGCCGAGCACTGAGCACCCAGCACCCCGAGCACTGAGCACCCAGCACCCTGAGTACTGAGCACCCAGCACCCTGAGTACTGAGCACCCAGCACCCTGAGCACTGAGCACCCAGCAACCTGTGTACTCAGCACCCAACACCCCAAGCACTGAGCACCCTGAGTACTGAGCACCCAGCACCCTGAGTAATGAGCACCCAGCACCCCGAGCACTGAGCACCCAGCACCCTGAGTACTGAGCACCGAGCCCCCTGAGTACTGAGCAGCCAGCACCCTGAGTACTGAGCACCCAGCGTACTGAGCACCGAGCACCCAGCACCCTGAGTACTGAGCACCCAGCACCCTGAGCACTGAGCACCCAGCACCCTGAGTACTGAGCACCGAGCACCCCGAGTACTGAGCACCTAACAACCCGAGCACTGAGCACCCAGCACCCCGAGCACCGAGCACCCTGAGTACTAAGCACCGAGCACCCTGAGCACTGAGCACCCAGCACCCTGAGCACTGAGCACCCAGCACCCTGAGTACTGAGCACCCAGCACCCTGAGTACTGAGCACCCAGCACCCCTAGCACTGAGCACAGAGCACAATGAGCACTGAGCACCCAGCACCCCTAGCACTGAGCACCCAGCAACCTGAGTACTGAGCACCCAGCACCCCTAGCACTGAGCACCCAGCACCCTGAGTACTGAGCACCCAGCACCCTGAGCACTGAGCACTGAGCACCCTGAGTACTGAGCACCAAGCACCCTGAGTAATGAGCACCCAGCACCCCGAGCACTGAGCACCCAGCACCCTGAGTACTGAGCACCGAGCACCCTGAGTACTGAGCAGCCAGCACCCTGAGTACTGAGCACCCAGCGTACTGAGCACCGAGCACCCAGCACCCTGAGTACTGAGCACCCAGCACCCTGAGCACTGAGCACCCAGCACCCTGAGTACTGAGCACCGAGCACCCCGAGTACTGAGCACCTAACACCCCGAGCACTGAGCACCCAGCACCCCGAGCACTGAGCACCCAGCACCCCGAGCACTGAGCACACATCACCCAGAGCACTGAGCACCCAGCACCCCGAGCACTGAGCACCCAGCACCCCGAGCACCGAGCACCCTGAGTACTAAGCACCGAGCACCCTGAGCACTGAGCACCCAGCACCCTGAGCACTGAGCACCCAGCACCCTGAGTACTGAGCACCCAGCACCCTGAGTACTGAGCACCCAGCACCCCGAGCACTGAGTACCCAGCACCCTGAGCACTGAGTACCCAGCACCCTGAGCACTGAGCACCCAGCACCCTGAGCAATGAGCACCCAGCACCCTGAGCACTGAGCACCCAGCACACTGAGTACTGAGCACTGAGCACCCAGCACCCCGAGCACTGAGCACCCAGCACCCTGAGTACTGAGCACTGAGCACCCAGCACCCCGAGCACTGAGCACCCAGCACCCTGAGCACTGAGCACCCAGCACCCGAGTACTGATCACCCAGCACCCTGAGGACTGAGCACCCAGCACCCTGAGTACTGAGCACCCAGTACCCCGAGTACTGAGCACCCAGCAGCCTGAGTACTGAGCTCCGAGCACCCCGAGCACTGAGCACCCAGAACCCCGAGCACTGAGCACCCAGCTGCACGAGCACTGAGCAGCCAGCACCACGAGCACTGAGCACCCAGCACCCCGAGCACTGAGCACCCAGCACCCTGAGTACTGAGCACCAAGCACCCTGAGTACTGAGCACCCAGCACCCAGAGCTCTGAGCACCCAGCACCCTGAGTACTGAGCACCCAACACCCCAAGCACTGAGCACCCTGAGTACTGAGCACCAAGCACCCCAAGCACAGAGCACCCTGAGTACTGAGCACCAAGCACCCTGAGTACTGAGCACCGAGCACCCTGAGTACTGAGCAGCCAGCACCCTGAGTACTGAGCACCCAGCGTACTGAGCAACGAGCACCCAGCACCCTGAGTACTGAGCACCCAGCACCCTGAGCACTGAGCACCCAGCACCCTGAGTACTGAGCACCGAGCAGCCCGAGTACTGAGCACCCAGCACCCCGAGCACTGAGCACCCAGCACCCTGAGTACTGAGCACCGAGCAACCCGAGCACTGAGCACACAGCACCCCGAGCACTGAGCACCCAGCAGCCCGAGCACTGAGCACCCAACACCCTGAGTACTGAGGACTGAGCACCCTGAGCACTGTGCACCCAGCACCCTTAGTACTGAGCACCCAGCACCCTGAGTACTGAGCACCCAACACCCCAAGCACTGAGCACCCTGAGTACTGATCACCCAGCACCCCAAGCACTGAGCACCCAGCACCCTGAGTACTGAGCACCGAGCAACCCGAGCACTGAGCACACAGCACCCCGAGCACTGAGCACCCAGCAGCCCGAGCACTGAGCACCCAACACCCTGAGTACTGAGGACTGAGCACCCTGAGCACTGTGCACCCAGCACCCTTAGTACTGAGCACCCAGCACCTTGAGTAATGAGCACCCAGCACCCCGAGCACTGAGCACCCAGCACCCTGAGCACTGAGGACCGAGCACCCTGAGTACTAAGCACCCAGCACCCTGAGTACTGAGCACCCAGCACCCTGAGCACTGAGCACCCAGCACGCTGAGTACTGAGCACTGAGCACCCTGAGTACTGATCTCCGAGCACCCTGAGCACTGAGCACCCAGCACGCTGAGTACTGAGCACTGAGCACTCTGAGTACTGAGCACCGAGCACCCGGAGTACTGAGCACCCAGCACTCTGAGCACTTAGCACCCAGCACCCTGAGCACTGAGCACCCAGCACCCCGAGTACTGAGCACCCAGCACCCTGAGCACTGAGCACCCAGCACCCCGAGCACTGAGCACTGAGCACCCTAAGTACTGAGCACTGAGCACCCTGAGTACTAAGCACCCAGCACCCCGAGTACTGAGCACCCAGCACCCTGAGTACTGAGCACCCAGCACCCTGAGTAATGAGCACCCAGCGTACTGAGCACCGAGCACCCCGAGCACTGAGCACCCAGCACCCTGAGTACTGAGCACCCAGCACCCCGAGCACTGAGCACCCAGCACCCTGAGTACTGAGCACCGAGCACCCTGAGTACTGATCACCCAGCACCCTGAGTACTGAGCACCCAGCGTACTGAGCACTGAGCATCCAGCACCCTGAGTACTGAGCACCCAGCACCATGAGCACTGAGCACCCAGCACCGTGAGTACTGAGCACCCAGCACCCTGAGCACTGAGCACCCAGCACCCCGAGCACCAAGCACCCAGCACCCTGAGCACTGAGCACCCAGCACCCTGAGCACCGAGCACCCAGCACCCTGAGCACTGAGCACCCAGCACCCTGAGTACTGAGCACCCAACGTACTGAGCACCGAGCACCCTGAGCACTGAGCACCCAGCACCCTGAGCACTGAGCACCCAGCACCCTGAGCAATGAGCACCCTGAGTACTGAGCACCCAGCAACTTGAGGACTGAGCACCGAGCACCCTGAGCACTGAGCACCCAGCACCCGGAGTACTGAGCACCCAGCACCCTGAGTACTAAGCACCGAGCACCCTGAGTACTGAGCACCCAGCACCCTGAGCACTGGACACACAGCACCCTGAGTACTGAGCACCCCGAGCACTGAGCACCCAGTACCCTGAGTACTGAGCACCGAGCACCAGAGCAATGAGCACCCAGCACACTGAGCACTGAGCACCCAGCAGCCCGAGCACTGAGCCTCCAGCACCCTGAGTACTGAGCACCCAGCACCCTGAGTACTGAGCACCCAGCACCCCGAGCACTGAGTACCCAGCACCCTGAGCACTGAGCAATCAGCACCCTGAGGACTGAGCACCCAGCACCCCAAGCACTGAGCACCCAGCACCCTGAGTACTGAGCACTGAGCACCCAGCACCCCGAGCACTGAGCACCCACCACCCTGGGTACTGAGCACTGAGCACCCAGCACCCCGAGCACTGAGCACCCAGCACCCTGAGCACTGAGCACCCAGCACCCGAGTACTGATCACCCAGCACCCTGAGTACTGAGCACCCCGCACCCTGAGTACTGAGCACCCAGCACCCTGAGTACTGAGCACCCAGCACCTTGAGTACTGAGCACCCCGCACCCCGAGTACTGAGCACCCTGAGTACTGAGCCCCCAGCACCCTGAGTACTGAGCACCCTGCACCCCGAGCACTGAGCTCCCTGAGTACTGAGCACCCAGCACCCTGAGTACTGAGCACCCAGCACCCTGAGGACTGAGCACTGAGCACCCAGAGAACTGAGCACCCAGCACCCCGAGGACTGAGCACCCAGCACCCTGAGCACTGAGCACTGAGCACCCAGCACCCTGTGCACTGAGCACTGAGCACCCAGCACCCTGAGCACTGAGCACCCAGCACCCCGAGCACTGAGTACCCAGCACCCTGAGTACTGAGCACCCAGCACTCTGAGCACTGAGCACCCAGCACCCTTAGTACTGAGCACCCAGCACCCTGAGCACTGAGCACCCAGCACCCTGAGTACTGAGCATCCAGCACCCCGAGCACTGAGCACCCAGCACCCTGAGTACTGAGCACTGAGCACCCAGCACCCCGAGCACTGAGCACCCAGCACCCTGATTACTGAGCACTGAGCACCCAGCACCCTGAGCACTGAGCACCCAGCACCCTGAGCACTGAGCACCCAGTACCCCGAGTACTGAGCACCCAGCACCCTGAGCACTGAGCACCCTGCACACTGAGCACGGCGCACCCAGCACCCCGAGCACTGCGCACCCAGCACCCTGAGTACTGAGCACCCAGCACCCTGAGCACTGAGCACCCAGCACCCTGAGCACTGAGCACCCAGCACCCTGAGCACTGAGCACCCAGCACCCTGAGCACTGAGCACCCAGCACCCTGAGTAGTGAGCACCCAACGTACTGAGCACCGAGCACCCCGAGCACTGAGCACCCAGCACCCTGAGTACTGAGCACCGAGCACCCCGAGCACTGAGCACCCAGCACCCTGAGTACTGAGCTCCGAGCACCCCGAGTTCTGAGCACCCAGTGGGCCGAGCACGGAGCACCCAGAACCCCGAGCACTGAGCACCCAGCACCCCGAGCACTGAGCACCCAGCACCCCGAGCCCTGAGCACCCAGCACCCTGAGTACTGAGCACTGAGCACCCCGAGCACTGAGCACCCAGCACCCCGAGCACTGAGCACCCAGCAGCCCGAGCACTGAGCACCCAGCACCCTGAGTACTGAGCACTGAGCACCCTGAGGACTGGGCACCCAGCACCCTGAGTACTGAGCACCCAGCACCCTGAGTACTGAGCACCCAACACCCCAAGCACTGAGCACCCTGAGAACTGAGCACCCAGCACCGCAAGCACTGAGCACCCTGAGTACTGAGCACCCAGCACCCTGAGTAATGAGCACCCAGCATCCCGGGCACTGAGGACCGAGCACCCTGAGTACTAAGCACCCAGCACCCTGAGTACTGAGCACCCATCACCCTGTGCACTGAGCACCCAGCACGCTGAGTACTGAGCACTGAGCACCCTGAGTACTGAGCACCGAGCACCCTGAGCACTGAGCACCCAGCACGCTGAGTACTGAGCACTGAGCACTCTGAGTACTGAGCACCGAGCACCCGGAGTACTGAGCACCCAGCACTCTGAGCACTGAGCACCCAGCACCCTGAGCACTGAGCACAGAGCACCCAGAGCACTGAGCACCCAGCACCCTGAGCACTGAGCACCCAGCACCCCGAGCACTGAGCACTGAGCACCCTAAGTACTGAGCACTGAGCACCCTGAGTACTAAGCACCCAGCACCCTGAGTACTGAGCACCCAGCACCCTGAGTACTGAGCACCCAGCACCCTGAGTACTGAGCACCCAGCGTACTGAGCACCGAGCACCCCGAGCACTGAGCACCCAGCACCCTGAGTACTGAGCACCCAGCACCCCGAGCACTGAGCACCCAGCACCCTGAGTACTGAGCACCGAGCACCCTGAGTACTGAGCACCCAGCACCCTGAGTACTGAGCACCCAGCGTACTGAGCACCGAGCACCCAGCACCCTGAGTACTGAGCACCCAGCACCATGAGCACTGAGCACCCAGCACCCTGAGTACTGAGCACTGAGCACCCTGAGTACTGAGCACCGAGCACTACGAGCACTGAGCACCCAGCACCCCGAGCACCGAGCACCCAGCACCCTGAGCACCGAGCACCCAGCACCCTGAGCACTGAGGACCCAGCACCCTGAGCACTGAGCACCCAGCACCCTGAGTACTGAGCACCCAACGTACTGAGCACCGAGCACCCTGAGCACTGAGCACCCAGCACCCTGAGTACTGAGCACCCAGCACCCTGAGCAATGAGCACCCTGAGTACTGAGCACCCAGCAACTTGAGCACTGAGCACCGAGCACAACGAGCACTGAGCACCCAGCACAAGGAGTACTGAGCACCCAGCACCCTGAGCACTGAGCACCCAGCACCCCGAGCACCGAGCACCCAGCACCCTGAGCACTGAGCACCCAGCACCCTGAGCACCGAGCACCCAGCACCCTGAGCACTGAGCACCCAGCACCCTGAGTACTGAGCACCCAACGTACTGAGCACCGAGCAACCTGAGCACTGAGCACCCAGCACCCTGAGCACTGAGCACCCAGCACCCTGAGCAATGAGCACCCTGAGTACTGAGCACCCAGCAACTTGAGGACTGAGCACCGAGCACCCCGAGCACTGAGCAGCCAGCACCCGGAGTACTGAGCACCCAGCACCCTGAGTACTAAGCACCGAGCACCCTGAGTACTGAGCACCCAGCACCCTGAGCACTGGACACACAGCACCCTGAGTACTGAGCACCCCGAGCACTGAGCACCCAGTACCCTGAGTACTGAGCACCGAGCACCAGAGCAATGAGCACCCAGCACACTGAGCACTGAGCACCCAGCAGCCCGAGCACTGAGCCCCCAGCACCCTGAGTACTGAGCACCCAGCACCCTGAGTACTGAGCACCCAGCACCCCGAGCACTGAGTACCCAGCACCCTGAGCACTGAGCACCCAGCACCCTGAGTACTGAGCACTGAGCACCCAGCACCCCGAGCACTGAGCACCCAGCACCCTGGGTACTGAGCACTGAGCACCCAGCACCCCGAGCACTGAGCACCCAGGACCCCAAGCACTGAGCACCCAGCACCCCGAGTACTGAGCACTGAGCACCCAGCACCCCGAGCACTGAGCACCCAGCACCCTGGGTACTGAGCACTGAGCACCCAGCACCCCGAGCACTGAGCACCCAGCACCCTGAGCACTGAGCACCCAGCACCCGAGTACTGATCACCCAGCACCCTGAGTACTGAGCACCCCGCACCCTGAGTACTGAGCACCCAGCACCCTGAGTACTGAGCACCCAGCACCTTGAGTACTGAGCACCCCGCACCCCGAGTACTGAGCACCCTGAGTACTGAGCCCCCAGCACCCTGAGTACTGAGCACCCTGCACCCCGAGCACTGAGCTCCCTGAGTACTGAGCACCCAGCACCCTGAGTACTGAGCACCCAGCACCCTGAGGACTGAGCACTGAGCACCCAGAGAACTGAGCACCCAGCACCCCGAGGACTGAGCACCCAGCACCCTGAGCACTGAGCACTGAGCACCCAGCACCCTGTGCACTGAGCACTGAGCACCCAGCACCCTGAGCACTGAGCACCCAGCACCCCGAGCACTGAGTACCCAGCACCCTGAGTACTGAGCACCCAGCACTCTGAGCACTGAGCACCCAGCACCCTTAGTACTGAGCACCCAGCACCCTGAGCACTGAGCACCCAGCACCCTGAGTACTGAGCATCCAGCACCCCGAGCACTGAGCACCCAGCACCCTGAGTACTGAGCACTGAGCACCCAGCACCCCGAGCACTGAGCACCCAGCACCCTGATTACTGAGCACTGAGCACCCAGCACCCTGAGCACTGAGCACCCAGCACCCTGAGCACTGAGCACACAGTACCCCGAGTACTGAGCACCCAGCACCCTGAGCACTGAGCACCCTGCACCCTGAGCACGGCGCACCCAGCACCCCGAGCACTGCGCACCCAGCACCCTGAGTACTGAGCACCCAGCACCCTGAGCACTGAGCACCCAGCACCCTGAGCACTGAGCACCCAGCACCCTGAGCACTGAGCACCCAGCACCCTGAGCACTGAGCACCCAGCACCCTGAGTAGTGAGCACCCAACGTACTGAGCACCGAGCACCCCGAGCACTGAGCACCCAGCACCCTGAGTACTGAGCACCGAGCACCCCGAGCACTGAGCACCCAGCACCCTGAGTACTGAGCTCCGAGCACCCCGAGTTCTGAGCACCCAGTGGGCCGAGCACGGAGCACCCAGAACCCCGAGCACTGAGCACCCAGCACCCCGAGCACTGAGCACCCAGCACCCCGAGCCCTGTGCACACAGCACCCTGAGTACTGAGCACCGTGCACCCCGAGCACTGAGCACCCAGCACCCCGAGCACTGAGCACCCAGCAGCCCGAGCACTGAGCACCCAGCACCCTGAGTACTGAGCACTGAGCACCCTGAGGACTGGGCACCCAGCACCCTGAGTACTGAGCACCCAGCACCCTGAGTACTGAGCACCCAACACCCCAAGCACTGAGCACCCTGAGAACTGAGCACCCAGCACCGCAAGCACTGAGCACCCTGAGTACTGAGCACCCAGCACCCTGAGTAATGAGCACCCAGCATCGCGGGCACTGAGGACCGAGCACCCTGAGTACTAAGCACCCAGCACCCTGAGTACTGAGCACCCATCACCCTGTGCACTGAGCACCCAGCACGCTGAGTACTGAGCACTGAGCACCCTGAGTACTGAGCACCGAGCACCCTGAGCACTGAGCACCCAGCACGCTGAGTACTGAGCACTGAGCACTCTGAGTACTGAGCACCGAGCACCCGGAGTACTGAGCACCCAGCACTCTGAGCACTGAGCACCCAGCACCCTGAGCACTGAGCACAGAGCACCCAGAGCACTGAGCACCCAGCACCCTGAGCACTGAGCACCCAGCACCCCGAGCACTGAGCACTGAGCACCCTAAGTACTGAGCACTGAGCACCCTGAGTACTAAGCACCCAGCACCCTGAGTACTGAGCACCCAGCACCCTGAGTACTGAGCACCCAGCACCCTGAGTACTGAGCACCCAGCACCCTGAGTACTGAGCACCCAGCACCCCGAGCACTGAGCACCCAGCACCCTGAGTACTGAGCACCGAGCACCCTGAGTACTGAGCACCCAGCACCCTGAGTACTGAGCACCCAGCGTACTGAGCACTGAGCACCCAGCACCCTGAGTACTGAGCACCCAGCACCATGAGCACTGAGCACCCAGCACCCTGAGTACTGAGCACTGAGCACCCTGAGTACTGAGCACCGAGCACTACGAGCACTGAGCACCCAGCACCCCGAGCACCGAGCACCCAGCACCCTGAGCACCGAGCACCCAGCACCCTGAGCACTGAGGACCCAGCACCCTGAGCACTGAGCACCCAGCACCCTGAGTACTGAGCACCCAACGTACTGAGCACCGAGCACCGTGAGCACTGAGCACCCAGCACCCTGAGTACTGAGCACCCAGCACCCTGAGCAATGAGCACCCTGAGTACTGAGCACCCAGCAACTTGAGCACTGAGCACCGAGCACAACGAGCACTGAGCACCCAGCACAAGGAGTACTGAGCAACCAGCACCCTGAGTACTAAGCACCGAGCACCCTGAGTACTGAGCACCCAGCACCCTGAGCACTGGACACACAGCAACCTGAGTACTGAGCACCCCGAGCACTGAGTACCCAGCACCCTGAGTACTGAGCACCGATCACCCCGAGCACTGAGCACCCAGCACCCTGAGCACTGAGCACCCAGCAGCAGCCCGAGCACTGAGCACCCAACACCCTGAGTACTGAGCACCGAGCACCCCGAGCACTGAGCACCCAGCACCCCGAGCACTGAGCACCCAGCAGCCCGAGCACTGAGCACCCAACACCCTGAGTACTGAGGACTGAGCACCCTGAGCACTTAGCACCCAGCACCCTGAGTACTGAGCACCCAGCACCCTGAGTACTGAGCACCCAACACCCCAAGCACTGAGCACCCTGAGTACTGAGCACCCAGCACCCCAAGCACTGAGCACCCTGAGTACTGAGCACCCAGCACCTTGAGTAATGAGCACCCAGCACCCCGAGCACTGAGCACCCAGCACCCTGAGCACTGAGGACCGAGCACCCTGAGTACTAAGCACCCAGCACCCTGAGTACTGAGCACCCAACGTACTGAGCACCGAGCACCCTGAGAACTGAGCACCCAGCACCCTGAGCACTGAGCACCCTGCACCCTGAGCAATGAGCACCCTGAGTACTGAGCACCCAGCACCTTGAGCACTGAGCACCGAGCACCCCGAGCACTGAGCACCCAGCACCCGGAGTACTGAGCACCCAGCATCCTGAGTACTAAGCACCGAGCAACCTGAGTACTGAGCACCCAGCACCCTGAGCACTGGACACACAGCACCCTGAGTACTGAGCACCCCGAGCACTGAGCACCCAGTACCCTGAGTACTAAGCACCGAGCACCCCGAGCACTGAGCACCCAGCACCCCGAGCACTGAGCACCCAGCAGCCCGAGCACTGAGCCCCCAGCACCCTGAGTACTGAGCACCCAGCACCCTGAGTACTGAGCACCAAGCACCCCGAGCACTGAGCACCGAGCACCCCGAACACTGCGCACCCAGAACCCCGAGCACTGAGCACCCAGCACCAAGAGCACTGAGCACCCAGCACCCTGAGCACTGAGCACCGAGCACCCCGAGCACTGAGCACCCAGCACCCCGAGCACTGAGCACCCAGCAGCCCGAGCACTGAGCACCCAACACCCTGAGTACTGAGGACTGAGCACCCTGAGCACTGAGCACCCAGCACCCTTAGTACTGAGCACCCAGCACCCTGAGTACTGAGCACCCAACACCCCAAGCACTGAGCACCCTGAGTACTGAGCACCCAGCACCCCAAGCACTGAGCACCCTGAGTACTGAGCACCCAGCACCTTGAGTAATGAGCACCCAGCACCCCGAGCACTGAGCACCCAGCACCCTGAGCACTGAGGACCGAGCACCATGAGTACTAAGCACCCAGCACCCTGAGTACTGAGCACCCAGCACCCCGAGAACTGAGCACCCAGCACCCTGAGCACTGAGGACCGAGCACCATGAGTACTAAGCACCCAGCACCCTGATTACTGATCACCGAGCACCCTGAGCACTGAGCACCCAGCACGCTGAGTACTGAGCACTGAGCACTCTGAGTACTGAGCACCGAGCACCCGGAGTACTGAGCACCCAGTACCCCGAGTACTGAGCACCCAGCACCCTGAGCACTGAGCACCCTGCACCCTGAGCACTGAGCACCCAGCACCCCGAGCACTGCGCACCCAGCACCCTGAGTACTGAGCACCCAGCACCCTGAGCACTGAGCACCCAGCACCCTGAGCACTGAGCACACAGCACCCTGAGCACTGAGCACCCAGCACCCTGAGTAGTGAGCACCCAACGTACTGAGCACCGAGCACCCCGAGCACTGAGCACCCAGCACCCTGAGTACTGAGCACCGAGCACCCCGAGCACTGAGCACCCAGCACCCTGAGTACTGAGCTCCGAGCACCCCGAGCACTGAGCACCCAGCGCGCCGAGCACTGAGCACCCAGAACCCCGAGCACAGAGCACCCTGAGTACTGAGCACCCAGCACCCTGATTACTGAGCACCGAGCACCCTGAGTACTGAGCACCCAGCACCACGAGCACTGAGCAGCCAGCACCACGAGCACTGAGCACCCAGCACCCCGAGTACTGAGCACCCAGCAGCCTGAGTACTGAGCACCCAGCACCCCGAGTACTGAGCACCCAGCAGCCTGAGTACTGAGCACCCAGCACCCTGAGTACTGAGCACCCAGCACCCTGAGCACTGAGCACCCAGCACCCTGAGTACTGAGCACCCAACACCCCAAGCACTGAGCACCCTGAGTACTGAGCACCCAGCACCCCAAGCACAGAGCACCCTGAGTACTGAGCACCCAGCACCTTGAGTACTGAGCACCCCGCACCCCGAGTACTGAGCACCCTGAGTACTGAGCCCCCAGCACCCTGAGTACTGAGCACCCTGCACCCCTAGCATTGAGCTCCCTGAGTACTGAGCACCCAGCACCCTGAGTACTGAGCACCCAGCACCCTGAGGACTGAGCACTGAGCACCCAGAGAACTGAGCACCCAGCACCCCGAGGACTGAGCACCCAGCACCCTGAGCACTGAGCACTGAGCACCCAGCACCCTGTGCACTGAGCACTGAGCACCCAGCACCCTGAGCACTGAGCACCCAGCACCCCGAGCACTGAGTATCCAGCACCCTGAGTACTGAGCACACAGCACTCTGAGCACTGAGCACCCAGCACCCTTAGTACTGAGCACCCAGCACCCCGAGCACTGAGCACCCAGCACCCTGAGTACTGAGCATCCAGCACCCCGAGCACTGAGCACCCAGCACCCTGAGTACTGAGCACTGAGCACCCAGCACCCCGAGCACTGAGCACCCAGCACCCTGATTACTGAGCACTGAGCACCCAGCACCCTGAGCACTGAGCACGCAGCACCCTGAGCACTGAGCACCCAGTACCCCGAGTACTGAGCACCCAGCACCCTGAGCACTGAGCACCCTGCACCCGGAGCACGGCGCACCCAGCACCCCGAGCACTGCGCACCGAGCACCCTGAGTACTGAGCACCCAGCACCCTGAGCACTGAGCACCCAGCACCCTGAGCTCTGAGCACCCAGCACCCTGAGCACTGAGCACCCAGCACCCTGAGTAGTGAGCACCCAACGTACTGAGCACCGAGCACCCCGAGCACTGATCACCCAGCACCCTGAGTACTGAGCACCGAGCACCCCGAGCACTGAGCACCCAGCACCCTGAGTACTGAGCTCCGAGCACAACGAGTTCTGAGCACCCAGTGGGCTGAGCACGGAGCACCCAGAACCCCGAGCACTGAGCACCCAGCACCCCGAGCACTGAGCAGCCAGTACCCCGAGCACTGTGCACCCAGCACCCCGAGCACTGAGCACCCAGCACCCTGATTACTGAGCACCCAGCACCCTGAGTACTGAGCACCCAGCACCCTGAGCACTGAGCACCCAGCACCCTGAGTACTGAGCACCCAACACCCCAAGCACTGAGCACCCTGAGTACTGAGCACCCAGCACCCCAAGCACTGAGCACCCTGAGTACTGAGCACCCAGCACCCAGAATACTGAGCACCGAGCACCCTGAGTACTGAGCAGTAACCACCCTGAGTACTGAGCACCCAGCGTACTGAGCAACGAGCACCCAGCACCCTGAGTACTGAGCACCCAGCACCCTGAGCACTGAGCACCCAGAACCCTGAGTACTGAGCACCGAGCACCCCGAGTACTGAGCACCCAGCACCTCGAGCACTGAGCACCCAGCACCCTGAGTACTGAGCACCGAGCACCCCGAGCACTGAGCACCCAGCACCCCGAGCACTGAGCACCCAGCAGCCCGAGCACTGAGCACCCAGCACCCTGAGTACTGAGCACTGAGCACCCTGAGCACTGGGCACCCAGCACCCTGAGTACTGAGCACCCAGCACCCTGAGTACTGAGCACCCAACACCCCAAGCACTGAGCACCCTGAGAACTGAGCACCCAGCACCGCAAGCACTGAGCACCCTGAGTACTGAGCACCCAGCACCCCGAGAACTGAGCACCCAGCACCCTGAGCACTGAGGACCGAGCACCATGAGTACTAAGCACCCAGCACCCTGATTACTGATCACCGAGCACCCTGAGCACTGAGCACCCAGCACGCTGAGTACTGAGCACTGAGCACTCTGAGTACTGAGCACCGAGCACCCGGAGTACTGAGCACCCAGTACCCCGAGTACTGAGCACCCAGCACCCTGAGCACTGAGCACCCTGCACCCTGAGCACTGAGCACCCAGCACCCCGAGCACTGCGCACCCAGCACCCTGAGTACTGAGCACCCAGCACCCTGAGCACTGAGCACCCAGCACCCTGAGCACTGAGCACACAGCACCCTGAGCACTGAGCACCCAGCACCCTGAGTAGTGAGCACCCAACGTACTGAGCACCGAGCACCCCGAGCACTGAGCACCCAGCACCCTGAGTACTGAGCACCGAGCACCCCGAGCACTGAGCACCCAGCACCCTGAGTACTGAGCTCCGAGCACCCCGAGCACTGAGCACCCAGCGCGCCGAGCACTGAGCACCCAGAACCCCGAGCACAGAGCACCCTGAGTACTGAGCACCCAGCACCCTGATTACTGAGCACCGAGCACCCTGAGTACTGAGCACCCAGCACCACGAGCACTGAGCAGCCAGCACCACGAGCACTGAGCACCCAGCACCCCGAGTACTGAGCACCCAGCAGCCTGAGTACTGAGCACCCAGCACCCCGAGTACTGAGCACCCAGCAGCCTGAGTACTGAGCACCCAGCACCCTGAGTACTGAGCACCCAGCACCCTGAGCACTGAGCACCCAGCACCCTGAGTACTGAGCACCCAACACCCCAAGCACTGAGCACCCTGAGTACTGAGCACCCAGCACCCCAAGCACAGAGCACCCTGAGTACTGAGCACCCAGCACCTTGAGTACTGAGCACCCCGCACCCCGAGTACTGAGCACCCTGAGTACTGAGCCCCCAGCACCCTGAGTACTGAGCACCCTGCACCCCTAGCATTGAGCTCCCTGAGTACTGAGCACCCAGCACCCTGAGTACTGAGCACCCAGCACCCTGAGGACTGAGCACTGAGCACCCAGAGAACTGAGCACCCAGCACCCCGAGGACTGAGCACCCAGCACCCTGAGCACTGAGCACTGAGCACCCAGCACCCTGTGCACTGAGCACTGAGCACCCAGCACCCTGAGCACTGAGCACCCAGCACCCCGAGCACTGAGTATCCAGCACCCTGAGTACTGAGCACACAGCACTCTGAGCACTGAGCACCCAGCACCCTTAGTACTGAGCACCCAGCACCCCGAGCACTGAGCACCCAGCACCCTGAGTACTGAGCATCCAGCACCCCGAGCACTGAGCACCCAGCACCCTGAGTACTGAGCACTGAGCACCCAGCACCCCGAGCACTGAGCACCCAGCACCCTGATTACTGAGCACTGAGCACCCAGCACCCTGAGCACTGAGCACGCAGCACCCTGAGCACTGAGCACCCAGTACCCCGAGTACTGAGCACCCAGCACCCTGAGCACTGAGCACCCTGCACCCGGAGCACGGCGCACCCAGCACCCCGAGCACTGCGCACCGAGCACCCTGAGTACTGAGCACCCAGCACCCTGAGCACTGAGCACCCAGCACCCTGAGCACTGAGCACCCAGCACCCTGAGCACTGAGCACCCAGCACCCTGAGTAGTGAGCACCCAACGTACTGAGCACCGAGCACCCCGAGCACTGATCACCCAGCACCCTGAGTACTGAGCACCGAGCACCCCGAGCACTGAGCACCCAGCACCCTGAGTACTGAGCTCCGAGCACAACGAGTTCTGAGCACCCAGTGGGCCGAGCACGGAGCACCCAGAACCCCGAGCACTGAGCACCCAGCACCCCGAGCACTGAGCAGCCAGTACCCCGAGCACTGTGCACCCAGCACCCCGAGCACTGAGCACCCAGCACCCTGATTACTGAGCACCCAGCACCCTGAGTACTGAGCACCCAGCACCCTGAGCACTGAGCACCCAGCACCCTGAGTACTGAGCACCCAACACCCCAAGCACTGAGCACCCTGAGTACTGAGCACCCAGCACCCCAAGCACTGAGCACCCTGAGTACTGAGCACCCAGCACCCAGAATACTGAGCACCGAGCACCCTGAGTACTGAGCAGTAACCACCCTGAGTACTGAGCACCCAGCGTACTGAGCAACGAGCACCCAGCACCCTGAGTACTGAGCACCCAGCACCCTGAGCACTGAGCACCCAGAACCCTGAGTACTGAGCACCGAGCACCCCGAGTACTGAGCACCCAGCACCTCGAGCACTGAGCACCCAGCACCCTGAGTACTGAGCACCGAGCACCCCGAGCACTGAGCACCCAGCACCCCGAGCACTGAGCACCCAGCAGCCCGAGCACTGAGCACCCAGCACCCTGAGTACTGAGCACTGAGCACCCTGAGCACTGGGCACCCAGCACCCTGAGTACTGAGCACCCAGCACCCTGAGTACTGAGCACCCAACACCCCAAGCACTGAGCACCCTGAGAACTGAGCACCCAGCACCGCAAGCACTGAGCACCCTGAGTACTGAGCACCCAGCACCCTGAGTAATGAGCACCCAGCATCCCGGGCACTGAGGACCGAGCACCCTGAGTACTAAGCACCCAGCACCCTGAGTACTGAGCACCCATCACCCTGTGCACTGAGCACCCAGCACGCTGAGTACTGAGCACTGAGCACCATGAGTACTGAGCACCGAGCACCCTGAGCACTGAGCACCCAGCACGCTGAGTACTGAGCACTGAGCACTCTGAGTACTGAGCACCGAGCACCCGGAGTACTGAGCACCCAGCACTCTGAGCACTGAGCACCCAGCACCCTGAGCACTGAGCACCCAGCACCCAGAGCACTGAGCACCCAGCATTCTGAGCACTGAGCACCCAGCACCCTGAGTACTGAGCACCGATCACCCCGAGCACTGAGCACCCAGCACACCGAGCACTGAGCACCCAGCAGCCCGAGCACTGAGCACCCAACACCCTGAGTACTGAGCACCGAGCACCCCGAGCACTGAGCACCCAGCACCCCGAGCACTGAGCACCCAGCAGCCCGAGCACTGAGCACCCAACACCCTGAGTACTGAGGACTGAGCACCCTGAGCACTGAGCACCCAGCACCCTGAGTACTGAGCACCCAGCACCCTGAGTACTGAGCACCCAACACCCCAAGCACTGAGCACCCTGAGTACTGAGCACCCAGCACCCCAAGCACTGAGCACCCTGAGTACTGAGCACCCAGCACCTTGAGTAATGAGCACCCAGCACCCCGAGCACTGAGCACCCAGCACCAAGAGCACTGAGGACCGAGAACCCTGAGTACTAAGCACCCAGCACCCTGAGTACTGAGCACCCAACGAACTGAGCACCGAGCACCCTGAGCCCTGAGCACCCAGCACCCTGAGCACTGAGCACCCAGCCCCCTGAGCAATGAGCACCCTGAGTACTGAGCACCCAGCACCTTGAGCACTGAGCACCGAGCACCCCGAGCACTGAGCACCCAGCACCCGGAGTACTGAGCACCCAGCACCCTGAGTACTAAGCACCGAGCAACCTGAGTACTGAGCACCCAGCACCCTGAGCACTGGACACACAGCAACCTGAGTACTGAGCACCCCGAGCACTGAGGACCCAGTACCCTGAGTACTAAGCACCGAGCACCCCGAGCACTGAGCACCCAGCACCCCGAGCACTGAGCACCCAGCAGCCCGAGCACTGAGCCCCCAGCACCCTGAGTACTGAGCACCCAGCACCCTGAGTACTGAGCACCAAGCACCCCGAGCACTGAGCACCGAGCACCCCGAGCACTGAGCACCCAGAACCCCGAGCACTGAGCACCCAGCACCAAGAGCACTGAGCACCCAGCACCCTGAGCACTGAGCACCGAGCACCCCGAGCACTGAGCACCCAGCACCCCGAGCACTGAGCACCCAGCAGCCCGAGCACTGAGCACCCAGCACCCCGAGCACTGAGCACCCAGCAGCCCGAGCACTGAGCACCCAACACCCTGAGTACTGAGGACTGAGCACCCTGAGCACTGAGCACCCAGCACCCTTAGTACTGAGCACCCAGCACCCTGAGTACTGAGCACCCAACACCCCAAGCACTGAGCACCCTGAGTACTGAGCACCCAGCACCCCAAGCACTGAGCACCCTGAGTACTGAGCACCCAGCACCTTGAGTAATGAGCACCCAGCACCCCGAGCACTGAGCACCCAGCACCCTGAGCACTGAGTACCGAGCACCATGAGTACTAAGCACCCAGCACCCTGAGTACTGAGCACCCAGCACCCTGAGCACTGAGCACCCAGCACGCTGAGTACTGAGCACTGAGCACCCTGAGTACTGATCACCGAGCACCCTGAGCACTGAGCACCCAGCACCCTGAGCACTGAGCACCCAGCACGCTGAGTACTGAGCACTGAGCACTCTGAGTACTGAGCACCGAGCACCCGGAGTACTGAGCACGAAGTACCCCGAGTACTGAGCACCCAGCACCCTGAGCACTGAGCACCCTGCACCCTGAGCACTGAGCACCCAGCACCCCGAGCACTGCGCAGCCAGCACCCTGAGTACTGAGAACCCAGCACCCTGAGCACTGAGCACCCAGCACCCTGAACACTGAGCACACAGCACCCTGAGCACTGAGCACCCAGCACCCTGAGTAGTGAGCACCCAACGTACTGAGCACCGAGCACCCCGAGCACTGAGCACCCAGCACCATGAGTACTGAGCACCCAGCACCCTGACTACTGAGCACCGAGCACCCTGAGTACTGAGCACCCAGCACCATGAGCACTGAGCAGCCAGCACCACGAGCACTGAGCACCCAGCACCCCGAGTACTGAGCACCCAGCACCCTGAGTACTGAGCACCCAGCACCCTGAGTACTGAGCACCCAGCACCCTGAGCACTGAGCACCCAGCACCCTGAGTACTGAGCACCCAACACCCCAAGCACTGAGCACCCTGAGTACTGAGCACCCAGCACCACAAGCACAGAGCACCCTGAGTACTGAGCACCCAGCACCCTGAGTACTGAGCACCGAGCACCCTGAGTACTGAGCAGCCAGCACCCTGAGTACTGAGCACCCAGCGTACTGAGCAACGAGCACCCAGCACCCTGAGTACTGAGCACCCAGCACCCTGAGCACTGAGCACCCAGCACCCTGAGTACTGAGCACCGAGCACCCCGAGTACTGAGCACCCAGCATCCCGTGCACTGAGCACCCAGCACCCTGAGTACTGAGCACCGAGCACCCCGAGCACTGAGCACCCAGCACCCCGAGCACTGAGCACCCAGCAGCCCGAGCACTGAGCACCCAACACCCTGACTACTGAGGACTGAGCACCCTGAGCACTGAGCACCCAGCACCCTGAGTACTGAGCACCCAGCACCCTGAGTACTGAGCACCCAACACCCCAAGCACTGAGCACCCTGAGTACTGAGCCCCCAGCACCCCAAGCACTGAGCACCCTGAGTACTGAGCACCGAGCACCTTGAGTAATGAGCACCCAGCACCCCGAGCACTGAGCACCCAGCACCCTGAGCACTGAGGACCGAGCACCCTGAGTACTAAGCACCGAGCACCCTGAGTACTGAGCACCCAGCACCCTGAGCACTGAGCACCCAGCACGCTGAGTACTGAGCACTGAGCACCCTGAGTACTGATCACCGAGCACCCTGAGCACTGAGCACCCACCACGCTGAGTACTGAGCACTGAGCACTCTGAGTACTGAGCACCGAGCACCCGGAGTACTGAGCACCCTGCACTCTGAGCACTTAGCACCCAGCACCCTGAGCACTGAGCACCCAGCACCCCGAGCACTGAGCACCCAGCACCCTGAGCACTGAGCACCCAGAACCCCGAGCACTGAGCACTGAGCACCCTAAGTACTGAGCACTGAGCACCCTGAGTACTAAGCACCCAGCACCCTGAGTACTGAGCACCCAGCACCCTGAGTACTGAGCACCCAGCACCCTGAGTACTGAGCACCCAGCGTACTGAGCACCGAGCACCCCGAGCACTGAGCACCCAGCACCCTGAGTACTGAGCACCCAGCACCCCGAGCAATGAGCACCCAGCACCCTGAGTACTGAGCACCGAGCACCCTGAGTACTGAGCACCCAGCACCCTGAGTACTGAGCACCCAGCGTACTGAGCACCGAGCACCCAGCACCCTGAGTACTGAGCACCCAGCACCATGAGCAATGAGCACCCAGCACCCTGAGTACTGAGCACTGAGCACCCTGAGTACTGAGCACCGAGCACCCTGAGCACTGAGCACCCAGCACCCCGAGCACCGAGCACCCAGCACCCTGAGCACCGAGCACCCAGCACCCTGAGCACTGAGCACCCAGCACCCTGAGCACTGAGCACCCATCACCCTGAGTACTGAGCACCCAACGTACTGAGCACCGAGCACCCTGAGCACTGAGCACCCAGCACCCTGAGCACTGAGCACCCAGCACCATGAGCAATGAGCACCCTGAGTACTGAGCACCGAGCACCCCGAGCACTGAGCACCCAGCACCGCGAGCACTGAGCACCCAGCAGCCCGAGCACTGAGCCCCCAGCACCCTGAGTACTGAGCACCCAGCACCCTGAGTACTGAGCACCCAGCACCCCGAGCACTGAGTACCCAGCAACCTGAGCACTGAGCACCCAGCACCCTGAGCACTGAGCTCCAAGCACCCCAAGCACTGAGCACCCAGCACCCTGAGTACTGAGCACTGAGCACCCAGCACCCCGAGCACTGAGCACCCAGCACCCTGAGTACTGAGCACTGAGCACCCAGCACCCCGAGCACTGAGCACCCAGCACCCTGAGCACTGAGCACCCAGCACCCGAGTACTGATCACCCAGCACCCTGAGTACTGAGCACCCCGCACCCTGAGTACTGAGCACCCAGCACCCTGAGTACTGAGCACCCTGCACCCCGAGCACTGAGCTCCCTGAGAACTGAGCACCCAGCAACCTGAGTACTGAGCACCCAGCACCCTGAGGACTGAGCATTGAGCACCCAGAGAACTGAGCACCCAGCACCCCGAGGACTGAGCACCCAGCACCCTGAGCACTGAGCACTGAGCACCCAGCACCCTGTGCACTGAGCACTGAGCCCCCAGCACCCTGAGCACTGAGCACCCAGCACCCCGAGCACTGAGTACCCAGCACCCTGAGTACTGAGCACCCAGCACCCTGAGCACTGAGCACCCAGCACCCTTAGTACTGAGCACCCAGCACCCTGAGCACTGAGCACCCAGCACCCTGAGTACTGAGCATCCAGCACCCCGAGCACTGAGCACCCAGCACCCTGAGTACTGAGCACTGAGCACCCAGCAGCCCGAGCACTGAGCACCCAGCACCCTGATTACTGAGCACTGAGCACCCAGCACCCTGAGCACTGAGCACCCAGCACCCTGGGCACTGAGCACCCAGTACCCCGAGTACTGAGCACCCAGCACCCTGAGCACTGACCACCCTGCACAGTGAGCACGGAGCACCCAGCACCAGGAGCACTGCGTACCCAGCACCCTGAGTAGTGAGCACCTAGCACCCTGAGCACTGAGCACCCAGCACCCTGAGCACTGAGCACCCAGCACCCTGAGCACTGAGCACCCAGCACCCTGAGTAGTGAGCACCCAACGTACTGAGCACCGAGCACCCCGAGCACTGAGCACCCAGCACCCTGAGTACTGAGCTCCGAGCACCCCGAGCTCTGAGCACCCAGCGCGCCGAGCAATGAGCACCCAGAACCCCGAGCACTGAGCACCCAGCACCCCGAGCACTGAGCAGCCAGCACCCCGAGCACTGAGCACCCACCACCCCGAGCACTGAGCACCCAGCACCCTGAGTACTGAGCACTCAGCACCCTGAGTACTGAGCACCCAGCACCCTGAGCACCCAGCACCCTGAGTACTGAGCACCCAACACCCCAAGCACTGAGCACCCTGAGTACTGAGCACCCAGCACCCCAAGCACTGAGCACCCTGAGTACTGAGCACCCAGAACCCTGAGTACTGAGCACCGAGCACCCTGAGTACTGAGCAGCCAGCACCCTGAGTACTGAGCACCCAGCGTACTGAGCAACGAGCACCGAGCACCCTGAGTACTGAGCACCCAGCACCCTGAGCACTGAGCACCCAGCACCCTGAGTACTGAGCACCGAGCAACCCGAGTACTGAGCACCCAGCACCCCGAGCACTGAGCACCCAGCACCCTGAGTACTGAGCACCGAGCACCCAGAGCACTGAGCACCCAGCACCCCGAGCACTGAGCACCCAGCAGCCCGAGCACTGAGCACCCAGCACCCTGAGAACTGAGCACTGAGCACCCTGAGCACTGAGCACCCAGCACCCTGAGTACTGAGCACCCAGCACCCTGAGTACTGAGCACCCAACACCCCAAGCACTGAGCACCCTGAGTACTGAGCACCCAGCACCGCAAGCACTGAGCACCCTGAGTACTGAGCACCCAGCACCCTGAGTAATGAGCACCCAGCACCCCGAGCACTGAGGACCGAGCAGCCTGAGTACTAAGAACCCAGCACCCTGAGTACTGAGCACCCAGCACCCTGAGCACTGAGCACCCAGCACGCTGAGTACTGAGCACTGAGCACCCTGAGTACTGAGCACCGAGCACCCTGAGCACTGAGCACCCAGCACGCTGAGTACTGAGCACTGAGCACTCTGAGTACTGAGCACCGAGCACCCGGAGTACTGAGCACCCAGCACTCTGAGCACTGAGCACCCAGCACCCTGAGCACTGAGCACCCAGCACCCTGAGCACTGAGCACCCAGCACCCTGAGTACTGAGCACCCAGCACCCTGAGCACTGAGCACCCAGCACCCTGAGTACTGAGCACCCAGCACCCCGAGCACTGAGCACTCAGCACCCTGAGTACTGAGCACCGAGCACCCTGAGTACTGAGCACCCAACACCCCAAGCACTGAGCACCCTGAGTACTGAGCACCCAGCACCCCAAGCACTGAGCACCCTGAGTACTGAGCACCGAGCACCTTGAGTAATGAGCACCCAGCACCCCGAGCACTGAGCACCCAGCACCCTGAGCACTGAGGACCGAGCACCCTGAGTACTAAGCACCGAGCACCCTGAGTACTGAGCACCCAGCAGCCTGAGCACTGAGCACCCAGCACGCTGAGTACTGAGCACTGAGCACCCTGAGTACTGATCACCGAGCACCCTGAGCACTGAGCACCCACCACGCTGAGTACTGAGCACTGAGCACTCTGAGTACTGAGCACCGAGCACCCGGAGTACTGAGCACCCAGCACTCTGAGCACTTAGCACCCAGCACCCTGAGCACTGAGCACCCAGCACCCCGAGCACTGAGCACCCAGCACCCTGAGCACTGAGCACCCAGAACCCCGAGCACTGAGCACTGAGCACCCTAAGTACTGAGCACTGAGCACCCTGACTACTAAGCACCCAGCACCCTGAGTACTGAGCACCCAGCACCCTGAGTACTGAGCACCCTGCACCCTGAGTACTGAGCACCCAGCGTACTGAGCACCGATCACCCCGAGCACTGAGCACCCAGCACC
Organism: Microtus oregoni; assembly: GCF_018167655.1. Taxonomy (NCBI): domain Eukaryota; kingdom Metazoa; phylum Chordata; class Mammalia; order Rodentia; family Cricetidae; genus Microtus; species Microtus oregoni. The sequence goes on along the minus strand of NW_024544028.1, from coordinate 781,566 downwards.
CTGAGTACTGAGCACCCAGCACCCCGAGCACTGAGCACCCAGCACCCTGAGTACTGAGCACCGACCACCCTGAGTACTGAGCACCCAGCACCCTGAGTACTGAGCACCCAGCGTACTGAGCACCGAGCACCCAGCACCCTGAGTACTGAGCACCCAGCACCATGAGCACTGAGCACCCAGCACCCTGAGTACTGAGCACTGAGCACCCTGAGTACTGAGCAACGAGCACCCTGAGCACTGAGCACCCAGCACCCCGAGCACCGAGCACCCAGCACCCTGAGCACCGAGCACCCAGCACCATGAGCACTGAGCACCCAGCACCCTGAGCACTGAGCACCCATCACCCTGAGTACTGAGCACCCAACATACTGAGCACCGAGCACCCTGAGCACTGAGCACCCAGCAACCTGAGCACTGAGCACCCAGCACCATGAGCAATGAGCACCCTGAGTACTGTGCACCGAGCACCCCGAGCACTGAGCACCCAGCACCCCGAGCACTGAGCACCCAGCAGCCCGAGCACTGAGCCCCCAGCACCCTGAGTACTGAGCACCCAGCACCCTGAGTACTGAGCACCCAGCACCCCGAGCACTGAGTACCCAGCACCCTGAGCACTGAGCACCCAGCACCCTGAGCACTGAGCTCCAAGCACCCCAAGCACTGAGCACCCAGCACCCTGAGCACTGAGCACCCAGCACCATGAGCAATGAGCACCCTGAGTACTGAGCACCGAGCACCCCGAGCACTGAGCACCCAGCACCCCGAGCACTGAGCACCCAGCAGCCCGAGCACTGAGCCCCCAGCACCCTGAGTACTGTGCACCCAGCACCCTGAGTACTGAGCACCCAGCACCCCGAGCACTGAGTACCCAGCACCCTGAGCACTGAGCACCCAGCACCCTGAGCACTGAGCTCCAAGCACCCCAAGCACTGAGCACCCAGCACCCTGAGTACTGAGCACTGAGCACCCAGCACCCCGAGCACTGAGCACCCAGCACCCTGAGTACTGAGCACTGAGCACCCAGCACCCCGAGCACTGAGCACCCAGCACCCTGAGCACTGAGCACCCAGCACCCGAGTACTGATCACCCAGCACCCTGAGTACTGAGCACCCCGCACCCTGAGTACTGAGCACCCACCACCCTGAGTACTGAGCACCCAGCACCTTGAGTACTGAGCACCCCACACCCCGAGTACTGAGCACCCAGAGTACTGAGCCCCCAGCACCCTGAGTACTGAGCACCCTGCACCCCGAGCACTGAGCTCCCTGAGAACTGAGCACGGAGCAACCTGAGTACTGAGCACCCAGCACCCTGAGGACTGAGCACTGAGCACCCAGAGAACTGAGCACCCAGCACCCCGAGGACTGAGCACTCAGCACCCTGAGCACTGAGCACTGAGCACCCAGCACCCTGTGCACTGAGCACTGAGCCCCCAGCACCCTGAGCACTGAGCACCCAGCACCCCGAGCACTGAGTACCCAGCACCCTGAGTACTGAGCACCCAGCACCCTGAGCACTGAGCACCCAGCACCCTTAGTACTGAGCACCCAGCACCCTGAGCACTGAGCACCCAGCACCCTGAGTACTGAGCATCCAGCACCCCGAGCACTGAGCACCCAGCACCCTGAGTACTGAGCACTGAGCACCCAGCACCCCGAGCACTGAGCACCCAGCACCCTGATTACTGAGCACTGAGCACCCAGCACCCTGAGCAATGAGAACCCAGCACCCTGAGCACTGAGTACCCAGTACCCCGAGTACTGAGCACCCAGCACCCTGAGCACTGACCACCATGCACCCTTAGCACGGAGCACCCAGCACCCCGAGCACTGCGTACCCAGCACCCTGAGTAGTGAGCACCTAGCACCCTGAGCACTGAGCACCCAGCACCCTGAGCACCGAGCACCCAGCACCCTGAGCACTGAGCACCCAGCACCCTGAGTAGTGAGCACCCAATGTACTGAGCACCGAGCACCCCGAGCACTGAGCACCCAGCACCGCAAGCACTGAGCACCCTGAGTACTGAGCACCCAGCACCCTGAGTACTGAGCACCCAGCGTACTGAGCACCGAGCACCCAGCACCCTGAGTACTGAGCACCCAGCACCATGAGCACTGAGCACCCAGCACCCTGAGTACTGAGCACTGAGCACCCTGAGTACTGAGCACCGAGCACCCTGAGCACTGAGCACCCAGCACCCCGAGCACCGAGCACCCAGCACCCTGAGCACCGAGCACCCAGCACCCTGAGCACTGAGCACCCAGCACCCTGAGCACTGAGCACCCATCACCCTGAGTACTGAGCACCCAACGTACTGAGCACCGAGCACCCTGAGCACTGAGCACCCAGCACCCTGAGCACTGAGCACCCAGCACCATGAGCAATGAGCACCCTGAGTACTGAGCACTGAGCACCCCGAGCACTGAGCACCCAGCACCCCGAGCACTGAGCACCCAGCAGCCCGAGCACTGAGCCCCCAGCACCCTGAGTACTGAGCACCCAGCACCCTGAGTACTGAGCACCCAGCACCCCGAGCACTGAGTACCCAGCACCCTGAGTACTGAGCACCGAGCACCCCGAGTACTGAGCACCCAGCACCCCGAGCACTGAGCACCCAGCACCCTGAGTACTGAGCACCGAGCACCCAGAGCACTGAGCACCCAGCACCCCGAGCACTGAGCACCCAGCAGCCCGAGCACTGAGCACCCAGCACCCTGAGAACTGAGCACTGAGCACCCTGAGCACTGAGCACCCAGCACCCTGAGTACTGAGCACCCAGCACCCTGAGTACTGAGCACCCAACACCCCAAGCACTGAGCACCCTGAGTACTGAGCACCCAGCACCGCAAGCACTGAGCACCCTGAGTACTGAGCACCCAGCACCCTGAGTAATGAGCACCCAGCACCCCGAGCACTGAGGACCGAGCAGCCTGAGTACTAAGAACCCAGCACCCTGAGTACTGAGCACCCAGCACCCTGAGCACTGAGCACCCAGCACGCTGAGTACTGAGCACTGAGCACCCTGAGTACTGAGCACCGAGCACCCTGAGCACTGAGCACCCAGCACGCTGAGTACTGAGCACTGAGCACTCTGAGTACTGAGCACCGAGCACCCGGAGTACTGAGCACCCAGCACTCTGAGCACTGAGCACCCAGCACCCTGAGCACTGAGCACCCAGCACCCTGAGCACTGAGCACCCAGCACCCTGAGTACTGAGCACCCAGCACCCTGAGCACTGAGCACCCAGCACCCTGAGTACTGAGCACCCAGCACCCCGAGCACTGAGCACTCAGCACCCTGAGTACTGAGCACCGAGCACCCTGAGTACTGAGCACCCAACACCCCAAGCACTGAGCACCCTGAGTACTGAGCACCCAGCACCCCAAGCACTGAGCACCCTGAGTACTGAGCACCGAGCACCCTGAGTACTGAGCACCCAGCAGCCTGAGCACTGAGCACCCAGCACGCTGAGTACTGAGCACTGAGCACCCTGAGTACTGATCACCGAGCACCCTGAGCACTGAGCACCCACCACGCTGAGTACTGAGCACTGAGCACTCTGAGTACTGAGCACCGAGCACCCGGAGTACTGAGCACCCAGCACTCTGAGCACTTAGCACCCAGCACCCTGAGCACTGAGCACCCAGCACCCCGAGCACTGAGCACCCAGCACCCTGAGCACTGAGCACCCAGAACCCCGAGCACTGAGCACTGAGCACCCTAAGTACTGAGCACTGAGCACCCTGACTACTAAGCACCCAGCACCCTGAGTACTGAGCACCCAGCACCCTGAGTACTGAGCACCCAGCACCCTGAGTACTGAGCACCCAGCATACTGAGCACCGAGCACCCCGAGCACTGAGCACCCAGCACCCTGAGTACTGAGCACCCAGCACCCCGAGCACTGAGCACCCAGCACCCTGAGTACAGAGCACCGACCACCCTGAGTACTGAGCACCCAGCACCCTGAGTACTGAGCACCCAGCGTACTGAGCACCGAGCACGGAGCACCCTGAGTACTGAGCACCCAGCACCATGAGCACTGAGCACCCAGCACCCTGAGTACTGAGCACTGAGCACCCTGAGTACTGAGCACCGAGCACCCTGAGCACTGAGCACCCAGCACCCCGAGCACCGAGCACCCAGCACTCTGAGCACCGAGCACCCAGCACCCTGAGCACTGAGCACCCATCACCCTGAGTACTGAGCACCCAACGTACTGAGCACCGAGCACCCTGAGCACTGAGCACCCAGCACCCTGAGCACTGAGCACCCAGCACCATGAGCAATGAGCACCCTGAGTACTGAGCACCGAGCACCCCGAGCACTGAGCACCCAGCACCCCGAGCACTGAGCACCCAGCAGCCCGAGCACTGAGCCCCCAGCACCCTGAGTACTGAGCACCCAGCACCCTGAGTACTGAGCACCCAGCACCCCGAGCACTGAGTACCCAGCACCCTGAGCACTGAGCACCCAGCACCCTGAGCACTGAGCTCCAAGCACCCCAAGCACTGAGCACCCAGCACCCTGAGCACTGAGCACCCAGCACCATGAGCAATGAGCACCCTGAGTACTGAGCACCGAGCACCCCGAGCACTGAGCACCCAGCACCCCGAGCACTGAGCACCCAGCAGCCCGAGCACTGAGCCCCCAGCACCCTGAGTACTGTGCACCCAGCACCCTGAGTACTGAGCACCCAGCACCCCGAGCACTGAGTACCCAGCACCCTGAGCACTGAGCACCCAGCACCCTGAGCACTGAGCTCCAAGCACCCCAAGCACTGAGCACCCAGCACCCTGAGTACTGAGCACTGAGCACCCAGCACCCCGAGCACTGAGCACCCAGCACCCTGAGTACTGAGCACTGAGCACCCAGCACCCCGAGCACTGAGCACCCAGCACCATGAGCACTGAGCACCCAGCACCCGAGTACTGATCACCCAGCACCCTGAGTACTGAGCACCCCGCACCCTGAGTACTGAGCACCCACCAACCTGAGTACTGAGCACCCAGCACCTTGAGTACTGAGCACCCCACACCCCGAGTACTGAGCACCCAGAGTACTGAGACCCAGCACCCTGAGTACTCAGCACCCTGCACCCCGAGCACTGAGCTCCCTGAGAACTGAGCACCCAGCAACCTGAGTACTGAGCACCCAGCACCCTGAGGACTGAGCACTGAGCACCCAGAGAACTGAGCACCCAGCACCCCGAGGACTGAGCGCTCAGCACCCTGAGCACTGAGCACTGAGCACCCAGCACCCTGTGCACTGAGCACTGAGCCCCCAGCACCCTGAGCACTGAGCACCCAGCACCCCGAGCACTGTGTATCCAGCACCCTGAGTACTGAGCACCCAGCACCCTGAGCACTGAGCACCCAGCACCCTTAGTACTGAGCACCCAGCACCCTGAGCACTGAGCACCCAGCACCCTGAGTACTGAGCATCCAGCACCCCGAGCACTGAGCACCCAGCACCCTGAGTACTGAGCACTGAGCACCCAGCACCCCGAGCACTGAGCACCCAGCACCCTGATTACTGAGCACTGAGCACCCAGCACCCTGAGCACTGAGCACCCAGCACCCTGAGCACTGAGTACCCAGTACCCCGAGTACTGAGCACCCAGCACCCTGAGCACTGACCACCATGCACCCTGAGCACGGAGCACCCAGCACCCCGAGCACTGCGTACCCAGCACCCTGAGTAGTGAGCACCTAGCACCCTGAGCACTGAGCACCCAGCACCCTGAGCACCGAGCACCCAGCACCCTGAGCACTGAGCACCCAGCACCCTGAGTAGTGAGCACCCAATGTACTGAGCACCGAGCACCCCGATCACTGAGAACCCAGCACCGCAAGCACTGAGCACCCTGAGTACTGAGCACCCAGCACCCTGAGTACTGAGCACCCAGCGTACTGAGCACCGAGCACCCAGCACCCTGAGTACTGAGCACCCAGCACCATGAGCACTGAGCACCCAGCACCCTGAGTACTGAGCACTGAGCACCCTGAGTACTGAGCACCGAGCACCCTGAGCACTGAGCACCCAGCACCCCGAGCACCGAGCACCCAGCACCCTGAGCACTGAGCACCCAGCACCCTGAGCACTGAGCACCCATCACCCTGAGTACTGAGCACCCAACGTACTGAGCACCGAGCACCCTGAGCACTGAGCACCCAGCACCCTGAGCACTGAGCACCCAGCACCATGAGCAATGAGCACCCTGAGTACTGAGCACCGAGCACCCCGAGCACTGAGCACCCAGCACCCCGAGCACTGAGCACCCAGCAGCCCGAGCACTGAGCCCCCAGCACCCTGAGTACTGAGCACCCAGCACCCTGAGTACTGAGCACCCAGCACCCCGAGCACTGAGTACCCAGCAACCTGAGCACTGAGCACTTAGCACCCTGAGCACTGAGCTCCAAGCACCCCAAGCACTGAGCACCCAGCACCCTGAGTACTGAGCACTGAGCACCCAGCACCCCGAGCACTGAGCACCCAGCACCCTGAGTACTGAGCACTGAGCACCCAGCACCCCGAGCACTGAACACCCAGCACCCTGAGTACTGAGCACCCAGCACCCTGAGCACTGAGCACCCAGCACGCTGAGTACTGAGCACTGAGCACCCTGAGTACTGAGCACCGAGCACCCTGAGCACTGAGCACCCAGCACGCTGAGTACTGAGCACTGAGCACTCTGAGTACTGAGCACCGAGCACCCGGAGTACTGAGCACCCAGCACTCTGAGCACTGAGCACCCAGCACCCTGAGCACTGAGCACCCAGCACCCTGAGCACTGAGCACCCAGCACCCTGAGTACTGAGCACCCAGCACCCTGAGCACTGAGCACCCAGCACCCTGAGTACTGAGCACCCAGCACCCCGAGCACTGAGCACTCAGCACCCTGAGTACTGAGCACCGAGCACCCTGAGTACTGAGCACCCAACACCCCAAGCACTGAGCACCCTGAGTACTGAGCACCCAGCACCCCAAGCACTGAGCACCCTGAGTTCTGAGCACCGAGCACCTTGAGTAATGAGCACCCAGCACCCCGAGCACTGAGCACCCAGCACCCTGAGCACTGAGGACCGAGCACCCTGAGTACTAAGCACCGAGCACCCTGAGTACTGAGCACCCAGCAGCCTGAGCACTGAGCACCCAGCACGCTGAGTACTGAGCACTGAGCACCCTGAGTACTGATCACCGAGCACCCTGAGCACTGAGCACCCACCACGCTGAGTACTGAGCACTGAGCACTCTGAGTACTGAGCACCGAGCACCCGGAGTACTGAGCACCCAGCACTCTGAGCACTTAGCACCCAGCACCCTGAGCACTGAGCACCCAGCACCCCGAGCACTGAGCACCCAGCACCCTGAGCACTGAGCACCCAGAACCCCGAGCACTGAGCACTGAGCACCCTAAGTACTGAGCACTGAGCACCCTGACTACTAAGCACCCAGCACCCTGAGTACTGAGCACCCAGCACCCTGAGTACTGAGCACCCAGCACCCTGAGTACTGAGCACCCAGCGTACTGAGCACCGAGCACCCCGAGCACTGAGCACCCAGCACCCTGAGTACTGAGCACCCAGCACCCCGAGCACTGAGCACCCAGCACCCTGAGTACTGAGCACCGACCACCCTGAGTACTGAGCACCCAGCACCCTGAGTACTGAGCACCCAGCGTACTGAGCACTGAGCACCCAGCACCCTGAGTACTGAGCACCCAGCACCATGAGCACTGAGCACCCAGCACCCTGAGTAGTGAGCACTGAGCACCCTGAGTACTGAGCACCGAGCACCCTGAGCACTGAGCACCCAGCACCCCGAGCACCGAGCACCCATCACCCTGAGCACCGAGCACCCAGCACCCTGAGCACTGAGCACCCAGCACCCTGAGCACTGAGCACCCATCACCCTGAGTACTGAGCACCCAACGTACTGAGCACCGAGCACCCTGAGCACTGAGCACCCAGCACCCTGAGCACTGAGCACCCAGCACCATGAGCAATGAGCACCCTGAGTACTGAGCACCGAGCACCCCGAGCACTGAGCACCCAGCACCCCGAGCACTGAGCACCCAGCAGCCCGAGCACTGAGCCCCCAGCACCCTGAGTACTGAGCACCCAGCACCCTGAGTACTGAGCACCCAGCACCCCGAGCACTGAGTACCCAGCACCCTGAGCACTGAGCACCCAGCACCCTGAGCACTGAGCTCCAAGCACCCCAAGCACTGAGCACCCAGCACCCTGAGCACTGAGCACCCAGCCCCATGAGCAATGAGCACCCTGAGTACTGAGCACCGAGCACCCCGAGCACTGAGCACCCAGCACCCCGAGCACTGAGCACCCAGCAGCCCGAGCACTGAGCCCCCAGCACCCTGAGTACTGTGCACCCAGCACCCTGAGTACTGAGCACCCAGCACCCCGAGCACTGAGTACCCAGCACCCTGAGCACTGAGCACCCAGCACCCTGAGCACTGAGCTCCAAGCACCCCAAGCACTGAGCACCCAGCACCCTGAGTACTGAGCACTGAGCACCCAGCACCCCGAGCACTGAGCACCCAGCACCCTGAGTACTGAGCACTGAGCAACCAGCACCCCGAGCACTGAGCACCCAGCACCCTGAGCACTGAGCACCCAGCACCCGAGTACTGATCACCCAGCACCCTGAGTACTGAGCACCCCGCACCCTGAGTACTGAGCACCCACCACCCTGAGTACTGAGCACCCAGCACCTTGAGTACTGAGCACCCCACACCAAGAGTACTGAGCACCCAGAGTACTGAGCCCCCAGCACCCTGAGTACTGAGCACCCTGCACCCCGAGCACTGAGCTCCCTGAGAACTGAGCACCCAGCAACCTGAGTACTGAGCACCCAGCACCCTGAGGACTGAGCACTGAGCACCCAGAGAACTGAGCACCCAGCACCCCGAGGACTGAGCACTCAGCACCCTGAGCACTGAGCACTGAGCACCCAGCACCCTGTGCACTGAGCACTGAGCCCCCAGCACCCTGAGCACTGAGCACCCAGCACCCCGAGCACTGAGTACCCAGCACCCTGAGTACTGAGCACCCAGCACCCTGAGCACTGAGCACCCAGCACCCTTAGTACTGAGCACCCAGCACCCTGAGCACTGAGCACCCAGCACCCTGAGTACTGAGCATCCAGCACCCCGAGCACTGAGCACCCAGCACCCTGAGTACTGAGCACTGAGCACCCAGCACCCCGAGCACTGAGCACCCAGCACCCTTATTACTGAGCACTGAGCACCCAGCACCCTGAGCACTGAGCACCCAGCACCCTGAGCACTGAGTACCCAGTACCCCGAGTACTGAGCACCCAGCACCCTGAGCACTGACCACCATGCACCCTGAGCACGGAGCACCCAGCACCCCGAGCACTGCGTACCCAGCACCCTGAGTAGTGAGCACCTAGCACCCTGAGCACTGAGCACCCAGCACCCTGAGCACCGAGCACCCAGCACCCTGAGCACTGAGCACCCAGCACCCTGAGTAGTGAGCACCCAATGTACTGAGCACCGAGCACCCCGAGCACTGAGCACCCAGCACCGCAAGCACTGAGCACCCTGAGTACTGAGCACCCAGCACCCTGAGTACTGAGCACCCAGCGTACTGAGCACCGAGCACCCAGCACCCTGAGTACTGAGCACCCAGCACCATGAGCACTGAGCACCCAGAACCCTGAGTACTGAGCACTGAGCACCCTGAGTACTGAGCACCGAGCACCCTGAGCACTGAGCACCCAGCACCCCGAGCACCGAGCACCCAGCACCCTGAGCACAGAGCACCCAGCACCCTGAGCACTGAGCACCCAGCACCCTGAGCACTGAGCACCCATCACCCTGAGTACTGAGCACCCAACGTACTGAGCACCGAGCACCCTGAGCACTGAGCACCCAGCACCCTGAGCACTGAGCACCCAGCACCATGAGCAATGAGCAACCTGAGTACTGAGCACCGAGCACCCCGAGCACTGAGCACCCAGCACCCCGAGCACTGAGCACCCAGCAGCCCGAGCACTGAGCCCCCAGCACCCTGAGTACTGAGCACCCAGCACCCTGAGTACTGAGCACCCAGCACCCCGAGCACTGAGTACCCAGCAACCTGAGCACTGAGCACCCAGCACCCTGAGCAATGAGCTCCAAGCACCCCAAGCACTGAGCACCCAGCACCCTGAGTACTGAGCACTGAGCACCCAGCACCCCGAGCACTGAGCACCCAGCACCCTGAGTACTGAGCACTGAGCACCCAGCACCCCGAGCACTGAACACCCAGCACCCTGAGCACTGAGCACCCAGCACCCGAGTACTGATCACCCAGCACCCTGAGTACTGAGCACCCCGCACCCTGAGTACTGAGCACCCAGCACCCTGAGTACTGAGCACCCAGCACCTTGAGTACTGAGCACCCCGCACCCAGAGTACTGAGCACCCTGAGTACTGAGCCCCCAGCACCCTGAGTACTGAGCTCCCTGCACCCCGAGCACTGAGCTCCCTGAGTACTGAGCACCCAGCAACCTGAGTACTGAGCACCCAGCACCCTGAGGACTGAGCATTGAGCACCCAGAGAACTGAGCACCCAGCACCCCGAGGACTGAGCACCCAGCACCCTGAGCACTGAGCACTGAGCACCCAGCACCCTGTGCACTGAGCACTGAGCCCCCAGCACCCTGAGCACTGAGCACCCAGCACACCGAGCACTGAGTACCCAGCACCCTGAGTACTGAGCACCCAGCACCCTGAGCACTGAGCACCCAGCACCCTTAGTACTGAGCACCCAGCACCCTGAGCACTGAGCACCCAGCACCCTGAGTACTGAGCATCCAGCACCCCGAGCACTGAGCACCCAGCACCCTGAGTACTGAGCACTGAGCACCCAGCACCCCGAGCACTGAGCACCCAGCACCCTGATTACTGAGCACTGAGCACCCAGCACCCTGAGCACTGAGCACCCAGCACCCTGAGCACTGAGCACCCAGTACCCCGAGTACTGAGCACCCAGCACCCTGAGCACTGACCACCCTGCACCCTGAGCACGGAGCACCCAGCACCCCGAGCACTGCGTACCCAGCACCCTGAGTAGTGAGCACCTAGCACCCTGAGCACTGAGCACCCAGCACCCTGAGCACTGAGCACCCAGCACCCTGAGCACTGAGCACCCAGCACCCTGAGTAGTGAGCACCCAACGTACTGAGCACCGAGCACCCCGAGCACTGAGCACCCAGCACCCTGAGTACTGAGCTCCGAGCACCCCGAGCTCTGAGCACCCAGCGCGCCGAGCACTGAGCACCCAGAACCCCGAGCACTGAGCACCCAGCACCGAGAGCACTGAGCAGCCAGCACCCCGAGCACTGAGCACCCACCACCCCGAGCACTGAGCACCCAGCACCCTGAGTACTGAGCACGCAGCACCCTGAGTACTGAGCACCCAGCACCCTGAGCACTGAGCACCCAGCACCCTGAGTACTGAGCACCCAACACCCCAAGCACTGAGCACCCTGAGTACTGAGCACCCAGCACCCCAAGCACTGAGCACCCTGAGTACTGAGCACCCAGCACCCTGAGTACTGAGCACCGAGCACCCTGAGTACTGAGCAGCCAGCACCCTGAGTACTGAGCACCCAGCGTACTGAGCAACGAGCACCGAGCACCCTGAGTACTTAGCACCCAGCACCCTGAGCACTGAGCACCCAGCACCCTGAGTACTGAGCACCGAGCACCCCGAGTACTGAGCAGCCAGCACCCCGAGCACTGAGCACCCAGCACACTGAGTACTGAGCACCGAGCACCCCGAGCACTGAGCACCCAGCACCCCGAGCACTGAGCACCCAGCAGCCCGAGCACTGAGCACCCAGCACCCTGAGAACTGAGCACTGAGCACCCTGAGCACTGAGCACCCAGCACCCTGAGTACTGAGCACCCAGCACCCTGAGTACTGAGCACCCAACACCCCAAGCACTGAGCACCCTGAGTACTGAGCACCCAGCACCGCAAGCACTGAGCACCCTGAGTACTGAGCACCCAGCACCCTGAGTAATGAGCACCCAGCACCCTGAGCACTGAGCACCCAGCACGCTGAGTACTGAGCACTGAGCACCCTGAGTACTGAGCACCGAGCACCCTGAGCACTGAGCACCCAGCACGCTGAGTACTGAGCACTGAGCACTCTGAGTACTGAGCACCGAGCACCCGGAGTACTGAGCACCCAGCACTCTGAGCACTGAGCACCCAGCACCCTGAGCACTGAGCACCCAGCACCCTGAGCACTGAGCACCCAGCACCCTGAGTACTGAGCACCCAGCACCCCGAGCACTGAGCACCCAGCACCCTGAGTACTGAGGACCCAGCACCCCGAGCACTGAGCACCCAGCACCCTGAGTACTGAGCACCGAGCACCCTGAGTACTGAGCACCCAACACCCCAAGCACTGAGCACCCTGAGTACTGAGCACCCAGCACCCCAAGCACTGAGCACCCTGAGTACTGAGCACCGAGCACCTTGAGTAATGAGCACCCAGCACCCCGAGCCCTGAGCACCCAGCACCCTGAGCACTGAGGAACGAGCACCCTGAGTACTAAGCACCGAGCACCCTGAGTACTGAGCACCCAGCACCCTGAGCACTGAGCACCCAGCACGCTGAGTACTGAGCACTGAGCTCCCTGAGTACTGATCACCGAGCACCCTGAGCACTGAGCACCCACCACGCTGAGTACTGAGCACTGAGCACTCTGAGTACTGAGCACCGAGCACCCGGAGTACTGAGCACCCAGCACTCTGAGCACTTAGCACCCAGCACCCTGAGCACTGAGCACCCAGCACCCCGAGCACTGAGCACCCAGCACCCTGAGCACTGAGCACCCAGAACCCCGAGCACTGAGCACTGAGCACCCTAAGTACTGAGCACTGAGCACCCTGACTACTAAGCACCCAGCACCCTGAGTACTGAGCACCCAGCACCCTGAGTACTGAGCACCCAGCACCCTGAGTACTGAGCACCCAGCGTACTGAGCACCGAGCACCCCGAGCACTGAGCACCCAGCACCCTGAGTACTGAGCACCCAGCACCCGGAGCACTGAGCACCCAGCACCCTGAGTACTGAGCACCGAGCACCCTGAGTACTGAGCACCCAGCACCCTGAGTACTGAGCACCCAGCGTAATGAGCACCGAGCACCCAGCACCCTGAGTACTGAGCACACAGCACCATGAGCACTGAGCACCCAGCACCCTGAGCACTGAGCACCCAGCACCCTGAGTACTGAGCACCCAACACCCCAAGCACTGAGCACCCTGAGTACTGAGCACCCAGCACCCCAAGCACTGAGCACCCTGAGTACTGAGCACCCAGCACCCTGAGTACTGAGCACCGAGCACCCTGAGTACTGAGCAGCCAGCACCCTGAGTACTGAGCACCCAGCGTACTGAGCAACGAGCACCGAGCACCCTGAGTACTTAGCACCCAGCACACTGAGCACTGAGCACCCAGCACCCTGAGTACTGAGCACCGAGCTCCCCGAGTACTGAGCAGCCAGCACCCCGAGCACTGAGCACCCAGCACACTGAGTACTGAGCACCGAGCACCCCGAGCACTGAGCACCCAGCACCCCGAGCACTGAGCACCCAGCAGCCCGAGCACTGAGCACCCAGCACCCTGAGAACTGAGCACTGAGCACCCTGAGCACTGAGCACCCAGCACCCTGAGTACTGAGCACCCAGCACCCTGAGTACTGAGCACCCAACACCCCAAGCACTGAGCACCCTGAGTACTGAGCACCCAGCACCGCAAGCACTGAGCACCCTGAGTACTGAGCACCCAGCACCCTGAGTAATGAGCACCCAGCACCCTGAGCACTGAGCACCCAGCACGCTGAGTACTGAGCACTGAGCACCCTGAGTACTGAGCACCGAGCACCCTGAGCACTGAGCACCCAGCACGCTGAGTACTGAGCACTGAGCACTCTGAGTACTGAGCACCGAGCACCCGGAGTACTGAGCACCCAGCACTCTGAGCACTGAGCACCCAGCACCCTGAGCACTGAGCACCCAGCACCCTGAGCACTGAGCACCCAGCACCCTGAGTACTGAGCACCCAGCACCCCGAGCACTGAGCACCCAGCACCCTGAGTACTGAGCACCCAGCACCCCGAGCACTGAGCACAAAGCACCCTGAGTACTGAGCACCGAGCACCCTGAGTACTGAGCACCCAACACCCCAAGCACTGAGCACCCTGAGTACTGAGCACCCAGCACCCCAAGCACTGAGCACCCTGAGTACTGAGCACCGAGCACCTTGAGTAATGAGCACCCAGCACCCCGAGCCCTGAGCACCCAGCACCCTGAGCACTGAGGAACGAGCACCCTGAGTACTAAGCACCGAGCACCCTGAGTACTGAGCACCCAGCACCCTGAGCACTGAGCACCCAGCACGCTGAGTACTGAGCACTGAGCTCCCTGAGTACTGATCACCGAGCACCCTGAGCACTGAGCACCCACCACGCTGAGTACTGAGCACTGAGCACTCTGAGTACTGAGCACCGAGCACCCGGAGTACTGAGCACCCAGCACTCTGAGCACTTAGCACCCAGCACCCTGAGCACTGAGCACCCAGCACCCCGAGCACTGAGCACCCAGCACCCTGAGCACTGAGCACCCAGAACCCCGAGCACTGAGCACTGAGCACCCTAAGTACTGAGCACTGAGCACCCTGACTACTAAGCACCCAGCACCCTGAGTACTGAGCACCCAGCACCCTGAGTACTGAGCACCCAGCACCCTGAGTACTGAGCACCCAGCGTACTGAGCACCGAGCACCCCGAGCACTGAGCACCCAGCACCCTGAGTACTGAGCACCCAGCACCCGGAGCACTGAGCACCCAGCACCCTGAGTACTGAGCACCGAGCACCCTGAGTACTGAGCACCCAGCACCCTGAGTACTGAGCACCCAGCGTAATGAGCACCGAGCACCCAGCACCCTGAGTACTGAGCACACAGCACCATGAGCACTGAGCACCCAGCACCCTGAGTACTGAGCACTGAGCACCCTGAGTACTGAGCACCGAGCACCCTGAGCACTGAGCACCCAGCACCCCGAGCACCGAGCACCCAGCACCCTGACCACCGAGCACCCAGCACCCTGAGCACTGAGCACCCAGCACCCTGAGCACTGAGCACCCATCACCCTGAGTACTGAGCACCCAACGTACTGAGCACCGAGCACCCTGAGCACTGAGCACCCAGCACCCTGAGCACTGAGCACCCAGCACCATGAGCAATGAGCACCCTGAGTACTGAGCACCGAGCACCCCGAGCACTGAGCACCCAGCACCCCGAGCACTGAGCACCCAGCAGCCCGAGCACTGAGCCCCCAGCACCCTGAGTACTGAGCACCCAGCACCCTGAGTACTGAGCACACAGCACCCCGAGCACTGAGTACCCAGCACCCTGAGCACTGAGCACCCAGCACCCTGAGCACTGAGCTCCAAGCACCCCAAGCACTGAGCACCCAGCACCCTGAGCACTGAGCACCCAGCAACATGAGCAATGAGCACCCTGAGTACTGAGCACCGAGCACCCCGAGCACTGAGCACCCAGCACCCCGAGCACTGAGCAGCCAGCAGCCCGAGCACTGAGCCCCCAGCACCCTGAGTACTGTGCACCCAGCACCCTGAGTACTGAGCACCCAGCACCCCGAGCACTGAGTACCCAGCACCCTGAGCACTGAGCACCCAGAACCCTGAGCAATGAGCTCCAAGCACCCCAAGCACTGAGCACCCAGCACCCTGAGTACTGAGCACTGAGCACCCAGCACCCCGAGCACTGAGCACCCAGCACCCTGAGTACTGAGCACTGAGCACCCAGCACCCCGAGCACTGAGCACCCAGCACCCTGAGCACTGAGCACCCAGCACCCGAGTACTGATCACCCAGCACCCTGAGTACTGAGCACCCCGCACCCTGAGTACTGAGCACCCAGCACCCTGAGTACTGAGCACCCAGCACCTTGAGTACTGAGCACCCCGCACCCCGAGTACTGAGCACCCTGAGTACTGAGCCCCCAGCACCCTGAGTACTGAGCACCCTGCACCCCGAGCACTGAGCTCCCTGAGTACTGAGCACCCAGCAACCTGAGTACTGAGCACCCAGCACCCTGAGGACTGAGCATTGAGCACCCAGAGAACTGAGCACCCAGCACCCCGAGGACTGAGCACCCAGCACCCTGAGCACTGAGCACTGAGCACCCAGCACCCTGTGCACTGAGCACCTAGCCCCCAGCACCCTGAGCACTGAGCACCCAGCACCCCGAGCACTGAGTACCCAGCACCCTGAGTACTGAGCACCCAGCACCCTGAGCACTGAGCACCCAGCACCCTTAGTACTGAGCACCCAGCACCCTGAGCACTGAGCACCCAGCACCCTGAGTACTGAGCATCCAGCACCCCGAGCACTGAGCACCCAGCACCCTGAGTACTGAGCACTGAGCACCCAGCACCCCGAGCACTGAGCACCCAGCACCCTGATTACTGAGCACTGAGCACCCAGCACCCTGAGCACTGAGCACCCAGCACCCTGAGCACTGAGCACCCAGTACCCCGAGTACTGAGCACCCAGCACCCTGAGCACTGACCACCCTGCACCCTGAGCACGGAGCACCCAGCACCACGAGCACTGCGTACCCAGCACCCTGAGTAGTGAGCACCTAGCACCCTGAGCACTGAGCACCCAGCACCCTGAGCACTGAGCACCCAGCACCCTGAGCACTGAGCACCCAGCACCCTGAGTAGTGAGCACCCAACGTACTGAGCACCGAGCACCCCGAGCACTGAGCACTCAGCACCCTGAGTACTGAGCTCCGAGCACCCCGAGCTCTGAGCACCCAGCGCGCCGAGCACTGAGCACCCAGAACCCCGAGCACTGAGCACCCAGCACCCCGAGCACTGAGCAGCCAGCACCCCGAGCACTGAGCACCCACCACCCCGAGCACTGAGCACCCAGCACCCTGAGTACTGAGCACCCAGCACCCTGAGTACTGAGCACCCAGCACCCTGAGCACTGAGCACCCAGCACCCTGAGTACTGAGCACCCAACACCCCAAGCACTGAGCACCCTGAGTACTGAGCACCCAGCACCCCAAGCACTGAGCACCCTGAGTACTGAGCACCCAGCACCCTGAGTACTGAGCACCGAGCACCCTGAGTACTGAGCAGCCAGCATCCTGAGTACTGAGCACCCAGCGTACTGAGCAACGAGCACCGAGCACCCTGAGTACTGAGCACCCAGCACCCTGAGCACTGAGCACCCAGCACCCTGAGTACTGAGCACCGAGCACCCCGAGTACTGAGCACCCAGCACCCCGAGCACTGAGCACCCAGCACCCTGAGTACTGAGCACCGAGCACCCCGAGCACTGAGCACCCAGCACCCCGAGCACTGAGCACCCAGCAGCCCGAGCACTGAGCACCCAGCACCCTGAGAACTGAGCACTGAGCACCCTGAGCACTGAGCACCCAGCACCCTGAGTACTGAGCACCCAGCACCCTGAGTACTGAGCACCCAACACCCCAAGCACTGAGCACCCTGAGTACTCAGCACCCAGCACCGCAAGCACTGAGCACCCTGAGTACTGAGCACCCAGCACCCTGAGTAATGAGCACCCAGCACCCCGAGCACTGAGGACCGAGCACCCTGAGTACTAAGCACCCAGCACCCTGAGTACTGAGCACCCAGCACCCTGAGCACTGAGCACCCAGCACGCTGAGTACTGAGCACTGAGCACCCTGAGTACTGAGCACCGAGCACCCTGAGCACTGAGCACCCAGCACGCTGAGTACTGAGCACTGAGCACTCTGAGTACTGAGCACCGAGCACCCGGAGTACTGAGCACCCAGCACTCTGAGCACTGAGCACCCAGCACCCTGAGCACTGAGCACCCAGCACCCTGAGCACTGAGCACCCAGCACCCTGAGTACTGAGCACCCAGCACCCTGAGCACTGAGCACCCAGCACCCTGAGTACTGAGCACCCAGC
This sequence comes from Microtus oregoni, assembly GCF_018167655.1. Classification (NCBI taxonomy): domain Eukaryota; kingdom Metazoa; phylum Chordata; class Mammalia; order Rodentia; family Cricetidae; genus Microtus; species Microtus oregoni. The sequence goes on along the minus strand of NW_024544028.1, from coordinate 763,523 downwards.
ACCCCGAGCACTGAGCACCCAGCACCCTGAGTACTGAGCACCGAGCACCCTGAGTAATGAGCACCCAACACCCCAAGCACTGAGCACCCTGAGTACTGAGCACCCAGCACCCCAAGCACTGAGCACCCTGAGTACTGAGCACCGAGCACCTTGAGTAATGAGCACCCAGCACCCCGAGCACTGAGCACCCAGCACCCTGAGCACTGAGGACCGAGCACCCTGAGTGCTAAGCACCGAGCACCCTGAGTACTGAGCACCCAGGACCCTGAGCACTGAGCACCCAGCACGCTGAGTACTGAGCACTGAGCACCCTGAGTACTGATCACCGAGCACCCTGAGCACTGAGCACCCACCACGCTGAGTACTGAGCACTGAGCACTCTGAGTACTGAGCACCGAGCACCCGGAGTACTGAGCACCCAGCACTCTGAGCACTTAGCACCCAGCACCCTGAGCACTGAGCACCCAGCACCCCGAGCACTGAGCACCCAGCACCCTGAGCACTGAGCACCCAGAACCCCGAGCACTGAGCACTGAGCACCCTAAGTACTGAGCACTGAGCACCCTGACTACTAAGCACCCAGCACAATGAGTACTGAGCACCCAGCACCCTGAGTACTGAGCACCCAGCACCCTGAGTACTGAGCACCCAGCGTACTGAGCACCGAGCACCCCAAGCACTGAGCACCCAGCAACCTGAGTACTGAGCACCCAGCACCCCGAGCACTGAGCACCCAGCACCCTGAGTACTGAGCACCGAGCACCCTGAGTACTGAGCACCCAGCACCCTGAGTACTGAGCACCCAGCGTACTGAGCACCGAGCACCCAGCACCCTGAGTACTGAGCACCCAGCACCATGAGCACTGAGCACCCAGCACCCTGAGTACTGAGCACTGAGCACCCTGAGAACTGAGCACCGAGCACCCTGAGCACTGAGCACCCAGCACCCCTAGCACCGAGCACCCAGCACCCTGAGCACTGAGCACCCAGCACCCTGAGCACTGAGCACCCAGCACCCTGAGCACTGAGCACCCATCACCCTGAGTACTGAGCACCCAACGTACTGAGCACCGAGCACCCCGAGCACTGAGCACCCAGCACCCTGAGCACTGAGCACCCAGCAGCATGAGCAATGAGCACCCTGAGTACTGAGCACCGAGCACCCCGAGCACTGAGCACCCAGCACCCCGAGCACTGAGCACCCAGCAGCCCGAGCACTGAGCCCCCAGCACCCTGAGTACTGAGCACCCAGCACCCTGAGTACTGAGCACCCAGCACCCCGAGCACTGAGTACCCCGCACCCTGAGCACTGAGCACCCAGCACCCTGAGCACTGAGCTCCAAGCACCCCAAGCACTGAGCACCCAGCACCCTGAGCACTGAGCACCCAGCACCATGAGCAATGAGCACCCTGAGTCCTGAGCACCGAGCACCCCGAGCACTGAGCACCCAGCACCCCGAGCACTGAGCACCCAGCAGCCCGAACACTGAGCCCCCAGCACCCTGAGTACTGTGCACCCAGCACCCTGAGTACTGAGCACCCAGCACCCCGAGCACTGAGTACCCAGCACCCTGATCACTGAGCACCCAGAACCCTGAGCACTGAGCTCCAAGCACCCCAAGCACTGAGCACCCAGCACCCTGAGCACTGAGCACCCAGCACCCGAGTACTGATCACCCAGCACCCTGAATACTGAGCACCCCGCACCCTGAGTACTGAGCACCCACCACCCTGATTACTGAGCACCCAGCACCCTGAGTACTGAGCACTGAGCACCCAGCACCCCGAGCACTGAGCACCCAGCACCCTGAGCACTGAGCACCCAGCACCCGAGTACTGATCACCCAGCACCCTGAGTACTGAGCACCCCGCACCCTGAGTACTGAGCACCCACCACCCTGAGTACTGAGCACCCAGCACCTTGAGTACTGAGCACCCCACACCCCGAGTACTGAGCACCCTGAGTACTGAGCCCCCAGCACCCTGAGTACTGAGCACCCTGCACCCCGAGCACTGAGCTCCCTGAGAACTGAGCACCCAGCAACCTGAGTACTGAGCACCCAGCACCCTGAGGACTGAGCACTGAGCACCCAGAGAACTGAGCACCCAGCACCCCGAGGACTGAGCACTCAGAACCCTGAGCACTGAGCACTGAGCACCCAGCACCCTGTGCACTGAGCACTGAGCCCCCAGCACCCTGAGCACTGAGCACCCAGCACCCCGAGCACTGAGTACCCAGCACCCTGAGTACTGAGCACCCAGCACCCTGAGCACTGAGCACCCAGCACCCTTAGTACTGAGCACCCAGCACCCTGAGCACTGACCACCCTCCACCCTGAGCACGGAGCACCCAGCACCCCGAGCACTGCGTACCCAGCACCCTGAGTAGTGAGCACCTAGCACCCTGAGCACTGAGCACCCAGCACCCTGAGCACTGAGCACCCAGCACCCTGAGCACTGAGCACCCAGCACCCTGAGTAGTGAGCACCCAATGTACTGAGCACCGAGCACCCCGAGCACTGAGCACCCAGCACCCTGAGTACTGAGCTCCGAGCACCCCGAGCTCTGAGCACCCAGCGCGCCGAGCACTGAGCACCCAGAACCCCGAGCACTGAGCACCCAGCACCCCGAGCACTGAGCAGACAGCACCCCGAGCACTGAGCACCCACCACCCCGAGCACTGAGCACCCAGCACCCTGAGTACTGAGCACCCAGCACCCTGAGTACTGAGCACCCAGCACCCTGAGCACTGAGCACCCAGCACCCTGAGTACTGAGCACCCAACACCCCAAGCACTGAGCACCCTGAGTACTGAGCACCCAGCACCCCAAGCACTGAGCACCCTGAGTACTGAGCACCCAGCACCCTGAGTACTGAGCAGCCAGCACCCTGAGTACTGAGCACCCAGCGTACTGAGCAACGAGCACCGAGCACCCTGAGTACTGAGCACCCAGCACCCTGAGCACTGAGCACCCAGCAACCTGAGTACTGAGCACCGAGCACCCCGAGTACTGAGCACCCAGCACCCCGAGCACTGAGCACCCAGCACCCTGAGTACTGAGCACCGAGCACCCCGAGCACTGAGCACCCAGCACCCCGAGCACTGAGCACCCAGCATCCCGAGCACTGAGCACCCAGCACCCTGAGTACTGAGCACTGAGCACCCTGAGCACTGAGCACCCAGCACCCTGAGTACTGAGCACCCAGCACCCTGAGTACTGAGCACCCAGCACCCTGAGTACTGAGCACCCAACACCCCAAGCACTTAGCACCCTGAGTACTGAGCACCCAGCACCGCATGCACTGAGCACCCTGAGTACTGAGCACCCAGCACCCTGAGTAATGAGCACCCAGCACCCCGAGCACTGAGGACCGAGCACCCTGAGTACTAAGCACCCAGCACCCTGAGTACTGAGCACCCAGCACCCTGAGCAATGAGCACCCAGCACGCTGAGTACTGAGCACTGAGCACTCTGAGTACTGAGCACCGAGCACCCGGAGTACTGAGCACCCAGCACTCTAAGCAATGTGCACCCAGCACCCTGAGCACTGAGCACCCAGCATCCTGAGCACTGAGCACCCAGCACCCTGAGTACTGAGCACCCAGCACCCTGAGTACTGAGCACCCAGCACCCTGAGTACTGAGCACCCAGCGTACTGAGCACCGAGCACCCCGAGCACTGAGCACCCAGCACCCTGAGTACTGAGCACCCAGCACCCCGAGCACTGAGCACCCAGCACCCTGAGTACTGAGCACCGAGCACCCTGAGTACTGAGCACCCAGCACCCTGAGTACTGAGCACCCAGCGTACTGAGCACCGATCACCCAGCACCCTGAGTACTGAGCACCCAGCACCATGAGCACTGAGCACCCAGCACCCTGAGTACTGAGCACTGAGCACCCTGAGTACTGAGCACCGAGCACTACGAGCACTGAGCACCCAGCACCCCGAGCACCGAGCACCCAGCACCCTGAGCACCAAGCACCCAGCACCCTGAGCACTGAGCACCCAGCACGCTGAGCACTGAGCACCTAGCACCCTGAGTACTGAGCACCCAACGTACTGAGCACCGAGCACCCTGAGCACTGAGCACCCAGCACCCTGAATACTGAGCACCCAGCACCCTGAGCAATGAGCACCCTGAGTACTGAGCACCCAGCACCTTGAGCACTGAGCACCGAGCACCCGGAGTACTGAGCACCCAGCACCCTGAGTACTAAGCACCGAGCACCCTGAGTACTGAGCACCCAGAACCCTGACCACTGGACACACAGCACCCTGAGTACTGAGCACCCAAAGCACTGAGTACCCAGCACCCTGAGAACTGAGCACCGATCACCCCGAGCACTGAGCACCCAGCACCCCGAGCACTGAGCACCCAGCAGCCCGAGCACTGAGCACCCAACACCCTGAGTACTGAGCACCGAGCACCCCGAGCACTGAGCACCCAGCACCCCGAGCACTGAGCACCCAGTAGCCAGAGCACTGAGCACCCAACACCCTGAGTACTGAGGACTGAGCACCTTGAGCACTGAGCACCCAGCACCAGGAGTACTGAGCACCCAGCACCCTGAGTACTAAGCACCGAGCACCCTGAGTACTGAGCACCCAGAACCCTGACCACTGGACACACAGCACCCTGAGTACTGAGCACCCAAAGCACTGAGTACCCAGCACCCTGAGTACTGAGCACCGATCACCCCGAGCACTGAGCACCCAGCACCCCGAGCACTGAGCACCCAGCAGCCCGAGCACTGAGCACCCAACACCCTGAGTACTGAGCACCGAGCACCCCGAGCACTGAGCACCCAGCACCCCGAGCACTGAGCACCCAGCAGCCAGAGCACTGAGCACCCAACACCCTGAGTACTGAGGACTGAGCACCCTGAGCACTGAGCACACAGCACCCTGAGTAATGAGCACCCAGAACCCTGAGTACTGAGCAACCAACACCCCAAGCACTGAGCACCGTGAGTACTGAGCACCCAGCACCCCAAGCACTGAGCACCCTGAGTACTGAGCACCCAGCACCTTGAGTAATGAGCACCCAGCACCCCGAGCACTGAGCACCCAGCACCCTGAGCACTAATGACCGAGAACCCTGAGTACTAAGCACCCAGCACCCTGAGTACTGAGCACCCAGTACCCTGAGAACTGAGCACCCAGCACGCTGAGTACTGAGCACTGAGCACTCTGAGTACTGATCACCGAGCACCCTGAGCACTGAGCACCCACCACGCTGATTACTGAGCACTGAGCACTCTGAGTACTGAGCACCGAGCACCCGGAGTACTGAGCACCCAGCACTCTGAGCACTTAGCACCCAGCACCCTGAGCACTGAGCACCCAGCACCCCGAGCACTGAGCACCCAGCACCCTGAGCATTGAGCACCCAGCACCCCGAGCACTGAGCACTGAGCACCCTCAGTACTGAGCACTGAGCACCCTGAGTACTAAGCACCCAGCACCCTGAGTACTGAGCACCGAGCACCCTGAGTACTGAGCACCCAGCACCCTGAGTATTGAGCACCCAGCGTACTGAGCACCGAGCACCCCGAGCACTGAGCACCCAGCACCCTGAGTACTGAGCACCGAGCACCCTGAGTACTGAGCACCCAGCACCCTGAGTACTGAGCACCCAGCGTACTGAGCACCGAGCAGCCAGCACCCTGAGTACTGAGCACCCAGCACCATGAGCACTGAGCACCCAGCACCCTGAGTACTGAGCACTGAGCACCCTGAGTACTGAGCACCGAGCACCCTGAGCACTGAGCACCCAGCACCCCGAGCACCGAGCACCCAGCACCCTGAGCACCGAGCACCCAGCACCCTGAGCACTGAGCACCCAGCACCCTGAGCACTGAGCACCCAGCACCCTGAGTACTGAGCACCCAACGTACTGAGCACCAAGCACCCTGAGCACTGAGCACCCAGCACCCTGAGCACTGAGCACCCAGCACCCTGAGCAATGAGCACCATGAGTACTGAGCACCCAGCACCTTGAGCACTGAGCACCGAGCACCCCGAGCACTGAGCACCCAGCACCCGGAGTACTGAGCACCCAGCACCCTGAGTACTAAGCACCGAGCACCCTGAGTACTGAGCACCCAGCACCCTGAGCACTGGACACACAGCACCCTGAGTACTGAACACCCTGAGCACTGAGCACCCAGTACCCTGAGTACTGAGCACCGAGCACCCCAAGCACTGAGCACCCAGCACCCCGAGAACTGAGCACCCAGCAGCCCGAGCACTGAGCCCCCAGCACCCTGAGTACTGAGCACCCAGCACCCTGAGTACTGAGCACCCAGCACCCCGAGCACTGATTACCCAGCACCCTGAGCACTGAGCACCCAGCACCCTGAGCACTGAGCACCCAGCACCCCAAGCACTGAGCACCCAGCACAATGAGTACTGAGCACTGAGCACCCAGCACCCCGAGCACTGAGCACCCAGCACCCTGAGTACTGAGCACTGAGCACCCAGCACCCCTAGCACTGAGCACCCAGCACCCTGAGCACTGAGCACCCAGCACCCGAGTACTGATCACCCAGCACCCTGAGTACTGAGCACCCCGCACCCTGAGTACTGAGCACCGAGCACCCCGAGTACTGAGCACCCAGCACCCCGTGCACTGAGCACCCAGCACCCTGAGTACTGAGCACCGAGCACCCCGATCACTGAGCACACAGCACCCCGAGCACTGAGCACCCAGCAGCCCGAGCACTGAGCACCCAACACCCTGAGTACTGAGGACTGAGCACCCTGAGCACTGAGCACCCAGCACCCTGAGTACTGAGCACCCAGCACCCTGAGTACTGAGCACCCAACACCCCAAGCACTGAGCACCCTGAGTACTGAGCACCCAGCACCCCAAGCACTGAGCACCCTGAGTACTGAGCACCCAGCACCTTGAGTAATGAGCACCCAGCACCCCGAGCACTGAGCACCCAGCACCCTGAGCACTGAGGACCGAGCACCCTGAGTACTAAACAACGAGCACCCTGAGTACTGAGCACCCAGCACCCTGAGCACTGAGCACCCAGCACGCTGAGTACTGAGCACTGAGCACCCTGAGTAATGATCACCGAGCACCCTGAGCACTGAGCACCCACCACGCTGAGTACTGAGCACTGAGCACTCTGAGTACTGAGCACCGAGCACACGCAGTACTGAGCACCCAGCACTCTGAGCACTTAGCACCCAGCACCCTGAGCACTGAGCACCCAGCACCCCGAGCACTGAGCACCCAGCACCCTGAGAACTGAGCACCCAGAACCCCGAGCACTGAGCACTGAGCACCCTAAGTACTGAGCACTGAGCACCTTGAGTACTAAGCACCCAGCACCCTGAGTACTGAGCACCCAGCACCCTGAGTACTGAGCACCCAGCACCCTGAGTACTGAGCACCCAGCGTACTGAGCACCGAGCACCCCGAGCACTGAGCACCCAGCACCCTGAGTACTGAGCACCCAGCACCCCGAGCACTGAGCACCCAGCACAATGAGTACTGAGCACCCAAAGCACTGAGTACCCAGCACCCTGAGTACTGAGCACCGATCACCCCGAGCACTGAGCACCCAGCACCCCGAGCACTGAGCACCCAGCAGCCCGAGCACTGAGCACCCAACACCCTGAGTACTGAGCACCGAGCACCCCGAGCACTGAGCACCCAGCACCCCGAGCACTGAGCACCCAGCAGCCAGAGCACTGAGCACCCAACACCCTGAGTACTGAGGACTGAGCACCCTGAGCACTGAGCACACAGCACCCTGAGTAATGAGCACCCAGAACCCTGAGTACTGAGCAACCAACACCCCAAGCACTGAGCACCGTGAGTACTGAGCACCCAGCACCCCAAGCACTGAGCACCCTGAGTACTGAGCACCCAGCACCTTGAGTAATGAGCACCCAGCACCCCGAGCACTGAGCACCCAGCACCCTGAGCACTAATGACCGAGAACCCTGAGTACTAAGCACCCAGCACCCTGAGTACTGAGCACCCAGTACCCTGAGAACTGAGCACCCAGCACGCTGAGTACTGAGCACTGAGCACTCTGAGTACTGATCACCGAGCACCCTGAGCACTGAGCACCCACCACGCTGATTACTGAGCACTGAGCACTCTGAGTACTGAGCACCGAGCACCCGGAGTACTGAGCACCCAGCACTCTGAGCACTTAGCACCCAGCACCCTGAGCACTGAGCACCCAGCACCCCGAGCACTGAGCACCCAGCACCCTGAGCATTGAGCACCCAGCACCCCGAGCACTGAGCACTGAGCACCCTCAGTACTGAGCACTGAGCACCCTGAGTACTAAGCACCCAGCACCCTGAGTACTGAGCACCGAGCACCCTGAGTACTGAGCACCCAGCACCCTGAGTATTGAGCACCCAGCGTACTGAGCACCGAGCACCCCGAGCACTGAGCACCCAGCACCCTGAGTACTGAGCACCGAGCACCCTGAGTACTGAGCACCCAGCACCCTGAGTACTGAGCACCCAGCGTACTGAGCACCGAGCAGCCAGCACCCTGAGTACTGAGCACCCAGCACCATGAGCACTGAGCACCCAGCACCCTGAGTACTGAGCACTGAGCACCCTGAGTACTGAGCACCGAGCACCCTGAGCACTGAGCACCCAGCACCCCGAGCACCGAGCACCCAGCACCCTGAGCACCGAGCACCCAGCACCCTGAGCACTGAGCACCCAGCACCCTGAGCACTGAGCACCCAGCACCCTGAGTACTGAGCACCCAACGTACTGAGCACCAAGCACCCTGAGCACTGAGCACCCAGCACCCTGAGCACTGAGCACCCAGCACCCTGAGCAATGAGCACCATGAGTACTGAGCACCCAGCACCTTGAGCACTGAGCACCGAGCACCCCGAGCACTGAGCACCCAGCACCCGGAGTACTGAGCACCCAGCACCCTGAGTACTAAGCACCGAGCACCCTGAGTACTGAGCACCCAGCACCCTGAGCACTGGACACACAGCACCCTGAGTACTGAACACCCTGAGCACTGAGCACCCAGTACCCTGAGTACTGAGCACCGAGCACCCCAAGCACTGAGCACCCAGCACCCCGAGAACTGAGCACCCAGCAGCCCGAGCACTGAGCCCCCAGCACCCTGAGTACTGAGCACCCAGCACCCTGAGTACTGAGCACCCAGCACCCCGAGCACTGATTACCCAGCACCCTGAGCACTGAGCACCCAGCACCCTGAGCACTGAGCACCCAGCACCCCAAGCACTGAGCACCCAGCACAATGAGTACTGAGCACTGAGCACCCAGCACCCCGAGCACTGAGCACCCAGCACCCTGAGTACTGAGCACTGAGCACCCAGCACCCCTAGCACTGAGCACCCAGCACCCTGAGCACTGAGCACCCAGCACCCGAGTACTGATCACCCAGCACCCTGAGTACTGAGCACCCCGCACCCTGAGTACTGAGCACCGAGCACCCCGAGTACTGAGCACCCAGCACCCCGTGCACTGAGCACCCAGCACCCTGAGTACTGAGCACCGAGCACCCCGATCACTGAGCACACAGCACCCCGAGCACTGAGCACCCAGCAGCCTGAGCACTGAGCACCCAACACCCTGAGTACTGAGGACTGAGCACCCTGAGCACTGAGCACCCAGCACCCTGAGTACTGAGCACCCAGCACCCTGAGTACTGAGCACCCAACACCCCAAGCACTGAGCACCCTGAGTACTGAGCACCCAGCACCCCAAGCACTGAGCACCCTGAGTACTGAGCACCCAGCACCTTGAGTAATGAGCACCCAGCACCCCGAGCACTGAGCACCCAGCACCCTGAGCACTGAGGACCGAGCACCCTGAGTACTAAACAACGAGCACCCTGAGTACTGAGCACCCAACACCCTGAGCACTGAGCACCCAGCACGCTGAGTACTGAGCACTGAGCACCCTGAGTACTGATCACCGAGCACCCTGAGCACTGAGCACCCACCACGCTGAGTACTGAGCACTGAGCACTCTGAGTACTGAGCACCGAGCACACGCAGTACTGAGCACCCAGCACTCTGAGCACTTAGCACCCAGCACCCTGAGCACTGAGCACCCAGCACCCCGAGCACTGAGCACCCAGCACCCTGAGAACTGAGCACCCAGAACCCCGAGCACTGAGCACTGAGCACCCTAAGTACTGAGCACTGAGCACCTTGAGTACTAAGCACCCAGCACCCTGAGTACTGAGCACCCAGCACCCTGAGTACTGAGCACCCAGCACCCTGAGTACTGAGCACCCAGCGTACTGAGCACCGAGCACCCCGAGCACTGAGCACCCAGCACCCTGAGTACTGAGCACCCAGCACCCCGAGCACTGAGCACCCAGCACAATGAGTACTGAGCACCGAGCACCCTGAGTACTGAGCACCCAGCACCCTGAGTACTGAGCACCCAGCGTACTGAGCACCGAGCACCCAGCACCATGAGTACTGAGCACCCAGCACCATGAGCACTGAGCACCCAGCACCCTGAGTACTGAGCACTGAGCACCCTGAGTACTGAGCACCGAGCACCCTGAGCACTGAGCACCCAGCACCCCGAGCACCGAGCACCCAGCACCCTGAGCACCGAGCACCCAGCACCCTGAGCACTGAGCACCCAGCACCCTGAGCACTGAGCACCCAGCACCCTGAGTACTGAGCACCCAACGTACTGAGCACCGAGCACCCTGAGCACTGAGCACCCAGCACCCTGAGCACTGAGCACCCAGCACCATGAGCAATGAGCACCCTGAGTACTGAGCACCTAGCACCCCGAGCACTGAGCACCCAGCACCCCGAGCACTGAGCACCCAGCAGCCCGAGCACTGAGCCCCCAGCACCCTGAGTACTGAGCACCCAGCACCCTGAGTACTGAGCACCCAGCACCCCGAGCACTGAGTACCCAGCACCCTGAGCACTGAGCTCCAAGCACCCCAAGCACTGAGCACCCAGCACCCTGAGCACTGAGCTCCAAGCACCCCAAGCACTGAGCACCCAGCACCCTGAGTACTGAGCACTGAGCACCCAGCACCCCGAGCACTGAGCACCCAGCACCCTGAGCACTGAGCACCCAGCACCCGAGTACTGATCACCCAGCACCCTGAGTACTGAGCACCCCGCACCCTGAGTACTGAGCACCCAGCACCCTGAGTACTGAGCACCCAGCACCTTGAGTACTGAGCACCCCGCACCCCGAGTACTGAGCACCCTGAGTACTGAGCCCCCAGCACCCTGAGTACTGAGCACCCTGCACCCCGAGCACTGAACTCCCTGAGTACTGAGCACACAGCAACCTGAGTACTGAGCACCCAGCACCCTGAGGACTGAGCACTGAGTACCCAGAGAACTGAGCACCCAGCACCCCGAGGACTGAGCACCCAGCACCCTGAGCACTGAGCACTGAGCACCCAGCACCCTGTGCACTGAGCACTGAGCCCACAGCACCCTGAGCACTGAGCACCCAGCACCCCGAGCACTGAGTACCCAGCACCCTGAGTACTGAGCACCCAGCACCCTGAGCACTGAGCACCCAGCACCCTTAGTACTGAGCACCCAGCACCCTGAGCACTGAGCACCCAGCACCCTGAGTACTGAGCATCCAGCACCCCGAGCACTGAGCACCCAGCACCCTGAGTACTGAGCACTGAGCACCCAGCACCCCGAGCACTGAGCACCCAGCACCCTGATTACTGAGCACTGAGCACCCAGCACCCTGAGCACTGAGCACCCAGCACCCTGAGCACTGAGCACCCAGTACCCCGAGTACTGAGCACCCAGCACCCTGAGCACTGACCACCCTGCACCCTGAGCACGGAGCACCCAGCACCCCGAGCACTGCGTACCCAGCACCCTGAGTAGTGAGCACCTAGCACCCTGAGCACTGAGCACCCAGCACCCTGAGCACTGAGCACCCAGCACCCTGAGCACTGAGCAACCAGAACCCTGAGTAGTGAGCACCCAACGTACTGAGCACCGAGCACCCCGAGCTCTGAGCACCCAGCGCGCCGAGCACTGAGCACCCAGAACCCGGAGCACTGAGCACCCAGCACCCCGAGCACTGAGCAGGGGGCACCACGAGCACTGAGCACCCACCACCCCGAGCACTGAGCAAGCAGCACCCTGAGTACTGAGCACCCAGCACCCTGAGTACTGAGCACCCAGCACCCTGAGCACTGAGCACCCAGCACCCTGAGTACTGAGCATCCAACACCCCAAGCACTGAGCACCCTGAGTACTGAGCACCCAGCACCCCAAGCACTGAGCACCCTGAGTACTGAGCACCCAGCACCCTGAGTACTGAGCACCGAGCACCCTGAGTACTGAGCAGCCAGCACCCTGAGTACTGAGCACCCAGCATACTGAGCAACGAGCACCGAGCACCCTGAGTACTGAGCACCCAGCACCCTGAGCACTGAGCACCCAGCACCCTGAGTACGGAGCATCGAGCACCCCGAGTACTGAGCACCCAGCACCCCGAGCACTGAGCACCCAGCACCCTGAGTACTGAGCACCGAGCACCCCGAGCACTGAGCACCCAGCACCCCGAGAACTGAGCACCCAGCAGCCCGAGCACTGAGCACCCAGCACCCTGAGTACTGAGCACTGAGCACCCTGAGCACTGAGCACCCAGCACCCTGAGTACTGAGCACACAGCACCCTGAGTACTGAGCACCCAACACCCCAAGCACTGAGCACCCTGAGTACTGAGCACCAGGCACTGCAAGCACTGAGCACCCTGAGAACTGAGCACCCAGCACCCTGAGTAATGAGCACCCAGCACCCCGAGCACTGAGGACCGAGCACCCTGAGTACTAAGCACCCAGCACCCTGAGTACTGAGCACCCAGCACCCTGAGCACTGAGCACCCAGCACGCTGAGTACTGAGCACTGAGCACCCTGAGTACTGAGCACCGAGCACCCTGAGCACTGAGCACCCAGCACGCTGAGTACTGAGCACTGAGCACTCTGAGTACTGAGCACCGAGCACCCTGAGTAGTGAGAACCCAATGTACTGAGCACCGAGCACCCCGAGCACTGAGCACCCAGCACCCTGAGTACTGAGCTCCGAGCACCCCGAGCTCTGAGCACCCAGCGCGCCGAGCACTGAGCACCCAGAACCCCGAGCACTGAGCACCCTGCACCCCGAGCACTGAGCAGCCAGCACCCCGAGCACTGAGCACCCACCACCCCGAGCACTGAGCACCCAGCACCCTGAGTACTGAGCACCCAGCACCCTGAGTACTGAGCACCCAGCACCCTGAGCACTGAGCACCCAGCACCCTGAGTACTGAGCACCCAACACCCCAAGCACTGAGCACCCTGAGTACTGAGCACCCAGCACCCCAAGCACTGAGCACCCTGAGTACTGAGCACCCAGCACCCTGAGTACTGAGCACCGAGCACCCTGAGTACTGAGCAGCCAGCACCCTGAGTACTGAGCACCCAGCGTACTGAGCAACGAGCACCGAGCACCCTGAGTACTGAGCACCCAGCACCCTGAGCACTGAGCACCCAGCACCCTGAGTACTGAGCACCGAGCACCCCGAGTACTGAGCACCCAGCACCCCGAGCACTGAGCACCCAGCACCCTGAGTACTGAGCACCGAGCACCCCGAGCACTGAGCACCCAGCACCCCGAGCACTGAGCACCCAGCAGCCCGAGCACTGAGCACCCAGCACCCTGAGTACTGAGCACTGAGCACCCTGAGCACTGAGCACCCAGCACCCTGAGTACTGAGCACCCAGCACCCTGAGTACTGAGCACCCAACACCCCAAGCACTTAGCACCCTGAGTACTGAGCACCCAGCACCGCATGCACTGAGCACCCTGAGTACTGAGCACCCAGCACCCTGAGTAATGAGCACCCAGCACCCCGAGCACTGAGGACCCAGCACCCTGAGTACTAAGCACCCAGCACCCTGAGTACTGAGCACCCAGCACCCTGAGCAATGAGCACCCAGCACGCTGAGTACTGAGCACTGAGCACCCTGAGTACTGAGCACCGAGCACCCTGAGCACTGAGCACCCAGCACGCTGAGTACTGAGCACTGAGCACTCTGAGTACTGAGCACCGAGCACCCGGAGTACTGAGCACCCAGCACTCTAAGCAATGTGCACCCAGCACCCTGAGCACTGAGCACCCAGCACCCTGAGCACTGAGCACCCAGCACCCTGAGTACTGAGCACCCAGCACCCTGAGTACTGAGCACCCAGCACCCTGAGTACTGAGCACCCAGCGTACTGAGCACCGAGCACCCCGAGCACTGAGCACCCAGCACCCTGAGTACTGAGCACCCAGCACCCCGAGCACTGAGCACACAGCACCCTGAGTACTGAGCACCGAGCACCCTGAGTACTGAGCACCCAGCACCCTGAGTACTGAGCACCCAGCGTACTGAGCACCGATCACCCAGCACCCTGAGTACTGAGCACCCAGCACCATGAGCACTGAGCACCCAGCACCCTGAGTACTGAGCACTGAGCACCCTGAGTACTGAGCACCGAGCACTACGAGCACTGAGCACCCAGCACCCCGAGCACCGAGCACCCAGCACCCTGAGCACCGAGCACCCAGCACCCTGAGTACTGAGCACCCAACGTACTGAGCACCGAGCACCCTGAGCACTGAGCACCCAGCACGCTGAGTACTGAGCACTGAGCACTCTGAGTACTGAGCACCGAGCACCCGGAGTACTGAGCACCCAGCACTCTAAGCAATGTGCACCCAGCACCCTGAGCACTGAGCACCCAGCACCCTGAGCACTGAGCACCCAGCACCCTGAGTACTGAGCACGCAGCACCCTGAGTACTGAGCACCCAGCACCCTGAGTACTGAGCACCCAGCGTACTGAGCACCGAGCACCCCGAGCACTGAGCACCCAGCACCCTGAGTACTGAGCACCCAGCACCCCGAGCACTGAGCACACAGCACCCTGAGTACTGAGCACCGAGCACCCTGAGTACTGAGCACCCAGCACCCTGAGTACTGAGCACCCAGCGTACTGAGCACCGATCACCCAGCACCCTGAGTACTGAGCACCCAGCACCATGAGCACTGAGCACCCAGCACCCTGAGTACTGAGCACTGAGCTCCCTGAGTACTGAGCACCGAGCACTACGAGCACTGAGCACCCAGCACCCCGAGCACCGAGCACCCAGCACCCTGAGCACCGAGCACCCAGCACCCTGAGCACTGAGCACCCAGCACGCTGAGCACTGAGCACCCAGCACCCTGAGTACTGAGCACCCAGCACCCTGAATACTGAGCACCCAGCACCCTGAGCAATGAGCACCCTGAGTACTGAGCACCCAGCACCTTGAGCACTGAGCACCGAGCACCCGGAGTACTGAGCACCCAGCACCCTGAGTACTAAGCACCGAGCACCCTGAGTACTGAGCACCCAGAACCCTGACCACTGGACACACAGCACCCTGAGTACTGAGCACCCAAAGCACTGAGTACCCAGCACCCTGAGTACTGAGCACCGATCACCCCGAGCACTGAGCACCCAGCACCCCGAGCACTGAGCACCCAGCAGCCCGAGCACTGAGCACCCAACACCCTGAGTACTGAGCACCGAGCACCCCGAGCACTGAGCACCCAGCACCCCGAGCACTGAGCACCCAGTAGCCAGAGCACTGAGCACCCAACACCCTGAGTACTGAGGACTGAGCACCTTGAGCACTGAGCACCCAGCACCCGGAGTACTGAGCACCCAGCACCCTGAGTACTAAGCACCGAGCACCCTGAGTACTGAGCACCCAGAACCCTGACCACTGGACACACAGCACCCTGAGTACTGAGCACCCAAAGCACTGAGTACCCAGCACCCTGAGTACTGAGCACCGATCACCCCGAGCACTGAGCACCCAGCACCCCGAGCACTGAGCACCCAGCAGCCCGAGCACTGAGCACCCAACACCCTGAGTACTGAGCACCGAGCACCCCGAGCACTGAGCACCCAGCACCCCGAGCACTGAGCACCCAGCAGCCAGAGCACTGAGCACCCAACACCCTGAGTACTGAGGACTGAGCACCCTGAGCACTGAGCACACAGCACCCTGAGTACTGAGCACCCAGAACCCTGAGTACTGAGCAACCAACACCCCAAGCACTGAGCACCCTGAGTACTGAGCACCCAGCACCCCAAGCACTGAGCACCCTGAGTACTGAGCACCCAGCACCTTGAGTAATGAGCACCCAGCACCCCGAGCACTGAGCACCCAGCACCCTGAGCACTAATGACCGAGAACCCTGAGTACTAAGCACCCAGCACCCTGAGTACTGAGCACCCAGTACCCTGAGAACTGAGCAGCCAGCACGCTGAGTACTGAGCACTGAGCACTCTGAGTACTGAGCACCGAGCACCCGGAGTACTGAGCACCCAGCACTCTGAGCACTTAGCACCCAGCACCCTGAGCACTGAGCACCCAGCACCCCGAGCACTGAGCACCCAGCACCCTGAGCATTGAGCACCCAGCACCCCGAGCACTGAGCACTGAGCACCCTCAGTACTGAGCACTGAGCACCCTGAGTACTAAGCACCCAGCACCCTGAGTACTGAGCACCGAGCACCCTGAGTACTGAGCACCCAGCACCCTGAGTATTGAGCACCCAGCGTACTGAGCACCGAGCACCCCGAGCACTGAGCACCCAGCACCCTGAGTACTGAGCACCGAGCACCCTGAGTACTGAGCACCCAGCACCCTGAGTACTGAGCACCCAGCGTACTGAGCACCGAGCAGCCAGCACCCTGAGTACTTAGCACCCAGCACCATGAGCACTGAGCACCCAGCACCCTGAGTACTGATCACTGAGCACCCTGAGTACTGAGCACCGAGCACGCTGAGCACTGAGCACCCAGCACCCCGAGCACCGAGCACCCAGCACCCTGAGCACCGAGCACCCAGCACCCTGAGCACTGAGCACCCAGCACCCTGAGCACTGAGCACCCAGCACCCTGAGTACTGAGCACCCAACGTACTGAGCACCAAGCACCCTGAGCACTGAGCACCCAGCACCCTGAGTACTGAGCACCCAGCACCCTGAGCAATGAGCACCATGAGTACTGAGCACCCAGCACCTTGAGCACTGAGCACCGAGCACCCCGAGCACTGAGCACCCAGCACCCGGAGTACTGAGCACCCAGCACCCTGAGTACTAAGCACCGAGCACCCTGAGTACTGAGCACCCAGCACCCTGAGCACTGGACACACAGCACCCTGAGTACTGAACACCCTGAGCACTGAGCACCCAGTACCCTGAGTACTGAGCACCGAGCACCCCGAGCACTGAGCACCCAGCACCCCGAGAACTGAGCACCCAGCAGCCCGAGCACTGAGCCCCCAGCACCCTGAGTACTGAGCACCCAGCACCCTGAGTACTGAGCACCCAGCACCCCGAGCACTGATTACCCAGCACCCTGAGCACTGAGCACCCAGCACCCTGAGCACTGAGCACCCAGAACCCCAAGCACTGAGCACCCAGCACAATGAGTACTGAGCACTGAGCACCCAGCACCCCGAGCACTGAGCACCCAGCACCCTGAGTACTGAGCACTGAGCACCCAGCACCCCTAGCACTGAGCACCCAGCACCCTGAGCACTGAGCACCCAGCACCCGAGTACTGATCACCCAGCACCCTGAGTACTGAGCACCCCGCACCCTGAGTACTGAGCACCGAGCACCAGGAGTACTGAGCACCCAGCACCCCGTGCACTGAGCACCCAGCACCCTGAGTACTGAGCACCGAGCACCCCGAGCACTGAGCACCCAGCACCCCGAGCACTGAGCACCCAGCAGCCCGAGCACTGAGCACCCAACACCCTGAGTACTGAGGACTGAGCACCCTGAGCACTGAGCACCCAGCACCCTGAGTACTGAGCACCCAGCACCCTGAGTACTGAGCACGTAACACCCCAAGCACTGAGCACCCTGAGTACTGAGCACCCAGCACCCCAAGCACTGAGCACCCCGAGCACTGAGCACCCAGCACCCTGAGCACTGAGGACCGAGCACCCTGAGTACTAAACAACGAGCACCCTGAGTACTGAGCACCCAGCACCCTGAGCACTGAGCACCCAGCACGCTGAGTACTGAGCACTGAGCACCCTGAGCACTGATCACCGAGCACCCTGAGCACTGAGCACCCACCACGCTGAGTACTGAGCACTGAGCACTCTGAGTACTGAGCACCGAGCACACGCAGTACTGAGCACCCAGCACTCTGAGCACTTAGCACCCAGCACCCTGAGCACTGAGCACCCAGCACAATGAGTACTGAGCACTGAGCACCCAGCACCCTGAGAACTGAGCACCCAGAACCCCGAGCACTGAGCACTGAGCACCCTAAGTACTGAGCACTGAGCACCTTGAGTACTAAGCACCCAGCACCCTGAGTACTGAGCACCCAGCACCCTGAGTACTGAGCACCCAGCACCCTGAGTACTGAGCACCCAGCGTACTGAGCACCGAGCACCCCGAGCACTGAGCACCCAGCACCCTGAGTACTGAGCACCCAGCACCCCGAGCACTGAGCACCCAGCACAATGAGTACTGAGCACCGAGCACCCTGAGTACTGAGCACCCAGCACCCTGAGTACTGAGCACCCAGCGTACTGAGCACCGAGCACCCAGCACCATGAGTACTGAGCACCCAGCACCATGAGCACTGAGCACCCAGCACCCTGAGTACTGAGCACTGAGCACCCTGAGTACTGAGCACCGAGCACCCTGAGCACTGAGCATCCAGCACCCCGAGCACCGAGCACCCAGCACCCTGAGCACCGAGCACCCAGCACCCTGAGCACTGAGCACCCAGCACCCTGAGCACTGAGCACCCAACGTACTGAGCACCGAGCACCCTGAGCACTGAGCACCCAGCACCCTGAGCACTGAGCACCCAGCACCATGAGCAATGAGCACCCTGAGTACTGAGCACCTAGCACCCCGAGCACTGAGCACCCAGCACCCCGAGCACTGAGCACCCAGCAGCCCGAGCACTGAGCCCCCAGCACCCTGAGTACTGAGCACCCAGCACCCTGAGTACTGAGCACCCAGCACCCCGAGCACTGAGTACCCAGCACCCTGAGCACTGAGCTCCAAGCACCCCAAGCACTGAGCACCCAGCACCCTGAGCACTGAGCTCCAAGCACCCCAAGCACTGAGCACCCAGCACCCTGAGTACTGAGCACTGAGCACCCAGCACCCCGAGCACTGAGCACCCAGCACCCTGAGCACTGAGCACCCAGCACCCGAGTACTGATCACCCAGCACCCTGAGTACTGAGCACCCCGCACCCTGAGTACTGAGCACCCAGCACCCTGAGTACTGAGCACCCAGCACCTTGAGTACTGAGCACCCCGCACCCCGAGTACTGAGCACCCTGAGTACTGAGCCCCCAGCACCCTGAGTACTGAGCACCCTGCACCCCGAGCACTGAGCTCCCTGAGTACTGAGCACACAGCAACCTGAGTACTGAGCACCCAGCACCCTGAGGACTGAGCACTGAGTACCCAGAGAACTGAGCACCCAGCACCCCGAGGACTGAGCACCCAGCACCCTGAGCACTGAGCACTGAGCACCCAGCACCCTGTGCACTGAGCACTGAGCCCACAGCACCCTGAGCACTGAGCACCCAGCACCCCGAGCACTGAGTACCCAGCACCCTGAGTACTGAGCACCCAGCACCCTGAGCACTGAGCACCCAGCACCCTTAGTACTGAGCACCCAGCACCCTGAGCACTGAGCACCCAGCACCCTGAGTACTGAGCATCCAGCACCCCGAGCACTGAGCACCCAGCACCCTGAGTACTGAGCACTGAGCACCCAGCACCCCGAGCACTGAGCACCCAGCACCCTGATTACTGAGCACTGAGCACCCAGCACCCTGAGTACTGAGCACCCAGCACCCTGAGTACTGAGCACCCAGCACCCTGAGTACTGAGCACCCAGCGTACTGAGCACCGAGCACCCCGAGCACTGAGCACCCAGCACCCTGAGTACTGAGCACCCAGCACCCCGAGCACTGAGCACCCAGCACAATGAGTACTGAGCACCGAGCACCCTGAGTACTGAGCACCCAGCACCCTGAGTACTGAGCACCCAGCGTACTGAGCACCGAGCACCCAGCACCATGAGTACTGAGCACCCAGCACCATGAGCACTGAGCACCCAGCACCCTGAGTACTGAGCACTGAGCACCCTGAGTACTGAGCACCGAGCACCCTGAGCACTGAGCATCCAGCACCCCGAGCACCGAGCACCCAGCACCCTGAGCACCGAGCACCCAGCACCCTGAGCACTGAGCACCCAGCACCCTGAGCACTGAGCACCCAACGTACTGAGCACCGAGCACCCTGAGCACTGAGCACCCAGCACCCTGAGCACTGAGCACCCAGCACCATGAGCAATGAGCACCCTGAGTACTGAGCACCTAGCACCCCGAGCACTGAGCACCCAGCACCCCGAGCACTGAGCACCCAGCAGCCCGAGCACTGAGCCCCCAGCACCCTGAGTACTGAGCACCCAGCACCCTGAGTACTGAGCACCCAGCACCCCGAGCACTGAGTACCCAGCACCCTGAGCACTGAGCTCCAAGCACCCCAAGCACTGAGCACCCAGCACCCTGAGCACTGAGCTCCAAGCACCCCAAGCACTGAGCACCCAGCACCCTGAGTACTGAGCACTGAGCACCCAGCACCCCGAGCACTGAGCACCCAGCACCCTGAGCACTGAGCACCCAGCACCCGAGTACTGATCACCCAGCACCCTGAGTACTGAGCACCCCGCACCCTGAGTACTGAGCACCCAGCACCCTGAGTACTGAGCACCCAGCACCTTGAGTACTGAGCACCCCGCACCCCGAGTACTGAGCACCCTGAGTACTGAGCCCCCAGCACCCTGAGTACTGAGCACCCTGCACCCCGAGCACTGAGCTCCCTGAGTACTGAGCACACAGCAACCTGAGTACTGAGCACCCAGCACCCTGAGGACTGAGCACTGAGTACCCAGAGAACTGAGCACCCAGCACCCCGAGGACTGAGCACCCAGCACCCTGAGCACTGAGCACTGAGCACCCAGCACCCTGTGCACTGAGCACTGAGCCCACAGCACCCTGAGCACTGAGCACCCAGCACCCCGAGCACTGAGTACCCAGCACCCTGAGTACTGAGCACCCAGCACCCTGAGCACTGAGCACCCAGCACCCTTAGTACTGAGCACCCAGCACCCTGAGCACTGAGCACCCAGCACCCTGAGTACTGAGCATCCAGCACCCCGAGCACTGAGCACCCAGCACCCTGAGTACTGAGCACTGAGCACCCAGCACCCCGAGCACTGAGCACCCAGCACCCTGATTACTGAGCACTGAGCACCCAGCACCCTGAGCACTGAGCACCCAGCACCCTGAGCACTGAGCACCCAGTACCCCGAGTACTGAGCACCCAGCACCCTGAGCACTGACCACCCTGCACCCTGAGCACGGAGCACCCAGCACCCCGAGCACTGCGTACCCAGCACCCTGAGTAGTGAGCACCTAGCACCCTGAGCACTGAGCACCCAGCACCCTGAGCACTGAGCACCCAGCACCCTGAGCACTGAGCAACCAGCACCCTGAGTAGTGAGCACCCAACGTACTGAGCACCGAGCACCCCGAGCTCTGAGCACCCAGCGCGCCGAGCACTGAGCACCCAGAACCCGGAGCACTGAGCACCCAGCACCCCGAGCACTGAGCAGCCAGCAACCCGAGCACTGAGCACCCACCACCCCGAGCACTGAGCAAGCAGCACCCTGAGTACTGAGCACCCAGCACCCTGAGTACTGAGCACCCAGCACCCTGAGCACTGAGCACCCAGCACCCTGAGTACTGAGCATCCAACACCCCAAGCACTGAGCACCCTGAGTACTGAGCACCCAGCACCCCACGCACTGAGCACCCTGAGTACTGAGCACCCAGCACCCTGAGTACTGAGCACCGAGCACCCTGAGTACTGAGCAGCCAGCACCCTGAGTACTGAGCACCCAGCGTACTGAGCAACGAGCACCGAGCACCCTGAGTACTGATCACCCAGCACCCTGAGCACTGAGCACCCAGCACCCTGAGTACGGAGCATCGAGCACCCCGAGTACTGAGCACCCAGCACCCCGAGCACTGAGCACCCAGCACCCTGAGTACTGAGCACCGAGCACCCCGAGCACTGAGCACCCAGCACCCCGAGAACTGAGCACCCAGCAGCCCGAGCACTGAGCACCCAACACCCTGAGTACTGAGCACTGAGCACCCTGAGCACTGAGCACCCAGCACCCTGAGTACTGAGCACACAGCACCCTGAGTACTGAGCACCCAACACCCCAAGCACTGAGCACCCTGAGTACTGAGCACCAGGCACCGCAAGCACTGAGCACCCTGAGAACTGAGCACCCAGCACCCTGAGTAATGAGCACCCAGCACCCCGAGCACTGAGGACAGAGCACCCTGAGTACTAAGCACCCAGCACCCTGAGTACTGAGCACCCAGCACCCTGAGCACTGAGCACCCAGCACGCTGAGTACTGAGCACTGAGCACCCTGAGTACTGAGCACCGAGCACCCTGAGCACTGAGCACCCAGCACGCTGAGTACTGAGCACTGAGCACTCTGAGTACTGAGCACCGAGCACCCGGAGTACTGAGCACCCAGCACTCTGAGCACTGAGCACCCAGCACTCTGAGCACTGAGCACCCAGCACCCTGAGCACTGAGCACCCAGCACCCTGAGTACTGAGCACCCAGCACCCTGAGTACTGAGCACCCAGCACCCTGAGTACTGAGCACCCAGCGTACTGAGCACCGAGCACCCCGAGCACTGAGCACCCAGCACCCTGAGTACTGAGCACCCATCACCCCGAGCACTGAGCACCCAGCACCCTGAGTACTGAGCACTGAGCACCCTGAGTACTGAGCACCCAGCACCCTGAGTACTGAGCACCCAGCGTACTGAGCACCGATCACCCAGCACCCTGAGTACTGAGCACCCAGCACCATGAGAACTGAGCACCCAGCACCCTGAGTACTGAGCACTGAGCACCCTGAGTACTGAGCACCGAGCACTACGAGCACTGAGCACCCAGCACCCCGAGCACCGAGCACCCAGCACCCTGAGCACCGAGCACCCAGCACCCTGAGCACTGAGCACCCAGCACCCTGAGCACTGAGCACCCAGCACCCTGAGTACTGAGCACCCAACGTACTGAGCACCGAGCACCCTGAGCACTGAGCACCCAGCACCCTGAGTACTGAGCACCCAGCACCTTGAGCACTGAGCACCGAGCACCCCGAGCACTGAGCACCCAGCACCCGGAGTACTGAGCACCCAGCACCCTGAGTACTAAGCACCGAGCACCCTGAGTACTGAGCACCCAGCACCCTGAGCACTGGACACACAGCACCCTGAGTACTGAGCACCCAAAGCACTGAGTACCCAGCACCCTGAGTACTGAGCACCGATCACCCCGAGCACTGAGCAGCCAGCACCCCGAGCACTGAGCACCCAGCAGCCCGAGCACTGAGCACCCAACACCCTGAGTACTGAGCACCGAGCACCCCGAGCACTGAGCACCCAGCAGCCCGAGCACTGAGCACCCAACACCCTGAGTACTGAGGACTGAGCACCCTGAGCACTGAGCACACAGCACCCTGAGTACTGAGCACCCAGAACCCTGAGTACTGAGCACCCAACACCCCAAGCACTGAGCACCCTGAGTACTGAGCACCCAGCACCCCAAGCACTGAGCACCGGGAGTACTGAGCACCCAGCACATTGAGAAATGAGCACCCAGCACCCCGAGCACTGAGCACCCAGCACCCTGAGCACTGAGGACCGAGCACCCTGAGTACTAAGCACCCAGCACCCTGAGTACTGAGCACCCAGTACCCTGAGAACTGAGCACCCAGCACGCTGAGTACTGAGCACTGAGCACCCTGAGTACTGATCACCGAGCACCCTGAGCACTGAGCACCCAGCACCCTGAGTACTGAGCACTGAGCACTCTGAGTACTGAGCACCGAGCACCCGGAGTACTGAGCACCCAGCACTCTGAGCACTTAGCACCCAGCACCCTGAGCACTGAGCACCCAGCACCCCGAGCACTGAGCACCCAGCACCCTGAGCATTGAGCACCCAGCACCTCGAGCACTGAGCACTGAGCACCCTCAGTACTGAGCACTGAGCACCCTGAGTACTAAGCACCCAGCACCCTGAGTACTGAGCACCCAGCACCCTGAGTACTGAGCACCCAGCACCCTGAGTACTGAGCACCCAGCGTACTGAGCACCGAGCACCCCGAGCACTGAGCACCCAGCACCCTGAGTACTGAGCACCCAGCACCCCGAGCACTGAGCACCCAGCACCCTGAGTACTGAGCACCGAGCACCCTGAGTACTGAGCACCCAGCACCCTGAGTACTGAGCACCCAGCGTACTGAGCACCGAGCAGCCAGCACCCTGAGTACTGAGCACCCAGCACCATGAGCACTGAGCACCCAGCACCCTGAGTACTGAGCACTGAGCACCCTGAGTACTGAGCACCGAGCACCCTGAGCACTGAGCACCCAGCACCCCGAGCACCGAGCACCCAGCACCCTGAGCACCGAGCACCCAGCACCCTGAGCACCGAGCACCCAGCACCCTGAGCACTGAGCACCCAGCACCCTGAGTACTGAGCACCCAACGTACTGAGCACCAAGCACCCTGAGCACTGAGCACCCAGCACCCTGAGCACTGAGCACCCAGCACCCTGAGCAATGAGCACCCTGAGTACTGAGCACCCAGCACATTGAGCACTGAGCACCGAGCACCCCGAGCACTGAGCACCCAGCACCCGGAGTACTGAGCACCCAGCACCCTGAGTACTAAGCACCGAGCACCCTGAGTACTGAGCACCCAGCACCCTGAGCACTGGACACACAGCACCCTGAGTACTGAGCACCCCGAGCACTGAGCACCCAGTACCCTGAGTACTGAGCACCGAGCACCCCGAGCACTGAGCACCCAGCAGCCCGAGCACTGAGCCCCCAGCACCCTGAGTACTGAGCACCCAGCACCCTGAGTACTGAGCACCCAGCACCCCTAGCACTGATTACCCAGCACCCTGAGCACTGAGCACCCAGCACCCTGAGCACTGAGCACCCAGCACCCCAAGCACTGAGCCCCCAGCACCCTGAGTACTGAGCACTGAGCACCCAGCACCCTGAGCACTGAGCACCCAGCACCCTGAGTACTGAGCACTGAGCACCCAGCACCCCTAGCACTGAGCACCCAGCACCCTGAGCACTGAGCACCCAGCACCCGAGTACTGATCACCCAGCACCCTGAGTACTGAGCACCCCGCACCCTGAGTACTGAGCACCCAGCACCCTGAGTACTGAGCACCCAGCACCTTGAGTACTGAGGACCCCGCACCCCGAGT
This sequence comes from Microtus oregoni, assembly GCF_018167655.1. Classification (NCBI taxonomy): domain Eukaryota; kingdom Metazoa; phylum Chordata; class Mammalia; order Rodentia; family Cricetidae; genus Microtus; species Microtus oregoni. The sequence continues at coordinate 738,059 of NW_024544028.1, read as the reverse complement.
ACTGAGCACCCTGAGTACTGAGCCCCCAGCACCCTGAGTACTGACCACCCTGCACCCTGAGGACTGAGCACTGAGCACCCAGCACCCTGTGCACTGAGTACTGAGCACCCAGCACCCTTAGTACTGAGCACACAGCACCCTGAGCACTGAGCACCCAGCACCCTGAGTACTGAGCATCCAGCAACCCGAGCACTGAGCACCCAGCACCCTGAGTACTGAGCACTGAGTACCCAGCACCCCGAGCACTGAGCACCCAGCACCCTGATTACTGAGCACTGAGCACCCAGCACCCTGAGCACTGAGCACCCAGCACCCTGAGCACTGAGCACCCAGTACCCCGAGTACTGAGCACCCAGCACCCTGAGTACTGAGCACCGAGCACCCTGATTACTGAGCAGCCAGCACCCTGAGTACTGAGCACCCAGCGTATTGAGCAACGAGCACCCAGCACCCTGAGGACTGAGCACCCAGCACCCCAAGCACTGAGCACCCTGAGTACTGAGCACCCAGCACCCTGAGGAATGAGCACCCAGCACCCCGAGCACTGAGGACCGAGCACCCTGAGTACTAAGCACCCAGCACCCTGAGTACTGAGCACCCAGCACCCTGAGCACTGAGCACCCAGCACGCTGAGTACTGAGCACTGAGCACTCTGAGTACTGAGCACCGAGCACCCGGAGTACTGAGCACCCAGCACTCTGAGCACTGAGCACCCAGCACCCTGAGCACTGAGCACCCAGCACCCTGAGCACTGAGCACCCAGCACCCTGAGCACTGAGCACCCAGCACCCCGAGCACTGAGGACTGAGCACCCTAAGTACTGAGCACTGAGCACCCTGAGTACTAAGCACCCAGCACCCTGAGTACTGAGCACCCAGCACCCTGAGTACTGAGCACCCAGCACCCTGAGTACTGAGCACCCAGCGTACTGAGCACCGAGCACCCCGAGCACTGAGCACCCAGCACCCCGAGCACTGAGCACCCAGCACCCCGAGCACTGAGCACCCAGCACCCTGAGTACTGAGCACCGAGCACCCTGAGTACTGAGCACCCAGCACCCTGAGTACTGAGCACCCAGCGTACTGAGCACAGAGCACCCAGCACCCTGAGTACTGAGCACCCAGCACCATGAGCACTGAGCACCCAGCACCCTGAGTACTGAGCACTGAGCACCCTGAGTACTGAGCACCGAGCACTCCGAGCACTGAGCACCCAGCACCCCGAGCACCGAGCACCCAGCACCCTGAGCACCGATCACCCAGCACCCTGAGCACTGAGCACCCAGCACCCTGAGCACTGAGCACCCAGCACCCTGAGTACTGAGCACCCAACGTACTGAGCACCGAGCACCCTGAGCACTGAGCACCCAGCACCCTGATTACTGAGCACCCAGCACCCTGAGCAATGAGCACCCTGAGTACTGAGCACCCAGCCCCTTGAGCACTGAGCACCGAGCACCCCGAGCACTGAGCACCCAGCACCCGGAGTACTGAGCACCCAGCACCCTGAGTACTAAGCACCAAGCACCCTGAGTACTGATCACCCAGCACCCTGAGCACTGGACACACAGCACCCTGAGTACTGAGCACCCCGAGCACTAAGTACACAGAACCCTGAGTACTGAGCACCGATCACCCCGAGCACTGAGCACCCAGCACCCCGAGCACTGAGCACCCAGCAGCCCGAGCACTGAGCCCCCAGCACCCTGAGTACTGAGCACCCAGCACCCTGAGTACTGAGCACCCAGCACCCCGAGCACTGAGTACCCAGCACCCTGAGCACTGAGCACCCAGCACCCTGAGCACTGAACACCCAGCACCCCGAGCACTGAGCACCCAGCACCCTGAGTACTGAGCACTGAGCACCCAGCACCCTGAGTACTGAGCACTGAGCACCCAGCACCCCGAGCACTGAGCACCCAGCACCCTGAGCACTGAGCACCCAGCACCCGAGTACTGATCACCCAGCACCCTGAGTACTGAGCACCCCGCACCCTGAGTACTGAGCACCCAGCACCCTGAGTACTGAGCACCCAGCACCTTGAGTACTGAGCACCCCGCACCCCGAGTACTGAGCACCCTGAGTACTGAGCCCCCTGCACCCTGAGTACTGAGCACCCTGCACCCCGAGCACTGAGCTCCCTGAGTACTGAGCACCCAGCACCCTGAGTACTGAGCACCCAGCACCCTGAGGACTGAGCACTGAGCACCCAGAGAACTGAGCACCCAGCACCCCGAGGACTGAGCACCCAGCACCCTGAGCACTGAGCACTGAGCCCCCAGCACGCTGTGCACTGAGCACTGAGCACCCAGCACCCTGAGCACTGAGCACCCAGCACCCCGAGCACTGAGCCCCCAGCACCCTGAGTACTGAGCACACAGCACCCGAGTACTGATCACCCAGCACCCTGAGTACTGAGCACCCCGCACCCTGAGTACTGAGCACCCAGCACCCTGAGTACTGAGCACCCAGCACCTTGAGTACTGAGCACCCCGCACCCCGAGTACTGAGCACCCTGAGTACTGAGCCCCCTGCACCCTGAGTACTGAGCACCCTGCACCCCGAGCACTGAGCTCCCTGAGTACTGAGCACCCAGCACCCGAGTACTGATCACCCAGCACCCTGAGTACTGAGCACCCCGCACCCTGAGTACTGAGCACCCAGCACCCTGAGTACTGAGCACCCAGCACCTTGAGTACTGAGCACCCCGCACCCCGAGTACTGAGCACCCTGAGTACTGAGCCCCCAGCACCCTGAGTACTGAGCACCCTGCACCCCGAGCCCTGAGCTCCCTGAGTACTGAGCACCCAGCACCCTGAGTACTGAGCACCCAGCACCCTGAGGACTGAGCACTGAGCACCCAGAGAACTGAGCACCCAGCACCCCGAGGACTGAGCACCCAGCACCCTGAGCACTGAGCACTGAGCCCCCAGCACGCTGTGCACTGAGCACTGAGCACCCAGCACCCTGAGCACTGAGCACCCAGCACCCCAAGCACTGAGCCCCCAGCACCCTGAGTACTGAGCACCCAGCACCCTGAGTACTGAGCACCCAGCACCCCGAGCACTGAGCACCCAGCACCCTGAGCACTGAGCACCCAGCACCCTGAGCACTGAGCACCCAGTACCCCGAGTACTGAGCACCCAGCACCCTGAGCACTGAGCACCCAGCACCCTGATTACTGAGCACTGAGCACCCAGCACCCTGAGCACTGAGCACCCAGCACCCTGAGCACGGAGCACCCAGCACCCCGAGCACTGCGCACCCAGCATCCTGAGTACTGAGCACCCAGCACCCTGAGCACTGAGCACCCAGCACCCTTAGCACTGAGCACCCAGCACCCTGAGCACTGAGCACCCAGCACCCTGAGTAGTGAGCACCCAACGTACTGACCACCGAGCACCCTGAGCACTGAGTACCCAGCACCCTGAGTACTGAGCACCGATCACCCTGAGCACTGAGCACCCAGCACCGCGAGCACTGAGCACCCAGCAGCCCGAGCACTGAGCCCCCAGCACCCTGAGTACTGAGCACCCAGCACCCTGAGTACTGAGCACCCAGCACCCCGAGCACTGAGTACCCCGCACCCTGAGCACTGAGCACCCAGCACCCCGAGCACTGAGCACCCAGCACCCTGAGTACTGAGCACTGAGCACCCAGCACCCCGAGCACTGAGCACCCAGCACCCTGAGTACTGAGCACTGAGCACCCAGCACCCCGAGCACTGAGCACCCAGCACCCTGAGTACTGAGCACTGAGCACCCAGCACCCCGAGCACTGAGCACCCAGCACCCTGAGTACTGAGCACTGAGCACCCAGCACCCCGAGCACTGAGCACCCAGCACCCCGAGCACTGAGCACCCAGCACCCTGAGTACTGAGCACTGAGCACCCAGCACCCCGAGCACTGAGCACCCAGCACCCTGAGCACTGATCACTCAGCACCCTGAGTACTGAGCACCCCGCACCCTGAGTACTGAGCACCCAGCACCCTGAGCACTGATCACCCAGCACCCTGAGTACTGAGCACCCCGCACCCTGAGTACTGAGCACCCAGCACCCCGACCACTGAGCACCCACCACACCGAGCACTGAGCACTGAGCACCCTGAGCACTGTGCACCCAGCACCCCGAGTACTGAGCACTGAGCACCCTGAATACTGAGCACCCAGCACCCCGAGTACTGAGCACTGAGCACCCTGAGTACTGAGCACCCAGCACCCTGAGAACTGAGCACTGAGAACCCTGAGTACTGAGCAGCGAGCACCCTGAGCACTGAGCACCCAGCACCCTGAGCACTGAGCACCCATCACCCTGAGTACTGAGCACTGAGCACCCAGCACCCCGAGCACTGAGCACTCAGCGCCCTGTGTACTGAGCACTGAGTACTCAGTACCCCAAGCACTGAGACCCAGCACCCTGAGCACTGAGCACCCAGCACCGCAAGTACTGAGCACGAAGCACCCCGAGCACTGAGCACCCAGCACCCCGAGCACTGAGCACCCAGCACCCCGAGCACTGAGCACCCAGCACCCCGAGCACTGAGCACCCAGCACCCCGAGCACTGAGCACCCAGCACCCTGAGCACTGAGCACCCAGCACCCTGAGTACTGAGCACCCAGCACCCCGAGCACTGAGCACCCAGCACCCTGAGTACTGAGCACCGAGCACACTGAGCACTGAGCACCAAGCACCCCGAGCACTGAGCACCCAGCACCCTGAGTACTGAGCACCGAGCACCCCGAGCACTGAGCACCCAGCACCCTGAGAACTGAGCACCGATCACACCGAGCACTGAGCACCCAGCACCCTGAGTACTGAGCACCCAGCACCCCGAGCACTTAGCACCCAGCACCCTGAGTACTGAGCACCCAGCACCCTGAGCACTGAGCACCCAGCACCCCGAGCACTGAGCACCCAGCACTCTGAGTACTGAGAACCGAGCACCCCGAGCACTGAGCACCCAGCACCCTGAGCACTGAGCACACTGAGAACTGAGCACCCAGCACCCTGAGTACTGAGCACCCAGCACCCTGAGTACTGAGCACCTAGCACCCCGAGCACAGAGCACGGAGCACCCCGAGGACTGAGCACCCAGCACCCTGAGCACTGAGCACCGAGCACCCCGAGCACTGAGCACCCAGCACCCTGAGTACTGAGCAACCAGCACCCCGAGCACTGAGCACCCAGCACCCCTAGCACTGTGCACCCAGCACCCCGAGAATGAGCACACAGCACCCTGAGTACTGAGCACCGAGCACCCTGAGCACTGAGCACCCAGCACCCTGAGTACTGAGCACCCAGCGTACTGAGCAACGAGCACCCAGCGTACTGAGCAACGAGCACCCAGCACCCTGAGTACTGAGCACCCAGCACCCTGAGCACTGAGCACCCAGCACCCTGAGAACTGAGCACCGAGCACCCCAAGTACTGAGCACACAGCACCCCGAGCACTGAGCACCCAGCACCCTGAGTACTGAGCACCGAGCACCCCGAGCACTGAGCACCCAGCACCCCGAGCACTGAGCACCCAACAGCCCGAGCACTGATCACCCAGCACCCTGAGTACTGAGCACTGAGCACCCTGAGCACTGAGCACCCAGCACCCTGAGTACTGAGCACCCAGCACCCTGAGTACTGAGCACCCAACACCCCAAGCACTGAGCACCGTGAGTACTGAGCACCCAGCACCCCAAGCACTGAGCACCCAGAGTACTGAGCACCCAGCACCCTGAGTAATGAGCACCCAGCACCCTGAGCACTGAGCACGCAGCACCCTGAGCACTGACTACCGAGCTCCCTGAGCACTGAGCACCCTGAGTACTGAGCACCGAGCACCCCAAACACTGAGCAACCAGAACCCCGAGCACTGAGCACCCAGCACCCTGAGTAATGAGCACCCAGCACCCCGAGAATGAGCACCCTGAGCACTGAGTACCCAGCACCATGAGTACTGTGCACCGAGCACCCTGAGCACTGAGTGCCCAGCACCCTGAATACTGAGCACCCAGCACCCTGACTACTGAGCACCCAGCACCCTGAGCACTGAGCACCCAGCACCCTGAGTACTGAGCACCCAGCACTCTGAGCACTGAGCACCCAGCACCCCGGGCACTGAGCACCCAGCACACCGAGCACTGAGCACTGAGCACCCTGAGCACTGAGCACCCAGCATCCCGAGTACTGAGCACTGAGCACTCTGAGTACTGAGCACACAGCACCCCGAGTACTGAGCACTGAGCACCCTGAGTACTGAGCACCCAGCACCCTGAGAACTGAGCACTGAGAACCCTGAGTACTGAGCAGCGAGCACCCCGAGCACTGAGCACCCAGCACCCCGAGCACTGAGCGCCCATCACCCTGAGTACTGAGCACTGAGCACCCAGCACCCCGAGCACTGAGCACTCAGCGCCCTGTGTACTGAGCACTGAGTACTCAGTACCCCAAGCACTGAGACCCAGCACCCTGAGCACTGAGCACCCAGCACCCCGAGTACTGAGCACGAAGCACCCCGAGCACTGAGCACCCAGCACCCCGAGCACTGAGCACCCAGCACCCCGAGCACTGAGCACCCAGCACCCCGAGCACTGAGCACCCAGCACCCCGAGCACTGAGCACCCAGCACCCTGAGCACTGAGCACCCAGCACCCTGAGTACTGAGCACCCAGCACCCCGAGCACTGAGCACCCAGCACCCTGAGTACTGAGCACCGAGCACACTGAGCACTGAGCACCAAGCACCCCGAGCACTGAGCACCCAGCACCCTGAGTACTGAGCACCGAGCACCACGAGCACTGAGCACCCAGCACCCTGAGTACTGAGCACCGATCAAACCGAGCACTGAGCACCCAGCACCCTGAGTACTGAGCACCCAGCACCCCGAGCACTTAGCACCCAGCACCCTGAGTACTGAGCACCCAGCACCCTGAGCACTGAGCACCCAGCACCCCGAGCACTGAGCACCCAGCACTCTGAGTACTGAGAACCGAGCACCCCGAGCACTGAGCACCCAGCACCCTGAGCACTGAGCACACTGAGAACTGAGCACCCAGCACCCTGAGTACTTAGCACCCAGCACCCTGAGTACTGAGCACCTAGCACCCCGAGCACAGAGCACGGAGCACCCCGAGGACTGAGCACCCAGCACCCTGAGCACTGAGCACCGAGCACCCCGAGCACTGAGCACCCAGCACCCTGAGTACTGAGCAACCAGCACCCCGAGCACTGAGCACCCAGCACCCCTAGCACTGTGCACCCAGCACCCCGAGAATGAGCACACAGCACCCTGAGTGCTGAGCACCGAGCACCCTGAGCACTGAGCACCCAGCACCCTGAGTACTGAGCACCCAGCGTACTGAGCAACGAGCACCCAGCACCCTGAGTACTGAGCACCCAGCACCCTGAGCACTGAGCACCCATCACCCTGAGAACTGAGCACCGAGCACCCCGAGCACTGAGCACCCAGCACCCCGAGCACTGAGCACCCAACAGCCCGAGGACTGATCACCCAGCACCCTGAGTACTGAGCACTGAGCACCCTGAGCACTGAGCACCCAGCACCCTGAGTACTGAGCACCCAGCACCCTGAGTACTGAGCACCCAACACCCCAAGCACTGAGCACCCTGAGTACTGAGCACCCAGCACCCCAAGCACTGAGCACCCTGAGTACTGAGCACCGAGCACCCTGAGTAATGAGCACCCAGCACCCTGAGCACTGAGCACCCAGCACCCTGAGCACTGACTACCGAGCTCCCTGAGCACTGAGCACCCTGAGTACTGAGCACCGAGCACCCCAAACACTGAGCACCCAGAACCCCGAGCACTGAGCACCCAGCACCCTGAGTACTGAGCACCCAGCACCCCGAGAATGAGCACCCTGAGCACTGAGTACCCAGCACCATGAGTACTGTGCACCGAGCACACTGAGCACTGAGCACCAAGCACCCCGAGCACTGAGCACCCAGCACCCTGAGTACTGAGCACCGAGCACCACGAGCACTGAGCACCCAGCACCCTGAGTACTGAGCACCGATCAAACCGAGCACTGAGCACCCAGCACCCTGAGTACTGAGCACCCAGCACCCCGAGCACTTAGCACCCAGCACCCTGAGTACTGAGCACCCAGCACCCTGAGCACTGAGCACCCAGCACCCCGAGCACTGAGCACCCAGCACTCTGAGTACTGAGAACCGAGCACCCCGAGCACTGAGCACCCAGCACCCTGAGCACTGAGCACACTGAGAACTGAGCACCCAGCACCCTGAGTACTTAGCACCCAGCACCCTGAGTACTGAGCACCTAGCACCCCGAGCACAGAGCACGGAGCACCCCGAGGACTGAGCACCCAGCACCCTGAGCACTGAGCACCGAGCACCCCGAGCACTGAGCACCCAGCACCCTGAGTACTGAGCAACCAGCACCCCGAGCACTGAGCACCCAGCACCCCTAGCACTGTGCACCCAGCACCCCGAGAATGAGCACACAGCACCCTGAGTGCTGAGCACCGAGCACCCTGAGCACTGAGCACCCAGCACCCTGAGTACTGAGCACCCAGCGTACTGAGCAACGAGCACCCAGCACCCTGAGTACTGAGCACCCAGCACCCTGAGCACTGAGCACCCATCACCCTGAGAACTGAGCACCGAGCACCCCGAGCACTGAGCACCCAGCACCCCGAGCACTGAGCACCCAACAGCCCGAGGACTGATCACCCAGCACCCTGAGTACTGAGCACTGAGCACCCTGAGCACTGAGCACCCAGCACCCTGAGTACTGAGCACCCAGCACCCTGAGTACTGAGCACCCAACACCCCAAGCACTGAGCACCCTGAGTACTGAGCACCCAGCACCCCAAGCACTGAGCACCCTGAGTACTGAGCACCGAGCACCCTGAGTAATGAGCACCCAGCACCCTGAGCACTGAGCACCCAGCACCCTGAGCACTGACTACCGAGCTCCCTGAGCACTGAGCACCCTGAGTACTGAGCACCGAGCACCCCAAACACTGAGCACCCAGAACCCCGAGCACTGAGCACCCAGCACCCTGAGTACTGAGCACCCAGCACCCCGAGAATGAGCACCCTGAGCACTGAGTACCCAGCACCATGAGTACTGTGCACCGAGCACCCTGAGCACTGAGTGCCCAGCACCCTGAATACTGAGCACCCAGCACCCTGACTACTGAGCACCCAGCACCCTGAGCACTGAGCACCCAGCACCCTGAGTACTGAGCACCCAGCACTCTGAGCACTGAGCACCCAGCACCCCGGGCACTGAGCACCCAGCACACCGAGCACTGAGCACTGAGCACCCTGAGCACTGAGCACCCAGCATCCCGAGTACTGAGCACTGAGCACCCTGAGTACTGAGCACACAGCACCCCGAGTACTGAGCACTGAGCACCCTGAGTACTGAGCACCCAGCACCCTGAGAACTGAGCACTGAGAACCCTGAGTACTGAGCAGCGAGCACCCCGAGCACTGAGCACCCAGCACCCCGAGCACTGAGCGCCCATCACCCTGAGTACTGAGCACTGAGCACCCAGCACCCCGAGCACTGAGCACTCAGCGCCCTGTGTACTGAGCACTGAGTACTCAGTACCCCAAGCACTGAGACCCAGCACCCTGAGCACTGAGCACCCAGCACCCCGAGTACTGAGCACGAAGCACCCCGAGCACTGAGCACCCAGCACCCCGAGCACTGAGCACCCAGCACCCCGAGCACTGAGCACCCAGCACCCCGAGCACTGAGCACCCAGCACCCCGAGCACTGAGCACCCAGCACCCTGAGCACTGAGCACCGAGCACCCTGAGTACTGAGCACCCAGCACCCCGAGCACTGAGCACCCAGCACCCTGAGTACTGAGCACCTAGCACACTGAGCACTGAGCACCAAGCACCCTGAGTACTGAGCACCGATCACACCGAGCACTGAGCACCCAGCACCCCGAGCACTTAGCACCCAGCACCCTGAGTACTGAGCACCCAGCACCCTGAGCACTGAGCACCCAGCAACCCGAGCACTGAGCACCCAGCACTCTGAGTACTGAGAACCGAGCACCCCGAGCACTGAGCACCCAGCACCCTGAGCACTGAGCACACTGAGAACTGAGCACCCAGCACCCTGAGTACTGAGCACCCAGCACCCTGAGTACTGAGCACCTAGCACCCCGAGCACTGAGCACGGAGCACCCCGAGGACTGAGCACCCAGCACCCTGAGCACTGAGCACCGAGCACCCCGAGCACTGAGCACCCAGCACCCTGAGTACTGAGCACCCAGCACCCCGAGCACTGAGCACCCAGCACCCCTAGCACTGTGCACCCAGCACCCCGAGAATGAGCACACAGCACCCTGAGTACTGAGCACCGAGCACCCTGAGCACTGAGCACCCAGCACCCTGAGTACTGAGCACCCAGCGTACTGAGCAACGAGCACCCAGCACCCTGAGTACTGAGCACCCAGCACCCTGAGCACTGAGCACCCAGCACCCTGAGTACTGAGCACCGAGCACCCCAAGTACTGAGCACACAGCACCCCGAGCACTGAGCACCCAGCACCCTGAGTACTGAGCACCGAGCACCCCGAGCACTGAGCACCCAGCACCCGGAGCACTGAGCTCCCTGAGTACTGAGCACGAAGCACCCCGAGCACTGAGCACCCAGCACGCCGAGCACTGAGCACCCAGCACCCCGAGCACTGAGCACTGAGCACCCCGAGCTCTGAGCACCCAGCACACCGAGCACTGAGCACTGAGCACCCTGAGCACTGTGCACCCAGCACCCCGAGTACTGAGCACTGAGCACCCTGAATACTGAGCACCCAGCACCCCGAGTACTGAGCACTGAGCACCCTGAGTACTGAGCACCCAGCACCCTGAGAACTGAGCACTGAGAACCCTGAGTACTGAGCAGCGAGCACCCTGAGCACTGAGCACCCAGAACCCCGAGCACTGAGCACCCATCACCCTGAGTACTGAGCACTGAGCACCCAGCACCCCGAGCACTGAGCGCTCAGCGCCCTGTGTACTGAGCACTGAGTACTCAGTACCCCAAGCACTGAGACCCAGCACCCTGAGCACTGAGCACCCAGCACCTCGAGTACTGAGCACGAAGCACCCCAAGCACTGAGCACCCAGCACCCCGAGCACTGAGCACCCAGCACCCCGAGCACTGAGCACCCAGCACCCCGAGCACTGAGCACCCAGCACCCTGAGCACTGAGCACGCAGCACCCTGAGTACTGAGCACCCAGCACCCCGAGCACTGAGCACCCAGCACCCTGAGTACTGAGCACCGAGCACACTGAGCACTGAGCACCAAGCACCCCGAGCACTGAGCACCCAGCACCCTGAGTACTGAGCACCGAGCACCCCGAGCACTGAGCACCCAGCACCCTGAGTACTGAGCACCGATCACACCGAGCACTGAGCACCCAGCACCCTGAGTACTGAGCACCCAGCACCCCGAGCACTTAGCACCCAGCACCCTGAGTACTGAGCACCTAGCACCCTGAGCACTGAGCAGCCAGCACCCCGAGCACTGAGCACCCAGCACTCTGAGTACTGAGAACCGAGCACCCCGAGCACTGAGCACCCAGCACCCTGAGCACTGAGCACACTGAGAACTGAGCACCCAGCACCCTGAGTACTGAGCACCCAGCACCCTGAGTACTGAGCACCTAGCACCCCGAGCACAGAGCACGGAGCACCCCGAGGACTGAGCACCCAGCACCCTGAGCACTGAGCACCGAGCACCCCGAGCACTGAGCACCCAGCACCCTGAGTACTGAGCACCCAGCACCCCGAGCACTGAGCACCCAGCACCCCTAGCACTGTGCACCCAGCACCCCGAGAATGAGCACACAGCACCCTGAGTACTGAGCACCGAGCACCCTGAGCACTGAGCACCCAGCACCCTGTGTACTGAGCACCCAGCGTACTGAGCAACGAGCACCCAGCTCCCTGAGCACTGAGCACCCAGCACCCTGAGAACTGAGCACCGAGCACCCCAAGTACTGAGCACACAGCACCCCGAGCACTGAGCACCCAGCACCCCGAGCACTGAGCACCCAACAGCCCGAGCACTGATCACCCAGCACCCTGAGTACTGAGCACTGAGCACCCTGAGCACTGAGCACCCAGCACCCTGAGTACTGAGCACCCAGCACCCTGAGTACTGAGCACCCAACACCCCAAGCACTGAGCACCCTGAGTACTGAGCACCCAGCACCCCAAGCACTGAGCACCCTGAGTACTGAGCACCCAGCACCCTGAGTAATGAGCACCCAGCACCCTGAGCACTGAGCACCCAGCACCCTGAGCACTGACTACCGAGCTACCTGAGCACTGAGCACCCTGAATACTGAGCACCGAGCACCCCAAACACTGAGCACCCAGAACCCCGAGCACTGAGCACCCAGCACCCTGAGTACTGAGCAACCAGCACCCCGAGAATGAGCACCCTGAGCACTGAGTACCCAGCACCATGAGTACTGTGCACCGAGCACCCTGAGCACTGAGTGCCCAGCACCCTGAATACTGAGCACCCAGCACCCTGACTACTGAGCACCCAGCACCCTGAGCACTGAGCACCCAGCACCCCGGGCACTGAGCACCCAGCACACCGAGCACTGAGCACTGAGCACCCTGAGCACTGAGCACCCAGCATCCCGAGTACTGAGCACTGAGCACCCTGAGTACTGAGCACACAGCACCCCGAGTACTGAGCACTGAGCACCCTGAGTACTGAGCACCCAGCACCCTGAGAACTGAGCACTGAGAACCCTGAGTACTGAGCAGCGAGCACCCCGAGCACTGAGCACCCAGCACCCCGAGCACTGAGCGCCCATCACCCTGAGTACTGAGCACTGAGCACCCAGCACCATGAGCACTGAGCACTCAGCGCCCTTTGTACTGAGCACTGAGTACTCAGTACCCCAAGCACTGAGACCCAGCACGCTGAGCACTGAGCACCCAGCACCCCGAGTACTGAGCACGAAGCACCCCGAGAACTGAGCACCCAGCACCCCGAGCACTGAGCACCCAGCACCCCGAGCACTGAGCACCCAGCACCCCGAGCACTGAGCACCCAGCACCCCGAGCACTGAGCACCCAGCACCCTGAGCACTGAGCACCCAGCACCCTGAGTACTGAGCACCCAGCACCCCGAGCACTGAGCACCCAGCACCCTGAGTACTGAGCACCTAGCACACTGAGCACTGAGCACCAAGCACCCCGAGCACTGAGCACCCAGCACCCTGAGTACTGAGCACCGAGCACCCCGAGCACTGAGCACCCAGCACCCTGAGTACTGAGCACCGATCACACCGAGCACTGAGCACCCAGCACCCTGAGTACTGAGCACCCAGCACCCCGAGCACTTAGCACCCAGCACCCTGAGTACTGAGCACCCAGCACCCTGAGCACTGAGCACCCAGCACCCCGAGCACTGAGCACCCAGCACTCTGAGTACTGAGAACCGAGCACCCCGAGAACTGAGCACCCAGCACCCTCAGCACTGAGCACACTGAGAACTGAGCACCCAGCACCCTGAGTACTGAGCACCCAGCACCCTGAGTACTGAGCACCTAGCACCCCGAGCACTGAGCACGGAGCACCCCGAGGACTGAGCACCCAGCACCCTGAGCACTGAGCACCGAGCACCCCGAGCACTGAGCACCCAGCACCCTGAGTACTGAGCACCCAGCACCCCGAGCACTGAGCACCCAGCTCCCCTAGCACTGTGCACCCAGCACCCCGAGAATGAGCACACAGCACCCTGAGTACTGAGCACCGAGCACCCTGAGCACTGAGCACCCAGCACCCTGAGCACTGAGCACCCAGCACCCTGAGTACTGAGCACCGAGCACCCCAAGTACTGAGCACACAGCACCCCGAGCACTGAGCACCCAGCACCCTGAGTACTGAGCACCGAGCACCCCGAGCACTGAGCACCCAGCACCCCGAGCACTGAGCACCCTGAGTACTGAGCACGAAGCACCCCGAGCACTGAGCACCCAGCACGCCGATCACTGAGCACCCAGCACCCCGAGCACTGAGCACCCAGCACCCTGTGCACTGAGCACCCAACACCCCGAGCACTGAGCACCCAGCACCCCGAGCACTGAGCACCCAGCACCCTGAGCACTGAGCACCCAGCACCCTGAGTACTGAGCACCGAGCACCCCGAGCACTGAGCACCCAGCACCCTGAGTACTGAGCACCGATCACCCTGAGCACTGAGCACCCAGCACCCTGAGTACTGAGCACCCAGCGTACTGAGCAACGAGCACCCAGCACCCTGAGTACTGAGCACCCAGCACCCTGAGCACTGAGCACCCAGCACCCTGAGTACTGAGCACCCAGCACCCCGAGCACTGAGCAACCAGCACCCTGAGTACTGAGCACCGAGCACCCCGAGCACTGAGCACCCAGCACCCCGAGCACTGAGCACGCAGCAGCCCGAGCACTGATCACCCAGCACCCTGAGTACTGAGCACTGAGCACCCTGAGCACTGAGCACCCAGCACCCTGAGTACTGAGCACCCAGCACCCTGAGTACTGAGCACCCAACACCCCAAGCACTGAGCACCCTGAGTACTGAGCACCCAGCACCCCAAGCACTGAGCACCCTGAGTACTGAGCACCCAGCACCCTGAGTAATGAGCACCCAGCACCCCGAGCACTGAGCACCCAGCACCCTGAGCACTGAGGACCGAGCACCCTGAGTACTAAGCACCCAGCACCCTGAGTACTGAGCACCCAGCACCCTGAGCACTGAGCACCCAGCACCCTGAGCACTGAGCACCCAGCACGCTGAGTACTGAGCACTGAGCACCCTGAGTACTGAGCACCGAGCACCCTGAGCACTGAGCACCCAGCACCCTGAGTACTGAGCATCAAGCACCCTGAGCACTGAGCACCCAGCACCCTGACCACTGAGCACCCAGCACCCTGAGCACTGAGCACCCAGCACCCTGAGTACTGAGCACCCAACGTACTGAGCACCGAGCACCCCGAGCACTGAGCACCCAGCACCCTGAGTACTGAGCACCCAGCGCCCCGAGCACTGAGCACCCAGCACCCTGAGTACTGAGCACCGAGCACCCTGAGTACTGAGCACCCAGCACCCTGAGTACTGAGCACCCAGCACCCTGAGTACTGAGCACCCAACACCCCAAGAACTGAGCACCCTGAGTACTGAGCACCCAGCACCCCAAGCACTGAGCACCCTGAGTACTGAGCACCCAGCACCATGAGTAATGAGCACCCAGGACCCTGAGCACTGAGCACCCAGCACCCTGAGCACTGACTACCGAGCTCCCTGAGCACTGAGCACCCTGAGTACTGAGCACCGAGCACCCCAAGCACTGAGCACCCAGAAGCCCGAGCACTAAGCACCCAGCACCCTGAGTACTGAGCACCCAGCACCCCGAGAATGAGCACCCTGAGCACTGAGTACCCAGCACCATGAGTACTGTGCACCGAGCACCCTGAGCACTGAGTGCCCAGCACCCTGAATACTGAGCACCCAGCACCCTGACTACTGAGCACCCAGCACCCTGAGCACTGAGCACCCAGCACCCTGAGTACTGAGCACCCAGCACTCTGAGCACTGAGCACCCAGCACCCCGAGCACTGAGCACCCAGCACACCGAGCACTGAGCACTGAGCACCCTGAGCACTGAGCACCCAGCATCCAGAGTACTGAGCACTGAGCACCCTGAGTACTGAGCACCCAGCACCCTGAGAACTGAGCACTGAGAACCCTGAGTACTGAGCAGCGAGCACCCCGAGCACTGAGCACCCAGCACCCCGAGCACTGAGCGACCATCACCCTGAGTACTGAGCACTGAGCACCCAGCACCCCTAGCACTGAGCACTCAGCGCCCTGTGTACTGAGCACTGAGTACCCAGTACCCCGAGCACTGAGACCCAGCACCCTGAGCACTGAGCACCCAGCACCCCGAGTACTGAGCACGAAGCACCCCGAGCACTGAGCACCCAGCACCCCGAGCACTGAGCACCCAGCACCCCGTGCACTGAGCACCCAACACCCCGAGCACTGAGCACCCAGCACCCCGAGCACTGAGCACCCAGCACCCTGAGTACTGAGCACCGATCACCCCGAGCACTGAGCACCCAGCACCCTGAGTACTGAGCACCCAGCGTACTGAGCAACGAGCACCCAGCACCCTGAGTACTGAGCACCCAGCACCCTGAGCACTGAGCACCCAGCACCCTGATTACTGAGCACCCAGCACCCCGAGCACTGAGCAACCAGCACCCTGAGTACTGAGCACCGAGCACCCCGAGCACTGAGCTCCCAGCACCCCGAGCACTGAGCACGCAGCTGCCCGAGCACTGATCACCCAGCACCCTGAGCACTGAGCACCCAGCACCCTGATTACTGAGCACTGAGCACCCTGAGCACTGAGCACCCAGCACCCTGAGTACTGAGCACCCAACACCCCAAGCACTGAGCACCCTGAGTACTGAGCACCCAGCACCCCAAGCACTGAGCACCCAGCACCCTGAGCACTGAGGACCGAGCACCCTGAGTACTAAGCACCCAGCACCCTGAGTACTGAGCACATAGCACCCGGAGCACTGAGCACCCAGCACCCTGAGCACTGAGCACCCAGCACGCTGAGTACTGAGCACTGAGCACCCTGAGTACTGAGCACCGAGCACCCTGAGCACTGAGCACCCAGCACCCTGAGTACTGAGCATCAAGCACCCTGAGCACTGAGCACCCAGCACCCTGACCACTGAGCACCCAGCACCCTGAGCACTGAGCACCCAGCACCCTGAGTACTGAGCACCCAACGTACTGAGCACCGAGCACCCCGAGCACTGAGCACCCAACACCCTGAGTACTGAGCACCCAGCGCCCCGAGCACTGAGCACCCAGCGCCCTGAGTACTGAGCACCGAGCACCCTGAGTACTGAGAACCCAGCACCCCGAGCACTGAGCACCCAGCACCCCGAGCACTGAGCACCCAGCACTGAGCACCCAGCACCCTGAGTACTGAGCACCGAGCACCAAGAGCACTGAGCACCCAGCACCCTGAGTAATGAGCACCGAGCACCCCGAGCACTGAGCACCGTGCACCCCGAGCACTGAGCACACAGCACGCTGAGTACTGAGCACCCAGCACCCTGAGTACTAAGCACCCAGCACCCTGAGTACTGAGCACCCAGCACCTTGAGTACTGAGCACCCAACGTACTGAGCACCGAGTACCCTGAGCACTGAGCACCCAGCACCCGAGTACTGAGCACCGGGCACACCGAGCACTGAGCACCCAGCACCCCAAACACTGAGCACCAAGCACCCCGAGCACTGAGTACCCAGCACCCCGAGCACTGAGCACCCAGCAACCTGAGCACTGAGCACCCAGCACCCCAGCACTGAGCACCCAGCAACCCGAGCACTGAGCACCCAGCACCCCGAGCACTGAGTACCCAGCACCCTGAGTACTGAGCACCCAGCAACCTGAGTACTGAGCACCCAGCACCCCAGCACTGAGCACCAAGCACCCCTAGCACTGAGTACCCAGCACCCCGAGCACTGAGCACCCAGCAACCTGAGCACTGAGCACCCAGCACCCCAGCACTGAGCACCCAGCAACCCGAGCACTGAGCACCCAGCACCCCGAGCACTGAGTACCCAGCACCCCGAGCACTGAGCACCCAGCAACCTGAGCACTGAGCACCCAGCACCCCAGCACTGAGCACCCAGCAACCCGAGCACTGAGCACCCAGCACCCCGAGCACTGAGTACCCAGCACCCCGAGCACTGAGCACCCAGCAACCTGAGCACTGAGCACCCAGCACCCCAGCACTGAGCACCCAGCAACCCGAGCACTGAGCACCCAGCACCCCGAGCACTGAGCACCCAGCACCCTGAGTACTGAGCACCCAGCAACCTGAGTACTGAGCACCCAACACCCTGAGCACTGAGCACCCAGGACCCTGAGTACTGAGCACCCAGCACCCCAAGCACAGAGCACACTGAGTACTGAGCACCCAGCACCACAAGCACTGAGCACCCTGAGTACTGAGCACACAGCACACTGATTAATGAGCACCCAGCACCCCGAGTACTGAGCACCCAGCACCCTGAGTACTGAGCACCCAACGTACTGAGCACCCAGCACCCCGAGCACTGAGCACCCAGCACCCCGAGCACTGTGCACCCAGCACCCCGAGAATGAGCACACAGCACCCTGAGTACTGAGCACCGAGCACCCTGAGCACTGAGCACCCAGCACCCTGAGTACTGAGCACCCAGCGTACTGAGCAACGAGCACCCAGCACCCTGAGTACTGAGCACCCAGCACCCTGAGCACTGAGCAGCCAGCACCCTGAGTACTGAGCACCGAGCACCCCGAGTACTGAGCACCCAGCACCCCGAGCACTGAGCACCCAGCACCCTGAGTACTGAGCACCGAGCACCCCGAGCACTGAGCACCCAGCACCCCGAGCACTGAGCACGCAGCAGCCCGAGCACTGATCACCCAGCACCCTGAGTACTGAGCACTGAGCACCCTGAGCACTGAGCACCCAGCACCCTGAGTACTGAGCACCCAGCACCCTGAGTACTGAGCACCCAACACCCCAAGCACTGAGCACCCTGAGTACTGAGCACCCAGCACACCAAGCACTGAGCACCCTGAGTACTGAGCACCCAGCACCCTGAGTAATGAGCACCCAGCACCCCGAGCACTGAGCACCCAGCACCCTGAGCACTGAGGACGGAGCACCCTGAGTACTAAGCACCCAGCACCCTGAGTACTGAGCACCCAGCACCCTGAGCACTGAGCACCCAGCACCCTGAGTACTGAGCATCAAGCACCCTGAGCACTGAGCACCCAGCACCCTGAGCACTGAGCACCCAGCACCCTGAGCACTGAGCACCCAGCACCCTGTGTACTGAGCACCCAACGTACTGAGCACCGAGCACCCCGAGCACTGAGCACCCAGCACACTGAGTACTGAGCACCCAGCGCCCCGAGCACTGAGCACCCAGCACCCTGAGTACTGAGCACCGAGCACCCTGAGTACTGAGCACCCAGCACCCCGAGCACTGAGCACCCAGCACCCCGAGCACTGAGCACCCAGCACTGAGCACCCAGCACCCTGAGTACTGAGCACTGAGCACCAAGAGCACTGAGCACCCAGCAGCCTGAGTACTGAGCACCGAGCACCCCGAGCACTGAGCACCGTGCACCCCGAGCACTGAGCACCCAGCACGCTGAGTACTGAGCACCCAGCACCCTGAGTACTAAGCAACCAGCACCCTGAGTACTGAGTACCCAGCACCCTGATTACTGAGCACCCAGCGTACTGAGCACCGAGCACCCCGAGCACTGAGCACCCAGCACCCTGAGTACTGAGCACCCAGCACCCCGAGCACTGAGCACCCAGTACCCTGAGTACTGAGCACCGAGCACCCTGAGTACTGAGCACCCAGCACCCTGAGAACTGAGCACCCGGCGTACTGAGCACCGAGCACCCAGCACCCTGAGTACTGAGCACCCAGCACCCTGAGCACTGAGCACCCAGCAC
This sequence comes from Microtus oregoni, assembly GCF_018167655.1. NCBI lineage: Eukaryota > Metazoa > Chordata > Mammalia > Rodentia > Cricetidae > Microtus > Microtus oregoni. The sequence goes on along the minus strand of NW_024544028.1, from coordinate 718,490 downwards.
CCTGAGTACTGAGCACTGAGCACCCCGAGTCCTGAGCACCGGGCACCCCGAGCACTAAGCACCCAGCACCCCGAGCACCGAGCACCCAGCACCCTGAGAACTGAGCACCCAGCACCCTGAGCACTGAGCACCCAGCACCCTTTGCACTGAGCACCCAGCACCCTGAGCAATGAACACCCAGCACCCTGAGCACTGAGCACCCAGCACCCTGAGTACTGAGCACCCAACGTACTGAGCACCGAGTACCCTGAGCACTGAGCACCCAGCACCCCGAGTACTGAGCACCGGGCACACCGAGCACTGAGCACCCAGCACCCCAAGCACTGAGCACCAAGCACCCCGAGCACTGAGTACCCAGCACCCCGAACACTGAGCACCCAGCAACCTGAGCACTGAGCACCCAGCACCCCGAGCACTGAGCACCCAGCACCCTGAGCACTGAGCACCCAGCACCCCGAGCACTGAGAACCCAGCACCCCGAGCACTGAGCACCCAGCACCCTGAGTACTGAGCACCCAGCAACCTGAGTACTGAGCACCCAACACCCTGAGCACTGAGCACCCAGGACCCTGAGTACTGAGCACCCAGCACCCCAAGCACAGAGCACACTGAGTACTGAGCACCCAGCACCACAAGCACTGAGCACCCTGAGTACTGAGCACCCAGCACCCTGATTAATGAGCACCCAGCACCCCGAGTACTGGGCACCCAGCACCCTGAGTACTGAGCACCCAACGTACTGAGCACCCAGCACCCCGAGCACTGAGCACCCAGCACCCCGAGCACTGTGCACCCAGCACCCCGAGAATGAGCACACAGCACCCTGAGTACTGAGCACCGAGCACCCTGAGCACTGAGCACCCAGCACCCTGAGTACTGAGCACCCAGCGTACTGAGCAACGAGCACCCAGCACTCTGAGTACTGAGCACCCAGCACCCTGAGCACTGAGCACCCAGCACCCTGAGTACTGAGCACCGAGCACCCCGAGTACTGAGCACCCAGCACCCCGAGCACTGAGCACCCAGCACCCTGAGTACTGAGCACCGAGCACCCCGAGCACTGAGCACCCAGCACCCCGAGCACTGAGCACGCAGCAGCCCGAGCACTGATCAACCAGCACCCTGAGTACTGAGCACTGAGCACCCTGAGCACTGAGCACCCAGCACCCTGAGTAATGAGCACCCAACACCCCAAGCACTGAGCACCCTGAGTACTGAGCACCCAGCACCCCAAGCACTGAGCACCCTGAGTACTGAGCACCCAGCACCCTGAGTAATGAGCACCCAGCACCCCGAGCACTGAGCACCCAGCACCCTGAGCACTGAGGACCGAGCACCCTGAGTACTAAGCACCCAGCACCCTGAGTACTGAGCACCCAGCACCCTGAGCACTGAGCACCCAGCAAGCTGAGTACTCAGCACTGAGCACCCTGAGTACTGAGCACCGAGCACCCTGAGCACTGAGCACCCAGCACCCTGAGTACTGAGCACCGGGCACACCGAGCACTGAGCGCCCAGCACCCCAAGCACTGAGCACCAAGCACCCCGAGCACTGAGTACCCAGCACCCCGAGCACTGAGCACCCAGCACCCGAGTACTGAGCACCGGGCACACCGAGCACTGAGCACCCAGCACCCCAAGCACTGAGCACCAAGCACCCCGAGCACTGAGTACCCAGCACCCCGAGCACTGAGCACCCAGCAACCTGAGCACTGAGCACCCAGCACCCCAGCACTGAGCACCCAGCAACCCGAGCACTGAGCACCCAGCACCCCGAGCACTGAGTACCCAGCACCCCGAGCACTGAGCACCCAGCACCCTGAGTACTGAGCACCCAGGAACCTGAGTACTGAGCACCCAACACCCTGAGCACTGAGCACCCAGGACCCTGAGAACTGAGCACCCAGCACCCCAAGCACAGAGCACACTGAGTACTGAGCACCCAGCACCACAAGCACTGAGCACCCTGAGTACTGAGCACCCAGCACACTGATTAATGAGCACCCAGCACCCCGAGTACTGAGCACCCAGCACCCTGAGTACTGAGCACCCAAAGTACTGAGCACCCAGCACCCCGAGCACTGAGCACCCAGCACCCCGAGCACTGTGCACCCAGCACCCCGAGAATGAGCACACAGCACCCTGAGTACTGAGCACCGAGCACCCTGAGCACTGAGCACCCAGCACCCTGAGTACTGAGCACCCAGCGTACTGAGCAACGAGCACCCAGCACCCTGAGTACTGAGCACCCAGCACCCTGAGCACTGAGCAGCCAGCACCCTGAGTACTGAGCACCGAGCACCCCGAATACTGAGCACCCAGCACCCCGAGCACTGAGCACCCAGCACCCTGAGTACTGAGCACCGAGCACCCCGAGCACTGAGCACCCAGCACCCCGAGCACTGAGCACGCAGCAGCCCGAGCACTGATCACCCAGCACCCTGATTACTGAGCACTGAGCACCCTGAGCACTGAGCACCCAGCACCCTGAGTACTGAGCACCCAGCACCCTGAGTACTGAGCACCCAACACCCCAAGCACTGAGCACCCTGAGTACTGAGCACCCAGCACCCCAAGCACTGAGCACCCTGAGTACTGAGCACACAGCACCCTGAGCACTGAGCACCGAGCACCCTGAGTACTGAGCATCAAGCACCCTGAGCACTGAGCACCCAGCACCCTGAGCACTGAGCACCCAGCACCCTGAGCACTGAGCACCCAGCACCCTGAGTACTGAGCACCCAACGTACTGAGCACCGAGCACCCCGAGCACTGAGCACCCAGCACACTGAGTACTGAGCACCCAGCGCCCCGAGCACTGACCACCCAGCACCCTGAGTACTGAGCACCGAGCACCCTGAGTACTGAGCACCCAGCACCCTGAGCACTGAGCACCCAGCACCCCGAGCACTGAGCACCCAGCACTGAGCACCCAGCACCCTGAGTACTGAGCACCGAGCACCCCGAGCACTGAGCACCGTGCACCCCGAGCACTGAGCAACCAGCACGCTGAGTACTGAGCACCCAGCAACCTGAGTACTAAGCAACCAGCACCCTGAGTACTGAGCACCCAGCACCCTGAGTACTGAGCACCCAGCGTACTGAGCACCGAGCACCCCGAGCACTGAGCACCCAGCACCCTGAGTACTGAGCACCCAGCACCCCGAGCACTGAGCACCCAGTACCCTGAGTACTGAGCACCGAGCACCCTGAGTACTGAGCACCCAGCACCCTGAGAACTGAGCACCCGGCGTACTGAGCACCGAGCACCCAGCACCCTGAGTACTGAGCACCCAGCACCCTGAGCACTGAGCACCCAGCACCCTGAGTACTGAGCACTGAGCACCCCGAGTCCTGAGCACCGGGCACCCCGAGCACTAAGCACCCAGCACCCCGAGCACCGAGCACCCAGCACCCTGAGAACTGAGCACCCAGCACCCTGAGCACTGAGCACCCAGCACCCTGAGCACTGAGCACCCAGCACCCTGAGCAATGAGCACCCAGCACCCTGAGCACTGAGCACCCAGCACCCTGAGTACTGAGCACCCAACGTACTGAGCACCGAGTACCCTGAGCACTGAGCACCCAGCACCCCGAGTACTGAGCACCGGGCACACCGAGCACTGAGCACCCAGCACCCCAAGCACTGAGAACCAAGCACCCCGAGCACTGAGTACCCAGCACCCGGAGCACTGAGCACCCAGCAACCTGAGCACTGAGCACCCAGCACCCCGAGCACTGAGCACCCAGCACCCCGAGCACTGAGCACCCAGCACCCCGAGCACTGAGAACCCAGCACCCCGAGCACTGAGCACCCAGCACCCTGAGTACTGAGCACCCAGCAACCTGAGTACTGAGCACCCAACACCCTGAGCACTGAGCACCCAGGACCCTGAGTACTGAGCACCCAGCACCCCAAGCACAGAGCACACTGAGTACTGAGCACCCAGCACCACAAGCACTGAGCACCCTGAGTACTGAGCACCCAGCACCCTGATTAATGAGCACCCAGCACCCCGAGTACTGGGCACCCAGCACCCTGAGTACTGAGCACCCAACGTACTGAGCACCCAGCACCCCGAGCACTGAGCACCCAGCACCCCGAGCACTGTGCACCCAGCACCCCGAGAATGAGCACACAGCACCCCGAGTACTGGGCACCCAGCACCCTGAGTACTGAGCACCCAACGTACTGAGCACCCAGCACCCTGAGTAATGAGCACCCAGCACCCCGAGCACTGAGCACCCAGCACCCTGAGCACTGAGGACCGAGCACCCTGAGTACTAAGCACCCAGCACCCTGAGTACTGAGCACCCAGCACCCTGAGCACTGAGCACCCAGCACGCTGAGTACTCAGCACTGAGCACCCTGAGTACTGAGCACCGAGCACCCTGAGCACTGAGCACCCAGCACCCTGAGCACTGAGCACCCAGCACCCTGAGCACTGAGCACCCAGCACCCTGAGCACTGAGCACCCAGCACCCTGAGTACTGAGCACCTAACGTACTGAGCACCTAGCACCCCGAGCACTGAGCACCCAGCACCCAGAGTACTGAGCACCCAGCGCCCCGAGCACTGAGCACCCAGCACCCTGAGTACTGAGCCACCCAGCACCCTGAGAACTGAGCACTGAGAACCCTGAGTACTGAGCAGCGAGCACCCCGAGCACTGAGCACCCAGCACCCCGAGCACTGTGCACCCAGCACCCCGAGAATGAGCACACAGCACCCTGAGTACTGAGCACCGAGCACCCTGAGCACTGAGCACCCAGCACCCTGAGTACTGAGCACCCAGCGTACTGAGCAACGAGCACCCAGCACCCTGAGTACTGAGCACCCTGCACCCTGAGCACTGAGCACCCAGCAACCTGAGTACTGAGCACCGAGCACCCCGAGTACTGAGCACCCAGCACCCCGAGCACTGAGCACCCAGCACCCTGAGTACTGAGCACCGAGCAACCCGAGCACTGAGCACCCAGCACCCCGAGCACTGAGCACGCAGCAGCCCGAGCACTGATCACCCAGCACCCTGAGTACTGAGCACTGAGCACCCTGAGCACTGAGCACCCAGCACCCCAAGCACTGAGCACCCTGAGTACTGAGCACCCAGCACCCTGAGTAATGAGCACCCAGCACCCCGAGCACTGAGCACCCAGCACCCTGAGCACTGAGGACCGAGCACCCTGAGTACTAAGCACCCAGCACCCTGAGTTCTGAGCACCCAGCACCCTGAGCACTGAGCACCCAGCACGCTGAGTACTGAGCACTGAGCACCCTGAGTACTGAGCACCGAGCACCCTGAGCACTGAGCACCCAGCACCCTGAGTACTGAGCATCAAGCACCCTGAGCACTGAGCACCCAGCACCCTGAGCACTGAGCACCAAGCACCCTGAGCACTGAGCACCCAGCACCCTGAGTACTGAGCACCCAGCGTACTGAGCACCGAGCACCCCGAGCACTGAGCACCCAGCACCCTGAGTACTGAGCACCCAGCACCCCGAGCACTGAGCACCCAGCACCCTGAGTACTGAGCACCCAGCACCGCGAGCACTGAGCACCCAGCACCCCGAGCACTGAGCACCCAGCACCCTGAGTACTGAGCACCCAGCGTACTGAGCACCGAGCACCCTGAGTACTGAGCACCCAGCACCCCGAGCACTGAGCACCGAGCACCCCGATCACTGAGCACCCAGCACCCGGAGTACTGAACACCCAGCACCCTGAGTACTAAGCACCGAGCACCCTGAGTACTGAGCACCCAGCACCCTGAGCACTGAACACACAGCACCCTGAGTACTGAGCACCCCGAGCACTGAGCACCCAGCACCCTGAGTACTGAACACCCAGCGCCCCGAGCACTGAGCACCCAGCACCCTGAGTACTGAGCAACAAGCACCCTGAGTACTGAGCACCCAGCACCCCGAGCACTGAGCACCCAGCACCCCGAGCACTGAGCACCCAGCACTGAGCACCCAGCACCCTGAGTACTGAGCACCGAGCACCAAGAGGACTGAGCACACAGCACCCTGAGTACTGAGCACCGAGCACACCGAGCACTGAGCACCGTGCACCCCGAGCACTGAGCACCCAGCACGCTGAGTACTGAGCACCCAGCACCCTGAGTACTAAGCACCCAGCACCCTGAGTACTGAGCACCCAGCACCCTGAGTACTGAGCACCCAGCGTACTGAGCACCGAGCACCCCGAGCACTGAGCACCCAGCACCCTGAGTACTGAGCACCCAGCACCCCGAGCACTGAGCACCCAGCACCCTGAGTACTGAGCACCGAGCACCCTGAGTACTGAGCACCCAGCACCCTGAGTACTGAGCACCCGGCGTACTGAGCACCGAGCACCCAGCACCCTGAGTACTGAGCACCCAGCACCCTGAGCACTGAGCACCCAGCACCCTGAGTACTGAGCACTGAGCACCCCGAGTACTGAGCACCGGGCAACCCGAGCACTAAGCACCCAGCACCCCGAGCACCGAGCACCCAGCACCCTGAGAACTGAGCTCCCAGCACCCTGAGCACTGAGCACCCAGCACCCTGAGCACTGAGCACCCAGCACCCCGAGCACTGAGCACCCAGCAACCTGAGCACTGAGCACCAAGCACCCTGAGTACTGAGCACCCAACGTACTGAGCACTGAGTACCCTGAGCACTGAGCACCCAGCACCCCAAGTACTGAGCACCGGGCACACCGAGCGCTGAGCACCCAGCACCCCAAGCACTGAGCACCAAGCACCCCGAGCACTGAGTACCCAGCACCCCGAGCACTGAGCACCCAGCAACCTGAGCACTGAGCACCCAGCACCCCGAGCACTGAGCACCCAGCACCCCGAGCACTGAGCACCCAGCACCCCGAGCACTGAGTACCCAGCACCCTGAGTACTGAGCACCCAGCAACCTGAGTACTGAGCACCCAACACCCTGAGCACTGAGCACCCAGGACCCTGAGTACTGAGCACCCAGCACCCCAAGCACAGAGCACACTGAGTACTGAGCACCCAGCACCACAAGCACTGAGCACCCTGAGTACTGAGCACCCAGCACCCTGATTAATGAGCACCCAGCACCCCGAGTACTGAGCACCCGGCACCCTGAGTACTGAGCACCCAGCAACCTGAGTACTGAGCACCCAACACCCTGAGCACTGAGCACCCAGGACCCTGAGTACTGAGCACCCAGCACCCCAAGCACAGAGCACACTGAGTACTGAGCACCCAGCACCACAAGCACTGAGCACCCTGAGTACTGAGCACCCAGCACCCTGATTAATGAGCACCCAGCACCCCGAGTACTGAGCACCCGGCACCCTGAGTACTGAGCACCCAACGTACTGAGCACCCAGCACCCCGAGCACTGAGCACCCAGCACCCCGAGCACTGTGCACCCAGCACCCCGAGAATGAGCACACAGCACCCTGAGTACTGAGCACCGAGCACCCTGAGCACTGAGCACCCGGCACCCTGAGTACTGAGCACCCAGCGTACTGAGCAACGAGCACCCAGCACCCTGAGTACTGAGCACCCAGCACCCTGAGCACTGAGCACCCAGCACCCTGAGTACTGAGCACCGAGCACCCCGAGTACTGAGCACCCAGCACCCCGAGCACTGAGCACCCAGCACCCTGAGTACTGAGCACCGAGCACCCCGAGCACTGAGCACCCAGCACCCCGAGCACTGAGCACGCAGCAGCCCGAGCACTGATCACCCAGCACCCTGAGTACTGAGCACTGAGCACCCTGAGCACTGAGCACCCAGCACCCTGAGTACTGAGCACCCAGCACCCTGAGTACTGAGCACCCAACACCCCAAGCACTGAGCACCCTGACTACTGAGCACCCAGCACCCCAAGCACTGAGCACCCTGAGTACTGAGCACCCAGCACCCTGAGTAATGAGCACCCAGTACCCCGAGCACTGAGCACCCAGCACCCTGAGCACTGAGGACCGAGCACCCTGAGTACTAAGCACCCAGCACCCTGAGTACTGAGCACCCAGCACCCTGAGCACTGAGCACCCAGCACGCTGAGTACTGAGCACTGAGCACCCTGAGTACTGAGCACCGAGCACCCTGAGCACTGAGCACCCAGCACCCTGAGTACTGAGCATCAAGCACCCTGAGCACTGAGCACCCAGCACCCTGAGCACTGAGCACCCAGCACCCTGAGCACTGAGCACCCAGCACCCTGAGTACTGAGCACCCAACGTACTGAGCACCGAGCACCCCGAGCACTGAGCACCCAGCACCCTGAGTACTGAGCACCCAGCGCCCCGAGCACTGAGCACCCAGCACCCTGAGTACTGAGCACCGAGCACCCTGAGTACTGAGCACCCAGCACCCCGAGCACTGAGCACCCAGCACTGAGCACCCAGCACCCTGAGTACTGAGCACCGAGCACCAAGAGCACTGAGCACCGAGCACCCTGAGTACTGAGCACCGAGCACCCCGAGCACTGAGCACCGTGCACCCCGAGCACTGAGCACCCAGCACGCTGAGTACTGAGCACCCAGCACCCTGAGTACTAAGCACCCAGCACCCTGAGTACTGAGCACCCAGCACCCTGAGTATTGAGCACCCAGCGTACTGAGCACCGAGCACCCCGAGCACTGAGCACCCAGCACCCTGAGTACTGAGCACCCAGCACCCCGAGCACTTGGCACCCAGCAAACTGAGTACTGAGCACCGAGCACCCTGAGTACTGAGCACCCAGCACCCTGAGTACTGAGCACCCGGCTTACTGAGCACTGAGCACCCAGCACCCTGAGTACTGAGCACTGAGTACCCCGAGTACTGAGCACCGGGCACCCCGAGCACTAAGCACCCAGCACCCCGAGCACCGAGCACCCAGCACCCTGAGAACTGAGCACCCAGCACCCTGAGCACTGAGCACCCAGCACCCTGAGCACTGAGCACCCAGCACCCTGAGCACTGAGCACCCAGCACCCTGAGCACTGAGCACCCAGCAACCTGAGTACTGAGCAACCAACGTACTGAGCACCGAGTACCCTGAGCACTGAGCACCCAGCACCCCGAGTACTGAGCACCGGGCGCACCGAGCACTGAGCACCCAGCACCCCAAGCACTGAGCACGAAGCACCCCGAGCACTGAGTACCCAGCACCCCGAGCACTGAGAACCCAGCAACCTGAGCACTGAGCACCCAGCACCCCGAGCACTGAGCACCCAGCACCCCGAGCACTGAGCACCCAGCAACCCGAGCACTGAGTACCCAGCACCCCGAGCACTGAGCACCCAGCACCCTGAGTACTGAGCACCCAGCAACCTGAGTACTGAGCACACAACACCCTGAGCACTGAGCACCCAGGACCCTGAGTACTGAGCACCCAGCACCCCAAGCACAGAGCACACTGAGTACTGAGCACCCAGCACCACAAGCACTGAGCACCCTGAGTACTGAGCACCCAGCACCCTGATTCATGAGCACCCAGCACCCCGAGTACTGAGCACCCAGCACCCGGAGTACTGAGCACCCAACGTACTGAGCACCGAGCACCCTGAGCACTAAGCACCCCGCACCCTGAGTACTGAGCACCCAGCACCCTGAGCAATGAGCACCCTGAGTACTGAGCACCCAGCATCTTTAGCACTGAGCACCGAGCACCCCGAGCACTGAGCACCCAGCACCCGGAGTACTGAGCACCCAGCACCCTGAGCACTGAGCACCCAGCACCATGAGCAATGAGCACCCTGAGTACTGAGCACCCAGCACCCTGAGTACTGAGCACCCAGCACCCCGAGCAATGAGTACCCAGCACCCTGAGCACTGAGCTCCAAGCATCCCAAGCACTGAGCACCCAGCACCCTGAGCACTGAGCTCCAAGCACCCCAAGCACTGAGCACCCAGCACCCTGAGTACTGAGCACTGAGCACCCAGCACGCCGAGCACTGAGCACCCAGCACCTTGAGTACTGAGCACTGAGCACCCAGCACCCCGAGCACTGAGCACCCAGCACCCTGAGCACTGAGCACCCAGCACCCGAGTACTGATCACCCAGCACCCTGAGTACTGAGCACCCCGCACCCTGAGTACTGAGCACCCAGCACACTGAGTACTGAGCACCCAGCACCTTGAGTACTGAGCACCCCACACCCCGAGTACTGAGCACCCTGAGTAATGAGCCCCAAGCACCCTGAGTACTGGGCACCCTGCACCCCGAGCACTGAGCTCCCTGAGTACTGAGCACCCAGCAACCTGAGTACTGAGCAATCAGCACCCTGAGGACTGAGCACTGAGCACCCAGAGAACTGAGCACCCAGCACCCCGAGGACTGAGCACCCAGCACCCTGAGCACTGAGCACTGAGCACCCAGCACCCTGTGCACTGAGCACTGAGCCCCCAGCACCCTGAGCACTGAGCACCCAGCACCCCGAGCACTGAGTACCCACCACCCTGAGTACTGATCACCCAGCAACCTGAGCACTGAGCACCCAGCACTCTTAGTACTGAGCACCCAGCACCCTGAGCACTGAGCACCCAGCACCCTGAGTACTGAGCATCCAGCACCCCGAGCACTGAGCACCCAGCACCCTGAGTACTGAGCAATGAGCACCCAGCACCCCGAGCACTGAGCACCCAGCACCCTGATTACTGAGCACTGAGCACCCAGCACCCTGAGCACTGAGCAACCAGCACCCTGAGCACTGAGCACCCAGTACCCCGAGTACTGAGCACCCAGCACCCTGAGCACTGACCACCCTGCACCCTGAGCACGGAGCACCCAGCACCCCGAGCACTGAGCAGCCAGCACCCTGAGTACTGAGCATCCAACACCCCAAGCACTGAGCACCCTGAGTACTGAGCACCCAGCACCCGAAGCACTGAGCACCCTGAGTACTGAGCACCCAGCACCCTGAGTACTGAGCACCGAGCACCCTGAGTACTGAGCAGCCAGCACCCTGAGTACTGAGCACCCAGCGTACTGAGCAACGAGCAACGAGCACCCTGAGTACTGAGCACCCAGCACCCTGAGCACTGAGCATCCAGCACCCTGAGCACTGAGCACCCAGCACCCTGAGTAGTGAGCACCCAACGTACTGAGCACCGAGCACCCCGAGCTCTGAGCACCCAGCGCGCCGAGCAATGAGCACCCAGAACCCCGAGCACTGAGTACCCAGCACCCCGATCACTGAGCAGCCAGCACCCCGAGCACTGAGCACCCACCACCCCGAGCACTGAGCACCCAGCACCCTGAGTACTGAGCACCCAGCACCCTGAGTACTGAGCACCCAGCACCCTGAGCACTGAGCACCCAGCACCCTGAGTACTGAGCATCCAACACCCCAAGCACTGAGCACCCTGAGTACTGAGCACCCAGCACCCCAAGCACTGAGCACCCTGAGTACTGAGCACCCAGCACCCTGAGTACTGAGCACCGAGCACCCTGAGTACTGAGCAGCCAGCACCCTGAGTACTGAGCACCCAGCGTACTGAGCAACGAGCACCGAGCACCCTGAGTACTGAGCACCCAGCACCCTGAGCACTGAGCACCCAGCACCCTGTGTACGGAGCATCGAGCACCCCGAGTACTGAGCACCCAGCACCCCGAGCACTGAGCACCCAGCACCCTGAGTACTGAGCACCGAGCACCCCGAGCACTGAGCACCCAGCACCCCGAGAACTGAGCACCCAGCAGCCCGAGCACTGAGCACCCAGCACCCTGAGTACTGAGCACTGAGCACCCTGAGCACTGAGCACCCAGCACCCTGAGTACTGAGCACACAGCACCCTGAGTACTGAGCACCCAACACCCCAAGCACTGAGCACCCTGAGTACTGAGCACCAGGCACCGCAAGCACTGAGCACCCTGAGAACTGAGCACCCAGCACCCTGAGTAATGAGCACCCAGCACCCCGAGCACTGAGGACCGAGCACCCTGAGTACTAAGCACCCAGCACCCTGAGTACTGAGCACCCAGCACCCTGAGCACTGAGCACCCAGCACGCTGAGTACTGAGCACTGAGCTCCCTGAGTACTGAGAACCGAGCACCCTGAGCACTGAGCACCCAGCACGCTGAGTACTGAGCACTGAGCACTCTGAGTACTGAGCACCGAGCACCCGGAGTACTGAGCACCCAGCACTCTGAGCACTGAGCACCCAGCACCCTGAGCTCTGAGCACCCAGCACCCTGAGCACTGAGCACCCAGCACCCTGAGTACTGAGCACCCAGCACCCTGAGTACTGAGCACCCAGCACCCTGAGTACTGAGCACCCAGCGTACTGAGCAACGAGCACCCAGAGCACTGAGCACCCAGCACCCTGAGTACTGAGCACCCAGCACCCTGAGCACTGAGCACCCAGCACCCTGAGTACTGAGCACCCAGCGTACTGAGCACCGATCACCCAGCACCCTGAGTACTGAGCACCCAGCACCCTGAGTACTGAGCACCCAGCGTACTGAGCACCAATCACCCAGCACCCTGAGTACTGAGCACCCAGCACCATGAGCACTGAGCACCCAGCACCCTGAGTACTGAGCACTGAGCACCCTGAGTACTGAGCACCGAGCACTACGAGCACTGAGCACCCAGCACCCCGAGCACCGAGCACCCAGCACCCTGAGCACCGAGCACCCAGCACCCTGAGCACTGAGCACCCAGCACCCTGAGCACTGAGCACCCAGCACCCTGAGTACTGAGCACCCAACGTACTGAGCACCGAGCACCCTGAGCACTGAGCACCCAGCACCCTGAGTACTGAGCACCCAGCACCCTGAGCAATGAGCACCCTGAGTACTGAGCACCCAGCACCTTGAGCACTGAGCACCGAGCACCCCGAGCACTGAGCACCCAGCACCCGGAGTACTGAGCACCCAGCACCCTGAGTACTAAGCACCGAGCACCCTGAGTACTGAGCACCCAAAGCACTGAGTACCCAGCACCCTGAGTACTGAGCACCGATCACCCCGAGCACTGAGCACCCAGCACCCTGAGCACTGAGCACCCAGCAGCCCGAGCACTGAGACCCCAACACCCTGAGTACTGAGCACCGAGCACCCCGAGCACTGAGCACCCAGCACCCCGAGCACTGAGCACCCAGCAGCCCGAGCACTGAGCACCCAACACCCTGAGTACTGAGGACTGAGCACCCTGAGCACTGAGCACACAGCACCCTGAGTACTGAGCACCCAGAACCCTGAGTACTGAGCACCCAACACCCCAAGCACTGAGCACCCTGAGTACTGAGCACCCAGCACCCCAAGAACTGAGCACCTGAGTACTGAGCACCCAGCACCTTGAGTAATGAGCACCCAGCACCCCGAGCACTGAGCACCCAGCACCCTGAGCACTGAGGACCGAGCACCCTGAGTACTAAGCACCCAGCACCCTGAGTACTGAGCACCCAGTACCCTGAGAACTGAGCACCCAGCACGCTGAGTACTGAGCACTGAGCACCCTGAGTACTGATCACCGAGCACCCTGAGCACTGAGCACCCACCACGCTGAGTACTGAGCACTGAGCACTCTGAGTACTGAGCACCGAGCACCCGGAGTACTGAGCACCCAGCACTCTGAGCACTTAGCACCCAGCACCCTGAGCACTGAGCACCCAGCACCCTGAGTACTGAGCACCCAGCACCCTGAGTACTGAGCACCCAGCGTACTGAGCACCGAGCACCCCGAGCACTGAGCACCCAGCACCCTGAGTACCGAGCACCCAGCACCCCGAGCACTGAGCACCCAGCACCCTGAGTACTGAGCACCGAGCACCCTGAGTACTGAGCACCCAGCACCCTGAGTACTGAGCACCCAGCGTACTGAGCACCGAGCAGCCAGCACCCTGAGTACTGAGCACCCAGCACCATGAGCACTGAGCACCCAGCACCCTGAGTACTGAGCACTGAGCACCCTGAGTACTGAGCACCGAGCTCCCTGAGCACTGAGCACCCAGCACCCCGAGCACCGAGCACCCAGCACCCTGAGCACCGAGCACCCAGCACCCTGAGCACTGAGCACCCAGCACCCTGAGCACTGAGCACCCAGCACCCTGAGTACTGAGCACCCAACGTACTGAGCACCAAGCACCCTGAGCACTGAGCACCCAGCACCCTGAGCACTGAGCACCTCGAACACTGAGCACCCAGCACCCTGAGTACTGAGCACCGAGCACCCTGAGTACTGAGCACCCAGCACCCTGAGTACTGAGCACCCAGCACCCTGAGTACTGAGCACCCAGCACCTTGAGTACTGAGCACCCAACGTACTGAGCACCGAGTACCCTGAGCACTGAGCACCCAGCACCCTGAGTACTGAGCACCGAGCACCCTGAGTACTGAGCACCCAGCACCCTGAGTACTGAGCACCGAGCACCCTGAGTACTGAGCACCCAGCACAGTGAGCACTGAGCACCCAGCACCCTGAGCACTGAGCACCCAGCACCCTGAGCACTGAGCACCCAGCACCCCAAGCACTGAGCACCCAGCACCCTGAGTACTGAGCACTGAGCACCCAGCACCCCGAGCACTGAGCACCCAGCACCCTGAGTACTGAGCACTGAGCACCCAGCACCCCTAGCACTGAGCACCCAGCACCCTGAGCACTGAGCACCCAGCACCCGAGTACTGATCACCCAGCACCCTGAGTACTGAGCACCCCGCACCCTGAGTACTGAGCACCCAGCACCCTGAGTACTGAGCACCCAGCACCTTGAGTACTGAGCACCCCGCACCCCGAGTACTGAGCACCCTGAGTACTGAGCCCCCAGCACCCTGAGTACTGACCACCCTGCACCCTGAGGACTGAGCACTGAGCACCCAGAGAACTGAGCACCCAGCACCCCGAGGACTGAGCACCCAGCACCCTGAGCACTGAGCACTGAGCACCCAGCACACTGTGCACTGAGTACTGAGCACCCAGCACCCTGAGAACTGAGCACCCAGCACCCCGAGCACTGAGTACCCAACACCCTGAGTACTGAGCACCCAGCACCCTGAGCACTGAGCACCCAGCACCCTGAGTAGTGAGCATCCAGCACCCCGAGCACTGAGCACCCAGCACCCTGAGTACTGAGCACTGAGTACCCAGCACCCCGAGCACTGAGCACCCAGCACCCTGATTACTGAGCACTGAGCACCCAGCACCCTGAGCACTGAGCACCCAGCACCCTGAGCACTGAGCACCCAGTACCCCGAGTACTAAGCACCCAGCACCCTGAGTACTGAGCACCGAGCACCCTGAGTACTGAGCAGCCAGCACCCTGAGTACTGAGAACCCAGCGTACTGAGCAACGAGCCCCCAGCACCCTGAGGACTGAGCACCCAGCACCCCAAGCACTGAGCACCCTGAGTACTGAGCACCCAGCACCCTGAGTAATGAGCACCCAGCACCCCGAGCACTGAGGACCGAGCACCCTGAGTACTAAGCACCCAGCACCCTGAGTACTGAGCACCCAGCACTCTGAGCACTGAGCACCCATCACCCTGAGCACTGAGCACCCAGCACCCTGAGCACTGAGCACCCAGTACCCCGAGTACTGAGCACCCAGCACCCTGAGCACTGACCACCCTGCACCCTGAGCACGGAGCACCCAGCACCCCGAGCACTGCGTACCCAGCACCCTGAGTAGTGAGCACCTAGCACCCTGAGCACTGAGCACCCAGCACCCTGAGCACTGAGCACCCAGCACCCTGAGCACTGAGCACCCAGCACCCTGAGTAGTGAGCACCCAACGTACTGAGCACCGAGCACCCCGAGCTCTGAGCACCCAGCGCGCCGAGCACTGAGCACCCAGAACCCCGAGCACTGAGCACCCAGCACCCCGAGCACTGAGCACCCTGAGTACTGAGCACCCAGCACCCTGAGTAATGAGCACCCAGCACCCCGAGCACTGAGGACCGAGCACCCTGAGTACTAAGCACCCAGCACCCTG
This sequence comes from Microtus oregoni, assembly GCF_018167655.1. NCBI lineage: Eukaryota > Metazoa > Chordata > Mammalia > Rodentia > Cricetidae > Microtus > Microtus oregoni. The sequence goes on along the minus strand of NW_024544028.1, from coordinate 702,595 downwards.
AGTACTGAGCACCCAGCTCCCTGAGCACTGAGCACCCAGCACGCTGAGTACTGAGCACTGAGCACCCTGAGTACTGAGCACCGAGCACCCTGAGCACTGAGCACCCAGCACGCTGAGTACTGAGCACTGAGCACTCTGAGTACTGAGCACCGAGCACCCGGAGTACTGAGCACCCAGCACTCTGAGCACTGAGCACCCAGCACCCTGAGCACTGAGCACCCAGCACCCTGAGCACTGAGCACCCAGTACCCCGAGTACTGAGCACCCAGCACCCTGAGCACTGACCACCCTGCACCCTGAGCACGGAGCACCCAGCACCCCGAGCACTGCGTACCCAGCACCCTGAGTAGTGAGCACCTAGCACCCTGAGCACTGAGCACCCAGCACCCTGAGCACGGAGCACCCAGCACCCTGAGCACTGAGCACCCAGCACACTGAGTAGTGAGCACCCAACGTACTGAGCACCGAGCACCCCGAGCTCTGAGCACCCAGCGCGCCGAGCACTGAGCACCCAGAACCCCGAGCACTGAGCACCCAGCAGCCCGAGCACTGAGCACCCAGCACCCTGAGTACTGAGCACTGAGCACCCTGAGCACTGAGCACCCAGCACCCTGAGTACTGAGCACACAGCAACCTGAGTACTGAGCACCCAACACCCCAAGCACTGAGCACCCTGAGTACTGAGCACCAGGCACCGCAAGCACTGAGCACCCTGAGAACTGAGCACCCAGCACCCTGAGTAATGAGCACCCAGCACCCCGAGCACTGAGGACCGAGCACCCTGAGTACTAAGCACCCAGCACCCTGAGTACTGAGCACCCAGCACCCTGAGCACTGAGCACCCAGCACGCTGAGTACTGAGCACTGAGCTCCCTGAGTACTGAGCACCGAGCACCCTGAGCACTGAGCACCCAGCACGCTGAGTACTGAGCACTGAGCACTCTGAGTACTGAGCACCGAGCACCCGGAGTACTGAGCACCCAGCACTCTGAGCACTGAGCACCCAGCACCCTGAGCACTGAGCACCCAGCACCCTGAGCACTGAGCACCCAGCACCCTGAGTACTGAGCACCCAGCACCCTGAGTACTGAGCACCCAGCACCCTGAGTACTGAGCACCCAGCGTACTGAGCAACGAGCACCCCGAGCACTGAGCACCCAGCACCCTGAGTACTGAGCACCCAGCACCCTGAGCACTGAGCACCCAGCACCCTGAGTACTGAGCACCCAGCGTACTGAGCACCGATCACCCAGCACCCTGAGTACTGAGCACCCAGCACCCTGAGTACTGAGCATCCAGCGTACTGAGCACCGATCACCCAGCACCCTGAGCACTGAGCACCCAGCACCCTGAGTACTGAGCACCCAGCGTACTGAGCACCGATCACCCAGCACCCTGAGTACTGAGCACCCAGCACCATGAGCACTGAGCACCCAGCACCCTGAGTACTGAGCACTGAGCACCCTGAGTACTGAGCACCGAGCACTATGAGCACTGAGCACCCAGCACCCCGAGCACCGAGCACCCAGCACCCTGAGCACTGAGCACCCAGCACCCTGAGTACTGAGCACCCAACGTACTGAGCACCGAGCACCCTGAGCACTGAGCACCCAGCACCCTGAGTACTGAGCACCCAGCACCCTGAGCAATGAGCACCCTGAGTACTGAGCACCCAGCACCTTGAGCACTGAGCACCGAGCACCCCGAGCACTGAGCACCCAGCACCCGGAGTACTGAGCACCCAGCACCCTGAGTACTAAGCACCGAGCACCCTGAGTACTGAGCACCCAGCACCCTGAGCACTGGACACACAGCACCCTGAGTACGGAGCACCCAAAGCACTGAGTACCCAGCACCCTGAGTACTGAGCACCAATCACCCCGAGCACTGAGCACCCAGCACCCCGAGCACTGAGCACCCAGCAGCCCGAGCACTGAGACCCCAACACCCTGAGTACTGAGCACCGAGCACCCCGAGCACTGAGCACCCAGCACCCCGAGCACTGAGCACCCAGCAGCCCGAGCACTGAGCACCCAACACCCTGAGTACTGAGGACTGAGCACCCTGAGCACTGAGCACACAGCACCCTGAGTACTGAGCACCCAGAACCCTGAGTACTGAGCACCCAACACCCCAAGCACTGAGCACCCTGAGTACTGAGCACCCAGCACCCCAAGCACTGAGCACCCTGAGTACTGAGCACCCAGCACCTTGAGTAATGAGCACCCAGCACCCCGAGCACTGAGCACCCAGCACCCTGAGCACTGAGGACCGAGCACCCTGAGTACTAAGCACCCAGCACCCTGAGTACTGAGCACCCAGTACCCTGAGAACTGAGCACCCAGCACGCTGAGTACTGAGCACTGAGCACCCTGAGTACTGATCACCGAGCACCCTGAGCACTGAGCACCCACCACGCTGAGTACTGTGCACTGAGCACTCTGAGTACTGAGCACCGAGCACCCGGAGTACTGAGCACCCAGCACTCTGAGCACTTAGCACCCAGCACCCTGAGCACTGAGCACCCAGCACCCCGAGCACTGAGCACCCAGCACCCTGAGCATTGAGCACCCAGCACCCCGAGCACTGAGCACTGAGCACCCTCAGTACTGAGCACTGAGCACCCTGAGTACTAAGCACCCAGCACCCTGAGTACTGAGCACCCAGCACCCTGAGTACTGAGCACCCAGCACCCTGAGTACTGAGCACCCAGCGTACTGAGCACCGAGCACCCCGAGCACTGAGCACCCAGCACCCTGAGTACCGAGCACCCAGCACCCCGAGCAGTGAGCACGCAGCACCCTGAGTACTGAGCACCGAGCACCCTGAGTACTGAGCACCCAGCACCCTGAGTACTGAGCACCCAGCGTACTGAGCACCGAGCAGCCAGCACCCTGAGTACTGAGCACCCAGCACCATGAGCACTGAGCACCCAGCACCCTGAGTACTGAGCACTGAGCACCCTGAGTACTGAGCACCGAGCACCCTGAGCACTGAGCACCCAGCACCCCGAGCACCGAGCACCCAGCACCCTGAGTACCGAGCACCCAGCACCCTGAGCACTGAGCACCCAGCACCCTGAGCACTGAGCACCCAGCACCCTGAGTACTGAGCACCCAACGTACTGAGCACCAAGCACCCTGAGCACTGAGCACCCAGCACCCTGAGCACTGAGCACCCAGCACCCTGAGCAATGAGCACCCTGAGTACTGAGCACCCAGCACCTTGAACACTGAGCACCGAGCACCCCGAGCACTGAGCACCCAGCACCCGGAGTACTGAGCACCCAGCACCCTGTGTACTAAGCACCGAGCACCCTGAGTACTGAGCACCAAGCACCCTGAGCACTGGACACACAGCACCCTGAGTACTGAGCACCCCGAGCACTGAGCACCCAGTACCCTGAGTACTGAGCACCGAGCACCCCGAGCACTGAGCACCCAGCACCCCGAGCACTGAGCACCCAGCAGCCCGAGCACTGAGCCCCCAGCACCCTGAGTACTGAGCACCCAGCACCCTGAGTACTGAGCACCCAGCACCCCGAGCACTGATTACCCAGCACCCTGAGCACTGAGCACCCAGCACCCTGAGCACTGAGCACCCAGCACCCCAAGCACTGAGCACCCAGCACCCTGAGTACTGAGCACTGAGCACCCAGCACCCCGAGCACTGAGCACCCAGCACCCTGAGTACTGAGCACTGAGCACCCAGCACCCCTAGCACTGAGCACCCAGCACCCTGAGCACTGAGCACCCAGCACCCGAGTACTGATCACCCAGCACCCTGAGTACTGAGCACCCCGCACCCTGAGTACTGAGCACACAGCACCCTGAGTACTGAGCACCCAGCACCTTGAGTACTGAGCACCCCGCACCCCGAGTACTGAGCACCCTGAGTACTGAGCCCCCAGCACCCTGAGTACTGACCACCCTGCACCCTGAGGACTGAGCACTGAGCACCCAGAGAACTGAGCACCCAGCGCCCCGAGGACTGAGCACCCAGCACCCTGAGCACTGAGCACTGAGCACCCAGCACACTGTGCACTGAGTACTGAGCACCCAGCACCCTGAGAACTGAGCACCCAGCACCCCGAGCACTGAGTACCCAACACCCTGAGTACTGAGCACCCAGCACCCTGAGCACTGAGCACCCAGCACCCTGAGTACTGAGCATCCAGCACCCCGAGCACTGAGCACCCAGCACCCTGAGTACTGAGCACTGAGTACCCAGCACCCCGAGCACTGAGCACCCAGCACCCTGATTACTGAGCACTGAGCACCCAGCACCCTGAGCACTGAGCACCCAGCACCCTGAGCACTGAGCACCCAGTACCCCGAGTACTAAGCACCCAGCACCCTGAGTACTGAGCACCGAGCACCCTGAGTACTGAGCAGCCAGCACCCTGAGTACTGAGCACCCAGCGTACTGAGCAACGAGCACCCAGCACCCTGAGGACTGAGCACGCAGCACCCCAAGCACTGAGCACCCTGAGTACTGAGCACCCAGCACCCTGAGTAATGAGCACCCAGCACCCCGAGCACTGAGGACCGAGCACCCTGAGTACTAAGCACCCAGCACCCTGAGTACTGAGCACCCAGCACCCTGAGCACTGAGCACCCAGCACGCTGAGTAATGAGCACTGAGCACCCTGAGTACTGAGCACCGAGCACCCTGAGCACTGAGCACCCAGCACGCTGAGTACTGAGCACTGAGCACTCTGAGTACTGAGCACCGAGCACCCGGAGTACTGAGCACCCAGCACTCTGAGCACTGAGCACCCAGCACCCTGAGCACTGAGCACCCAGCACCCCGAGCACTGAGCACCCAGCACCCTGAGCACTGAGCACCCAGCACCCCGAGCACAGAGCACTGAGCACCCTAAGTACTGAGCACTGAGCACCCTGAGTACTAAGCACCCAGCACCCTGAGTACTGAGCACCCAGCACCCTGAGTACTGAGCACCCAGCACCCTGAGTACTGAGCACCCAGCGTACTGAGCACCGAGCACCCCGAGCACTGAGCACCCAGCACCCCGAGCACTGAGCACCCAGCACCCCGAGCACTGAGCACCCAGCACCCTGAGTACTGAGCACCGAGCACCCTGAGTACTGAGCACCCAGCACCCTGAGTACTGAGCACCCAGCACCATGAGCACTGAGCACCCAGCACCCTGAGTACTGAGCACTGAGCACACTGAGTACTGAGCACCGAGCACTACGAGCACTGAGCACCCAGCACCCCGAGCACCGAGCACCCAGCACCCTGAGCACCGAGCACCCAGCACCCTGAGCACTGAGCACCCAGCACCCTGAGCACTGAGCACCCAGCACCCTGAGTACTGAGCACCCAACGTACTGAGCACCGAGCACCCTGAGCACTGAGCACCCAGCACCCTGATTACTGAGCACCCAGCACCCTGAGCAATGAGCACCCTGAGTACTGAGCACCCAGCCCCTTGAGCACTGAGCACCGAGCACCCCGAGCACTGAGCACCCAGCACCCGGAGTACTGAGCACCCAGCACCCTGAGTACTAAGCACCAAGCACCCTGAGTACTGAGCACCCAGCACCCTGAGCACTGGACACACAGCACCCTGAGTACTGAGCACCCCGAGCACTGAGTACCCAGCACCCTGAGTACTGAGCACCGATCACCCCGAGCACTGAGCACCCAGCACCCCGAGCACTGAGCACCCAGCAGCCCGAGCACTGAGCCCCCAGCACCCTGAGTACTGAGCACCCAGCACCCTGAGTACTGAGCACCCAGCACCCCGAGCACTGAGTACCCAGCACCCTGAGCACTGAGCACCCAGCACCCTGAGCACTGAACACCCAGCACCCCGAGCACTGAACACCCAGCACCCTGAGTACTGAGCACTGAGCACCCAGCACCCTGAGTACTGAGCACTGAGCACCCAGCACCCCGAGCACTGAGCACCCAGCACCCTGAGCACTGAGCACCCAGCACCCGAGTACTGATCACCCAGCACCCTGAGTACTGAGCACCCCGCACCCTGAGTACTGAGCACCCAGCACCCTGAGTACTGAGCACCCAGCACCCTGAGTACTGAGCACTGAGCACCCAGCACCCCGAGCACTGAGCACCCAGCACCCTGAGCACTGAGCACCCAGCACCCGAGTACTGATCACCCAGCACCCTGAGTACTGAGCACCCCGCACCCCGAGTACTGAGCACCCTGAGTACTGAGCCCCCAGCACCCTGAGTACTGAGCACCCTGCACCCCGAGCACTGAGCTCCCTGAGTACTGAGCACCCAGCACCCTGAGTACTGAGCACCCAGCACCCTGAGGACTGAGCACTGAGCACCCAGAGAACTGACCACCCAGCACCCCGAGGACTGAGCACCCTGAGTACTGAGAACCCAGCACCCTGAGTACTGAGCACCGAGCACCCTGAGCACTGAGCACCCAGCACGCTGAGTACTGAGCACCCAGCACCCTGAGCAATGAGCACCCTGAGTACTGAGTACCCAGCACCTTGAGCACTGAGCACCGAGCACCCCGAGCACTGAGCACCCAGCACCCGGAGTACTGAGCACCCAGCACCCTGAGTACTAAGCACCGAGCACCCTGAGTACTGAGCACCCAGCACCCTGAGCACTGCACACACAGCACCCTGAGTACCGAGCACCCAGAGCACTGAGCACCCAGTACCCTGAGTACTGAGCACCGAGCACCCCGATCACTGAGCACCCAGCACCCCGAGCACTGAGCACCCAGCAGCCCGAGCACTGAGCCCCCAGCACCCTGAGTACTGAGCACCCAGCACCCTGAGTACTGAGCACCCAGCACCCCGAGCACTGAGTACCCAGCACCCTGAGCACTGAGCACCCAGCACCCTGAGCACTGAGCACCCAGCAACCCGAGCACTGAGCACCCAGCACAATGAGTACTGAGCACTGAGCACCCAGCACCCCGAGCACTGAGCACCCAGCACCCTGAGTACTGAGCACCCCGCACCCTGAGTACTGAGCACCCAGCACCCTGAGTACTGAGCACCCAGCACCTTGAGTACTGAGCACCCCGCACCCCGAGTACTGAGCACCCTGAGTACTGAGCCCCCCGCACCCTGAGTACTGAGCACCCTGCACCCCGAGCCCTGAGCTCCCTGAGTACAGAGCACCCAGCACCCTGAGTACTGAGCACCCAGCACCCTGAGGACTGAGCACTGAGCACCCAGAGAACTGAGCACCCAGCACCCCGAGGACTGAGCACCCAGCACCCTGAGCACTGAGCACTGAGCACCCAGCACGCTGTGCACTGAGCACTGAGCACCCAGCACCCTGAGCACTGAGCACCCAGCACCCCGAGTACTGAGTACCCAGCACCCTGAGTACTGAGCACCCAGCACCCTGAGCACTGAGCACCCAGCACCCTTAGTACTGAGCACCCAGCACCCTGAGCACTGAGCACCCAGCACCCTGAGTACTGAGCATCCAGCACCCCGAGCACTGAGCACCCAGCACCCTGATTACTGAGCACTGAGCACCCAGCACCCTGAGCACTGAGCACCCAGCACCCTGAGCACTGAGCACCCAGCACCCTTAGTAGTGAGCACCCAACGTACTGAGCACCGAGCACCCCGAGCTCTGAGCACCCAGCGCGCCGAGCACTGAGCACCCAGAACCCCGAGCACTGAGCACCCAGCACCCTGAGTACTGAGCACCCAGCACCCTGAGCAATGAGCACCCTGAGTACTGAGCACCCAGCACCTTGAGCACTGAGCACCGAGCACCCCGAGCACTGAGCACCCAGCACCCGGAGTACTGAGCACCCAGCACCCTGAGTACTAAGCACCGAGCACCCTGAGTACTGAGCACCCAGCACCCTGAGCACTGGACACACAGCACCCTGAGTACTGAGCACCCAAAGCACTGAGTACCCAGCACCCTGAGTACTGAGCACCGATCACCCCGAGCACTGAGCACCCAGCACCCCGAGCACTGAGCACCCAGCAGCCCGAGCACTGAGACCCCAACACCCTGAGTACTGAGCACCGAGCACCCCGAGCACTGAGCACCCAGCACCCCGAGCACTTAGCACCCAGCAGCCCGAGCACTGAGCACCCAACACCCTGAGTACTGAGGACTGAGCACCCTCAGCACTGAGCACACAGCACCCTGAGTACTGGGCACCCAGAACCCTGAGTACTGAGCACCCAACACCCCAAGCACTGAGCACCCTGAGTACTGAGCACCCAGCACCCCAAGCACTGAGCACCCTGAGTACTGAGCACCCAGCACCTTGAGTAATGAGCACCCAGCACCCCGAGCACTGAGCACCCAGCACCCTGAGCACTGAGGACCGAGCACCCTGAGTACTAAGCACCCAGCACCCTGAGTACTGAGCACCCAGTACCCTGAGAACTGAGCACCCAGCACGCTGAGTACTGAGCACTGAGCACCCTGAGTACTGATCACCGAGCACCCTGAGCACTGAGCACCCACCACGCTGAGTACTGAGCACTGAGCACTCTGAGTACTGAGCACCGAGCACCCGGAGTACTGAGCACCCAGCAGTCTGAGCACTTAGCACCCAGCACCCTGAGCACTGAGCACCCAGCACCCCGAGCACTGAGCACCCAGCACCCTGAGTACTGAGCACTGAGTACCCAGCACCCCGAGCACTGAGCACCCAGCACCCTGATTACTGAGCACTGAGCACCCAGCACCCTGAGCACTGAGCACCCAGCACCCTGAGCACTGAGCACCCAGTACCCCGAGTACTAAGCACCCAGCACCCTGAGTACTGAGCACCGAGCACCCTGAGTACTGAGCAGCCAGCACCCTGAGTACTGAGCACCCAGCGTACTGAGCAACGAGCACCCAGCACCCTGAGGACTGAGCACGCAGCACCCCAAGCACTGAGCACCCTGAGTACTGAGCACCCAGCACCCTGAGTAATGAGCACCCAGCACCCCGAGCACTGAGGACCGAGCACCCTGAGTACTAAGCACCCAGCACCCTGAGTACTGAGCACCCAGCACCCTGAGCACTGAGCACCCAGCACGCTGAGTAATGAGCACTGAGCACCCTGAGTACTGAGCACCGAGCACCCTGAGCACTGAGCACCCAGCACGCTGAGTACTGAGCACTGAGCACTCTGAGTACTGAGCACCGAGCACCCGGAGTACTGAGCACCCAGCACTCTGAGCACTGAGCACCCAGCACCCTGAGCACTGAGCACCCAGCACCCCGAGCACTGAGCACCCAGCACCCTGAGCACTGAGCACCCAGCACCCCGAGCACAGAGCACTGAGCACCCTAAGTACTGAGCACTGAGCACCCTGAGTACTAAGCACCCAGCACCCTGAGTACTGAGCACCCAGCACCCTGAGTACTGAGCACCCAGCACCCTGAGTACTGAGCACCCAGCGTACTGAGCACCGAGCACCCCGAGCACTGAGCACCCAGCACCCCGAGCACTGAGCACCCAGCACCCCGAGCACTGAGCACCCAGCACCCTGAGTACTGAGCACCGAGCACCCTGAGTACTGAGCACCCAGCACCCTGAGTACTGAGCACCCAGCACCATGAGCACTGAGCACCCAGCACCCTGAGTACTGAGCACTGAGCACACTGAGTACTGAGCACCGAGCACTACGAGCACTGAGCACCCAGCACCCCGAGCACCGAGCACCCAGCACCCTGAGCACCGAGCACCCAGCACCCTGAGCACTGAGCACCCAGCACCCTGAGCACTGAGCACCCAGCACCCTGAGTACTGAGCACCCAACGTACTGAGCACCGAGCACCCTGAGCACTGAGCACCCAGCACCCTGATTACTGAGCACCCAGCACCCTGAGCAATGAGCACCCTGAGTACTGAGCACCCAGCCCCTTGAGCACTGAGCACCGAGCACCCCGAGCACTGAGCACCCAGCACCCGGAGTACTGAGCACCCAGCACCCTGAGTACTAAGCACCAAGCACCCTGAGTACTGAGCACCCAGCACCCTGAGCACTGGACACACAGCACCCTGAGTACTGAGCACCCCGAGCACTGAGTACCCAGCACCCTGAGTACTGAGCACCGATCACCCCGAGCACTGAGCACCCAGCACCCCGAGCACTGAGCACCCAGCAGCCCGAGCACTGAGCCCCCAGCACCCTGAGTACTGAGCACCCAGCACCCTGAGTACTGAGCACCCAGCACCCCGAGCACTGAGTACCCAGCACCCTGAGCACTGAGCACCCAGCACCCTGAGCACTGAACACCCAGCACCCCGAGCACTGAACACCCAGCACCCTGAGTACTGAGCACTGAGCACCCAGCACCCTGAGTACTGAGCACTGAGCACCCAGCACCCCGAGCACTGAGCACCCAGCACCCTGAGCACTGAGCACCCAGCACCCGAGTACTGATCACCCAGCACCCTGAGTACTGAGCACCCCGCACCCTGAGTACTGAGCACCCAGCACCCTGAGTACTGAGCACCCAGCACCCTGAGTACTGAGCACTGAGCACCCAGCACCCCGAGCACTGAGCACCCAGCACCCTGAGCACTGAGCACCCAGCACCCGAGTACTGATCACCCAGCACCCTGAGTACTGAGCACCCCGCACCCCGAGTACTGAGCACCCTGAGTACTGAGCCCCCAGCACCCTGAGTACTGAGCACCCTGCACCCCGAGCACTGAGCTCCCTGAGTACTGAGCACCCAGCACCCTGAGTACTGAGCACCCAGCACCCTGAGGACTGAGCACTGAGCACCCAGAGAACTGACCACCCAGCACCCCGAGGACTGAGCACCCTGAGTACTGAGAACCCAGCACCCTGAGTACTGAGCACCGAGCACCCTGAGCACTGAGCACCCAGCACGCTGAGTACTGAGCACCCAGCACCCTGAGCAATGAGCACCCTGAGTACTGAGTACCCAGCACCTTGAGCACTGAGCACCGAGCACCCCGAGCACTGAGCACCCAGCACCCGGAGTACTGAGCACCCAGCACCCTGAGTACTAAGCACCGAGCACCCTGAGTACTGAGCACCCAGCACCCTGAGCACTGCACACACAGCACCCTGAGTACCGAGCACCCAGAGCACTGAGCACCCAGTACCCTGAGTACTGAGCACCGAGCACCCCGATCACTGAGCACCCAGTACCCCGAGCACTGAGCACCCAGCAGCCCGAGCACTGAGCCCCCAGCACCCTGAGTACTGAGCACCCAGCACCCTGAGTACTGAGCACCCAGCACCCCGAGCACTGAGTACCCAGCACCCTGAGCACTGAGCACCCAGCACCCTGAGCACTGAGCACCCAGCAACCCGAGCACTGAGCACCCAGCACAATGAGTACTGAGCACTGAGCACCCAGCACCCCGAGCACTGAGCACCCAGCACCCTGAGTACTGAGCACCCCGCACCCTGAGTACTGAGCACCCAGCACCCTGAGTACTGAGCACCCAGCACCTTGAGTACTGAGCACCCCGCACCCCGAGTACTGAGCACCCTGAGTACTGAGCCCCCCGCACCCTGAGTACTGAGCACCCTGCACCCCGAGCCCTGAGCTCCCTGAGTACAGAGCACCCAGCACCCTGAGTACTGAGCACCCAGCACCCTGAGGACTGAGCACTGAGCACCCAGAGAACTGAGCACCCAGCACCCCGAGGACTGAGCACCCAGCACCCTGAGCACTGAGCACTGAGCACCCAGCACGCTGTGCACTGAGCACTGAGCACCCAGCACCCTGAGCACTGAGCACCCAGCACCCCGAGTACTGAGTACCCAGCACCCTGAGTACTGAGCACCCAGCACCCTGAGCACTGAGCACCCAGCACCCTTAGTACTGAGCACCCAGCACCCTGAGCACTGAGCACCCAGCACCCTGAGTACTGAGCATCCAGCACCCCGAGCACTGAGCACCCAGCACCCTGATTACTGAGCACTGAGCACCCAGCACCCTGAGCACTGAGCACCCAGCACCCTGAGCACTGAGCACCCAGCACCCTTAGTAGTGAGCACCCAACGTACTGAGCACCGAGCACCCCGAGCTCTGAGCACCCAGCGCGCCGAGCACTGAGCACCCAGAACCCCGAGCACTGAGCACCCAGCACCCTGAGTACTGAGCACCCAGCACCCTGAGCAATGAGCACCCTGAGTACTGAGCACCCAGCACCTTGAGCACTGAGCACCGAGCACCCCGAGCACTGAGCACCCAGCACCCGGAGTACTGAGCACCCAGCACCCTGAGTACTAAGCACCGAGCACCCTGAGTACTGAGCACCCAGCACCCTGAGCACTGGACACACAGCACCCTGAGTACTGAGCACCCAAAGCACTGAGTACCCAGCACCCTGAGTACTGAGCACCGATCACCCCGAGCACTGAGCACCCAGCACCCCGAGCACTGAGCACCCAGCAGCCCGAGCACTGAGACCCCAACACCCTGAGTACTGAGCACCGAGCACCCCGAGCACTGAGCACCCAGCACCCCGAGCACTGAGCACCCAGCAGCCCGAGCACTGAGCACCCAACACCCTGAGTACTGAGGACTGAGCACCCTCAGCACTGAGCACACAGCACCCTGAGTACTGAGCACCCAGAACCCTGAGTACTGAGCACCCAACACCCCAAGCACTGAGCACCCTGAGTACTGAGCACCCAGCACCCCAAGCACTGAGCACCCTGAGTACTGAGCACCCAGCACCTTGAGTAATGAGCACCCAGCACCCCGAGCACTGAGCACCCAGCACCCTGAGCACTGAGGACCGAGCACCCTGAGTACTAAGCACCCAGCACCCTGAGTACTGAGCACCCAGTACCCTGAGAACTGAGCACCCAGCACGCTGAGTACTGAGCACTGAGCACCCTGAGTACTGATCACCGAGCACCCTGAGCACTGAGCACCCACCACGCTGAGTACTGAGCACTGAGCACTCTGAGTACTGAGCACCGAGCACCCGGAGTACTGAGCACCCAGCAGTCTGAGCACTTAGCACCCAGCACCCTGAGCACTGAGCACCCAGCACCCCGAGCACTGAGCACCCAGCACCCTGAGCATTGAGCACCCAGCACCCCGAGCACTGAGCACTGAGCACCCTCAGTACTGAGCACTGAGCACCCTGAGTACTAAGCACCCAGCACCCTGAGTACTGAGCACCCAGCACCCTGAGTACTGAGCACCCAGCACCCTGAGTACTGAGCACCCAGCGTACTGAGCACCGAGCACCCCGAGCACTGAGCACCCAGCACCCTGAGTACCGAGCACCCAGCACCCCGAGCACTGAGCACCCAGCACCCTGAGTACTGAGCACCGAGCACCCTGAGTACTGAGCAACCAGCACCCTGAGTACTGAGCACCCAGCGTACTGAGCACCGAGCAGCCAGCACCCTGAGTACTGAGCACCCAGCACCATGAGCACTGAGCACCCAGCACCCTGAGTACTGAGCACTGAGCACCCTGAGTACTGAGCACCGAGCACCCTGAGCACTGAGCACCCAGCACCCCGAGCACCGAGAACCCAGCACCCTGATCACTGAGCACCCAGCACCCTGAGCACTGAGCACCCAGCACCCTGAGCACTGAGCACCCAGCACCCTGAGTACTGAGCACCCAACGTACTGAGCACCAAGCACCCTGAGCACTGAGCACCCAGCACCCTGAGCACTGAGCACCCAGCACCCTGAGCAATGAGCACCCTGAGTACTGAGCACCCAGCACCTTGAACACTGAGCACCGAGCACCCCGAGCACTGAGCACCAAGCACCCGGAGTACTGAGCACCCAGCACCCTGAGTACTAAGCACCGAGCACCCTGAGTACTGAGCACCCAGCACCCTGAGCACTGGACACACAGCACCCTGAGTACTGAGCACCCCGAGCACTGAGCACCCAGTACCCTGAGTACTGAGCACCGAGCACCCCGAGCACTGAGCACCCAGTACCCCGAGCACTGAGCACCCAGCAGCAAGAGCACTGAGCCCCCAGCACCCTGAGTACTGAGCACCCAGCACCCTGAGTACTGAGCACCCAGCACCCCGAGCACTGATTACCCAGCACCCTGAGCACTGAGCACCCAGCACCCTGAGCACTGAGCACCCAGCACCCCAAGCACTGAGCACCCAGCACCCTGAGTACTGAGCACTGAGCACCCAGCACCCCGAGCACTGAGCACCCAGCACCCTGAGTACTGAGCACTGAGCACCCAGCACCCTGAGCACTGAGCACCCAGCACCCGAGTACTGATCACCCAGCACCCTGAGTACTGAGCACCCCGCACCCTGAGTACTGAGCACCCAGCACCCTGAGTACTGAGCACCCAGCACCTTGAGTACTGAGCACCCCGCACCCTGAGTACTGAGCACCCTGAGTACTGAGCCCACAGCACCCTGAGTACTGACCACCCTGCACCCTGAGGACTGAGCACTGAGCACCCAGAGAACTGAGCACCCAGCACCCCGAGGACTGAGCACCCAGCACCCTGAGCACTGAGCACTGAGCACCCAGCACACTGTGCACTGAGTCCTGAGCACCCAGCACCCTGAGAACTGAGCACCCAGCACCCCGAGCACTGAGTACCCAACACCCTGAGTACTGAGCACCCAGCACCCTGAGCACTGAGCACCCAGCACCCTGAGTACTGAGCATCCAGCACCCCGAGCACTGAGCACCCAGCACCCTGAGTACTGAGCACTGAGTACCCAGCACCCCGAGCACTGAGCACCCAGCACCCTGATTACTGAGCACTGAGCACCCAGCACCCTGAGCACTGAGCACCCAGCACCCTGAGCACTGAGCACCCAGTACCCCGAGTACTAAGCACCCAGCACCCTGAGTACTGAGCACCGAGCACCCTGAGTACTGAGCAGCCAGCACCCTGAGTACTGAGCACCCAGCGTACTGAGCAACGAGCACCCAGCACCCTGAGGACTGAGCACCCAGCACCCCAAGCACTGAGCACCCTGAGTACTGAGCACCCAGCACCCTGAGTAATGAGCACCCAGCACCCCGAGCACTGAGGACCGAGCACCCTGAGTACTAAGCACCCAGCACCCTGAGTACTGAGCACCCAGCACCCTGAGCACTGAGCACCCAGCACGCTGAGTACTGAGCACTGAGCACCCTGAGTACTGAGCACCGAGCACCCTGAGCACTGAGCACCCAGCACGCTGAGTACTGAGCACTGAGCACTTTGAGTACTGAGCACCGAGCACCCGGAGTACTGAGCACCTAGCACTCTGAGCACTGAGCACCCAGCACCCTGAGCACTGAGCACCCAGCACCCTGAGCACTGAGCACCCAGTACCCCGAGTACTGAGCACCCAGCACCCTGAGCACTGACCACCCTGCACCCTGAGCACGGAGCACCCAGCACCCCGAGCACTGTGTACCCAGCACCCTGAGTAGTGAGCACCTAGCACCCTGAGCACTGAGCACCCAGCACCCTGAGCACTGAGCACCCAGCACCCTGAGCACTGAGCACCCAGCACCCTGAGTAGTGAGCACCCAACGTACTGAGCACCGAGCACCCCGAGCTCTGAGCACCCAGCGCGCCGAGCACTGAGCACCCAGAACCCCGAGCACTGAGCACCCAGCACCCCGAGCACTGAGCACCCTGAGTACTGAGCACCCAGCACCCTGAGTAATGAGTACCCAGCACCCCGAGCACTGAGGACCGAGCACCCTGAGTACTAAGCACCCAGCACCCTGAGTACTGAGCACCCAGCACCCTGAGCACTGAGCACCCAGCACGCTGAGTACTGAGCACTGAGCACCCTGAGTACTGAGCACCGAGCACCCTGAGCACTGAGCACCCAGCACGCTGAGTACTGAGCACTGAGCACTCTGAGTACTGAGCACCGAGCACCCGGAGTACTGAGCACCCAGCACTCTGAGCACTGAGCACCCAGCACCCTGAGCACTGAGCACTGAGCACCCAGCACACTGTGCACTGAGTCCTGAGCACCCAGCACCCTGAGAACTGAGCACCCAGCACCCCGAGCACTGAGTACCCAACACCCTGAGTACTGAGCACCCAGCACCCTGAGCACTGACCACCCTGCACCCTGAGCACGGAGCACACAGCACCCCGAGCACTGCGTACCCAGCACCCTGAGTAGTGAGCACCTAGCACCCTGAGCACTGAGCACCCAGCACCCTGAGCACTGAGCACCCAGCACCCTGAGCACTGAGCACCCAGCACCCTGAGTAGTGAGCACCCAACGTACTGAGCACCGAGCACCCCGAGCTCTGAGCACCCAGCGCGCCGAGCACTGAGCACCCAGAACCCCGAGCACTGAGCACCCAGCACCCCGAGCACGGAGCAGCCAGCACCCCGAGCACTGAGCACCCAGCACCCCGAGCACTGAGCACCCAGCACCCTGAGTACTGAGCACCCAGCACCCTGAGTACTGAGCACCCAGCACCCTGAGCACTGAGCACCCAGCACCCTGAGTACTGAGCACCCAACACCCCAAGCACTGAGCACCCTGAGTACTGAGCACCAGGCACCGCAAGCACTGAGCACCCTGAGAACTGAGCACCCAGCACCCTGAGTAATGAGCACCCAGCACCCCTAGCACTGAGGACCGAGCACCCTGAGTACTGAGCACTGAGCTCCCTGAGTACTGAGCACCGAGCACCCTGAGCACTGAGCACCCAGCACGCTGAGTACTGAGCACCCAGCACCCTGAGCACTGAGCACCCAGCACCCTGAGTACTGAGCACCCAGCACCCTGAGTACTGAGCACCCAGCACCCTGAGTACTGAGCACCCAGCGTACTGAGCAACGAGCACCCCGAGCACTGAGCACCCAGCACCCTGAGTACTGAGCACCCAGCACCCTGAGCACTGAGCACCCAGCACCCTGAGTACTGAGCACCCAGCGTACTGAGCACCGATCACCCAGCACCCTGAGTACTGAGCACCCAGCACCCTGAGTACTGAGCACCCAGCGTACTGAGCACCAATCACCCAGCACCCTGAGTACTGAGCACCCAGCACCATGAGCACTGAGCACCCAGCACCCTGAGTACTGAGCACTGAGCACCCTGAGTACTGAGCACCGAGCACTACGAGCACTGAGCACCCAGCACCCCGAGCACCGAGCACCCAGCACCCTGAGCACCGAGCACCCAGCACCCTGAGCACTGAGCACCCAGCACCCTGAGCACTGAGCACCCAGCACCCTGAGTACTGAGCACCCAATGTACTGAGCACCGAGCACCCTGAGCACTGAGCACCCAGCACCCTGAGTACTGAGCACCCAGCACCCTGAGCAATGAGCACCCTGAGTACTGAGCACCCAGCACCTTGAGCACTGAGCACCGAGCACCCCGAGCACTGAGCACCCAGCACCCGGAGTACTGAGCACCCAGCACCCTGAGTACTAAGCACCGAGCACCCTGAGTACTGAGCACCCAGCACCCTGAGCACTGGACACACAGCACCCTGAGTACTGAGCACCCAAAGCACTGAGTACCCAGCACCCTGAGTACTGAGCACCGATCACCCCGAGCACTGAGCACCCAGCACCCCGAGCACTGAGCACCCAGCAGCCCGAGCACTGAGACCCCAACACCCTGAGTACTGAGCACCGAGCACCCCGAGCACTGAGCACCCAGCACCCCGAGCACTGAGCACCCAGCAGCCCGAGCACTGAGCACCCAACAACCTGAGTACTGAGGACTGAGCACCCTGAGCACTGAGCACACAGCACCCTGAGTACTGAGCACCCAGAACCCTGAGTACTGAGCAAACAACACCCCAAGCACTGAGCACCCTGAGTACTGAGCACCCAGCACCCCAAGCACTGAGCACCCTGAGTACTGAGCACCCAGCACCTTGAGTAATGAGCACCCAGCACCCCGAGCACTGAGCACCCAGCACCCTGAGCACTGAGGACCGAGCACCCTGAGTACTAAGCACCCAGCACCCTGAGTACTGAGCACCCAGTACCCTGAGAACTGAGCACCCAGCACGCTGAGTACTGAGCACTGAGCACCCTGAGTACTGATTACCGAGCACCCTGATAACTGAGCACCAACCACGCTGAGTACTGAGCACTGAGCACTCTGAGTACTGAGCACCGAGCACCCGGAGTACTGAGCACCCAGCACTCTGAGCACTTAGCACCCAGCACCCTGAGCACTGAGCACCCAGCACCCCGAGCACTGAGCACCCAGCACCCTGAGCATTGAGCACCCAGCACCCCTAGCACTGAGCACTGAGCACCCTCAGTACTGAGCACTGAGCACCCTGAGTACTAAGCACCCAGCACCCTGAGTACTGAGCACCCAGCACCCTGAGTACTGAGCACACAGCGTACTGAGCACCGAGCACCCCGAGCACTGAGCACCCAGCACCCTGAGTACCGAGCACCCAGCACCCCGAGCACTGAGCACCCAGCACCCTGAGTACTGAGCACCGAGCACCCTGAGTACTGAGCACCCAGCACCCTGAGTACTGAGCACCCAGCGTACTGAGCACCGAGCAGCCAGCACCCTGAGTACTGAGCACCCAGCACCATGAGCACTGAGCACCCAGCACCCTGATTACTGAGCACTGAGCACCCTGAGTACTGAGCACCGAGCACCCTGAGCACTGAGCACCCAGCACCCCGAGCACTGAGCACCCAGCACCCTGAGCACCGAGCACCCAGCACCCTGAGCACTGAGCACCCAGCACCCTGAGCACTGAGCACCCAGCACCCTGAGTACTGAGCACCCAACGTACTGAGCACCAATCACCCTGAGCACTGAGCACCCAGCACCCTGAGCACTGAGCACCCAGCACCCTGAGCAATGAGCACCCTGAGTACTGAGCACCCAGCACCTTGAACACTGAGCACCGAGCACCCCGAGCACTGAGCACCCAGCACCCGGAGTACTGAGCACCCAGCACCCTGTGTACTAAGCACCGAGCACCCGGAGCACTGAGCACCCAGTACCCTGAGTACTGAGCACCGAGCACCCCGAGCACTGAGCACCCAGCACCCCGAGCACTGAGCACCCAGCAGCCCGAGCACTGAGCACCCAGCACCCTGAGTACTGAGCACCGAGCACCCCGAGCACTGAGCACCCAGCACCCCGAGCACTGAGCACCCAGCACCCCTAGCACTGAGCACCCAGCACCCTGAGCACTGAGCACCCAGCACCCGAGTACTGATCACCCAGCACCCTGAGTACTGAGCACCCCGCACCCTGAGTACTGAGCACCCAGCACCCTGAGTACTGAGCACCCAGCACCTTGAGTACTGAGCACCCTGCACCCCGAGTACTGAGCACCCTGAGTACTGAGCCCCCAGCACCCTGAGTACTGACCACCCTGCACCCTGAGGACTGAGCACTGAGCACCCAGAGAACTGAGCACCCAGCGCCCCGAGGACTGAGCACCCAGCACCCTGAGCACTGAGCACTGAGCAGCCAGCACACTGTGCACTGAGTACTGAGCACCCAGCACCCTGAGAACTGAGCACCCAGCACCCCGAGCACTGAGTACCCAACACCCTGAGTACTGAGCACCCAGCACCCTGAGCACTGAGCACCCAGCACCCTGAGTACTGAGCATCCAGCACCCCGAGCACTGAGCACCCAGCACCCTGAGTACTGAGCACTGAGTACCCAGCACCCCGAGCACTGAGCACCCAGCACCCTGATTACTGAGCACTGAGCACCCAGCACCCTGAGCACTGAGCACCCAGCACCCTGAGTACTGAGCACCGAGCACCCTGAGTACTGAGCAGCCAGCACCCTGAGTACTGAGCACCCAGCATACTGAGCAACGAGCACCCAGCACCCTGAGGACTGAGCACCCAGCACCCCAAGCACTGAGCACACTGAGTACTGAGCACCCAGCACCCTGAGTAATGAGCACCCAGCACCCCGAGCACTGAGGACCGAGCACCCTGAGTACTAAGCACCCAGCACCCTGAGTACTGAGCACCCAGCACCCTGAGCACTGAGCACCCAGCACGCTGAGTACTGAGCACTGAGGACCCTGAGTACTGAGCACCGAGCACCCTGAGCACTGAGCACCCAGCACGCTGAGTACTGAGCACCCAGCACTCTGAGCACTGAGCACCCAGCACCCTGAGCACTGAGCACCCAGCACCCCGAGCACTGAGCACCCAGCACCCTGAGCACTGAGCACCCAGCACCCCGAGCACTGAGCACTGAGCACCCTAAGTACTGAGCACTGAGCCCCCTGAGTACTAAGCACCCAGCACCCTGAGTACTGAGCACCCAGCACCCTGAGTACTGAGCACCCAGCACCCTGAGTACTGAGCACCCAGCGTACTGAGCACCGAGCACCCCGAGCACTGAGCACCCAGCACCCCGAGCACTGAGCACCCAGCACCCCGAGCACTGAGCACCCAGCACCCTGAGTACTGAGCACCGAGCACCCTGAGTACTGAGCACCCAGCACCCTGAGTACTGAGCACCCAGCACCATGAGCACTGAGCACCCAGCACCCTGAGTACTGAGCACTGAGCACCCTGAGTACTGAGCACCGAGCACTACGAGCACTGAGCACCCAGCACCCCGAGCACCGAGCACCCAGCACCCTGAGCACCGAGCACCCAGCACCCTGAGCACTGAGCACCCAGCACCCTGAGCACTGAGCACCCAGCACCCTGAGTACTGAGCACCCAACGTACTGAGCACCGAGCACCCTGAGCACTGAGCACCCAGCACCCTGATTACTGAGCACCCAGCACCCTGAGCAATGAGCACCCTGAGTACTGAGCACCCAGCCCCTTGAGCACTGAGCACCGAGCACCCCGAGCACTGAGCACCCAGCACCCGGAGTACTGAGCACCCAGCACCCTGAGTACTAAGCACCAAGCACCCTGAGTACTGAGCACCCAGCACCCTGAGCACTGGACACACAGCACCCTGAGTACTGAGCACCCCGAGCACTGAGTACCCAGCACCCTGAGTACTGAGCACCGATCACCCCGAGCACTGAGCACCCAGCACCCCGAGCACTGAGCACCCAGCAGCCCGAGCACTGAGCCCCCAGCACCCTGAGTACTGAGCACCCAGCACCCTGAGTACTGAGCACCCAGCACCCCGAGCACTGAGTACCCAGCACCCTGGGCACTGAGCACCCAGCACCCTGAGCACTGAACAACCAGCACCCCGAGCACTGAGCACCCAGCACCCTGAGTACTGAGCACTGAGCACCCTGCACCCTGAGTACTGAGCACTGAGCACCCAGCACCCTGAGCACTGAGCACCCAGCACCCTGAGCACTGAGCACCCAGCACCCGAGTACTGATCACCCAGCACCCTGAGTACTGAGCACCCCGCACCCTGAGTACTGAGCACCCAGCACCCTGAGTACTGAGCACCCAACACCTTGAGTACTGAGCACCCCGCACCCCGAGTACTGAGCACCCTGAGTACTGAGCCCCAGCACCCTGAGTACTGAGCACCCTGCACCCCGAGCACTGAGCTCCCTGAGTACTGAGCACCCAGCACCCTGAGTACTGAGCACCCAGCACCCTGAGGACTGAGCACTGAGCACCCAGAGAACTGAGCACCCAGCACCCCGAGGACTGAGCACCCTGAGTACTGAGAACCCAGCACCCTGAGTACTGAGCACCGAGCACCCTGAGCACTCAGCACCCAGCACGCTGAGTACTGCGCACCCAGCACCCTGAGCAATGAGCACCCTGAGTACTGAGAACCCAGCACCTTGAGCACTGAGCACCGAGCACCCCGAGCACTGAGCACACAGCACCCGGAGTACTGAGCACCCAGCACCCTGAGTACTAAGCACCGAGCACCCTGAGTACTGAGCACCCAGCACCCTGAGCACTGCACACACAGCACCCTGAGTACCGAGCACCCAGAGCACTGAGCACCCAGTACCCTGAGTACTGAGCACCGAGCACCCCGATCACTGAGCACCCAGCACCCCGAGCACTGAGCACCCAGCAGCCCGAGCACTGAGCCCCCAGCACCCTGAGTACTGAGCACCCAGCACCCTGAGTACTGAGCACCCAGCACCCCGAGCACTGAGTACCCAGCACCCTGAGCACTGAGCACCCAGCACCCTGAGCACTGAGCACCCAGCACCCCGAGCACTGAGCACCCAGCACCCTGAGTACTGAGCACTGAGCACCCAGCACCCCGAGCACTGAGCACCCAGCACCCTGAGTACTGAGCACCCCGCACCCTGAGTACTGAGCACCCAGCACCCTGAGTACTGAGCACCCAGCACCTTGAGTACTGAGCCCCCCCCCCACCCCGAGTACTGAGCACCCTGAGTACTGAGCCCCCAGCACCCTGAGTACTGAGCACCCTGCACCCCGAGCCCTGAGCTCCCTGAGTACTGAGCTCCCAGCACCCTGAGTACTGAGCACCCAGCACCCTGAGGACTGAGCACTGCGCACCCAGAGAACTGAGCACCCAGCACCCCGAGGACTGAGCACCCAGCACCCTGAGCACTGAGCACTGAGCACCCAGCACGCTGTGCACTGAGCACTGAGCACCCAGCACCCTGAGCACTGAGCACCCAGCACCCCGAGTACTGAGTACCCAGCACACTGAGTACTGAGCACCCAGCACCCTGAGCACTGAGCACAAAGCACCCTTAGTACTGAGCACCCAGCACCCTGAGCACTGAGCACCCAGCACCCTGAGTACTGAGCATCCAGCACCCCGAGCACTGAGCACCCAGCACCCTGATTACTGAGCACTGAGCACCCAGCACCCTGAGCACTGAGCACCCAGCACCCTGAGCACTGAGCACCCAGCACCCTGAGTAGTGAGCACCCAATGTACTGAGCACCGAGCACCCCGAGCTCTGAGCACCCAGCGCGCCGAGCACTGAGCACCCAGAACCCCGAGCACTGAGCACCCAGCACCCCGAGCACTGAGCAGCCAGCACCCCGAGCACTGAGCACCCACCACCCCGAGCACTGAGCACCCAGCAACCTGAGTACTGAGCACCCAGCACCCTGAGTACTGAGCACCCAGCACCCTGAGCACTGAGCACCCAGCACCCTGAGTACTGAGCATCCAACACCCCAAGCACTGAGCACCCTGAGTACTGAGCACCCAGCACCCCAAGCACTGAGCACCCTGAGTACTGAGCACCCAGCACCCTGAGTACAGAGCACCGAGCACCCTGAGTACTGAGCAGCCAGCACCCTGAGTACTGAGCACCCAGCGTACTGAGCAACGAGCACCGAGCACCCTGAGTACTGAGCACCCAGCACCCTGAGCACTGAGCACCCAGCACCCTGAGTACGGAGCATCGAGCACCCCGAGTACTGAGCACCCAGCACCCCGAGCACTGAGCACCCAGCACCCTGAGTACTGAGCACCGAGCACCCCGAGCACTGAGCACCCAGCACCCCGAGAACTGAGCACCCAGCAGCCCGAGCACTGAGCACCCAGCACCCTGAGTACTGAGCACTGAGCACCCTGAGCACTGAGCACCCAGCACCCTGAGTACTGAGCACACAGCACCCTGAGTACTGAGCACCCAACACCCCAAGCACTGAGCACCCTGAGTACTGAGCACCAGGCACCGCAAGCACTGAGCACCCTGAGAACTGAGCACCCAGCACCCTGAGTAATGAGCACCCAGCACCCCGAGCACTGAGGACCGAGCACCCTGAGTACTAAGCACCCAGCACCCTGAGTACTGAGCACCCAGCACCCTGAGCACTGAGCACCCAGCACGCTGAGTACTGAGCACTGAGCTCCCTGAGTACTGAGCACCGAGCACCCAGAGCACTGAGCACCCAGCACGCTGAGTACTGAGCACTGAGCACTCTGAGTACTGAGCACCGAGCACCCGGAGTACTGAGCACCCAGCACTCTGAGCACTGAGCACCCAGCACCCTGAGCACTGAGCACCCAGCACCCTGAGCACTGAGCACACAGCACCCTGAGTACTGAGCACCCAGCACCCTGAGTACTGAGCACCGAGCACCCTGAGTACTGAGCACCCAGCGTACTGAGCAACGAGCACCCCGAGCACTGAGCACCCAGCACACTGAGTACTGAGCACCCAGCACCCTGAGCACTGAGCACCCATCACCCTGAGTACTGAGCACCCAGCGTACTGAGCACCGATCACCCAGCACCCTGAGTACTGAGCACCCAGCACCCTGAGTACTGAGCACCCAGCGACCTGAGCACCAATCACCCAGCACCCTGAGTACTGAGCACCCACCACCATGAGCACTGAGCACCCAGCACCCTGAGTACTGAGCACTGAGCACCCTGAGTACTGAGCACCGAGCACTACGAGCACTGAGCACCCAGCACCCTGAGTACTGAGCACCCAACGTACTGAGCACCGAGCACCCTGAGCACTGAGCACCCAGCACCCTGAGTACTGAGCACCCAGCACGCTGAGTACTGAGCACTGAGCACTCTGAGTACTGAGCACCGAGCACCCGGAGTACTGAGCACCCAGCACCCTGAGTACTGAGCACCCAACGTACTGAGCACCGAGCACCCTGAGAACTGAGCACCCAGCACCCTGAGTACTGAGCACCCAGCACCCTGAGCAATGAGCACCCTGAGTACTGAGCACCCAGCACCTTGAGCACTGAGCACCGAGCACCCCGAGCACTGAGCACCCAGCACCCGGAGTACTGAGCACCCAGCACCCTGAGTACTAAGCACCGAGCACCCTGAGTACTGAGCACCCAGCACCCTGAGCACTGGACACACAGCACTCTGAGTACTGAGCACCCAAAGCACTGAGTACCCAGCACCCTGAGTACTGAGCACCGATCACCCCGAGCACTGAGCACCCAGCACCCCGAGCACTGAGCACCCAGCAGCCCGAGCACTGAGACCCCAACACCCTGAGTACTGAGCACCGAGCACCCCGAGCACTGAGCACCCAGCACCCCGAGCACTGAGCACCCAGCAGCCCGAGCACTGAGCACCCAACACCCTGAGTACTGAGGACTGAGCACCCTGAGCACTGAGCACACAGCACCCTGAGTACTGAGCACCCAGAACCCTGAGTACTGAGCACCCAACACCCCAAGCACTGAGCACCCTGAGTACTGAGCACCCAGCACCCCAAGCACTGAGCACACTGAGTACTGAGCACCCAGTACCTTGAGTAATGAGCACCCAGCACCCCGAGCACTGAGCACCCAGCACCCTGAGCACTGAGGACCGAGCACCCTGAGTACTAAGCACCCAGCACCCTGAGTACTGAGCACCCAGTACCCTGAGAACTGAGCACCCAGCACGCTGAGTACTGAGCACTGAGCACCCTGAGTACTGAGCACCCAACACCCCAAGCACTGAGCACCCTGAGTACTGAGCACCCAGCACCCCAAGCACTGAGCACACTGAGTACTGAGCACCCAGCACCTTGAGTAATGAGCACCCAGCACCCCGAGCACTGAGCACCCAGCACCCTGAGCACTGAGGACCGAGCACCCTGAGTACTAAGCACCCAGCACCCTGAGTACTGAGCACCCAGTACCCTGAGCACTGAGCACCCACCACGCTGAGTACTAAGCACTGAGCACTCTGAGTACTGAGCACCGAGCACCCGGAGTACTGAGCACCCAGCACTCTGAGCACTTAGCACCCAGCACCCTGAGCACTGAGCACCCAGCACCCCGAGCACTGAGCACCCAGCACCCTGAGCATTGAGCACCCAGCACCCCGAGCACTGAGCACTGAGCACCCTCATTACTGAGCACTGAGCACCCTGAGTACTAAGCACCCAGCACCCTGAGTACTGAGCACCCAGCACCCTGAGTACTGAGCACCCAGCACCCTGAGTACTGAGCACACAGCGTACTGAGCACCGAGCACCCCGAGCACTGAGCACCCAGCACCCTGAGTACCGAGCACCCAGCACCCCGAGCACTGAGCACCCAGCACCCTGAGTACTGAGCACCGAGCACCCTGAGTACTGAGCACCCAGCCCCCCGAGCACCGAGCACCCAGCACCCTGAGCACTGAGCACCCAGCACCCTGAGCACTGAGCACCCAGCACCCCGAGCACCGAGCACCCAGCACCCTGAGCACCGAGCACCCAGCACCCTGAGCACTGAGCACCCAGCACCCTGAGCACTGAGCACCCAGCACCCTGAGTACTGAGCACCCAACGTACTGAGCACCAAGCACCCTGAGCACTGAGCACCCAGCACCCTGAGCACTGAGCACCCAGCACCCTGAGCAATGAGCACCCTGAGTACTGAGCACCCAGCACCTTGAACACTGAGCACCGAGCACCCCGAGCACTGAGCACCCAGCACCCGGAGTACTGAGCACCCAGCACCCTGAGTACTAAGCACCGAGCACCCTGAGTACTGAGCACCCAGCACCCTGAGCACTGGACACACAGCACCCTGAGTACTGAGCACCCCGAGCACTGAGCACCCAGTACCCTGAGTACTGAGCACCGAGCACCCCGAGCACTGAGCACCCAGCACCCCGAGCACTGAGCACCCAGCAGCCCGAGCACTGAGCCCCCAGCACCCTGAGTACTGAGCACCCAAAGCACTGAGTACACAGCACCCTGAGTACTGAGCACCGATCACCCCGAGCACTGAGCACCCAGCACCCCGAGCACTCAGCACCCAGCAGCCCGAGCACTGAGACCCCAACACCCTGAGTACTGAGCACCGAGCACCCCGAGCACTGAGCACCCAGCACCCCGAGCACTGAGCACCCAGCAGCCCGAGCACTGAGCACCCAACACCCTGAGTACTGAGGACTGAGCACCCTGAGCACTGAGCACACAGCACCCTGAGTACTGAGCACCCAGAACCCTGAGTACTGAGCACCCAACACCCCAAGCACTGAGCACCCTGAGTACTGAGCACCCAGCACCCCAAGCACTGAGCACACTGAGTACTGAGCACCCAGCACCTTGAGTAATGAGCACCCAGCACCCCGAGCACTGAGCACCCAGCACCCTGAGCACTGAGGACCGAGCACCCTGAGTACTAAGCACCCAGCACCCTGAGTACTGAGCACCCAGTACCCTGAGAACTGAGCACCCAGCACGCTGAGTACTGAGCACTGAGCACCCTGAGTACTGATCACCGAGCACCCTGAGCACTGAGCACCCACCACGCTGAGTACTGAGCACTGAGCACTCTGAGTACTGAGCACCGAGCACCCGGAGTACTGAGCACCCAGCACTCTGAGCACTTAGCACCCAGCACCCTGAGCACTGAGCACCCAGCACCGCGAGCACTGAGCACCCAGCACCCTGAGCATTGAGCACCCAGCACCCCGAGCACTGAGCACTGAGCACCCTCATTACTGAGCACTGAGCACCCTGAGTACTAAGCACCCAGCACCCTGAGTACTGAGCACCCAGCACCCTGAGTACTGAGCACCCAGCACCCTGAGTACTGAGCACACAGCGTACTGAGCACCGAGCACCCCGAGCACTGAGCACCCAGCACCCTGAGTACCGAGCACCCAGTACCCCGAGCACTGAGCACCCAGCACCCTGAGTACTGAGCACCGAGCACCCTGAGTACTGAGCACCCAGCACCCCGAGCACCGAGCACCCAGCTCCCTGAGCACTGAGCACCCAGCACCCTGAGCACTGAGCACCCAGCACCCCGAGCACCGAGCACCCAGCACCCTGAGCACCGAGCACCCAGCACCCTGAGCACTGAGCACCCAGCACCCTGAGCACTGAGCACCCAGCACCCTGAGTACTGAGCACCCAACGTACTGAGCACCAAGCACCCTGAGCACTGAGCACCCAGCACCCTGAGCTCTGAGCACCCAGCACCCTGAGCAATGAGCACCCTGACTACTGAGCACCCAGAAACTTGAACACTGAGCACCGAGCACCCCGAGCACTGAGCACCCAGCACCCGGAGTACTGAGCACCCAGCACCCTGAGTACTAAGCACCGAGCACCCTGAGTACTGAGCACCCAGCACCCTGAGCACTGGACACACAGCACCCTGAGTACTGAGCACCCCGAGCACTGAGCACCCAGTACCCTGAGTACTGAGCACCGAGCACCCCGAGCACTGAGCACCCAGCACCCCGAGCACTGAGCACCCAGCAGCCCGAGCACTGAGCCCCCAGCACCCTGAGTACTGAGCACCCAGCACCCTGAGTACTGAGCACCCAGCACCCCGAGCACTGATTACCCAGCACCCTGAGCACTGAGCACCCAGCACCCTGAGCACTGAGCACCCAGCACCCCAAGCACTGAGCACCCAGCACCCTGAGTACTGAGCACTGAGCACCCAGCACCCCGAGCACTGAGCACCCAGCACCCTGAGTACTGAGCACTGAGCAGCCAGCACCCCTAGCACTGAGCACCCAGCACCCTGAGCACTGAGCACCCAGCACCCGAGTACTGATCACCCAGCGCCCTGAGTACTGAGCACCCCGCACCCTGAGTACTGAGCACCCAGCACCCTGAGTACTGAGCACCCAGCACCTTGAGTACTGAGCACCCCGCACCCCGAGTACTGAGCACCCTGAGTACTGAGCCCCCAGCACCCTGAGTACTGACCACCCTGCACCCTGAGGACTGAGCACTGAGCACCCTGAGAACTGAGCACCCAGCACCCCGAGGACTGAGCACCCAGCACCCTGAGCACTGAGCACCCAGCACACTGTGCACTGAGTACTGAGCACCCAGCACCCTGAGAACTGAGCACCCAGCACCCCGAGCACTGAGTACCCAACACCCTGAGTACTGAGCACCCAGCACCCTGAGCACTGAGCACCCAGCACCCTGAGTACTGAGCATCCAGCACCCCGAGCACTGAGCACCCAGCACCCTGAGTACTGAGCACTGAGTACCCAGCACCCCGAGCACTGAGCACCCCGCACCCTGATTACTGAGCACTGAGCACCCAGCACCCTGAGCACTGAGCACCCAGCACCCTGAGCACTGAGCACCCAGTTCCCCGAGTACTAAGCACCCAGCACCCTGAGTACTGAGCACCGAGCACCCTGAGTACTGAGCAGTCAGCACCCTGAGTACTGAGCACCCAGCGTACTGAGCAACGAGCACCCAGCACCCTGAGGACTGAGCACCCAGCACCCCAAGCACTGAGCACCCTGAGTACTGAGCACCCAGCACCCTGAGTAATGAGCACCCAGCACCCCGAGCACTGAGGACCGAGCACCCTGAGTACTAAGCACCCAGCACCCTGAGTACTGAGCACCCAGCACCCTGAGCACTGAGCACCCAGCACGCTGAGTACTGAGCACTGAGCACCCTGAGTACTGAGCACCGAGCACCCTGAGCACTGAGCACCCAGCACGCTGAGTACTGAGCACTGAGCACTCTGAGTACTGAGCACCGAGCACCCGGAGTACTGAGCACCCAGCACTCTGAGCACTGAGCACCCAGCACCCTGAGCACTGAGCACCCAGCACCCCGAGCACTGAGCACCCAGCACCCTGAGCACTGAGCACCCAGCACCCCGAGCACTGAGCACTGAGCACCCTAAGTACTGAGCACTGAGCACCCTGAGTACTAAGCACCCAGCACCCTGAGTACTGAGCACCCAGCACCCTGAGTACTGAGCACCCAGCGTACTGAGCACCGAGCACCCCGAGCACTGAGCACCCAGCACCCCGAGCACTGAGCACCCAGCACCCCGAGCACTGAGCACCCAGCACCCTGAGTACTGAGCACCGAGCACCCTGAGTACTGAGCACCCAGGACCCTGAGTACTGAGCACCCAGCACCATGAGCACTGAGCACCCAGCACCCTGAGTACTGAGCACTGAGCACCCTGAGTACTGAGCACCGAGCACTACGAGCACTGAGCACCCAGCACCCCGAGCACCGAGCACCCAGCACCCTGAGCACCGAGCACCCAGCACCCTGAGCACTGAGCACCCAGCACCCTGAGCACTGAGCACCCAGCACCCTGAGTACTGAGCACCCAACGTACTGAGCACCGAGCACCCTGAGCACTGAGCACCCAGCACCCTGATTACTGAGCACCCAGCACCCTGAGCAATGAGCACCCTGAGTACTGAGCACCCAGCCCCTTGAGCACTGAGCACCGAGCACCCCGAGCACTGAGCACCCAGCACCCGGAGTACTGAGCACCCAGCACCCTGAGTACTAAGCACCAAGCACCCTGAGTACTGAGCACCCAGCACCCTGAGCACTGGACAAACAGCACCCTGAGTACTGATCACCCCGAGCACTGAGTACCCAGCACCTTGAGTACTGAGCACCGATCACCGCGAGCACTGAGCACCCAGCACCCTGAGTACTGAGCACCCCGCACCCTGAGTACTGAGCACCCAGCACCCTGAGTACTGAGCACCCAGCACCTTGAGTACTGAGCACCCCGCACAACGAGTACTGAGCACCCTGAGTACTGAGCCCCCAGCACCCTGAGTACTGAGCACCCTGCACCCCGAGCCCTGAGCTCCCTGAGTACTGAGCACCCAGCACCCTGAGTACTGAGCACCCAGCACCCTGAGGACTGAGCACTAAGCACCCAGAGAACTGAGCACCCAGCACCCCGAGGACTGAGCACCCAGCACCCTGAGCACTGAGCACTGAGCACCCAGCACGCTGTGCACTGAGCACTGAGCACCCAGCACC
Organism: Microtus oregoni; assembly: GCF_018167655.1. Lineage (NCBI taxonomy): Eukaryota > Metazoa > Chordata > Mammalia > Rodentia > Cricetidae > Microtus > Microtus oregoni. The sequence continues at coordinate 672,071 of NW_024544028.1, read as the reverse complement.
CTGAGCACTGAGCACCCAGCACCCCGAGTACTGAGTACCCAGAACCCTGAGTACTGAGCACCCAGCACCCTGAGCACTGAGCACCCAGCACCCTTAGTACTGAGCACCCAGCACCCTGAGCACTGAGCACCCAGCACCCTGAGTACTGAGCATCCAGCACCCCGAGCAATGAGCACCCAGCACCCTGATTACTGAGCACTGAGCACCCAGCACCCTGAGCACTGAGCACCCAGCACCCTGAGCACTTAGCACCCAGTACCCCGAGTACTGAGCACCCAGCACCCTGAGCACTGAGCACCCTGCACCCTGAGCACGGAGCACCCAGCACCCCGAGCACTGCGCACCCAGCATCCTGAGTACTGAGCACCCAGCACCCTGAGCACTGAGCACCCAGCACCCTGAGCACTGAGCACCCAGCACCCTGAGCACTGAGCACCCAGCACCCTGAGTAGTGAGCACCCAACGTACTGAGCACTGAGCACCCCGAGCACTGAGTACCCAGCACCATGAGTACTGAGCACCGGTCACCCTGAGCACTGAGCACCCAGCACCCCGAGCACTGAGCACCCAGCAGCCCGAGCACTGAGCCCCCAGCACCCTGAGTACTGAGCACCCAGCACCCTGAGTACTGAGCACCCAGCACCCCGAGCAGTGAGTACCCCGCACCCTGAGCACTGAGCACCCAGCACCCTGAGCACTGAGCACCCAGCACCCCGAGCACTGAGCACCCAGCACCCTGAGTACTGAGCACTGAGCACCCAGCACCCCGAGCACTGAGCACCCAGCACCCTGAGTACTGAGAACTGAGCACCCAGCACCCCGAGCACTGAGCACCCAGCACCCTGAGCACTGATCACCCAGCACCCTGAGTACTGAGCACCCCGCACCCTGCGTACTGAGCACCCAGCACCCTGAGTACTGAGCACACAACACCTTGAGTACTGAGCACCCCGCACCCCGAGTACTGAGCACCCTGAGTACGGAGCCCCCAGCACCCTGAGTACTGAGCACCCTGCACCCCGAGCACTGAGCTCCCTGAGTACTGAGCACCCAGCACCCTGAGTACTGAGCACCCAGCACCCTGAGGACTGAGCACTGAGCACCCAGAGGACTGAGCAAACAGCACCCAGAGGACTGAGCAAACAGCACCCTGAGCACTGAGCACTGAGCACCCAGCACCCTGTGCACTGAGCACTGAGCACCCAGCACCCTGAGCACTGAGCACCCTGAGTACTGAGAACCCAGCACGCTGAGTACTGAGCACCCAGCACCCTGAGCACTGAGCACCCAGCACCCTGAGTACTGAGCACCCAGCACCCTGAGTACTGAGCACACAGCACCCTGAGTACTGAGCACCCAGCAACCTGATTACTGAGCACCGAGCACCCCGAGCACTGAGCACCCAGCACCCTGAGCACTGAGCACCCAGCACCCCGAGCACTGAGCACCCAGCTCCCTGAGCACTGAGCACCCAGCACCCCGAGTACTGAGCACCGAGCACCCCGAGAACTGAGCACCCAGCACCCCGAGCACTGAGCACTGAGCACCCTGAGCCCTGAGCACCCAGCACACCGAGTACTGAGCACTGAGCACCCTGAGTACTGAGCACCCAGCACCCCGAGCTCTGAGCACCCAGCACCCCGAGCACTGAGCACTGAGCACATTGAGCACTGAGCACCCAGCACCCCGAGTACTGAGCACCGAGCACCCTGAGTACTGAGCACCCAGCACCCTGAGCACTGAGCACCCAGCACCCCGAGTACTGAGCACCGAGCACCCTGAGTACTGAGCACCCAGCACCCTGAGCACTGAGCACCCTGAGTACTGAGCACCGAGCACCCCAAGCACTGAGCACCCAGAACCCCGAGCACTGAGCACCCAGCACCCTGAGTACTGAGCACCCAGCACCCCGAGAATGAGCACCCTGAGCACTGAGTACCCAGCACCATGAGTACTGTGCACCGAGCACCCTGAGCACTGAGCACCCAGCACCCTGAATACTGAGCACCCAGCACCCTGACTACTGAGCACCCAGCACCCTGAGCACTGAGCACCCAGCACCCTGAGTACTGAGCACTGAGCACCCCGAGCACTGAGCACCCAGCACCCCGACCACTGAGCACCCAGCACACCGAGAACTGAGCACTGAGCACCCTGAGCACTGTGCACCCAGCACCCCGAGTACTGAGCACTGAGCACCCTGAGTACTGAGCACCCAGCACCCCGAGTACTGAGCACGGAGCACCCTGAGTACTGAGCACCCAGCACCCTGAGAACTGAGCACTGAGAACCCTGAGTACTGAGCAGCGAGCACCCTGAGCACTGAGCACCCAGCACCCCGAGCACTGAGCACCCATCACCCTGAGTACTGAGCACTGAGCACCCAGCACCCCGAGCACTGAGCACTCAGCGCCCTGTGTACTGAGCACTGAGTACTCAGTACCCCAAGCACTGAGACCCAGCACCCTGAGCACTGAGGACCCAGCACCCCGAGTACTGAGCACGAAGCACCCCGAGCACTGAGCACCCAGCACCCCGAGCACTGAGCACCCAGCACCCCGAGCACTGAGCACCCAGCACCCCGAGCACTGAGCACACAGCACCCCGAGCACTGAGCACCCAGCACCCTGAGCACTGAGCACACAGCACCCTGAGTACTGAGCACCCAGCACCCCGAGCACTGAGCACCCAGCACCCTGAGTACTGAGCACCGAGCACACTGAGAACTGAGCACCAAGCACCCCGAGCAATGAGCACCCAGCACCCTGAGTACTGAGCACCGAGCACACCGAGCACTGAGCACCCAGCACCCTGAGTACTGAGCACCGATCACCCCGAGCACTGAGCACCCAGCACCCTGAGTACTGAGCACCCAGCACCCCGAGCACTTAGCACCCAGCACCCTGAGTACTGAGCACCCAGCACCCTGAGCACTGAGCACCCAGCACCCCGAGCACTGAGCACCCAGCACTCTGAGTACTGAGAACCGAGCACCCCGAGCACTGAGCACCCAGCACCCTGAGCACTGAGCACACTGAGAACTGAGCACCCAGCACCCTGCGTACTGAGCACCCAGCACCCTGAGTACTGAGAACCTAGCACCCAGAGCACTGAGCATGGAGCACCCTGAGGACTGAGCACCCAGCACCCTGAGCACTGAGCACCGAGCACCCCGAGCACTGAGCACCCAGCACCCTGAGTACTGAGCACCCAGCACCCCGAGCACTGAGCACCCAGCACCCTGAGTACTGAGCACCGAGCACCCCGAGCACTGAGCACCCAGCACCCTGAGTACTGAGCACCGATCACCCCGAGCACTGAGCACCCAGCACCCTGAGTACTGAGCACCCAGCGTACTGAGCAACGAGCACCCAGCACACTGAGTACTGAGCACCCAGCACCCTGAGCACTGAGCACCCAGCACCCTGAGTAATGAGCACCCAGCACCCCGAGCACTGAGCAACCAGCACCCTGAGAACTGAGCACCGAGCACCCCGAGCACTGAGCACCCAGCACCCCGAGCACTGAGCACGCAGCAGCCCGAGCACTGATCACCCAGCACCCTGAGTACTGAGCACTGAGCACCCTGAGCACTGAGCACCCAGCACCCTGAGTACTGAGCACCCAGCACCCTGAGTACTGAGCACCCAACACCCCAAGCACTGAGCACCCTGAGTACTGAGCACCCAGCACCCCAAGCACTGAGCACCCTGAGTACTGAGCACCCAGCAACCTGAGTAATGAGCACCCAGCACCCCGAGCACTGAGCACCCAGCACCCTGAGCACTGAGGACCGAGCACCCTGAGTACTAAGCACCCAGCACCCTGAGTACTGAGCACCCAGCACCCTGAGCACTGAGCACCCAGCACCCTGAGTACTGAGCACCCAGCACCCTGAGCACTGAGCACCCAGCACCCTGACCACTGAGCACCCAGCACCCTGAGCACTGAGCACCCAGCACCCTGAGTACTGAGCACCCAACGTACTGAGCACCGAGCACCCCGAGCACTGAGCACCCAGCACCCTGAGTACTGAGCACCCAGCGCCCCGAGCACTGAGCACCCAGCACCCTGAGTACTGAGCACCGAGCACCCTGAGTACTGAGCACCCAGCACCCTGAGTAGTGAGCACCCAGCACCCTGAGTACTGAGCACCCAACACCCCAAGCACTGAGCACCCTGAGTACTGAGCACCCAGCACCCCAAGCACTGAGCACCCTGAGTACTGAGCACCCAGCACCCTGTGTAATGAGCACCCAGCACCCTGAGCACTGAGCACCCAGCACCCTGAGCACTGACTACCGAGCTCCCTGAGCACTGAGCACCCTGAGTACTGAGCACCGAGCACCCCAAGCACTGAGCACCCAGAACCCCGAGCACTGAGCACCCAGCTCCCTGAGTACTGAGCACCCAGCACCCAGAGAATGAGCACCCTGAGCACTGAGTACCCAGCACCATGAGTACTGTGCACCGAGCACCCTGAGCACTGAGTGCCCAGCACCCTGAATACTGAGCACCCAGCACCCTGACTACTGAGCACCCAGCACCCTGAGCACTGAGCGCCCAGCACCCTGAGTACTGAGCACCCAGCACTCTGAGCACTGAGCACCCAGCACCCCGAGCACTGAGCACCCAGCACACCGAGCACTGAGCACTGAGCACCCTGAGCACTGAGCACCCAGCATCCCGAGTACTGAGCACTGAGCACCCTGAGTACTGAGCACACAGCACCCCGAGTACTGAGCACTGAGCACCCTGAGTACTGAGCACCCAGCACCCTGAGAACTGAGCACTGAGAACCCTGAGTACTGAGCAGCGAGCACCCCGAGCACTGAGCACCCAGCACCCCGAGCACTGAGCGCCCATCACACTGAGTACTGAGCACTGAGCACCCAGCACCCCGAGCACTGAGCACTCAGCGCCCTGTGTACTGAGCACTGAGTACCCAGTACTCCGAGCACTGAGACCCAGCACCCTGAGCACTGAGCACCCAGCACCCCGAGTACTGAGCACGAAGCACCCCGAGCACTGAGCACCCAGCACCCCGAGCACTGAGCACCCAGCACCCCGAGCACTGAGCACCCAGCACCCCGTGCACTGAGCACCCAACACCCCGAGCACTGAGCACCCAGCACCCCGAGCACTGAGCACCCAGCACCCTGAGCACTGAGCACCCAGCACCCTGAGTACTGAGCACCGAGCACCCCGAGCACTGAGCACCCAGCACCCTGAGTACTGAGAACCGATCACCCCGAGCACTGAGCACCCAGCACCCTGAGTACTGAGCACCCAGCGTACTGAGCAACGAGCACCCAGCACCCTGAGTACTGAGCACCCAGCACCCTGAGCACTGAGCACCCAGCACCCTGATTACTGAGCACCCAGCACCCCGAGCACTGAGCAACCAGCACCCTGAGTACTGAGCACCAAGCAGCCCGAGCACTGAGCACCCAGCACAACGAGCACTGAGCACGCAGCAGCCCGAGCACTGATCACCCAGCACCCTGAGTACTGAGCACTGAGCACCCTGAGCACTGAGCGCCCAGCACCCTGAGTACTGAGCACCCAGCACCCTGAGTACTGAGCACCCAACACCCCAAGCACTGAGCACCCTGAGTACTGAGCACCCAGCACCCCAAGCACTGAGCACCCTGAGTACTGAGCACCCAGCACCCTGAGTAATGAGCACCCAGCACCCCGAGCACTGAGCACCCAGCACCCTGAGCACTGAGGACCGAGCACCCTGAGTACTAAGCACCCAGCACCCTGAGTACTGAGCACCCAGCACCCTGAGCACTGAGCACCCAGCACCCTGAGCACTGAGCACCCAGCACGCTGAGTACTGAGCACTGAGCACCCTGAATATTGAGCACCGAGCACCCTGAGCACTGAGCACCCAGCACCCTGAGTACTGAGCATCAAGCACCCTGAGCACTGAGCACCCAGCACCCTGACCACTGAGCACCCAGCACCCTGAGCACTGAGCACCCAGCACCCTGAGTACTGAGCACCCAACGTACTGAGCACCGAGCACACCGAGCACTGAGCACCCAGCACCCTGAGTACTGAGCACCCAGCGCCCCGAGCACTGAGCACCCAGCACCCTGAGTACTGAGCACCGAGCACCCTGAGTACTGAGCACCCAGCACCCCGAGCACTGAGCACCCAGCACCCCGAGCACTGAGCACCCAGCACTGAGCACCCAGCACCCTGAGTACTGAGCACCGAGCACCAAGAGCACTGAGCACCCAGCACCCTGAGTACTGAGCACCGTGCACCCCGAGCACTGAGCACCCAGCACGCTGAGTACTGAGCACTCAGCACCCTGAGTACTAAGCACCCAGCACCCTGAGTACTGAGCACCCAGCACCCTGAGTACTGAGCACCGAGCACCCTGAGTACTGAGCACCCAGCACCCCGAGCACTGAGCACCCAGCACCCCGAGCACTGAGCACCCAGCACTGAGCACCCAGCACCCTGAGTACTGAGCACCGAGCACCAAGAGCACTGAGCACCCAGCACCCCGAGCACTGAGCACCGTGCACCCCGAGCACTGAGCACCCAGCAAGCTGAGTACTGAGCACTCAGCACCCTGAGTACTAAGCACCCAGCACCCTGAGTACTGAGCACCCAGCACCCTGAGTACTGAGCACCCAGCGTACTGAGCACCGAGCACCCCGAGCACTGAGCACCCAGCACCCTGAGTACTGAGCACCCAGCACCCCGAGCACTGAGCACCCAGCACCCTGAGTACTGAGCACCGAGCACCCTGAGTACTGAGCACCCAGCACCCTGAGTACTGAGCACCCGGCGTACTGAGCACCGAGCACCCAGCACCCTGAGTACTGAGCACCCAGCACCCTGAGCACTGAGCACCCAGCACCCTGAGTACTGAGCAATGAGCACCCCGAGTACTGAGCACCGGGCACCCCGAGCACTAAGCACCCAGCACCCCGAGCACCGAGCACCCAGCACCCTGAGAACTGAGCACCCAGCACCCTGAGCACTGAGCACCCAGCACCCTGAGCACTGAGCACCCGGCACCCTGAGCACTGAGCACCCAGCACCCTGAGCACTGAGCACCCAGCACCCTGAGTACTGAGCACCCAACGTACTGAGCACCGAGTACCCTGAGCACTGAGCACCCAGCACCCGAGTACTGAGCACCCAGCACACTGAGTACTGAGCATCCAGCACCCTGAGTACTGAGCACCCAGCACCCTGTGTACTGAGCACCCAGCACCCTGAGTACTGTGCCCCCAGCACCCTGAGTACTGAGCACCCAGCACACTGAGTACTGAGCACCCAGCACCCTGAGCACTGAGCACAAAGCACGCTGAGTAATGAGCACTGAGCACCCTGAGTACTGAGCACCGAGGACCCTGAGCACTGAGCACCCAGCACCCTGAGTACTGAGCACCCAGCACCCTGAGTACTGAGCACCCAGCACTCTGAGTACTGAGCACCCAGCACCCCGAGCACTGAGCACCCTGAGTACTGAGCACCCAGCACCCTGAGTACTGAGCACTAAGCACCCAGAACACTGAGCACCCAGCACCCCGAGCACGGAGCACCCAGGACCCCGAGCACTGAGTACTGAGCACCCAGCACCCTGAGTACTGAGCACCGAGCTCCCCGAGCACTAAGCACCCTGAGTACTGAGCACCCAGCACCCCGTACACTGAGCACCCAGCACCCTGAGCACTGAGCACCCAGCACCCCGAGCACTGAGCACCCAGCACCCTGAGTACTGAGCACCAAGCACCCCGAGCACTGAGCACCCAGCACCCTGAGTACTGAGCACTGAGCACCCAGCACCCCGAGCACTGAGCACCCAGCACCCTGTGTACTGAGCACTGAGCACCCTGAGTACAAAGCACCCAGGACCCTGAGTACTGAGCACCCAGGACCCTGATCACTGAGCACCGAGCACCCCGAGCACTGAGCACCCTGCACCCTGAGCACTCAGCACCCAGCACCCCGAGCACTGAACACCCAGCACCCTGAGCACTGAGCACCCAGCACCCTAAGCACTGAGCACCAAGCACCCAGAGCACTGAGCACCCAGCACCCTGAGAACTGAGCACCCTGCACCCTAAGCACGGAGCATCCAGCACCCAGAGCACTGAGCACCCAGCACCCTGAGCACTGAGCACCCAGCACCCTGAGTACTGAGCACCCAGCACCCTGAGTACTGAGCACCTAGCACCCTGAGCACTGAGCACCCAGCACCCTGAGTACTGAGCACCCAGCACCCTGAGTACTGAGTACCCAGCACCCTGAGCACTCAGCAATCTGAGTACTGAGCACCGAGCACCCTAAGTACTGAGTACCCAGCACCCTGAGTACTGAGCACCCAGCACCCTGAGCACTGAGCACCCAGCACCCTGAGCACTGAGCACCCAGCACCCTGAGTACTGAGCCCCCAGCACCCTTAGTACTGAGCACCAAGCACCCCGAGCACTGAGCACCCAGCACCCCGAGAATGAGCACCCAGCAGCCTGAGTACTGAGAACCGAGCACCCTGAGTACTGAGCACCCAGCACCCTGAGTACTGAGCCCCCAGCACCCTGAGTACTGAGCACCCAGCACCCTGAGTACTGAGCACCCAGCACCCTGAGTACTGAGCACCCAGCACCCTGAGTACTGAGCCCCCAGCACCCTGAGAACTGAGCACCCAGCACACTGAGTACTGAGCACCCAGCACCCTGAGCACTGAGCACAAAGCACGCTGAGTAATGAGCACTGAGCACCCTCAGCACTGAGCACCCAGCACCCTGAGCACTGAGCACCCAGCACCCCGAGCACTGAGCACCCAGCACCCTGAGCACTGAGCACCCAGCACCCTGAGCACTGAGCACCCAGCACCCTGAGTACTGAGTACCCAGTACCCTGAGCACTGAGCACCCAGCACTCTTAGTACTGATCACCGAGCACCCCGAGCACTGAGCACCCAGCACCCTGAGTACTGAGCACCCAGCACCCTGAGTACTGAGCACCCAGCACCCTGAGTACTGAGCACCCAGCACCCTGAGCACTGAGCACAAAGCACGCTGAGTACTGAGCACTGAGCACTCTGAGTACTGAGCACCGAGCACCCGGAGTACTGAGCACCCAGCACTCTGAGCACTTAGCACCCAGCACCCTGAGCACTGAGCACCCAGCACCCCGAGCAATGAGCACCCAGCACCCTGAGCACTGAGCACCCAGCACCCCGAGCACTGAGCACTGAGCACCCTAAGTACTGAGCACTGAGCACCCTGAGTACTAAGCACCCAGCACCCTGAGTACTGAGCACCCAGCACCCTGAGTACTGAGCACCCAGCACCCTGAGTAATGAGCACCCAGCGTACTGAGCACCGAGCACCCCGAGCACTGAGCACCCAGCACCCTGAGTACTGAGCACCCAGCACCCCGAGCACTGAGCACCCAGCACCCTGAGTACTGAGCACCGAGCACCCTAAGTACTGAGCACCCAGCACCCTGAGTACTGAGCACCCAGCGTACTGAGCACCGAGCACCCAGCACCCTGAGTACTGAGCACCCAGCACCATGAGCACTGAGCACCCAGCACCCTGAGTACTGAGCACCCAGCACACTGAGCACTGAGCACCCAGCACCCCGAGCACCGAGCACCCAGCACCCTGAGCACTGAGCACCCAGCACCCTGAGCACTGAGCACCCAGCACCCTGAGCACTGAGCACCCAGCACCCTGAGTACTGAGCACCCAACGTACTGAGCACCGAGCACCCTGAGCACTGAGCACCCAGCACCCTTAGCACTGAGCACCCAGCACCCTGAGCAATGAGCACACTGAGTACTGAGCACCCAGCACCTTGAGCACTGAGCACCGAGCACCCCGAGCACTGAGCATCCAGCACCCGGAGTACTGAGCACCCAGCACCCTGAGTACTACGCACCGAGCACCCTGAGTACTGAGCACCCAGCACCCTGAGCAGTGGACACACAGCACCCTGAGTACTGAGCACCCCGAGCACTGAGCACCCAGCACCCCGAGCACTGAGCACCCAGCAGCCCGAGCACTGAGCCCCCAGCACCCTGAGTACTGAGCACCCAGCACCCTGAGTACTGAGCACCCAGCACCCCGAGCACTGAGTACCCAGCACCCTGAGCACTGAGCACCCAGCACCCTGAGCACTGAGCACCCAGCACCCCAAGCACTGAGCACCCTGCACCCTGAGTACTGAGCACTGAGCACCCAGCACCCCGAGCACTGAGCACCCAGCACCCTGAGTACTGAGCACTGAGCACCCAGCACCCCGAGCACTGAGCACCCAGCACCCTGAGCACTGAGCACCCAGCACCCGAGTACTGATCACCCAGCACCCTGAGTACTGAGCACCCCGCACCCTGAGTACTGAGCACCCAGCACCCTGAGTACTGAGCACCCAGCACCTTGAGTACTGAGCACCCCGCACCCCGAGTACTGAGCACCCTGAGTACTGAGCCCCCAGCACCCTGAGTACTGAGCACCCTGCACCCCGAGCACTGAGCTCCCTGAGTACTGAGCACCCAGCACCCTGAGTACTGAGCACCCAGCACCCTGAGGACTGAGCACTGAGCACCCAGAGAACTGAGCACCCAGCACCCCGAGGACTGAGCACCCAGCACACTGAGCACTGAGCACTGAGCACCCAGCACCCTGTGCACTGAGCACTGAGCACCCAGCACCCTGAGCACTGAGCACCCAGCACCCCGAGCACTGAGTACCCAGCACCCTGAGTACTGAGCACCCAGTACCCTGAGCACTGAGCACCCAGCACCCTTAGTACTGACCACCCAGCACCCTGAGCACTGAGCACCCAGCACCCTGAGTACTGAGCATCCAGCACCCCGAGCACTGAGCACCCAGCACCCTGAGTACTGAGCACTGAGCACCCAGCCCCCCGAGCACTGAGCACCCAGCACCCTCATTACTGAGCACTGAGCACCCAGCACCCTGAGCACTGAGCACCCAGCACCCTGAGCACTGAGCACCCAGTACCCCGAGTACTGAGCACACATCACCCTGAGCACTGAGCACCCTGCACCCTGAGCACGGAGCACCCAGCACCCCGAGCACTGCGCACCCAGCACCCTGAGCACTGAGCACCCAGTACCCTGAGCACTGAACACACAGCACCCTGAGTACTGAGCACCCTGAGCACTGAGCACCCAGCACCCTGAGTACTGAGCACCCAGCACCCCGAGCACTTGGCACCCAGCAAACTGAGTACTGAGCACCGAGCACCCTGAGTACTGAGCACCCAGCACCCTGAGTACTGAGCACCCGGCGTACTGAGCACCGAGCACCCAGCACCCTGAGCACTGAACACACAGCACCCTGAGTTCTGAGCACCCAGAGCACTGAGCAACCAGCACCCCGAGCACGGAGCACCCAGGACCCCGAGCACTGAGTACTGAGCACGCAGCACCCTGAGTACTGAGCACCGAGCTCCCCGAGCACTGAGCACCCACCACCCTGAGTACTGAGTACCCAGCAACCTGAGCACTGAGCACAAAGCACGCTGAGTACTGAGCACCCTGAGTACTGAGCACCGAGGACCCTGAGCACTGAGCACCCAGCTCCCCGAGCACTGAGCACCCAGCACCCCGAGAATGGGCACCCAGCACCCTGAGTACTGAGAACCGAGCACCCTGAGTACTGAGCACCCAGCACCCTGAGTACTGAGCAGACAGCACCAAGAGTACTGAGCAGCAAGCACCCCGAGCACTGAGCACCCAGCACACTGAGTAATGAGCACCCAGCACGCTGAGCACTGAGCACCCAGCACCCCGAGCACTGAGCACCCTGAATACTGAGCACCCAGCACCCTGAGTACTGTGCACTAAGCACCCAGAGCGCTGAGCACCCAGGACACCGAGCACTGAGTACTGAGCACCCAGCACCCTGAGTACTGAGCATCGAGCTCCCCTAGCACTGAGCACCCTGAGTACAGAGCACACATCACCCTGAGTACTGAGCACCCAGCATCCTGTGCACTGAGCACGCAGCACCCTGAGTACTGAGCACCCAGCACCCCGAGCACTGAGCACCCAGCACCCTGAGTACTGAGCACCCAGCACCATGAGTACTGAGCAACCCGAGCACTGAGCACCCAGCACACTGAGTACTGAGCCCCCAGCACCCTGAGTACAGAGCACCCAGCACCCCGAGAATGAGCACCCAGCTCCCTGAGTACTGAGAACCGAGCACCCTGAGTACTGAGCACAAAGCACCCTGAGTACTGAGCCCCCAGCACCCTGAGTACTGAGCACCCAGCACCCCGAGCACTGAGCACCCAGCACCCCGAGAATGAGCACCCAGCACCCTGAGTACTGAGCACCCAGCACGCTGAGTACTGAGCACTAAGCACCCAGAGCACTGAGCAACCAGCACCCCGAGCACGGATCACCCAGGACCCCAAGCACTGAGTACTGAGCACCCAGCACCCTGAGTACTGAGCACCGAGCTCCCCGAGCACTGAGCACCCAGCACACTGAGCACAGAGCACCCAGCACCCTGAGCACTGAGCACCCAGCACCCTGAGTACTGAGCACCCAGCACGCTGAGTACTGAGCACCCAGCACCCCGAGCACTGAGCACCCAGCACCCTGAGTACTGAGCACTGAGCACCCAGCAACCCGAGCACTGAGCACCCAGCACCCTGTGTACTAAGCACTGAGCACCCTGAGTACTAAGCACCCAGCACCCTGAGTACTGAGCACCCTGGACCCTGAGCACTGAGCACCCATCACCCCGATCACTGAGCACCCAGCACCCTGAGCACTGAGCACCCAGCACCCTGAGCACTGAGCACCAAGCACCCAGAGCACTGAGCACCCAGCACCCTGAGCACCGAGCACCCAGCACCCTGAGTACTGAGCAGCGAGCACCCTGAGTACTGAGCACCCAGCACCCTGAGTACTGAGCACCCAGCACCCTGAGTACTGAGCACCGAGCACCCCGAGTACTGAGCACCCAGCACCCTGAGCACTCAGCACCCAGCACCCTGAGTACTGAGCTCCCAGCACCCCGAGCCCTGAGCACCCAGCAACCTGAGTACTGAGCACCCTGAGTTCTGAGCACCGATCACCCTGAGCACTGAGCACCCAGCACCCTGAGTATTGAGCACCCAGCACCCTGAGCACTGAGCACCCAGCACCCTGAGCACTGAGCACGCAGCACCCCGAGCACTGAGCACCCAGCACCCTGAGTACTGAGCACCCAGCACCCTGAGTACTGAGCACCCAGCACCCTGAGTACTGAGCACCCAGCACCCTGAGCACTGAGCACCCAGCAACCTGAGTACTGAGCACCCAGCACCCTGAGTACTGAGCAACCAGCACCCTGAGCACTGAGCACCCAGCACCCTGAGCACTAAGCACTGAGCACCCAGCACCCCGAGCACTGAGCACCCAGCACCCCGAGCACTGAGCACCCAGCACCCTGAGCACTGAGCACCCAGCACCCTGTGCACTGAGCACCCAGCACCCTGAGTACTGAGCACCCAGCACCCTGAGTACTGAGCACCCAGCACCCTGAGTACTGAGCACCCAGCACGCTGAGTACTGAGCACCCAGCACCCCGAGCACTGAGCACCCAGCACCCTGAGTACTGAGCACTGAGCAACCAGCACCCCGAGCACGGAGCACCCAGGACCCCAAGCACTGAGTACTGAGCACCCAGCACCCTGAGTACTGAGCACCGAGCTCCCCGAGCACTGAGCACCAAGCACACTGAGAACTGAGCACCCAGCACCCCGAGCACTGAGCACCCAGCACCCTGAGTACTGAGCACTGAGCACCCAGCACCCCGAGCACTGAGCACCCAGCACCCCGAGCACTGAGCACCCAGCACCCTGAGTACTGAGCACCCAGCACCCTGAGTAGTGAGCACCCAGCACCGTGAGAACTGAGCACTCAGCTCCCTGAGTACTGAGCACCGAGCACCCCGAGCACTGAGCACCCAGCACCCTGAGCACTGAGCACCCTGAGGACAGAGTACCCAGCACCCTGAGCACTGAGCACCCAGCACACTGAGTACTGAGCACTGATCACCCTGAGCACTGAGCACCCAGCACCCTGAGGACAGAGTACCCAGCACCCTGAGCACTGAGCACCCAGCACCCTGAGTACTGAGCACTGATCACCCTGAGCACTGAGCACACAGCACCCCGAGCACTGAGCACCCAGCACCCTGAGTACTGAGCACTGATCACCCTGAGCACTGAGCACACAGCACCCCGAGCACTGAGCACCCAGCACCCTGAGTACTGAGCACCCAGCACCCTGAGTACTGAGCACCCAGCACCCTGGGCACTGAGCACCCAACACCCTGAGTACTGAGCACCGAGCACCCTGAGTACTGAGCACCCAGCACCCTGGGTACTGAGCACCCAGCACCCTGAGCACTGAGCACCCAGCACCCTGAGCACTGAGCACCCAGCACCCTGAGTACTGAGCACCCAGCACCCTGAGTACTGAACACCCAGCACCCTGAGCACTGAGCACTGAGCACCCAGCACCCTGAGCACTGAGCACCCAGCACCCTGAGCACGGAGCACCCCGAGGACTGAGCACCCAGCACCCTGAGCACTGAGCACCCAGAACCTTGAGTACTGAGCACCGAGCACCTCGAGCACTGAGCACCATGAGTACTGAGCACCCAGCACCCCGATCACTGAGCACCCTGCACCCTGAGCACTGAGCACCCAGCACCCTGAGCACCCAGCACCCTGAGTACTGAGCACCCAGCACGCTGAGTACTGAGCACCCAGCACCCCGAGCACTGAGCAACCAGCACGGTGAGCACGGAGCACCCCGAGGACTGAGCACCCAGCACCTTGAGTACTGAGCACCGAGCACCTCGAGCACTAAGCACCCAGCACCCTGAGTACTGAGCACCCAGCACCATGAGCACTGAGCACCCAGCACCCTGAGCACTGAGCACCCAGCACCCCGAGCACTGAGCACCCAGCACCCTGAGTACTGAGCACCCAACACCCAGTGTACTGAGCACCCAGCACCCTGAGCACTGAACACCCAGCAACCTGAGTACTGAGCACCCAGCACCCTGAGTACTGAACACCCAGCACCCTGAGCACTGAGCACTGAGCACCCTGAGCACTGAGTACTGAGCACTGAGCACCCTGAGCACTGAGCACCCAGCACCCCGAGTACTGATCACCCAGCACCCCGAGCACTGAGCACCCAGCGCCCCGAGCACTGAGCACCCAGCACCCCGAGCACTGAGCACTGAGCACCCTGAGCACTGAGCACCCAGCACTCTGAGTACTGAGCACTGAGCACCCTGAGTACTGAGCACCAAGCACCCCGAGTACTGAGCACTGAGCACCCTGAATACTGAGCACCCAGCACCCTGAGCACTGAGCACCCAGCACCCTGAGTACTGAGCACCGAGCACCCTGAGTACTGAGCACCCAGCACCCTGATCACTGAGCACGGAGCACCCAGAGGACTGAGCACCCAGCACCCTGAGCACTGAGCACCCAGCACCTTGAGTACTGAGCACAGAGCACCCCGAGCACTGAGCACCCAGCACCCTGAGTATTGAGCACCCAGCACCCTGAGCACTGAGCACCCAGCACCCTGAGCACTGAGCACGCAGCACCCCGAGCACTGAGCACCCAGCACCCTGAGTACTGAGCACCCAGCACCCTGAGTACTGAGCACCCAGCACCTTGAGTACTGAGCACCCAGCACCCTGAGCACTGAGCACCCAGCACCCTGAGTACTGAGCACCCAGCACCCTGAGTACTGAGCAACCAGCACCCTGAGCACTGAGCACCCAGCACCCTGAGCACTGAGCACTGAGCACCCAGTACCCCGAGCACTGAGCACCCAGCACCCCGAGCACTGAGCACCCAGCACCCTGAGCACTGAGCACCCAGCACCCTGAGCACTGAGCACCCAGGACCCTGAGTACTGAGCACCCAGCACCCTGAGTACTGAGCACCCAGCACCGTGAGAACTGAGCACTCAGCACCCTGAGTACTGAGCACCGAGCACCCCGAGCACTGAGCACCCAGCACCCTGAGCACTGAGCACCCTGAGGACTGAGCACCCAGCACCCTGAGCACTGAGCACCGATCACCCTGAGCACTGAGCACCCAGCACCCCGAGCACTGAGCACCCAGCACCCTGAGTACTGAGCACCCAGCACCCCGAGTACTGAGCACCCAGCACCCTGAGTACTGAGCACCCAGCACCCCGAGCACTGAGCACCCGGCACCCTGAGTACTGAGCACCCTGAGTACTGAGCACTGAGCACCCAGCACCCTGAGGACTGAGTACCCAGCACCCTGAGCACTGAGCACCCAGCACCCTGAGTACTGAGCACTGATCACCCTGAGCACTGAGCACCCAGCACCCCGAGCACTGAGCACCCAGCACCCTGAGAACTGAGCAGCCAGCACCCTGAGCACTGAGCACCCAGCACCATGAGTACTGAGCACCCAGCACCCTGAGTACTGAGCACCCAGCACCCTGGGCACTGAGCACCCAGCACCCTGAGTACTGAGCACCGAGCACCCTGAGTACTGAGCACCCATCACCCTGAGTACTGAGCACCCAGCACCCTGAGCACTGAGCACCCAGCACCCTGAGCACTGAGCACCCAGCACCCTGAGTACTGAGCACCCAGCACCCTGAGTACTGAACACCCAGCACCCTGAGCACTGAGCACTGAGCACCCAGCACCCTGAGCACTGAGCACTGAGCACCCAGCACCCAGAGCACTGAGCACCCAGCACCCCGAGCACTGAGCACCCAGCAACCTGAGCACCCAGCACCCTGAGCACTGAGCACCATGAGCACTGAGCACTGAGTACCCAGCACGCTGAGTACTGAGCACTGAGCACACAGCACCCTGAGCACTGAGCACCCAGCACCCCGAGCACTGAGTACCCAGCGCCCCGAGCACTGAGCACCCAGCACCCCGAGCACTGAGCACCCAGCACCCTGAGTACTGAGCAACCAGCACCCTGAGCACTGAGCACCCAGCACCCTGAGCACTGAGCGCTGAGCACCCAGCACCCCGAGCACTGAGCACCCAGCACCCCGAGCACTGAGCACCCAGCACCCTGAGCACTGAGCACCCAGCACCCTGTGCACTGAGCACCCAGCACCCTGAGCACTGAGCACCGAGCACCCTGAGTACTGAGCACCCAGCACCCTGATCACTGAGCACGGAGCACCCAGAGGACTGAGCACCCAGCACCCTGAGCACTGAGCACCCAGCACCTTGAGTACTGAGCACAGAGCACCCCGAGCACTGAGCACCCAGCACCCTGAGTATTGAGCACCCAGCACCCTGAGCACTGAGCACCCAGCACCCTGAGCACTGAGCACGGAGCACCCAGAGGACTGAGCACCCAGCACCCTGAGCACTGAGCACCCAGCACCTTGAGTACTGAGCACAGAGCACCCCGAGCACTGAGCACCCAGCACCCTGAGTATTGAGCACCCAGCACCCTGAGCACTGAGCACCCAGCACCCTGAGCACTGAGCACGCAGCACCCCGAGCACTGAGCACCCAGCACCCTGAGTACTGAGCACCCAGCACCCTGAGTACTGAGCACCCAGCACCTTGAGTACTGAGCACCCAGCACCCTGAGCACTGAGCACCCAGCACCCTGAGTACTGAGCACCCAGCACCCTGAGTACTGAGCAACCAGCACCCTGAGCACTGAGCACCCAGCACCCTGAGCACTGAGCACTGAGCACCCAGTACCCCGAGCACTGAGCACCCAGCACCCCGAGCACTGAGCACCCAGCACCCTGAGCACTGAGCACCCAGCACCCTGAGCACTGAGCACCCAGGACCCTGAGTACTGAGCACCCAGCACCCTGAGTACTGAGCACCCAGCACCGTGAGAACTGAGCACTCAGCACCCTGAGTACTGAGCACCGAGCACCCCGAGCACTGAGCACCCAGCACCCTGAGCACTGAGCACCCTGAGGACTGAGCACCCAGCACCCTGAGCACTGAGCACCGATCACCCTGAGCACTGAGCACCCAGCACCCCGAGCACTGAGCACCCAGCACCCTGAGTACTGAGCACCCAGCACCCCGAGTACTGAGCACCCAGCACCCTGAGTACTGAGCACCCAGCACCCCGAGCACTGAGCACCCGGCACCCTGAGTACTGAGCACCCTGAGTACTGAGCACTGAGCACCCAGCACCCTGAGGACTGAGTACCCAGCACCCTGAGCACTGAGCACCCAGCACCCTGAGTACTGAGCACTGATCACCCTGAGCACTGAGCACCCAGCACCCCGAGCACTGAGCACCCAGCACCCTGAGAACTGAGCAGCCAGCACCCTGAGCACTGAGCACCCAGCACCATGAGTACTGAGCACCCAGCACCCTGAGTACTGAGCACCCAGCACCCTGGGCACTGAGCACCCAGCACCCTGAGTACTGAGCACCGAGCACCCTGAGTACTGAGCACCCATCACCCTGAGTACTGAGCACCCAGCACCCTGAGCACTGAGCACCCAGCACCCTGAGCACTGAGCACCCAGCACCCTGAGTACTGAGCACCCAGCACCCTGAGTACTGAACACCCAGCACCCTGAGCACTGAGCACTGAGCACCCAGCACCCTGAGCACTGAGCACTGAGCACCCAGCACCCAGAGCACTGAGCACCCAGCACCCCGAGCACTGAGCACCCAGCAACCTGAGCACCCAGCACCCTGAGCACTGAGCACCATGAGCACTGAGCACTGAGTACCCAGCACGCTGAGTACTGAGCACTGAGCACACAGCACCCTGAGTACTGAGCACCCAGCACCCCGAGCACTGAGTACCCAGCGCCCCGAGCACTGAGCACCCAGCACCCCGAGCACTGAGCACCCAGCACCCTGAGTACTGAGCAACCAGCACCCTGAGCACTGAGCACCCAGCACCCTGAGCACTGAGCGCTGAGCACCCAGCACCCCGAGCACTGAGCACCCAGCACCCCGAGCACTGAGCACCCAGCACCCTGAGCACTGAGCACCCAGCACCCTGTGCACTGAGCACCCAGCACCCTGAGTACTGAGCACCCAGCACCCTGAGTACTGAGCACCCAGCACCCTGAGTACTGAGCACCCAGCACGCTGAGTACTGAGCACCCAGCACCCCGAGCACTGAGGACCCAGCACCCTGAGTACTGAGCACTGAGCAACCAGCACCCCAAGCACCCAGCACCCAGGACCCCAAGCACTGAGTACAGAGCACCCAGCACCCTGAGTACTGAGCATCGAGCTCCCCGAGCACTGAGCACCCAGCACACTGAGCACTGAGCACCCAGCACCCTGAGCACTGAGCACCCAGCACCCTGAGTACTGAGCACCCAGCACGCTGAGTACTGAGCACCCAGCACCCCGAGCACTGAGCACCCAGCACCCTGAGTACTGAGCACTGAGCACCCAGCACCCCGAGCACTGAGCACCCAGCACCCTGTGCACTGAGAATCCAGCACCCTGAGTACTGAGCACCCAGCACCCTGAGTACTGAGCAACCAGCACCGTGAGAACTGAGCACTCAGCACCCTGAGTACTGAGCACCGAGCACCCTGATCACTGAGCACCCAGCACCCTGAGCACTGAGCACCCTGAGGACTGAGCACCCAGCACCCTGAGCACTGAGCACCGATCACCCTGAGCACTGAGCACCCAGCACCCCGAGCACTGAGCACCCAGCACCCTGAGTACTGAGCACCCAGCACCCCGAGTACTGAGCACCCAGCACCCTGAGTACTGAGCACCCAGCACCCCGAGCACTGAGCACCCGGCACCCTGAGTACTGAGCACCATGAGTACTGAGCACTGAGCACCCAGCACCCTGAGGACAGAGTACCCAGCACCCTGAGCACTGAGCACCCAGCACCCTGAGTACTGAGCACTGATCACGATGAGCACTGAGCACCCAGCACCCCGAGCACTGAGCACCCAGCACCCTGAGTACTGAGCATCCAGCACCCTGAGCACTGAGCACCCAGCACCCTGAGTACTGAGCACCCAGCACCCTGAGTACTGAGCACCCAGCACCCTGGGCACTGAGCACCCAGCACCCTGAGTACTGAGCACCGAGCACCCTGAGTACTGAGCACCCAGCACGCTGAGTACTGAGCACCCAGCACCCTGAGCACTGAGCACCCAGCACCCTGAGCACTGAGCACCCAGCACCCTGAGTACTGAGCACCCAGCACCCTGAGTACTGAACACCCAGCACCCTGAGCACTGAGCACTGAGCACCCAGCAGCCTGAGCACTGAGCACCCAGCACCCTGAGCACGGAGCACCCCGAGGACTGAGCACCCAGCACCCTGAGCACTGAGCACCCAGCACCTTGAGTACTGAGCACCGTGCACCTCGAGCACTGAGCACCCTGAGTACTGAGCACCCAGCACCCCGATCACTGAGCACCCTGCACCCTGAGCACTGAGCACCCAGCACCCTGAGCACTGAGCACCCAGCACCCTGTGTACTGAGCACCCAGCACGCTGAGTACTGAGCACCCAGCACCCCGAGCAGTGAGCAACCAGCACCGTGAGCACGGAGCACCCCGAGGACTGAGCACCCAGCACCTTGAGTACTGAGCACCGAGCACCTCGAGCACTAAGCACCCAGCACACTGAGTACTGAGCACCCAGCACCCTGAGCACTGAGCACCCAGCACCCTGAGCACTGAGCACCCAGCAACCTGAGTACTGAGCACTCAGCACCCTGAGTACTGAACACCCAGCACCCTGAGCACTGAGCACTGAGCACCCTGTACACTGAGTACTGAGCACTGAACACCCTGAGCACTGAGCACCCAGCACCCCGAGTACTGAGCACCCAGCACCCCGAGCACTGAGCACCCAGCGCCCCGAGCACTGAGCACCCAGCACCCCGAGCACAGAGCACTGAGCACCCTGAGCACTGAGCAACCAGCACCCCGAGTACTGAGCACTGAGCACCTTGAGTACTGAGCACCAAGCACCCCGAGTACTGAGCACTGAGCACCCTGAATACTGAGCACCCAGCACCCTGAGCACTGAGCACCCAGCACCCTGAGTACTCAGCACTGAGAACCCAGCACCCCGAGGACTGAGCACCCAGCACCCTGAGTACTGAGCACCGAGCACCCTGAGTACTGAGCACCCAGCACCCTGATCACTGAGCACGGAGCATCCCGAGGTACTGAGCACCCAGCACAATGAGCACTGAGCACCCAGCACCCTGAGGACTGAGTACCCAGCACCCTGAGCACTGAGCACCCAGCACCCTGAGTACTGAGCACTGATCACCCTGAGCACTGAGCACCCAGCACCCCGAGCACTGAGCACCCAGCACCCTGAGTACTGAGCACCCAGCACCCTGGGCACTGAGCACCCAGCACCCTGAGTACTGAGCACCGAGCACCCTGAGTACTGAGCACCCATCACACTGAGTACTGAGCACCCAGCACCCTGAGCACTGAGCACCCAGCACCCTGAGCACTGAGCACCCAGCACCCTGAGTACTGAGCACCCAGCACCCTGAGTACTGAACACCCAGCACCCTGAGCACTGAGCACTGAGCACCCAGCACCCTGAGCACTGAGCACTGAGCACCCAGCACCCTGAGCACTGAGCACCCAGCACCCCGAGCACTGAGCACCCAGCACCCTGAGCACCCAGCACCCTGAGCACTGAGCACCATGAGCACTGAGCACTGAGCACCCAGCACGCTGAGTACTGAGCACTGAGCACACAGCACCCTGAGTACTGAGCACCCAGCACCCCGAGCACTGAGTACCCAGCGCCCCGAGCACTGAGCACCCAGCACCCCGAGCACTGAGCACCCAGCACCCTGAGTACTGAGCAACCAGCACCCTGAGCACTGAGCAACCAGCACCCTGAGCACTGAGCGCTGAGCACCCAGCACCCCGAGCACTGAGCACCCAGCACCCTGAGCACTGAGCACCCAGCACCCTGAGCACTGAGCACCCAGCACCCTGTGCACTGAGCACCCAGCACCCTGAGTACTGAGCACCCAGCACCCTGAGTACTGAGCACCCAGCACCCTGAGTACTGAGCACCCAGCACGCTGAGTACTGAGCACCCAGCACCCCGAGCACTGAGGACCCAGCACCCTGAGTACTGAGCACTGAGCAACCAGCACCCCGAGCACGGAGCACCCAGGACCCCAAGCACTGAGTACAGAGCACCCAGCACCCTGAGTACTGAGCACCGAGCTCCCCGAGCACTGAGCACCCAGCACACTGAGCACTGAGCACCCAGCACCCTGTGCACTGAGCACCCAGCACCCTGAGTACTGAGCACCCAGCACCCTGAGTACTGAGCACCCAGCACCCTGAGTACTGAGCACCCAGCACGCTGAGTACTGAGCACCCAGCACCCCGAGCACTGAGCACCCAGCACCCTGAGTACTGAGCACTGAGCACCCAGCACCCCGAGAACTGAGCACCCAGCACCCTGTGCACTGAGCATCCAGCACCCTGAGTACTGAGCACCCAGCACCCTGAGTACTGAGCACCCAGCATCGTGAGAACTGAGCACTCAGCACCCTGAGTACTGAGCACCGAGCACCCCAAGCACTGAGCACCCAGCACCCTGAGCACTGAGCACCCTGAGGACTGAGCACCCAGCACCCTGAGCACTGAGCACCGATCACCCTGAGCACTGAGCACCCAGCACCCCGAGCACTGAGCACCCAGCACCCTGAGTACTGAGCACCCAGCACCCCGAGTACTGAGCACCCAGCACCCTGAGTACTGAGCACCCAGCACCCCGAGCACTGAGCACCCGGCACCCTGAGTACTGAGCACCATGAGTACTGAGCACTGAGCACCCAGCACCCTGAGGACAGAGTACCCAGCAACCTGAGCACTGAGCACCCAGCACCCTGAGTACTGAGCACTGATCACCCTGAGCACTGAGCACCCAGCACCCCGAGCACTGAGCACCCAGCACCCTGAGTACTGAGCATCCAGCACCCTGAGCACTGAGCACACAGCACCCTGAGTACTGAGCACCCAGCACCCTGAGTACTGAGCACCCAGCACCCTGGGCACTGAGCACCCAGCACCCTGAGTACTGAGCACCGAGCACCCTGAGTACTGAGCACCCAGCACCCTGAGTACTGAGCACCCAGCACCCTGAGCACTGAGCACCCAGCACACTGAGCACTGAGCACCCAGCACCCTGAGTACTGAGCACCCAGCACCCTGAGTACTGAACACCCAGCACCCTGAGCACTGAGCACTGAGCACCCAGCACCCTGAGCACTGAGCACCCAGCACCCTGAGCACGGAGCACCCCGAGGACTGAGCACCCAGCACCCTGAGCACTGAGCACCCAGCACCTTGAGTACTGAGCACCGTGCACCTCGAGCACTGAGCACCCTGAGTACTGAGCACCCAGCACCCCGATCACTGAGCACCCTGCACCCTGAGCACTGAGCACCCAGCACCCTGAGCACTGAGCACCCAGCACCCTGAGTACTGAGCACCCAGCACGCTGAGTACTGAGCACCCAGCACCCCGAGCAGTGAGCAACCAGCACCGTGAGCACGGAGCACCCCGAGGACTGAGCACCCAGCACCTTGAGTACTGAGCACCGAGCACCTCGAGCACTAAGCACCCAGCACCCTGAGTACTGAGCACCCAGCACCCTGAGCACTGAGCACCCAGCACCCTGAGCACTGAGCACCCAGCAACCTGAGTACTGAGCACTCAGCACCCTGAGTACTGAACACCCAGCACCCTGAGCACTGAGCACTGAGCAACCAGCACCCCGAGCACGGAGCACCCAGGACCCCAAGCACTGAGTACTGAGCACCCAGCACCCTGAGTACTGAGCAATGAGCTCCCCGAGCACTGAGCACCCAGCACACTGAGAACTGAGCACCCAGCACCCTGAGCACTGAGCACCCAGCACCCTGAGTACTGAGCACCCAGCACGCTGAGTACTGAGCACCCAGCACCCCGAGCACTGAGCACCCAGCACCCTGAGTACTGAGCTCTGAGCACCCAGCACCCTGAGTACTGAGCACCCAGCACCCTGAGTAGTGAGCAACCAGCACCGTGAGAACTGAGCACTCAGCTCCCTGAGTACTGAGCACCGAGCACCCCGAGCACTGAGCACCCAGCACCCTGAGCACTGAGCACCCTGAGGACAGAGTACCCAGCACCCTGAGCACTGAGCACCCAGCACACTGAGTATTGAGCACTGATCACCCTGAGCACTGAGCACCCAGCACCCTGAGGACAGAGTAACCAGCACCCTGAGCACTGAGCACCCAGCACCCTGAGTACTGAGCACTGATCACCCTGAGCACTGAGCACACAGCACCCCGAGCACTGAGCACCCAGCACCCTGAGTACTGAGCAGCCAGCACCCTGAGCACTGAGCACCCAGCACCCTGAGTACTGAGCACCCAGCACCCTGAGTACTGAGCACCCAGCACCCTGGGCACTGAGCACCCAACACCCTGAGTACTGAGCACCGAGCACCCTGAGTACTGAGCACCCAGCACCCTGGGTACTGAGCACCCAGCACCCTGAGCACTGAGCACCCAGCACCCTGAGCACTGAGCACCCAGCACCCTGAGTACTGAGCACCCAGCACCCTGAGTACTGAACACCCAGCACCCTGAGCACTGAGCACTGAGCACCCAGCACCCTGAGCACTGAGCACCCAGCACCCTGAGCACGGAGCACCCCGAGGACTGAGCACCCAGCACCCTGAGCACTGAGCACCCAGCACCTTGAGTACTGAGCACCGAGCACCTCGAGCACTGAGCACCATGAGTATTGAGCACCCAGCACCCCGATCACTGAGCACCCTGCACCCTGAGCACCCAGCACCCTGAGTACTGAGCACCCAGCACGCTGAGTACTGAGCACCCAGCACCCCGAGCACTGAGCAACCAGCACCGTGAGCACGGAGCACCCCGAGGACTGAGCACCCAGCACCTTGAGTACTGAGCACCGAGCACCTCGAGCACTAAGCACCCAGCACCCTGAGTACTGAGCACCCAGCACCATGAGCACTGAGCACCCAGCACCCTGAGCACTGAGCACCCAGCACCCCGAGCACTGAGCACCCAGCACCCTGAGTACTGAGCACCCAACACCCAGAGTACTGAGCACCCAGCACCCTGAGCACTGAGCACCGAGCAACCTGAGTACTGAGCACCCAGCACCCTGAGTACTGAACACCCAGCACCCTGAGCACTGAGCACTGAGCACCCTGAGCACTGAGTACTGAGCACTGAGCACCCTGAGCACTGAGCACCCAGCACCCCGAGTTCTGATCACCCAGCACCCCGAGCACTGAGCACCCAGCGCCCCGAGCACTGAGCACCCAGCACCCCGAGCACTGAGCACCCAGCACCCTGAGCACTGAGCACCCAGCACCCTGTGCACTGAGCACCCAGCACCCTGAGCACTGAGCACCGAGCAACCTGAGTACTGAGCACCCAGCACCCTGAGTACTGAACTCCCAGCACCCTGAGCACTGAGCACTGAGCACCCTGAGCACTGAGTACTGAGCACTGAGCACCCTGAGCACTGAGCACCCAGCACCCCGAGTACTGATCACCCAGCACCCCGAGCACTGAGCACCCAGCGCCCCGAGCACTGAGCACCCAGCACCCCGAGCACTGAGCACTGAGCACCCTGAGCACTGAGCACCCAGCACCCCGAGTACTGAGCACTGAGCACCCTGAGTACTGAGCACCAAGCACCCCGAGTACTGAGCACTGAGCACCCTGAATACTGAGCACCCAGCACCCTGAGCACTGAGCACCCAGCACCCTGAGTACTGAGCACTGAGAACCCAGCACCCCGAGCACTGAGCACCCAGCACCCTCAGTACTGAGCACCGAGCACCCTGAGTACTGAGCACCCAGCACCCTGATCACTGAGCACGGAGCACCCCGAGGACTGAGCACCCAGCACCCTGAGCACTGAGCACCCAGCACCTTGAGTACTGAGCACCGAGCACCCCGAGCACTGAGCACCCAGCACCCTGAGTATTGAGCACCCAGCACCCTGAGCACTGAGCACCCAGCACCCTGAGCACTGAGCACGCAGCACCCCGAGCACTGAGCACCCAGCACCCTGAGTACTGAGCACCCAGCACCCTGAGTACTGAGCACCCAGCACCTTGAGTACTGAGCACCCAGCACCCTGAGCACTGAGCACCCAGCACCCTGAGTACTGAGCACCCAACACGCTGAGTACTGAGCAACCAGCACCCTGAGCACTGAGCACCCAGCACCCTGAGCACTGAGCACTGAGCACCCAGTACCCCGAGCACTGAGAACCCAGCACCCCGAGCACTGAGCACCCAGCACCCTGAGCACTGAGCACCCAGCACCCTGAGCACTGAGCACCCAGCACCCTGAGTACTGAGCACCCAGCACCCTGAGTACTGAGCACCCAGCACCGTGAGAACTAAGCACTCAGCACCCTGAGTACTGAGCACCGAGCACCCCGAGCACTGAGCACCCAGCACCCTGAGCACTGAGCACCCTGAGGACTGAGCACCCAGCACCCTGAGCACTGAGCACCGATCACCCTGAGCACTGAGCACCCAGCACCCCGAGCACTGAGCACCCAGCACCCTGAGTACTGAGCACCCAGCACCCCGAGTACTGAGCACCCAGCACCCTGAGTACTGAGCACCCAGCACCCCGAGCACTGAGCACCCGGCACCCTGAGTACTGAGCACCCTGAGTACTGAGCACTGAGCACCCAGCACCCTGAGGACTGAGTACCCAGCACCCTGAGCACTGAGCACCCAGCACCCTGAGTACTGAGCACTGATCACCCTGAGCACTGAGCACCCAGCACCCTGAGCACTGAGCACCCAGCACCCTGAGAACTGAGCAGGCAGCACCCTGAGCACTGAGCACCCCGCACCCTGAGTACTGAGCACCCAGCACCCTGAGTACTGAGCACCCAGCACCCTGGGCACTGAGCACCCAGCACCCTGAGTACTGAGCACCGAGCACCCTGAGTACTGAGCACCCAACACCCTGAGTACTGAGCACCCAGCACCCTGAGCACTGAGCACCCAGCACCCTGAGCACTGAGCACCCAGCACCCTGAGTACTGAGCACCCAGCACCCTGAGTACTGAACACCCAGCACCCTGAGCACTGAGCACCCAGCACCCTGAGCACTGAGCACTGAGCACCCAGCACCCTGAGCACTGAGCACCCAGCACCCCGAGCACTGAGCACCCAGCACCCTGAGCACCCAGCACCCTGAGCACTGAGCACCATGAGCACTGAGCACTGAGCACCCAGCACGCTGAGTACTGAGCACTGAGCACACAGCACCCTGAGTACTGAGCACCCAGCACCCCGAGCACTGAGTACCCAGCGCCCCGAGCACTGAGCACCCAGCACCCCGAGCACTGAGCACCCAGCACCCTGAGTACTGAGCAACCAGCACACTGAGCACTGAGCACCCAGCACCCTGAGCACTGAGCGCTGAGCACCCAGCACCCCGAGCACTGAGCACCCAGCACACCGAGCACTGAGCACCCAGCACCCTGAGCACTGAGCACCCAGCACCCTGTGCACTGAGCACCCAGCACCCTGAGTACTGAGCACCCAGCACCCTGAGTACTGAGCACCCAGCACCCTGAGTACTGAGCACCCAGCACGCTGAGTACTGAGCACCCAGCACCCCGAGCACTGAGGACCCAGCACCCTGAGTACTGAGCACTGAGCAACCAGCACCCCGAGCACGGAGCACCCAGGACCCCAAGCACTGAGTACAGAGCACCCAGCACCCTGAGTACTGAGCACCGAGCTCCCCGAGCACTGAGCACCCAGCACACTGAGCACTGAGCACCCAGCACCCTGAGCACTGAGCACCCAGCACCCTGAGTACTGAGCACCCAGCACGCTGAGTACTGAGCAGCCAGCACCCCGAGCACTGAGCACCCAGCACCCTGAGTACTGAGCACTGAGCACCCAGCACCCCGAGCACTGAGCACCCAGCACCCTGTGCACTGAGCATCCAGCACCCTGAGTACTGAGCACCCAGCACCCTGAGTACTGAGCAACCAGCACCGTGAGAACTGAGCACTCAGCACCCTGAGTACTGAGCACCGAGCACCCCGAGCACTGAGCACCCAGCACCCTGAGCACTGAGCACCCTGAGGACTGAGCACCCAGCACCCTGAGCACTGAGCACCGATCACCCTGAGCACTGAGCACCCAGCACCCCGAGCACTGAGCACCCAGCACCCTGAGTACTGAGCACCCAGCACCCCGAGTACTGAGCACCCAGCACCCTGAGTACTGAGCACCCAGCACCCCGAGCACTGAGCACCCGGCACCCTGAGTACTGAGCACCATGAGTACTGAGCACTGAGCACCCAGCACCCTGAGGACAGAGTACCCAGCACCCTGAGCACTGAGCACCCAGCACCCTGAGTACTGAGCACTGATCACCCTGAGCACTGAGCACCCAGCACCCCGAGCACTGAGCACCCAGCACCCTGAGTACTGAGCATCCAGCACCCTGAGCACTGAGCACCCAGCACCCTGAGTACTGAGCACCCAGCACCCTGAGTACTGAGCACCCAGCACCCTGGGCACTGAGCACCCAGCACCCTGAGTACTGAGCACCGAGCACCCTGAATACTGAGCACCCAGCACCCTGAGTACTGAGCACCCAGCACCCTGAGCACTGAGCACCCAGCACCCTGAGCACTGAGCACCCAGCACCCTGAGTACTGAGCACCCAGCACCCTGAGTACTGAACACCCAGCACCCTGAGCACTGATTACTGAGCAACCAGCACCCTGAGCACTGAGCACCCAGCACCCTGAGCACGGAGCACCCCGAGGACTGAGCACCCAGCACCCTGAGCACTGAGCACCCAGCACCTTGAGTACTGAGCACCCTGAGTACTGAGCACCCAGCACCCCGATCACTGAGCACCCTGCACCCTGAGCACTGAGCACCCAGCACCCTGAGCACTGAGCACCCAGCACCCTGAGTACTGAGCACCCAGCACGCTGAGTACTGAGCACCCAGCACCCCGAGCAGTGAGCAACCAGCACCGTGAGCACGGAGCACCCCGAGGACTGAGCACCCAGCACCTTGAGTACTGAGCACCGAGCACGTCGAGCACTAAGCACCCAGCACCCTGAGTACTGAGCACCCAGCACCCTGAGCACTGAGCACCCAGCACCCCGAGTACTGAGCACCCAGCACCCCGAGCACTGAGCACCCAGCGCCCCGAGCACTGAGCACCCAGCACCCCGAGCACTGAGCACTGAGCACCCTGAGCACTGAGCACCCAGCACCCCGAGTACTGAGCACTGAGCACCTTGAGTACTGAGCACCAAGCACCCCGAGTACTGAGCACTGAGCACCCTGAATACTGAGCACCCAGCACCCTGAGCACTGAGCACCCAGCACCCTGAGTACTCAGCACTGAGAACCCAGCACCCCGAGGACTGAGCACCCAGCACCCTGAGTACTGAGCACCGAGCACCCTGAGAACTGAGCACCCAGCACCCTGATCACTGAGCACGGAGCACCCCGAGGTACTGAGCACCCAGCACCCTGAGCACTGAGCACCCAGCACCCTGAGGACTGAGTACCCAGCACCCTGAGCACTGAGCACCCAGCACCCTGAGTACTGAGCACTGATCACCCTGAGCACTGAGCACCCAGCACCCCGAGCACTGAGCACCCAGCACCCTGAGTACTGAGCACCCAGCACCCTGGGCACTGAGCACCCAGCACCCTGAGTACTGAGCACCGAGCACCCTGAGCACTGAGCACCCAGCACCCTGAGCACTGAGCACCCAGCACCCTGAGTACTGAGCACCCAGCACCCTGAGTACTGAACACCCAGCACCCTGAGCACTGAGCACTGAGCACCCAGCACCCTGAGCACTGAGCACTGAGCACCCAGCACCCTGAGCACTGAGCACCCAGCACCCCGAGCACTGAGCACCCAGCACCCTGAGCACCCAGCACCCTGAGCACTGAGCACCATGAGCACTGAGCACTGAGCACCCAGCACGCTGAGTACTGAGCACTGAGCACACAGCACCCTGAGTACTGAGCACCCAGCACCCCGAGCACTGAGTACCCAGCACACCGAGCACTGAGCACGCAGCACCCCGAGCACTGAGCACCCAGCACCCTGAGTACTGAGCAACCAGCACCCTGAGCACTGAGCACCCAGCACCCTGAGCACTGAGCGCTGAGCACCCAGCACCCCGAGCACTGAGCACCCAGCACCCCGAGCACTGAGCACCCAGCACCCTGAGCACTGAGCACCCAGCACCCTGTGCACTGAGCACCCAGCACCCTGAGTACTGAGCACCCAGCACCCTGAGTACTGAGCACCCAGCACCCTGAGTACTGAGCACCCAGCACGCTGAGTACTGAGCACCCAGCACCCCGAGCACTGAGGACCCAGCACCCTGAGTACTGAGCACTGAGCAACCAGCACCCCGAGCACGGAGCACCCAGTACCCCAAGCACTGAGTACAGAGCACCCAGCACTCTGAGTACTGAGCACCGAGCTCCCCGAGCACTGAGCACCCAGCACACTGAGCACTGAGCACCCAGCACCCTGAGCACTGAGCACCCAGCACCCTGAGTACTGAGCACCCAGCACGCTGAGTACTGAGCACCCAGCACCCCGAGCACTGAGCACCCAGCACCCTGAGTACTGAGCACTGAGCACCCAGCACCCCGAGAACTGAGCACCCAGCACCCTGTGCACTGAGCATCCAGCACCCTGAGTACTGAGCACCCAGCACCCTGAGTACTGAGCACCCAGCACCCCGAGCACTGAGCACCCAGCACCCTGAGTACTGAGCACCCAGCACCCTGAGTACTGAGCACCCAGCACCCTGAGCACTGAGCACCCAGCACCCTGAGCACTGAGCACCCAGCACCCTGAGTACTGAGCACCCAGCACCCTGAGTACTGAACACCCAGCACCCTGAGCACTGAGCACTGAGCACCCAGCACCCTGAGCACTGAGCACCCAGCACCCTGAGCACGGAGCACCCCGAGGACTGAGCACCCAGCACCCTGAGCACTGAGCACCCAGCACCATGAGTACTGAGCACCGTGCACCTCGAGCACTGAGCACCCTGAGTACTGAGCACCCAGCACCCCGATCACTGAGCACCCTGCACCCTGAGCACTGAGCACCCAGCACCCTGAGCACTGAGCACCCAGCACCCTGAGTACTGAGCACCCAGCACGCTGAGTACTGAGCACCCAGCACCCCGAGCAGTGAGCAACCAGCACCGTGAGCACGGAGCACCCCGAGGACTGAGCACCCAGCACCTTGAGTACTGAGCACCGAGCACCTCGAGCACTAAGCACCCAGCACCCTGAGTACTGAGCACCCAGCACCCTGAGCACTGAGCACCCAGCACCCTGAGCACTGAGCACCCAGCAACCTGAGTACTGAGCACTCAGCACCCTGAGTACTGAACACCCAGCACCCTGAGCACTGAGCACTGAGCACCCTGAGCACTGAGTACTGAGCACTGAGCACCCTGAGCACTGAGCACCCAGCACCCCGAGTACTGAGCACCCAGCACCCCGAGCACTGAGCACCCAGCGCCCCGAGCACTGAGCACCCAGCACCCCGAGCACTGAGCACTGAGCACCCTGAGCACTGAGCACCCAGCACCCCGAGTACTGAGCACTGAGCACCTTGAGTACTGAGCACCAAGCACCCCGAGTACTGAGCACTGAGCACCCTGAATACTGAGCACCCAGCACCCTGAGCACTGAGCACCCAGCACCCTGAGTACTCAGCACTGAGAACCCAGCACCCCGAGGACTGAGCACCCAGCACCCTGAGTACTGAGCACCGAGCACCCTGAGTACTGAGCACCCAGCACCCTGATCACTGAGCACGGAGCACCCCGAGGTACTGAGCACCCAGCACCCTGAGCACTGAGCACCCAGCACCCTGAGGACTGAGTACCCAGCACCCTGAGCACTGAGCACCCAGCACCCTGAGTACTGAGCACTGATCACCCTGAGCACTGAGCACCCAGCACCCCGAGCACTGAGCACCCAGCACCCTGAGTACTGAGCACCCAGCACCCTGGGCACTGAGCACCCAGCACCCTGAGTACTGAGCACCGAGCACCCTGAGTACTGAGCACCCATCACCCTGAGTACTGAGCACCCAGCACCCTGAGCACTGAGCACCCAGCACCCTGAGCACTGAGCACCCAGCACCCTGAGTACTGAGCACCCAGAACCCTGAGTACTGAACACCCAGCACCCTGAGCACTGAGCACTGAGCACCCAGCACCCTGAGCACTGAGCACTGAGCACCCAGCACCCTGAGCACTGAGCACCCAGCACCCCGAGCACTGAGCACCCAGCACCCTGAGCACCCAGCACCCTGAGCACTGAGCACCATGAGCACTGAGCACTGAGCACCCAGCACGCTGAGTACTGAGCACTGAGCACACAGCACCCTGAGTACTGAGCACCCAGCACCCCGAGCACTGAGTACCCAGCGCCCCGAGCACTGAGCACGCAGCACCCCGAGCACTGAGCACCCAGCACCCTGAGTACTGAGCAACCAGCACCCTGAGCACTGAGCACCCAGCACCCTGAGCACTGAGCGCTGAGCACCCAGCACCCCGAGCACTGAGCACCCAGCACCCCGAGCACTGAGCACCCAGCACCCTGAGCACTGAGCACCCAGCACCCTGTGCACTGAGCACCCAGCACCCTGAGTACTGAGCACCCAGCACCCTGAGTACTGAGCACCCAGCACCCTGAGTACTGAGCACCCAGCACGCTGAGTACTGAGCACCCAGCACCCCGAGCACTGAGGACCCAGCACCCTGAGTACTGAGCACTGAGCAACCAGCACCCCGAGCACGGAGCACCCAGGACCCCAAGCACTGAGTACAGAGCACCCAGCACCCTGAGTACTGAGCACCGAGCTCCCCGAGCACTGAGCACCCAGCACACTGAGCACTGAGCACCCAGCACCCTGAGCACTGAGCACCCAGCACCCTGAGTACTGAGCACCCAGCACGCTGAGTACTGAGCACCCAGCACCCCGAGCACTGAGCACCCAGCACCCTGAGTACTGAGCACTGAGCACCCAGCACCCCGAGAACTGAGCACCCAGCACCCTGTGCACTGAGCATCCAGCACCCTGAGTACTGAGCACCCAGCACCCTGAGTACTGAGCACCCAGCACCGTGAGAACTGAGCACTCAGCACGCTGAGTACTGAGCAGCGAGCACCCCGAGCACTGAGCACCCAGCACCCTGAGTACTGAGCACCCAGCACCCTGAGTACTGAGCACCCAGCACCCTGAGCACTGAGCACCCAGCACCCTGAGCACTGAGCACCCAGCACCCTGAGTACTGAGCACCCAGCACCCTGAGTACTGAACACCCAGCACCCTGAGCACTGAGCACTGAGCACCCAGCACCCTGAGCACTGAGCACCCAGCACCCTGAGCACGGAGCACCCCGAGGACTGAGCACCCAGCACCCTGAGCACTGAGCACCCAGCACCTTGAGTACTGAGCACCGTGCACCTCGAGCACTGAGCACCCTGAGTACTGAGCACCCAGCACCCCGATCACTGAGCACCCTGCACCCTGAGCACTGAGCACCCAGCACCCTGAGCACTGAGCACCCAGCACCCTGAGTACTGAGCACCCAGCACGCTGAGTACTGAGCACCCAGCACCCCGAGCAGTGAGCAACCAGCACCGTGAGCACGGAGCACCCCGAGGACTGAGCACCCAGCACCTTGAGTACTGAGCACCGAGCACCTCGAGCACTAAGCACCCAGCACCCTGAGTACTGAGCACCCAGCACCCTGAGCACTGAGCACCCAGCACCCTGAGCACTGAGCACCCAGCAACCTGAGTACTGAGCACTCAGCACCCTGAGTACTGAACACCCAGCACCCTGAGCACTGAGCACTGAGCACCCTGAGCACTGAGTACTGAGCACTGAGCACCCTGAGCACTGAGCACCCAGCACCCCGAGTACTGAGCACCCAGCACCCCGAGCACTGAGCACCCAGCGCCCCGAGCACTGAGCACCCAGCACCCCGAGCACTGAGCACTGAGCACCCTGAGCACTGAGCACCCAGCACCCCGAGTACTGAGCACTGAGCACCTTGAGTACTGAGCACCAAGCACCCCGAGTACTGAGCACTGAGCACCCTGAATACTGAGCACTCAGCACCCTGAGCACTGAGCACCCAGCACCCTGAGTACTCAGCACTGAGAACCCAGCACCCCGAGGACTGAGCACCCAGCACCCTGAGTACTGAGCACCGAGCACCCTGAGTACTGAGCACCCAGCACCCTGATCACTGAGCACGGAGCACCCCGAGGTACTGAGCACCCAGCACGCTGAGCACTGAGCACCCAGCACCCTGAGGACTGAGTACCCAGCACCCTGAGCACTGAGCACCCAGCACCCTGAGTACTGAGCACTGTTCACCCTGAGCACTGAGCACCCAGCACCCCGAGCACTGAGCACCCAGCACCCTGAGTACTGAGCACCCAGCACCCTGGGCACTGAGCACCCAGCACCCTGAGTACTGAGCACCGAGCACCCTGAGTACTGAGCACCCATCACCCTGAGTACTGAGCACCCAGCACCCTGAGCACTGAGCACCCAGCACCCTGAGCACTGAGCACCCAGCACCCTGAGTACTGAGCACCCAGCACCCTGAGTACTGAACACCCAGCACCCTGAGCACTGAGCACTGAGCACCCAGCACCCTGAGCACTGAGCACTGAGCACCCAGGACCCTGAGCACTGAGCACCCAGCACCCCGAGCACTGAGCACCCAGCACCCTGAGCACCCAGCACCCTGAGCACTGAGCACCATGAGCACTGAGCACTTAGCACCCAGCACGCTGAGTACTGAGCACTGAGCACACAGCACCCTGAGTACTGAGCACCCAGCACCCCGAGCACTGAGTACCCAGCGCCCCGAGCACTGAGCACCCAGCACCCCGAGCACTGAGCACCCAGCACCCTGAGTACTGAGCAACCAGCACCCTGAGCACTGAGCACCCAGCACCCTGAGCACTGAGCTCTGAGCACCCAGCACCCCGAGCACTGAGCACCCAGCACCCCGAGCACTGAGCACCCAGCACCCTGAGCACTGAGCACCCAGCACCCTGTGCACTGAGCACCAAGCACCCTGAGTACTGAGCACCCAGCACCCTGAGTACTGAGCACCCAGCACCCTGAGTACTGAGCACCCAGCACCCCGAGCACTGAGGACCCAGCACCCTGAGTACTGAGCACTGAGAACCCAGCACCCCGAGGACTGAGCACCCAGCACCCTGAGTACTGAGCACCGAGCACCCTGAGTACTGAGCACCCAGCACCCTGATCACTGAGCACGGAGCACCCCGAGGTACTGAGCACCCAGCACCCTGAGCACTGAGCACCCAGCAACCTGAGTACTGAGCACTCAGCACCCTGAGTACTGAACACCCAGCACCCTGAGCACTGAGCACTGAGCACCCTGAGCACTGAGTACTGAGCACTGAGCACCCTGAGCACTGAGCACCCAGCACCCCGAGTACTGAGCACCCAGCACCCCGAGCACTGAGCACCCAGCGCCCCGAGCACTGAGCACCCAGCACCCCGAGCACTGAGCACTGAGCACCCTGAGCACTGAGCACCCAGCACCCCGAGTACTGAGCACTGAGCACCTTGAGTACTGAGCACCAAGCACCCCGAGTACTGAGCACTGAGCACCCTGAATACTGAGCACCCAGCACCCTGAGCACTGAGCACCCAGCACCCTGAGTACTCAGCACTGAGAACCCAGCACCCCGAGGACTGAGCACCCAGCACCCTGAGTACTGAGCACCGAGCACCCTGAGTACTGAGCACCCAGCACCCTGATCACTGAGCACGGAGCACCCCGAGGTACTGAGCACCCAGCACCCTGAGCACTGAGCACCCAGCACCCTGAGGACTGAGTACCCAGCACCCTGAGCACTGAGCACCCAGCACCCTGAGTACTGAGCACTGTTCACCCTGAGCACTGAGCACCCAGCACCCCGAGCACTGAGCACCCAGCACCCTGAGTACTGAACACCCAGCACCCTGGGCACTGAGCACCCAGCACCCTGAGTACTGAGCACCGAGCACCCTGAGTACTGAGCACCCATCACCCTGAGTACTGAGCACCCAGCACCCTGAGCACTGAGCACCCAGCACCCTGAGCACTGAGCACCCAGCACCCTGAGTACTGAGCACCCAGCACCCTGAGTACTGAACACCCAGCACCCTGAGCACTGAGCACTGAGCACCCAGCACCCTGAGCACTGAGCACTGAGCACCCAGCACCCTGAGCACTGAGCACCCAGCACCCCGAGCACTGAGCACCCAGCACCCTGAGCACCCAGCACCCTGAGCACTGAGCACCATGAGCACTGAGCACTGAGCACCCAGCACGCTGAGTACTGAGCACTGAGCACACAGCACCCTGAGTACTGAGCACCCAGCACCCCGAGCACTGAGTACCCAGCGCCCCGAGCACTGAGCACGCAGCACCCCGAGCACTGAGCACCCAGCACCCTGAGTAATGAGCAACCAGCACCCTGAGCACTGAGCACCCAGCACCCTGAGCACTGAGCGCTGAGCACCCAGCACCCCGAGCACTGAGCACCCAGCACCCCGAGCACTGAGCACCCAGCACCCTGAGCACTGAGCACCCAGCACCCTGTGCACTGAGCACCCAGCACCCTGAGTACTGAGCACCCAGCACCCTGAGTACTGAGCACCCAGCACCCTGAGTACTGAGCACCCAGCACGCTGAGTACTGAGCACCCAGCACCCCGAGCACTGAGGACCCAGCACCCTGAGTACTGAGCACTGAGCAACCAGCACCCCGAGCACGGAGCACCCAGGACCCCAAGCACTGAGTACAGAGCACCCAGCACCCTGAGTACTGAGCACCGAGCTCCCCGAGCACTGAGCACCCAGCACACTGAGCACTGAGCACCCAGCACCCTGAGCACTGAGCACCCAGCACCCTGAGTACTGAGCACCCAGCACGCTGAGTACTGAGCACCCAGCACCCCGAGCACTGAGCACCCAGCACCCTGAGTACTGAGCACTGAGCACCCAGCACCCCGAGAACTGAGCACCCAGCACCCTGTGCACTGAGCATCCAGCACCCTGAGTACTGAGCACCCAGCACCCTGAGTACTGAGCACCCAGCACCGTGAGAACTGAGCACTCAGCACGCTGAGTACTGAGCAGCGAGCACCCCGAGCACTGAGCACCCAGCACCCTGAGTACTGAGCACCCAGCACCCTGAGTACTGAGCACCCAGCACCCTGAGCACTGAGCACCCAGCACCCTGAGCACTGAGCACCCAGCACCCTGAGTACTGAGCACCCAGCACCCTGAGTACTGAACACCCAGCACCCTGAGCACTGAGCACTGAGCACCCAGCACCCTGAGCACTGAGCACCCAGCACCCTTAGCACGGAGCACCCCGAGGACTGAGCACCCAGCACCCTGAGCACTGAGCACCCAGCACCTTGAGTACTGAGCACCGTGCACCTCGAGCACTGAGCACCCTGAGTACTGAGCACCCAGCACCCCGATCACTGAGCACCCTGCACCCTGAGCACTGAGCACCCAGCACCCTGAGCACTGAGCACCCAGCACCCTGAGTACTGAGCACCCAGCACGCTGAGTACTGAGCACCCAGCACCCCGAGCAGTGAGCAACCAGCACCGTGAGCACGGAGCACCCCGAGGACTGAGCACCCAGCACCTTGAGTACTGAGCACCGAGCACCTCGAGCACTAAGCACCCAGCACCCTGAGTACTGAGCACCCAGCACCCTGAGCACTGAGCACCCAGCACCCTGAGCACTGAGCACCCAGCAACCTGAGTACTGAGCACTCAGCACCCTGAGTACTGAACACCCAGCACCCTGAGCACTGAGCACTGAGCACCCTGAGCACTGAGTACTGAGCACTGAGCACCCTGAGCACTGAGCACCCAGCACCCCGAGTACTGAGCACCCAGCACCCCGAGCACTGAGCACCCAGCGCCCCGAGCACTGAGCACCCAGCACCCCGAGCACTGAGCACTGAGCACCCTGAGCACTGAGCACCCAGCACCCCGAGTACTGAGCACTGAGCACCTTGAGTACTGAGCACCAAGCACCCCGAGTACTGAGCACTGAGCACCCTGAATACTGAGCACTCAGCACCCTGAGCACTGAGCACCCAGCACCCTGAGTACTCAGCACTGAGAACCCAGCACCCCGAGGACTGAGCACCCAGCACCCTGAGTACTGAGCACCGAGCACCCTGAGTACTGAGCACCCAGCACCCTGATCACTGAGCACGGAGCACCCCGAGGTACTGAGCACCCAGCACGCTGAGCACTGAACACCCAGCACCCTGAGGACTGAGTACCCAGCACCCTGAGCACTGAGCACCCAGCACCCTGAGTACTGAGCACTGTTCACCCTGAGCACTGAGCACCCAGCACCCCGAGCACTGAGCACCCAGCACCCTGAGTACTGAGCACCCAGCACCCTGGGCACTGAGCACCCAGCACCCTGAGTACTGAGCACCGAGCACCCTGAGTACTGAGCACCCATCACCCTGAGTACTGAGCACCCAGCACCCTGAGCACTGAGCACCCAGCACCCTGAGCACTGAGCACCCAGCACCCTGAGTACTGAGCACCCAGCACCCTGAGTACTGAACACCCAGCACCCTGAGCACTGAGCACTGAGCACCCAGCACCCTGAGCACTGAGCACTGAGCACCCAGCACCCTGAGCACTGAGCACCCAGCACCCCGAGCACTGAGCACCCAGCACCCTGAGCACCCAGCACCCTGAGCACTGAGCACCATGAGCACTGAGCACTGAGCACCCAGCACGCTGAGTACTGAGCACTGAGCACACAGCACCCTGAGTACTGAGCACCCAGCACCCCGAGCACTGAGTACCCAGCGCCCCGAGCACTGAGCACCCAGCACCCCGAGCACTGAGCACCCAGCACCCTGAGTACTGAGCAACCAGCACCCTGAGCACTGAGCACCCAGCACCCTGAGCACTGAGCTCTGAGCACCCAGCACCCCGAGCACTGAGCACCCAGCACCCCGAGCACTGAGCACCCAGCACCCTGAGCACTGAGCACCCAGCACCCTGTGCACTGAGCACCAAGCACCCTGAGTATTGAGCACCCAGCACCCTGAGTACTGAGCACCCAGCACCCTGAGTACTGAGCACCCAGCACCCCGAGCACTGAGGACCCAGCACCCTGAGTACTGAGCACTGAGAACCCAGCACCCCGAGGACTGAGCACCCAGCACCCTGAGTACTGAGCACCGAGCACCCTGAGTACTGAGCACCCAGCACCCTGATCACTGAGCACGGAGCACCCCGAGGTACTGAGCACCCAGCACCCTGAGCACTGAGCACCCAGCAACCTGAGTACTGAGCACTCAGCACCCTGAGTACTGAACACCCAGCACCCTGAGCACTGAGCACTGAGCACCCTGAGCACTGAGTACTGAGCACTGAGCACCCTGAGCACTGAGCACCCAGCACCCCGAGTACTGAGCACCCAGCACCCCGAGCACTGAGCACCCAGCGCCCCGAGCACTGAGCACCCAGCACCCCGAGCACTGAGCACTGAGCACCCTGAGCACTGAGCACCCAGCACCCCGAGTACTGAGCACTGAGCACCTTGAGTACTGAGCACCAAGCACCCCGAGTACTGAGCACTGAGCACCCTGAATACTGAGCACCCAGCACCCTGAGCACTGAGCACCCAGCACCCTGAGTACTCAGCACTGAGAACCCAGCACCCCGAGGACTGAGCACCCAGCACCCTGAGTACTGAGCACCGAGCACCCTGAGTACTGAGCACCCAGCACCCTGATCACTGAGCACGGAGCACCCCGAGGTACTGAGCACCCAGCACCCTGAGCACTGAGCACCCAGCACCCTGAGGACTGAGTACCCAGCACCCTGAGCACTGAGCACCCAGCACCCTGAGTACTGAGCACTGTTCACCCTGAGCACTGAGCACCCAGCACCCCGAGCACTGAGCACCCAGCACCCTGAGTACTGAACACCCAGCACCCTGGGCACTGAGCACCCAGCACCCTGAGTACTGAGCACCGAGCACCCTGAGTACTGAGCACCCATCACCCTGAGTACTGAGCACCCAGCACCCTGAGCACTGAGCACCCAGCACCCTGAGCACTGAGCACCCAGCACCCTGAGTACTGAGCACCCAGCACCCTGAGTACTGAACACCCAGCACCCTGAGCACTGAGCACTGAGCACCCAGCACCCTGAGCACTGAGCACTGAGCACCCAGCACCCTGAGCACTGAGCACCCAGCACCCCGAGCACTGAGCACCCAGCACCCTGAGCACCCAGCACCCTGAGCACTGAGCACCATGAGCACTGAGCACTGAGCACCCAGCACGCTGAGTACTGAGCACTGAGCACACAGCACCCTGAGTACTGAGCACCCAGCACCCCGAGCACTGAGTACCCAGCGCCCCGAGCACTGAGCACCCAGCACCCCGAGCACTGAGCACCCAGCACCCTGAGTACTGAGCAACCAGCACCCTGAGCACTGAGCACCCAGCACCCTGAGCACTGAGCGCTGAGCACCCAGCACCCCGAGCACTGAGCACCCAGCACCCCGAGCACTGAGCACCCAGCACCCTGAGCACTGAGCACCCAGCACCCTGTGCACTGAGCACCCAGCACCCTGAGTACTGAGTACCCAGCACCCTGAGTACTGAGCACCCAGCACCCTGAGTACTGAGCACCCAGCACGCTGAGTACTGAGCACCCAGCACCCCGAGCACTGAGGACCCAGCACCCTGAGTACTGAGCACTGAGCAACCAGCACCCCGAGCACGGAGCACCCAGTACCCCAAGCACTGAGTACAGAGCACCCAGCACCCTGAGTACTGAGCACCGAGCTCCCCGAGCACTGAGCACCCAGCACACTGAGCACTGAGCACCCAGCACCCTGAGCACTGAGCACCCAGCACCCTGAGTACTGAGCACCCAGCACGCTGAGTACTGAGCACCCAGCACCCCGAGCACTGAGCACCCAGCACCCTGAGTACTGAGCACTGAGCACCCAGCACCCCGAGAACTGAGCACCCAGCACCCTGTGCACTGAGCATCCAGCACCCTGAGTACTGAGCACCCAGCACCCTGAGTACTGAGCACCCAGCACCGTGAGAACTGAGCACTCAGCACGCTGAGTACTGAGCACCGAGCACCCCGAGCACTGAGCACCCAGCACCCTGAGTACTGAGCA
The DNA here is from genome assembly GCF_018167655.1 of Microtus oregoni. Taxonomy (NCBI): domain Eukaryota; kingdom Metazoa; phylum Chordata; class Mammalia; order Rodentia; family Cricetidae; genus Microtus; species Microtus oregoni. The sequence goes on along the minus strand of NW_024544028.1, from coordinate 630,702 downwards.
CCCAGCACCCTGAGTACTGAGCACCCAGCACCCTGAGCACTGAGCACCCAGCACCCTGAGCACTGAGCACCCAGCACCCTGAGTACTGAGCACCCAGCACCCTGAGTACTGAACACCCAGCACCCTGAGCACTGAGCACTGAGCACCCAGCACCCTGAACACTGAGCACCCAGCACCCTGAGCACGGAGCACCCCGAGGACTGAGCACCCAGCACCCTGAGCACTGAGCACCCAGCACCTTGTGTTCTGAGCACCGTGCACCTCGAGCACTGAGCACCCTGAGTACTGAGCACCCAGCACCCCGATCACTGAGCACCCTGCACCCTGAGCACTGAGCACCCAGCACCCTGAGCACTGAGCACCCAGCACCCTGAGTACTGAGCACCCAGCACGCTGAGTACTGAGCACCCAGCACCCCGAGCAGTGAGCAACCAGCACCGTGAGCACGGAGCACCCCGAGGACTGAGCACCCAGCACCTTGAGTACTGAGCACCGAGCACCTCGAGCACTAAGCACCCAGCACCCTGAGTACTGAGCACCCAGCACCCTGAGCACTGAGCACCCAGCACCCTGAGCACTGAGCACCCAGCAACCTGAGTACTGAGCACTCAGCACCCTGAGTACTGAACACCCAGCACCCTGAGCACTGAGCACTGAGCACCCTGAGCACTGAGTACTGAGCACTGAGCACCCTGAGCACTGAGCACCCAGCACCCCGAGTACTGAGCACCCAGCACCCCGAGCACTGAGCACCCAGCGCCCCGAGCACTGAGCACCCAGCACCCCGAGCACTGAGCACTGAGCACCCTGAGCACTGAGCACCCAGCACCCCGAGTACTGAGCACTGAGCACCTTGAGTACTGAGCACCAAGCACCCCGAGTACTGAGCACTGAGCACCCTGAATACTGAGCACCCAGCACCCTGAGCACTGAGCACCCAGCACCCTGAGTACTCAGCACTGAGAACCCAGCACCCCGAGGACTGAGCACCCAGCACCCTGAGTACTGAGCACCGAGCACCCTGAGTACTGAGCACCCAGCACCCTGATCACTGAGCACGGAGCACCCCGAGGTACTGAGCACCCAGCACCCTGAACACTGAGCACCCAGCACCCTGAGGACTGAGTACCCAGCACCCTGAGCACTGAGCACCCAGCACCCTGAGTACTGAGCACTGATCACCCTGAGCACTGAGCACCCAGCACCCCGAGCACTGAGCACCCAGCACCCTGAGTACTGAGCACCCAGCACCCTGGGCACTGAGCACCCAGCACCCTGAGTACTGAGCACCGAGCACCCTGAGTACTGAGCACCCATCACCCTGAGTACTGAGCACCCAGCACCCTGAGCACTGAGCACCCAGCACCCTGAGCACTGAGCACCCAGCACCCTGAGTAGTGAGCACCCAGCACCCTGAGTACTGAACACCCAGCACCCTGAGCACTGAGCACTGAGCACCCAGCACCCTGAGCACTGAGCACTGAGCACCCAGCACCCTGAGAACTGAGCACCCAGCACCCCGAGCACTGAGCACCCAGCACCCTGAGCACCCAGCACCCTGAGCACTGAGCACCATGAGCACTGAGCACTGAGCACCCAGCACGCTGAGTACTGAGCACTGAGCACACAGCACCCTGAGTACTGAGCACCCAGCACCCCGAGCACTGAGTAACCAGCGCCCCGAGCACTGAGCACGCAGCACCCCGAGCACTGAGCACCCAGCACCCTGAGTACTGAGCAACCAGCACCCTGAGCACTGAGCACCCAGCACCCTGAGCACTGAGCGCTGAGCACCCAGCACCCCGAGCACTGAGCACCCAGCACCCCGAGCACTGAGCACCCAGCACCCTGAGCACTGAGCACCCAGCACCCTGTGCACTGAGCACCCAGCACCCTGAGTACTGAGCACCCAGCACCCTGAGTACTGAGCACCCAGCACCCTGAGTACTGAGCACCCAGCACGCTGAGTACTGAGCACCCAGCACCCCGAGCACTGAGGACCCAGCACCCTGAGTACTGAGCACTGAGCAACCAGCACCCCGAGCACGGAGCACCCAGTACCCCAAGCACTGAGTACAGAGCACCCAGCACCCTGAGTACTGAGCACCGAGCTCCCCGAGCACTGAGCACCCAGCACACTGAGCACTGAGCACCCAGCACCCTGAGCACTGAGCACCCAGCACCCTGAGTACTGAGCACCCAGCACGCTGAGTACTGAGCACCCAGCACCCCGAGCACTGAGCACCCAGCACCCTGAGTACTGAGCACTGAGCACCCAGCACCCTGTGCACTGAGCATCCAGCACCCTGAGTACTGAGCACCCAGCACCCTGAGTACTGAGCACCCAGCACCGTGAGAACTGAGCACTCAGCACGCTGAGTACTGAGCACCGAGCACCCCGAGCACTGAGCACCCAGCACCCTGAGTACTGAGCACCCAGCACCCTGAGTACTGAGCACCCAGCACCCTGAGCACTGAGCACCCAGCACCCTGAGCACTGAGCACCCAGCACCCTGAGTACTGAGCACCCAGCACCCTGAGTACTGAACACCCAGCACCCTGAGCACTGAGCACTGAGCACCCAGCACCCTGAGCACTGAGCACCCAGCACCCTGAGCACGGAGCACCCCGAGGACTGAGCACCCAGCACCCTGAGCACTGAGCACCCAGCACCTTGAGTACTGAGCACCGTGCACCTCGAGCACTGAGCACCCTGAGTACTGAGCACCCAGCACCCCGATCACTGAGCACCCTGCACCCTGAGCACTGAGCACCCAGCACCCTGAGCACTGAGCACCCAGCACCCTGAGTACTGAGCACCCAGCACGCTGAGTACTGAGCACCCAGCACCCCGAGCAGTGAGCAACCAGCACCGTGAGCACGGAGCACCCCGAGGACTGAGCACCCAGCACCTTGAGTACTGAGCACCGAGCACCTCTAGCACTAAGCACCCAGCACCCTGAGTACTGAGCACCCAGCACCCTGAGCACTGAGCACCCAGCACCCTGAGCACTGAGCACCCAGCAACCTGAGTACTGAGCACTCAGCACCCTGAGTACTGAACACCCAGCACCCTGAGCACTGAGCACTGAGCACCCTGAGCACTGAGTACTGAGCACTGAGCACCCTGAGCACTGAGCACCCAGCACCCCGAGTACTGAGCACCCAGCACCCCGAGCACTGAGCACCCAGCGCCCCGAGCACTGAGCACCCAGCACCCCGAGCACTGAGCACTGAGCACCCTGAGCACTGAGCACCCAGCACCCCGAGTACTGAGCACTGAGCACCTTGAGTACTGAGCACCAAGCACCCCGAGTACTGAGCACTGAGCACCCTGAATATTGAGCACCCAGCACCCTGAGCACTGAGCACCCAGCACCCTGAGTACTCAGCACTGAGAACCCAGCACCCCGAGGACTGAGCACCCAGCACCCTGAGTACTGAGCACCGAGCACCCTGAGTACTGAGCACCCAGCACCCTGATCACTGAGCACGGAGCACCCCGAGGTACTGAGCACCCAGCACCCTGAACACTGAGCACCCAGCACCCTGAGGACTGAGTACCCAGCACCCTGAGCACTGAGCACCCAGCACCCTGAGTACTGAGCACTGATCACCCTGAGCACTGAGCACCCAGCACCCCGAGCACTGAGCACCCAGCACCCTGAGTACTGAGCACCCAGCACCCTGGGCACTGAGCACCCAGCACCCTGAGTACTGAGCACCGAGCACCCTGAGTACTGAGCACCCATCACCCTGAGTACTGAGCACCCAGCACCCTGAGCACTGAGCACCCAGCACCCTGAGCACTGAGCACCCAGCACCCTGAGTACTGAGCACCCAGCACCCTGAGTACTGAACACCCAGCACCCTGAGCACTGAGCACTGAGCACCCAGCACCCTGAGCACTGAGCACTGAGCACCCAGCACCCTGAGCACTGAGCACCCAGCACCCCGAGCACTGAGCAACCAGCACCCTGAGCACCCAGCACCCTGAGCACTGAGCACCATGAGCACTGAGCACTGAGCACCCAGCACGCTGAGTACTGAGCACTGAGCACACAGCACCCTGAGTACTGAGCACCCAGCACCCCGAGCACTGAGTAACCAGCGCCCCGAGCACTGAGCACGCAGCACCCCGAGCACTGAGCACCCAGCACCCTGAGTACTGAGCAACCAGCACCCTGAGCACTGAGCACCCAGCACCCTGAGCACTGAGCGCTGAGCACCCAGCACCCCGAGCACTGAGCACCCAGCACCCCGAGCACTGAGCACCCAGCACCCTGAGCACTGAGCACCCAGCACCCTGTGCACTGAGCACCCAGCCCCCTGAGTACTGAGCACCCAGCACCCTGAGTACTGAGCACCCAGCACCCTGAGTACTGAGCACCCAGCACGCTGAGTACTGAGCACCCAGCACCCCGAGCACTGAGGACCCAGCACCCTGAGTACTGAGCACTGAGCAACCAGCACCCCGAGCACGGAGCACCCAGTACCCCAAGCACTGAGTACAGAGCACCCAGCACCCTGAGTACTGAGCACCGAGCTCCCCGAGCACTGAGCACCCAGCACACTGAGCACTGAGCACCCAGCACCCTGAGCACTGAGCACCCAGCACCCTGAGTACTGAGCACCCAGCACGCTGAGTACTGAGCACCCAGCACCCCGAGCACTGAGCACCCAGCACCCTGAGTACTGAGCACTGAGCACCCAGCACCCCGAGAACTGAGCACCCAGCACCCTGTGCACTGAGCATCCAGCACCCTGAGTACTGAGCACCCAGCACCCTGAGTACTGAGCACCCAGCACCGTGAGAACTGAGCACTCAGCACGCTGAGTACTGAGCACCGAGCACCCCGAGCACTGAGCACCCAGCACCCTGAGTACTGAGCACCCAGCACCCTGAGTACTGAGCACCCAGCACCCTGAGCACTGAGCACCCAGCACCCTGAGCACTGAGCACACAGCACCCTGAGTACTGAGCACCCAGCACCCTGAGTACTGAACACCCAGCACCCTGAGCACTGAGCACTGAGCACCCAGCACCCTGAGCACTGAGCACCCAGCACCCTGAGCACGGAGCACCCCGAGGACTGAGCACCCAGCACCCTGAGCACTGAGCACCCAGCACCTTGAGTACTGAGCACCGTGCACCTCGAGCACTGAGCACCCTGAGTACTGAGCACCCAGCACCCCGATCACTGAGCACCCTGCACCCTGAGCACTGAGCACCCAGCACCCTGAGCACTGAGCACCCAGCACCCTGAGTACTGAGCACCCAGCACGCTGAGTACTGAGCACCCAGCACCCCGAGCAGTGAGCAACCAGCACCGTGAGCACGGAGCACCCCGAGGACTGAGCACCCAGCACCTTGAGTACTGAGCACCGAGCACCTCGAGCACTAAGCACCCAGCACCCTGAGTACTGAGCACCCAGCACCCTGAGCACTGAGCACCCAGCACCCTGAGCACTGAGCACCCAGCAACCTGAGTACTGAGCACTCAGCACCCTGAGTACTGAACACCCAGCACCCTGAGCACTGAGCACTGAGCACCCTGAGCACTGAGTACTGAGCACTGAGCACCCTGAGCACTGAGCACCCAGCACCCCGAGTACTGAGCACCCAGCACCCCGAGCACTGAGCACCCAGCGCCCCGAGCACTGAGCACCCAGCACCCCGAGCACTGAGCACTGAGCACCCTGAGCACTGAGCACCCAGCACCCCGAGTACTGAGCACTGAGCACCTTGAGTACTGAGCACCAAGCACCCCGAGTACTGAGCACTGAGCACCCTGAATACTGAGCACCCAGCACCCTGAGCACTGAGCACCCAGCACCCTGAGTACTCAGCACTGAGAACCCAGCACCCCGAGGACTGAGCACCCAGCACCCTGAGTACTGAGCACCGAGCACCCTGAGTACTGAGCACCCAGCACCCTGATCACTGAGCACGGAGCACCCCGAGGTACTGAGCACCCAGCACCCTGAACACTGAGCACCCAGCACCCTGAGGACTGAGTACCCAGCACCCTGAGCACTGAGCACCCAGCACCCTGAGTACTGAGCACTGATCACCCTGAGCACTGAGCACCCAGCACCCCGAGCACTGAGCACCCAGCACCCTGAGTACTGAGCACCCAGCACCCTGGGCACTGAGCACCCAGCACCCTGAGTACTGAGCACCGAGCACCCTGAGTACTGAGCACCCATCACCCTGAGTACTGAGCACCCAGCACCCTGAGCACTGAGCACCCAGCACCCTGAGCACTGAGCACCCAGCACCCTGAGTACTGAGCACCCAGCACCCTGAGTACTGAACACCCAGCACCCTGAGCACTGAGCACTGAGCACCCAGCACCCTGAGCACTGAGCACTGAGCACCCAGCACCCTGAGCACTGAGCACCCAGCACCCCGAGCACTGAGCACCCAGCACCCTGAGCACCCAGTACCCTGAGCACTGAGCACCATGAGCACTGAGCACTGAGCACCCAGCACGCTGAGTACTGAGCACTGAGCACACAGCACCCTGAGTACTGAGCACCAAGCACCCCGAGCACTGAGTAACCAGCGCCCCGAGCACTGAGCACGCAGCACCCCGAGCACTGAGCACCCAGCACCCTGAGCACTGAGCACCCAGCACCCTGAGCACTGAGCGCTGAGCACCCAGCACCCCGAGCACTGAGCACCCAGCACCCCGAGCACTGAGCACCCAGCACCCTGAGCACTGAGCACCCAGCACCCTGTGCACTGAGCACCCAGCCCCCTGAGTACTGAGCACCCAGCACCCTGAGTACTGAGCACCCAGCACCCTGAGTACTGAGCACCCAGCACGCTGAGTACTGAGCACCCAGCACCCCGAGCACTGAGGACCCAGCACCCTGAGTACTGAGCACTGAGCAACCAGCACCCCGAGCACGGAGCACCCAGTACCCCAAGCACTGAGTACAGAGCACCCAGCACCCTGAGTACTGAGCACCGAGCTCCCCGAGCACTGAGCACCCAGCACACTGAGCACTGAGCACCCAGCACCCTGAGCACTGAGCACCCAGCACCCTGAGTACTGAGCACCCAGCACGCTGAGTACTGAGCACCCAGCACCCCGAGCACTGAGCACCCAGCACCCTGAGTACTGAGCACTGAGCACCCAGCACCCCGAGAACTGAGCACCCAGCACCCTGTGCACTGAGCATCCAGCACCCTGAGTACTGAGCACCCAGCACCCTGAGTACTGAGCACCCAGCACCGTGAGAACTGAGCACTCAGCACGCTGAGTACTGAGCACCGAGCACCCCGAGCACTGAGCACCCAGCACCCTGAGTACTGAGCACCCAGCACCCTGAGTACTGAGCACCCAGCACCCTGAGCACTGAGCACCCAGCACCCTGAGCACTGAGCACACAGCACCCTGAGTACTGAGCACCCAGCACCCTGAGTACTGAACACCCAGCACCCTGAGCACTGAGCACTGAGCACCCAGCACCCTGAGCACTGAGCACCCAGCACCCTGAGCACGGAGCACCCCGAGGACTGAGCACCCAGCACCCTGAGCACTGAGCACCCAGCACCTTGAGTACTGAGCACCGTGCACCTCGAGCACTGAGCACCCTGAGTACTGAGCACCCAGCACCCCGATCACTGAGCACCCTGCACCCTGAGCACTGAGCACCCAGCACCCTGAGCACTGAGCACCCAGCACCCTGAGTACTGAGCACCCAGCACGCTGAGTACTGAGCACCCAGCACCCCGAGCAGTGAGCAACCAGCACCGTGAGCACGGAGCACCCCGAGGACTGAGCACCCAGCACCTTGAGTACTGAGCACCGAGCACCTCGAGCACTAAGCACCCAGCACCCTGAGTACTGAGCACCCAGCACCCTGAGCACTGAGCACCCAGCACCCTGAGCACTGAGCACCCAGCAACCTGAGTACTGAGCACTCAGCACCCTGAGTACTGAACACCCAGCACCCTGAGCACTGAGCACTGAGCACCCTGAGCACTGAGTACTGAGCACTGAGCACCCTGAGCACTGAGCACCCAGCACCCCGAGTACTGAGCACCCAGCACCCTGAGCACTGAGCACCCAGCGCCCCGAGCACTGAGCACCCAGCACCCCGAGCACTGAGCACTGAGCACCCTGAGCACTGAGCACCCAGCACCCCGAGTACTGAGCACTGAGCACCTTGAGTACTGAGCACCAAGCACCCCGAGTACTGAGCACTGAGCACCCTGAATACTGAGCACCCAGCACCCTGAGCACTGAGCACCCAGCACCCTGAGTACTCAGCACTGAGAACCCAGCACCCCGAGGACTGAGCACCCAGCACCCTGAGTACTGAGCACCGAGCACCCTGAGTACTGAGCACCCAGCACCCTGATCACTGAGCACCCAGCACCCTGAGCACTGAGCACCCAGCACCCTGAGTACTGAGCACCGAGCACCCTGAGTACTGAGCACCCAGCACCCTGAGCACTGATTACCCAGCACCCTGAGCACTGAGCACCCAGCACCCTGAGTACTGAGCACCCAGCACCCTGAGTACTGAACACCCAGCACCCTGAGCACTGAGCACTGAGCACCCAGCACCCTGAGCACTGAGCACTGAGCACCCAGCACCCTGAGCACTGAGCACCCAGCACCCCGAGCACTGAGCACCCAGCACCCTGAGCACCCAGCACCCTGAGTACTGAGCACCATGAGCACTGAGCACTGAGCACCCAGCACGCTGAGTACTGAGCACTGAGCACACAGCACCCTGAGTACTGAGCACCCAGCACCCCGAGCACTGAGTACCCAGCGCCCCGAGCACTGAGCACGCAGCACCCCGAGCACTGAGCACCCAGCACCCTGAGTACTGAGCAACCAGCACCCTGAGCACTGAGCACCCAGCACCCTGAGCACTGAGCGCTGAGCACCCAGCACCCCGAGCACTGAGCACCCAGCACCCCGAGCACTGAGCACCCAGCACCCTGAGCACTGAGCACCCAGCACCCTGTGCACTGAGCACCCAGCACCCTGAGTACTGAGCACCCAGCACCCTGAGTACTGAGCACCCAGCACCCTGAGTACTGAGCACCCAGCACGCTGAGTACTGAGCACCCAGCACCCCGAGCACTGAGGACCCAGCACCCTGAGTACTGAGCACTGAGCAACCAGCACCCCGAGCACGGAGCACCCAGTACCCCAAGCACTGAGTACAGAGCACCCAGCACCCTGAGTACTGAGCACCGAGCTCCCCGAGCACTGAGCACCCAGCACACTGAGCACTGAGCACCCAGCACCCTGAGCACTGAGCACCCAGCACCCTGAGTACTGAGCACCCAGCACGCTGAGTACTGAGCACCCAGCACCCCGAGCACTGAGCACCCAGCACCCTGTGTACTGAGCACTGAGCACCCAGCACCCCGAGAACTGAGCACCCAGCACCCTGTGCACTGAGCATCCAGCACCCTGAGTACTGAGCACCCAGCACCCTGAGTACTGAGCACCCAGCACCGTGAGAACTGAGCACTCAGCACGCTGAGTACTGAGCACCGAGCACCCCGAGCACTGAGCACCCAGCACCCTGAGTACTGAGCACCCAGCACCCTGAGTACTGAGCACCCAGCACCCTGAGCACTGAGCACCCAGCACCCTGAGCACTGAGCACCCAGCACCCTGAGTACTGAGCACCCAGCACCCTGAGTACTGAACACCCAGCACCCTGAGCACTGAGCACTGAGCACCCAGCACCCTGAGCACTGAGCACCCAGCACCCTGAGCACGGAGCACCCCGAGGACTGAGCACCCAGCACCCTGAGCACTGAGCACCCAGCACCTTGAGTACTGAGCACCGTGCACCTCGAGCACTGAGCACCCTGAGTACTGAGCACCCAGCACCCCGATCACTGAGCACCCTGCACCCTGAGCACTGAGCACCCAGCACCCTGAGCACTGAGCACCCAGCACCCTGAGTACTGAGCACCCAGCACGCTGAGTACTGAGCACCCAGCACCCCGAGCAGTGAGCAACCAGCACCGTGAGCACGGAGCACCCCGAGGACTGAGCACCCAGCACCTTGAGTACTGAGCACCGAGCACCTCGAGCACTAAGCACCCAGCACCCTGAGTACTGAGCACCCAGCACCCTGAGCACTGAGCACCCAGCACCCTGAGCACTGAGCACCCAGCAACCTGAGTACTGAGCACTCAGCACCCTGAGTACTGAACACCCAGCACCCTGAGCACTGAGCACTGAGCACCCTGAGCACTGAGTACTGAGCACTGAGCACCCTGAGCACTGAGCACCCAGCACCCCGAGCACTGAGCACCCAGCGCCCCGAGCACTGAGCACCCAGCACCCCGAGCACTGAGCACTGAGCACCCTGAGCACTGAGCACCCAGCACCCCGAGTACTGAGCACTGAGCACCTTGAGTACTGAGCACCAAGCACCCCGAGTACTGAGCACTGAGCACCCTGAATACTGAGCACCCAGCACCCTGAGCACTGAGCACCCAGCACCCTGAGTACTCAGCACTGAGAACCCAGCACCCCGAGGACTGAGCACCCAGCACCCTGAGTACTGAGCACCGAGCACCCTGAGTACTGAGCACCCAGCACCCTGATCACTGAGCACGGAGCACCCCGAGGTACTGAGCACCCAGCACCCTGAACACTGAGCACCCAGCACCCTGAGGACTGAGTACCCAGCACCCTGAGCACTGAGCACCCAGCACCCTGTGTACTGAGCACTGATCACCCTGAGCACTGAGCACCCAGCACCCCGAGCACTGAGCACCCAGCACCCTGAGTACTGAGCACCCAGCACCCTGGGCACTGAGCACCCAGCACCCTGAGTACTGAGCACCGAGCACCCTGAGTACTGAGCACCCATCACCCTGAGTACTGAGCACCCAGCACCCTGAGCACTGAGCACCCAGCACCCTGAGTACTGAGCACCCAGCACCCTGAGTACTGCACACCCAGCACCCTGAGCACTGAGCACTGAGCACCCAGCACCCTGAGCACTGAGCACTGAGCACCCAGCACCCTGAGCACTGAGCACCCAGCACCCCGAGCACTGAGCACCCAGCACCCTGAGCACCCAGCACCCTGAGCACTGAGCACCATGAGCACTGAGCACTGAGCACCCAGCACGCTGAGTACTGAGCACTGAGCACACAGCACCCTGAGTACTGAGCACCCAGCACCCCGAGCACTGAGTAACCAGCGCCCCGAGCACTGAGCACGCAGCACCCTGAGCACTGAGCACCCAGCACCCTGAGTACTGAGCAACCAGCACCCTGAGCACTGAGCACCCAGCACCCTGAGCACTGAGCGCTGAGCACCCAGCACCCCGAGCACTGAGCACCCAGCACCCCGAGCACTGAGCACCCAGCACCCTGAGCACTGAGCACCCAGCACCCTGTGCACTGAGCACCCAGCACCCTGAGTACTGAGCACCCAGCACCCTGAGTACTGAGCACCCAGCACCCTGAGTACTGAGCACCCAGCACGCTGAGTACTGAGCACCCAGCACCCCGAGCACTGAGGACCCAGCACCCTGAGTACTGAGCACTGAGCAACCAGCACCCCGAGCACGGAGCACCCAGTACCCCAAGCACTGAGTACAGAGCACCCAGCACCCTGAGTACTGAGCACCGAGCTCCCCGAGCACTGAGCACCCAGCACACTGAGCACTGAGCACCCAGCACCCTGAGCACTGAGCACCCAGCACCCTGAGTACTGAGCACCCAGCACGCTGAGTACTGAGCACCCAGCACCCCGAGCACTGAGCACCCAGCACCCTGAGTACTGAGCACTGAGCACCCAGCACCCCGAGAACTGAGCACCCAGCACCCTGTGCACTGAGCATCCAGCACCCTGAGTACTGAGCACCCAGCACCCTGAGTACTGAGCACCCAGCACCGTGAGAACTGAGCACTCAGCACGCTGAGTACTGAGCACCGAGCACCCCGAGCACTGAGCACCCAGCACCCTGAGTACTGAGCACCCAGCACCCTGAGTACTGAGCACCCAGCACCCTGAGCACTGAGCACCCAGCACCCTGAGCACTGAGCACACAGCACCCTGAGTACTGAGCACCCAGCACCCTGAGTACTGAACACCCAGCACCCTGAGCACTGAGCACTGAGCACCCAGCACCCTGAGCACTGAGCACCCAGCACCCTGAGCACGGAGCACCCCGAGGACTGAGCACCCAGCACCCTGAGCACTGAGCACCCAGCACCTTGAGTACTGAGCACCGTGCACCTCGAGCACTGAGCACCCTGAGTACTGAGCACCCAGCACCCCGATCACTGAGCACCCTGCACCCTGAGCACTGAGCACCCAGCACCCTGAGCACTGAGCACCCAGCACCCTGAGTACTGAGCACCCAGCACGCTGAGTACTGAGCACCCAGCACCCCGAGCAGTGAGCAACCAGCACCGTGAGCACGGAGCACCCCGAGGACTGAGCACCCAGCACCTTGAGTACTGAGCACCGAGCACCTCGAGCACTAAGCACCCAGCACCCTGAGTACTGAGCACCCAGCACCCTGAGCACTGAGCACCCAGCACCCTGAGCACTGAGCACCCAGCACCCTGAGTACTGAGCACCCAGCACCCTGAGTACTGAACACCCAGCACCCTGAGCACTGAGCACTGAGCACCCAGCACCCTGAGCACTGAGCACTGAGCACCCAGCACCCTGAGCACTGAGCACCCAGCACCCCGAGCACTGAGCACCCAGCACCCTGAGCACCCAGCACCCTGAGCACTGAGCACCATGAGCACTGAGCACTGAGCACCCAGCACGCTGAGTACTGAGCACTGAGCACACAGCACCCTGAGTACTGAGCACCCAGCACCCCGAGCACTGAGTAACCAGCGCCCCGAGCACTGAGCACGCAGCACCCCGAGCACTGAGCACCCAGCACCCTGAGTACTGAGCAACCAGCACCCTGAGCACTGAGCACCCAGCACCCTGAGCACTGAGCGCTGAGCACCCAGCACCCCGAGCACTGAGCACCCAGCACCCCGAGCACTGAGCACCCAGCACCCTGAGCACTGAGCACCCAGCACCCTGTGCACTGAGCACCCAGCACCCTGAGTACTGAGCACCCAGCACCCTGAGTACTGAGCACCCAGCACCCTGAGTACTGAGCACCCAGCACGCTGAGTACTGAGCACCCAGCACCCCGAGCACTGAGGACCCAGCACCCTGAGTACTGAGCACTGAGCAACCAGCACCCCGAGCACGGAGCACCCAGTACCCCAAGCACTGAGTACAGAGCACCCAGCACCCTGAGTACTGAGCACCGAGCTCCCCGAGCACTGAGCACCCAGCACACTGAGCACTGAGCACCCAGCACCCTGAGCACTGAGCACCCAGCACCCTGAGTACTGAGCACCCAGCACGCTGAGTACTGAGCACCCAGCACCCCGAGCACTGAGCACCCAGCACCCTGAGTACTGAGCACTGAGCACCCAGCACCCCGAGAACTGAGCACCCAGCACCCTGTGCACTGAGCATCCAGCACCCTGAGTACTGAGCACCCAGCACCCTGAGTACTGAGCACCCAGCACCGTGAGAACTGAGCACTCAGCACGCTGAGTACTGAGCACCGAGCACCCCGAGCACTGAGCACCCAGCACCCTGAGTACTGAGCACCCAGCACCCTGAGTACTGAGCACCCAGCACCCTGAGCACTGAGCACCCAGCACCCTGAGCACTGAGCACACAGCACCCTGAGTACTGAGCACCCAGCACCCTGAGTACTGAACACCCAGCACCCTGAGCACTGAGCACTGAGCACCCAGCACCCTGAGCACTGAGCACCCAGCACCCTGAGCACGGAGCACCCCGAGGACTGAGCACCCAGCACCCTGAGCACTGAGCACCCAGCACCTTGAGTACTGAGCACCGTGCACCTCGAGCACTGAGCACCCTGAGTACTGAGCACCCAGCACCCCGATCACTGAGCACCCTGCACCCTGAGCACTGAGCACCCAGCACCCTGAGCACTGAGCACCCAGCACCCTGAGTACTGAGCACCCAGCACGCTGAGTACTGAGCACCCAGCACCCCGAGCAGTGAGCAACCAGCACCGTGAGCACGGAGCACCCCGAGGACTGAGCACCCAGCACCTTGAGTACTGAGCACCGAGCACCTCGAGCACTAAGCACCCAGCACCCTGAGTACTGAGCACCCAGCACCCTGAGCACTGAGCACCCAGCACCCTGAGCACTGAGCACCCAGCAACCTGAGTACTGAGCACTCAGCACCCTGAGTACTGAACACCCAGCACCCTGAGCACTGAGCACTGAGCACCCTGAGCACTGAGTACTGAGCACTGAGCACCCTGAGCACTGAGCACCCAGCACCCCGAGTACTGAGCACCCAGCACCCTGAGCACTGAGCACCCAGCGCCCCGAGCACTGAGCACCCAGCACCCCGAGCACTGAGCACTGAGCACCCTGAGCACTGAGCACCCAGCACCCCGAGTACTGAGCACTGAGCACCTTGAGTACTGAGCACCAAGCACCCCGAGTACTGAGCACTGAGCACCCTGAATACTGAGCACCCAGCACCCTGAGCACTGAGCACCCAGCACCCTGAGTACTCAGCACTGAGAACCCAGCACCCCGAGGACTGAGCACCCAGCACCCTGAGTACTGAGCACCGAGCACCCTGAGTACTGAGCACCCAGCACCCTGATCACTGAGCACGGAGCACCCCGAGGTACTGAGCACCCAGCACCCTGAGCACTGAGCACCCAGCACCCTGAGGACTGAGTACCCAGCACCCTGAGCACTGAGCACCCAGCACCCTGAGTACTGAGCACTGATCACCCTGAGCACTGAGCACCCAGCACCCCGAGCACTGAGCACCCAGCACCCTGAGTACTGAGCACCCAGCACCCTGGGCACTGAGCACCCAGCACCCTGAGTACTGAGCACCGAGCACCCTGAGTACTGAGCACCCATCACCCTGAGTACTGAGCAGCCAGCACCCTGAGCACTGAGCACCCAGCACCCTGAGCACTGAGCACCCAGCACCCTGAGTACTGAGCACCCAGCACCCTGAGTACTGAACACCCAGCACCCTGAGCACTGAGCACTGAGCACCCAGCACCCTGAGCACTGAGCACTGAGCACCCAGCACCCTGAGCACTGAGCACCCAGCACCCCGAGCACTGAGCACCCAGCACCCTGAGCACCCAGCACCCTGAGCACTGAGCACCATGAGCACTGAGCACTGAGCACCCAGCACGCTGAGTACTGAGCACTGAGCACACAGCACCCTGAGTACTGAGCACCCAGCACCCCGAGCACTGAGTACCCAGCGCCCCGAGCACTGAGCACCCAGCACCCCGAGCACTGAGCACCCAGCACCCTGAGTACTGAGCAACCAGCACCCTGAGCACTGAGCACCCAGCAACCTGAGCACTGAGCGCTGAGCACCCAGCACCCCGAGCACTGAGCACCCAGCACCCCGAGCACTGAGCACCCAGCACCCTGAGCACTGAGCACCCAGCACCCTGTGCACTGAGCACCCAGCACCCTGAGTACTGAGCACCCAGCACCCTGAGTACTGAGCACCCAGCACCCTGAGTACTGAGCACCCAGCACGCTGAGTACTGAGCACCCAGCACCCCGAGCACTGAGGACCCAGCACCCTGAGTACTGAGCACTGAGCAACCAGCTCCCCGAGCACGGAGCACCCAGTACCCCAAGCACTGAGTACAGAGCACCCAGCACCCTGAGTACTGAGCACCGAGCTCCCCGAGCACTGAGCACCCAGCACACTGAGCACTGAGCACCCAGCACCCTGAGCACTGAGCACCCAGCACCCTGAGTACTGAGCACCCAGCACGCTGAGTACTGAGCACCCAGCACCCCGAGCACTGAGCACCCAGCACCCTGAGTACTGAGCACTGAGCACCCAGCACCCCGAGAACTGAGCACCCAGCACCCTGTGCACTGAGCATCCAGCACCCTGAGTACTGAGCACCCAGCACCCTGAGTACTGAGCACCCAGCACCGTGAGAACTGAGCACTCAGCACCCTGAGTACTGAGCACCGAGCACCCCGAGCACTGAGCACCCAGCACCCTGAGCACTGAGCACCCTGAGGACTGAGCACCCAGCACCCTGAGCACTGAGCACCGATCACCCTGAGCACTGAGCACCCAGCACAACGAGCACTGAGCACCCAGCACCCTGAGTACTGAGCACCCTGCACCCCGAGTACTGAGCACCCAGCACCCTGAGTACTGAGCACCCAGCACCCCGAGCACTGAGCACCCGGCACCCTGAGTACTGAGCACCATGAGTACTGAGCACTGAGCACCCAGCACCCTGAGGACAGAGTACCCAGCACCCTGAGCACTGAGCACCCAGCACCCTGAGTACTGAGCACTGATCACCCTGAGCACTGAGCACCCAGCACCCCGAGCACTGAGCACCCAGCACCCTGAGTACTGAGCATCCAGCACCCTGAGCACTGAGCACCCAGCACCCTGAGTACTGAGCACCCAGCACCCTGAGTACTGAGCACCCAGCACCCTGGGCACTGAGCACCCAGCACCCTGAGTACTGAGCACCGAGCACCCTGAGTACTGAGCACCCAGCACCCTGAGTACTGAGCACCCAGCACCCTGAGCACTGAGCACCCAGCACCCTGAGCACTGAGCACCCAGCACCCTGAGTACTGAGCACCCAGCACCCCGAGCACTGAGTACCCAGCGCCCCGAGCACTGAGCACCCAGCACCCCGAGCACTGAGCACCCAGCACCCTGAGTACTGAGCAACCAGCACCCTGAGCACTGAGCACCCAGCACCCTGAGCACTGAGCGCTGAGCACCCAGCACCCCGAGCACTGAGCACCCAGCACCCCGAGCACTGAGCACCCAGCACCCTGAGCACTGAGCACCCAGCACCCTGTGCACTGAGCACCCAGCACCCTGAGTACTGAGCACCCAGCACCCTGAGTACTGAGCACCCAGCACCCTGAGTACTGAGCACCCAGCACGCTGAGTACTGAGCACCCAGCACCCCGAGCACTGAGGACCCAGCACCCTGAGTACTGAGCACTGAGCAACCAGCTCCCCGAGCATGGAGCACCCAGTACCCCAAGCACTGAGTACAGAGCACCCAGCACCCTGAGTACTGAGCACCGAGCTCCCCGAGCACTGAGCACCCAGCACACTGAGCACTGAGCACCCAGCACCCTGAGCACTGAGCACCCAGCACCCTGAGTACTGAGCACCCAGCACGCTGAGTACTGAGCACCCAGCACCCCGAGCACTGAGCACCCAGCACCCTGAGTACTGAGCACTGAGCACCCAGCACCCCGAGAACTGAGCACCCAGCACCCTGTGCACTGAGCATCCAGCACCCTGAGTACTGAGCACCCAGCACCCTGAGTACTGAGCACCCAGCACCGTGAGAACTGAGCACTCAGCACCCTGAGTACTGAGCACCGAGCACCCCGAGCACTGAGCACCCAGCACCCTGAGCACTGAGCACCCTGAGGACTGAGCACCCAGCACCCTGAGCACTGAGCACCGATCACCCTGAGCACTGAGCACCCAGCACCCCGAGCACTGAGCACCCAGCACCCTGAGTACTGAGCACCCTGCACCCCGAGTACTGAGCACCCAGCACCCTGAGTACTGAGCACCCAGCACCCCGAGCACTGAGCACCCGGCACCCTGAGTACTGAGCACCATGAGTACTGAGCACTGAGCACCCAGCACCCTGAGGACAGAGTACCCAGCACCCTGAGCACTGAGCACCCAGCACCCTGAGTACTGAGCACTGATCACCCTGAGCACTGAGCACCCAGCACCCCGAGCACTGAGCACCCAGCACCCTGAGTACAGAGCATCCAGCACCCTGAGCACTGAGCACCCAGCACCCTGAGTACTGAGCACCCAGCACCCTGAGTACTGAGCACCCAGCACCCTGGGCACTGAGCACCCAGCACCCTGAGTACTGAGCACCGAGCACCCTGAGTACTGAGCACCCAGCACCCTGAGTACTGAGCACCCAGCACCCTGAGCACTGAGCACCCAGCACCCTGAGCACTGAGCACCCAGCACCCTGAGTACTGAGCACCCAGCACCCTGAGTACTGAACACCCAGCACCCTGAGCACTGAGCACTGAGCACCCAGCACCCTGAGCACTGAGCACCCAGCACCCTGAGCACGGAGCACCCCGAGGACTGAGCACCCAGCACCCTGAGCACTGAGCACCCAGCACCTTGAGTACTGAGCACCGTGCACCTCGAGCACTGAGCACCCTGAGTACTGAGCACCCAGCACCCCGATCACTGAGCACCCTGCACCCTGAGCACTGAGCACCCAGCACCCTGAGCACTGAGCACCCAGCACCCTGAGTACTGAGCACCCAGCACGCTGAGTACTGAGCACCCAGCACCCCGAGCAGTGAGCAACCAGCACCGTGAGCACGGAGCACCCCGAGGACTGAGCACCCAGCACCTTGAGTACTGAGCACCGAGCACCTCGAGCATTAAGCACCCAGCACCCTGAGTACTGAGCACCCAGCACCCTGAGCACTGAGCACCCAGCACCCTGAGCACTGAGCACCCAGCAACCTGAGTACTGAGCACTCAGCACCCTGAGTACTGAACACCCTGCACCCTGAGCACTGAGCACTGAGCACCCTGAGCACTGAGTACTGAGCACTGAGCACCCTGAACACTGAGCACCCAGCACCCCGAGTACTGAGCACCCAGCACCCCGAGCACTGAGCACCCAGCGCCCCGAGCACTGAGCACCCAGCACCCCGAGCACTGAGCACTGAGCACCCTGAGCACTGAGCACCCAGCACCCCGAGTACTGAGCACTGAGCATCTTGAGTACTGAGCACCAAGCACCCCGAGTACTGAGCACTGAGCACCCTGAATACTGAGCACCCAGCACCCTGAGCACTGAGCACCCAGCACCTTGAGTACTGAGCACCGAGCACCCCGAGCACTGAGCACCCAGCACCCTGAGTATTGAGCACCCAGCACCCTGAGCACTGAGCACCCAGCACCCTTAGCACTGAGCACACAGCACCCTGAGCACTGAGCACCCAGCACCCTGAGTACTGAGCACCCAGCACCCTGAGTACTGAGCACCCAGCACCTTGAGTACTGAGCACCCAGCACCCTGAGCACTGAGCACCCAGCACCCTGAGTACTGAGCACCCAGCACCCTGAGTACTGAGCAACCAGCACCCTGAGCACTGAGCACTCAGCACCCTGAGCACTGAGCACTGAGCACCCAGTACCCCGAGCACTGAGCACCCAGCACCCCGAGCACTGAGCACCCAGCACCCTGAGCACTGAGCACCCAGCACCCTGAGCACAGAGCACCCAGCACCCTGAGTACTGAGCACCCAGCACCCTGAGTACTGAGCACCCAGCACCGTGAGAACTGAGCACCCAGCACCCTGAGTACTGAGCACCCAGCACCCTGGGCACTGAACACCCAGCACCCTGAGTACTGAGCACCAAGCACCCTGAGTACTGAGCACCCATCACCCTGAGTACTGAGCACCCAGCACCCTGAGCACTGAGCACCCAGCACCCTGAGCACTGAGCACCCAGCACACTGAGTACTGAGCACCCAGCACCCTGAGTACTGAACACCCAGCACCCTGAGCACTGAGCACTGAGCACCCAGCACTCTGAGCACTGAGCACTGAGCACCCAGCACCCTGAGCACTGAGCACCCAGCACCCCGAGCACTGAGCACCCAGCACCCTGAGCACCCAGCACCCTGAGCACTGAGCACCATGAGCACTGAGCACTGAGCACCCAGCACGCTGAGTACTGAGCACTGAGCACACAGCACCCTGAGTACTGAGCACCCAGCACCCCGAGCACTGAGTACCCAGCGCCCCGAGCACTGAGCACCCAGCACCCCGAGCACTGAGCACCCAGCACCCTGAGTACTGAGCAACCAGCTCCCTGAGCACTGAGCACCCAGCACCCTGAGCACTGAGCGCTGAGCACCCAGCACCCCGAGCACTGAGCACCCAGCACCCCGAGCACTGAGCACCCAGCACCCTGAGCACTGAGCACCCAGCACCCTGTGCACTGAGCACCCAGCACCCTGAGTACTGAGCACCCAGCACCCTGAGTACTGAGCACCCAGCACCCTGAGTACTGAGCACCCAGCACGCTGAGTACTGAGCACCCAGCACCCCGAGCACTGAGGACCCAGCACCCTGTGTACTGAGCACTGAGCAACCAGCACCCCGAGCACGGAGCACCCAGGACCCCAAGCACTGAGTACAGAGCACCCAGCACCCTGAGTACTGAGCACCGAGCTCCCCGAGCACTGAGCACCCAGCACACTGAGCACTGAGCACCCAGCACCCTGAGCACTGAGCACCCAGCACCCTGAGTACTGAGCACCCAGCACGCTGAGTACTGAGCACCCAGCACCAAGAGCACTGAGCACCCAGCACCCTGAGTACTGAGCACTGAGCACCCAGCACCCCGAGCACTGAGCACCCAGCACCCTGTGCACTGAGCATCCAGCACCCTGAGTACTGAGCACCCAGCACCCTGAGTACTGAGCACCCAGCACCGTGAGAACTGAGCACTCAGCACCCTGAGTACTGAGCACCGAGCACCCCGAGCACTGAGCACCCAGCACCCTGAGCACTGAGCACCCTGAGGACTGAGCACCCAGCACCCTGAGCACTGAGCACCGATCACCCTGAGCACTGAGCACCCAGCACCCCGAGCACTGAGCACCCAGCACCCTGAGTACTGAGCACCCAGCACCCCGAGTACTGAGCACCCAGCACCCTGAGTACTGAGCACCCAGCACCCCGAGCACTGAGCACCCGGCACCCTGAGTACTGAGCACCATGAGTACTGAGCACTGAGCACCCAGCACCCTGAGGACAGAGTACCCAGCACCCTGAGCACTGAGCACCCAGCACCCTGAGTACTGAGCACTGATCACCCTGAGCACTGAGCACCCAGCACCCCGAGCACTGAGCACCCAGCACCCTGAGTACTGAGCATCCAGCACCCTGAGCACTGAGCACCCAGCACCCTGAGTACTGAGCACCCAGCACCCTGAGTACTGAGCACCCAGCACCCTGGGCACTGAGCACCCAGCACCCTGAGTACTGAGCACCGAGCACCCTGAGTACTGAGCACCCAGCACCCTGAGTACTGAGCACCCAGCACCCTGAGCACTGAGCACCCAGCACCCTGAGCACTGAGCACCCAGCACCCTGAGTACTGAGCACCCAGCACCCTGAGTACTGAACACCCAGCACCCTGAGCACTGAGCACTGAGCACCCAGCACCCTGAGCACTGAGCACCCAGCACCCTGAGCACGGAGCACCCCGAGGACTGAGCACCCAGCACCCTGAGCACTGAGCACCCAGCACCTTGAGTACTGAGCACCGTGCACCTCGAGCACTGAGCACCCTGAGTACTGAGCACCCAGCACCCCGATCACTGAGCACCCTGCACCCTGAGCACTGAGCACCCAGCACCCTGAGCACTGAGCACCCAGCACCCTGAGTACTGAGCACCCAGCACCCTGAGTACTGAGCACCCAGCACCCTGAGCACTGAGCACCCAGCACCCTGAGCACTGAGCACCCAGCACCCTGAGTACTGAGCACCCAGCACCCTGAGTACTGAACACCCAGCACCCTGAGCACTGAGCACTGAGCACCCAGCACTCTGAGCACTGAGCACTGAGCACCCAGCACCCTGAGCACTGAGCACCCAGCACCCCGAGCACTGAGCACCCAGCACCCTGAGCACCCAGCACCCTGAGCACTGAGCACCATGAGCACTGAGCACTGAGCACCCAGCACGCTGAGTACTGAGCACTGAGCACACAGCACCCTGAGTACTGAGCACCCAGCACCCCGAGCACTGAGTACCCAGCGCCCCGAGCACTGAGCACCCAGCACCCCGAGCACTGAGCACCCAGCACCCTGAGTACTGAGCAACCAGCACCCTGAGCACTGAGCACCCAGCACCCTGAGCACTGAGCGCTGAGCACCCAGCACCCCGAGCACTGAGCACCCAGCACCCCGAGCACTGAGCACCCAGCACCCTGAGCACTGAGCACCCAGCACCCTGTGCACTGAGCACCCAGCACCCTGAGTACTGAGCACCCAGCACCCTGAGTACTGAGCACCCAGCACCCTGAGTACTGAGCACCCAGCACGCTGAGTACTGAGCACCCAGCACCCCGAGCACTGAGGACCCAGCACCCTGAGTACTGAGCACTGAGCAACCAGCACCCCGAGCACGGAGCACCCAGGACCCCAAGCACTGAGCACTGAGCACCCAGCACCCTGAGCACTGAGCACCCAGCACCCTGAGTACTGAGCACCCAGCACGCTGAGTACTGAGCACCCAGCACCAAGAGCACTGAGCACCCAGCACCCTGAGTACTGAGCACTGAGCACCCAGCACCCCGAGCACTGAGCACCCAGCACCCTGTGCACTGAGCATCCAGCACCCTGAGTACTGAGCACCCAGCACCCTGAGTACTGAGCACCCAGCACCGTGAGAACTGAGCACTCAGCACCCTGAGTACTGAGCACCGAGCACCCCGAGCACTGAGCACCCAGCACCCTGAGCACTGAGCACCCTGAGGACTGAGCACCCAGCACCCTGAGCACTGAGCACCGATCACCCTGAGCACTGAGCACCCAGCACCCCGAGCACTGAGCACCCAGCACCCTGAGTACTGAGCACCCAGCACCCCGAGTACTGAGCACCCAGCACCCTGAGTACTGAGCACCCAGCACCCCGAGCACTGAGCACCCGGCACCCTGAGTACTGAGCACCATGAGTACTGAGCACTGAGCACCCAGCACCCTGAGGACAGAGTACCCAGCACCCTGAGCACTGAGCACCCAGCACACTGAGTACTGAGCACTGATCACCCTGAGCACTGAGCACCCAGCACCCCGAGCACTGAGCACCCAGCACCCTGAGTACTGAGCATCCAGCACCCTGAGCACTGAGCACCCAGCACCCTGAGTACTGAGCACCCAGCACCCTGAGTACTGAGCACCCAGCACCCTGGGCACTGAGCACCCAGCACCCTGAGTACTGAGCACCGAGCACCCTGAGTACTGAGCACCCAGCACCCTGAGTACTGAGCACCCAGCACCCTGAGCACTGAGCACCCAGCACCCTGAGCACTGAGCACCCAGCACCCTGAGTACTGAGCACCCAGCACCCTGAGTACTGAACACCCAGCACCCTGAGCACTGAGCACTGAGCACCCAGCACCCTGAGCACTGAGCACCCAGCACCCTGAGCACGGAGCACCCCGAGGACTGAGCACCCAGCACCCTGAGCACTGAGCACCCAGCACCTTGAGTACTGAGCTCCGTGCACCTCGAGCACTGAGCACCCTGAGTACTGAGCACCCAGCACCCCGATCACTGAGCACCCTGCACCCTGAGCACTGAGCACCCAGCACCCTGAGCACTGAGCACCCAGCACCCTGAGTACTGAGCACCCAGCACGCTGAGTACTGAGCACCCAGCACCCCGAGCAGTGAGCAACCAGCACCGTGAGCACGGAGCACCCCGAGGACTGAGCACCCAGCACCTTGAGTACTGAGCACCGAGCACCTCGAGCACTAAGCACCCAGCACCCTGAGTACTGAGCACCCAGCACCCTGAGCACTGAGCACTGAGCACCCTGAGCACTGAGTACTGAGCACTGAGCACCCTGAGCACTGAGCACCCAGCACCCCGAGTACTGAGCACCCAGCACCCCGAGCACTGAGCACCCACGGCCCGAGCACTGAGCACCCAGCACCCCGAGCACTGAGCACTGAGCACCCTGAGCACTGAGCACCCAGCACCCCGAGTACTGAGCACCCAGCACCCTGAGCACTGAGCACCCAGCACCTTGAGTACTGAGCACTGAGCACCCTGAGCACTGAGTACTGAGCACTGAGCACCCTGAGCACTGAGCACCCCGCACCCCGAGTACTGAGCACCCAGCACCCCGAGCACTGAGCACCCACGGCCCGAGCACTGAGCACCCAGCACCCCGAGCACTGAGCACTGAGCACCCTGAGCACTGAGCACCCAGCACCCCGAGTACTGAGCACCCAGCACCCTGAGCACTGAGCACCCAGCACCTTGAGTACTGAGCACCGAGCACCCCGAGCACTGAGCACCCAGCACCCCGAGCACGGAGCACCCAGGACCCCAAGCACTGAGTACAGAGCACCCAGCACCCTGAGTACTGAGCACCGAGCTCCCCGAGCACTGAGCACCCAGCACACTGAGCACTGAGCACCCAGCACCCTGAGCACTGAGCACCCAGCACCCTGAGTACTGAGCACCCAGCACGCTGAGTCCTGAGCACCCAGCACCAAGAGCACTGAGCACCCAGCACCCTGAGTACTGAGCACTGAGCACCCAGCACCCCGAGCACTGAGCACCCAGCACCCTGTGCACTGAGCATCCAGCACCCTGAGTACTGAGCACCCAGCACCCTGAGTACTGAGCACCCAGCACCGTGAGAACTGAGCACTCAGCACCCTGAGTACTGAGCACCGAGCACCCCGAGCACTGAGCACCCAGCACCCTGAGCACTGAGCACCCTGAGGACTGAGCACCCAGCACCCTGAGCACTGAGCACCGATCACCCTGAGCACTGAGCACCCAGCACCCCGAGCACTGAGCACCCAGCACCCTGAGTACTGAGCACCCAGCACCCTGAGTACTGAGCACCCAGCACCCTGAGTACTGAGCACCCAGCACCCCGAGCACTGAGCACCCGGCACCCTGAGTACTGAGCACCATGAGTACTGAGCACTGAGCACCCAGCACCCTGAGGACAGAGTACCCAGCACCCTGAGCACTGAGCACCCAGCACCCTGAGTACTGAGCACTGATCACCCTGAGCACTGAGCACCCAGCACCCCGAGCACTGAGCACCCAGCACCCTGAGTACTGAGCATCCAGCACCCTGAGCACTGAGCACCCAGCACCCTGAGTACTGAGCACCCAGCACCCTGAGTACTGAGCACCCAGCACCCTGGGCACTGAGCACCCAGCACCCTGAGCACTGAGCACGCAGCACCCCGAGCACTGAGCACCCAGCACCCTGAGAACTGAGCACCCAGCACCCTGAGTACTGAGCACCCAGCACATTGAGTACTGAGCACCCAGCACCCTGAGCACTGAGCACCCAGCACCCTGAGTACTGAGCACCCAGCACCCTGAGTACTGAGCACCCAGCACCTTGAGTACTGAGCAACCAGCACCCTGAGCACTGAGCACCCAGCACCCTGAGCACTGAGCACTGAGCACCCAGTACCCCGAGCACTGAGCACCCAGCACCCCGAGCACTGAGCACCCAGCACCCTGAGCACTGAGCACCCAGCACCCTGAGCACTGAGCACCCAGCACCCTGAGTACTGAGCACCCAGCACCCTGAGTACTGAGCACCCAGCACCGTGAGAACTGAGCACTCAGCACCCTGAGTACTGAGCACCGAGCACCCCGAGCACTGAGCACCCAGCACCCTGAGCACTGAGCACCCTGAGGACTGAGCACCCAGCACCCTGAGCACTGAGCACCGATCACCCTGAGCACGGAGCACCCAGCACCCCGAGCACTGAGCACCCAGCACCCTGAGTACTGAACACCCAGCACCCCGAGTACTGAGCACCCAGCACCCTGAGTACTGAGCACCCAGCACCCCGAGCACTGAGCACCCGGCACCCTGAGTACTGAGCACCCTGAGTACTGAGCACTGAGCACCCAGCACCCTGAGGACTGAGTACCCAGCACCCTGAGCACTGAGCACCCAGCACCCTGAGTACTGAGCACTGATCACCCTGAGCACTGAGCACCCAGCACCCCGAGCACTGAGCACCCAGCACCCTGAGAACTGAGCAGCCAGCACCCTGAGCACTGAGCACCCAGCACCCTGAGTACTGAGCACCCAGCACCCTGAGTACTGAGCACCCAGCACCCTGGGCACTGAGCACCCAGCACCCTGAGTACTGAGCACCGAGCACCCTGAGTACTGAGCACCCATCACCCTGAGTACTGAGCACCCAGCACCCTGAGCACTGAGCACCCAGCACCCTGAGCACTGAGCACCCAGCACCCTGAGTACTGAGCACCCAGCACCCTGAGTACTGAACACCCAGCACCCTGAGCACTGAGCACTGAGCACCCAGCACCCTGAGCACTGAGCACTGAGCACCCAGCACCCTGAGCACTGAGCACCCAGCACCCCGAGCACTGAGCACAAAGCACCCTGAGCACCCAGCACCCTGAGCACTGAGCACCATGAGCACTGAGCACTGAGCACCCAGCACGCTGAGTACTGAGCACTGAGCACACAGCACCCTGAGTACTGAGCACCCAGCACCCCGAGCACTGAGTACCCAGCGCCCCGAGCACTGAGCACCCAGCACCCTGAGCACTGAGCACCCAGCACCCTGAGTACTGAGCAACCAGCACCCTGAGCACTGAGCACCCAGCACCCTGAGCACTGAGCGCTGAGCACCCAGCACCCCGAGCACTGAGCACCCAGCACCCTGAGCACTGAGCACCCAGCACCCTGTGCACTGAGCACCCAGCACCCTGAGTACTGAGCACCCAGCACCCTGAGTACTGAGCACCCAGCACCCTGAGTACTGAGCACCCAGCACGCTGAGTACTGAGCACCCAGCACCCCGAGCACTGAGGACCCAGCACCCTGAGTACTGAGCACTGAGCAACCAGCACCCCGAGAACGGAGCACCCAGGACCCCAAGCACTGAGTACAGACCACCCAGCACCCTGAGTACTGAGCACCGAGCTCCCCGAGCACTGAGCAACCAGCACACTGAGCACTGAGCACCCAGCACCCTGAGCACTGAGCACCCAGCACCCTGAGTACTGAGCACCCAGCACGCTGAGTACTGAGCACCCAGCACCCCGAGCACTGAGCACCCAGCACCCTGAGTACTGAGCACTGAGCACCCAGCACCCCGAGCACTGAGCACCCAGCACCCTGTGCACTGAGCATCCAGCACCCTGAGTACTGAGCACCCAGCACCCTGAGTACTGAGCACCCAGCACCGTGAGAACTGAGCACTCAGCACCCTGAGTACTGAGCACCGAGCACCCCGAGCACTGAGCACCCAGCACCCTGAGCACTGAGCACCCTGAGGACTGAGCACCCAGCACCCTGAGCACTGAGCACCGATCACCCTGAGCACTGAGCACCCAGCACCCCGAGCACTGAGCACCCAGCACCCTGAGTACTGAGCACCCAGCACCCCGAGTACTGAGCACCCAGCACCCTGAGTACTGAGCACCCAGCACCCCGAGCACTGAGCACCCGGCACCCTGAGTACTGAGCACCATGAGTACTGAGCACTGAGCACCCAGCACCCTGAGGACAGAGTACCCAGCACCCTGAGCACTGAGCACCCAGCACCCTGAGTACTGAGCACTGATCACCCTGAGCACTGAGCACCCAGCACCCCGAGCACTGAGCACCCAGCACCCTGAGTACTGAGCATCCAGCACGCTGAGCACTGAGCACCCAGCACCCTGAGTACTGAGCACCCAGCACCCTGAGTACTGAGCACCCAGCACCCTGGGCACTGAGCACCCAGCACCCTGAGTACTGAGCACCGAGGACCCTGAGTACTGAGCACCCAGCACCCTGAGTACTGAGCACCCAGCACCCTGAGCACTGAGCACCCAGCACCCTGAGCACTGAGCACCCAGCACCCTGAGTACTGAGCACCCAGCACCCTGAGTACTGAACACCCAGCACCCTGAGCACTGAGCACTGAGCACCCAGCACCCTGAGCACTGAGCACCCAGCACCTTGAGTACTGAGAACCGTGCACCTCGAGCACTGAGCACCCTGAGTACTGAGCACCCAGCACCCCGATCACTGAGCACCCTGCACCCTGAGCACTGAGCACCCAGCACCCTGTGCACTGAGCACCCAGCACCCTGAGTACTGAGCACCCAGCACGCTGAGTACTGAGCACCCAGCACCCCGAGCAGTGAGCAACCAGCACCGTGAGCACGGAGCACCCCGAGGACTGAGCACCCAGCACCTTGAGTACTGAGCACCGAGCACCTCGAGCACTAAGCACCCAGCACCCTGAGTACTGAGCACCCAGCACCCTGAGCACTGAGCACCCAGCACCCTGAGCACTGAGCACCCAGCAACCTGAGTACTGAGCACTCAGCACCCTGAGTACTGAACACCCAGCACCCTGAGCACTGAGCACTGAGCACCCTGAGCACTGAGTACTGAGCACTGAGCACCCTGAGCACTGAGCACCCAGCACCCCGAGTACTGAGCACCCAGCACCCCGAGCACTGAGCACCCAGCGCCCCGAGCACTGAGCACCCAGCACCCCGAGCACTGAGCACTGAGCACCCTGAGCACTGAGCACCCAGCACCCCGAGTACTGAGCACTGAGCACCTTGAGTACTGAGCACCAAGCACCCCGAGTACTGAGCACTGAGCACCCTGAATACTGAGCACCCAGCACCCTGATCACTGAGCACCCAGCACCCTGAGTACTCAGCACTGAGAACCCAGCACCCCGAGGACTGAGCACCCAGCACCCTGAGTACTGAGCACCGAGCACCCTGAGTACTGAGCACCCAGCACCCTGATCACTGAGCACGGAGCACCCCGAGGTACTGAGCACCCAGCACCCTGAGCACTGAGCACCCAGCACCTTGAGTACTGAGCACCGAGCACCCCGAGCACTGAGCACCAAGCACCCTGAGTATTGAGCACCCAGCACCCTGATTACTGAGCACGCAGCACCCCGAGCACTGAGCACCCAGCACCCTGAGTACTGAGCACCCAGCACGCTGAGTACTGAGCACCCAGCACCCTGAGTACTGAGCACTGAGCACCCAGCACCCTGAGTACTGAGCACCGAGCACCCCGAGCACTGAGCACCAAGCACCCTGAGTATTGAGCACCCAGCACCCTGATTACTGAGCACGCAGCACCCCGAGCACTGAGCACCCAGCACCCTGAGTAATGAGCACCCAGCACGCTGAGTACTGAGCACCCAGCACCCTGAGTACTGAGCACTGAGCAACCAGCACCCCGAGCACGGAGCACCCAGGACCCCAAGCACTGAGTACAGAGCACCCAGCACCCTGAGTACTGAGCACCGAGCTCCCCGAGCACTGAGCACCCAGCACACTGAGCACTGAGCACCCAGCACCCTGAGCACTGAGCTCCCAGCACCCTGAGTACTGAGCACCCAGCACGCTGAGTACTGAGCACCCAGCACCCCGAGCACTGAGCACCCAGCACCCTGAGTACTGAGCACTGAGCACCCAGCACCCCGAGCACTGAGCACCCAGCACCCTGTGCACTGAGCATCCAGCACCCTGAGTACTGAGCACCCAGCACCCTGAGTACTGAGCACCCAGCACCGTGAGAACTGAGCACTCAGCACCCTGAGTACTGAGCACCGAGCACCCCGAGCACTGAGCACCCAGCACCCTGAGCACTGAGCACCCTGAATACTGAGCACCCAGCACCCCGAGCACTGAGCACCCAGCACCCTGAGTACTGAGCACCCAGCACCCCGAGTACTGAGCACCCAGCACCCTGAGTACTGAGCACCCAGCACCCCGAGCACTGAGCACCCGGCACCCTGAGTACTGAGCACCATGAGTACTGAGCACTGAGCACCCAGCACCCTGAGGACAGAGTACCCAGCACCCTGAGCACTGAGCAGCCAGCACCCTGAGTACTGAGCACTGATCACCCTGAGCACTGAGCACCCAGCACCCCGAGCACTGAGCACCCAGCACCCTGAGTACTGAGCATCCAGCACCCTGAGCACTGAGCACCCAGCACCCTGAGTACTGAGCACCCAGCACCCTGAGTACTGAGCACCCAGCACCCTGGGCACTGAGCATCCAGCACCCTGAGTACTGAGCACCGAGCACCCTGAGTACTGAGCACCCAGCACCCTGAGTACTGAGCACCCAGCACCCTGAGCACTGAGCACCCAGCACCCTGAGCACTGAGCACCCAGCACCCTGAGTACTGAGCACCCAGCACCCTGAGTACTGAACACCCAGCACCCTGAGCACTGAGCACCCAGCACCCTGAGCACTGAGCACCCAGCACCCTGAGCACGGAGCACCCCGAGGACTGAGCACCCAGTACCCT
The DNA here is from genome assembly GCF_018167655.1 of Microtus oregoni. Taxonomy (NCBI): domain Eukaryota; kingdom Metazoa; phylum Chordata; class Mammalia; order Rodentia; family Cricetidae; genus Microtus; species Microtus oregoni. Next base: position 600,505 of record NW_024544028.1, on the reverse strand, counting down.
GAGCACTGAGCACCCAGCACCTTGAGTACTGAGCACCGTGCACCTCGAGCACTGAGCACCCTGAGTACTGAGCACCCAGCACCCCGATCACTGAGCACCCTGCACCCTGAGCACTGAGCACCCAGCACCCTGAGCACTGAGCACCCAGAACCCTGAGTACTGAGCACCCAGCACGCTGAGTACTGAGCACCCAGCACCCAGAGCACTGAGCAACCAGCACCGAGAGCACGGAGCACCCCGAGGACTGAGCACCCAGCACCTTGAGTACTGAGCACCGAGCACCTCGAGCACTAAGCACCCAGCACCCCGAGTACTGAGCACCCAGCACCCTGAGTACTGAACACCCAGCACCCTGAGCACTGAGCACTGAGCACCCTGAGCACTGAGTACTGAGCACTGAGCACCCTGAGCACTGAGCACCCAGCACCCCGAGTACTGAGCACCCAGCACCCCGAGCACTGAGCACCCAGCGCCCCGAGCACTGAGCACCCAGCACCCCGAGCACTGAGCACTGAGCACCCTGAGCACTGAGCACCCAGCACCCCGAGTACTGAGCACTGAGCACCTTGAGTACTGAGCACCAAGCACCCCGAGTACTGAGCACTGAGCACCCTGAATACTGAGCACCCAGCACCCTGAGCACTGAGCACCCAGCACCCTGAGTACTCAGCACTGAGAACCCAGCACCCCGAGGACTGAGCACCCAGCACCCTGAGTACTGAGCACCGAGCACCCTGAGTACTGAGCACCCAGCACCCTGATCACTGAGCACGGAGCACCCCGAGGTACTGAGCACCCAGCACCCTGAGCACTGAGCACCCAGCACCTTGAGTACTGAGCACCGAGCACCCCGAGCACTGAGCACCCAGCACCCTGAGTATTGAGCACCCAGCACCCTGATTACTGAGCACGCAGCACCCCGAGCACTGAGCACCCAGCACCCTGAGAACTGAGCACCCAGCACCCTGAGTACTGAGCACCCAGCACCCTGAGTACTGAGCACCCAGCACCATGAGCACTGAGCACCCAGCACCCTGAGTACTGAGCACCCAGCACCCTGAGTACTGAGCAACCAGCACCCTGAGCACTGAGCACCCAGCACCCTGAGCACTGAGCACTGAGCACCCAGCACCCCGAGCACTGAGCACCCAGCACCCCGAGCACTGAGCACCCAGCACCCTGAGCACTGAGCACCCAGCACCCTGAGCACTGAGCACCCAGCACCCCGAGCACTGAGCACCCAGCACCCTGAGCACCCAGCACCCTGAGAACTGAGCACCCTGAGCACTGAGCACCGATCACCCTAAGCACTCAGCACCCAGCACCCCGAGCACTGAGCACCCAGCACCCTGAGTACTGAGCACCCAGCAGCCCGAGCACTGAGCACCCGGCACCCTGAGTACTGAGCACCCTGAGTACTGAGCACTGAGCACCCAGCACCCTGAGGACTGAGTACCAAGCACCCTGAGCACTGAGCACCCAGCACCCTGAGTACTGAGCACTGATCACCCTGAGCACTGAGCACCCAGCACCCCGAGCACTGAGCACCAAGCACCCTGAGTACTGAGCAGCCAGCACCCTGAGCACTGAGCACCCAGCACGCTGAGTACTGAGCACCCAGCACCCTGGGCACTGAGCACCCAGCACCCTGAGTACTGAGCACCGAGCACCCTGAGTACTGAGCACCCAGCACCCTGAGTACTGAGCACCCAGCACCCTGAGCACTGAGCACCCAGCACCCTGAGCACTGAGCACCCAGCACGCTGAGTACTGAGCACCCAGCACCCTGAGTACTGAGCACCCAGCACCCTGAGCACTGAGCACCCAGCACCCTGAGCACTGAGCACCCAGCACGCTGAGTACTGAGCACCCAGCACCCTGAGTACTGAACACCCAGCACCCTGAGCACTGAGCACTGAGCACCCAGCACCCTGAGCACTGAGCACCCAGCACCCTGAGCACGGAGCACCCCGAGGACTGAGCACCCAGCACCCTGAGCACTGAGCACCCAGCACCTTGAGTACTGAGCACTGTGCACCTCGAGCACTGAGCACCCTGAGTACTGAGCACCCAGCACCCCGATCACTGAGCACCCTGCACCCTGAGCACTGAGCACCCAGCACCCTGAGCACTGAGCACCCAGCACCCTGAGTACTGAGCACCCAGCACGCTGAGTACTGAGCACCCAGCACCCCGAGCACTGAGCAACCAGCACCGTGAGCACGGAGCACCCCGAGGACTGAGCACCCAGCACCTCGAGCACTAAGCACCCAGCACCCTGAGTACTGAGCACCCAGCACCCTGAGCACTGAGCACCCAGCACCCTGAGCACTGAGCACCCAGCAACCTGAGTACTGAGCACCCAGCACCCTGAGTACTGAACACCCAGCACCCTGAGCACTGAGCACTGAGCACCCTGAGCACTGAGTACTGAGAACTGAGCACCCTGAGCACTGAGCACCCAGCACCCCGAGTACTGAGCACCCAGCACCCCGAGCACTGAGCACCCAGCGCCCCGAGCACTGAGCACCCAGCACCCCGAGCACTGAGCACTGAGCACCCTGAGCACTGAGCACCCAGCACCCCGAGTACTGAGCACTGAGCACCTTGAGTACTGAGCACCAAGCACCCCGAGTACTGAGCACTGAGCACCCTGAATACTGAGCACCCAGCACCCTGAGCACTGAGCACCCAGCACCCTGAGTACTCAGCACTGAGAACCCAGCACCCCGAGGACTGAGCACCCAGCACCCTGAGTACTGAGCACCGAGCACCCTGAGTACTGAGCACCCAGCACCCTGATCACTGAGCACGGAGCACCCCGAGGTACTGAGCACCCAGCAGCCTGAGCACTGAGCACCCAGCACCTTGAGTACTGAGCACCGAGCACCCCGAGCACTGAGCACCCAGCACCCTGAGTATTGAGCACCCAGCACCCTGATTACTGAGCACGCAGCACCCCGAGCACTGAGCACCCAGCACCCTGAGTACTGAGCACCCAGCACGCTGAGTACTGAGCACCCAGCACCCCGAGCACTGAGCACCCAGCACCCTGAGTACTGAGCACTGAGCAACCAGCACCCCGAGCACGGAGCACCCAGGACCCCAAGCACTGAGTACAGAGCACCCAGCACCCTGAGTACTGAGCACCGAGCTCCCCGAGCACTGAGCACCCAGCACACTGAGCACTGAGCACCCAGCACCCTGAGCACTGAGCTCCCAGCACCCTGAGTACTGAGCACCCAGCACGCTGAGTACTGAGCACCCAGCACCCCGAGCACTGAGCACCCAGCACCCTGAGTACTGAGCACTGAGCACCCAGCACCCCGAGCACTGAGCACCCAGCACCCTGTGCACTGAGCATCCAGCACCCTGAGTACTGAGCACCCAGCACCCTGAGTACTGAGCACCCAGCACCGTGAGAACTGAGCACTCATCACCCTGAGTACTGAGCACCGAGCACCCCGAGCACTGAGCACCCAGCACCCTGAGCACTGAGCACCCTGAGGACTGAGCACCCAGCACCCTGAGCACTGAGCACCGATCACCCTGAGCACTGAGCACCCAGCACCCCGAGCACTGAGCACCCAGCACCCTGAGTACTGAGCACCCAGCACCCCGAGTACTGAGCACCCAGCACCCTGAGTACTGAGCACCCAGCACCCCGAGCACTGAGCACCCGGCACCCTGAGTACTGAGCACCATGAGTACTGAGCACTGAGCACCCAGCACCCTGAGGACAGAGTACCCAGCACCCTGAGCACTGAGCACCCAGCACCCTGAGTACAGAGCACTGATCACCCTGAGCACTGAGCACCCAGCACCCTGAGTACTGAGCATCCAGCACCCTGAGCACTGAGCACCCAGCACCCTGAGTACTGAGCACCCAGCACCCTGAGTACTGAGCACCCAGCACCCTGGGCACTGAGCACCCAGCACCCTGAGTACTGAGCACCGAGCACCCTGAGTACTGAGCACCCAGCACCCTGAGTACTGAGCACCCAGCACCCTGAGCACTGAGCACCCAGCACCCTGAGCACTGAGCACCCAGCACCCTGAGTACTGAGCACCCAGCACCCTGAGTACTGAACACCCAGCACCCTGAGCACTGAGCACTGAGCACCCAGCACCCTGAGCACTTAGCACCCAGCACCCTGAGCACGGAGCACCCCGAGGACTGAGCACCCAGCACCCTGAGCACTGAGCACCCAGCACCTTGTGTACTGAGCACCGTGCACCTCGAGCACTGAGCACCCTGAGTACTGAGCACCCAGCACCCCGATCACTGAGCACCCAGCACCCTGAGCACTGAGCACCCAGCACCCTGAGCACTGAGCACCCAGCACCCTGAGTACTGAGCACCCAGCACGCTGAGTACTGAGCACCCAGCACCCCGAGCACTGAGCAACCAGCACCGTGAGCACGGAGCACCCCGAGGACTGAGCACCCAGCACCTTGAGTACTGAGCACCGAGCACCTCGAGCACTAAGCACCCAGCACCCTGAGTACTGAGCACCCAGCACCCTGAGCACTGAGCACCCAGCACCCTGAGCACTGAGCACCCAGCAACCTGAGTACTGAGCACCCAGGACCCTGAGTACTGAACAACCAGCACCCTGAGCACTGAGCACTGAGCACCCTGAGCACTGAGTACTGAGCACCCAGCACCCCGAGCACTGAGCACCCAGCGCCCCGAGCACTGAGCACCCAGCACCCCGAGCACTGAGCACTGAGCACCCTGAGCACTGAGCACCCAGCACCCCGAGTACTGAGCACTGAGCACCTTGAGTACTGAGCACCAAGCACCCCGAGTACTGAGCACTGAGCACCCTGAATACTGAGCACCCAGCACCCTGAGCACTGAGCACCCATCACCCTGAGTACTGAGCAACCAGCACCCTGAGTACTGAGCACCCAGCACCCTGAGTACTGAGCACCCAGCACCCTGGGCACTGAGCACCCAGCACCCTGAGTACTGAGCACCGAGCACCCTGAGTACTGAGCACCCAGCCCCCTGAGTACTGAGCACCCAGCACCCTGAGCACTGAGCACCCAGCACCCTGAGCACTGAGCACCCAGCACCCTGAGTACTGAGCACCCAGCACAATGAGTACTGAACACCCAGCACCCTGAGCACTGAGCACTGAGCACCCAGCACCCTGAGCACTGAGCACTGAGCACCCAGCACCCTGAGCACTGAGCACCCAGCACCCCGAGCACTGAGCACCCAGCACCCTGAGCACCCAGCACCCTGAGAACTGAGCACCCTGAGCACTGAGCACCGATCACCCTAAGCACTCAGCACCCAGCACCCCGAGCACTGAGCACCCAGCACCCTGAGTACTGAGCACCCAGCAGCCCGAGCACTGAGCACCCGGCACCCTGAGTACTGAGCACCCTGAGTACTGAGCACTGAGCACCCAGCACCCTGAGGACTGAGTACCAAGCACCCTGAGCACTGAGCACCCAGCACCCTGAGTACTGAGCACTGATCACCCTGAGCACTGAGCACCCAGCACCCCGAGCACTGAGCACCCAGCACCCTGAGTACTGAGCAGCCAGCACCCTGAGCACTGAGCACCCAGCACGCTGAGTACTGAGCACCCAGCACCCTGGGCACTGAGCACCCAGCACCCTGAGTACTGAGCACCGAGCACCCTGAGTACTGAGCACCCAGCACCCTGAGTACTGAGCACCCAGCACCCTGAGCACTGAGCACCCAGCACCCTGAGCACTGAGCACCCAGCACCCTGAGTACTGAGCACCCAGCACCCTGAGTACTGAAAACCCAGCACCCTGAGCACTGAGCACTGAGCACCCAGCACCCTGAGCACTGAGCACCCAGCACCCTGAGCACGGAGCACCCCGAGGACTGAGCACCCAGCACCCTGAGCACTGAGCACCCAGCACCTTGAGTACTGAGCACCGTGCACCTCGAGCACTGAGCACCCTGAGTACTGAGCACCCAGCACCCCGATCACTGAGCACCCTGCACCCTGAGCACTGAGCACCCAGCACCCTGAGCACTGAGCACCCAGCACCCTGAGTACTGAGCACCCAGCACGCTGAGTACTGAGCACCCAGCACCCCGAGCACTGAGCAACCAGCACCGTGAGCACGGAGCACCCCGAGGACTGAGCACCCAGCACCTTGAGTACTGAGCACCGAGCACCTCGAGCACTAAGCACCCAGCACCCTGAGTACTGAGCACCCAGCACCCTGAGCACTGAGCACCCAGCACCCTGAGCACTGAGCACCCAGCAACCTGAGTACTGAGCACCCAGCACCCTGAGTACTGAACACCCAGCACCCTGAGCACTGAGCACTGAGCACCCTGAGCACTGAGTACTGAGCACTGAGCACCCTGAGCACTGAGCACCCAGCACCCCGAGTACTGAGCACCCAGCACCCCGAGCACTGAGCACCCAGCGCCCCGAGCACTGAGCACCCAGCACCCCGAGCACTGAGCACTGAGCACCCTGAGCACTGAGCACCAAGCACCCCGAGTACTGAGCACTGAGCACCCTGAATACTGAGCACCCAGCACCCTGAGCACTGAGCACCCAGCACCCTGAGTACTCAGCACTGAGAACCCAGCACCCCGAGGACTGAGCACCCAGCACCCTGAGTACTGAGCACCGAGCACCCTGAGTACTGAGCACCCAGCACCCTGATCACTGAGCACGGAGCACCCCGAGGTACTGAGCACCCAGCACCCTGAGCACTGAGCACCCAGCACCTTGAGTACTGAGCACCGAGCACCCCGAGCACTGAGCACCCAGCACCCTGAGTATTGAGCACCCAGCACCCTGATTACTGAGCACGCAGCACCCCGAGCACTGAGCACCCAGCACCCTGAGTACTGAGCACCCAGCACGCTGAGTACTGAGCACCCAGCACCCCGAGCACTGAGCACCCAGCACCCTGAGTACTGAGCACTGAGCAACCAGCACCCCGAGCACGGAGCACCCAGGACCCCAAGCACTGAGTACAGAGCACCCAGCACCCTGAGTACTGAGCACCGAGCTCCCCGAGCACTGAGCACCCAGCACACTGAGCACTGAGCACCCAGCACCCTGAGCACTGAGCTCCCAGCACCCTGAGTACTGAGCACCCAGCACGCTGAGTACTGAGCACCCAGCACCCCGAGCACTGAGCACCCAGCACCCTGAGTACTGAGCACTGAGCACCCAGCACCCCGAGCACTGAGCACCCAGCACCCTGTGCACTGAGCATCCAGCACCCTGAGTACTGAGCACCCAGCACCCTGAGTACTGAGCACCCAGCACCGTGAGAACTGAGCACTCAGCACCCTGAGTACTGAGCACCGAGCACCCCGAGCACTGAGCACCCAGCACCCTGAGCACTGAGCACCCTGAGGACTGAGCACCCAGCACCCTGAGCACTGAGCACCGATCACCCTGAGCACTGAGCACCCAGCACCCCGAGCACTGAGCACCCAGCACCCTGAGTACTGAGCACCCAGCACCCCGAGTACTGAGCACCCAGCACCCTGAGTACTGAGCACCCAGCACCCCGAGCACTGAGCACCCGGCACCCTGAGTACTGAGCACCATGAGTACTGAGCACTGAGCACCCAGCACCCTGAGGACAGAGTACCCATCACCCTGAGCACTGAGCACCCAGCACCCTGAGTACTGAGCACTGATCACCCTGAGCACTGAGCACCCAGCACCCCGAGCACTGAGCACCCAGCACCCTGAGTACTGAGCATCCAGCACCCTGAGTACTGAGCACCCAGCACCCTGAGCACTGAGCACCCAGCACCCTGAGCACTGAGCACGCAGCACCCTGAGTACTGAGCACCCAGCACCCTGAGTACTGAACACCCAGCACCCTGAGCACTGAGCACTGAGCACCCAGCACCCTGAGCACTGAGCACCCAGCACCCTGAGCACGGAGCACCCCGAGGACTGAGCACCCAGCACCCTGAGCACTGAGCACCCAGCACCTTGAGTACTGAGCACCGTGCACCTCGAGCACTGAGCACCCTGAGTACTGAGCACCCAGCACCCCGATCACTGAGCACCCTGCACCCTGAGCACTGAGCACCCAGCACCCTGAGCACTGAGCACCCAGCACCCTGAGTACTGAGCACCCAGCACGCTGAGTACTGAGCACCCAGCACCCCGAGCACTGAGCAACCAGCACCGTGAGCACGGAGCACCCCGAGGACTGAGCACCCAGCACCTTGAGTACTGAGCACCGAGCACCTCGAGCACTAAGCACCCAGCACCCTGAGTACTGAGCACCCAGCACCCTGAGCACTGAGCACCCAGCACCCTGAGCACTGAGCACCCAGCAACCTAAGTACTGAGCACCCAGCACCCTGAGTACTGAACAACCAGCACCCTGAGCACTGAACACTGAGCACCCTGAGCACTGAGTACTGAGCACCCAGCACCCCGAGCACTGAGCACCCAGCGCCCCGAGCACTGAGCACCCAGCACCCCGAGCACTGAGCACTGAGCACCCTGAGCACTGAGCACCCAGCACCCCGAGTACTGAGCACTGAGCACCTTGAGTACTGAGCACCAAGCACCCCGAGTACTGAGCACTGAGCACCCTGAATACTGAGCACCCAGCACCCTGAGCACTGAGCACCCAGCACCCTGAGTACTCAGCACTGAGAACCCAGCACCCCGAGGACTGAGCACCCAGCACCCTGAGTACTGAGCACCGAGCACCCTGAGTACTGAGCACCCAGCACCCTGATCACTGAGCACGGAGCACCCCGAGGTACTGAGCACCCAGCACCCTGAGCACTGAGCACCCAGCACCTTGAGTACTGAGCACCGAGCACCCCGAGCACTGAGCACCCAGCACCCTGAGTATTGAGCACCCAGCACCCTGATTACTGAGCACGCAGCACCCCGAGCACTGAGCACCCAGCACCCTGAGAACTGAGCACCCAGCACCCTGAGTACTGAGCACCCAGCACCCTGAGTACTGAGCACCCAGCACCATGAGCACTGAGCACCCAGCACCCTGAGTACTGAGCACCCAGCACCCTGAGTACTGAGCAACCAGCACCCTGAGCACTGAGTACCCAGCACCCTGAGCACTGAGCACTGAGCACCCAGCACCCCGAGCACTGAGCACCCAGCACCCCGAGCACTGAGCACCCAGCACCCTGAGCACTGAGCACCCAGCACCCTGAGCACTGAGCACCCAGCACCCTGAGTACTGAGCACCCAGCACCCTGAGTACTGAGCACCCAGCACCGTGAGAACTGAGCACTCAGCACCCTGAGGACTGAGCACCGAGCACCCCGAGCACTGAGCACCCAGCACCCTGAGCACTGAGCACCCTGAGGACTGAGCACCCAGCACCCTGAGCACTGAGCACCGATCACCCTGAGCACTGAGCACCCAGCACCCCGAGCACTGAGCACCCAGCACCCTGAGTACTGAGCACCCAGCAACCCGAGTACTGAGCACCCAGCACTCTGAGTACTGAGCACCCAGCACACCGAGCACTGAGCACCCGGCACCCTGAGTACTGAGCATCCTGAGTACTGAGCACTGAGCACCCAGCACCCTGAGGACTGAGTACCCAGCACCCTGAGCACTGAGCACCCAGCACCCTGAGTACTGAGCACTGATCACCCTGAGCACTGAGCACCCAGCACCCCGACCACTGAGCACCCATCACCCTGAGAACTGAGCAGCCAGCACCCTGAGCACTGAGCACCCAGCACCCTGAGTACTGAGCACCCAGCACCCTGAGTACTGAGCACCCAGCACCCTGGGCACTGAGCACCCAGCACCCTGAGTACTGAGCACCGAGCACCCTGAGTACTGAGCACCCAGCACCCTGAGTACTGAGCACCCAGCACCCTGAGCACTGAGCACCCATCACCCTGAGCACTGAGCACCCAGCACCCTGAGTACTGAGCACCCAGCACCCTGAGTACTGAACACCCAGCACCCTGAGCACTGAGCACTGAGCACCCAGCACCCTGAGCACTGAGCACCCAGCACCCTGAGCATGGAGCACCCCGAGGACTGAGCACCCAGCACCCTGAGCACTGAGCACCCAGCACCTTGAGTACTGAGCACCGAGCACCTCGAGCACTGAGCACCCTGAGTACTGAGCACCCAGCACCCCTATCACTGAGCACCCTGCACCCTGAGCACTGAGCACCCAGCACCCTGAGCACTGAGAACCCAGCACCCTGAGTACTGAGCACCCAGCACGCTGAGTACTGAGCACCCAGCACCTCGAGCACTGAGCAACCAGCACCCTGAGCACGGAGCACCCCGAGGACTGAGCACCCAGCACCTTGAGTACTGAGCACCGAGCACCTCGAGCACTAAGCACCCAGCACCCTGAGTACTGAGCACACAGCACCCTGAGCACTGAGCACCCAGCACCCTGAGCACTGAGCACCCAGCACCCCGAGCACTGAGCACCCAGCACCCTGAGTACTGAGCACCCAACACCCAGAGTACTGAGCACCCAGCACCCTGAGCACTGAGCACCCGGCAACCTGTGTACTGAGCACCCAGCACCCTGAGTACTGAGCACCCAGCACACTGAGCACTGAGCACCCAGCACCCTGAGTACTGAGCACCCAGCACCGTGAGAACTGAGCACTCAGCACCCTGAGGACTGAGCACCGAGCACCCCGAGCACTGAGCACCCAGCACCCTGAGCACTGAGCACCCTGAGGACTGAGCACCCAGCACCCTGAGCACTGAGCACCGATCACCCTGAGCACTGAGCACCCAGCACCCCGAGCACTGAGCACCCAGCACCCTGAGTACTGAGCACCCAGCAACCCGAGTACTGAGCACCCAGCACTCTGAGTACTGAGCACCCAGCACACCGAGCACTGAGCACCCGGCACCCTGAGTACTGAGCACCCTGAGTACTGAGCACTGAGCACCCAGCACCCTGAGGACTGAGTACCCAGCACCCTGAGCACTGAGCACCCAGCACCCTGAGTACTGAGCACTGATCACCCTGAGCACTGAGCTCCCAGCACCCCGACCACTGAGCACCCATCACCCTGAGAACTGAGCAGCCAGCACCCTGAGCACTGAGCACCCAGCACCCTGAGTACTGAGCACCCAGCACCCTGAGTACTGAGCACCCAGCACCCTGGGCACTGAGCACCCAGCACCCTGAGTACTGAGCACCGAGCACCCTGAGTACTGAGCACCCAGCACCCTGAGTACTGAGCACCCAGCACCCTGAGCACTGAGCACCCAGCACCCTGAGCACTGAGCACCCAGCACCCTGAGTACTGAGCACCCAGCACCCTGAGTACTGAACACCCAGCACCCTGAGCACTGAGCACTGAGCACCCAGCACCCTGAGAACTGAGCACCCAGCACCCTGAGCACTGAGCACCCAGCACCCTGAGCACCCAGCACCCTGAGAACTGAGCACCCTGAGCACTGAGCACCGATCACCCTAAGCACTGAGCACCCAGCACCCCGAGCACTGAGCACCCAGCACCCTGAGTACTGAGCACCCAGCAGCCCGAGCACTGAGCACCCGGCACCCTGAGTACTGAGCACCCTGAGTACTGAGCACTGAGCACCCAGCACCCTGAGGACTGATTACCAAGCACCCTGAGCACTGAGCACCCAGCACCCTGAGTACTGAGCACTGATCACCCTGAGCACTGAGCACCCAGCACCCCGAGCACTGAGCACCCAGCACCCTGAGTACTGAGCAGCCAGCACCCTGAGCACTGAGCACCCAGCACGCTGAGTACTGAGCACCCAGCACCCTGGGCACTGAGCACCCAGCACCCTGAGTACTGAGCACCGAGCACCCTGAGTACTGAGCACCCAGCACCCTGAGTACTGAGCACCCAGCACCCTGAGCACTGAGCACCCATCACCCTGAGCACTGAGCACCCAGCACCCTGAGTACTGAGCACCCAGCACCCTGAGTACTGAACACCCAGCACCCTGAGCACTGAGCACTGAGCACCCAGCACCCTGAGCACTGAGCACCCAGCACCCTGAGCATGGAGCACCCCGAGGACTGAGCACCCAGCACCCTGAGCACTGAGCACCCAGCACCTTGAGTACTGAGCACCGAGCACCTCGAGCACTGAGCACCCTGAGTACTGAGCACCCAGCACCCCTATCACTGAGCACCCTGCACCCTGAGCACTGAGCACCCAGCACCCTGAGCACTGAGAACCCAGCACCCTGAGTACTGAGCACCCAGCACGCTGAGTACTGAGCACCCAGCACCTCGAGCACTGAGCAACCAGCACCCTGAGCACGGAGCACCCCGAGGACTGAGCACCCAGCACCTTGAGTACTGAGCACCGAGCACCTCGAGCACTAAGCACCCAGCACCCTGAGTACTGAGCACACAGCACCCTGAGCACTGAGCACCCAGCACCCTGAGCACTGAGCACCCAGCACCCCGAGCACTGAGCACCCAGCACCCTGAGTACTGAGCACCCAACACCCAGAGTACTGAGCACCCAGCACCCTGAGCACTGAGCACCCGGCAACCTGTGTACTGAGCACCCAGCACCCTGAGTACTGAACACCCAGCACCCTGAGCACTGAGCACTGAGCACCCTGAGCACTGAGTACTGAGCAATGAGCACACTGAGCACTGAGCACCCAGCACCCCGAGTATTGAGCACCCAGCACCCCGAGCACTGAGCACCCAGCGCCCCGAGCACTGAGCACACAGCACCCCGAGCACTGAACACTGAGCACCCTGAGCACTGAGCACCCAGCACCCCGAGTACTGAGCACTGAGCACCCTGAGTACTGAGCACCAAGCACCCCGAGTACTGAGCACTGAGCACCCTGAATACTGAGCACCCAGCACCCTGAGCACTGAGCACCCAGCACCCTGAGTACTGAGCACTGAGAACATAGCACCCCGAGCACTTAGCACCCAGCACCCTGAGTACTGAGCACCAAGCACCCTGATCACTGAGCACGGAGCACCCCGCGGACTGAGCACCCAGCACCCTGAGCACTGAGCACACAGCACCTTGAGTACAGAGCACCGAGCACCCCGAGCACTGAACACCCAGCACCCTGAGTATTGAGCACCCAGCACCCTGAGTACTGAGCACCCAGCACCCTGAGTACTGAGCACCCAGCACCCTGAGCACTGAGCACCCAGCACCCTGAGTACTGAGCACCCAGCACCCTGAGTACTGAGCAACCAGCACCCTGAGCACTGAGCACCAAGCACCCTGAGCACTGAGCACTGAGCACCCAGCACCCCGAGCACTGAGCACCCAGCACCCCGAGCACTGAGCACCCAGCACACTGAGCACTGAGCACCCAGCACCCTGAGCACTGAGCACCCAGCACCCTGAGTACTGAGCACCCAGCACCCTGAGTACTGAGCACCCAGCACCGTGAGAACTGAGCACTCAGCACCCTGAGTACTGAGCACCGAGCACCCCGAGCACTGAGCACCCAGCACCCTGAGCACTGAGCACCCTGAGGACTGAGCACCCAGCACCCTGAGCACTGAGCACCGATCACCCTGAGCACTGAGCACCCAGCACCCCGAGCACTGAGCACCCAGCACCCTGAGCACTGAGCACCCAGCACACTGAGCACGGAGCACCCCGACCACTGAGCACCCAGCACCCTGAGTACTGAGCCCCCAGCACCCTGAGTACTGAGCACCCAGCACCAAGAGCACGGAGCACCCAGCACCCCGAGAATGAGCACCCAGCACCCTGAGTACTGAGAACCGAGCACCCTGAGTTCTGAGCACCCAGCACCCTGAGTACTGAGCCCCCAGCACCCTGAGTACTGAGCACCCAGCACCCCGATCACTGAGCACCCAGCACCCCGAGAATGAGCACACAGCACCCTGAGTACTGAGCACCCAGCACCCTGAGTACTGAGCACTAAGCACCCAGAGCACTGAGCAACCAGCACCCCGAGCACGGAGCACCCAGGACCCCGAGCACTGAGTACTGAGCACCCAGCACCCTGAGTACTGAGCACCTAGCTCCCCGAGCACTGAGCACCCACCACCCTGAGTACTGAGCACCCAGCAACCTGAGCACTGAGCACAAAGCACGCTGAGTACTGAGCACCCTGAGTACTGAGCATCGAGGACCCTGAGTTCTGAGCACCCAGCACCCCGAGCACTGAGCACCCAGCACCCCGAGAATGGGCACCCAGCACCCTGAGTACTGAGAACCGAGCACCCTGAGTACTGAGCACCCAGCACCCTGTGTACTGAGCACCCAGCACCAAGAGTACTGAGCAGCAAGCACCCCGAGCACTGAGCACCCAGCACCCTGAGTAATGAGCACCCAGCACCCCGAGTACTGAGCACCCAGCACCGTGAGTACTGAGCACCCACCACCCTGAGTACTGAGCACCCAGCACCCTGAGCACTGAGCACAAAACATGCTGAGTACTGAGCACCCTGACTACTGAGCACCGAGGACCCTGAGCACTGAGCACCCAGCACCCCGAGCACTGAGCACCCAGCCCCCCGAGAACTGAGCACCCAGCACCCCGAGAATGAGCACTCAGCTACCTGAGTACTGAGCACCCAGCACCCTGAGTACTGAGCACCCAGCACCCCGAGCACTGAGCACCCTGAATACTGAGCACCCAGCACCCTGAGTACTGTGCACTAAGCACCCAGAGCGCTGAGCACCCAGGACTCCGAGCACTGAGTACTGAGCACCCAGCACCCTGAGTACTGAGCACCGAGCTCCCCGAGCACTGAGCACCCTGAGTACAGAGCACACATCACCCTGAGTACTGAGCTCCCAGCATCCTGTGCACTGAGCACCCAGCACCCTGATTACTGAGCACCCAGCACCCCGAGCACTGAGCACTCAGCACCCTGAGTACTGAGCACCCAGCACCATGAGTACTGAGCAACCCGAGCACTGAGCACCCAGCACCCTGAGTACTGAGCACCCAGCACCAAAAGTACTGAGCAGCAAGCACCCCGAGCACTGAGCACCCAGCACACTGAGTACTGAGCACCCAGCACCAAGAGTACTGAGCAGCAAGCACCCCGAGCACTGAGCACCCAGAACCCTGAGTAATGAGCACCCAGCACCCCGAGTACTGAGCACCCAGCACCCTGTGTATTGAGCACTGAGCACCCTGAGTACTAAGCACCCAGCAACCTGAGTACTGAGCACCCAGGACCCTGAGCACTGAGCACCGAGCACCCCGAGCACTGAGCACCCAGCACCCTGAGCACTCAGCACCCAGCACCCCGAGCACTGAGCACCCAGCACTCTGACCACTGAGCACCCAGCACCCTGAGCACGGAGCACCCCGAGGACTGAGCACCTAGCACCCTGAGTACTGAGCCCCCAGCACCCTGAGTACTGAGCACAGAGCACCCCGAGCACTGAGCACCCAGCACCCCGAGAATGAGCACCCAGCACCCTGAGTACTGAGAACCGAGCAACCTGAGTACTGAGCACAAAGCACCCTGAGTACTGAGCCCCCAGCACCCTGAGTACTGAGCACCCAGCACCCCGAGCACTGAGCACCCAACACCCCGAGAATGAGCACCCAGCACCCTGAGTACTGAGCACCCAGCACCCTGAGTACTGAGCACCGAGCTCCCCGAGCACTGAGCACCCAGCACACTGAGCACTGAGCACCCAGCACCCTGAGCACTGAGCACCCAGCAACCTGAGTACTGAGCACCCAGCTCGCTGAGTACTGAGCACCCAGCACCCTGAGTACTGAGCACTGAGCACCCAGCAACCCGAGCACTGAGCACCCAGCACCCTGTGTACTGAGCACTGAGCACCCTGAGTACTAAGCACCCAGCACCCTGAGTACTGAGCACCCTGGACCCTGAGCACTGAGCACCGAGCACCCCGAGCACTGAGCACCCAGCACCCTGAGGACTCAGCACCCATCACCCCGATCACTGAGCACCCAGCACCCTGAGCACTGAGCACCCAGCACCCTGAGCACTGAGCACCAAGCACCCAGAGCACTGAGCACCCAGCACCCTGAGCACTGAGCACCCAGCACCCTGAGTACTGAGCAGCGAGCACCCTGAGTACTGAGCACCCAGCACCCTGAGTACTGAGCACCCAGCACCCTGAGTACTGAGCACCGAGCACCCCGAGTACTGAGCACCCAGCACCCTGAGCACTCAGCACCCAGCACCCTGAGTACTGAGCATCCAGCACCCCGAGCCCTGAGCACCCAGCACCCTGAGTACTGAGCACCCTGAGTTCTGAGCAACGATCACCCTGAGCACTGAGCACCCAGCACCCTGAGTATTGAGCACCCAGCACCCTGAGCACTGAGCATCCAGCACCCTGAGTACTGAGCACGCAGCACCCCGAGCACTGAGCACCCAGCACCCTGAGTACTGAGCACCCAGCACAATGAGTACTGAGCAACCCGAGCACTGAGCACCGAGCTCCCCGAGCACTGAGCACCCTGAGTACAGAGCACACATCACCCTGAGTACTGAGCACCCAGCATCCTGTGCACTGAGCACCCAGCACCCTGATTACTGAGCACCCAGCACCCCGAGCACTGAGCACCCAGCACCCTGAGTACTGAGCACCCAGCACCATGAGTACTGAGCAACCCGAGCACTGAGCACCCAGCACCCTGAGTACTGAGCACCCAGCACCAAAAGTACTGAGCACCGAACATCCTGAGCACAGAGCACCGAGCACCCCGAGCACTGAGCACCCAGCACACTGAGTACTGAGCACCCAGCACCAAGAGTACTGAGCAGCAAGCACCCCGCGCACTGAGCACCCAGAACCCTGAGTAATGAGCACCCAGCACCCCGAGTACTGAGCACCCAGCACCCTGTGTACTGAGCACTGAGCACCCTGAGTACTAAGCACCCCGCAACCTGAGTACTGAGCACCCAGGACCCTGAGCACTGAGCACCGAGCACCCCGAGCACTGAGCACCCAGCACCCTGAGCACTCAGCACCCAGCACCCCGAGCACTGAGCACCCAGCACCCTGAGCACTGAGCACCCAGCACCCTGAGCACGGAGCACCCCGAGGACTGAGCACCCAGCACCCTGAGTACTGAGCCCCCAGCACCCTGAGTACTGAGCACCCAGCACCCCGAGCACTGAGCACCCAGCACCCCGAGAATGAGCACCCAGCACCCTGAGTACTGAGAACCGAGCACCCTGAGTACTGAGCACAAAGCACCCTGAGTACTGAGCCCCCAGCACCCTGAGAACTGAGCACCCAGCACCCCGAGCACTGAGCACCCAGCACCCCGAGAATGAGCACCCAGCACCCTGAGTACTGAGCACTGAGCACCCAGCAACCCGAGCACTGAGCACCCAGCACCCTGTGTACTGAGCACTGAGCACCCTGAGTACTAAGCACCCAGCACCCTGAGTACTGAGCACCCTGGACCCTGAGCACTGAGCACCGAGCACCCCGAGCACTGAGCACCCAGCACCCTGAGGACTCAGCACCCATCACCCCGATCACTGAGCACCCAGCACCCTGAGCACTGAGCACCCAGCACCCTGAGCACTGGGCACCAAGCACCCAGAGCACTGAGCACCCAGCACCCTGAGCACTGAGCACCCAGCACCCTGAGTACTGAGCAGCGAGCACCCTGAGTACTGAGCACCCAGCACCCTGAGTACTGAGCACCCAGCACCCTGAGTACTGAGCACCGAGCACCCCGAGTACTGAGCACCCAGCACCCTGAGCACTCAGCACCCAGCACCCTGAGTACTGAGCTCCCAGCACCCCGAGCCCTGAGCACCCAGCACCCTGAGTACTGAGCACCCTGAGTTCTGAGCACCGATCACCCTGAGCACTGAGCACCCAGCACCCTGAGTATTGAGCACCCAGCACCCTGAGCACTGAGCACTCAGGACCCTGAGCACTGAGCACGCAGCACCCCGAGCACTGAGCACCCAGCACCCTGAGTACTGAGCACCCTGCACCCTGAGTACTGAGCACCCAGCACCCTGAATACTGAGCACCCAGCACCCTGAGCACTGAGCACCCAGCACCCTGAGTACTGAGCACCCAGCACCCTGAGTACTGAGCAACCAGCACCCTGAGCACTGAGCACCCAGCACCCTGAGCACTAAGCACTGAGCACCCAGCACCCCGAGCACTGAGCACCCAGCACCCCGAGCACTGAGCACCCAGCACCCTGAGCACTGAGCACCCAGCACCCTGTGCACTGAGCACCCAGCACCCTGAGTACTGAGCACCCAGCACCCTGAGTACTGAGCACCCAGGACCCTGAGCACTGAGCACCGAGCACCCCGAGCACTGAGCACCCAGCACCCTGAGCACTCAGCACCCAGCACCCCGAGCACTGAGCACCCAGCACCCTGACCACTGAGCACCCAGCACCCTGAGCACGGAGCACCCCGAGGACTGAGCACCTAGCACCCTGAGTACTGAGCCCCCAGCACCCTGAGTACTGAGCACAGAGCACCCCGAGCACTGAGCACCCAGCACCCCGAGAATGAGCACCCAGCACCCTGAGTACTGAGAACCGAGCAACCTGAGTACTGAGCACAAAGCACCCTGAGTACTGAACCCCCAGCACCCTGAGTACTGAGCACCCAGCACCCCGAGCACTGAGCACCCAGCACCCCGAGAATGAGCACCCAGCACCCTGAGTACTGAGCACCCAGCACCCTGAGTACTGAGCACCGAGCTCCCCGAGCACTGAGCACCCAGCACACTGAGCACTGAGCACCCAGCACCCTGAGCACTGAGCACCCAGCAACCTGAGTACTGAGCACCCAGCTCGCTGAGTACTGAGCACCCAGCACCCTGAGTACTGAGCACTGAGCACCCAGCAACCCGAGCACTGAGCACCCAGCACCCTGTGTACTGAGCACTGAGCACCCTGAGTACTAAGCACCCAGCACCCTGAGTACTGAGCACCCTGGACCCTGAGCACTGAGCACCGAGCACCCCGAGCACTGAGCACCCAGCACCCTGAGGACTCAGCACCCATCACCCCGATCACTGAGCACCCAGCACCCTGAGCACTGAGCACCCAGCACCCTGAGCACTGAGCACCAAGCACCCAGAGCACTGAGCACCCAGCACCCTGAGCACTGAGCACCCAGCACCCTGAGTCCTGAGCAGCGAGCACCCTGAGTACTGAGCACCCAGCACCCTGAGTACTGAGCACCCAGCACCCTGAGTACTGAGCACCGAGCACCCCGAGTACTGAGCACCCAGCACCCTGAGCACTCAGCACCCAGCACCCTGAGTACTGAGCATCCAGCACCCCGAGCCCTGAGCACCCAGCACCCTGAGTACTGAGCACCCTGAGTTCTGAGCACCGATCACCCTGAGCACTGAGCACCCAGCACCCTGAGTATTGAGCACCCAGCACCCTGAGCACTGAGCATCCAGCACCCTGAGCACTGAGCACGCAGCACCCCGAGCACTGAGCACCCAGCACCCTGAGTACTGAGCACCCAGCACCATGAGTACTGAGCAACCCGAGCACTGAGCACCGAGCTCCCCGAGCACTGAGCACCCTGAGTACAGAGCACACATCACCCTGAGTACTGAGCACCCAGCATCCTGTGCACTGAGCACCCAGCACCCTGATTACTGAGCACCCAGCACCCCGAGCACTGAGCACCCAGCACCCTGAGTACTGAGCACCCAGCACCATGAGTACTGAGCAACCCGAGCACTGAGCACCCAGCACCCTGAGTACTGAGCACCCAGCACCAAAAGTACTGAGCACCGAACATCCTGAGCACAGAGCACCGAGCACCCCGAGCACTGAGCACCCAGCACACTGAGTACTGAGCACCCAGCACCAAGAGTACTGAGCAGCAAGCACCCCGCGCACTGAGCACCCAGAACCCTGAGTAATGAGCACCCAGCACCCCGAGTACTGAGCACCCAGCACCCTGTGTACTGAGCACTGAGCACCCTGAGTACTAAGCACCCAGCAACCTGAGTACTGAGCACCCAGGACCCTGAGCACTGAGCACCGAGCACCCCGAGCACTGAGCACCCAGCACCCTGAGCACTCAGCACCCAGCACCCCGAGCACTGAGCACCCAGCACCCTGAGCACTGAGCACCCAGCACCCTGAGCACGGAGCACCCCGAGGACTGAGCACCCAGCACCCTGAGTACTGAGCCCCCAGCACCCTGAGTACTGAGCACCCAGCACCCCGAGCACTGAGCACCCAGCACCCCGAGAATGAGCACCCAGCACCCTGAGTACTGAGAACCGAGCACCCTGAGTACTGAGCACAAAGCACCCTGAGTACTGAGCCCCCAGCACCCTGAGCACTGAGCACCCAGCACCCTGAGCACTGAGCACCCAGCACCCCGAGCACTGAGCACCCAGCACCCTGAGTACTGAGCACCCAACACCCAGAGTACTGAGCACCCAGCACCCTGAGCACTGAGCACCCAGCAACCTGAGTACTGAGCACCCAGCACCCTGAGTACTGAACACCCAGCACCCTGAGCACTGAGTACTGAGCACTGAGCACCCTGAGCACTGAGCACCCAGCACCCCGAGCACTGAGCACCCAGCACCCCGAGCACTGAGCACCCAGTGCCCCGAGCACTGAGCACCCAGCACCCCGAGCACTGAGCACTGAGCACCCTGAGCACTGAGCACCCAGCACCCCGAGTACTGAGCACTGAGCACCCTGAGTACTGAGCACCAAGCACCCCGAGTACTGAGCACTGAGCACCCTGAATACTGAGAACCCAGCACCCTGAGCACTGAGCACCCAGCACCCTGAGTACTGAGCACTGAGAACCCAGCACCCCGAGCACTGAGCACCCAGCACCCTGAGTACTGAGCACCGAGCACCCTGAGTACTGAGCACCCAGCACCCTGATCACTGAGCACGGAGCACCCCGAGGACTGAGCACCCAGCACCCTGAGCACTGAGCACCCAGCACCTTGAGTACTGAGCACCGAGCACCCCGAGCACTGAGCACCCAGCACCCTGAGTATTGAGCACCCAGCACCCTGAGCACTGAGCACCCAGCACCCTGAGCACTGAGCACGCAGCACCCCGAGCACTGAGCACCCAGCACCCTGAGTCCTGAGCACCCAGCACCCTGAGTACTGAGCACCCAGCACCCTGAGTACTGAGCACCCAGCACTCTGAGCACTGAGCACCCAGCACCCTGAGTACTGAGCACCCAGCACCCTGAGTACTGAGCAACCAGCACCCTGAGCACTGAGCACACAGCACCGTGAGCACTGAGCACTGAGCACCCAGCACCCCGAGCACTGAGCACCCAGCACCCCGAGCACTGAGCACCCAGCACACTGAGCACTGAGCACCCAGCACCCTGAGCACTGAGCACCCAGCACCCTGAGTACTGAGCACCCAGCACCGTGAGAACTGAGCACACAGCACCCTGAGTACTGAGCACCGAGCACCCCGAGCACTGATCACCCAGCACCCTGAGCACTGAGCACCCTGAGGACTGAGCACCCAGCACCCTGAGCACTGAGCACCGATCACCCTGAGCACTGAGCACCCAGCACCCCGAGCACTGAGCACCCAGCACCCTGAGTACTGAGCACCCAGCACCCCGAGTACTGAGCACCCAGCACCCTGAGTACTGAGCACCCAGCACCCCGAGCACTGAGCACCCGGCACCCTGATTACTGAGCACCCTGAGTTCTGAGCACTGAGCACCCAGCACCCTGAGGACTGAGTACCCAGCACCCTGAGCACTGAGCACCCAGCACCCTGAGTACTGAGCACTGATCACCCTGAACACTGAGCACCCAGCACCCCGAGCACTGAGCACCCAGCACCCTGAGAACTGAGCACCCAGCACCCTGAGCACTGAGCACCCAGCACCCTGAGTACTGAGCACCCAGCACCCTGAGTACTGAGCACCCAGCACCCTGGGCACTGAGCACCCAGCACCCTGAGTACTGAGCACCGAGCACCCTGAGTACTGAGCACCCAGCACCCTGAGTACTGAGCACCCAGCACCCTGAGCACTGAGCACCCAGCAACCTGAGCACTGAGCACCCAGCACCCTGAGTACTGAGCACCCAGCACCCTGAGTACTGAACACCCAGCACCCTGAGTACTGAACACCCAGCAACCTGAGCACTGAGCACTGAGCACCCAGCACCCTGAGCACTGAGCACTGAGCACCCAGCACCCTGAGCACTGAGCACCCAGCACCCCGAGCACTGAGCACCCAGCACCCTGAGCACCCAGCACCCTGAGCACCCAGCACCCTGAGCACTGAGCACCATGAGCACTGAGCACTGAGCACCCAGCACGCTGAGTATTGAGCACTGAGCACACAGCACCCTGAGTACTGAGCACCCAGCACCCCGAGCACTGAGTACCCAGCGCCCCGAACACTGAGCACCCAGCGCCCCGAGCACTGAGCACCCAGCACCCTGAGTACTGAGCACCCAGCACCCTGAGTACTGAGCAACCAGCACCCCGATCACTGAGCACCCAGCACCCCGAGCACTGAGCACCCAGCACCCTGAGTACTGAGCACCCAGCACCCTGAGTACTGAGCACCCAGCACCCTGAGTACTGAGCACCCTGCACCCTGAGCACTGAGCACCCAGCACCCTGAGTACTGAGCACCCAGCACCCTGAGTACTGAGCAACCAGCACCCTGAGCACTGAGCACCCAGCACCCTGAGCACTGAGCACCCAGCACCCTGTGCACTGAGCACCCAGCACCCTGAGTACTGAGCACCCAGCACCCTGAGTACTGAGCACCCAGCACCCTGAGTACTGAGCACCCAGCACGCTGAGTACTGAGCACCCAGCACCCCGAGCACTGAGCACCCAGCACCCTGAGTACTGAGCACTGAGCAACCAGCACCCCGAGCACGGAGCACCCAGGACCCCAAGCACTGAGTACTGAGCACCCAGCACCCTGAGTACTGAGCACCGAGCTCCCCGAGCACTGAGCACCCAGCACACTGAGCACTGAGCACCCAGAACCCCGAGCACTGAGCACCCAGCACCCCGAGCACTGAGCACCCAGCACCCTGAGCACCCAGCACCCTGAGCACCCAGCACCCTGAGCACTGAGCACCATGAGCACTGAGCACTGAGCACCCAGCACGCTGAGTATTGAGCACTGAGCACACAGCACCCTGAGTACTGAGCACCAAGCACCCCGAGCACTGAGTACCCAGCGCCCCGAGCACTGAGCACCCAGCACCCCGAGCTCTGAGCACCCAGCACCCTGAGTACTGAGCAACCAGCACCCTGAGTACTGAGCAACCAGCACCCCGATCACTGAGCACCCAGCACCCCGAGCACTGAGCACCCAGCACCCTGAGTACTGAGCACCCAGCACCCTGAGTACTGAGCACCCAGCACCCTGAGTACTGAGCACCCAGCACCCTGAGCACTGAGCACCCAGCACCCTGAGTACTGAGCACCCAGCACCCTGAGTACTGAGCAACCAGCACCCTGAGCACTGAGCAACCAGCACCCTGAGCACTGAGCACCCAGCACCCTGTGCACTGAGCACCCAGCACCCTGAGTACTGAGCACCCAGCACCCTGAGTACTGAGCACCCAGCACCCTGAGTACTGAACACCCAGCACGCTGAGTACTGAGCACCCAGCACCCCGAGCACTGAGCACCCAACACCCTGAGTACTGAGCACTGAGCAACCAGCACCCCGAGCACGGAGCACCCAGGACCCCAAGCACTGAGTACTGAGCACCCAGCACCCTGAGAACTGAGCACCGAGCTCCCCGAGCACTGAGCACCCAGCACACTGAGCACTGAGCACCCAGCACCCTGAGCACTGAGCACCCAGCACCCTGAGTACTGAGCACCCAGCACGGTGAGTACTGAGCACCCAGCACCCCGAGCACTGAGCACCCAGCACCCTGAGTACTGAGCACTGAGCACCCAGCACCCCGAGCACTGAGCACCCAGCACCCTGTGCACTGAGCACCCAGCACCCTGAGTACTGAGCACCCAGCACCATGAGTACTGAGCACCCAGCACCGTGAGAACTGAGCACTCAGCACCCTGAGTACTGAGCACCGAGCACCCCGAGCACTGAGCACCCAGCACCCTGAGCACTGAGCACCCTGTGGACTGAGCACCCAGCACCCTGAGCACTGAGCACCGATCACCCTGAGCACTGAGCACCCAGCACCCCGAGCACTGAGCACCCAGCACCCTGAGTACTGAGCACCCAGCACCCCGAGTACTGAGCACCCAGCACCCTGAGTACTGAGCACCCAGCACCCCGAGCACTGAGCACCCGGCACCCTGAGTACTGAGCACCATGAGTACTGAGCACTGAGCACCCAGCACCCTGAGGACAGAGTACCCAGCACCCTGAGCACTGAGCACCCAGCACCCTGAGTACTGAGCACTGATCACCCTGAGCACTGAGCACCCAGCACCCCGAGCACTGAGCACCCAGCACCCTGAGTACTGAGCATCCAGCACCCTGAGCACTGAGCACCCAGCACCCTGAGTACTGAGCACCCAGCACCCTGAGTACTGAGCACCCAGCACCCAGGGCACTGAGCACCCAGCACCCTGAGTACTGAGCACCGAGCACCCTGAGTACTGAGCACCCAGCACCCTGAGTACTGAGCACCCAGCACCCTGAGCACTGAGCACCCAGCACCCTGAGCACTGAGCACCCAGCACCCTGAGTACTGAGCACCCAGCACCCTGAGTACTGAACACCCAGCACCCTGAGCACTGAGCACTGAGCACCCAGCACCCTGAGCACTGAGCACCCAGCACCCTGAGCACGGAGCACCCCGAGGACTGAGCACCCAGCACCCTGAGCACTGAGCACCCAGCACCTTGAGTACTGAGCACCGAGCACCTCGAGCACTGAGCACCCTGAGTACTGAGCAACCAGCACCCCGATCACTGAGCACCCTGCACCCTGACCACTGAGCACCCAGCACCCTGAGCACGGAGCACCCCGAGGACTGAGCACCTAGCACCCTGAGTACTGAGCCCCCAGCACCCTGAGTACTGAGCACAGAGCACCCCGAGCACTGAGCACCCAGCACCCCGAGAATGAGCACCCAGCACCCTGAGTACTGAGAACCGAGCAACCTGAGTACTGAGCACAAAGCACCCTGAGTACTGAGCCCCCAGCACCCTGAGTACTGAGCACCCAGCACCCCGAGCACTGAGCACCCAACACCCCGAGAATGAGCACCCAGCACCCTGAGTACTGAGCACCCAGCACCCTGAGTACTGAGCACCGAGCTCCCCGAGCACTGAGCACCCAGCACACTGAGCACTGAGCACCCAGCACCCTGAGCACTGAGCACCCAGCAACCTGAGTACTGAGCACCCAGCTCGCTGAGTACTGAGCACCCAGCACCCTGAGTACTGAGCACTGAGCACCCAGCAACCCGAGCACTGAGCACCCAGCACCCTGTGTACTGAGCACTGAGCACCCTGAGTACTAAGCACCCAGCACCCTGAGTACTGAGCACCCTGGACCCTGAGCACTGAGCACCGAGCACCCCGAGCACTGAGCACCCAGCACCCTGAGGACTCAGCACCCATCACCCCGATCACTGAGCACCCAGCACCCTGAGCACTGAGCACCCAGCACCCTGAGCACTGAGCACCAAGCACCCAGAGCACTGAGCACCCAGCACCCTGAGCACTGAGCACCCAGCACCCTGAGTACTGAGCAGCGAGCACCCTGAGTACTGAGCACCCAGCACCCTGAGTACTGAGCACCCAGCACCCTGAGTACTGAGCACCGAGCACCCCGAGTACTGAGCACCCAGCACCCTGAGCACTCAGCACCCAGCACCCTGAGTACTGAGCATCCAGCACCCCGAGCCCTGAGCACCCAGCACCCTGAGTACTGAGCACCCTGAGTTCTGAGCACCGATCACCCTGAGCACTGAGCACCCAGCACCCTGAGTATTGAGCACCCAGCACCCTGAGCACTGAGCATCCAGCACCCTGAGTACTGAGCACGCAGCACCCCGAGCACTGAGCACCCAGCACCCTGAGTACTGAGCACCCAGCACCATGAGTACTGAGCAACCCGAGCACTGAGCACCGAGCTCCCCGAGCACTGAGCACCCTGAGTACAGAGCACACATCACCCTGAGTACTGAGCACCCAGCATCCTGTGCACTGAGCACCCAGCACCCTGATTACTGAGCACCCAGCACCCCGAGCACTGAGCACCCAGCACCCTGAGTACTGAGCACCCAGCACCATGAGTACTGAGCAACCCGAGCACTGAGCACCCAGCACCCTGAGTACTGAGCACCCAGCACCAAAAGTACTGAGCACCGAACATCCTGAGCACAGAGCACCGAGCACCCCGAGCACTGAGCACCCAGCACACTGAGTACTGAGCACCCAGCACCAAGAGTACTGAGCAGCAAGCACCCCGCGCACTGAGCACCCAGAACCCTGAGTAATGAGCACCCAGCACCCCGAGTACTGAGCACCCAGCACCCTGTGTACTGAGCACTGAGCACCCTGAGTACTAAGCACCCCGCAACCTGAGTACTGAGCACCCAGGACCCTGAGCACTGAGCACCGAGCACCCCGAGCACTGAGCACCCAGCACCCTGAGCACTCAGCACCCAGCACCCCGAGCACTGAGCACCCAGCACCCTGAGCACTGAGCACCCAGCACCCTGAGCACGGAGCACCCCGAGGACTGAGCACCCAGCACCCTGAGTACTGAGCCCCCAGCACCCTGAGTACTGAGCACCCAGCACCCCGAGCACTGAGCACCCAGCACCCCGAGAATGAGCACCCAGCACCCTGAGTACTGAGAACCGAGCACCCTGAGTACTGAGCACAAAGCACCCTGAGTACTGAGCCCCCAGCACCCTGAGAACTGAGCACCCAGCACCCCGAGCACTGAGCACCCAGCACCCCGAGAATGAGCACCCAGCACCCTGAGTACTGAGCACTGAGCACCCAGCAACCCGAGCACTGAGCACCCAGCACCCTGAGTACTGAGCACCGAGCACCCCGAGTACTGAGCACCCAGCACCCTGAGCACTCAGCACCCAGCACCCTGAGTACTGAGCTCCCAGCACCCCGAGCCCTGAGCACCCAGCACCCTGAGTACTGAGCACCCTGAGTTCTGAGCACCGATCACCCTGAGCACTGAGCACCCAGCACCCTGAGTATTGAGCACCCAGCACCCTGAGCACTGAGCACTCAGGACCCTGAGCACTGAGCACGCAGCACCCCGAGCACTGAGCACCCAGCACCCTGAGTACTGAGCACCCTGCACCCTGAGTACTGAGCACCCAGCACCCTGAATACTGAGCACCCAGCACCCTGAGCACTGAGCACCCAGCACCCTGAGTACTGAGCACCCAGCACCCTGAGTACTGAGCAACCAGCACCCTGAGCACTGAGCACCCAGCACCCTGAGCACTAAGCACTGAGCACCCAGCACCCCGAGCACTGAGCACCCAGCACCCCGAGCACTGAGCACCCAGCACCCTGAGCACTGAGCACCCAGCACCCTGTGCACTGAGCACCCAGCACCCTGAGTACTGAGCACCCAGCACCCTGAGTACTGAGCACCCAGGACCCTGAGCACTGAGCACCGAGCACCCCGAGCACTGAGCACCCAGCACCCTGAGCACTCAGCACCCAGCACCCCGAGCACTGAGCACCCAGCACCCTGACCACTGAGCACCCAGCACCCTGAGCACGGAGCACCCCGAGGACTGAGCACCTAGCACCCTGAGTACTGAGCCCCCAGCACCCTGAGTACTGAGCACAGAGCACCCCGAGCACTGAGCACCCAGCACCCCGAGAATGAGCACCCAGCACCCTGAGTACTGAGAACCGAGCAACCTGAGTACTGAGCACAAAGCACCCTGAGTACTGAACCCCCAGCACCCTGAGTACTGAGCACCCAGCACCCCGAGCACTGAGCACCCAGCACCCCGAGAATGAGCACCCAGCACCCTGAGTACTGAGCACCCAGCACCCTGAGTACTGAGCACCGAGCTCCCCGAGCACTGAGCACCCAGCACACTGAGCACTGAGCACCCAGCACCCTGAGCACTGAGCACCCAGCAACCTGAGTACTGAGCACCCAGCTCGCTGAGTACTGAGCACCCAGCACCCTGAGTACTGAGCACTGAGCACCCAGCAACCCGAGCACTGAGCACCCAGCACCCTGTGTACTGAGCACTGAGCACCCTGAGTACTAAGCACCCAGCACCCTGAGTACTGAGCACCCTGGACCCTGAGCACTGAGCACCGAGCACCCCGAGCACTGAGCACCCAGCACCCTGAGGACTCAGCACCCATCACCCCGATCACTGAGCACCCAGCACCCTGAGCACTGAGCACCCAGCACCCTGAGCACTGAGCACCAAGCACCCAGAGCACTGAGCACCCAGCACCCTGAGCACTGAGCACCCAGCACCCTGAGTCCTGAGCAGCGAGCACCCTGAGTACTGAGCACCCAGCACCCTGAGTACTGAGCACCCAGCACCCTGAGTACTGAGCACCGAGCACCCCGAGTACTGAGCACCCAGCACCCTGAGCACTCAGCACCCAGCACCCTGAGTACTGAGCATCCAGCACCCCGAGCCCTGAGCACCCAGCACCCTGAGTACTGAGCACCCTGAGTTCTGAGCACCGATCACCCTGAGCACTGAGCACCCAGCACCCTGAGTATTGAGCACCCAGCACCCTGAGCACTGAGCATCCAGCACCCTGAGCACTGAGCACGCAGCACCCCGAGCACTGAGCACCCAGCACCCTGAGTACTGAGCACCCAGCACCATGAGTACTGAGCAACCCGAGCACTGAGCACCGAGCTCCCCGAGCACTGAGCACCCTGAGTACAGAGCACACATCACCCTGAGTACTGAGCACCCAGCATCCTGTGCACTGAGCACCCAGCACCCTGATTACTGAGCACCCAGCACCCCGAGCACTGAGCACCCAGCACCCTGAGTACTGAGCACCCAGCACCATGAGTACTGAGCAACCCGAGCACTGAGCACCCAGCACCCTGAGTACTGAGCACCCAGCACCAAAAGTACTGAGCACCGAACATCCTGAGCACAGAGCACCGAGCACCCCGAGCACTGAGCACCCAGCACACTGAGTACTGAGCACCCAGCACCAAGAGTACTGAGCAGCAAGCACCCCGCGCACTGAGCACCCAGAACCCTGAGTAATGAGCACCCAGCACCCCGAGTACTGAGCACCCAGCACCCTGTGTACTGAGCACTGAGCACCCTGAGTACTAAGCACCCAGCAACCTGAGTACTGAGCACCCAGGACCCTGAGCACTGAGCACCGAGCACCCCGAGCACTGAGCACCCAGCACCCTGAGCACTCAGCACCCAGCACCCCGAGCACTGAGCACCCAGCACCCTGAGCACTGAGCACCCAGCACCCTGAGCACGGAGCACCCCGAGGACTGAGCACCCAGCACCCTGAGTACTGAGCCCCCAGCACCCTGAGTACTGAGCACCCAGCACCCCGAGCACTGAGCACCCAGCACCCCGAGAATGAGCACCCAGCACCCTGAGTACTGAGAACCGAGCACCCTGAGTACTGAGCACAAAGCACCCTGAGTACTGAGCCCCCAGCACCCTGAGCACTGAGCACCCAGCACCCTGAGCACTGAGCACCCAGCACCCCGAGCACTGAGCACCCAGCACCCTGAGTACTGAGCACCCAACACCCAGAGTACTGAGCACCCAGCACCCTGAGCACTGAGCACCCAGCAACCTGAGTACTGAGCACCCAGCACCCTGAGTACTGAACACCCAGCACCCTGAGCACTGAGTACTGAGCACTGAGCACCCTGAGCACTGAGCACCCAGCACCCCGAGCACTGAGCACCCAGCACCCCGAGCACTGAGCACCCAGTGCCCCGAGCACTGAGCACCCAGCACCCCGAGCACTGAGCACTGAGCACCCTGAGCACTGAGCACCCAGCACCCCGAGTACTGAGCACTGAGCACCCTGAGTACTGAGCACCAAGCACCCCGAGTACTGAGCACTGAGCACCCTGAATACTGAGAACCCAGCACCCTGAGCACTGAGCACCCAGCACCCTGAGTACTGAGCACTGAGAACCCAGCACCCCGAGCACTGAGCACCCAGCACCCTGAGTACTGAGCACCGAGCACCCTGAGTACTGAGCACCCAGCACCCTGATCACTGAGCACGGAGCACCCCGAGGACTGAGCACCCAGCACCCTGAGCACTGAGCACCCAGCACCTTGAGTACTGAGCACCGAGCACCCCGAGCACTGAGCACCCAGCACCCTGAGTATTGAGCACCCAGCACCCTGAGCACTGAGCACCCAGCACCCTGAGCACTGAGCACGCAGCACCCCGAGCACTGAGCACCCAGCACCCTGAGTCCTGAGCACCCAGCA
This sequence comes from Microtus oregoni, assembly GCF_018167655.1. NCBI lineage: Eukaryota > Metazoa > Chordata > Mammalia > Rodentia > Cricetidae > Microtus > Microtus oregoni. The sequence goes on along the minus strand of NW_024544028.1, from coordinate 570,144 downwards.
CCCTGAGTACTGAGCACCCAGCACCCTGAGTACTGAGCACCCAGCACTCTGAGCACTGAGCACCCAGCACCCTGAGTACTGAGCACCCAGCACCCTGAGTACTGAGCAACCAGCACCCTGAGCACTGAGCACACAGCACCGTGAGCACTGAGCACTGAGCACCCAGCACCCCGAGCACTGAGCACCCAGCACCCCGAGCACTGAGCACCCAGCACACTGAGCACTGAGCACCCAGCACCCTGAGCACTGAGCACCCAGCACCCTGAGTACTGAGCACCCAGCACCGTGAGAACTGAGCACACAGCACCCTGAGTACTGAGCACCGAGCACCCCGAGCACTGATCACCCAGCACCCTGAGCACTGAGCACCCTGAGGACTGAGCACCCAGCACCCTGAGCACTGAGCACCGATCACCCTGAGCACTGAGCACCCAGCACCCCGAGCACTGAGCACCCAGCACCCTGAGTACTGAGCACCCAGCACCCCGAGTACTGAGCACCCAGCACCCTGAGTACTGAGCACCCAGCACCCCGAGCACTGAGCACCCGGCACCCTGATTACTGAGCACCCTGAGTTCTGAGCACTGAGCACCCAGCACCCTGAGGACTGAGTACCCAGCACCCTGAGCACTGAGCACCCAGCACCCTGAGTACTGAGCACTGATCACCCTGAACACTGAGCACCCAGCACCCCGAGCACTGAGCACCCAGCACCCTGAGAACTGAGCACCCAGCACCCTGAGCACTGAGCACCCAGCACCCTGAGTACTGAGCACCCAGCACCCTGAGTACTGAGCACCCAGCACCCTGGGCACTGAGCACCCAGCACCCTGAGTACTGAGCACCGAGCACCCTGAGTACTGAGCACCCAGCACCCTGAGTACTGAGCACCCAGCACCCTGAGCACTGAGCACCCAGCAACCTGAGCACTGAGCACCCAGCACCCTGAGTACTGAGCACCCAGCACCCTGAGTACTGAACACCCAGCACCCTGAGTACTGAACACCCAGCAACCTGAGCACTGAGCACTGAGCACCCAGCACCCTGAGCACTGAGCACTGAGCACCCAGCACCCTGAGCACTGAGCACCCAGCACCCCGAGCACTGAGCACCCAGCACCCTGAGCACCCAGCACCCTGAGCACCCAGCACCCTGAGCACTGAGCACCATGAGCACTGAGCACTGAGCACCCAGCACGCTGAGTATTGAGCACTGAGCACACAGCACCCTGAGTACTGAGCACCCAGCACCCCGAGCACTGAGTACCCAGCGCCCCGAACACTGAGCACCCAGCGCCCCGAGCACTGAGCACCCAGCACCCTGAGTACTGAGCACCCAGCACCCTGAGTACTGAGCAACCAGCACCCCGATCACTGAGCACCCAGCACCCCGAGCACTGAGCACCCAGCACCCTGAGTACTGAGCACCCAGCACCCTGAGTACTGAGCACCCAGCACCCTGAGTACTGAGCACCCTGCACCCTGAGCACTGAGCACCCAGCACCCTGAGTACTGAGCACCCAGCACCCTGAGTACTGAGCAACCAGCACCCTGAGCACTGAGCACCCAGCACCCTGAGCACTGAGCACCCAGCACCCTGTGCACTGAGCACCCAGCACCCTGAGTACTGAGCACCCAGCACCCTGAGTACTGAGCACCCAGCACCCTGAGTACTGAGCACCCAGCACGCTGAGTACTGAGCACCCAGCACCCCGAGCACTGAGCACCCAGCACCCTGAGTACTGAGCACTGAGCAACCAGCACCCCGAGCACGGAGCACCCAGGACCCCAAGCACTGAGTACTGAGCACCCAGCACCCTGAGTACTGAGCACCGAGCTCCCCGAGCACTGAGCACCCAGCACACTGAGCACTGAGCACCCAGAACCCCGAGCACTGAGCACCCAGCACCCCGAGCACTGAGCACCCAGCACCCTGAGCACCCAGCACCCTGAGCACCCAGCACCCTGAGCACTGAGCACCATGAGCACTGAGCACTGAGCACCCAGCACGCTGAGTATTGAGCACTGAGCACACAGCACCCTGAGTACTGAGCACCAAGCACCCCGAGCACTGAGTACCCAGCGCCCCGAGCACTGAGCACCCAGCACCCCGAGCTCTGAGCACCCAGCACCCTGAGTACTGAGCAACCAGCACCCTGAGTACTGAGCAACCAGCACCCCGATCACTGAGCACCCAGCACCCCGAGCACTGAGCACCCAGCACCCTGAGTACTGAGCACCCAGCACCCTGAGTACTGAGCACCCAGCACCCTGAGTACTGAGCACCCAGCACCCTGAGCACTGAGCACCCAGCACCCTGAGTACTGAGCACCCAGCACCCTGAGTACTGAGCAACCAGCACCCTGAGCACTGAGCAACCAGCACCCTGAGCACTGAGCACCCAGCACCCTGTGCACTGAGCACCCAGCACCCTGAGTACTGAGCACCCAGCACCCTGAGTACTGAGCACCCAGCACCCTGAGTACTGAACACCCAGCACGCTGAGTACTGAGCACCCAGCACCCCGAGCACTGAGCACCCAACACCCTGAGTACTGAGCACTGAGCAACCAGCACCCCGAGCACGGAGCACCCAGGACCCCAAGCACTGAGTACTGAGCACCCAGCACCCTGAGAACTGAGCACCGAGCTCCCCGAGCACTGAGCACCCAGCACACTGAGCACTGAGCACCCAGCACCCTGAGCACTGAGCACCCAGCACCCTGAGTACTGAGCACCCAGCACGGTGAGTACTGAGCACCCAGCACCCCGAGCACTGAGCACCCAGCACCCTGAGTACTGAGCACTGAGCACCCAGCACCCCGAGCACTGAGCACCCAGCACCCTGTGCACTGAGCACCCAGCACCCTGAGTACTGAGCACCCAGCACCATGAGTACTGAGCACCCAGCACCGTGAGAACTGAGCACTCAGCACCCTGAGTACTGAGCACCGAGCACCCCGAGCACTGAGCACCCAGCACCCTGAGCACTGAGCACCCTGTGGACTGAGCACCCAGCACCCTGAGCACTGAGCACCGATCACCCTGAGCACTGAGCACCCAGCACCCCGAGCACTGAGCACCCAGCACCCTGAGTACTGAGCACCCAGCACCCCGAGTACTGAGCACCCAGCACCCTGAGTACTGAGCACCCAGCACCCCGAGCACTGAGCACCCGGCACCCTGAGTACTGAGCACCATGAGTACTGAGCACTGAGCACCCAGCACCCTGAGGACAGAGTACCCAGCACCCTGAGCACTGAGCACCCAGCACCCTGAGTACTGAGCACTGATCACCCTGAGCACTGAGCACCCAGCACCCCGAGCACTGAGCACCCAGCACCCTGAGTACTGAGCATCCAGCACCCTGAGCACTGAGCACCCAGCACCCTGAGTACTGAGCACCCAGCACCCTGAGTACTGAGCACCCAGCACCCAGGGCACTGAGCACCCAGCACCCTGAGTACTGAGCACCGAGCACCCTGAGTACTGAGCACCCAGCACCCTGAGTACTGAGCACCCAGCACCCTGAGCACTGAGCACCCAGCACCCTGAGCACTGAGCACCCAGCACCCTGAGTACTGAGCACCCAGCACCCTGAGTACTGAACACCCAGCACCCTGAGCACTGAGCACTGAGCACCCAGCACCCTGAGCACTGAGCACCCAGCACCCTGAGCACGGAGCACCCCGAGGACTGAGCACCCAGCACCCTGAGCACTGAGCACCCAGCACCTTGAGTACTGAGCACCGAGCACCTCGAGCACTGAGCACCCTGAGTACTGAGCAACCAGCACCCCGATCACTGAGCACCCTGCACCCTGACCACTGAGCACCCAGCACCCTGAGCACGGAGCACCCCGAGGACTGAGCACCTAGCACCCTGAGTACTGAGCCCCCAGCACCCTGAGTACTGAGCACAGAGCACCCCGAGCACTGAGCACCCAGCACCCCGAGAATGAGCACCCAGCACCCTGAGTACTGAGAACCGAGCAACCTGAGTACTGAGCACAAAGCACCCTGAGTACTGAGCCCCCAGCACCCTGAGTACTGAGCACCCAGCACCCCGAGCACTGAGCACCCAACACCCCGAGAATGAGCACCCAGCACCCTGAGTACTGAGCACCCAGCACCCTGAGTACTGAGCACCGAGCTCCCCGAGCACTGAGCACCCAGCACACTGAGCACTGAGCACCCAGCACCCTGAGCACTGAGCACCCAGCAACCTGAGTACTGAGCACCCAGCTCGCTGAGTACTGAGCACCCAGCACCCTGAGTACTGAGCACTGAGCACCCAGCAACCCGAGCACTGAGCACCCAGCACCCTGTGTACTGAGCACTGAGCACCCTGAGTACTAAGCACCCAGCACCCTGAGTACTGAGCACCCTGGACCCTGAGCACTGAGCACCGAGCACCCCGAGCACTGAGCACCCAGCACCCTGAGGACTCAGCACCCATCACCCCGATCACTGAGCACCCAGCACCCTGAGCACTGAGCACCCAGCACCCTGAGCACTGAGCACCAAGCACCCAGAGCACTGAGCACCCAGCACCCTGAGCACTGAGCACCCAGCACCCTGAGTACTGAGCAGCGAGCACCCTGAGTACTGAGCACCCAGCACCCTGAGTACTGAGCACCCAGCACCCTGAGTACTGAGCACCGAGCACCCCGAGTACTGAGCACCCAGCACCCTGAGCACTCAGCACCCAGCACCCTGAGTACTGAGCATCCAGCACCCCGAGCCCTGAGCACCCAGCACCCTGAGTACTGAGCACCCTGAGTTCTGAGCACCGATCACCCTGAGCACTGAGCACCCAGCACCCTGAGTATTGAGCACCCAGCACCCTGAGCACTGAGCATCCAGCACCCTGAGTACTGAGCACGCAGCACCCCGAGCACTGAGCACCCAGCACCCTGAGTACTGAGCACCCAGCACCATGAGTACTGAGCAACCCGAGCACTGAGCACCGAGCTCCCCGAGCACTGAGCACCCTGAGTACAGAGCACACATCACCCTGAGTACTGAGCACCCAGCATCCTGTGCACTGAGCACCCAGCACCCTGATTACTGAGCACCCAGCACCCCGAGCACTGAGCACCCAGCACCCTGAGTACTGAGCACCCAGCACCATGAGTACTGAGCAACCCGAGCACTGAGCACCCAGCACCCTGAGTACTGAGCACCCAGCACCAAAAGTACTGAGCACCGAACATCCTGAGCACAGAGCACCGAGCACCCCGAGCACTGAGCACCCAGCACACTGAGTACTGAGCACCCAGCACCAAGAGTACTGAGCAGCAAGCACCCCGCGCACTGAGCACCCAGAACCCTGAGTAATGAGCACCCAGCACCCCGAGTACTGAGCACCCAGCACCCTGTGTACTGAGCACTGAGCACCCTGAGTACTAAGCACCCCGCAACCTGAGTACTGAGCACCCAGGACCCTGAGCACTGAGCACCGAGCACCCCGAGCACTGAGCACCCAGCACCCTGAGCACTCAGCACCCAGCACCCCGAGCACTGAGCACCCAGCACCCTGAGCACTGAGCACCCAGCACCCTGAGCACGGAGCACCCCGAGGACTGAGCACCCAGCACCCTGAGTACTGAGCCCCCAGCACCCTGAGTACTGAGCACCCAGCACCCCGAGCACTGAGCACCCAGCACCCCGAGAATGAGCACCCAGCACCCTGAGTACTGAGAACCGAGCACCCTGAGTACTGAGCACAAAGCACCCTGAGTACTGAGCCCCCAGCACCCTGAGAACTGAGCACCCAGCACCCCGAGCACTGAGCACCCAGCACCCCGAGAATGAGCACCCAGCACCCTGAGTACTGAGCACTGAGCACCCAGCAACCCGAGCACTGAGCACCCAGCACCCTGTGTACTGAGCACTGAGCACCCTGAGTACTAAGCACCCAGCACCCTGAGTACTGAGCACCCTGGACCCTGAGCACTGAGCACCGAGCACCCCGAGCACTGAGCACCCAGCACCCTGAGGACTCAGCACCCATCACCCCGATCACTGAGCACCCAGCACCCTGAGCACTGAGCACCCAGCACCCTGAGCACTGGGCACCAAGCACCCAGAGCACTGAGCACCCAGCACCCTGAGCACTGAGCACCCAGCACCCTGAGTACTGAGCAGCGAGCACCCTGAGTACTGAGCACCCAGCACCCTGAGTACTGAGCACCCAGCACCCTGAGTACTGAGCACCGAGCACCCCGAGTACTGAGCACCCAGCACCCTGAGCACTCAGCACCCAGCACCCTGAGTACTGAGCTCCCAGCACCCCGAGCCCTGAGCACCCAGCACCCTGAGTACTGAGCACCCTGAGTTCTGAGCACCGATCACCCTGAGCACTGAGCACCCAGCACCCTGAGTATTGAGCACCCAGCACCCTGAGCACTGAGCACTCAGGACCCTGAGCACTGAGCACGCAGCACCCCGAGCACTGAGCACCCAGCACCCTGAGTACTGAGCACCCTGCACCCTGAGTACTGAGCACCCAGCACCCTGAATACTGAGCACCCAGCACCCTGAGCACTGAGCACCCAGCACCCTGAGTACTGAGCACCCAGCACCCTGAGTACTGAGCAACCAGCACCCTGAGCACTGAGCACCCAGCACCCTGAGCACTAAGCACTGAGCACCCAGCACCCCGAGCACTGAGCACCCAGCACCCCGAGCACTGAGCACCCAGCACCCTGAGCACTGAGCACCCAGCACCCTGTGCACTGAGCACCCAGCACCCTGAGTACTGAGCACCCAGCACCCTGAGTACTGAGCACCCAGGACCCTGAGCACTGAGCACCGAGCACCCCGAGCACTGAGCACCCAGCACCCTGAGCACTCAGCACCCAGCACCCCGAGCACTGAGCACCCAGCACCCTGACCACTGAGCACCCAGCACCCTGAGCACGGAGCACCCCGAGGACTGAGCACCTAGCACCCTGAGTACTGAGCCCCCAGCACCCTGAGTACTGAGCACAGAGCACCCCGAGCACTGAGCACCCAGCACCCCGAGAATGAGCACCCAGCACCCTGAGTACTGAGCACCCAGCACCCTGAGTACTGAGCACCGAGCTCCCCGAGCACTGAGCACCCAGCACACTGAGCACTGAGCACCCAGCACCCTGAGCACTGAGCACCCAGCAACCTGAGTACTGAGCACCCAGCTCGCTGAGTACTGAGCACCCAGCACCCTGAGTACTGAGCACTGAGCACCCAGCAACCCGAGCACTGAGCACCCAGCACCCTGTGTACTGAGCACTGAGCACCCTGAGTACTAAGCACCCAGCACCCTGAGTACTGAGCACCCTGGACCCTGAGCACTGAGCACCGAGCACCCCGAGCACTGAGCACCCAGCACCCTGAGGACTCAGCACCCATCACCCCGATCACTGAGCACCCAGCACCCTGAGCACTGAGCACCCAGCACCCTGAGCACTGAGCACCAAGCACCCAGAGCACTGAGCACCCAGCACCCTGAGCACTGAGCACCCAGCACCCTGAGTCCTGAGCAGCGAGCACCCTGAGTACTGAGCACCCAGCACCCTGAGTACTGAGCACCCAGCACCCTGAGTACTGAGCACCGAGCACCCCGAGTACTGAGCACCCAGCACCCTGAGCACTCAGCACCCAGCACCCTGAGTACTGAGCATCCAGCACCCCGAGCCCTGAGCACCCAGCACCCTGAGTACTGAGCACCCTGAGTTCTGAGCACCGATCACCCTGAGCACTGAGCACCCAGCACCCTGAGTATTGAGCACCCAGCACCCTGAGCACTGAGCATCCAGCACCCTGAGCACTGAGCACGCAGCACCCCGAGCACTGAGCACCCAGCACCCTGAGTACTGAGCACCCAGCACCATGAGTACTGAGCAACCCGAGCACTGAGCACCGAGCTCCCCGAGCACTGAGCACCCTGAGTACAGAGCACACATCACCCTGAGTACTGAGCACCCAGCATCCTGTGCACTGAGCACCCAGCACCCTGATTACTGAGCACCCAGCACCCCGAGCACTGAGCACCCAGCACCCTGAGTACTGAGCACCCAGCACCATGAGTACTGAGCAACCCGAGCACTGAGCACCCAGCACCCTGAGTACTGAGCACCCAGCACCAAAAGTACTGAGCACCGAACATCCTGAGCACAGAGCACCGAGCACCCCGAGCACTGAGCACCCAGCACACTGAGTACTGAGCACCCAGCACCAAGAGTACTGAGCAGCAAGCACCCCGCGCACTGAGCACCCAGAACCCTGAGTAATGAGCACCCAGCACCCCGAGTACTGAGCACCCAGCACCCTGTGTACTGAGCACTGAGCACCCTGAGTACTAAGCACCCAGCAACCTGAGTACTGAGCACCCAGGACCCTGAGCACTGAGCACCGAGCACCCCGAGCACTGAGCACCCAGCACCCTGAGCACTCAGCACCCAGCACCCCGAGCACTGAGCACCCAGCACCCTGAGCACTGAGCACCCAGCACCCTGAGCACGGAGCACCCCGAGGACTGAGCACCCAGCACCCTGAGTACTGAGCCCCCAGCACCCTGAGTACTGAGCACCCAGCACCCCGAGCACTGAGCACCCAGCACCCCGAGAATGAGCACCCAGCACCCTGAGTACTGAGAACCGAGCACCCTGAGTACTGAGCACAAAGCACCCTGAGTACTGAGCCCCCAGCACCCTGAGCACTGAGCACCCAGCACCCTGAGCACTGAGCACCCAGCACCCCGAGCACTGAGCACCCAGCACCCTGAGTACTGAGCACCCAACACCCAGAGTACTGAGCACCCAGCACCCTGAGCACTGAGCACCCAGCAACCTGAGTACTGAGCACCCAGCACCCTGAGTACTGAACACCCAGCACCCTGAGCACTGAGTACTGAGCACTGAGCACCCTGAGCACTGAGCACCCAGCACCCCGAGTACTGAGCACCCAGCACCCCGAGCACTGAGCACCCAGTGCCCCGAGCACTGAGCACCCAGCACCCCGAGCACTGAGCACTGAGCACCCTGAGCACTGAGCACCCAGCACCCCGAGTACTGAGCACTGAGCACCCTGAGTACTGAGCACCAAGCACCCCGAGTACTGAGCACTGAGCACCCTGAATACTGAGAACCCAGCACCCTGAGCACTGAGCACCCAGCACCCTGAGTACTGAGCACTGAGAACCCAGCACCCCGAGCACTGAGCACCCAGCACCCTGAGTACTGAGCACCGAGCACCCTGAGTACTGAGCACCCAGCACCCTGATCACTGAGCACGGAGCACCCCGAGGACTGAGCACCCAGCACCCTGAGCACTGAGCACCCAGCACCTTGAGTACTGAGCACCGAGCACCCCGAGCACTGAGCACCCAGCACCCTGAGTATTGAGCACCCAGCACCCTGAGCACTGAGCACCCAGCACCCTGAGCACTGAGCACGCAGCACCCCGAGCACTGAGCACCCAGCACCCTGAGTCCTGAGCACCCAGCACCCTGAGTACTGAGCACCCAGCACCCTGAGTACTGAGCACCCAGCACTCTGAGCACTGAGCACCCAGCACCCTGAGTACTGAGCACCCAGCACCCTGAGTACTGAGCAACCAGCACCCTGAGCACTGAGCACACAGCACCGTGAGCACTGAGCACTGAGCACCCAGCACCCCGAGCACTGAGCACCCAGCACCCCGAGCACTGAGCACCCAGCACACTGAGCACTGAGCACCCAGCACCCTGAGCACTGAGCACCCAGCACCCTGAGTACTGAGCACCCAGCACCGTGAGAACTGAGCACACAGCACCCTGAGTACTGAGCACCGAGCACCCCGAGCACTGATCACCCAGCACCCTGAGCACTGAGCACCCTGAGGACTGAGCACCCAGCACCCTGAGCACTGAGCACCGATCACCCTGAGCACTGAGCACCCAGCACCCCGAGCACTGAGCACCCAGCACCCTGAGTACTGAGCACCCAGCACCCCGAGTACTGAGCACCCAGCACCCTGAGTACTGAGCACCCAGCACCCCGAGCACTGAGCACCCGGCACCCTGATTACTGAGCACCCTGAGTTCTGAGCACTGAGCACCCAGCACCCTGAGGACTGAGTACCCAGCACCCTGAGCACTGAGCACCCAGCACCCTGAGTACTGAGCACTGATCACCCTGAACACTGAGCACCCAGCACCCCGAGCACTGAGCACCCAGCACCCTGAGAACTGAGCACCCAGCACCCTGAGCACTGAGCACCCAGCACCCTGAGTACTGAGCACCCAGCACCCTGAGTACTGAGCACCCAGCACCCTGGGCACTGAGCACCCAGCACCCTGAGTACTGAGCACCGAGCACCCTGAGTACTGAGCACCCAGCACCCTGAGTACTGAGCACCCAGCACCCTGAGCACTGAGCACCCAGCAACCTGAGCACTGAGCACCCAGCACCCTGAGTACTGAGCACCCAGCACCCTGAGTACTGAACACCCAGCACCCTGAGTACTGAACACCCAGCACCCTGAGCACTGAGCACTGAGCACCCAGCACCCTGAGCACTGAGCACTGAGCACCCAGCACCCTGAGCACTGAGCACCCAGCACCCCGAGCACTGAGCACCCAGCACCCTGAGCACCCAGCACCCTGAGCACCCAGCACCCTGAGCACTGAGCACCATGAGCACTGAGCACTGAGCACCCAGCACGCTGAGTATTGAGCACTGAGCACACAGCACCCTGAGTACTGAGCACCCAGCACCCCGAGCACTGAGTACCCAGCGCCCCGAACACTGAGCACCCAGCGCCCCGAGCACTGAGCACCCAGCACCCTGAGTACTGAGCACCCAGCACCCTGAGTACTGAGCAACCAGCACCCCGATCACTGAGCACCCAGCACCCCGAGCACTGAGCACCCAGCACCCTGAGTACTGAGCACCCAGCACCCTGAGTACTGAGCACCCAGCACCCTGAGTACTGAGCACCCTGCACCCTGAGCACTGAGCACCCAGCACCCTGAGTACTGAGCACCCAGCACCCTGAGTACTGAGCAACCAGCACCCTGAGCACTGAGCACCCAGCACCCTGAGCACTGAGCACCCAGCACCCTGTGCACTGAGCACCCAGCACCCTGAGTACTGAGCACCCAGCACCCTGAGTACTGAGCACCCAGCACCCTGAGTACTGAGCACCCAGCACGCTGAGTACTGAGCACCCAGCACCCCGAGCACTGAGCACCCAGCACCCTGAGTACTGAGCACTGAGCAACCAGCACCCCGAGCACGGAGCACCCAGGACCCCAAGCACTGAGTACTGAGCACCCAGCACCCTGAGTACTGAGCACCGAGCTCCCCGAGCACTGAGCACCCAGCACACTGAGCACTGAGCACCCAGAACCCCGAGCACTGAGCACCCAGCACCCCGAGCACTGAGCACCCAGCACCCTGAGCACCCAGCACCCTGAGCACCCAGCACCCTGAGCACTGAGCACCATGAGCACTGAGCACTGAGCACCCAGCACGCTGAGTATTGAGCACTGAGCACACAGCACCCTGAGTACTGAGCACCAAGCACCCCGAGCACTGAGTACCCAGCGCCCCGAGCACTGAGCACCCAGCACCCCGAGCACTGAGCACCCAGCACCCTGAGTACTGAGCAACCAGCACCCTGAGTACTGAGCAACCAGCACCCCGATCACTGAGCACCCAGCACCCCGAGCACTGAGCACCCAGCACCCTGAGTACTGAGCACCCAGCACCCTGAGTACTGAGCACCCAGCACCCTGAGTACTGAGCACCCAGCACCCTGAGCACTGAGCACCCAGCACCCTGAGTACTGAGCACCCAGCACCCTGAGTACTGAGCAACCAGCACCCTGAGCACTGAGCAACCAGCACCCTGAGCACTGAGCACCCAGCACCCTGTGCACTGAGCACCCAGCACCCTGAGTACTGAGCACCCAGCACCCTGAGTACTGAGCACCCAGCACCCTGAGTACTGAACACCCAGCACGCTGAGTACTGAGCACCCAGCACCCCGAGCACTGAGCACCCAACACCCTGAGTACTGAGCACTGAGCAACCAGCACCCCGAGCACGGAGCACCCAGGACCCCAAGCACTGAGTACTGAGCACCCAGCACCCTGAGTACTGAGCACCGAGCTCCCCGAGCACTGAGCACCCAGCACACTGAGCACTGAGCACCCAGCACCCTGAGCACTGAGCACCCAGCACCCTGAGTACTGAGCACCCAGCACGGTGAGTACTGAGCACCCAGCACCCCGAGCACTGAGCACCCAGCACCCTGAGTACTGAGCACTGAGCACCCAGCACCCCGAGCACTGAGCACCCAGCACCCTGTGCACTGAGCACCCAGCACCCTGAGTACTGAGCACCCAGCACCATGAGTACTGAGCACCCAGCACCGTGAGAACTGAGCACTCAGCACCCTGAGTACTGAGCACCGAGCACCCCGAGCACTGAGCACCCAGCACCCTGAGCACTGAGCACCCTGTGGACTGAGCACCCAGCACCCTGAGCACTGAGCACCGATCACCCTGAGCACTGAGCACCCAGCACCCCGAGCACTGAGCACCCAGCACCCTGAGTACTGAGCACCCAGCACCCCGAGTACTGAGCACCCAGCACCCTGAGTACTGAGCACCCAGCACCCCGAGCACTGAGCACCCGGCACCCTGAGTACTGAGCACCATGAGTACTGAGCACTGAGCACCCAGCACCCTGAGGACAGAGTACCCAGCACCCTGAGCACTGAGCACCCAGCACCCTGAGTACTGAGCACTGATCACCCTGAGCACTGAGCACCCAGCACCCCGAGCACTGAGCACCCAGCACCCTGAGTACTGAGCATCCAGCACCCTGAGCACTGAGCACCCAGCACCCTGAGTACTGAGCACCCAGCACCCTGAGTACTGAGCACCCAGCACCCAGGGCACTGAGCACCCAGCACCCTGAGTACTGAGCACCGAGCACCCTGAGTACTGAGCACCCAGCACCCTGAGTACTGAGCACCCAGCACCCTGAGCACTGAGCACCCAGCACCCTGAGCACTGAGCACCCAGCACCCTGAGTACTGAGCACCCAGCACCCTGAGTACTGAACACCCAGCACCCTGAGCACTGAGCACTGAGCACCCAGCACCCTGAGCACTGAGCACCCAGCACCCTGAGCACGGAGCACCCCGAGGACTGAGCACCCAGCACCCTGAGCACTGAGCACCCAGCACCTTGAGTACTGAGCACCGAGCACCTCGAGCACTGAGCACCCTGAGTACTGAGCAACCAGCACCCCGATCACTGAGCACCCTGCACCCTGAGCACTGAGCACCCAGCACCCTGAGCACTGAGCACCCAGCACCCTGAGTACTGAGCACCCAGCACGCTGAGTACTGAGCACCCAGCACCCCGAGCACTGAGCAACCAGCACCGTGAGCACGGAGCACCCCGAGGACTGAGCACCCAGCACCTTGAGTACTGAGCACCGAGCACCTCGAGCACTAAGCACCCAGCACCCTGAGTACTGAGCACCCAGCACCCTGAGCACTGAGCACCCAGCACCCTGAGCACTGAGCACTCAGCACCCCGAGCACTGAGCACCCAGCACCCTGAGTACTGAGCACCCAACACCCAGAGTACTGAGCACCCAGCACCCTGAGCACTGAGCACCCAGCAACCTGAGTACTGAGCACCCAGCATCCCTGAGTACTGAACACCCAGCACCCTGAGCACTGAGCACTGAGCACCCTGAGCACTGAGTACTGAGCACTGAGCACCCTGAGCACTGAGCACCCAGCACCCCGAGTACTGAGCACCCAGCACCCCGAGCACTGAGCACCCAGCGCCCCGAGCACTGAGCACCCAGCACCCCGAGCACTGAGCACTGAGCACCCTGAGCACTGAGCACCCAGCACCCCGAGTACTGAGCACTGAGCACCTTGAGTACTGAGCACCAAGCACCCCGAGTACTGAGCACTGAGCACCCTGAATACTGAGCACCCATCACCTTGAGCACTGAGCACCCAGAACCCTGAGTACTCAGCACTGAGAAGCCAGGACCCCGAGCACTGAGCACCCAGCACCCTGAGTACTGAGCACCGAGCACCCTGAGTACTGAGCACCCAGCACACTGATCACTGAGCACGGAGCACCCCGAGGTACTGAGCACCCAGCACCCTGAGCACTGAGCACCCAGCACCTTGAGTACTGAGCACCGAGCACCCCGAGCACTGAGCACCCAGCACCCTGAGTATTGAGCACCCAGCACCCTTAGCACTGAGCACGCAGCACCCTGAGCACTGAGCACCCAGCACCCTGAGAACTGAGCACCCAGCACCCTGAGTACTGAGCACCCAGCACCCTGAGTACTGAGCACCCAGCACCCTGAGCACTGAGCACCCAGCACCCTGAGTACTGAGCACCCAGCACCCTGAGTACTGAGCAACCAGCACCCTGAGCACTGAGCACCCAGCAACCTGAGCACTGAGCACCCAGCACCCCGAGCACTGAGCACCCAGCACCCCGAGCACTGAGCACCCAGCACCCTGAGCACTGAGCACCCAGCACCCTGAGCACTGAGCACCCAGCACCCTGACAAATGAGCACCCAGCACCCTGAGTACTGAGCACCCAGCACCGTGAGAACTGAGCACTCAGCACCCTGAGTACTGAGCACCGAGCACCCCGAGCACTAAGCACCCAGCACCCTGAGCACTGAGCACCCTGAGGACTGAGCACCCAGCACCCTGAGAACTGAGCACCGATCACCCTGAGCACTGAGCATCCAGCACCCCGAGCACTGAGCACCCAGCACCCTGAGTACTGAGCACCCAGCACCCCGAGTACTGAGCACCCAGCACCCTGAGTACTGAGCACCCAGCACACCGAGCACTGAGCACCCGGCACCCTGAGTACTGAGCACCCTGAGTACTGAGCACTGAGCACCCAGCACCCTGAGGACTGAGTACCCAGCACCCTGAGCACTGAGCACCCAGCACCCTGAGTACTGAGCACTGATCACCCTGAGTACTGAACACCCAGCACCCTGAGCACTGAGCACTGAGAATCCCAGTACCCTGAGCACTGAGCACTGAGCACCCAGCACCCTGAGCACTGAGACCCCAGCACCCCGAGCACTGAGCACCCAGCACCCTGAGCACCCAGCACCCTGAGCACTGAGCACCATGAGCACTGAGCACTCAGCACCCAGCACGCTGAGTACTGAGCACTGAGCACACAGCACCCTGAGTACTGAGCACCCAGCACCCCGAGCACTGAGTACCCAGCGCCCCGAGCACTGAGCACCCAGCACCCCGAGCACTGAGCACCCAGCACCCTGAGTACTGAGCACCCAGCACCCTGAGTACTGTGCAACCAGCACCCCGATCACTGAGCACCCAGCACCCCGAGCACTGAGCACCCAGCACCCTGAGTACTGAGCACCCAGCACCCCGAGCACTGAGCACCCAGCACCCTGAGTACTGAGCACCCAGCACCCTGAGTACTGAGCACTGAGCACCCTGAGCACTGAGCACCCAGCACCCCGAGCACTGAGCACCCACCACCCTGAGTACTGAGCACCCATCACCCTGAGCACTGAGCACCCAGCACCCTGAGCACTGAGCACCCAGCACCCTGAGTACTGAACACCCAGCACTCTGAGCGCTGAGCACTGAGCACCCTGAGCACTGAGTAATGAGCACTGAGCACCCTGAGCACTGAGCACCCAGCACACCGAGTACTGAACACCCAGCACCCTGAGTACTGAACACCCAGCACCCTGAGCACTGAGTACTGAGCACTGAGCACCCTGAGCACTGAGCACCCAGCACCCTGAGTACAGAGCACCCAGCACCCTGAGTACTGAACACCCAGCACCCTGAGTACTGAGCACCCAGCACCCCGAGCACTGGGCACCCAGCACCCCGAGCACTGAGCACCCAGCACCCTGAGTACTGAGCACCCAGCACCCTGAGTACTGAGCACCCAGCACCCTGAGCACTGAGCACCCAGCACCCTGAGTACTGAGCACCCAGCACCCTGAGTACTGAGCAACCAGCACCCTGAGCACTGAGCACTGAGCACCCAGCACCCTGAGCACTGAGCACTGAGCACCCAGCACCCCGAGTACTGAGCACCCAGCACCCCGAGCACTGAGCACCCAGCACCCTGAGCACTGAGCACCCAGCACCCTGAGCACTGAGCACCCAGCACCCTGAGTACTGAGCACACAGCACCCTGAGTACTGAGCACCCAGCACCCTGAGTACTGAGCACTCAGCACCCTGAGTACTGAGCACAGAGCACCCCGAGCACTGAGCACCCAGCACCTTGAGCACTGAGCACACTGAGGACTGAGCACCCAGCACCGTGAGCACTGAGCACCGATCACCCTGAGCACTGAGCACCCAGCACCCCGAGCACTGAGCACCCAGCACCCTGAGTACTGAGCACCCAGCACCCTGAGTACTGAGCACTCAGCACCCTGAGTACTGAGCACCCAGCACCCCGAGCACTGAGCACCCAGCACCCTGAGTACAGAACACCCTGAGTACTGAGCACTGAGCACCGAGCACCCTGAGTACTGAGCACCCTGAGGACTGAGCACCCAGCACCCTGAGCACTGAGCAACCTGCACCCTGAGTACTGAGCACTGATCACCCTGAGCACTGAGCACCCAGCACCCTGAGTACTGAGCACCCAGCACCCTGAGTACTGAGCACCCTGAGGACTGAGCACCCAGCACCCTGAGCACTGAGCACCCAGCACCCTGAGTAATGAGCACTGATCACCCTGAGCACTGAGCACCCAGCACCCTGAGTACTGAGCACCCAGCACCCTTTATACTGAGCACCCTGAGGACTGAGCACCCAGCACCCTGAGCACTGAGCACCCAGCACCTTGAGTACTGAGCAGCGAGCACCCCGAGCACTGAGCACCCAGCACCCTGAATACTGAGCACCCAGCACCCTGAGCACTGAGCACACAGCACCCCAAGCACTGAGCACCCAGCACCCCGAGCACTGAGCACCCAGCACCCTGAGTACTGAGCACCCAGCACCAAGAGTACTGAGCACCCAGCACCCTGAGCACTGAGCACCCAGCACCCTGAGAACTAAGCACCCAGCACCCTGAGTACTGAGCACACAGCACCCTGAGCACTGAGCACTAAGCACACAACACCCTGAGCACTGAGCACTGAGCACCCAGCACCCCGAGAACTGAGCACCCAGCACCCTGAGCACTGAGCACCCAGCACCCTGAGTACTGAGCACCCAGCACCCTGAGCACTGAGCACCCAGCCCCCTGAGTACTGAGCACCCAGCACTATGAGTACTGAGCACCCAGCACCCTGAGTACTGAGCACTCAGCACCCTGAGTACTGAGCACCGAGCACCCCGAGCACTGAGCACCCCAGCACCCTGAGCACTGAGCACCCTGAGGACTGAGCACCCAGCACCCTGAGCACTGAGCACCCAGCAGCCTGAGTACTGAGCACCGATCACCCTGAGCACTGAGCACCCAGGACCCCGAGCACTGAGCACCCAGCACCCTGAGTACAGAGCACCCAGCACCCCGAGTACTGAGCACCCAGCACCCCGAGCACTGAGCACCCAGCACCCTGAGTACTGAGCACCCTGAGTACTGAGCACCGATCACCCTGAGCACTGCGCACCCATCACCCTGAGTACTGAGCACCCAGCACCCTGAGCACTGAGCACCCAGCACCCTGAGCACTGAGCACCCAGCACCCTGAGTACTGTTCACCCAGCACCCTGAGTACTGAGTACCCAGCACCTTGAGCACTGAGCACCCAGCACCCTGAGTACTGAGCACCGAGCACCCTGAGTACTGAGCACCCATCACCCTGAGCACTGAGCACCCAGCACCCTTAGTACTGAGCACCCAGCACCACCCTCAGCACTGAGCACCCAGCACCCCGAGCACTGAGCACCCAGCACCCTGAGCACTGTGCACCCAGCACCCCGAGTACTGAGCACCCAGCACCCCGAGTACTGAGCACCGAGCACCCGAGCACTGAGCACCCAGCACCCTGAGTACTGAGCACCCAGCACCCTGAGTACTGAGCACTGAGCACCCCGAGTACTGAGCACCCAGCACCCCGAGCAATGAGCACCCAGCAACCTGAGTACTGAGAACAGATCACCCTGAGTACTGAGCACCCAGCACCCTGAGTACTGAGCCCCAGCACCCTGAGTACTGAGCACCCAGCACCCCGAGAACTGAGCACCCAGCACCCTGAGAATGAGCACCCAGCACCCTGAGTACTGAGAACCGAGCACCCTGAGTACTGAGCACCCAGATCCCTGAGTACTGAGCCCCCAGCACCCTGAGCCCTGAGCACCCAGCACCCCGAGCACTGAGCACCCAGCACCCCGAGAATGAGCACCCAGCACCCTGAGTACTGAGCACCCAGCACCCTGAGTACTGAGCACTAAGAACCCAGAGCACTGAGCACCCAGCACCCCGAGCACGGATCACCCAGGACCCCGAGCACTGAATACTGAGCACCCAGCACCCTGAGTACTGAGCACCGAGCTCCCCGAGCACTGAGTACTGAGCACCCAGTACCCTGAGCACTGAGCACCCAGCACCCTGAGTACTGAGCACCCAGCACGCTGAGTACTGAGCACCCAGCACCCCGAGCACTGAGCACCCAGCACCCTGAGCACTGAGCACCCAGCACCCTGAGTACTGAGCACCCAGCACGCTGAGTACTGAGCACCCAGCACCCTGAGCACTGAGCACCCAGCACCCTGAGTACTGTGCAACCAGCACCCCGATCACTGAGCACCCAGCACCCCGAGCACTGAGCACCCAGCACCCTGAGTACTGAGCACCCAGCACCCCGAGCACTGAGCACCCAGCACCCTGAGTACTGAGCACCCAGCACCCTGAGTACTGAGCACTGAGCACCCTGAGCACTGAGCACCCAGCACCCCGAGCACTGAGCACCCACCACCCTGAGTACTGAGCACCCATCACCCTGAGCACTGAGCACCCAGCACCCTGAGCACTGAGCACCCAGCACCCTGAGTACTGAACACCCAGCACTCTGAGCGCTGAGCACTGAGCACCCTGAGCACTGAGTAATGAGCACTGAGCACCCTGAGCACTGAGCACCCAGCACACCGAGTACTGAACACCCAGCACCCTGAGTACTGAACACCCAGCACCCTGAGCAGTGAGTACTGAGCACTGAGCACCCTGAGCACTGAGCACCCAGCACCCTGAGTACAGAGCACCCAGCACCCTGAGTACAGAGCACCCAGCACCCTGAGTACTGAACACCCAGCACCCTGAGTACTGAGCACCCAGCACCCCGAGCACTGAGCACCCAGCACCCCGAGCACTGAGCACCCAGCACCCTGAGTACTGAGCACCCAGCACCCTGAGTACTGAGCACCCAGCACCCTGAGCACTGAGCACCCAGCACCCTGAGTACTGAGCACCCAGCACCCTGAGTACTGAGCAACCAGCACCCTGAGCACTGAGCACTGAGCACCCAGCACCCTGAGCACTGAGCACTGAGCACCCAGCACCCCGAGTACTGAGCACCCAGCACCCCGAGCACTGAGCACCCAGCACCCTGAGCACTGAGCACCCAGCACCCTGAGCACTGAGCACCCAGCACCCTGAGTACTGAGCACACAGCACCCTGAGTACTGAGCACCCAGCACCCTGAGTACTGAGCACTCAGCACCCTGAGTACTGAGCACAGAGCACCCCAAGCACTGAGCACCCAGCACCTTGAGCACTGAGCACCCTGAGGACTGAGCACCCAGCACCCCGAGCACTGAGCACCCAGCACCCTGAGTACTGAGCACCCAGCACCCTGAGTACTGAGCACCCAGCACCCTGAGTACTGAGCACCCAGCACCCCGAGCACTGAGCACCCAGCACCCTGAGTACAGAACACCCTGAGTACTGAGCACTGAGCACCGAGCACCCTGAGTACTGAGCACCCTGAGGACTGAGCACCCAGCACCCTGAGCACTGAGCAACCAGCACCCTGAGTACTGAGCACTGATCACCCTGAGCACTGAGCACCCAGCACCCTGAGTACTGAGCACCCAGCACCCTGAGTACTGAGCACCCTGAGGACTGAGCACCCAGCACCCTGAGCACTGAGCACCCAGCACCCTGAGTAATGAGCACTGATCACCCTGAGCACTGAGCACCCAGCACCCTGAGTACTGAGCACCCAGCACCCTTTATACTGAGCACCCTGTGGACCCAGCACCCAGCACCCTGAGCACTGAGCACCCAGCACCTTGAGTACTGAGCAGTGAGCACCCCGAGCACTGAGCACCCAGCACCCTGAATACTGAGCACCCAGCACCCTGAGCACTGAGCACACAGCACCCCAAGCACTGAGCACCCAGCACCCCGAGCACTGAGCACCCAGCACCCTGAGTACTGAGCACCCAGCAAACAGAGTACTGAGCACCCAGCACCCTGAGCACTGACCACCCAGCACCCTGAGTACTAAGCACCCAGCACCCTGAGTACTGAGCACGCAGCACCCTGAGCACTGAGCACTAAGCACACAACACCCTGAGCACTGAGCACTGAGCACCCAGCACCCCGAGCACTGAGCACACAGCACCCCGAGCACTGAGCACCCAGCACCCTGAGCACTGAGCACCCAGCACCCTGAGCACTGAGCACCCAGCCCCCTGAGTACTGAGCACCCAGCACTATGAGTACTGAGCACCCAGCACCCTGAGTACTGAGCACTCAGCACCCTGAGTACTGAGCACCGAGCACCCCGAGCACTGAGCAACCCAGCACCCTGAGCACTGAGCACCCTGAGGACTGAGCACCCAGCACCCTGAGCACTGAGCACCCAGCACACTGAGTACTGAGCACCGATCACCCTGAGCACTGAGCACCCAGGACCCCGAGCACTGAGCACCCAGCACCCTGAGTACAGAGCACCCAGCACCCCGAGTACTGAGCACCCAGCACCCCGAGCACTGAGCACCCAGCACCCTGAGTACTGAGCACCCTGAGTACTGAGCACCGATCACCCTGAGCACTGCGCACCCATCACCCTGAGTACTGAGCACCCAGCACCCTGAGTACTGAGCACCGAGCACCCTGAGTACTGAGCACCCATCACCCTGAGCACTGAGCACCCAGCACCCTTAGTACTGAGCACCCAGCACCACCCTCAGCACTGAGCACCCAGCACCCCGAGCACTGAGCACCCAGCACCCTGAGCACTGTGCAACCAGCACCCCGAGTACTGAGCACCCAGCACCCCGAGTACTGAGCACCGAGCACCCGAGCACTGAGCACCCAGCACCCTGAGTACTGAGCACCCAGCACCCTGAGTACTGAGCACTGAGCACCCCGAGTACTGAGCACCCAGCACCCCGAGCAATGAGCAACCAGCAACCTGAGTACTGAGAACAGATCACCCTGAGTACTGAGCACCCAGCACCCTGAGTCCTGAGCCCCAGCACCCTGAGTACTGAGCACCCAGCACCCTGAGAACTGAGCACCCAACACCCCGAGAATGAGCACCCAGCACCCTGAGTACTGAGAACCGAGCACCCTGAGTACTGAGCACCCAGATCCCTGAGTACTGAGCCCCCAGCACCCTGAGCCCTGAGCACCCAGCACCCCGAGCACTGAGCACCCAGCACCCCGAGAATGAGCACCCAGCACCCTGAGTACTGAGTACCCAGCACCCCGAGAATGAGCACCCAGCACCCTGAGTACTGAGCACCCAGCACCCTGAGTACTGAGCACTAAGCACCCAGAGCACTGAGCACCAAGCACCCCGAGCACGGAGCACCCAGGACCCCGAGCACTGAGTACTGAGCATCCAGCACCCTGAGTACTGAGCACCGAGCTCCCCGAACACTGAGCACCCAGCACCCTGAGCACTGACCACCCAGCACCCTGAGTACTGAGCACCCATACCCCGAGCACTGAGCACCCAGCACCCTGAGTACTGAGCACCCTGAGTACTGAGCACCGATCACCCTGAGCACTGCGCACCCATCACCCTGAGTACTGAGCACCCAGCACCCTGAGCACTGAGCACCCAGCACCCTGAGCACTGAGCACCCAGCACCCTGAGTACTGTTCACCCAGCACCCTGAGTACTGAGTACCCAGCACCTTGAGCACTGAGCACCCAGCACCCTGAGTACTGAGCACCGAGCACCCTGAGTACTGAGCACCCATCACCCTGAGCACTGAGCACCCAGCACCCTTAGTACTGAGCACCCAGCACCACCCTCAGCACTGAGCACCCAGCACCCCGAGCACTGAGCACCCAGCACCCTGAGCACTGTGCACCCAGCACCCCGAGTCCTGAGCACCCAGCACCCCGAGTACTGAGCACCGAGCACCCGAGCACTGAGCACCCAGCACCCTGAGTACTGAGCACCCAGCACCCTGAGTACTGAGCACTGAGCACCCCGAGTACTGAGCACCCAGCACACCGAGCAATGAGCACCCAGCAACCTGAGTACTGAGAACAGATCACCCTGAGTACTGAGCACCCAGCACCCTGAGTACTGAGCCCCAGCACCCTGAGTACTGAGCACCCAGCACCCCGAGAACTGAGCACCCAGCACCCCGAGAATGAGCACCCAGCACCCTGAGTACTGAGAACCGAGCACCCTGAGTACTGAGCACCCAGATCCCTGAGTACTGAGCCCCCAGCACCCTGAGCCCTGAGCACCCAGCACCCCGAGCACTGAGCACCCAGCACCCCGAGAATGAGCACCCAGCACCCTGAGTACTGAGCACCCAGCACCCTGAGTACTGAGCACTAAGCACCCAGAGCACTGAGCACCCAGCACCCCGAGCACGGATCACCCAGGACCCCGAGCACTGAGTACTGAGCACCCAGCACCCTGAGTACTGAGCACCGAGCTCCCCGAGCACTGAGCACCCTGAGTACTGAGCACCCAACACCCCGATCACTGAGCACCCAGTACCCTGAGCACTAAGCACCCAGCACCCTGAGCACTGAGCACCCAGCACCCTGAGTACTGAGCACCCAGCACGCTGAGTACTGAGCACCCAGCACCCCGAGCACTGAGCACCCAGCACCCTGAGTACTGAGCACTGAGCACCCAGCAAGGCAAGCACTGAGCACCCAGCACCCTGTGTACTGAGCACTGAGCATCCTGAGTACTAAGCACCCAGCACCCTGAGTACTGATCACCCAGGACCCTGAGCACTGAGCACCGAGCACCCCGAGCACTGAGCACCCAGCACCCTGAGCACTCAGCACCCAGCACCCCGAGCACTGAGCACCCAGCACCCTGAGCACTGAGCACCCAGCACCCTGAGCACGGAGCACCCCGAGGACTGAGCACCCAGCACCCTGAGTACGGGGCCCCCAGCACCCTGAGTACTGAGCACCAAGCACCCTGAGCACTGAGCACCCAGCACCCCGAGAATGAGCACCCAGCACCCTGAGTACGGAGAACCGAGCACCCTGAGTACTGAGCACCCAGCACCCTTAGTACTGAGCCACCAGCACCCTGAGTACTGAGTACCCAGCACACCGAGCACTGAGCACCCAGCACCCTGAGTACTGAGCACCCAGCACCCTGAGTACTGAGCACTAAGCACCCAGAGCACTGAGCACCCAGCACCCCGAGCACGGAGCACCCAGGACCCCGAGCACTGGGTACTGAGCATCCAGCACCCTGAGTACTGAGCACCGAGCTCCCCGAACACTGAGCACCCAGCACCCTGAGCACTGACCACCCAGCACCCTGAGTACTGAGCAACCAGACCCCGAGCACTGAGCACCCAGCACCCATAGCACTGTGCACCCAGCACCCTGAGTACTGAGAACCCAGGATCCTGAGCACTGAGCACCCAGCACCCTTAGTACTGAGCACCCAGCACCAGCCTCAGCACTGAGCACCCAGCACCCCGAGCACTGAGCAACCGGCACCCCGAGTACTGAGCACCCTGAGTACTGAGCACTGAGTTCCCAGTACCCTGAGCACTGAGTACTGAGCACCCAGCACCCTGAGCACTGAGCACCCAGCACCCTGAGCACTGAACATCCAGCACCCTGAGTACTGAGCACCCAGCACCCCAAACACTGAGCACCGAGCACCCTGAGTACTGAGCACCCAGCACACCGAGCATTGAGCACCCAGCACCCTGAGCACTGAGCACCCAGCACCCTGAGTCCTGAGCATCAAGCACGCTGAGCACTGAGCACCCAGCACACTAAGCACTGAGCACCCAGCACCCTGAGCACTGAGCACACAGCACCCTGAGTACTGAGCACCGAGCACCCCGAACACTGAGCACCGTGTACCCCGAGCACTGAGCACCCAGCACCCTGAGTACTGAGCACCCAGCACCCTGAGTACTGAGCACTGAGCACTGAGCACCCTGAGCACTGAGCACCCAACACCCTGAGCACTGAGCACCCAGCATCCTGAGCACTGAGTACTGAGCACCCAGCACCCTGAGCACTGAACACCCAGCACCCTGAGCACTGAGCACCCAGCACCCTGAGTACTGAGCACCCAGCACCCCAAACACTGAGCACCGAGCACCCTGAGAACTGAGCACCGAGCACCCTGAGTACTGAGCACCCAGCACCATGAGTACTGAGCCCCGAGCAACCAGAGTACTGAGCAACCTGAGTACTGAGCACCCAGCACCCCGAGAATGAGCACCCAGCACCATGAGTACTGAGCACCGAGCACCCTGAGCACTGAGCACCCAGCACCCTGAGTACTGAGCACCAAGCACCCTGAGTACTGAGCACCCAGGACCCTGAGTACTGAGCACCCAGCACCCTGAGTTCTGAGCACCTAGCACGCTGAGCACTGAGCACACTGAGTACTGAGCAACCAGCACCCTGAGCACTGAGCACCCAGCACCCCGAGCACTGAGCACCCAGCACCCCGAGCATTGAGCACTGAGCACCCTGAGCACTGAGGACCCAGCACCCCGAGCACTGAGCACCCAGCACCCTGAGAATTGAGCACCCAGCACACTGAGCACTGAGGACCTAGCACCCCGAGCACTGAGCACTGAGCACGCTGAGTACTGAGCACTGAGCACCCAGCACCCTGAGTACTGAGCACCCAGCACCCTGAGTACTGAGCACCCAGCACCCCGAGCACTGAGCACTGAGCACCCTGAGTACTGAGCACAGAGCACCCTTAGTACTGAGCACCAAGCACCCTGAGTACTGAGCACCCAGCAACCTGAGCACTGAGCACAGAGCACCCCGAGGACTGAGCACCCAGCACCGTGAGCACTGAGCACCCAGCACCCTGAGTACTGAGCACTGAGCACCCTGAGAACTGAGCACCCAACACACCGAGCACTGAGCATCCAACACCCTGAGTACTGAGCACCCAGCACCCTGAGTACTGAGCACTCAGCACCCTGAGTACTGAGCTCCGAGCACCCCGAGCACTGGGAACCCAGCACCCTGAGCACTGAGCACCCTGAGGACTGAGCACCCAGCACCCTGGGTACTGAGCACCCAGCACCCTGAGTACTGAGCACCCAGCACCCTGAGTACAGAGCAACGATCACCCTGAGCCCTGAGCACCCAGCACCCCGAGCACTGAGCACCCAGCACCCTGAGTACTGAGCACCCTGAGTGCTGAGCACCCAGCACCCTGATTACTGAGCACCCAGCACCCTGAGCACTGAGCACCCAGCACCCTGAGTACTTAGCACCCAGCACCTGAGCACTGAGCACCCAGCACCCCGAGCACTGAGCACCCAGCACCCCGAGCACTGAGCACCGAGCACCCCGAGTACTGAGCACCCAGCACCCCGAGCACTGAGCACCCAGCACCCTGAGCACTGAGCACCCAGCACCCCAAGCACTGAGCACCCAGCACCCTGAGTACTGAGTACTGAGCACCCTGAGTACTGAGCACCCAGCACCCTGAGCACTGAGCACCCAGCACACTGAGTACTGAGCACCGAGCACCCCGAGCACTGAGCACCCAGCACCCTGAGTACTGAGCACCCAGCACCAAAAGTACTGAGCACCGAGCATCCTGAGCACTGAGCACCGAGCACCCCGAACCCTGAGCACCCAGCACCCTGAGTACTGAGCACCCAGCACCAAGAGTACTGAGCAGCAAGCACCCCGAGCACTGAGCACCCAGCACCCTGAGTAATGAGCACCCAGCACCCCTAGGACTGAGCACCCAGCACCCTGAGCACTGAGCACCCAGCACCTTGAGTACTGAGCAGCGAGCACCCCGAGCACTGAGCACCCAGCACCCTGAATACTGAGCACCCAGCACCCTGAGCACTTAGCACACAGCACCCCGAGCACTGAGCACCCAGCACCCCGAGCACTGAGCACCCAGCACCCTGAGTACTGAGCACCCAACACCCAGAGTACTGAGCACCCAGCACCCTGAGCACTGAGCACCCAGCACCCTGAGTACTAAGCACCCAGCACCCTGAGTACTGAGCACGCAGCACCCTGAGCACTGAGCACTAAGCACACAACACCCTGAGCACTGAGCACTGAGCACCCAGCACCCCGAGCACTGAGCACCCAGCACCCCGAGCACTGAGCACCCAGCACCCTGAGCACTGAGCACCCAGCACCCTGAGCACTGAGCACCCAGCCCCCTGAGTACTGAGCACCCAGCACCATGAGTACTGAGCACCCAGCACCCTGAGTACTGAGCACTCAGCACCCTGAGTACTGAGCACCGAGCACCCCGAGCACTGAGCACCCAGCACCCTGAGCACTGAGCACCCTGAGGACTGAGCACCCAGCACACTGAGCACTGAGCACCCAGCACCCTGAGTACTGAGCACCGATCACCCTGAGCACTGAGCACCCAGGACCCCGAGCACTGAGCACCCAGCACCCTGAGTACAGAGCACCCAGCACCCCGAGTACTGAGCACCCAGCACCCCGAGCACTGAGCACCCATCACCCTGAGTACTGAGCACCCTGAGTACTGAGCACCGATCACCCTGAGCACTGCGCACCCATCACCCTGAGTACTGAGCACCCAGCACCCTGAGCACTGAGCACCCAGCACCCTGAGCACTGAGCACCCAGCACCCTGAGTACTGTTCACCCAGCACCCTGACTACTGAGTACCCAGCACCCTGAGCACTGAGCACCCAGCACCCTGAGTACTGAGCACCGAGCACCCTGAGTACTGAGCACCTATCACCCTGAGCACTGAGCACCCAGCACCCTTAGTACTGAGCACCCAGCACCACCCTCAGCACTGAGCACCCAGCACCCCGAGCACTGAGCACCCAGCACCCTGAGCACTGTGCACCCAGCACCCCGAGTACTGAGCACCCAGCACCCCGAGTACTGAGCACCGAGCACCCGAGCACTGAGCACCCAGCACCCTGAGTACTGAGCACCCAGCACCCTGAGTACTGAGCACTGAGCACCCCGAGTACTGAGCACCCAGCACCCCGAGCAATGAGCACCCAGCAACCTGAGTACTGAGAACAGATCACCCTGAGTACTGAGCACCCAGCACACTGAGTTCTGAGCCCCAGCACCCTGAGTACTGAGCACCCAGCACCCCGAGAACTGAGCACCCAGCACCCCGAGAATGAGCACCCAGCACCCTGAGTACTGAGAACCGAGCACCCTGAGTACTGAGCACCCAGAACCCTGAGTACTGAGCCCCCAGCACCCTGAGCCCTGAGCACCCAGCACCCCGAGCACTGAGCACCCAGCACCCCGAGAATGAGCACCCAGCACCCTGAGTAATGAGCACCCAGCACCCTGAGTACTGAGCACTAAGCACCCAGAGCACTGAGCACCCAGCACCCCGAGCACGGATCACCCAGGACACCGAGCACTGAGTACTGAGCACCCAGCACCCTGAGTACTGAGCACCGAGCTCCCCGAGCACTGAGCACCCTGAGTACTGAGCACCCAGCACCCCGATCACTGAGTACCCAGTACCCTGAGCACTGAGCACCCAGCACCCTGAGCACTGAGCACCCAGCACCCTGAGTACTGAGCACCCAGCACGCTGAGTACTGAGCACCCAGCACCCCGAGCACTGAGCACCCAGCACCCTGAGTACTGAGCACTGAGCACCCAGCAAGGCAAGCACTGAGCACCCAGCACGCTGTGTACTGAGCACTGAGCACCCTGAGTACTAAGCACCCAGCACCCTGAGTACTGAGCACCCAGGACCCTGAGCACTGAGCACCGAGCACCCCGAGCACTGAGCACCCAGCACCCTGAGCACGGAGCACCCCGAGGACTGAGCACCCAGCACCCTGAGTACGGGGCCCCCAGCACCCTGAGTACTGAGCACCAAGCACCCTGAGCACTGAGCACCCAGCACCCCGAGAATGAGCACCCAGCACCCTGAGTACGGAGAACCGAGCACCCTGAGTACTGAGCACCCAGCACCCTGAGTACAGAGCAACGATCACCCTGAGCCCTGAGCACCCAGCACCCCGAGCACTGAGCACCCAGCACCCTGAGTACTGAGCACCCTGAGTGCTGAGCACCCAGCACCCTGTTTACTGAGCACCCAGCACCCTGAGCACTGAGCACCCAGCACCCTGAGTACTTAGCACCCAGCACCTGAGCACTGAGCACCCAGCACCCCGAGCACTGAGCACCCAGCACCCCGAGCACTGAGCACCGAGCAACCCGAGTACTGAGCACCCAGCACCCCGAGCACTGAGCACCCAGCACCCTGAGCACTGAGCACCCAGCACGCCAAGCACTGAGCACCCAGCACCCTGAGTACTGAGTACTGAGCACCCTGAGTACTGAGCACCCAGCACCCTGAGCACTGAGCACCCAGCACCCTGAGTACTGAGCACCGAGCACCCCGAGCACTGAGCACCCAGCATCCTGAGTACTGAGCACCCAGCACCAAAAGTCCTGAGCACCGAGCATCCTGAGCACTGAGCACCGAGCACCCCGAACCCTGAGCACCCAGCACCCTGAGTACTGAGCACCCAGCACCAAGAGTACTGAGCAGCAAGCACCCCGAGCACTGAGCACCCAGCACCCTGAGTAATGAGCACCCAGCACCCCGAGTACTGAGCACCCAGCACCGTGAGTACTGAGCACCCACCACCCTGAGTACTGAGCACCCAGCACCCTGAGCACTGAGCACAAAGCACGCTGAGTACTGAGCACCCTGAGTACTGAGCACCGAGGACCCTGAGCACTGAGCACCCAGCACCCCGAGCACTGAGCACCCAGCACCCCGAGAATGGGCACCCTGCACCCTGAGTACTGAGAACCGTGCACCCTGAGTACTGAGCACCCAGCACGCTGAGCACTGAGCACCCAGCACCCCGAGTACTGAGCACCCAGCACCCCGAGCACTGAGCACCCAGCACCCCGAGAATGAGCACCCAGCACCCTGAGTACTGAGCACCCAGCACCCTGAGTACTGAGCACCCAGCACTCTGAGCGCTGAGCACTGAGCACCCTGAGCACTGAGTAATGAGCACTGAGCACCCTGAGCACTGAGCACCCAGCACACCGAGTACTGAACACCCAGCACCCTGAGTACTGAACACCCAGCACCCTGAGCACTGAGTACTGAGCACTTAGCACCCTGAGCACTGAGCACCCAGCACCCTGAGTACAGAGCACCCAGCACCCTGAGTACTGAACACCCAGCACCCTGAGTACTGAGCACCCAGCACCCCGAGCACTGAGCACCCAGCACCCCGAGCACTGAGCACCCAGCACCCTGAGTACTGAGCACCCAGCACCCTGAGTACTGAGCACCCAGCACCCTGAGCACTGAGCACCCAGCACCCTGAGTACTGAGCACCCAGCACCCTGAGTACTGAGCAACCAGCACCCTGAGCACTGAGCACTGAGCACCCAGCACCCTGAGCACTGAGCACTGAGCACCCAGCACCCCGAGTACTGAGCACCCAGCACCCCGAGCACTGAGCACCCAGCACCCTGAGCACTGAGCACCCAGCACCCTGAGCACTGAGCACCCAGCACCCTGAGTACTGAGCACCCAGTACCCTGAGTACTGAGCACTCAGCACCCTGAGTACTGAGCACAGAGCACCCCGAGCACTGAGCACCCAGCACCTTGAGCACTGAGCACCCTGAGGACTGAGCACCCAGCACCGTGAGCACTGAGCACCGATCACCCTGAGCACTGAGCACCCAGCACCCCGAGCACTGAGCACCCAGCACCCTGAGTACTGAGCACCCAGCACCCTGAGTACTGAGCACCCAGCACCCTGAGTACTGAGCACCCAGCACCCCGAGCACTGAGCACCCAGCACCCTGAGTACAGAACACCCTGAGTACTGAGCACTGAGCACCGAGCACCCTGAGTACTGAGCACCCTGAGGACTGAGCACCCAGCACCCTGAGCACTGAGCAACCAGCACCCTGAGTACTGAGCACTGATCACCCTGAGCACTGAGCACACAGCACCCCCAGCACTGAGCACCCAGCACCCTGAGTACTGAGCACCCAGCACCCTGAGCACTAAGCACCCAGCACCCTGAGTACTGAGCACTGATCACCCTGAGCAATGAGCACCCAGCACCCTGAGTACTGAGCACCCAGCACCCTGAGTACTGAGCACCCTGAGGACTGAGCACCCAGCACCCTGAGCACTGAGCACCCAGCACCCTGAGTAATGAGCACTGATCACCCTGAGCACTGAGCACCCAGCACCCTGAGTACTGAGCACCCAGCACCCTTTATACTGAGCAACCTGAGGACTGAGCACCCAGCACCCTGAGCACTGAGCACCCAGCACCCTGAGTACTGAGCACTGATCACCCTGAGCACTGAGCACGGAGCACCCCTAGGACTGAGCACCCAGCACCCTGAGCACTGAGCACCCAGCACCTTGAGTACTGAGCAGCGAGCACCCCGAGCACTGAGCACCCAGCACCCTGAATACTGAGCACCCAGCACCCTGAGCACTGAGCACACAGCACCCCGAGCACTGAGCACCCAGCACCCTGAGTACTAAGCACCCAGCACCCTGAGTACTGAGCACGCAGCACCCTAAGCACTGAGCACCCAGCACCCTGAGTACTAAGCACCCAGCACCTTGAGTACTGAGCAGCGAGCACCCCGAGCACTGAGCACCCAGCACCCTGAGTACTGAGCACCCAACACCCAGAGTACTGAGCACCCAGCACCCTGAGCACTGAGCACCCAGCACCCTGAGTACTAAGCACCCAGCACCCTGAGTACTGAGCACGCAGCACCCTAAGCACTGAGCACTAAGCACACAACACCCTGAGCACTGAGCACTGAGCACCCAGCACCCCGAGCACTGAGCAACCAGCACCCCGAGCACTGAGCACCCAGCACCCTGAGCACTGAGCACCCAGCACCCTGAGCACTGAGCACCCAGCCCCCTGAGTACTGAGCACCCAGCACCATGAGTACTGAGCACCCAGCACCCTGAGTACTGAGCACCCAGCACCCTGAGTACAGAGCACCCAGCACCCCGAGCACTGAGCACCCATCACCCTGAGTACTGAGCACCCTGAGTACTGAGCACCGATCACCCTGAGCACTGCGCACCCATCACCCTGAGTACTGAGCACCCAGCACCCTGAGCACTGAGCACCCAGCACCCTGAGTACTGTTCACCCAGCACCCTGAGTACTGAGTACCCAGCACCCTGAGCACTGAGCACCCAGCACACTGAGTACTGAGCACCGAGCACCCTGAGTACTGAGCACCTATCACCTTGAGCACTGAGCACCCAGCACCCTTAGTACTGAGCACCCAGCACCACCCTCAGCACTGAGCACCCAGCACCCCGAGCACTGAGCACCCAGCACCCTGAGCACTGTGCACCCAGCACCCCGAGTACTGAGCACCCAGCACCCCGAGTACTGAGCACCGAGCACCCGAGCACTGAGCACCCAGCACCCTGAGTACTGAGCACCCAGCACCCTGAGTACTGAGCACTGAGCACCCCGAGTACTGAGCACCCAGCACCCCGAGCAATGAGCACCCAGCAACCTGAGTACTGAGAACAGATCAGCCTGAGTACTGAGCACCCAGCACCCTGAGTACTGAGCCCCAGCACCCTGCGTACTGAGCACCCAGCACCCTGAGCACTGAGCCCCAGCACCCTGAGTACTGAGCACCCAGCACCCTGAGCACTGAGCACCCAGCACCCTGAGCACTGAGCACCCAGCACCCTTAGTACTGAGCCACCAGCACCCTGAGTACTGAGTACCCAGCACCCCGAGAATGAGCACCCAGCACCCTGAGTACGGAGAACCGAGCACCCTGAGTACTGAGCACCCAGCACCCTGAGTACTGAGCCCCAGCACCCTGAGTACTGAGCACCCAGCACCCTGAGCACTGAGCACGCAGCACCCCGAGAATGAGCACCCAGCACCCTGAGTACGGAGAACCGAGCACCCTGAGTACTGAGCACCCAGCACCCTTAGTACTGAGCCACCAGCACCCTGAGTACTGAGTACCCAGCACCCCGAGAATGAGCACCCAGCACCCTGAGTACTGAGCACCCAGCACCCTGAGTACTGAGCACTAAGCACCCAGAGCACTGAGCACCCAGCACCCCGAGCACGGAGCACCCAGGACCCCGAGCACTGAGTACTGAGCATCCAGCACCCTGAGTACTGAGCACCGAGCTCCCCGAACACTGAGCACCCAGCACCCTGAGCACTGACCACCCAGCACCCTGAGTACTGAGCACCCAGACCCTGAGCACTGAGCACCCAGCACCCTGAGTACTAAGCACCCAGCACCCTGAGTACTGAGCACGCAGCACCCTAAGCACTGAGCACTAAGCACACAACACCCTGAGCACTGAGCACTGAGCACCCAGCACCCCGAGCACTGAGCACCCAGCACCCCGAGCACTGAGCACCCAGCACCCTGAGCACTGAGCACCCAGCACCCTGAGCACTGAGCACCCAGCCCCCTGAGTACTGAGCACCCAGCACCATGAGTACTGAGCACCCAGCACCCTGAGTACTGAGCACTCAGCACCCTGAGTACTGAGCACCGAGCACCCCGAGCACTGAGCACCCAGCACCCTGAGCACTGAGCACCCTGAGGACTGAGCACCCAGCACCCTGAGCACTGAGCACCCAGCACCCTGAGTACTGAGCACCGATCACCCTGAGCACTGAGCACCCAGGACCCCGAGCACTGAGCACCCAGCACCCTGAGTACAGAGCACCCAGCACCCCGAGTACTGAGCACCCAGCACCCCGAGCACTGAGCACCCATCACCCTGAGTACTGAGCACCCTGAGTACTGAGCACCGATCACCCTGAGCACTGCGCACCCATCACCCTGAGTACTGAGCACCCAGCACCCTGAGCACTGAGCACCCAGCACCCTGAGTACTGTTCACCCAGCACCCTGAGTACTGAGTACCCAGCACCCTGAGCACTGAGCACCCAGCACACTGAGTACTGAGCACCGAGCACCCTGAGTACTGAGCACCTATCACCTTGAGCACTGAGCACCCAGCACCCTTAGTACTGAGCACCCAGCACCACCCTCAGCACTGAGCACCCACCACCCCGAGCATTGAGCACCCAGCACCCTGAGCACTGTGCACCCAGCACCCCGAGTACTGAGCACCCAGCAACCCGAGTACTGAGCACCGAGCACCCGAGCACTGAGCACCCAGCACCCTGAGTACTGAGCACCCAGCACCCTGAGTACTGAGCACTGAGCACCCCGAGTACTGAGCACCCAGCACCCCGAGCAATGAGCACCCAGCAACCTGAGTACTGAGAACAGATCACCCTGAGTACTGAGCACCCAGCACCCTGAGTACTGAGCCCCAGCACCCTGAGTACTGAGCACCCAGCACCCCGAGAACTGAGCACCCAGCACCCCGAGAATGAGCACCCAGCACCCTGAGTACTGAGAACCGAGCACCCTGAGTACTGAGCACCCAGAACCCTGAGTACTGAGCCCCCAGCACCCTGAGCCCTGAGCACCCAGCACCCCGAGCACTGAGCACCCAGCACCCCGAGAATGAGCACCCAGCACCCTGAGTAATGAGCACCCAGCACCCTGAGTACTGAGCACTAAGCACCCAGAGCACTGAGCACCCAGCACCCCGAGCACGGATCACCCAGGACCCCGAGCACTGAGTACTGAGCACCCAGCACCCTGAGTACTGAGCACCGAGCTCCCCGAGCACTGAGCACCCTGAGTACTGAGCACCCAGCACCCCGATCACTGAGTACCCAGTACCCTGAGCACTGAGCACCCAGCACCCTGAGCACTGAGCACCCAGCACCCTGAGTACTGAGCACCCAGCACGCTGAGTACTGAGCACCCAGCAACCCGAGCACTGAGCACCCAGCACCCTGAGTACTGAGCACTGAGCACCCAGCAAGGCAAGCACTGAGCACCCAGCACCCTGTGTACTGAGCACTGAGCACCCTGAGTACTAAGCACCCAGCACCCTGAGTACTGAGCACCCAGGACCCTGAGCACTGAGCACCGAGCACCCCGAGCACTGAGCACCCAGCACCCTGAGCACTCAGCACCCAGCACCCCGAGCACTGAGCACCCAGCACCCTGAGCACTGAGCACCCAGCACCCTGAGCACGGAGCACCCCGAGGACTGAGCACCCAGCACCCTGAGTACGGGGCCCCCAGCACCCTGAGTACGGAGAACCGAGCACCCTGAGTACTGAGCACCCAGCACCCTTAGTACTGAGCCACCAGCACCCTGAGTACTGAGTACCCAGCACCCCGAGAATGAGCACCCAGCACCCTGAGTACTGAGCACCCAGCACCCTGAGTACTGAGCACTAAGCACCCAGAGCACTGAGCACCCAGCACCCCGAGCACGGAGCACCCAGGACCCCGAGCACTGAGTACTGAGCATCCAGCACCCTGAGTACTGAGCACCGAGCTCCCCGAACACTGAGCACCCAGCACCCTGAGCACTGACCACCCAGCACCCTGAGTACTGAGCACCCAGACCCCGAGCACTGAGCACCCAGAACCCCTAGCACTGTGCACCCAGCACCCTGAGTACTGAGAACCCAGCATCCTGAGCACTGAGCACCCAGCACCCTTAGTACTGAGCACCCAGCACCACCCTCAGCACTGAGCACCCAGCACCCCGAGCACTGAGCACCCGGCACCCCGAGTACTGAGCACCCTGAGTACTGAGCACTGAGCACCCAGCACCCTGAGCACTGACCACCCAGCAGCCTGAGCACTGAGCACCCAGCATCTTGAGCACTGAGTACTGAGCACCCAGCACCCTGAGCACTGAGCACCCAGCACCCTGAGCACTGAACACCCAGCACCCTGAGTACTGAGCACCCAGCACCCCAAGCACTGAGCACCGAGCAACCTGAGTACTGAGCACCCAGCACGCTGAGCACTGAGCACCCAGCACCCCGAGTACTGAGCACCCAGCACCCTGAGTACTGAGCACCCAGCACCCTGAGTACTGAGCACCCAGCACACCGAGCATTGAGCACCAGCACCCTGAGCACTGAGCACCCAGCACCCTGAGTACTGAGCATCAAGCACGCTGAGCACTGAGCACCCATCACCCTGAGCACTGAGCACCCAGCACCCTGAGCACTGAGCACACAGCACCCTGAGTACTGAGCACCGAGCACCCCGAACACTGAGCACCGTGTACCCCGAGCACTGAGCACCCAGCACCCTGAGTACTGAGCACCCAGCACCCTGAGTACTGAGCACTGAGCACTGAGCACCCTGAGCACTGAGCACCCAACACCCTGAGCACTGAGCACCTAGCATCCTGAGCACTGAGTACTGAGCACCCAGCACCCTGAGCACTGAGCACCCAGCACCCTGAGCACTGAGCACCCAGCACCCTGAGTACTGAGCACTGAGCACCCAGCACCCTGAGCACTGACCACCCAGCAGCCTGAGCACTGAGCACCCAGCATCTTGAGCACTGAGTACTGAGCACCCAGCACCCTGAGCACTGAGCACCCAGCACCCTGAGCACTGAACACCCAGCACCCTGAGTACTGAGCACCCAGCACCCCAAGCACTGAGCACCGAGCAACCTGAGTACTGAGCACCCAGCACGCTGAGCACTGAGCACCCAGCACCCCGAGTACTGAGCACCCAGCACCCTGAGTACTGAGCACCCAGCACCCTGAGTACTGAGCACCGAGCTCCCCGAGCACTGAGCACCCTGAGTACTGAGCACCCAGCACCCCGATCACTGAGTACCCAGTACCCTGAGCACTGAGCACCCAGCACCCTGAGCACTGAGCACCCAGCACCCTGAGTACTGAGCACCCAGCACGCTGAGTACTGAGCACCCAGCAACCCGAGCACTGAGTACCCAGCACCCTGAGTACTGAGCACTGAGCACCCAGCAAGGCAAGCACTGAGCACCCAGCACCCTGTGTACTGAGCACTGAGCACCCTGAGTACTAAGCACCCAGCACCCTGAGTACTGAGCACCCAGGACCCTGAGCACTGAGCACCGAGCACCCCGAGCACTGAGCACCCAGCACCCTGAGCACTCAGCACCCAGCACCCCGAGCACTGAGCACCCAGCACCCTGAGCACTGAGCACCCAGCACCCTGAGCACGGAGCACCCCGAGGACTGAGCACCCAGCACCCTGAGTACGGGGCCCCCAGCACCCTGAGTACGGAGAACCGAGCACCCTGAGTACTGAGCACCCAGCACCCTTAGTACTGAGCCACCAGCACCCTGAGTACTGAGTACCCAGCACCCCGAGAATGAGCACCCAGCACCCTGAGTACTGAGCACCCAGCACCCTGAGTACTGAGCACTAAGCACCCAGAGCACTGAGCACCCAGCACCCCGAGCACGGAGCACCCAGGACCCCGAGCACTGAGTACTGAG
Source organism: Microtus oregoni (assembly GCF_018167655.1). Lineage (NCBI taxonomy): Eukaryota > Metazoa > Chordata > Mammalia > Rodentia > Cricetidae > Microtus > Microtus oregoni. The sequence goes on along the minus strand of NW_024544028.1, from coordinate 533,302 downwards.
CATCCAGCACCCTGAGTACTGAGCACCGAGCTCCCCGAACACTGAGCACCCAGCACCCTGAGCACTGACCACCCAGCACCCTGAGTACTGAGCACCCAGACCCCGAGCACTGAGCACCCAGCACCCCTAGCACTGTGCACCCAGCACCCTGAGTACTGAGAACCCAGCATCCTGAGCACTGAGCACCCAGCACCCTTAGTACTGAGCACCCAGCACCACCCTCAGCACTGAGCACCCAGCACCCCGAGCACTGAGCACCCGGCACCCCGAGTACTGAGCACCCTGAGTACTGAGCACTGAGCACCCAGCACCCTGAGCACTGACCACCCAGCAGCCTGAGCACTGAGCACCCAGCATCTTGAGCACTGAGTACTGAGCACCCAGCACCCTGAGCACTGAGCACCCAGCACCCTGAGCACTGAACACCCAGCACCCTGAGTACTGAGCACCCAGCACCCCAAGCACTGAGCACCGAGCAACCTGAGTACTGAGCACCCAGCACGCTGAGCACTGAGCACCCAGCACCCCGAGTACTGAGCACCCAGCACCCTGAGTACTGAGCACCCAGCACCCTGAGTACTGAGCACCCAGCACACCGAGCATTGAGCACCCAGCACCCTGAGCACTGAGCACCCAGCACCCTGAGTACTGAGCATCAAGCACGCTGAGCACTGAGCACCCATCACCCTGAGCACTGAGCACCCAGCACCCTGAGCACTGAGCACACAGCACCCTGAGAACTGAGCACCGAGCACCCCGAACACTGAGCACCGTGTACCCCGAGCACTGAGCACCCAGCACCCTGAGTACTGAGCACCCAGCACCCTGAGTACTGAGCACTGAGCACTGAGCACCCTGAGCACTGAGCACCCAACACCCTGAGCACTGAGCACCTAGCATCCTGAGCACTGAGTACTGAGCACCCAGCACCCTGAGCACTGAGCACCCAGCACCCTGAGCACTGAGCACCCAGCACCCTGAGTACTGAGCACTGAGCACCCAGCACCCTGAGCACTGACCACCCAGCAGCCTGAGCACTGAGCACCCAGCATCTTGAGCACTGAGTACTGAGCACCCAGCACCCTGAGCACTGAGCACCCAGCACCCTGAGCACTGAACACCCAGCACCCTGAGTACTGAGCACCCAGCACCCCAAGCACTGAGCACCGAGCAACCTGAGTACTGAGCACCCAGCACGCTGAGCACTGAGCACCCAGCACCCCGAGTACTGAGCACCCAGCACCCTGAGTACTGAGCACCCAGCACCCTGAGTACTGAGCACCCAGCACACCGAGCATTGAGCACCCAGCACCCTGAGCACTGAGCACCCAGCACCCTGAGTACTGAGCATCAAGCACGCTGAGCACTGAGCACCCATCACCCTGAGCACTGAGCACCCAGCACCCTGAGCACTGAGCACACAGCACCCTGAGTACTGAACACCGAGCACCCCGAACACTGAGCACCGTGTACCCCGAGCACTGAGCACCCAGCACCCTGAGTACTGAGCACCCAGCACCCTGAGTACTGAGCACTGAGCACTGAGCACCCTGAGCACTGAGCACCCAACACCCTGAGCACTGAGCACCCAGCATCCTGAGCACTGAGTACTGAGCACCCAGCACCCTGAGCACTGAGCACCCAGCACCCTGAGCACTGAGCACCCAGCACCCTGAGTACTGAGCACCCAGCACCCCAAACACTGAGCACCGAGCACCCTGAGAACTGAGCACCGAGCACCCTGAGTACTGAGCACCCAGCACCATGAGTACTGAGCCCCGAGCAACCAGAGTACTGAGCAACCTGAGTACTGAGCACCCAGCACCCCGAGAAGGAGCACCCAGCACCATGAGTACTGAGCACCGAGCACCCTGAGCACTGAGCACCCAGCACCCTGAGCACTGAGCACCCACGACCCTGAGTACTGAGCACCCAGCACCCTGAGTTCTGAGCACCTAGCACCCTGAGCACTGAGCACACTGAGTACTGAGCACCCACGACCCTGAGTACTGAGCACGCAGCACCCTGAGTTCTGAGCACCTAGCACCCTGAGCACTGAGCACACTGAGTACTGAGCAACCAGCACCCTGAGCACTGAGCACCCAGCACCCCGAGCACTGAGCACCCAGCACCCCGAGCATTGAGCACTGAGCACCCTGAGCACTGAGGACCCAGCACCCCGAGCACTGAGCACCCAGCACCCTGAGAATTGAGCACCCAGCACACTGAGCACTGAGGACCTAGCACCCCGAGCACTGAGCACAGAGCACGCTGAGTACTGAGCACTGAGCACCCAGCACCCTGAGTACTGAGCACCCAGCACCCTGAGTACTGAGCACCCAGCACCCCGAGCACTGAGCACTGAGCACCCTGAGTACTGAGCACAGAGCACCCTTAGTACTGAGCACCAAGCACCCTGAGTACTGAGCACCCAGCAACCTGAGCACTGAGCACAGAGCACCCCGAGGACTGAGCACCCAGCACCGTGAGCACTGAGCACCCAGCTCCTTGAGTACTGAGCACCGAGCACCCCGAGCACTGAGCACCCAGCACCCTGAGTACTGAGCACCCAGCACCCCGAGCACTGAGCACCCAGCACCCTGAGTACTGAGCACCCAGCACCCTGAGTACTGAGCACTGAGCACCCTGAGAACTGAGCACCCAACACACCGAGCACTGAGCATCCAACACCCTGAGTACTGAGCACCCAGCACCCTGAGTACTGAGCACTCAGCACCCTGAGTACTGAGCACCGAGCACCCCGAGCACTGGGAACCCAGCACCCTGAGCACTGAGCACCCTGAGGACTGAGCACGCAGCACCCTGAGTACTGAGCACCCAGCACCCTGAGTACTGAGCACCCAGCACCCTGAGTACAGAGCAACGATCACCCTGAGCCCTGAGCACACAGCACCCCGAGCACTGAGCACCCAGCACCCTGAGTACTGAGCACCCAGAGTGCTGAGCACCCAGCACCCTGATTACTGAGCACCCAGCACCCTGAGCACTGAGCACCCAGCACCCTGAGTACTTAGCACCCAGCTCCTGAGCACTGAGGACCCAGCACCCCGAGCACTGAGCACCCAGCACCCCGAGCACTGAGCACCGAGCACCCCGAGTACTGAGCACCCAGCACCCCGAGCACTGAGCACCCAGCACCCTGAGCACTGAGCACCCAGCACCCCAAGCACTGAGCACCCAGCACCCTGAGTACTGAGTACAGAGCACCCTGAGTACTGAGCAGCCAGCACCCTGAGCAATGAGCACCCAGCACCCTGAGTACTGAGCACCGAGCACCCCGAGCACTGAGCACCAAGCACCCTGAGTACTGAGCACCCAGCACCAAAAGTACTGAGCACCGAGCATCCTGAGCACTGAGCACCGAGCACCCCGAACCCTGAGCACCCAGCACCCTGAGTACTGAGCACCCAGCACCAAGAGTACTGAGCAGCAAGCACCCCGAGCACTGAGCACCCAGCACCCTGAGTAATGAGCACCCAGCACCCCGAGTACTGAGCACCCAGCACCGTGAGTACTGAGCACCCACCACCCTGAGTACTGAGCACCCAGCACCCTGAGCACTGAGCACAAAGCACGCTGAGTACTGAGCACCCTGAGTACTGAGCACCGAGGACCCTGAGCACTGAGCACCCAGCACCCCGAGCACTGAGCACCCATTACCCCGAGAATGGGCACCCTGCACCCTGAGTACTGAGAACCGTGCACCCTGAGTACTGAGCACCCAGCACGCTGAGCACTGAGCACCCAGCACCCCGAGTACTGAGCACCCAGCACCCTGAGCACTGAGCACCCAGCACCCTGAGTACTTAGCACCCAGCTCCTGAGCACTGAGGACCCAGCACCCTGAGTACTGAGCACCCAGCACCAAGAGTACTGAGCAGCAAGCACCCCGAGCACTGAGCATCCAGCACCCTGAGTAATGAGCACCCAGCACCCCGAGTACTGAGCACCCAGCACCCTGTGTACTGAGCACTGTGCACCCTGAGTACTAAGCACCCAGCACCCTGAGTACTGAGCACCCAGGACCCTGAGCACTGAGCACCGAGCACCCCGAGCACTGAGCACCCAGCACCCTGAGCACTCAGCACCCAGCACCCCGAGCACTGAGCATCCAGCACCCTGAGCACTGAGCCCCCAGCACCCTGAGTACTGAGTCCCCAGCACCCTGAGTACTGAGCACCCAGCACCCTGAGCACTGAGCACCCAGCACCCCGAGAATGAGCACCCAGCACCCTGAGTACTGAGAACCGAGCACCCTGAGTACTGAGCACCCAGCACCCTGAGTACTGAGCCCCCAGCACCCTGAGTACTGAGCACGCAGCACCCCGAACACTGAGCACCCAGCACCCAGAGAATGAGCACACAGCACCCTGAGTAATGAGCACCCAGCTCCCTGAGTACTGAGCACTAAGCACCCAGAGCACTGAGCAACCAGCACCCCGAGCACGGAGCACAGAGGACCCCGAGCACTGAGTACTGAGTACCCAGCACCCTGAGTACTGAGCACCGAGCTCCCCGAGCACTGAGCACCCACCACCCTGAGTACTGAGCACCCAGCACCCTGAGCACTGAGCACAAACACGCTGAGTACTGAGCACCCTGAGTACTGAGCACCGAGGACCCTGAGCACTGAGCACCCTGCATCCCAAGCACTGAGCACCCAGTACCCCGAGAATGGGCACCCAGCACCCTGAGTACTGAGAACCGAGCACCCTTAGTACTGAGCACCCAGCACCCTGAGTACTGAGCACCCAGCACCAAGAGTACTGAGCAGCAAGCACCCCGAGCACTGAGCACCCAGCACCCTGAGTAATGAGCACCCAGCACCCCGAGTACTGAGCACCCAGCACCGTGAGTACTGAGCACCCACCACCCTGAGTACTGAGCACCCAGCACCCTGAGCACTGAGCACAAAGCATGCTGAGTACTGAGCACCCTGAGTACTGTGCACCGAGGACCCTGAGCACTGAGCACCCAGCACCCCGAGCACTGAGCACCCAGCACCCCGAGAATGGGCACCCAGCACCCTGAGTACTGAGAACCGAGTACCCTGAGTACTGAGCACCCAGCACGCTGAGCACTGAGCACCCAGCACCCCGAGTACTGAGCACCCAGCACCCCGAGCACTGAGCACCCAGCACCCCGAGAATGAGCACCCAGCAACCTGAGTACTGAGCACCCAGCACCCTGAGTACTGAGCACCCAGCACCCAGAGCACTGAGCAACCTGAATACTGAGCACCCAGCACCCTGAGTACTGTGCACTAAGCACCCAGAGCGCTGAGCACCCAGGACCCCGAGCACTGAGTACTGAGCACCCAACACCCTGAGTTCTGAGCACGGAGCTCCCCGAGCACTGATCACCCTGAGTACTGAGCACCCATCAAACTGAGTACTGAGCACCCAGCACCCTGTGCACTGAGCACCCAGCACCCTGAGTACTGAGCACCCAGCACCCCGAGCACTGAGCACCCAGCACCCTGAGTACTGAGCAACCAGCACCCTGAGTACTGAGCAACCCGAGCACTGAGCACCCAGCACCCTGAGTACTGAGCACCCTGAGGACTTAGCACCGATCACCCTGAGCAATGAGCACCCAGCACCCTGAGTACTGAGCACCCAGCACCCTGAGCACTGAGCACCCAGCACCCTGAATACTGAGCAGCGAGCACCTTGAGTACTGAGCACCCAGCACCCTGAGTACTGAGCACCCAGCACCCTGAGTACTGAGCACCGAGCACCCCGAGTACTGAGCACCCAGCACCCTGAGCACTCAGCACCCAGCACCCTGAGCACAGAGCACCCAGCACCCTGAGTACTGAGCTCCCAGCACCCCGAGCCCTGAGCACCCAGCCCCCTGAGTACTGAGCACCCTGAGTACTGAGCACCGATCACCCTGAGCACTGAGCACCCAGCACCCTGAGTACTGAGCACCCAACGTACTGAGCACCGAGCATACCGAGCACTGAGCTCCCAGCACCCTGAGTACTGAGCACCGAGCACCCCGAGCACTGAGCACCCAGCGCCCTGAGCACTGAGCACCCTTAGGACTGAGCACCCAGCACCCTGAGTACTGAGCACCCAGCACCCTGAGTCCTGAGCACCCAGCATCCTGAGTACTGAGCAACGATCACCCTGAGCACTGAGCACCCAGCACCGGAGCACTGAGCACCCAGCACCCTGAGTACTGAGCACCCTGAGTACTGAGCACCCAGCACCCCGTGCACTGAGCACCCAGCACCCTGAGTACTGAGTACCCTGAGTGCTGAGCACCCAGCACCCTGAGCACTGAGCACCCAGCACCCTGAGCACTGAGCACCCAGCACCCTGAGTACTGAGCACCCAGCACCCTGAGTACTTAGCACCCAGCACCTGAGCACTGAGCACCCAGCACCCTGAGTACTGAGCACCCAGCACCCTGAGTACTGAGCACCGAGCACCCCGAGTACTGAGCACCCAGCAACCTGAGCACTGAGAACCCAGCACCCTGAGTACTGAGCACCCAGCACCCCAAGCAATGAGCACCCAGCACCCTGAGTACTGAGTACTGAGCACCCTGCGTACTGAGCTCCCAGCACCCTGAGCACTGAGCACCCAGCACCATGAGCACTGAGCACCCAGCACCCTGAGTACTGAGCACCCAGCACCAAATGTACTGAGCACCGAGCATCCTGAGCACAGAGCACCGAGCACCCCGAGCACTGAGCACCCAGCACCCAGAGTACTGAGCACCCAGGACCCTGAGCACTGAGCACCGAGCAACCCGAGCACTGAGCACCCAGCACCCTGAGCACTGAGCACCCAGCACCCTGAGCACGGAGCACCCCGAGGACTGAGCACCCAGCACCCTGAGTACTGAGCCCCAAGCACCCTGAGTACTGAGCACCCAGCACCCCGAGCACTGAGCACCCAGCACCCCGAGAATGGGCACCCAGCACCCTGAGTACTGAGAACCGAGCACCATGAGTTCTGAGCACCCAGCACGCTGAGCACTGAGCACCCAGCACCCCGAGTACTGAGCACCCAGCACCCCGAGCACTGAGCACCCAGCACCCCGAGAATGAGCACCCAGCAACCTGAGTACTGAGCACCCAGCACCCTGAGTACTGAGCACCCAGCAGCCAGAGCACTGAGCACCCTGAATACTGAGCACCCAGCACCCTGAGTACTGTGCACTAAGCACCCAGAGCGCTGAGCACCCAGGACCCCGAGCACTGAGTACTGAGCACCCAGCACCCTGAGTACTGAGCACCGAGCTCCCCGAGCACTGAGCACACTGAGTACTGAGCACCCATCACCCTGAGTACTGAGCACCCATCACCCTGTGCACTGAGCACCCAGCACCCTGAGTACTGAGCACCCAGCACCCCGAGCACTGAGCACCCAGCACCCTGAGTACTGAGCAACCAGCACCCTGAGCACTGAGCACTGAGCACCCAGCACCCTGAGCACTGAGCACTGAGCACCCAGCACCCCGAGCACTGAGCACCCAGCACCCCGAGCACTGAGCACCCAGCACCCTGAGCACTGAGCAATCAGCACACTGAGTACTGAGCACCGAGCACCCCGAGCACTGAGCACCCAGCACCTTGAGCACTGAGCACCCTGAGGACTGAGCACCCAGCACCGTGAGCACTGAGCACCGATCACCCTGAGCACTGAGCACCCAGCACCCAGAGCTCTGAGCACCCAGCACCCTGAGTACTGAGCACCCAGCACCCCGAGTACTGAGCACCCAGCACCCTGAGTACTGAGCACCCAGCACCCCGAGCACTGAGCACCCAGCACCCTGAGTACTGAACACCCTGAGTACTGAGTACTGAGCACCGAGCACCCTGAGTACTGAGCACCCTGAGGACTGAGCACCCAGCACCCCGAGCACTGAGCACCCAGCACCCTGAGTACTGAGCACCCAGCACCCTGAGCACTGAGCACCCAGCACCCTGAGTACTGAGCACTGATCACCCTGAGCACTGAGCACCCAGCACCCTGAGTACTGAGCACCCAGCACCCTGAGTACTGAGCACCCTGAGGACTGAGCACCCAGCACCCTGAGCACTCAGCACCCAGCACCCTGAGTACTGAGCTCTGATCATCCTGAGCACTGAGCTCCCAGCACCCTGAGCAATGAGCACGGAGCACCCCGAGGACTGAGCACCCAGCACCCTGAGCACTGAGCACCCAGCACCTTGAGTACTGAGCACCGAGCACGCCGAGCACTGAGCACCCAGCACCCTGAATACTGAGCACCCAGCACCCTGAGCACTGAGCACACAGCACCCCGAACACTGAGCACCCAGCACCCCGAGCACTGAGCACCCAGCACACTGAGTACTGAGCACCCAACACCCAGAGTACTGAGCACCCAGCACCCTGAGCACTGAGCACCCAGCACCCTGAGTACTGAGCACCCAGCACCCTGAGTACTGAGCACGCAGCACTCTGAGCACTGAGCACTGAGCACCCAACACCCTGAGCACTGAGCACTGAGCACCCAGCACCCTGAGCACTGAGCACCCAGCACCCCGAGCACTGAGCACCCAGCACCCTGAGCACTGAGCAAGCAGCACCCTGAGCACTGAGCACCCAGCCCCCTGAGTACTGAGCACCCAGCACCATGAGTACTGAGCACCCAGCACCCTGAGTACTGAACACTCAGCACCCTGAGTACTGAGCACCGAGCACCCCGAGCACTGAGCACCCAGCACCCTGAGCACTGAGCACCCTGAGGACTGAGCACCCAGCACCCTGAGCACTGAGCACCCAGCACCCTGAGTACTGAGTACCGATCACCCTGAGCACTGAGCACCCAGGACCCTGAGTACTGAGCAACCAGCACCCTGAGCACTGAGCACCCAGCAACCTGAGCACTGAGCACCCAGCACCCTGAGTACTGAGCACCCAGCACCCTGAGTACTGAGTACCCAGGACCCTGAGCACTGAGCACCCAGCACCCTGAGTACTGAGCACCGAGCACCCTGAGTACTGAGTACCCAGCACCCTGAGCACTGAGCACCCAGCACCCTTAGTACTGAGCACCCAGCACCACCCTCAGCACTGAGCACCCAGCACCCCGAGCACTGAGCACCCAGCACCCTGAGCACTGTGCACCCAGCACCCCGAGTACTGAGCACCCAGCACCCCGAGTACTGAGCACCGAGCACCCTGAGCACTGAGCACGCAGCACCCTGAGTACTGAGCACCCAGCACCCTGAGTACTGAGCACTGAGCACCCCGAGTACTAAGCACCCAGCACCCCGAGCAATGAGCACCCAGCAACCTGAGTACTGAGAACAGATCACCGTGAGTACTGAGCACCCAGCACCCTGAGTACTGAGCCCAGGCACCCTGAGTACTGAGCACCCAGCACCCCGAGAACTGAGCAAAGCACCCTGAGAATTAGCACCCAGCACCCTGAGTACTGAGAACCGAGCACCCTGAAGACTGAGCACCCAGAACCCTGAGCACTGAGCCCACAGCACCCTGAGCCCTGAGCACCCAGCACGCCGAGCACTGAGCACCCAGCACCCCGAGAATGAGCACCCAGCACCCTGAGTACTGAGCACCCAGCACCCTGAGTACTGAGCACTAAGCACCCAGAGCACTGAGCACCCAGCACCCCGAGCAAGGATCACCCAGGTCCCTGAGCACTGAGTACTGAGCACCCAGCACCCTGAGTACTGAGCACCCAGCACCCTGAGTACTGAGCACCCAGCACCGCGATCACTGAGCACCCCGCACCCTGAGCACTGAGCACCCAGCACCCTGAGTACTGAGCACCCAGCACCCCGAGCACTGAGCACCCAGCACCCTGAGTACTGAGCACCCAGCACCCTGAGTACTGAGCACTGAGCACCCTGAGCACTGAGCACCCAGCACCCCGAGCACTGAGCACACAGCACCCTGAGTACTGAGCACCCATCACCCTGAGCACTGAGCACCCAGCACCCTGAGCACTGAGCACCCAGCACCCTGAGTACTGAGCACCCAAAACCCAGAGTACTGAGCACCCAGCACCCTGAGCACTGAGCACGCAGCACCCTGAGTACTGAGTACCCAGCACCCTGAGTACTGAACACCCAGCACTCTGAGCACTGAGCACCCTGAGCACTGAATACTGAGCACTGAGCAACCTGAGCACTCTGAGCACTGAGCACCCAGCACACCGAGTACTGAACACCCAGCACCCTGAGTACTGAACACCCAGCACCCTGAGCACTGAGCACTGAGCACCCTGAGCACTGAGTAATGAGCACTGAGCACCCTGAGCACTGAGCACCCAGCACCCTGAGTACTGAACACCCAGCAACCTGAGCACTGAGTACTGAGCACCCAGCACACCGAGCACTGAGCACTGAGCACCCTGAGCACTGAGCACTCAGCACCCCGAGTACTGAGCACTGAGCACCCTGAGTACTGAGCACCCACCACACTGAGCACTGAGCACCGAGCACCCTGAGTACTGAGCACTGAGAACCCTGAGTACTGAGCACCGAGCACCCTGAGTACTGAGCACCCAGCACCCTGATCACTGAGCACGGTGCACCCCGAGGACTGAGCACCCAGCAGACTGAGCACTGAGCACCCAGCACCTTGAGTACTGAGCACCGAGCACCCCGAGCACTGAGCACCCAGCACCCTGATTACTGAGCACCCAGCACCCCGAGCACTGAGCACCCAGCACCCCGAGCACTGAGCACCCAGCACCCTGAGTACTGAGCACCCAGCACCCTGAGTACTGAGCACCCAGCACCCTGAGCACTGAGCACCCAGCACCCTGAGTACTGAGCACCCAGCACCCTGAGTACTGAGCAAACAGCACCCTGAGCACTGAGCACCCAGCACCCTGAGCACTGAGCACTGAGCACCCAGCACCCTGAGTCCTGAGCACTGAGCACTGAGCACCCTGAGCACTGAGAACCCAACACTCTGAGCACTGAGCACCCAGCATCCTGAGCACTGAGCACACAGCACCCTGAGCACTGAGCACCCAGCACCCTGAGTACTGAGCACTCAGCACCCTGAGTACTGAGCACCGAGCACCCCGAGCACTGAGCACCCAGCACCTTGAGCACTGAGCACCCTGAGGACTGAGCACCCAGCACCGTGAGCACTGAGCACCGATCACCCTGAGCACTGAGCACCCAGCACCCAGAGCTCTGAGCACCCAGCACCCTGAGTACTGAGCACCCAGCACCCCGAGTACTGAGCACCCAGCACCCTGAGTACTGAGCACCCAGCACCCCGAGCACTGAGCACCCAGCACCCTGAGTACTGAACACCCTGAGTACTGAGCACTGAGCACCGAGCACACTGAGTACTGAGCACCCTGAGCACTGAGCACCCAGCACCCTGAGCACTGAGCACCCAGCACACTGAGCACTGAGCACCCAGCACACTGAGCACTGAGGACCTAGCACCCCGAGCACTGAGCACCCAGCACGCTGAGTACTGAGCACTGAGCACCCAGCACCCTGAGTACTGAGCACCCAGCACCCTGAGTACTGAGCACCCAGCACCCTGAGCACTGAGCACTGAGCACCCTGAGTACTGAGCACTGAGCACCCTTAGTACTGAGCACCAAGCACCCTGAGTACTGAGCACCCAGCACCCTGAGCACTGAGCACGGAGCACCCCGAGGACTGAGCACCCAGCACCGTGAGCACTGAGCACCCAGCACCTTGAGTACTGAGCACCGAGCACATCGAGCACTGAGCACCCAGCACCCTGAGAACTGAGCACCCAGCACCCCGAGCCCTGAGCACCCAGCACCCTGAGTACTGAGCACCCAGCACCCTGAGTACTCAGCACCCAGCACCCTGAGTACTGAGCACCCAACACCCTGAGTACTCAGCACCCAGCACCCTGAGTACTGAGCACTCAGCACCCTGAGTACTGAGCACACTGAGGACTGAGCACCCAGCACCCTGAGTACTGAGCACCCAGCAGCCTGAGTACTGAGCACCCAGCACCCTGAGTACTGAGCACCCAGCACCCTGAGCACTGAGCACCCTGAGGACTGAGCACCCAGCACCCTGAGTAATGAGCACCCAGCACCCTGAGTACTGAGCACCCAGCATCCTGAGTACTGAGCACCGATCACCCTGAGCACTGAGCACCCAGAACCCCGAGCACTGAGCACCCAGCACCCTGAGTACTGAGCACCCTGAGTGGTGAGCACCCAGCACCCTGATTACTGAGCACCCAGCACCCTGAGCACTGAGCACCCAGCACCCTGTGTACTGAGCACACAGCACCCTGAGTACTTAGCACCCAGCACCTGAGCACTGAGTACCCAGCACCCCGAGCACTGAGCACCCAGGACCCCGAGCACTGAGTACTGAGCACCCAGCACCCTAAGTACTGAGCACTGAGCTCCCCGAGCACTGAGCACCCAGCACACTGAGCACTGAGCACCCAGCACCCTGAGCACTGAGCACCCAGCACCCTGAGTACTGAGCACCCAGCATGCTGAGTACTGAGCACCCAGCACCCCGAGCACTGAGCACCCAGCACCCTGCGTACTGAGCACTGAGCACCCAGCACCCCGAGCACTGAGCACCCAGCACCCTGTGTACTGAGCACTGAGCACCCTGAGTACTAAGCACCCAGCACCCTGAGTACTGAGCACCCAGGACCCTGAGCACTGAGCACCGAGCACCCCGAGCACTGAGCACCCAGCACCCTGAGGACTCAGCACCCATCACCCCGATCACTGAGCACCCACCACCCTGAGCACTGAGCACCCAGCACCCTGAGCACTGAGCACCCAGGACCCAGAGCACTGAGCAACCAGCACCCTGAGCACTGAGCACCCAGCACCCTGAGTACTGAGCAGTGAGCACCGTGAGTACTGAGCACCCAGCACCCTGAGTACTGAGCACCCAGCACCCTGAGTACTGAGCACCGAGCACCCCGAGTACTGAGCACCCAGCACCCTGAGCACTCAGCACCCAGCACACCGAGCACTGAGCACCCAGCACCCTGAGTACTAAGCTCCCAGCACCCCGAGCCCTGAGCACCCAGCACCCTGAGTACTGAGCACCCTGAGTACTGAGCACCGATCACCCTGAGCACTGAGCAATCAGCACCCTGAGTATTGAGCACCCAGCACCCTGAGCACTGAGCACTGAGCACCCAGCACCCCGAGCACTGAGCACCCAGCACCCCGAGCACTGAGCACCCAGCACCCTGAGTACTGAGCACTGATCACCCTGAGCACTGAGCACCCAGCACCCCGAGCACTGAGCACCCAGCACCCTGAGTACTGAGCACCCTGCACCCTGAGCACTGAGCACCCAGCAACCTGAGTACTGAGCACCCAGCACCCTGAGTACTGAACACCCAGCACCCTGAGCACTGAGCACTGAGCACCCAGCACCCTGAGCACTGAGCACCCAGCACCCTGAGCACGGAGCACCCCGAGGACTGAGCACGGAGCACCCTGAGCACTGAGCACCCAGCACCTTGAGTACTGAGCACCGAGCACATCGAGCACTGAGCACCCTGAGTACTGAGCACCCAGCACCCCTATCACTGAGCACCCTGCACCCTGAGCACTGAGCACCCAGCACCCTGAGCACTGAGCACCCAGCACCCTGAGTACTGAGCACCCAGCACGCTGAGTACTGAGCACCCAGCACCTCGAGCACTGAGGAACCAGCACCCTGAGCACGGAGCACCCCGAGGACTGAGCACCCAGCACCTTGAGTACTGAGCACCGAGCACCTCGAGCACTAAGCACCCAGCACCCTGAGTACTGAGCACCCAGCACACTGAGCACTGAGCACCCAGCACCCTGAGCACTGAGCACCCAGCACCCCGAGCACTGAGCACACAGCACCCTGAGTACTGAGCACCCAACACCCAGAGTACTGAGCACCCAGCACCCTGAGCACTGAGCACCCAGCAACCTGAGTACTGAGAACCCAGCACCCTGAGTACTGAACACCCAGCACCCTGAGCACTGAGCACTGAGCACCCTGAGCACTGAGTACTGAGCACTGAGCACCCTGAGCACTGAGCACCCAGCACCCCGAGTACTGAGCACCCAGCACCCCGAGCACTGAGCACCCAGCGCCCCGAGCACTGAGCACCCAGCACCCCGAGCACTGAGCACTGAGCACCCTGAGCACTGAGCACCCAGCACCCCGAGTACTGAGCACTGAGCACCCTGAGTACTGAGCACCAAGCACCCCGAGTACTGAGCACTGAGCACCCTGAATACTGAGCACCCAGCACCCTGAGCACTGAGCACCCAGCACCCTGAGTACTGAGCACTGAGAACCCAGCACCCCGAGCACTGAGCACCCAGCACCCTGAGTACTGAGCACCGAGCACCCTGAGTACTGAGCACCAAGCACCCTGATCACTGAGCACGGAGCACCCCGCGGACTGAGCACCCAGCACCCTGAGCACTGAGCACCCAGCACCTTGAGTACTGAGCACCGAGCACCCCGAGCACTGAACACCCAGCACCCTGAGTATTGAGCACCCAGCACCCTGAGCACTGAGCACCCAGCACCCTGAGCACTAAGCACGCAGCACCCCGAGCACTGAGGACCCAGCACCCTGAGTACTGAGCACCCAGCACCCTGAGTACTGAGCACCCAGCACCCTGAGTACTGAGCACCCAGCACCCTGAGCACTGAGCACCCAGCACCCAGAGTACTGAGCACCCAGCACCGTGAGTACTGAGCACCCAGCACCGTGAGAACTGAGCACTCAGCACCCTGAGTACTGAGCACCGAGCACCCCGAGCACTGAGCACCCAGCACCCTGAGCACTGAGCACCCTGAGGACTGAGCACCCAGCACCCTGAGCACTGAGCACCGATCACCCTGAGCACTGAGCACCCAGCTCCCCGAGCACTGAGCACCCAGCACCCTGAGCACTGAGCACCCTGAGGACTGAGCACCCAGCACCCTGAGCACTGAGCACCGATCACCCTGAGCACTGAGCACCCAGCACCCCGAGCACTGAGCACCCAGCACCCTGAGTACTGAGCACCCAGCACCCCGAGCACTGAACACCCAGCACCCTGAGCACTGAGCACTGAGCACCCAGCACCCTGAGCACTGAGCACCCAGCACCCTGAGCACGGAGCACCCCGAGGACTGAGCACCCAGCACCCTGAGCACTGAGCACCCAGCACCTTGAGTATTGAGCACCGAGCACATCGAGCACTGAGCACCCTGAGTACTGAGCACCCAGCACCCCTATCACTGAGCACCCTGCACCCTGAGCACTGAGCACCCAGCACCCTGAGCACTGAGCACCCAGCACCCTGAGTACTGAGCACCCAGCACGCTGAGTACTGAGCACCCAGCACCTCGAGCACTGAGCAACCAGCACCCTGAGCACGGAGCACCCCGAGGACTGAGCACCCAGCACCTTGAGTACTGAGCACCGAGCACCTCGAGCACTAAGCACCCAGCACCCTGAGTACTGAGCACCCAGCACCCTGAGCACTGAGCACCCAGCACCCTGAGCACTGAGCACCCAGCACCCTGAGCACTGAGCACCCAGCACCCTGAGTACTGAGCACCCAACACCCAGAGTACTGAGCACCCAGCACCCTGAACACTGAGCACCCAGCAACCTGAGTACTGAGCACCCAGCACCCTGAGTACTGAACACCCAGCACCCTGAGCACTGAGCACTGAGCACCCTGAGCACTGAGTACTGAGCACTGAGCACCCTGAGCACTGAGCACCCAGCACACCGAATACTGAGCACCCAGCACCCCGAGCACTGAGCACCCAGCGCCCCGAGCACTGAGCACCCAGCACCCCGAGCACTGAGCACTGAGCACCCTGAGCACTGAGCACCCAGCACCCCGAGTACTGAGCACTGAGCACCCTGAGTACTGAGCACCAAGCACCCCGAGTACTGAGCACTGAGCACCCTGAATACTGAGCACCCAGCAACCTGAGCACTGAGCACCCAGCACCCTGAGTACTGAGCACTGAGAACCCAGCACCCCGAGCACTGAGCACCCAGCACCCTGAGTACTGAGCACCGAGCACCCTGAGTACTGAGCACCAAGCACCCTGATCACTGAGCACGGAGCACCCCGCGGACTGAGCACCCAGCACCCTGAGCAATGAGCACCCAGCACCTTGAGTACTGAGCACCCAGCACCCTGAGTACTCAGCAACCAGCACACTGAGCACTGAGCACCCAGCACCCTGAGCACTGAGCACCCAGCACCCCGAGCACTGAGCACCCAGCACCGCGAGCACTGAGCACCCAGCACCCTGAGCACTGAGCACCCAGCACCCTGAGCACTGAGCACCCAGCACCCTGAGTACTGAGCACCCAGCACCCTGAGTACTGAGCACCCAGCACCGTGAGAACTGAGCACTCAGCACCCTGAGTACTGAGCACCGAGCACCCCGAGCACTGAGCACCCAGCACCCTGAGCACTGAGCACCCTGAGGACTGAGCACCCAGCACCCTGAGCACTGAGCACCGATCACCCTGAGCACTGAGCACCCAGCACCCCGAGCACTGAGCACCCAGCACCCTGAGTACTGAGCACCCAGCAACCCGAGCACTGAGCACCCGGCACCCTGAGTACTGAGAACCCTGAGTACTGAGCACTGAGCACCCAACACCCTGAGGACTGAGTACCCAGCAACCTGAGCACTGAGCACCCAGCACCCTGAGTACTGAGCACTGATCACCCTGAGCACTGAGCACCCAGCACCCCGAGCACTGAGCACGGAGCACCCCGCGGACTGAGCACCCAGCACCCTGAGCACTGAGCACCCAGCACCCCGAGCACTGAGCACCCAGCACCCTGAGTACTGAGCACCCAGCAACCCGAGCACTGAGCACCCGGCACCCTGAGTACTGAGAACCCTGAGTACTGAGCACTGAGCACCCAACACCCTGAGGACTGAGTACCCAGCACCCTGAGCACTGAGCACCCAGCACCCTGAGTACTGAGCACTGAGCACCCCGAGTACTGAGCACCGGGCACCCCGAGCACTAAGCACCCAGCACCCCGAGCACCGAGCACCCAGCACCCTGAGCACTGAGCACCCAGCACCCTGAGCACTGAGCACCCAGCACCCTGAGCACTGAGCACCCAACGTACTGAGCACCGAGCACGCCGAGCACTGAGCACCCAGCACTGAGCACCCAGCACCCTGAGTACTGAGCACCCAGCACCCTGAGCACTGAGTACCCAGCGCCCTGAGCACTGAGCACCCAGCACCCTGAGCACTGAGCACCCAGCACCCTGAGCACTGAGCACCCAGCACCCTGATTAGTGAGCACCCAACGTACTGAGCACCGAGCACACGGAGCACTGAGCACCCAGCACCCTGACTACTGAGCACCGATCACCCCGAGCACTGAGCACCCAGCACCCTGAGTACTGAGCTCCGAGCACCCGGAGCACTGAGCATCCAGCGCCCCGAGCACTGAGCACCCAGCACCCTGAGCACTGAGCACCAAGCACCCTGTGTACTGAGCACCCAGCAGCCCGAGCACTGAGCACCCAGCACCCTGAGCACTGAGCACCCAGCACACGGAGCACTGATCACCCAGCACCCTGAGCACTGAGCACCCAGCACCCTGAGTACTGAGCACCCAGCACCCTGAGTACTGAGCACTCAGCACCCTGAGGACTGAGCACCCAGCACCCTGAGCACTGAGCACCCAGCACCCTGAGTACTGAGCACCGATCACCCTGAGCACTGAGCACCCAGAACCCCGAGCACTGAGCACCCAGCACCCTGAGTACTGAGCACCCAGTACCCCGAGCACTGAGCACCCAGCACCCTGAGTACTGAGCACCCTGACTACTGAGCAAAGATCACCCTGAGCACTGAGCTCCCAGCACCCTGAGTACTGAGGTCCCAGCACCCTGAGCACTGAGCACCCAGCACCCTGAGTACTGAGCACCCAGCACCCTGAGCACTGAGCACCCAGCACCCTGAGTACTGAGCACCCAGCACCCTGAGCACTGAGCACCCAGCACCCCGAGAATGAGCACCCAGCACCCCGAGTACTGAGCACCCAGCACCCCGAGCACTGAGCACCCAGCACCCTGAGTACTGAGCACCCAGCACCCTGAGTACTGAGCACCCAGCACCCTGAGTACTGAGCACCCAGCACCCTGAGCACTGAGCACCCAGCACCCTGAGCACTGAGCACCCAGCACCCTGAGCACTGAGCACCCAGCACCCTGAGCACTGAGCACACAGCACCCTGAGTACTGAGCACCCAGGACCCTGAGTACTGAGCACTGAGCACGCAGCACCCCGAGCACTGAGCACCCAGCAACCTGAGTACTGAGCACTGAGCACCCAGCACCCCGAGCACTGAGCACCCAGCACCCTGAGCACTGAGCACCCAGCACCCGAGTACTGAGCACCCAGCACAATGAGTACTGAGGACCCAGCACCCTGAATACTGAGCACCCAGCACCCTGAGTAGTGAGCACCCAACGTACTGAGCACCGAGCACCCCGAGCACTGAGCACCCAGCACCCGGAGTACTGAGCACCCAGCACCATGAGTACTAAGCACCGAGCACCCTGAGTAGTGAGCACCCAACGTACTGAGCACCGAGCACCCCGAGCACTGAGCACCCAGCACCCGGAGTACTGAGCACCCAGCACCATGAGTACTAAGCACCGAGCACCCTGAGTACTGAGCACCCAGCACCCTGAGCACTGAACACACAGCACTCTGAGTAAAGAGCACCTCGCGCACTGAGCACCCAACACCCTGAGCACTGAGTACCCAGCACCCTGAGCACTGAGCACCCAGCACCCTGAGCACTGAGCACACAGCACCCTGAGCACTGAACACACAGCACCCTGAGTACTGAGCACCTCGAGCACTGAGCACCCAGCACCCTGAGTACTGAGCACCGAGCACCCCGAGCACTGAGCACACAGCACCCCGAGCACTGAGCACCCAGCACCCCGAGCACTGAGCACCCAGCACCCTGAGTACTGAGCACCCAGCACCCTGAGTACTGAGCACCCAGCACCCTGAGCACTGAGTACCCAGCACCCTGAGCACTGAGCACCCAGCACCCTGAGCACTGAGCACACAGCACCCTGAGCACTGAGCACCCAGCACCCTGAGTACTGAGCACTGAGCACCCAGCACCCTGAGTACTGAGCACTGAGCACCCAGCACACCGAGCACTGAGCACCCAGCACCCTGAGCACTGAGCACCCAGCTCCCGAGTACAGAGCACCCAGCACCCTGAGTACTGAGCACCCAGCAACCCGAGTACTGAGCACCCAGCACCCCGAGTACTGAGCACCCAGCACCCTGAGTACTGAGCACCCAGCACCCCGAGCACTGAGCACCCAGCACCCCGAGCACTGAGCACCCAGCACCCTGAGTACTGAGCACCCAGCACCCTGAGCACTGAGCACCCAGCACCCTGAGCACTGAGCACCCAGCACCCTGAGCACTGAGCACCCAGCACCCTGTGCACTGAGCACCCAGCACCCTGAGTAGTGAGCACCCAACGTACTGAGCACCGAGCACCCCGAGCACTGAGCACCCAGCACCCTGAGTACTGAGCAACCAGCACCCCGAGCACTGAGCACCCAGCACCCTGGGTACTGAGCTCCGAGCACCCCGAGCACTGAGCACCCAGCGCCCCGAGCACTGAGCACCGAGCACCCTGAGCACTGAGCACCCAGCACCCTGAGTACTGAGCAACCAGCACCCCGAGCACTGAGCACCCAGCACCCTGATCACTGGGCACCCAGCACACTGAGCACTGATCACCCAGCACACTGAGCACTGAGCACCCAGCACCCTGAGTACTGAGCACCCAGCTCCCTGAGTACTGAGCACTCAGCACCCTGAGTACTGAGCACCGAGCACCCCAAGCACTGAGCACCCAGCACCCTGAGCACTGAGCACCCTGAGGTCTGAGCACCCAGCACCCTGAGCACTGAGCACCCAGCACCCTGAGTACTGAGCACCGATCACCCTGAGCACTGAGCACCCAGAACCCCGAGCACTGAGCACCCAGCACCCTGAGTACTGAGCACCCAGCACCCCGAGCACTGAGCACCCAGCACCCTGAGTACTGAGCACCCTGAGTACTGAGCACCGATCACCCTGAGCACTGAGCTCCCAGAACCCTGAGTACTGAGCACCCAGCACCGTGAACACTGAGCACCCAGCACCCTGAGTACTGAGCACCCAGCACCCTGAGCACTGAGCACCCAGCACCCTGAGTACTGAGCACCCAGCACCCTGAGCACTGAGCACCCAGCACGCTGCGTACTGAGCACCCAGCACCCCGAGCACTGAGCACCCAGCACCCCGAGAATGAGCACCCAGCACCCCGAGTACTGAGCACCGAGCACCCTGAGCACTGAGTACCCAGCACGCTGAGCACTGAGCACCCAGCACCCTGAGTACTGAGCACCCAGCACCCTGAGTACTGAGCCCCGAGCACCCTGAGCACTGAGCAACCAGCACCCCGAGTACTGAGCACCCAGCACCCTGAGCACTGAGCACCCAGCACCTTGAGTACTGAGCACCCAGCACCCTGAGTACTGAACACCCAGCACCCTGAGCACTGAGCACTGAGCACCCTGAGCCCTGAGTACTGAGCACCGAGCACCCCGAGAACTGAGCACCCAGCACCCGGAGTACTGAGCACCCAGCACCCTGAGTACTGAGCACACAGCACGCCGAGAATGAGCACCCAGCACCCAGCGTACTGAGCACCGAGCACCCCGAGCACTGAGCACCCAGCACCCTGAGTACTGAGCACCCAGCACCCCGAGCACTGAGCACCCAGCACCCTGAGTACTGAGCACCCAGCGTACAGAGCACCGAGCACCGAGCACCCTGAGTACTGAGCACCCAGCACTCTGAGCACTGAGCACCCAGCACACTGAGAACTGAGCACCCAGCACCCCGAGCACTGAGCACCCAGCACCCCGAGCACTGAGCCTGAGCACCCTGAGTACTGAGCACTGAGCACCCTGAGTACTGAGCACCGAGCACCCTGAGTACTGAGCACCCAGCACCCCGAGCACTGAGCACCGAGCACCCTGAGTAGTGAGCACCCAGCACCCTGAGCACTGAGCACCCAGCACAACGAGTACTGAGCACCCAGCACCCTGATTACTGAGCACCAAGCACCCCGAGCACTGAGCACCCAGCACCCCGAGCACTGAGCACCCAGCACCCTGAGTACTAAGCACCCAGCACCCTGAGTACTGAGCACCCAGCACCCTGAGTACTGAGCACCCAGCACCACGAGCACTGAGCACCCAGCACCCTGATCACTGAGCACCCAGCACACTGAGCACTGATCACCCAACACACTGAGCACTGAGCACCCAGCACCCTGAGTACTGAGCACCCAGCACCCTGAGTACTGAGCACTCAGCACCCTGAGTACTGAGCACCGAGCACCCCGAGCACTGAGCACCCAGCACCCTGAGCACTGAGCACCCTGAGGACTGAGCACCCAGCACCCTGAGCACTGAGCACCCAGCACCCTGAGTACTGAGCACCGATCACCCTGAGCACTGAGCACCCAGAACCCCGAGCACTGAGCACCCAGCACCCTGAGTACTGAGCACCCAGCACCCCGAGCACTGAGCACCCAACACCCTGAGCAATGAGCACCCTGAGTACTGAGCACCCAGCACCTTGAGCACTGAGCACCGAGCACCCCGAGAACTGAGCACCCAGCACCCTGAGTACTGAGCACCCAGCACCCTGCGTACTAAGCACCGAGCACCCTGAGTACTGAGCACCCAGCACCCTGAGCACTGAACATACAGCACCCTGAGTACTGAGCACCTTGAGCACTGAGCACCCAGCACCCTGAGTAATGAGCACCGAGCACCCCGAGCACTTAGCACCCAGCACCCCGAGCACTGAGCACCCAGCACCCCGAGCACTGAGCACCCAGCACCCTGAGCACTGAGCACCCAGCACCCTGAGCACTGAGCACACAGCACCCTGAGCACTGAGCACCCAGCACCCTGAGTACTGAGCACTGAGCACCCAGCACCCTGATTACTGAGCACTGAGCACCCAGCACACCGAGCACTGAGCACCCAGCACCCTGAGCACTGAGCACCCAGCTCCCGAGTACAGAGCACCCAGCACCCTGAGTACTGAGCACCCAGCACCCCGAGTACTGAGCACCCAGCACCCCGAGTACTGAGCACCCAGCACCCCGAGTACTGAGCACCCAGCACCCCGAGTACTGAGCACCCAGCACCCTGAGTACTGAGCACCCAGCACCCTGAGCACTGAGCACCCAGCACCCCGAGCACTGAGCACCCAGCACCCTGAGTACTGAGCACCCAGCACCCTGAGCACTGAGCACCCAGCACCCTGAGCACTGAGCACCCAGCACCCTGAGCACTGAGCAGCCAGCACCCTGAGTAGTGAGCACCCAACGTACTGAGCACCGAGCACCCCGAGCGCTGAGCACCCAGCACCTTGAGTACTGAGCACCGATCACCCCGAGCACTGAGCACCCAGCACCCTGAGTACTGAGCTCCGAGCACCCCGAGCACTGAGCAACCAGCACCCTGAGTACTGAGCACCGATCACCCCGAGCACTGAGCACCCAGAACCCTGAGCACTGAGCACCCAGCACCCTGAGTCCTGAGCACCCAGCACCCTGAGTACTGAGCACCGAGCACCCCGAGCACTGAGCACCCAGCATCCTGAGTACTGAGCACCCAGCACCCTGAGTACTGAGCACCCAGCACCCTGAGTACTGAACACCCAGCACCCTGAGCGCTGAGCACTGAGCACCCTGAGCACTGAGCACCCAGCACAATGAGCACTGAGCACCCAGCACCTTGAGTACTGAGCACCGAGCACCCCGAGCACTGAGCACCCAGCACCGTGAGTACTGAGCACCCAGCACCCCGAGCACTGAGCACCGAGCACCCTGAGTAGTGAGCACCCAGCACCCTGAGCACTGAGCACCCAGCACAACGAGTACTGAGCACCCAGCACCCTGATTACTGAGCACCAAGCACCCCGAGCACTGAGCACCCAGCACCCCGAGCACTGAGCACCCAGCACCCTGAGTACTAAGCACCCAGCACCCTGAGTACTGAGCACCCAGCACCCTGAGTACTGAGCACCCAGCACCACGAGCACTGAGCACCCAGCACCCTGATCACTGAGCCCCCAGCACACTGAGCACTGATCACCCAACACACTGAGCACTGAGCACCCAGCACCCTGAGTACTGAGCACCCAGCACCCTGAGTACTGAGCACTCAGCACCCTGAGTACTGAGCACCGAGCACCCCGAGCACTGAGCACCCAGCACCCTGAGCACTGAGCACCCTGAGGACTGAGCACCCAGCACCCTGAGCACTGAGCACCCAGCACCCTGAGTACTGAGCACCGATCACCCTGAGCACTGAGCACCCAGAACCCCGAGCACTGAGCACCCAGCACCCTGAGTACTGAGCACCCAGCACCCCGAGCACTGAGCACCCAACACCCTGAGCAATGAGCACCCTGAGTACTGAGCACCCAGCACCTTGAGCACTGAGCACCGAGCACCCCGAGAACTGAGCACCCAGCACCCTGAGTACTGAGCACCCAGCACCCTGCGTACTAAGCACCGAGCACCCTGAGTACTGAGCACCCAGCACCCTGAGCACTGAACATACAGCACCCTGAGTACTGAGCACCTTGAGCACTGAGCACCCAGCACCCTGAGTAATGAGCACCGAGCACCCCGAGCACTTAGCACCCAGCACCCCGAGCACTGAGCACCCAGCACCCCGAGCACTGAGCACCCAGCACCCTGAGCACTGAGCACCCAGCACCCTGAGCACTGAGCACACAGCACCCTGAGCACTGAGCACCCAGCACCCTGAGTACTGAGCACTGAGCACCCAGCACCCTGATTACTGAGCACTGAGCACCCAGCACACCGAGCACTGAGCACCCAGCACCCTGAGCACTGAGCACCCAGCTCCCGAGTACAGAGCACCCAGCACCCTGAGTACTGAGCACCCAGCACCCCGAGTACTGAGCACCCAGCACCCCGAGTACTGAGCACCCAGCACCCCGAGTACTGAGCACCCAGCACCCCGAGTACTGAGCACCCAGCACCCTGAGTACTGAGCACCCAGCACCCTGAGCACTGAGCACCCAGCACCCCGAGCACTGAGCACCCAGCACCCTGAGTACTGAGCACCCAGCACCCTGAGCACTGAGCACCCAGCACCCTGAGCACTGAGCACCCAGCACCCTGAGCACTGAGCAGCCAGCACCCTGAGTAGTGAGCACCCAACGTACTGAGCACCGAGCACCCCGAGCGCTGAGCACCCAGCACCTTGAGTACTGAGCACCGATCACCCCGAGCACTGAGCACCCAGCACCCTGAGTACTGAGCTCCGAGCACCCCGAGCACTGAGCAACCAGCACCCTGAGTACTGAGCACCGATCACCCCGAGCACTGAGCACCCAGAACCCTGAGCACTGAGCACCCAGCACCCTGAGTCCTGAGCACCCAGCACCCTGAGTACTGAGCACCGAGCACCCCGAGCACTGAGCACCCAGCATCCTGAGTACTGAGCACCCAGCACCCTGAGTACTGAGCACCCAGCACCCTGAGTACTGAACACCCAGCACCCTGAGCGCTGAGCACTGAGCACCCTGAGCACTGAGCACCCAGCACAATGAGCACTGAGCACCCAGCACCTTGAGTACTGAGCACCGAGCACCCCGAGCACTGAGCACCCAGCACCCTGAGTACTGAGCACCCAGCACCCTGAGCACTGAGCACCCAGCACCCTGAGCACTGAGCACCCAGCACCCCGAGCACTGATCACCCAGCACCCTGAGTTCTGAGCACCTAGCACCCTGAGCACTGAGCACCAAGCACCCTGAGTACTGAGCACCCAGCACCCTGAGTACTGAGCAACCAGCACCCTGAGCACTGAGCACTGAGCACCCAGCACCCTGAGCACTGAGCACCCAGCACCCCGAGCACTGAACACCCAGCACCCCGAGCACTGAGCACCCAGCACTCTGAGCACTGAGCACCCTGTGGACTGAACACCCAGCACCCTGAGCACTGAGCACCCAGCACCCTGAGTACTGAGCACCGATCACCCTGAGCACTGAGCACCCAGCACCCCGAGCACTGAGCACCCAGCACCCTGAGTACTGAGCTCCCAGCACCCCGAGCACTGAGCACCCAGTACCCTGAGTACTGAGCACCCTGAGTACTGAGCACCGATCACCCTGAGCACTGAGCTCCCAGCACCCTGAGTACTGAGCACCCAGCACCCTGAGCACTGAGCACCCAGCACCCTGAGTACTGAGCACCCAGCACCCTGAGCACTGAGCACCCAGCACCCTGAGTACTGAGCACCCAGCACCCTGAGCACTGAGCAACCAGCACCCTGAGTACTGAGCACCCAGCACCCTGAGCACTGAGCACCCAGCACCCCGAGAATGAGCACCCAGCACCCCGAGTACTGAGCACCGAGCACCCTGAGCACTGAGTACCCAGCACCCTGAGCACTGAGCACCCAGCACCCTGAGTACTGAGCACCCAGCACCCTGAGTACTGAGCACCCAGCACCCTGAGCACTGAGCACTGAGCACCCAGAGTACTGAGCACCCAGCCCCCTGAGTACTGAGCACCCAGCACCATGAGTACTGAACACCCAGCACCCTGAGCACTGAGCAGTGAGCACCCTGAGCACTGAGTACTGAGCACCGAGCACCCCGAGCACTGAGCACCCAGCACCCGGAGTACTGAGCACCCAGCACCCTGAGTACTAAGCACCGAGCACCCTGAGTACTGAGCACCCAGCACCCTGAACACTGAACATACAGCACCCTGAGTACTGAGCACCGAGCACCCCGAGCACTCAGCACCCAGCACCCCGAGCACTGAGCACCCAGCACCCCGAGCACTGAGCACCCAGCACCCTGAGCGCTGAGCACCCAGCACCCTGAGTACTGAGCACCCAGTACCCTGAGCACTGAGTACCCAGCACACTGAGCACTGAGCACACAGCACCCTGAGCAGTGAGCACCCTGCACCCTGAGCACTGAGCACCCAGCACCCTGAGTACTGAGCACCCAGTACCCTGAGCACTGAGTACCCAGCACCCTGAGCACTGAGCACCCAGCACCCTGAGCAGTGAGCACCCAGCACCCTGAGCACTGAGCACCCAGCACCCTGAGTACTGAGCACTGAGCACCCAGCACCCGAGCACTGAGCACCCAGCACCCTGAGCACTGAGCACCCAGCACCCGAGTACTGAGCACCCAGCACCCTGAGTACTGAGCACCCAGCTACCTGAGTACTGAGCACCCAGCGTACAGAGCACCGAGCACCGAGCACCCTGAGTACTGAGCACCCAGCACTCTGAGCACTGAGCACCCAGCACACTGAGCACTGAGCACCCAGCACCCCGAGCACTGAGCACCCAGCACCCCGAGCACTGAGCCTGAGCACCCTGAGTACTGAGCACTGAGCACCCTGAGTACTGAGCACCGAGCACCCTGAGTACTGAGCACCCAGCACCCCGAGCACTGAGCACCGAGCACCCTGAGTAGTGAGCACCCAGCACCCTGAGCACTGAGCACCCAGCACAACGAGTACTGAGCACCCAGCACCCTGATTACTGAGCACCAAGCACCCCGAGCACTGAGCACCCAGCACCCCGAGCACTGAGCACCCAGCACCCTGAGTACTAAGCACCCAGCACCCTGAGTACTGAGCACCCAGCACCCTGAGTACTGAGCACCCAGCACCACGAGCACTGAGCACCCAGCACCCTGATCACTGAGCACCCAGCACACTGAGCACTGATCACCCAACACACTGAGCACTGAGCACCCAGCACCCTGAGTACTGAGCACCCAGCACCCTGAGTACTGAGCACTCAGCACCCTGAGTACTGAGCACCGAGCACCCCGAGCACTGAGCACCCAGCACCCTGAGCACTGAGCACCCTGAGGACTGAGCACCCAGCACCCTGAGCACTGAGCACCCAGCACCCTGAGTACTGAGCACCGATCACCCTGAGCACTGAGCACCCAGAACCCCGAGCACTGAGCACCCAGCACCCTGAGTACTGAGCACCCAGCACCCCGAGCACTGAGCACCCAACACCCTGAGCAATGAGCACCCTGAGTACTGAGCACCCAGCACCTTGAGCACTGAGCACCGAGCACCCCGAGAACTGAGCACCCAGCACCCTGAGTACTGAGCACCCAGCACCCTGCGTACTAAGCACCGAGCACCCTGAGTACTGAGCACCCAGCACCCTGAGCACTGAACATACAGCACCCTGAGTACTGAGCACCTTGAGCACTGAGCACCCAGCACCCTGAGTAATGAGCACCGAGCACCCCGAGCACTTAGCACCCAGCACCCCGAGCACTGAGCACCCAGCACCCCGAGCACTGAGCACCCAGCACCCTGAGCACTGAGCACCCAGCACCCTGAGCACTGAGCACACAGCACCCTGAGCACTGAGCACCCAGCACCCTGAGTACTGAGCACTGAGCACCCAGCACCCTGATTACTGAGCACTGAGCACCCAGCACACCGAGCACTGAGCACCCAGCACCCTGAGCACTGAGCACCCAGCTCCCGAGTACAGAGCACCCAGCACCCTGAGTACTGAGCACCCAGCACCCCGAGTACTGAGCACCCAGCACCCCGAGTACTGAGCACCCAGCACCCCGAGTACTGAGCACCCAGCACCCCGAGTACTGAGCACCCAGCACCCTGAGTACTGAGCACCCAGCACCCTGAGCACTGAGCACCCAGCACCCCGAGCACTGAGCACCCAGCACCCTGAGTACTGAGCACCCAGCACCCTGAGCACTGAGCACCCAGCACCCTGAGCACTGAGCACCCAGCACCCTGAGCACTGAGCAGCCAGCACCCTGAGTAGTGAGCACCCAACGTACTGAGCACCGAGCACCCCGAGCGCTGAGCACCCAGCACCTTGAGTACTGAGCACCGATCACCCCGAGCACTGAGCACCCAGCACCCTGAGTACTGAGCTCCGAGCACCCCGAGCACTGAGCAACCAGCACCCTGAGTACTGAGCACCGATCACCCCGAGCACTGAGCACCCAGAACCCTGAGCACTGAGCACCCAGCACCCTGAGTCCTGAGCACCCAGCACCCTGAGTACTGAGCACCGAGCACCCCGAGCACTGAGCACCCAGCATCCTGAGTACTGAGCACCCAGCACCCTGAGTACTGAGCACCCAGCACCCTGAGTACTGAACACCCAGCACCCTGAGCGCTGAGCACTGAGCACCCTGAGCACTGAGCACCCAGCACAATGAGCACTGAGCACCCAGCACCTTGAGTACTGAGCACCGAGCACCCCGAGCACTGAGCACCCAGCACCCTGAGTACTGAGCACCCAGCACCCCGAGCACTGAGCACCGAGCACCCTGAGTAGTGAGCACCCAGCACCCTGAGCACTGAGCACCCAGCACAACGAGTACTGAGCACCCAGCACCCTGATTACTGAGCACCAAGCACCCCGAGCACTGAGCACCCAGCACCCCGAGCACTGAGCACCCAGCACCCTGAGTACTAAGCACCCAGCACCCTGAGTACTGAGCACCCAGCACCCTGAGTACTGAGCACCCAGCACCACGAGCACTGAGCACCCAGCACCCTGATCACTGAGCCCCCAGCACACTGAGCACTGATCACCCAACACACTGAGCACTGAGCACCCAGCACCCTGAGTACTGAGCACCCAGCACCCTGAGTACTGAGCACTCAGCACCCTGAGTACTGAGCACCGAGCACCCCGAGCACTGAGCACCCAGCACCCTGAGCACTGAGCACCCTGAGGACTGAGCACCCAGCACCCTGAGCACTGAGCACCCAGCACCCTGAGTACTGAGCACCGATCACCCTGAGCACTGAGCACCCAGAACCCCGAGCACTGAGCACCCAGCACCCTGAGTACTGAGCACCCAGCACCCCGAGCACTGAGCACCCAACACCCTGAGCAATGAGCACCCTGAGTACTGAGCACCCAGCACCTTGAGCACTGAGCACCGAGCACCCCGAGAACTGAGCACCCAGCACCCTGAGTACTGAGCACCCAGCACCCTGCGTACTAAGCACCGAGCACCCTGAGTACTGAGCACCCAGCACCCTGAGCACTGAACATACAGCACCCTGAGTACTGAGCACCTTGAGCACTGAGCACCCCGCACCCTGAGTAATGAGCACCGAGCACCCCGAGCACTTAGCACCCAGCACCCCGAGCACTGAGCACCCAGCACCCCGAGCACTGAGCACCCAGCACCCTGAGCACTGAGCACCCAGCACCCTGAGCACTGAGCACACAGCACCCTGAGCACTGAGCACCCAGCACCCTGAGTACTGAGCACTGAGCACCCAGCACCCTGATTACTGAGCACTGAGCACCCAGCACACCGAGCACTGAGCACCCAGCACCCTGAGCACTGAGCACCCAGCTCCCGAGTACAGAGCACCCAGCACCCTGAGTACTGAGCACCCAGCACCCCGAGTACTGAGCACCCAGCACCCCGAGTACTGAGCACCCAGCACCCTGAGTACTGAGCACCCAGCACCCTGAGCACTGAGCACCCAGCACCCCGAGCACTGAGCACCCAGCACCCTGAGTACTGAGCACCCAGCACCCTGAGCACTGAGCACCCAGCACCCTGAGCACTGAGCACCCAGCACCCTGAGCACTGAGCAGCCAGCACCCTGAGTAGTGAGCACCCAACGTACTGAGCACCGAGCACCCCGAGCGCTGAGCACCCAGCACCTTGAGTACTGAGCACCGATCACCCCGAGCACTGAGCACCCAGCACCCTGAGTACTGAGCTCCGAGCACCCCGAGCACTGAGCAACCAGCACCCTGAGTACTGAGCACCGATCACCCCGAGCACTGAGCACCCAGAACCCTGAGCACTGAGCACCCAGCACCCTGAGTCCTGAGCACCCA
This sequence comes from Microtus oregoni, assembly GCF_018167655.1. Taxonomy (NCBI): domain Eukaryota; kingdom Metazoa; phylum Chordata; class Mammalia; order Rodentia; family Cricetidae; genus Microtus; species Microtus oregoni. Next base: position 503,296 of record NW_024544028.1, on the reverse strand, counting down.
GCACCCTGAGTACTGAGCACCGAGCACCCCGAGCACTGAGCACCCAGCATCCTGAGTACTGAGCACCCAGCACCCTGAGTACTGAGCACCCAGCACCCTGAGTACTGAACACCCAGCACCCTGAGCGCTGAGCACTGAGCACCCTGAGCACTGAGCACCCAGCACAATGAGCACTGAGCACCCAGCACCTTGAGTACTGAGCACCGAGCACCCCGAGCACTGAGCACCCAGCACCCTGAGTACTGAGCACCCAGCACCCTGAGCACTGAGCACCCAGCACCCTGAGCACTGAGCACCCAGCACCCCGAGCACTGATCACCCAGCACCCTGAGTTCTGAGCACCTAGCACCCTGAGCACTGAGCACCAAGCACCCTGAGTACTGAGCACCCAGCACCCTGAGTACTGAGCAACCAGCACCCTGAGCACTGAGCACTGAGCACCCAGCACCCTGAGCACTGAGCACCCAGCACCCCGAGCACTGAACACCCAGCACCCCGAGCACTGAGCACCCAGCACTCTGAGCACTGAGCACCCTGTGGACTGAACACCCAGCACCCTGAGCACTGAGCACCCAGCACCCTGAGTACTGAGCACCGATCACCCTGAGCACTGAGCACCCAGCACCCCGAGCACTGAGCACCCAGCACCCTGAGTACTGAGCTCCCAGCACCCCGAGCACTGAGCACCCAGTACCCTGAGTACTGAGCACCCTGAGTACTGAGCACCGATCACCCTGAGCACTGAGCTCCCAGCACCCTGAGTACTGAGCACCCAGCACCCTGAGCACTGAGCACCCAGCACCCTGAGTACTGAGCACCCAGCACCCTGAGCACTGAGCACCCAGCACCCTGAGTACTGAGCACCCAGCACCCTGAGCACTGAGCAACCAGCACCCTGAGTACTGAGCACCCAGCACCCTGAGCACTGAGCACCCAGCACCCCGAGAATGAGCACCCAGCACCCCGAGTACTGAGCACCGAGCACCCTGAGCACTGAGTACCCAGCACCCTGAGCACTGAGCACCCAGCACCCTGAGTACTGAGCACCCAGCACCCTGAGTACTGAGCACCCAGCACCCTGAGCACTGAGCACTGAGCACCCAGAGTACTGAGCACCCAGCCCCCTGAGTACTGAGCACCCAGCACCATGAGTACTGAACACCCAGCACCCTGAGCACTGAGCAGTGAGCACCCTGAGCACTGAGTACTGAGCACCGAGCACCCCGAGCACTGAGCACCCAGCACCCGGAGTACTGAGCACCCAGCACCCTGAGTACTAAGCACCGAGCACCCTGAGTACTGAGCACCCAGCACCCTGAACACTGAACATACAGCACCCTGAGTACTGAGCACCGAGCACCCCGAGCACTCAGCACCCAGCACCCCGAGCACTGAGCACCCAGCACCCCGAGCACTGAGCACCCAGCACCCTGAGCGCTGAGCACCCAGCACCCTGAGTACTGAGCACCCAGTACCCTGAGCACTGAGTACCCAGCACACTGAGCACTGAGCACACAGCACCCTGAGCAGTGAGCACCCTGCACCCTGAGCACTGAGCACCCAGCACCCTGAGTACTGAGCACCCAGTACCCTGAGCACTGAGTACCCAGCACCCTGAGCACTGAGCACCCAGCACCCTGAGCAGTGAGCACCCAGCACCCTGAGCACTGAGCACCCAGCACCCTGAGTACTGAGCACTGAGCACCCAGCACCCGAGCACTGAGCACCCAGCACCCTGAGCACTGAGCACCCAGCACCCGAGTACTGAGCACCCAGCACCCTGAGTACTGAGCACCCAGCTACCTGAGTACTGAGCACCCAGCACCCTGAGTACTGAGCACCCAACACCCTGAGTACTGAGCACCCAGCACCCTGAGCACTGAGCACCCAGCACCCCGAGCACTGAGCACCCAGCACCCTGAGTACTGAGCACCCAGCACCCTGAGCACTGAGCACCCAGCACCCTGAGCACTGAGCACCCAGCACCCTGAGCACTGAGCACACAGCACCCTGAGTACTGAGCACCCAGGACCCTGAGTACTGAGCACTGAGCACGCAGCACCCCGAGCACTGAGCACCCAGCACCCTGAGTACTGAGCACTGAGCACCCAGCACCCGAGTACTGAGCACCCAGCACAATGAGTACTGAGCACCCAGCACCCTGAATACTGAGCACCCAGCACCCCGAGTACTGAGCACCCAGCACCCTGAGTACTGAGCACCCAGCACCCTGAGAACTGAGCACCCAGAACCCCGAGCACTGAGCACCCAGCACCCTGAGTACTGAGCACCCAGCACCCTGAGCACTGAGCAAACAGCATCCTGAGCACTGAGCACCCAGCACCCTGAGCACTGAGCACGCAGCACCCTGAGTAGTGAGCACCCAACGTACTGAGCACCGAGCACCCCGAGCACTGAGCACCCAGCACCCGGAGTACTGAGCACCCAGCACCATGAGTACTAAGCACCGAGCACCCTGAGTACTGAGCACCCAGCACCCTGAGCACTGAACACACAGCACTCTGAGTACTGAGCACCCAGCACTCTGAGCACTGAGCACCCAGCACCCTGAGTACTGAGCACCCAGCACCCCGAGCACTGAGCACCCAGCACCCTGAGTACTGAGCACCCAGCACTCTGAGCACTGAGCACCCAGCACCCTGAGCACTGAGCACCCAGCACTCTGAGCACTGAGCACCCATCACCCTGAGCACTGAGCACCCAGCACCCCGAGCACTGAGCACCCAGCACCCCGAGCACTGAGCAGCCAGCACCCCGAGCACTGAGTGTGAGCACCCTGAGTACTGAGCACTGAGCACCCTGAGTACTGAGCACCGAGCACCCTGAGTACTGAGCACCCAGTACCCCGAGCACTGAGCACCGAGCACCCTGAGTAGTGAGCACCCAGCACCCTGAGCACTGAGCACCCAGCACAACGAGTACTGAGCACCCAGCACCCTGATTACTGAGCACCAAGCACCCCGAGCACTGAGCACCCAGCACCCCGAGCACTGAGCACCCAGCACCCTGAGTACTAAGCACCCAGCACCCTGAGTACTGAGCACCCAGCACCCTGAGTACTGAGCACCCAGCACCCTGAGCACTGAGCACCCAGCAATCTGAGTACTGAACACCCAGCACCCTGAGCACTGACCACTGAGCACCCTGAGCCCTGAGTACTGAGCACCGAGCACCCCGAGAACTGAGCACCCAGCACCCGGAGTACTGAGCACCCAGCACCCTGAGTACTGAGCACCCAGCACCCCGAGCACTGAGCACCCAGCACCCTGAGCACTGAGCACCCAGCACCCTGAGTACTGAGCACAGAGCACCCAGTACCCCGAGCACTGTGCACCCAGCACCCTGAGTACTAAGAACCCAGCACCCTGAGTACTGAGCACCCTGCACCCTGAGTACTGAGCACCCAGCACAGTGAGTACAGAGCACCCAGCGTACTGAGCACCGAGCACCCCGAGCACTGAGCACCCAGCACCCTGAGTACTGAGCACCCAGCATACTGAGCACCGAGCACAAAGCACCCTGAGTACTGAGCACCCAGCACCCTGAGCACTGAGCACCCAGCACCCTGAGCACTGAGCCCCCAGCACCCTGAGTACTGAGCACCCAACGTACTGAGCACCGAGCACCCTGAGCACTGAACACCCAGCACCCTGAGTACTGAGCACCCAGCACCCTGAGCACCGAGCACCCCGAGCACTGAGCACCCAGCACCCGGAGTACTGAGCACCCAGCACCCTGAGCACTGAACACACAGCACCCCAAGCACTGAGCACCCAGCACCCCGAGCACTGAGCACCCACCACCCCGAGCACTGAGCACCCAGCACCCTGAGTACTGAGCACCCAGCACCCTGAGTACTGAGCACCCAGCACCCTGAGCACTGAGTACCCAGCACCCTGAGCACTGAGCACCCAGCACCCTGAGCACTGAGCACACAGCACCCTGAGCACTGAGCACCCAGCACCCTGAATACTGAGCACTGAGCACCCAGAACCCTGAGTACTGAGCACTGAGCACCCAGCACACTGAGCACTGAGCACCCAGCACCCTGAGCACTGAGCACCCAGCTCCCGAGTACAGAGCACCCAGCACCCTGAGTACTGAGCACCCAGCATCCCGAGTACTGAGCACCCAGCACCCCGAGAACTGAGCACCCAGCACCCTGAGTACTGAGCACCCAGCACCCCGAGCACTGAGCACCCAGCACCCCGAGTACTAAGCACCCAGCACCCTGAGTACTGAGCACCCAGCACCCTGAGCACTGAGCACCCAGCACCCTGAGCACTGAGCACCCAGCACCCTGAGCACTGAGCACCCAGCACCCTGAATAGTGAGCACCCAACGTACTGAGCACCGAGCACCCCGAGCACTGAGCACCCAGCACCCTGAGTACTGAGCACCGATCACCCCGAGCACTGAGCACCCAGCACCCTGAGTACTGAGCTACGAGCACCCCGAGCACTGAGCACCCAGCACCCTGAGTACTGAGCACCGATCACCCCGAGCACTGAGCACCCAGCACCCTGAGCACTGAGCACCCAGCACCCTGAGTACTGAGCACCCAGCACCCTGAGTACTGAACACCCAGCACCCTGAGCACTGAGCACTGAGCACCCTGAGCACTGAGTACTGAGCACCGAGCACCCCGAGCACTGAGCACCCAACACCCGGAGTACTGAGCACCCAGCACCCTGAGTACTAAGCACCGAGCACCCTGAGTACTGAGCAACCAGCACCCTGAACACTGAACATACAGCACCCTGAGTACTGAGCACCTCGAGCACTGAGCACCCAGCACCCTGAGTACTGAGCACCGAGCACCTGAGCACTGAGCACCCAGCACCCCGAGCACTGAGGACCCAGCACCCCGAGCACTGAGCACCCAGCACCCTGAGCTCTGAGCACCCAGCACCCTGAGTACTGAGCACCCAGTACCCTGAGCACTGAGTACCCAGCACCCTGAGCACTGAGCACCCAGCACCCTGAGCAGTGAACACCCAGCACCCTGAGCACTGAGCACCCAGCACCCTGAGTACTGAGCACTGAGCACCTAGCACCCCGAGTACTGAGCACCCAGCACCCTGAGTACTGAGCACTGAGCACCCAGCACCCCGAGCACTGAGCACCCAGCACCCTGAGCACTGAGCACCCAGCACCCGAGTACTGAGCACCCAGCACCCTGAGTACTGAGCACCCAGCTACCTGAGTACTGAGCACACAGCACCCAGAGTACTGAGCACCCAACACCCTGAGTACTGAGCACCCAGCACCCTGAGGACTGAGCACCCAGCACCCCGAGCACTGAGCACCTAGCACCCTGAGTACTGAGCACCCAGCACCCTGAGCACTGAGCACCCAGCACATTGAGCACTGAGCACCCAGCACCCTGAGCACTGAGCACACAGCACCCTGAGTACTGAGCACCCAGGACCCTGAGTACTGAGCACTGAGCACGCAGCACCCCGACCACTGAGCACCCAGCACCCTGAGCACTGAGCACCCAGCACCCTGAGCACTGAGCACACAGCACCCTGAGCACTGAGCACCCAGCACCCTGAGTACTGAGCACTGAGCACCTAGCACCCCGAGTACTGAGCACCCAGCACCCTGAGTACTGAGCACTGAGCACCCAGCACCCCGAGCACTGAGCACCCAGCACCCTGAGCACTGAGCACCCAGCACCCGAGTACTGAGCACCCAGCACCCTGAGTACTGAGCACCCAGCTACCTGAGTACTGAGCACACAGCACCCAGAGTACTGAGCACCCAACACCCTGAGTACTGAGCACCCAGCACCCTGAGCACTGAGCACCCAGCACCCCGAGCACTGAGCACCCAGCACCCTGAGTACTGAGCACCCAGCACCCTGAGCACTGAGCACCCAGCACATTGAGCACTGAGCACCCAGCACCCTAAGCACTGAGCACACAGCACCCTGAGTACTGAGCACCCAGGACCCTGAGTACTGAGCACTGAGCACGCAGCACCCCGACCACTGAGCACCCAGCACCCTGAGCACTGAGCACCCAGCACCCTGAGCACTGAGCACACAGCACCCTGAGCACTGAGCACCCAGCACCCTGAGTACTGAGCACTGAGCACCCAGAACCCCGAGCACTGAGCACCCAGCACCCTGAGTACTGAGCACTGAGCACCCAGCACCCCGAGCACTGAGCACCCAGCACGGTGAGCACTGAGCACCCAGCACCCTGAGCACTGAGCACCCAGCACCCTGAGCACTGAGCACCCAGCACCCCGAGCACTGAGCACCCAGCACCCTGAGTACTGAGCACCGAGCACCCTGAGAACTGAGCACCCAGCAATCTGAGTACTGAGCACCCAGCACCCCGAGCACAGAGCACCCAGCACCCTGAGTACTGAGCACCGAGCACCCCGAGTACTGAGCACCCAGCAATCTGAGTACTGAGCACCCAGCACCCCGAGCACTGAGCACCCAGCACCCTGAGTACTGAGCACCGAGCACCCTGAGAACTGAGCACCCAGCACCCCGAGTACTGAGCACCCAGCACGGTGAGCACTGAGCACCCAGCACCCTGAGCACTGAGCACCCAGCACCCTGAGCACTGAGCACCCAGCACCCTGAGCACTGAGCACCCAGCACCCTGAGTAGTGAGCACCCAACGTACTGAGCACCGAGCACCCCGAGCACTGAGCATCCAGCACCCTGAGTACTGAGCACCGATTACCCCGAGCACTGAGCACCCAGCACCCTGGGTACTGAGCTCCGAGCACCCCGAGCACTGAGCACCCAGCGCCCCGAGCACTGAGCACCGAGCACCCTGAGCACTGAGCATTCAGCACCCTGAGTACTGAGCACCCAGCACCCCGAGCACTGAGCACCCAGCACCCTGATCACTGAGCACCCAGCACACTGAGCACTGATCACCCAGCACACTGAGCACTGAGCACCCAGCACCCTTAGTACTGAGCACCCAGCACCCTGAGTACTGAGCACTCAGCACCCTGACTACTGAGCACCGAGCACCCCGAGCACTGAGCACCCAGCACCCTGAGCACTGAGCACCCTGAGGACTGAGCACCCAGCACCCTGAGCACTGAGCAACCAGAACCCCGAGCACTGAGCACCCAGCACCCTGAGTACTGCGCACCCTGAGTACTGAGCACCGATCACCCTGAGCACTGAGCTCCCAGAACCCTGAGTACTGAGCACCCAGCACCCTGAGCACTGAGCACCCAGCACCCTGAGTACTGAGCACCCAGCACCCTGAGCACTGAGCACCCAGCACGCTGAGTACTGAGCACCCAGCACCCCGAGCACTGAGCACCCAGCACCCCGAGAATGAGCACCCAGCACCCCGAGTACTGAGCACCGAGCACCCTGAGCACTGAGTACCCAGCACGCTGAGCACTGAGCACCCAGCACCCAGAGTACTGAGCACCCAGCACCCTGAGTACTGAGCCCTCAGCACCCTGAGCACTGAGCACCCAGCACCCCGAGTACTGAGCACCCAGCACCCCGAGTACTGAGCACCCAGCACCCTGAGTACTGAGCACCCAGCACCCTGAGCACTGAGCACCCAGCACCCCGAGCACTGAGCACCCAGCACCCTGAGCACTGAGCACCCAGCACCCTGAGCACTGAGCACCCAGCACCCTGAGCACTGAGCACCCAGCACCCTGAGCACTGAGCACCCAGCACCCTGAGTAGTGAGCACCCAACGTACTGAGCACCGAGCACCCCGAGCACTGAGCACCCAGCACCCTGAGTACTGAGCACCGATCACCCCGAGCACTGAGCACCCAGCACCCTGAGTACTGAGCCCCGAGCACCCCGAGCACTGAGCACCCAGCGCCCAGAGCACTGAGCACCCAGCACCCTGAGCACTGAGCACCCAGCACCCTGAGCACTGAGCACCCAGCACACTGAGCACTGAGCACTGAGCACCCTGAGCACTGAGTACTGAGCACCAAGCACCCCGAGTACTGAGCACTGAGCACCCAGAGTACTGAGCACCCAGCACCCTGAGCACTGAGCACCCAGCGCCCCGAGCACTGAGCACCCAGCACCCTGAGCACTGAGATCCCAGCACCCTGAGTACTGAACACTGAGCACCCAGCACCCCGAGCACTGAGCACCCAGCACCCTGAGTACTAAGCACCCAGCACCCTGAGTACTGAGCACCCAGAACCCTGAGTACTGAGCACCCAGCGTACTGAGCACCGAGCACCCCGAGCACTGAGCACCCAGCACCCTGAGTACTGAGCACCCAGCACCCCGAGCACTGAGCACCCAGCACCCTGAGTACTGAGCACCGATCACCCTGAGTACTGAGCACCCAGCACCCTGAGTACTGAGCACCCAGCACCCTGAGCACTGAGCACCCAGCACCCTGAGTACTGAGCACTGAGCACCCCGAGTACTGAGCACCGGGCACCCCGAGCACTAAGCACCCAGCACCCCGAGCACCGAGCACCCAGCACCCTGAGCACTGAGCACCCAGCACCCTGAGCACTGAGCACCCAGCACCCTGAGCACTGAGCACCCAACGTACTGAGCACCGAGCACCCCGAGCACTGAGCACCCAGCACTGAGCACCCAGCACCCTGAGTACTGAGCACCCAGCACCCTGAGCACTGAGTACCCAGCGCCCTGAGCACTGAGCACCCAGCACCCTGAGCACTGAGCACCCAGCACCCTGAGCACTGAGCACCCAGCACCCTGAGTAGTGAGCACCCAACGTACTGAGCACCGAGCACACGGAGCACTGAGCACCCAGCACCCTGACTACTGAGCACCGATCACCCCGAGCACTGAGCACCCAGCACCCTGAGTACTGAGCTCCGAGCACCCGGAGCGCTGAGCATCCAGCGCCCCGAGCACTGAGCACCCAGCACCCTGAGCACTGAGCACCAAGCACCCTGTGTACTGAGCACCCAGCAGCCCGAGCACTGAGCACCCAGCACCCTGAGCACTGAGCACCCAGCACACGGAGCACTGATCACCCAGCACCCTGAGCACTGAGCACCCAGCACCCTGAGTACTGAGCACCCAGCACCCTGAGTACTGAGCACTCAGCACCCTGAGGACTGAGCACCCAGCACCCTGAGCACTGAGCACCCAGCACCCTGAGTACTGAGCACCGATCACCCTGAGCACTGAGCACCCAGAACCCCGAGCACTGAGCACCCAGCACCCTGAGTACTGAGCACCCAGTACCCCGAGCACTGAGCACCCAGCACCCTGAGTACTGAGCACCCTGACTACTGAGCAAAGATCACCCTGAGCACTGAGCTCCCAGCACCCTGAGCACTGAGCACCCAGCACCCTGAGCACTGAGCACCCAGCACCCTGAGCACTGAGCACCCAGCACCCTGAGCACTGAGCACACAGCACCCTGAGTACTGAGCACCCAGGACCCTGAGTACTGAGCACTGAGCACGCAGCACCCCGAGCACTGAGCACCCAGCAACCTGAGTACTGAGCACTGAGCACCCAGCACCCCGAGCACTGAGCACCCAGCACCCTGAGCACTGAGCACCCAGCACCCGAGTACTGAGCACCCAGCACAATGAGTACTGAGGACCCAGCACCCTGAATACTGAGCACCCAGCACCCTGAGTAGTGAGCACCCAACGTACTGAGCACCGAGCACCCCGAGCACTGAGCACCCAGCACCCGGAGTACTGAGCACCCAGCACCATGAGTACTAAGCACCGAGCACCCTGAGTACTGAGCACCCAGCACCCTGAGCACTGAACACACAGCACTCTGAGTAAAGAGCACCTCGCGCACTGAGCACCCAACACCCTGAGCACTGAGTACCCAGCACCCTGAGCACTGAGCACCCAGCACCCTGAGCACTGAGCACACAGCACCCTGAGCACTGAACACACAGCACCCTGAGTACTGAGCACCTCGAGCACTGAGCACCCAGCACCCTGAGTACTGAGCACCGAGCACCCCGAGCACTGAGCACCCAGCACCCCGAGCACTGAGCACCCAGCACCCCGAGCACTGAGCACCCAGCACCCTGAGTACTGAGCACCCAGCACCCTGAGTACTGAGCACCCAGCACCCTGAGCACTGAGTACCCAGCACCCTGAGCACTGAGCACCCAGCACCCTGAGCACTGAGCACACAGCACCCTGAGCACTGAGCACCCAGCACCCTGAGTACTGAGCACTGAGCACCCAGCACCCTGAGTACTGAGCACTGAGCACCCAGCACACCGAGCACTGAGCACCCAGCACCCTGAGCACTGAGCACCCAGCTCCCGAGTACAGAGCACCCAGCACCCTGAGTACTGAGCACCCAGCAACCCGAGTACTGAGCACCCAGCACCCCGAGTACTGAGCACCCAGCACCCTGAGTACTGAGCACCCAGCACCCCGAGCACTGAGCACCCAGCACCCCGAGCACTGAGCACCCAGCACCCTGAGTACTGAGCACCCAGCACCCTGAGCACTGAGCACCCAGCACCCTGAGCACTGAGCACCCAGCACCCTGAGCACTGAGCACCCAGCACGCTGTGCACTGAGCACCCAGCACCCTGAGTACTGAGCAACCAGCACCCCGAGCACTGAGCACCCAGCACCCTGGGTACTGAGCTCCGAGCACCCCGAGCACTGAGCACCCAGCGCCCCGAGCACTGAGCACCGAGCACCCTGAGCACTGAGCACCCAGCACCCTGAGTACTGAGCAACCAGCACACCGAGCACTGAGCACCCAGCACCCTGATCACTGGGCACCCAGCACACTGAGCACTGATCACCCAGCACACTGAGCACTGAGCACCCAGCACCCTGAGTACTGAGCACCCAGCACCCTGAGTACTGAGCACTCAGCACCCTGAGTACTGAGCACCGAGCACCCCAAGCACTGAGCACCCAGCACCCTGAGCACTGAGCACCCTGAGGTCTGAGCACCCAGCACCCTGAGCACTGAGCACCCAGCACCCTGAGTACTGAGCACCGATCACCCTGAGCACTGAGCACCCAGAACCCCGAGCACTGAGCACCCAGCACCCTGAGTACTGAGCACCCAGCACCCCGAGCACTGAGCACCCAGCACCCTGAGTACTGAGCACCCTGAGTACTGAGCACCGATCACCCTGAGCACTGAGCTCCCAGAACCCTGAGTACTGAGCACCCAGCACCGTGAACACTGAGCACCCAGCACCCTGAGTACTGAGCACCCAGCACCCTGAGCACTGAGCACCCAGCACCCTGAGTACTGAGCACCCAGCACCCTGAGCACTGAGCACCCAGCACGCTGCGTACTGAGCACCCAGCACCCCGAGCACTGAGCACCCAGCACCCCGAGAATGAGCACCCAGCACCCCGAGTACTGAGCACCGAGCACCCTGAGCACTGAGTACCCAGCACGCTGAGCACTGAGCACCCAGCACCCTGAGTACTGAGCACCCAGCACCCTGAGTACTGAGCCCCGAGCACCCTGAGCACTGAGCAACCAGCACCCCGAGTACTGAGCACCCAGCACCCTGAGCACTGAGCACCCAGCACCTTGAGTACTGAGCACCCAGCACCCTGAGTACTGAACACCAGGCACCCTGAGCACTGAGCACTGAGCACCCTGAGCCCTGAGTACTGAGCACCGAGCACCCCGAGAACTGAGCACCCAGCACCCGGAGTACTGAGCACCCAGCACCCTGAGTACTGAGCACACAGCACGCCGAGAATGAGCACCCAGCACCCAGCGTACTGAGCACCGAGCACCCCGAGCACTGAGCACCCAGCACCCTGAGTACTGAGCACCCAGAACCCCGAGCACTGAGCACCCAGCACCCTGAGTACTGAGCACCCAGCGTACAGAGCACCGAGCACTGAGCACCCTGAGTACTGAGCACCCAGCACTCTGAGCACTGAGCACCCAGCACACTGAGCACTGAGCACCCAGCACCCCGAGCACTGAGCACCCAGCACCCCGAGCACTGAGCCTGAGCACCCTGAGTACTGAGCACTGAGCACCCTGAGTACTGAGCACCGAGCACCCTGAGTACTGAGCACCCAGCACCCCGAGCACTGAGCACCGAGCACCCTGAGTAGTGAGCACCCAGCACCCTGAGCACTGAGCACCCAGCACAACGAGTACTGAGCACCCAGCACCCTGATTACTGAGCACCAAGCACCCCGAGCACTGAGCACCCAGCACCCCGAGCACTGAGCACCCAGCACCCTGAGTACTAAGCACCCAGCACCCTGAGTACTGAGCACCCAGCACCCTGAGTACTGAGCACCCAGCACCACGAGCACTGAGCACCCAGCACCCTGATCACTGAGCACCCAGCACACTGAGCACTGATCACCCAACACACTGAGCACTGAGCACCCAGCACCCTGAGTACTGAGCACCCAGCACCCTGAGTACTGAGCACTCAGCACCCTGAGTACTGAGCACCGAGCACCCCGAGCACTGAGCACCCAGCACCCTGAGCACTGAGCACCCTGAGGACTGAGCACCCAGCACCCTGAGCACTGAGCACCCAGCACCCTGAGTACTGAGCACCGATCACCCTGAGCACTGAGCACCCAGAACCCCGAGCACTGAGCACCCAGCACCCTGAGTACTGAGCACCCAGGACCCCGAGCACTGAGCACCCAACACCCTGAGCAATGAGCACCCTGAGTACTGAGCACCCAGCACCTTGAGCACTGAGCACCGAGCACCCCGAGAACTGAGCACCCAGCACCCTGAGTACTGAGCACCCAGCACCCTGCGTACTAAGCACCGAGCACCCTGAGTACTGAGCACCCAGCACCCTGAGCACTGAACATACAGCACCCTGAGTACTGAGCACCTTGAGCACTGAGCACCCAGCACCCTGAGTACTGAGCACCGAGCACCCCGAGCACTTAGCACCCAGCACCCCGAGCACTGAGCACCCAGCACCCCGAGCACTGAGCACCCAGCACCCTGAGCACTGAGCACCCAGCACCCTGAGCACTGAGCACACAGCACCCTGAGCACTGAGCACCCAGCACCCTGAGTACTGAGCACTGAGCACCCAGCACCCTGATTACTGAGCACTGAGCACCCAGCACACCGAGCACTGAGCACCCAGCACCCTGAGCACTGAGCACCCAGCTCCCGAGTACAGAGCACCCAGCACCCTGAGTACTGAGCACCCAGCACCCCGAGTACTGAGCACCCAGCACCCCGAGTACTGAGCACCCAGCACCCTGAGTACTGAGCACCCAGCACCCTGAGCACTGAGCACCCAGCACCCCGAGCACTGAGCACCCAGCACCCTGAGTACTGAGCACCCAGCACCCTGAGCACTGAGCACCCAGCACCCTGAGCACTGAGCACCCAGCACCCTGAGCACTGAGCAGCCAGCACCCTGAGTAGTGAGCACCCAACGTACTGAGCACCGAGCACCCAGAGCGCTGAGCACCCAGCACCTTGAGTACTGAGCACCGATCACCCCGAGCACTGAGCACCCAGCACCCTGAGTACTGAGCTCCGAGCACCCCGAGCACTGAGCAACCAGCACCCTGAGTACTGAGCACCGATCACCCCGAGCACTGAGCACCCAGAACCCTGAGCACTGAGCACCCAGCACCCTGAGTACTGAGCACCCAGCACCCTGAGTACTGAGCACCGAGCACCCCGAGCACTGAGCACCCAGCATCCTGAGTACTGAGCACCCAGCACCCTGAGTACTGAGCACCCAGCACCCTGAGTACTGAACACCCAGCACCCTGAGCACTGAGCACTGAGCACCCTGAGCACTGAGCACCCAGCACAATGAGCACTGAGCACCCAGCACCTTGAGTACTGAGCACCGAGCACCCCGAGCACTGAGCACCCAGCACCCTGAGTACTGAGCACCCAGCACCCTGAGCACTGAGCACCCAGCACCCTGAGCACTGAGCACCCAGCACCCCGAGCACTGATCACCCAGCACCCTGAGTTCTGAGCACCTAGCACCCTGAGCACTGAGCACCCAGCACCCTGAGTACTGAGCACCCAGCACCCTGAGTACTGAGCAACCAGCACCCTGAGCACTGAGCACTGAGCACCCAGCACCCTGAGCACTGAGCACCCAGCACCCCGAGCACTGAACACCCAGCACCCCGAGCACTGAGCACCCAGCACTCTGAGCACTGAGCACCCTGTGGACTGAACACCCAGCACCCTGAGCACTGAGCACCCAGCACCCTGAGTACTGAGCACCGATCACCCTGAGCACTGAGCACCCAGCACCCCGAGCACTGAGCACCCAGCACCCTGAGTACTGAGCTCCCAGCACCCCGAGCACTGAGCACCCAGTACCCTGAGTACTGAGCACCCTGAGTACTGAGCACCGATCACCCTGAGCACTGAGCTCCCAGCACCCTGAGTACTGAGCACCCAGCACCCTGAGCACTGAGCACCCAGCACCCTGAGTACTGAGCACCCAGCACCCTGAGCCCTGAGCACCCAGCACCCTGAGTACTGAGCACCCAGCACCCTGAGCACTGAGCAACCAGCACCCTGAGTACTGAGCACCCAGCACCCTGAGCACTGAGCACCCAGCACCCCGAGAATGAGCACCCAGCACCCCGAGTACTGAGCACCGAGCACCCTGAGCACTGAGTACCCAGCACCCTGAGCACTGAGCACCCAGCACCCTGAGTACTGAGCACCCAGCACCCTGAGTACTGAGCACCCAGCACCCTGAGCACTGAGCACCGAGCACCCAGAGTACTGAGCACCCAGCCCCCTGAGTACTGAGCACCCAGCACCATGAGTACTGAACACCCAGCACCCTGAGCACTGAGCAGTGAGCACCCTGAGCACTGAGTACTGAGCACCGAGCACCCCGAGCACTGAGCACCCAGCACCCGGAGTACTGAGCACCCAGCACCCTGAGTACTAAGCACCGAGCACCCTGAGTACTGAGCACCCAGCACCCTGAACACTGAACATACAGCACCCTGAGTACTGAGCACCGAGCACCCCGAGCACTCAGCACCCAGCACCCCGAGCACTGAGCACCCAGCACCCCGAGCACTGAGCACCCAGCACCCTGAGCGCTGAGCACCCAGCACCCTGAGTACTGAGCACCCAGTACCCTGAGCACTGAGTACCCAGCACACTGAGCACTGAGCACACAGCACCCTGAGCAGTGAGCACCCTGCACCCTGAGCACTGAGCACCCAGCACCCTGAGTACTGAGCACCCAGTACCCTGAGCACTGAGTACCCAGCACCCTGAGCACTGAGCACCCAGCACCCTGAGCAGTGAGCACCCAGCACCCTGAGCACTGAGCACCCAGCACCCTGAGTACTGAGCACTGAGCACCCAGCACCCGAGCACTGAGCACCCAGCACCCTGAGCACTGAGCACCCAGCACCCGAGTACTGAGCACCCAGCACCCTGAGTACTGAGCACCCAGCTACCTGAGTACTGAGCACCCAGCACCCTGAGTACTGAGCACCCAACACCCTGAGTACTGAGCACCCAGCACCCTGAGCACTGAGCACCCAGCACCCCGAGCACTGAGCACCCAGCACCCTGAGTACTGAGCACCCAGCACCCTGAGCACTGAGCACCCAGCACCCTGAGCACTGAGCACCCAGCACCCTGAGCACTGAGCACACAGCACCCTGAGTACTGAGCACCCAGGACCCTGAGAACTGAGCACTGAGCACGCAGCACCCCGAGCACTGAGCACCCAGCACCCTGAGTACTGAGCACTGAGCACCCAGCACCCGAGTACTGAGCACCCAGCACAATGAGTACTGAGCACCCAGCACCCTGAATACTGAGCACCCAGCACCCCGAGTACTGAGCACCCAGCACCCTGAGTACTGAGCACCCAGCACCCTGAGAACTGAGCACCCAGAACCCCGAGCACTGAGCACCCAGCACCCTGAGTACTGAGCACCCAGCACCCTGAGCACTGAGCAAACAGCATCCTGAGCACTGAGCACCCAGCACCCTGAGCACTGAGCACGCAGCACCCTGAGTAGTGAGCACCCAACGTACTGAGCACCGAGCACCCCGAGCACTGAGCACCCAGCACCCGGAGTACTGAGCACCCAGCACCATGAGTACTAAGCACCGAGCACCCTGAGTACTGAGCACCCAGCACCCTGAGCACTGAACACACAGCACTCTGAGTACTGAGCACCCAGCACTCTGAGCACTGAGCACCCAGCACCCGGAGTACTGAGCACCCAGCACCCCGAGCACTGAGCACCCAGCACCCTGAGTACTGAGCACCCAGCACTCTGAGCACTGAGCACCCAGCACCCTGAGCACTGAGCACCCAGCACTCTGAGCACTGAGCACCCAGCAACCTGAGCACTGAGCACCCAGCACCCCGAGCACTGAGCACCCAGCACCCCGAGCACTGAGCACCCAGCACCCCGAGCACTGAGGGTGAGCACCCTGAGTACTGAGCACTGAGCACCCTGAGTACTGAGCACCGAGCACCCTGAGTACTGAGCACCCAGCACCCCGAGCACTGAGCACCGAGCACCCTGAGTAGTGAGCACCCAGCACCCTGAGCACTGAGCACCCAGCACAACGAGTACTGAGCACCCAGCACCCTGATTACTGAGCACCAAGCACCCCGAGCACTGAGCACCCAGCACCCCGAGTACTGAGCACCCAGCACCCTGAGTACTAAGCACCCAGCACCCTGAGTACTGAGCACCCAGCACCCTGAGTACTGAGCACCCAGCACCCTGAGCACTGAGCACCCAGCAATCTGAGTACTGAACACCCAGCACCCTGAGCACTGAGCACTGAGCACCCTGAGCCCTGAGTACTGAGCACCGAGCACCCCGAGAACTGAGCACCCAGCACCCGGAGTACTGAGCACCCAGCACCCTGAGTACTGAGCACCCAGCACCCCGAGCACTGAGCACCCAGCACCCTGAGCACTGAGCACCCAGCACCCTGAGTACTGAGCACAGAGCACCCAGTACCCCGAGCACTGTGCACCCAGCACCCTGAGTACTAAGCACCCAGCACCCTGAGTACTGAGCACCCTTCACCCTGAGTACTGAGCACCCAGCACAGTGAGTACAGAGCACCCAGCGTACTGAGCACCGAGCACCCCGAGCACTGAGCACCCAGCACCCTGAGTACTGAGCACCCAGCATACTGAGCACCGAGCACAAAGCACCCTGAGTACTGAGCACCCAGCACCCTGAGCACTGAGCACCCAGCACCCTGAGCACTGAGCCCCCAGCACCCTGAGTACTGAGCACCCAACGTACTGAGCACCGAGCACCCTGAGCACTGAACACCCAGCACCCTGAGTACTGAGCACCCAGCACCCTGAGCAATGAGCACCCTGAGTACTGAGCACCCAGCACCTTGAGCACTGAGCACCGAGCACCCCGAGCACTGAGCACCCAGCACCCGGAGTACTGAGCACCCAGCACCCTGAGCACTGAACACACAGCACCCCAAGCACTGAGCACCCAGCACCCCGAGCACTGAGCACCCACCACCCCGAGCACTGAGCACCCAGCACCCTGAGTACTGAGCACCCAGCACCCTGAGTACTGAGCACCCAGCACCCTGAGCACTGAGTACCCAGCACCCTGAGCACTGAGCACCCAGCACCCTGAGCACTGAGCACACAGCACCCTGAGCACTGAGCACCCAGCACCCTGAATACTGAGCACTGAGCACCCAGAACCCTGAGTACTGAGCACTGAGCACCCAGCACACTGAGCACTGAGCACCCAGCACCATGAGCACTGAGCACCCAGCTCCCGAGTACAGAGCACCCAGCACCCTGAGTACTGAGCACCCAGCAACCCGAGTACTGAGCACCCAGCACCCCGAGAACTGAGCACCCAGCACCCTGAGTACTGAGCACCCAGCACCCCGAGCACTGAGCACCCAGCACCCCGAGTACTGAGCACCCAGCACCCTGAGTACTGAGCACCCAGCACCCTGAGCACTGAGCACCCAGCACCCTGAGCACTGAGCACCCAGCACCCTGAGCACTGAGCACCCAGCACCCTGAATAGTGAGCACCCAACGTACTGAGCACCGAGCACCCCGAGCACTGAGCACCCAGCAGCCTGAGTACTGAGCACCGATCACCCCGAGCACTGAGCACCCAGCACCCTGAGTACTGAGCTACGAGCACCCCGAGCACTGAGCACCCAGCACCCTGAGTACTGAGCACCGATCACCCCGAGCACTGAGCACCCAGCACCCTGAGCACTGAGCACCCAGCACCCTGAGTACTGAGCACCCAGCACCCTGAGTACTGAACACCCAGCACCCTGAGCACTGAGCACTGAGCACCCTGAGCACTGAGTACTGAGCACCGAGCACCCCGAGCACTGAGCACCCAGCACCCGGAGTACTGAGCACCCAGCACCCTGAGTACTAAGCACCGAGCACCCTGAGTACTGAGCAACCAGCACCCTGAACACTGAACATACAGCACCCTGAGTACTGAGCACCTCGAGCACTGAGCACCCAGCACCCTGAGTACTGAGCACCGAGCACCTGAGCACTGAGCACCCAGCACCCCGAGCACTGAGCACCCAGCACCCCGAGCACTGAGCACCCAGCACCCTGAGCACTGAGCACCCAGCACCCTGAGTACTGAGCACCCAGTACCCTGAGCACTGAGTACCCAGCACCCTGAGCACTGAGCACCCAGCACCCTGAGCAGTGAACACCCAGCACCCTGAGCACTGAGCACCCAGCACCCTGAGTACTGAGCACTGAGCACCTAGCACCCCGAGTACTGAGCACCCAGCACCCTGAGTACTGAGCACTGAGCACCCAGCACCCCGAGCACTGAGCACCCAGCACCCTGAGCA
The DNA here is from genome assembly GCF_018167655.1 of Microtus oregoni. Lineage (NCBI taxonomy): Eukaryota > Metazoa > Chordata > Mammalia > Rodentia > Cricetidae > Microtus > Microtus oregoni. The sequence goes on along the minus strand of NW_024544028.1, from coordinate 484,483 downwards.
CTGAGCACCCAGCACCCAAGTACTGAGCACCCAGCACCCTGAGTACTGAGCACCCAGCTACCTGAGTACTGAGCACACAGCACCCAGAGTACTGAGCACCCAACACCCTGAGTACTGAGCACCCAGCACCCTGAGGACTGAGCACCCAGCACCCCGAGCACTGAGCACCTAGCACCCTGAGTACTGAGCACCCAGCACCCTGAGCACTGAGCACCCAGCACATTGAGCACTGAGCACCCAGCACCCTGAGCACTGAGCACACAGCACCCTGAGTACTGAGCACCCAGGACCCTGAGTACTGAGCACTGAGCACGCAGCACCCCGACCACTGAGCACCCAGCACCCTGAGCACTGAGCACCCAGCACCCTGAGCACTGAGCACACAGCACCCTGAGCACTGAGCACCCAGCACCCTGAGTACTGAGCACTGAGCACCTAGCACCCCGAGTACTGAGCACCCAGCACCCTGAGTACTGAGCACTGAGCACCCAGCACCCCGAGCACTGAGCACCCAGCACCCTGAGCACTGAGCACCCAGCACCCGAGTACTGAGCACCCAGCACCCTGAGTACTGAGCACCCAGCTACCTGAGTACTGAGCACACAGCACCCAGAGTACTGAGCACCCAACACCCTGAGTACTGAGCACCCAGCACCCTGAGCACTGAGCACCCAGCACCCCGAGCACTGAGCACCCAGCACCCTGAGTACTGAGCACCCAGCACCCTGAGCACTGAGCACCCAGCACATTGAGCACTGAGCACCCAGCACCCTGAGCACTGAGCACACAGCACCCTGAGTACTGAGCACCCAGGACCCTGAGTACTGAGCACTGAGCACGCAGCACCCCGACCACTGAGCACCCAGCACCCTGAGCACTGAGCACCCAGCACCCTGAGCACTGAGCACACAGCACCCTGAGCACTGAGCACCCAGCACCCTGAGTACTGAGCACTGAGCACCCAGAACCCCGAGCACTGAGCACCCAGCACCCTGAGTACTGAGCACTGAGCACCCAGCACCCCGAGCACTGAGCACCCAGCACCCTGAGCACTGAGCACCCAGCACCCGAGTACTGAGCACCCAGCACCCTGAGTACTGAGCACCGAGCACCCCGAGTACTGAGCACCCAGCAATCTGAGTACTGAGCACCCAGCACCCCGAGCACTGAGCACCGAGCACCCCGAGCACTCAGCACCCAGCACCCCGAGCACTGAGCACCCAGCACCCCGAGCACTGAGCACCCAGCACCCTGAGCGCTGAGCACCCAGCACCCTGAGTACTGAGCACCCAGTACCCTGAGCACTGAGTACCCAGCACACTGAGCACTGAGCACACAGCACCCTGAGCAGTGAGCACCCTGCACCCTGAGCACTGAGCACCCAGCACCCTGAGTACTGAGCACCCAGTACCCTGAGCACTGAGTACCCAGCACCCTGAGCACTGAGCACCCAGCACCCTGAGCAGTGAGCACCCAGCACCCTGAGCACTGAGCACCCAGCACCCTGAGTACTGAGCACTGAGCACCCAGCACCCGAGCACTGAGCACCCAGCACCCTGAGCACTGAGCACCCAGCACCCGAGTACTGAGCACCCAGCACCCTGAGTACTGAGCACCCAGCTACCTGAGTACTGAGCACCCAGCACCCTGAGTACTGAGCACCCAACACCCTGAGTACTGAGCACCCAGCACCCTGAGCACTGAGCACCCAGCACCCCGAGCACTGAGCACCCAGCACCCTGAGTACTGAGCACCCAGCACCCTGAGCACTGAGCACCCAGCACCCTGAGCACTGAGCACCCAGCACCCTGAGCACTGAGCACACAGCACCCTGAGTACTGAGCACCCAGGACCCTGAGTACTGAGCACTGAGCACGCAGCACCCCGAGCACTGAGCACCCAGCACCCTGAGTACTGAGCACTGAGCACCCAGCACCCGAGTACTGAGCACCCAGCACAATGAGTACTGAGCACCCAGCACCCTGAATACTGAGCACCCAGCACCCCGAGTACTGAGCACCCAGCACCCTGAGTACTGAGCACCCAGCACCCTGAGAACTGAGCACCCAGAACCCCGAGCACTGAGCACCCAGCACCCTGAGTACTGAGCACCCAGCACCCTGAGCACTGAGCAAACAGCATCCTGAGCACTGAGCACCCAGCACCCTGAGCACTGAGCACGCAGCACCCTGAGTAGTGAGCACCCAACGTACTGAGCACCGAGCACCCCGAGCACTGAGCACCCAGCACCCGGAGTACTGAGCACCCAGCACCATGAGTACTAAGCACCGAGCACCCTGAGTACTGAGCACCCAGCACCCTGAGCACTGAACACACAGCACTCTGAGTACTGAGCACCCAGCACTCTGAGCACTGAGCACCCAGCACCCGGAGTACTGAGCACCCAGCACCCCGAGCACTGAGCACCCAGCACCCTGAGTACTGAGCACCCAGCACTCTGAGCACTGAGCACCCAGCACCCTGAGCACTGAGCACCCAGCACTCTGAGCACTGAGCACCCAGCAACCTGAGCACTGAGCACCCAGCACCCCGAGCACTGAGCACCCAGCACCCCGAGCACTGAGCACCCAGCACCCCGAGCACTGAGGGTGAGCACCCTGAGTACTGAGCACTGAGCACCCTGAGTACTGAGCACCGAGCACCCTGAGTACTGAGCACCCAGCACCCCGAGCACTGAGCACCGAGCACCCTGAGTAGTGAGCACCCAGCACCCTGAGCACTGAGCACCCAGCACAACGAGTACTGAGCACCCAGCACCCTGATTACTGAGCACCAAGCACCCCGAGCACTGAGCACCCAGCACCCCGAGCACTGAGCACCCAGCACCCTGAGTACTAAGCACCCAGCACCCTGAGTACTGAGCACCCAGCACCCTGAGTACTGAGCACCCAGCACCCTGAGCACTGAGCACCCAGCAATCTGAGTACTGAACACCCAGCACCCTGAGCACTGAGCACTGAGCACCCTGAGCCCTGAGTACTGAGCACCGAGCACCCCGAGAACTGAGCACCCAGCACCCGGAGTACTGAGCACCCAGCACCCTGAGTACTGAGCACCCAGCACCCCGAGCACTGAGCACCCAGCACCCTGAGCACTGAGCACCCAGCACCCTGAGTACTGAGCACAGAGCACCCAGTACCCCGAGCACTGTGCACCCAGCACCCTGAGTACTAAGCACCCAGCACCCTGAGTACTGAGCACCCTTCACCCTGAGTACTGAGCACCCAGCACAGTGAGTACAGAGCACCCAGCGTACTGAGCACCGAGCACCCCGAGCACTGAGCACCCAGCACCCTGAGTACTGAGCACCCAGCATACTGAGCACCGAGCACAAAGCACCCTGAGTACTGAGCACCCAGCACCCTGAGCACTGAGCACCCAGCACCCTGAGCACTGAGCCCCCAGCACCCTGAGTACTGAGCACCCAACGTACTGAGCACCGAGCACCCTGAGCACTGAACACCCAGCACCCTGAGTACTGAGCACCCAGCACCCTGAGCAATGAGCACCCTGAGTACTGAGCACCCAGCACCTTGAGCACTGAGCACCGAGCACCCCGAGCACTGAGCACCCAGCACCCGGAGTACTGAGCACCCAGCACCCTGAGCACTGAACACACAGCACCCCAAGCACTGAGCACCCAGCACCCCGAGCACTGAGCACCCACCACCCCGAGCACTGAGCACCCAGCACCCTGAGTACTGAGCACCCAGCACCCTGAGTACTGAGCACCCAGCACCCTGAGCACTGAGTACCCAGCACCCTGAGCACTGAGCACCCAGCACCCTGAGCACTGAGCACACAGCACCCTGAGCACTGAGCACCCAGCACCCTGAATACTGAGCACTGAGCACCCAGAACCCTGAGTACTGAGCACTGAGCACCCAGCACACTGAGCACTGAGCACTGAGCACCCAGCACCATGAGCACTGAGCACCCAGCTCCCGAGTACAGAGCACCCAGCACCCTGAGTACTGAGCACCCAGCAACCCGAGTACTGAGCACCCAGCACCCCGAGAACTGAGCACCCAGCACCCTGAGTACTGAGCACCCAGCACCCCGAGCACTGAGCACCCAGCACCCCGAGTACTGAGCACCGAGCACCCTGAGTACTGAGCACCCAGCACCCTGAGCACTGAGCACCCAGCACCCTGAGCACTGAGCACCCAGCACCCTGAGCACTGAGCACCCAGCACCCTGAATAGTGAGCACCCAACGTACTGAGCACCGAGCACCCCGAGCACTGAGCACCCAGCACCCTGAGTACTGAGCACCGATCACCCCGAGCACTGAGCACCCAGCACCCTGAGTACTGAGCTACGAGCACCCCGAGCACTGAGCACCCAGCACCCTGAGTACTGAGCACCGATCACCCCGAGCACTGAGCACCCAGCACCCTGAGCACTGAGCACCCAGCACCCTGAGTACTGAGCACCCAGCACCCTGAGTACTGAACACCCAGCACCCTGAGCACTGAGCACTGAGCACCCTGAGCACTGAGTACTGAGCACCGAGCACCCCGAGCACTGAGCACCCAGCACCCGGAGTACTGAGCACCCAGCACCCTGAGTACTAAGCACCGAGCACCCTGAGTACTGAGCAACCAGCACCCTGAACACTGAACATACAGCACCCTGAGTACTGAGCACCTCGAGCACTGAGCACCCAGCACCCTGAGTACTGAGCACCGAGCACCTGAGCACTGAGCACCCAGCACCCCGAGCACTGAGCACCCAGCACCCCGAGCACTGAGCACCCAGCACCCTGAGCACTGAGCACCCAGCACCCTGAGTACTGAGCACCCAGTACCCTGAGCACTGAGTACCCAGCACCCTGAGCACTGAGCACCCAGCACCCTGAGCAGTGAACACCCAGCACCCTGAGCACTGAGCACCCAGCACCCTGAGTACTGAGCACTGAGCACCTAGCACCCCGAGTACTGAGCACCCAGCACCCTGAGTACTGAGCACTGAGCACCCAGCACCCCGAGCACTGAGCACCCAGCACCCTGAGCACTGAGCACCCAGCACCCAAGTACTGAGCACCCAGCACCCTGAGTACTGAGCACCCAGCTACCTGAGTACTGAGCACACAGCACCCAGAGTACTGAGCACCCAACACCCTGAGTACTGAGCACCCAGCACCCTGAGGACTGAGCACCCAGCACCCCGAGCACTGAGCACCTAGCACCCTGAGTACTGAGCACCCAGCACCCTGAGCACTGAGCACCCAGCACATTGAGCACTGAGCACCCAGCACCCTGAGCACTGAGCACACAGCACCCTGAGTACTGAGCACCCAGGACCCTGAGTACTGAGCACTGAGCACGCAGCACCCCGACCACTGAGCACCCAGCACCCTGAGCACTGAGCACCCAGCACCCTGAGCACTGAGCACACAGCACCCTGAGCACTGAGCACCCAGCACCCTGAGTACTGAGCACTGAGCACCTAGCACCCCGAGTACTGAGCACCCAGCACCCTGAGTACTGAGCACTGAGCACCCAGCACCCCGAGCACTGAGCACCCAGCACCCTGAGCACTGAGCACCCAGCACCCGAGTACTGAGCACCCAGCACCCTGAGTACTGAGCACCCAGCTACCTGAGTACTGAGCACACAGCACCCAGAGTACTGAGCACCCAACACCCTGAGTACTGAGCACCCAGCACCCTGAGCACTGAGCACCCAGCACCCCGAGCACTGAGCACCCAGCACCCTGAGTACTGAGCACCCAGCACCCTGAGCACTGAGCACCCAGCACATTGAGCACTGAGCACCCAGCACCCTGAGCACTGAGCACACAGCACCCTGAGTACTGAGCACCCAGGACCCTGAGTACTGAGCACTGAGCACGCAGCACCCCGACCACTGAGCACCCAGCACCCTGAGCACTGAGCACCCAGCACCCTGAGCACTGAGCACACAGCACCCTGAGCACTGAGCACCCAGCACCCTGAGTACTGAGCACTGAGCACCCAGAACCCCGAGCACTGAGCACCCAGCACCCTGAGTACTGAGCACTGAGCACCCAGCACCCCGAGCACTGAGCACCCAGCACCCTGAGCACTGAGCACCCAGCACCCGAGTACTGAGCACCCAGCACCCTGAGTACTGAGCACCGAGCACCCCGAGTACTGAGCACCCAGCAATCTGAGTACTGAGCACCCAGCACCCCGAGCACTGAGCACCCAGCACCCTGAGTACTGAGCACCGAGCACCCTGAGAACTGAGCACCCAGCACCCCGAGTACTGAGCACCCAGCACGGTGAGCACTGAGCACCCAGCACCCTGAGCACTGAGCACCCAGCACCCTGAGCACTGAGCACCCAGCACCCTGAGCACTGAGCACCCAGCACCCTGAGTAGTGAGCACCCAACGTACTGAGCACCGAGCACCCCGAGCACTGAGCATCCAGCACCCTGAGTACTGAGCACCGATTACCCCGAGCACTGAGCACCCAGCACCCTGGGTACTGAGCTCCGAGCACCCCGAGCACTGAGCACCCAGCGCCCCGAGCACTGAGCACCGAGCACCCTGAGCACTGAGCACCCAGCACCCTGAGTACTGAGCACCCAGCACCCCGAGCACTGAGCACCCAGCACCCTGATCACTGAGCACCCAGCACACTGAGCACTGATCACCCAGCACACTGAGCACTGAGCACCCAGCACCCTTAGTACTGAGCACCCAGCACCCTGAGTACTGAGCACTCAGCACCCTGACTACTGAGCACCGAGCACCCCGAGCACTGAGCACCCAGCACCCTGAGCACTGAGCACCCTGAGGACTGAGCACCCAGCACCCTGAGCACTGAGCACCCAGAACCCCGAGCACTGAGCACCCAGCACCCTGAGTACTGCGCACCCTGAGTACTGAGCACCGATCACCCTGAGCACTGAGCTCCCAGAACCCTTAGTACTGAGCACCCAGCACCCTGAGCACTGAGCACCCAGCACCCTGAGTACTGAGCACCCAGCACCCTGAGCACTGAGCACCCAGCACGCTGAGTACTGAGCACCCAGCACTCCGAGCACTGAGCACCCAGCACCCCGAGAATGAGCACCCAGCACCCCGAGTACTGAGCACCGAGCACCCTGAGCACTGAGTACCCAGCACGCAGAGCACTGAGCACCCAGCACCCAGAGTACTGAGCACCCAGCACCCTGAGTACTGAGCCCTCAGCACCCTGAGCACTGAGCACCCAGCACCCCGAGTACTGAGCACCCAGCACCCCGAGTACTGAGCACCCAGCACCCTGAGTACTGAGCACCCAGCACCCTGAGCACTGAGCACCCAGCACCCCGAGCACTGAGCACCCAGCACCCTGAGCACTGAGCACCCAGCACCCTGAGCACTGAGCACCCAGCACCCTGAGCACTGAGCACCCAGCACCCTGAGCACTGAGCACCCAGCACCCTGAGTAGTGAGCACCCAACGTACTGAGCACCGAGCACCCCGAGCACTGAGCACCCAGCACCCTGAGTACTGAGCACTGATCACCCCGAGCACTGAGCACCCAGCACCCTGAGTACTGAGCCCCGAGCACCCCGAGCACTGAGCACCCAGCGCCCAGAGCACTGAGCACCCAGCACCCTGAGCACTGAGCACCCAGCACCCTGAGCACTGAGCACCCAGCACACTGAGCACTGAGCACCCTGAGCACTGAGTACTGAGCACCAAGCACCCCGAGTACTGAGCACTGAGCACCCAGAGTACTGAGCACCCAGCACCCTCAGCACTGAGCACCCAGCGCCCCGAGCACTGAGCACCCAGCACCCTGAGCACTGAGATCCCAGCACCCTGAGTACTGAACACTGAGCACCCAGCACCCCGAGCACTGAGCACCCAGCACCCTGAGTACTAAGCACCCAGCACCCTGAGTACTGAGCACCCAGAACCCTGAGTACTGAGCACCCAGCGTACTGAGCACCGAGCACCCCGAGCACTGAGCACCCAGCACCCTGAGTACTGAGCACCCAGAACCCCGAGCACAGAGCACCCAGCACCCTGAGTACTGAGCACCGATCACCCTGACTACTGAGCACCCAGCACCCTGAGTACTGAGCACCCAGCACCCTGAGCACTGAGCACCCAGCACCCTGAGTACTGAGCACTGAGCACCCCGAGTACTGAGCACCGGGCACCCCGAGCACTAAGCACCCAGCACCCCGAGCACCGAGCACCCAGCACCCTGAGCACTGAGCACCCAGCACCCTGAGCACTGAGCACCCAGCACCCTGAGCACTGAGCACCCAACGTACTGAGCACCGAGCACTGAGCACCCAGCACCCTGAGTACTGAGCACCCAGCACCCTGAGCACTGAGCACCCAACGTACTGAGCACCCAGCACTGAGCACCCAGCACCCTGAGTACTGAGCACCCAGCACCCTGAGCACTGAGTACCCAGCGCCCTGAGCACTGAGCACCCAGCACCCTGAGCACTGAGCACCCAGCACCCTGAGCACTGAGCACCCAGCACCCTGAGTAGTGAGCACCCAACGTACTGAGCACCGAGCACACGGAGCACTGAGCACCCAGCACCCTGACTACTGAGCACCGATCACCCCGAGCACTGAGCACCCAGCACCCTGAGTACTGAGCTCCGAGCACCCGGAGCACTGAGCATCCAGCGCCCCGAGCACTGAGCACCCAGCACCCTGAGCACTGAGCACCAAGCACCCTGTGTACTGAGCACCCAGCAGCCCGAGCACTGAGCACCCAGCACCCTGAGCACTGAGCACCCAGCACACGGAGCACTGATCACCCAGCACCCTGAGCACTGAGCACCCAGCACCCTGAGTACTGAGCACCCAGCACCCTGAGTACTGAGCACTCAGCACCCTGAGGACTGAGCACCCAGCACCCTGAGCACTGAGCACCCAGCACCCTGAGTACTGAGCACCGATCACCCTGAGCACTGAGCACCCAGAACCCCGAGCACTGAGCACCCAGCACCCTGAGTACTGAGCACCCAGTACCCCGAGCACTGAGCACCCAGCACCCTGAGTACTGAGCACCCTGACTACTGAGCAAAGATCACCCTGAGCACTGAGCTCCCAGCACCCTGAGTACTGAGGACCCAGCACCCTGAGCACTGAGCACCCAGCACCCTGAGTACTGAGCACCCAGCACCCTGAGCACTGAGCACCCAGCACCCTGAGTACTGAGCACCCAGCACCCTGAGCACTGAGCACCCAGCACCCCGAGAATGAGCACCCAGCACCCCGAGTAATGAGCACCGAGCACCCTGAGCACTGAGTACCCAGCACCCTGAGCACTGAGCACCCAGCACCCTGAGTACTGAGCACCCAACACCCTGAGTACTGAGCACCCAGCACCCTGAGCACTGAGCACCGAGCACCCAGAGTACTGAGCACCCAGCCCCCTGAGTACTGAGCACCCAGCACCCTGAGTACTGAACACCCTGCACCCTGAGCACTGAGCAGTGAGCACCCTGAGCACTGAGTACTGAGCACCGAGCACCCCGAGCACTGAGCACCCAGCACCCGGAGTACTGAGCACCCAGCACCCTGAGTACTAAGCACCGAGCACCCTGAGTACTGAGCACCCAGCACCCTGAACACTGAACATACAGCACCCTGAGTACTGAGCACCGAGCACACCGAGCACTCAGCACCCAGCACCCCGAGCACTGAGCACCCAGCACCCCGAGCACTGAGCACCCAGTACCCTGAGCACTGAGTACCCAGCACCCTGACCACTGAGCACCCAGCACCCTGAGCAGTGAGCACCCTGCACCCTGAGCACTGAGCACCCAGCACCCTGAGTACTGAGCACCCAGTACCCTGAGCACTGAGTACCCAGCACCCTGAGCACTGAGCACCCAGCACCCTGAGCAGTGAGCACCCAGCACCCTGAGCACTGAGCCCCCAGCACCCTGAGTACTGAGCACTGAGCACCCAGCACCCGAGCACTGAGCACCCAGCACCCTGAGCACTGAGCACCCAGCACCCTGAGCACTGAGCACACAGCACCCTGAGTACTGAGCACCCAGGACCCTGAGTACTGAGCACCCAGCACCCTGAGCACTGAGCACCCAGCACCCCGAGCACTGAGCACCCAGCACCCTGAGCACTGAGCACCCAGCACCCTGAGCACTGAGCACCCAGCACCCTGAGCACTGAGCACCCAGCACCCTGAGTAGTGAGCACCCAACGTACTGAGCACCGAGCACCCCGAGCACTGAGCACCCAGCACCATTAGTACTGAGCACCCAGCACCCCGAGTACTGAGCACCCAGCACCCTGAGTACTGAGCACCCAGCACCCCGAGCACTGAGCACCCAGCACCCTGAGTACTGAGCACCATGGTTTCTGAGCACAGAGCACCGAGCATCCTGAGTACTGAGCACCCAGCACGCCGAGCACTGAGCACTCAGCACCCTGAGCACTGAGCACCCAGCACCCTGAGCACTGAGCACCCAGCACCCTGAGTACTGAGCACCCAGCACCCTGAGCACTGAGCACCCAGCACCCTGAGTACTGAGCACCCAGCACCACCCTCAGCACTGAGCACCCAACACCCCGAGCACTGAGCACCCAGCACCCTGAGCACTGAGCACCCAGCACCCCGAGTACTGAGCACCCTGCACCCCGAGTACTGAGCATCGAGCACCCCGAGCACTGAGCACCCAGCACCCTGAGGACTGAGCACCCAGCACCCTGAGTACTGAGCACTGAGCACCCCGAGTACTGAGCACCCAGCACCCCGAGCACTGAGCAGCCACCAACCTGAGTACTGAGAACAGATCACCCTGAGTACTGAGCACCCAGCACCCTGAGTACTGAGCCCCCAGCACCCTGAGTACTGAGCACCCAGCACCCCGAGCACTGAGCACCCAGCACCCCGAGAATGAGCACCCAGCACCCTGAGTACTGAGAACCGAGCACCCTGATACTGAGCACCCAGCACCCTGAGTACTGAGCCCCCAGCACCCTGAGTACTGAGCACCCAGCAACCCGAGCACTGAGCACCCAGCACCCTGAGAATGAGCACCCAGCACCATGAGTACTGAGCACCCAGCACACTGAGTACTGAGCACTAAGCACCCAGAGCACTGAGCACCCAGCACCCCGAGCACGGAGAACCCAGGACCCCGAGCACTGAGAACTGAGCACCCAGCACCCTGAGTACTGAGCAACGAGATCCCCGAGCACTGAGCACACTGAGTACAGAGCACCCAGCACCCCGAGCACTGAGCACCCAGCACCCTGAGCACTGAGCACCCAGCACCATGAGCACGGAGCACCCTGAGAACTGAGTACTGAGCACTGAGCACCCTGAGCACTGAGCACCCAGCACCCCGAGTACTGAGCACCCAGCACCCCGAGCACTGAGCACCCAGCACCCCGAGCACTGAGCACTGAGCACCCTGAGCACTGAGCACCCAGCACCCCGAGTACTGAGCACTGAGCACCCTGAGTACTGAACACCAAGCACCCTGAGTACTGAGCACCCAGCACCCTGAGTACTGAGCACCCAGCACCCTGAGCACTGAGCACCCAGCACCCCGAGCACTGAGCACCCAGCACCCTGAGTACTGAGCACAGAGCACTCTGAGCACTGAGCACCCAGCACCCTGAGCACTGAGCTCCCTGAGCACTGAGCACCCTGAGCACTGAGCACTGAGCACCCAGCACCCTGAGTCCTGAGCACCCAACACTCTGAGCACTGAGCACCCAGCACGCTGAGTACTGAGCACTGAGCACAGAGCACCCCGAGCACTGAGCACCCAGCACCCCGGGCACTGAGCACCCAGCGCCCTGAGCACTGAGCACCCAGCATACTGAGCACTGAGCACCCAGCCCCCTGAGTACTGAGCACCCAGCACCATGAGTACTGAGCACCCAGCACCCTGAGTACTGAGCACTCAGCACCCTGAGTACTGAGCACCGAGCACCCCGAGCACAGAGCACCCAGCACCCTGAGCACTGAGCACCCTGAGGACTGAGCACCCAGCACCCTGAGCACTGAGCACCCAGCACCCTGAGTACTGAGCACCGATCACCCTGAGCACTGAGCACCCAGCACCCCGAGCACTGAGCACCCAGCACCCCGAGCACTGAGCAGCCACCAACCTGAGTACTGAGATCAGATCACCCTGAGTACTGAGCACCCAGCACCCTGAGTACTGAGCCCCCAGCACCCTGAGTACTGAGCACCCAGCACCCCGAGCACTGAGCACAAAGCACCCCGAGAATGAGCACCCAGCACCCTGAGTACTGAGAACTGAGCACCCTGATACTGAGCACCCAGCACCCTGAGTACTGAGCCCCCAGCACCCTGAGTACTGAGCACCCAGCAACCCGAGCACTGAGCACCCAGCACCCTGAGAATGAGCACCCAGCACCATGAGTACTGAGCACCCAGCACACTGAGTACTGAGCACTAAGCACCCAGAGCACTGAGCACCCAGCACCCCGAGCACGGAGAACCCAGGACCCCGAGCACTGAGAACTGAGCACCCAGCACCCTGAGTACTGAGCAACGAGATCCCCGAGCACTGAGCACACTGAGTACAGAGCACCCAGCACCCCGAGCACTGAGCACCCAGCACCCTGAGCACTGAGCACCCAGCACCATGAGCACGGAGCACCCTGAGAACTGAGTACTGAGCACTGAGCACCCTGAGCACTGAGCACCCAGCACCCCGAGTACTGAGCACCCAGCACCCCGAGCACTGAGCACCCAGCACCCCGAGCACTGAGCACTGAGCACCCTGAGCACTGAGCACCCAGCACCCCGAGTACTGAGCACTGAGCACCCTGAGTACTGAACACCAAGCACCCTGAGTACTGAGCACCCAGCACCCTGAGTACTGAGCACCCAGCACCCTGAGCACTGAGCACCCAGCACCCCGAGCACTGAGCACCCAGCACCCTGAGTACTGAGCACAGAGCACTCTGAGCACTGAGCACCCAGCACCCTGAGCACTGAGCACCCTGAGCACTGAGCACCCTGAGCACTGAGCACTGAGCACCCAGCACCCTGAGTCCTGAGCACCCAACACTCTGAGCACTGAGCACCCAGCACGCTGAGTACTGAGCACTGAGCACAGAGCACCCCGAGCACTGAGCACCAAGCACCCCGGGCACTGAGCACCCAGCGCCCTGAGCACTGAGCACCCAGCACACTGAGCACTGAGCACCCAGCCCCCTGAGTACTGAGCACCCAGCACCATGAGTACTGAGCACCCAGCACCCTGAGTACTGAGCACTCAGCACCCTGAGTACTGAGCACCGAGCACCCCGAGCACAGAGCACGCAGCACCCTGAGCACTGAGCACCCTGAGGACTGAGCACCCAGCACCCTGAGCACTGAGCACCCAGCACCCTGAGTACTGAGCACCGATCACCCTGAGCACTGAGCACCCAGCACCCCGAGCACTGAGCACCCAGCACCCTGAGTACTGTGCACCCAGCACCCTGAGCACTGAGCACCCAGCACCCGGAGTGCTGAGCACCCTGAGTACTGAGCACCGATCACCCTGAGCACTGAGCACCCAGCAGCCTGAGTACTGAGCACCCAGCAACCTGAGCACTGAGCACCCAGCACCCTGAGCACTGAGCACCCAGCACCCTGAGCACTGAGCACCCAGCACCCTGAGTACTGAGCACCGAGCACCCTGAGTACTGATCACCGAGCTCCCCTAGCACTGAGCACCCTGAGTACTGAGCACCCAGCACCCCGATCACTGAGCACCCAGCACCCTGAGCACTGAGCACCCAGCACCCTGAGCACTGAGCACCCAGCACACTGAGTACTGAGCACCCAGCACGCTGAGTACTGAGCACCCAGCACCCCGAGCACTGAGCACCCAGCCCCCTGAGTACTGAGCACTGAGCACCCAGCACACCGAGCACTGAGCACCCAGCACCCTGTGTACTGAGCACTGAGCACCCTGAGTACTAAGCACCCAGCACCCTGTGTACTGAGCACCCAGGACCCTGAGCACAGAGCACCGAGCACCCCGAGCACTGAGCACCCAGCACCCTGAGCACTCAGAACCCAGCACCCCGAGCACTGAGCACCCAGCACCCTGAGCACTGAGCACCCAGCACCATGAGCATGGAGCACCCCGAGGACTGAGCACCCAGCACCCTGAGCACTGAGCACCCAGCACCTTCAGTACTGAGCACCGAGCACCTCGAGCACTAAGCACCCAGCACCCTGAGTACTGAGCACCCAGCACCCTGAGCACTGAGCACCCAGAAACCTGAGCACTGAGCACCCAGCACCCTGAGCACTGAGCACTGAGCACCCAGAACCCCGAGCACTGAGCACCCAGCACCCTGAGTACTGAGCACTGAGCACCCAGCACCCCGAGCACTGAGCACCCAGCACCCTGAGCACTGAGCACCCAGCACCCGAGTACTGAGCACCCAGCACCCTGAGTACTGAGCACCGAGCACCCCGAGTACTGAGCACCCAGCAATCTGAGTACTGAGCACCCAGCACCCCGAGCACTGAGCACCGAGCACCCCGAGCACTCAGCACCCAGCACCCCGAGCACTGAGCACCCAGCACCCCGAGCACTGAGCACCCAGCACCCTGAGCGCTGAGCACCCAGCACCCTGAGTACTGAGCACCCAGTACCCTGAGCACTGAGTACCCAGCACACTGAGCACTGAGCACACAGCACCCTGAGCAGTGAGCACCCTGCACCCTGAGCACTGAGCACCCAGCACCCTGAGTACTGAGCACCCAGTACCCTGAGCACTGAGTACCCAGCACCCTGAGCACTGAGCACCCAGCACCCTGAGCAGTGAGCACCCAGCACCCTGAGCACTGAGCACCCAGCACCCTGAGTACTGAGCACTGAGCACCCAGCACCCGAGCACTGAGCACCCAGCACCCTGAGCACTGAGCACCCAGCACCCGAGTACTGAGCACCCAGCACCCTGAGTACTGAGCACCCAGCTACCTGAGTACTGAGCACCCAGCACCCTGAGTACTGAGCACCCAACACCCTGAGTACTGAGCACCCAGCACCCTGAGCACTGAGCACCCAGCACCCCGAGCACTGAGCACCCAGCACCCTGAGTACTGAGCACCCAGCACCCTGAGCACTGAGCACCCAGCACCCTGAGCACTGAGCACCCAGCACCCTGAGCACTGAGCACACAGCACCCTGAGTACTGAGCACCCAGGACCCTGAGTACTGAGCACTGAGCACGCAGCACCCCGAGCACTGAGCACCCAGCACCCTGAGTACTGAGCACTGAGCACCCAGCACCCGAGTACTGAGCACCCAGCACAATGAGTACTGAGCACCCAGCACCCTGAATACTGAGCACCCAGCACCCCGAGTACTGAGCACCCAGCACCCTGAGTACTGAGCACCCAGCACCCTGAGAACTGAGCACCCAGAACCCCGAGCACTGAGCACCCAGCACCCTGAGTACTGAGCACCCAGCACCCTGAGCACTGAGCAAACAGCATCCTGAGCACTGAGCACCCAGCACCCTGAGCACTGAGCACGCAGCACCCTGAGTAGTGAGCACCCAACGTACTGAGCACCGAGCACCCCGAGCACTGAGCACCCAGCACCCGGAGTACTGAGCACCCAGCACCATGAGTACTAAGCACCGAGCACCCTGAGTACTGAGCACCCAGCACCCTGAGCACTGAACACACAGCACTCTGAGTACTGAGCACCCAGCACTCTGAGCACTGAGCACCCAGCACCCGGAGTACTGAGCACCCAGCACCCCGAGCACTGAGCACCCAGCACCCTGAGTACTGAGCACCCAGCACTCTGAGCACTGAGCACCCAGCACCCTGAGCACTGAGCACCCAGCACTCTGAGCACTGAGCACCCAGCAACCTGAGCACTGAGCACCCAGCACCCCGAGCACTGAGCACCCAGCACCCCGAGCACTGAGCACCCAGCACCCCGAGCACTGAGGGTGAGCACCCTGAGTACTGAGCACTGAGCACCCTGAGTACTGAGCACCGAGCACCCTGAGTACTGAGCACCCAGCACCCCGAGCACTGAGCACCGAGCACCCTGAGTAGTGAGCACCCAGCACCCTGAGCACTGAGCACCCAGCACAACGAGTACTGAGCACCCAGCACCCTGATTACTGAGCACCAAGCACCCCGAGCACTGAGCACCCAGCACCCCGAGCACTGAGCACCCAGCACCCTGAGTACTAAGCACCCAGCACCCTGAGTACTGAGCACCCAGCACCCTGAGTACTGAGCACCCAGCACCCTGAGCACTGAGCACCCAGCAATCTGAGTACTGAACACCCAGCACCCTGAGCACTGAGCACTGAGCACCCTGAGCCCTGAGTACTGAGCACCGAGCACCCCGAGAACTGAGCACCCAGCACCCGGAGTACTGAGCACCCAGCACCCTGAGTACTGAGCACCCAGCACCCCGAGCACTGAGCACCCAGCACCCTGAGCACTGAGCACCCAGCACCCTGAGTACTGAGCACAGAGCACCCAGTACCCCGAGCACTGTGCACCCAGCACCCTGAGTACTAAGCACCCAGCACCCTGAGTACTGAGCACCCTTCACCCTGAGTACTGAGCACCCAGCACAGTGAGTACAGAGCACCCAGCGTACTGAGCACCGAGCACCCCGAGCACTGAGCACCCAGCACCCTGAGTACTGAGCACCCAGCATACTGAGCACCGAGCACAAAGCACCCTGAGTACTGAGCACCCAGCACCCTGAGCACTGAGCACCCAGCACCCTGAGCACTGAGCCCCCAGCACCCTGAGTACTGAGCACCCAACGTACTGAGCACCGAGCACCCTGAGCACTGAACACCCAGCACCCTGAGTACTGAGCACCCAGCACCCTGAGCAATGAGCACCCTGAGTACTGAGCACCCAGCACCTTGAGCACTGAGCACCGAGCACCCCGAGCACTGAGCACCCAGCACCCGGAGTACTGAGCACCCAGCACCCTGAGCACTGAACACACAGCACCCCAAGCACTGAGCACCCAGCACCCCGAGCACTGAGCACCCACCACCCCGAGCACTGAGCACCCAGCACCCTGAGTACTGAGCACCCAGCACCCTGAGTACTGAGCACCCAGCACCCTGAGCACTGAGTACCCAGCACCCTGAGCACTGAGCACCCAGCACCCTGAGCACTGAGCACACAGCACCCTGAGCACTGAGCACCCAGCACCCTGAATACTGAGCACTGAGCACCCAGAACCCTGAGTACTGAGCACTGAGCACCCAGCACACTGAGCACTGAGCACTGAGCACCCAGCACCATGAGCACTGAGCACCCAGCTCCCGAGTACAGAGCACCCAGCACCCTGAGTACTGAGCACCCAGCAACCCGAGTACTGAGCACCCAGCACCCCGAGAACTGAGCACCCAGCACCCTGAGTACTGAGCACCCAGCACCCCGAGCACTGAGCACCCAGCACCCCGAGTACTGAGCACCGAGCACCCTGAGTACTGAGCACCCAGCACCCTGAGCACTGAGCACCCAGCACCCTGAGCACTGAGCACCCAGCACCCTGAGCACTGAGCACCCAGCACCCTGAATAGTGAGCACCCAACGTACTGAGCACCGAGCACCCCGAGCACTGAGCACCCAGCACCCTGAGTACTGAGCACCGATCACCCCGAGCACTGAGCACCCAGCACCCTGAGTACTGAGCTACGAGCACCCCGAGCACTGAGCACCCAGCACCCTGAGTACTGAGCACCGATCACCCCGAGCACTGAGCACCCAGCACCCTGAGCACTGAGCACCCAGCACCCTGAGTACTGAGCACCCAGCACCCTGAGTACTGAACACCCAGCACCCTGAGCACTGAGCACTGAGCACCCTGAGCACTGAGTACTGAGCACCGAGCACCCCGAGCACTGAGCACCCAGCACCCGGAGTACTGAGCACCCAGCACCCTGAGTACTAAGCACCGAGCACCCTGAGTACTGAGCAACCAGCACCCTGAACACTGAACATACAGCACCCTGAGTACTGAGCACCTCGAGCACTGAGCACCCAGCACCCTGAGTACTGAGCACCGAGCACCTGAGCACTGAGCACCCAGCACCCCGAGCACTGAGCACCCAGCACCCCGAGCACTGAGCACCCAGCACCCTGAGCACTGAGCACCCAGCACCCTGAGTACTGAGCACCCAGTACCCTGAGCACTGAGTACCCAGCACCCTGAGCACTGAGCACCCAGCACCCTGAGCAGTGAACACCCAGCACCCTGAGCACTGAGCACCCAGCACCCTGAGTACTGAGCACTGAGCACCTAGCACCCCGAGTACTGAGCACCCAGCACCCTGAGTACTGAGCACTGAGCACCCAGCACCCCGAGCACTGAGCACCCAGCACCCTGAGCACTGAGCACCCAGCACCCAAGTACTGAGCACCCAGCACCCTGAGTACTGAGCACCCAGCTACCTGAGTACTGAGCACACAGCACCCAGAGTACTGAGCACCCAACACCCTGAGTACTGAGCACCCAGCACCCTGAGGACTGAGCACCCAGCACCCCGAGCACTGAGCACCTAGCACCCTGAGTACTGAGCACCCAGCACCCTGAGCACTGAGCACCCAGCACATTGAGCACTGAGCACCCAGCACCCTGAGCACTGAGCACACAGCACCCTGAGTACTGAGCACCCAGGACCCTGAGTACTGAGCACTGAGCACGCAGCACCCCGACCACTGAGCACCCAGCACCCTGAGCACTGAGCACCCAGCACCCTGAGCACTGAGCACACAGCACCCTGAGCACTGAGCACCCAGCACCCTGAGTACTGAGCACTGAGCACCTAGCACCCCGAGTACTGAGCACCCAGCACCCTGAGTACTGAGTACTGAGCACCCAGCACCCCGAGCACTGAGCACCCAGCACCCTGAGTACTGAGCACTCAGCAGCCTGAGTACTGAGCACCGAGCACCCCGAGCACTGAGCACCCAGCACCCTGAGCACTGAGCACACTGAGGACTGAACACCCAGCACCCTGATTACTGAGCACCCAGCACCCTGAGTACTGAGCACCCAGCATACTGAGTACTGAGCACCGATCACCCTGAGCACTGAGCACCCAGCACCCCGAGCACTGAGCACCCAGCACCCTGAGTACTGAGCACCCTGAGTATTGAGCACCCAGCACCCCGAGCACTGAGCGCCCAGCACCCCGAGTACTGAGCACCCTGAGCACTGAGCACTCAGCACCCTGAGTACTGAGCACCCAGCACACTGAGCACTGAGCACCCAGCACCCTGAGTACTGAGCACCCAGCACCCTGAGCACTGAGCACCCAGCACCCTGAGTACTGAGCACCCAGCACCCTGAGTACTTAGCACCGAGCACCCTGAGTACTGAGCACCCAGCACCCTGAGTACTGAGCACCCAGCACCCTGAGTACTGAGCACCGAGCACCCCGAGTACTGAGCACCCAGCACCCTGAGCACTGAGAACCCAGCACCCTGAGCACTGAGCACCCAGCACCCCAAGCACTGAGCACCCAGCAACCTGAGCACTGAGCACTCAGCACCCTGAGCACTGAGCACCCAGCACCCTGAGCACTGAGCACCCAGCACCCTGAGTACTGAGCACCCAGCACCCTGAGCACTGAGCACCCAGCACTCTGAGTACTGAGCACCCAGCACCCTGAGTACTTAGCACCCAGCACACTGAGCACTGAGCACCCAGAACCCTGAGTACTGAGCACCGAGCACCCTGAGTACTGAGCACCCAGCACCCTGAGTACTGAGCACCCAGCACCCTGAGTACTGAGCACCGAGCATCCGGAGTACTGAGCACCCTGCACCCCGAGCACTGAGCACCCAGCACCCTGAGCACTGAGCACCCTGAGTACTGAGCACCCAGCACCCTGAGCACTGAGCACCCAGCACCCTGAGTACTGAGCACCGAGCACCCCGAGGACTGAGCACCCAGCACCCTGAGTACTGAGCACCCAGCACCAAGAGTACTGAGCACCGAGCATCCTGAGCACTGAGCACCGAGCACCCCGAGCACTGAGCACCCAGCACCCTGAGTACTGAGCACCCAGCACCAAGAGTACTGAGCACCGAGCACCCCGAGTACTGAGCACCCAGCACCCTGAGTAATGAGCACCCAGCACCCTGAGCACTGAGCACAAAGCACGCTGAATACTGAGCACTGAGCACCCTGAGTACTGAGCACCAAGGACCCTGAGCACTGAGCACCCAGCATGCTGAGTACTGAGCGCTGAGCACCCTGAGTACTGAGCACCGAGCACCCTGAGTACTGAGCACCCAGCACCCTGAGCACTGAGCAGCCAGCATCCTGAGCACTGAGCACCCAGCACCCCGAGCACTGAGCACCCAGCACCCTGAGCACTGAGCACCCAGCACCCCGAGGACTGAGCACCCAGCACCCTGAGTACTGAGCACGCAGCACCCTGAGTACTGAGCACCCAGCACCCCAAGCACTGAGCACCCAGCACCCCGAGCACTGAGCACCCAGCTCCCCGAGCATGAGCACCCAGCAGCCTGAGTACTGAGGACAGAGCACCCTGAGTACTGAGCACCCAGCACGCTGAGCACTGAGCACCCAGCAACCCGAGTACTGAGCAAACAGCACCCCGAGCACTGAGCACCCAGCACCCCGAGAATTAGCACCCAGCACCCTGAGTACTGAGCACCCAGCACCCTGAGTACTGAGCACCCAGCACCCCGTGCACTGAGCACCCTGAGTACTGAGCACCCAGCACCCTGAGTACTGAGCACTAAGCACCCAGAGCGCTGAGCACCCAGCACCCCAAGCACGGAGCACCCAGGACCCCGAGCACTGAGTACTGAGCACCCAGCACCCTGAGTACTGAGCACCGAGCTCCCCGAGCACTGAGCACCCTGAGTACTGAGCACCCAGCACCCCGATGACAGAGCACCCAGCACCCTCAGCACTGAGCACGCAGCACCCCGAGCACTGAGCACCCAGCACCCTGAGCACTGAGCACCCAGCACCCTGAGTACTGAGCACCGAGCACCGTGAGTACTGAGCACCCAGCACCCTGAGTACTGAGCAACCAGCACCCTGAGTACTGAGCACCGAGCACCCAGAGTACTGAGCACCCAGCACAATGAGCACTGAGCACCCAGCACCCTGAGTACTGAGCACGCAGCACCCTGAGTACTGAGCACCCAGCACCCCAAGCACTGAGCACCCAGCACCCCGAGCACTGAGCACCCAGCTCCCCGAGCATGAGCACCCAGCAGCCTGAGTACTGAGAACAGAGCACCCTGAGTACTGAGCACCCAGCACACTGAGCACTGAGCACCCAGCACCCCGAGTACTGAGCAAACAGCACCCCGAGCACTGAGCACCCAGCACCCCGAGAATTAGCACCCAGCACCCTGAGTACTGAGCACCCAGCACCCTGAGTACTGAGCACCCAGCACCCCGTGCACTGAGCACCCTGAGTACTGAGCACCCAGCACCCTGAGTACTGAGCACTAAGCACCCAGAGCGCTGAGCACCCAGCACCCCAAGCACGGAGCACCCAGGACCCCGAGCACTGAGTACTGAGCACCCAGCACCCTGAGTACTGAGCACCGAGCTCCCCGAGCACTGAGCACCCTGAGTACTGAGCACCCAGCACCCCGATGACAGAGCACCCAGCACCCTCAGCACTGAGCACGCAGCACCCCGAGCACTGAGCACCCAGCACCCTGAGCACTGAGCACCCAGCACCCTGAGTACTGAGCACCGAGCACCGTGAGTACTGAGCACCCAGCACCCTGAGTACTGAGCAACCAGCACCCTGAGTACTGAGCACCGAGCATCCAGAGTACTGAGCACCCAGCACAATGAGCACTGAGCACCCAGCACCCTGAGTACTGAGCACCCAGCACCCTGAGTACTGAGCACCCAGCACCCCGAGCACTGAGCACCCTGAGTACTGAGCACTAAGCACCCAGAGCGCTGAGCACCCAGCACCCCAAGCACGGAGGACCCAGGAAACCGAGCACTGAGTACTGAGCACCCAGCACCCTGAGTACTGAGCACCGAGCTCCCCGAGCACTGAGCACCCTGAGTACTGAGCACCCAGCACCCTGATCACAGAGCACCCAGCACCCTCAGCACTGAGCACCCAGCACCCCGAGCACTGAGCACCCAGCACCCTGAGTACGGAGCACCCTGAGGACTGAGCACCGATCACCCTGAGCACTGAGCACCCAGCACCCTGAGTACTGAGCACCCAGCACCCTGAGTACTGAGCACCGAGCACTCCGAGCACTGAGCACCCAGCACACTGAGCACTGAGCACCCAGCACCCTGAGTACTGAGCACCCAGCACCCTGAGTACTGAGCACCCAGCACCCTGAGCAATGAGCAACCAGCACCCTGAGTACTGAGCACCCAGCACCCTGATCAAAGAGCACCCAGCACCCTCAGCACTGAGCACCCAGCACCCCGAGCACTGAGCACACAGCACCCTGAGTACTGAGCACCCTGAGTACTGAGCACCAAGCACCCTGAGCACTGAGCACCCAGCACCCTGAGTACTGAGCACCGAGCACCCTGAGCACTGAGCTCCCAGCACCCTGAGTACTGAGCACCCAGCACCAAGAGTACTGAGCACCGAGCATCCTGAGCACTGAGCACCGAGCACCCCGAGCACTGAGCACCCAACACCGTGAGTACTGAGCACCCAGCACCAAGAGTACTGAGCACCGAGCACCCCGAGCGCTGAGCACCCAGCACCCTGAGTAATGAGCACCCAGCACCCCGAGTACTGAGCACCCAGCACCGTGAGTACTGAGCACCCAGCACCCTGAGTACTGAGCACCCAGCACCCTGAGCACTGAGCACAAAGCACGCTGAGTACTGAGCACTGAGCACCCTGAGTACTGAGCACCAAGGACCCTGAGCACTGAGCACCCAGCACGCTGAGTACTGAGCGCTGAGCACCCTGAGTACTGAGCACCGAGCACCCTGAGTACTGAGCACCCAGCACCCTGAGCACTGAGCAGCCAGCACCCTGAGCACTGAGCACTCAGCACCCTGAGTACTGAGCACCGAGCACCCCGAGCACTGAGCACCCAGCACCCTGAGCACTGAGCACTCTGAGGTCTGAGCACCCAGCACCCTGAGTACTGAGCACCCAGTATCCTGAGTACTGAGCACCGATCACCCTGAGCACTGAGCACCCAGCAACCCGAGCACTGAGCACCCAGCACCCTGAGTACTGAGCACCCTGAGTACTGAGCACCCAGCACCCCAAGCACTGAGCACCCAGCACCCTGAGTACTGAGCACCCTGAGTACTGAGCACCCAGCACACTGAGTACTGAGCACCCTGAGTACTGAGCACCCAGCACCCTGAGCACTGAGCACCCAGCACCCTGAGTACTGAGCACCCAGCACCCTGAGCACTGAGCACCCAGCACCCTGAGTACTGAGCTCCCAGCACCCTGAGTACTTAGCACCCAGCACCCTGAGCAGTGAGCACCCAGCACCCTGAGTACTGAGCACCGAGCACCCTGAGTACTGAGCACCCAGCACCCTGAGTACTGAGCACCCAGCACCCTGAGTACTGAGCACCGAGCACCCCGAGTACTGACCACCCAGCACCCTGAGCACTGAGCACCCAGCACCCTGAGTACTGAGCACCCAGCACCCTGAGTACTGAGCACCCAGCACCCAGAGCACTGAGCACCCTGAGTTCTGAGCACTAAGCACCCAGAGCGCTGAGCACCCAGCACCCCAAGCACGGAGCACCCAGGACCCCGAGCACTGAGTACTGAGCACCCAGCACCCTGAGTACTGAGCACCGAGCTCCCCGAGCACTGAGCACCCTGAGTACTGAGCACCCAGCACCCCGATCACAGAGCACCCAGCACCCTCAGCACTGAGCACCCAGCACCACGAGCACTGAGCACCCAGCACCCTGAGTACTGAGCACCCAGCACCCTGAGTACTGAGCACCGAGCACTCCGAGCACTGAGCACCCAGCACCCTGAGCACTGAGCACCCAGCACCCTGAGTACTGAGCACCCAGCACCCTGAGTACTGAGCACCCAGCAACCTGAGCACTGAGCACCCAGCACCCTGAGTACTGAGCACCCAGCACCCTGAGTACTGAGCACCCAGCACCCTGAGTACTGAGCACCGAGCACCCCGAGTACTGAACACCCAGCACCCCGAGCACTGAGCACCCAGCACCCTGAGAACTGAGCACCCAGCACCCCAAGCACTGAGCACCCAACACCCTGAGTACTGAGTACTGAGCACCCTGAGTACTGAGCACCCAGCACCCTGAGCACTGAGCACCCAGCACCCTGAGTACTGAGCACCGAGCACCCCGAGCACTGAGCACCCAGCACCCTGAGTACTGAGCACCCAGGACCAAGACTACTGAGCACCAAGCATCCTGAGCACTGAGCACAGAGCACCCTGAGCACTGAGCACCCAGCACCCTGAGTACTGAGCACCCAGCACCAAGAGTACTGAGCACCGAGCACCCCGAGCACTGAGCACCCAGCACCCTGAGTAATGAGCACCCAGCACCCTGAGCACTGAGCACAAAGCACGCTGAGTACTGAGCACTGAGCACCCTGAGTACTGAGCACCAAGGACCCTGAGCACTGAGCACCCAGCACTCTGAGTACTGAGCGCTGTGCACCCTGAGTACTGAGCACCGAGCACCCTGAGTACTGAGCACCCAGCACCCTGAGCACTGAGCAGCCAGCACCCTGAGCACTGAGCACCCAGCACCCCGAGCACTGAGCACCCAGCACCCTGAGCACTGAGCACCCAGCACCCCGAGTACTGAGCACCCAGCACCCTGAGTACTGAGCACCGAGCACCCCGAGAACTGAGCACCCAGCACCCTGAGTACTGAGCACCCAGCACCCTGAGTACTGAGCACCCAGCACCCCGAGCACTGAGCACCCAGCACCCCGAGCACTGAGCACCCAGCACCCCGAGAATGAGCACCCAGCAGCCTGAGTACTGAGAACAGAGCACCCAGAGTACTGAGCACCCAGCACGCTGAGCACTGAGCACCCAGCACCCCGAGAATTAGCACACAGCACCCTGAGTACTGAGCACCCAGCACCCTGAGTACTGAGCACCCAGCACCTCGTGCACTGAGCACCCTGAGTACTGAGCACCCAGCACCCTGAGTACTGAGCGTGAAGCACCCAGAGCGCTGAGCACCCAGCACCCCAAGCACGGAGCACCCAGGACCCTGAGCACTGAGTACTGAGCACCCAGCACCCTGAGTACTGAGCACCGAGCTCCCCGAGCACTGAGCACCCTGAGTACTGAGCACCCAGCACCCCGATGACAGAGCACCCAGCACCCTCAGCACTGAGCACGCAGCACCCCGAGCACTGAGCACCCAACACCCTGAGTACTGAGCACCCTGAGGAGTGAGCACCGATAACCCTGAGCACTGAGCACCCAGCACCCTGAGTACTGAGCACCCAGCACCCTCAGTACTGAGCACCGAGCACCCCGAGCACTGAGCACCCAGCACCCTGAGTACTGAGCACCCAGCACCCTTAGCACTGAGCACCCAGCACCCTGAGCACTGAGCACCCAGCACCCTGAGTACTGAGCACCCAACGTACTGAGCACCGAGCACCCCTAGCACTGAGCACCCAGCACCCTGAGTAGTGAGCACCCAGCACCCTGAGTACTGAGCAGCCAGCACCCCGAGCACTGAGCACCCAGCACCCCGAGCACTGAGCACTGAGCACCCTGAGTACTGAGCACTGAGCACCCTTAGTACTGAGCACCGAGCACCCCGAGCACTGAGCAGCCAGCACCTTGAGTACTGAGCACCGAGCACCCCGAGCACTGAGCACCCAGCACCCTGAGTCCTGAGCACCCAGCACCCTGAGCACTGAGCACCCAGCACCCCAAGCACTGAGCACCCAGCACCCTGAGTACTGAGCACCCAGCACCCTGAGTACTGAGCACCCAGCACCCCGAGCACTGAGCACCCAGCACCCCGAGCACTGAGCACTGAGCACCCTGAGTACTGAGCACTGAGCACCCTTAGTACTGAGCACCGAGCACCCCGAGCACTGAGCAGCCAGCACCTTGAGTACTGAGCACCGAGCACCCCGAGCACTGAGCACCCAGCACCCTGAGTCCTGAGCACCCAGCACCCTGAGCACTGAGCACCCAGCACCCCAAGCACTGAGCACCCAGCACCCTGAGTACTGAGCACCCAGCACCCTGAGTACTGAGCACCCAGTACCCCGAGCACTGAGCACCCAGCACCCTGAGCACTGAGAACCCAGCACCCTGAGTACTGAGCACCCAGCACCCCGAGCACTGAGCACCCAGCACCCTGAGTACTGAGCACTCAGCAGCCTGAGTACTGAGCACCGAGCACCCCGAGCACTGAGCACCCAGCACCCTGAGCACTGAGCACACTGAGGACTGAGCACCCAGCACCCTGAGTACTGAGCACCCAGCACCCTGAGTACTGAGCACCCAGCATACTGAGTACTGAGCACCGATCACCCTGAGCACTGAGCACCCAGCACCCCGAGCACTGAGCACCCAGCACCCTGAGTACTGAGCACCCTGAGTATTGAGCACCCAGCACCCCGAGCACTGAGCGCCCAGCACCCCGATTACTGAGTACCCTGAGCACTGAGCACTCAGCACCCTGAGTACTGAGCACCCAGCACACTGAGCACTGAGCACCCAGCACCCTGAGTACTGAGCACCCAGCACCCTGAGCACTGAGCACCCAGCACCCTGAGTACTGAGCACCCAGCACCCTGAGTACTTAGCACCAAGCACCCTGAGTACTGAGCACCCAGCACCCTGAGTACTGAGCACCCAGCACCCTGAGTACTGAGCACCGAGCACCCCGAGTACTGAGCACCCAGCACCCTGAGCACTGAGAACCCAGCACCCTGAGCACTGAGCACCCAGCACCCCAAGCACTGAGCACCCAGCACCCTGAGCACTGAGCACTCAGCACCCTGAGCACTGAGCACCCACCACCCTGAGCACTGAGCACCCAGCACCCTGAGTACTGAGCACCCAGCACCCTGAGCACTGAGCACCCAGCACCCTGAGTACTGAGCACCCAGCACCCTGAGTACTTAGCACCCAGCACACTGAGCACTGAGCACCCAGAACCCTGAGTACTGAGCACCGAGCACCCTGAGTACTGAGCACCCAGCACCCTGAGTACTGAGCACCCAGCACCCTGAGTACTGAGCACCGAGCATCCGGAGTACTGAGCACCCTGCACCCGGAGCACTGAGCACCCAGCACCCTGAGCACTGAGCACCCTGAGTACTGAGCACCCAGCACCCTGAGCACTGAGCACCCAGCACCCTGAGTACTGAGCACCGAGCACCCCGAGGACTGAGCACCCAGCACCCTGAGTACTGAGCACCCAGCACCAAGAGTACTGAGCACCGAGCATCCTGAGCACTGAGCACCGAGCACCCCGAGCACTGAGCACCCAGCACCCTGAGTACTGAGCACCCAGCACCAAGAGTACTGAGCACCGAGCACCCCGAGTACTGAGCACCCAGCACCCTGAGTAATGAGCACCCAGCACCCTGAGCACTGAGCACAAAGCACGCTGAATACTGAGCACTGAGCACCCTGAGTACTGAGCACCAAGGACCCTGAGCACTGAGCACCCAGCACGCTGAGTACTGAGCGCTGATCACCCTGAGTACTGAGCACCGAGCACCCTGAGTACTGAGCACCCAGCACCCTGAGCACTGAGCAGCCAGCATCCTGAGCACTGAGCACCCAGCACCCCGAGCACTGAGCACCCAGCACCCTGAGCACTGAGCACCCAGCACCCCGAGGACTGAGCACCCAGCACCCTGAGTAATGAGCACCGAGCACCCGGAGCACTGAGCACCCAGCACCCTGAGTACTGAGCACGCAGCACCCTGAGTACTGAGCACCCAGCACCCCAAGCACTGAGCACCCAGCACCCCGAGCACTGAGCACCCAGCTCCCCGAGCATGAGCACCCAGCAGCCTGAGTACTGAGAACAGAGCACCCTGAGTACTGAGCACCCAGCACGCTGAGCACTGAGCACCCAGCACCCCGAGTACTGAGCAAACAGCACCCCGAGCACTGAGCACCCAGCACCCCGAGAATTAGCACCCAGCACCCTGAGTACTGAGCACCCAGCACCCTGAGTACTTAGCACCCAGCACCCCGTGCACTGAGCACCCTGAGTACTGAGCACCCAGCACCCTGAGTACTGAGCACTAAGCACCCAGAGCGCTGAGCACCCAGCACCCCAAGCACGGAGTACCCAGGACCCCGAGCACTGAGTACTGAGCACCCAGCACCCTGAGTACTGAGCACCGAGCTCCCCGAGCACTGAGCACAATGAGTACTGAGCACCCAGCACCCCGATGACAGAGCACCCAGCACCCTCAGCACTGAGCACGCAGCACCCCGAGCACTGAGCACCCAGCACCCTGAGTACTGAGCACCCTGAGGACTGAGCACCGATAACCCTGAGCACTGAGCACCCAGCACCCTGAGTACTGAGCACCCAGCACCCTGAGTACTGAGCACCGAGCACCCCGAGCACTGAGCACCCAGCACCCTGAGTACTGAGCACCCAGCACCCTGAGCAATGAGCACCCAGCACCCTGAGCACTGAGCACCCAGCACCCTGAGCACTGAGCACCCAGCACCCTGAGTACTGAGCACCCAACGTACTGAGCACCGAGCACCCCTAGCACTGAGCACCCAGCACCCTGAGTACTGAGCACCGAGCACCCTGAGTACTGAGCACCCAGCACCCTGAGTACTGAGCACCCAGCACCCTGAGTACTGAGCACTGAGCACCCCGAGTACTGACCACCCAGCACCCTGAGCACTGAGCACCCAGCACCCTGAGTACTGAGCACCCAGCACCCTGAGTACTGAGCACCCAGCACCCAGAGCACTGAGCACCCTGAGTTCTGAGCACTAAGCACCCAGAGCGCTGAGCACCCAGCACCCCAAGCACGGAGCACCCAGGACCCCGAGCACTGAGTACTGAGCACCCAGCACCCTGAGTACTGAGCACCAAGCTCCCCGAGCACTGAGCACCCTGAGTACTGAGCACCCAGCACCCCGATCACAGAGCACCCAGCACCCTCAGCACTGAGCACCCAGCACCACGAGCACTGAGCACCCAGCACCCTGAGTACTGAGCACCCAGCACCCTGAGTACTGAGCACCCAGCACCCTGACTACTGAGCACCGAGCACTCCGAGCACTGAGCACCCAGCACCCTGAGCACTGAGCACCCAGCACCCTGAGTACTGAGCACCCAGCACCCTGAGTACTGAGCACCCAGCAACCTGAGCACTGAGCACCCAGCACCCTGAGTACTGAGCACCCAGCACCCTGAGTACTGAGCACCCAGCACCCTGAGTACTGAGCACCGAGCACTCCGAGTACTGAACACCCAGCACCCCGAGCACTGAGCACCCAGCACCCTGAGAACTGAGCACCCAGCACCCCAAGCACTGAGCACCCAACACCCTGAGTACTGAGTACTGAGCACCCTGAGTACTGAGCACCCAGCACCCTGAGCACTGAGCACCCAGCACCCTGAGTACTGAGCACCGAGCACCCCGAGCACTGAGCACCCAGCACCCTGAGTACTGAGCACCCAGGACCAAGACTACTGAGCACCAAGCATCCTGAGCACTGAGCACAGAGCACCCTGAGCACTGAGCACCCAGCACCCTGAGTACTGAGCACCCAGCACCAAGAGTACTGAGCACCGAGCACCCCGAGCACTGAGCACCCAGCACCCTGAGTAATGAGCACCCAGCACCCTGAGCACTGAGCACAAAGCACGCTGAGTACTGAGCACTGAGCACCCTGAGTACTGAGCACCAAGGACCCTGAGCACTGAGCACCCAGCACTCTGAGTACTGAGCGCTGTGCACCCTGAGTACTGAGCACCGAGCACCCTGAGTACTGAGCACCCAGCACCCTGAGCACTGAGCAGCCAGCACCCTGAGCACTGAGCACCCAGCACCCCGAGCACTGAGCACCCAGCACCCTGAGCACTGAGCACCCAGCACCCCGAGTACTGAGCACCCAGCACCCTGAGTACTGAGCACCGAGCACCCCGAGAACTGAGCACCCAGCACCCTGAGTACTGAGCACCCAGCACCCTGAGTACTGAGCACCCAGCACCCCGAGCACTGAGCACCCAGCACCCCGAGCACTGAGCAACCAGCACCCCGAGAATGAGCACCCAGCAGCCTGAGTACTGAGAACAGAGCACCCAGAGTACTGAGCACCCAGCACGCTGAGCACTGAGCACCCAGCACCCCGAGAATTAGCACACAGCACCCTGAGTACTGAGCACCCAGCACCCTGAGTACTGAGCACCCAGCACCTCGTGCACTGAGCACCCTGAGTACTGAGCACCCAGCACCCTGAGTACTGAGCGTGAAGCACCCAGAGCGCTGAGCACCCAGCACCCCAAGCACGGAGCACCCAGGACCCTGAGCACTGAGTACTGAGCACCCAGCACCCTGAGTACTGAGCACCGAGCTCCCCGAGCACTGAGCACCCTGAGTACTGAGCACCCAGCACCCCGATGACAGAGCACCCAGCACCCTCAGCACTGAGCACGCAGCACCCCGAGCACTGAGCACCCAACACCCTGAGTACTGAGCACCCTGAGGAGTGAGCACCGATAACCCTGAGCACTGAGCACCCAGCACCCTGAGTACTGAGCACCCAGCACCCTCAGTACTGAGCACCGAGCACCCCGAGCACTGAGCACCCAGCACCCTGAGTACTGAGCACCCAGCACCCTGAGCACTGAGCACCCAGCACCCTTAGCACTGAGCACCCAGCACCCTGAGCACTGAGCACCCAGCACCCTGAGTACTGAGCACCCAACGTACTGAGCACCGAGCACCCCTAGCACTGAGCACCCAGCACCCTGAGTAGTGAGCACCCAGCACCCTGAGTACTGAGCACCCAGCACCCCGAGCACTGAGCACCCAGCACCCCGAGCACTGAGCACTGAGCACCCTGAGTACTGAGCACTGAGCACCCTTATTACTGAGCACCGAGCACCCCGAGCACTGAGCAGCCAGCACCTTGAGTACTGAGCACCGAGCACCCCGAGCACTGAGCACCCAGCACCCTGAGTCCTGAGCACCCAGCACCCTGAGCACTGAGCACCCAGCACCCCAAGCACTGAGCACCCAGCACCCTGAGTACTGAGCACCCAGCACCCTGAGTACTGAGCACCCAGCACCCCGAGCACTGAGCACCCAGCACCCCGAGCACTGAGCACTGAGCACCCTGAGTACTGAGCACTGAGCACCCTTAGTACTGAGCACCGAGCACCCCGAGCACTGAGCAGCCAGCACCTTGAGTACTGAGCACCGAGCACCCCGAGCACTGAGCACCCAGCACCCTGAGTCCTGAGCACCCAGCACCCTGAGCACTGAGCACCTAGCACCCCAAGCACTGAGCACCCAGCACCCTGAGTACTGAGCACCCAGCACCCTGAGTACTGAGCACCCAGTACCCCGAGCACTGAGCACCCAGCACCCTGAGCACTGAGAACCCAGCACCCTGAGTACTGAGCACCCAGCACCCCGAGCACTGAGCACCCAGCACCCTGAGTACTGAGCACTCAGCAGCCTGAGTACTGAGCACCGAGCACCCCGAGCACTGAGCACCCAGCACCCTGAGCACTGAGCACACTGAGGACTGAGCACCCAGCACCCTGAGTACTGAGCACCCAGCACCCTGAGTACTGAGCACCCAGCAT
Source organism: Microtus oregoni (assembly GCF_018167655.1). Classification (NCBI taxonomy): domain Eukaryota; kingdom Metazoa; phylum Chordata; class Mammalia; order Rodentia; family Cricetidae; genus Microtus; species Microtus oregoni. Next base: position 452,689 of record NW_024544028.1, on the reverse strand, counting down.
ACTGAGTACTGAGCACCGATCACCCTGAGCACTGAGCACCCAGCACCCCGAGCACTGAGCACCCAGCACCCTGAGTACTGAGCACCCTGAGTATTGAGCACCCAGCACCCCGAGCACTGAGCGCCCAGCACCCCGATTACTGAGCACCCTGAGCACTGAGCACTCAGCACCCTGAGTACTGAGCACCCAGCACACTGAGCACTGAGCACCCAGCACCCTGAGTACTGAGCACCCAGCACCCTGAGCACTGAGCACCCAGCACCCTGAGTACTGAGCACCCAGCACCCTGAGTACTTAGCACCAAGCACCCTGAGTACTGAGCACCCAGCACCCTGAGTACTGAGCACCCAGCACCCTGAGTACTGAGCACCGAGCACCCCGAGTACTGAGCACCCAGCACCCTGAGCACTGAGAACCCAGCACCCTGAGCACTGAGCACCCAGCACCCCAAGCACTGAGCACCCAGCACCCTGAGCACTGAGCACTCAGCACCCTGAGCACTGAGCACCCACCACCCTGAGCACTGAGCACCCAGCACCCTGAGTACTGAGCACCCAGCACCCTGAGCACTGAGCACCCAGCACCCTGAGTACTGAGCACCCAGCACCCTGAGTACTTAGCACCCAGCACACTGAGCACTGAGCACCCAAAACCCTGAGTACTGAGCACCGAGCACCCTGAGTACTGAGCACCCAGCACCCTGAGTACTGAGCACCCAGCACCCTGAGTACTGAGCACCGAGCATCCGGAGTACTGAGCACCCTGCACCCGGAGCACTGAGCACCCAGCACCCTGAGCACTGAGCACCCTGAGTACTGAGCACCCAGCACCCTGATCACTGAGCACCCAGCACCCTGAGTACTGAGCACCGAGCACCCCGAGGACTGAGCACCCAGCACCCTGAGTACTGAGCACCCAGCACCAAGAGTACTGAGCACCGAGCATCCTGAGCACTGAGCACCGAGCACCCCGAGCACTGAGCACCCAGCACCCTGAGTACTGAGCACCCAGCACCAAGAGTACTGAGCACCGAGCACCCCGAGTACTGAGCACCCAGCACCCTGAGTAATGAGCACCCAGCACCCTGAGCACTGAGCACAAAGCACGCTGAATACTGAGCACTGAGCACCCTGAGTACTGAGCACCAAGGACCCTGAGCACTGAGCACCCAGCACGCTGAGTACTGAGCGCTGATCACCCTGAGTACTGAGCACCGATTACCCTGAGTACTGAGCACCCAGCACCCTGAGCACTGAGCAGCCAGCATCCTGAGCACTGAGCACCCAGCACCCCGAGCACTGAGCACCCAGCACCCTGAGCACTGAGCACCCAGCACCCCGAGGACTGAGCACCCAGCACCCTGAGTAATGAGCACCGAGCACCCGGAGCACTGAGCACCCAGCACCCTGAGTACTGAGCACGCAGCACCCTGAGTACTGAGCACCCAGCACCCCAAGCACTGAGCACCCAGCACCCCGAGCACTGAGCACCCAGCTCCCCGAGCATGAGCACCCAGCAGCCTGAGTACTGAGAACAGAGCACCCTGAGTACTGAGCACCCAGCACGCTGAGCACTGAGCACCCAGCACCCCGAGTACTGAGCAAACAGCACCCCGAGCACTGAGCACCCAGCACCCCGAGAATTAGCACCCAGCACCCTGAGTACTGAGCACCCAGCACCCTGAGTACTTAGCACCCAGCACCCCGTGCACTGAGCACCCTGAGTACTGAGCACCCAGCACCCTGAGTACTGAGCACTAAGCACCCAGAGCGCTGAGCACCCAGCACCCCAAGCACGGAGTACCCAGGACCCCGAGCACTGAGTACTGAGCACCCAGCACCCTGAGTACTGAGCACCGAGCTCCCCGAGCACTGAGCACAATGAGTACTGAGCACCCAGCACCCCGATGACAGAGCACCCAGCACCCTCAGCACTGAGCACGCAGCACCCCGAGCACTGAGCACCCAGCACCCTGAGTACTGAGCACCCTGAGGACTGAGCACCGATAACCCTGAGCACTGAGCACCCAGCACCCTGAGTACTGAGCACCCAGCACCCTGAGTACTGAGCACCGAGCACCCCGAGCACTGAGCACCCAGCACCCTGAGTACTGAGCACCCAGCACCCTGAGCAATGAGCACCCAGCACCCTGAGCACTGAGCACCCAGCACCCTGAGCACTGAGCACCCAGCACCCTGAGTACTGAGCACCCAACGTACTGAGCACCGAGCACCCCTAGCACTGAGCACCCAGCACCCTGAGTACTGAGCACCCAGCACCCGGAGCACTGAGCACCCAGCACACCGAGCACTGAGCACTGAGCACCCTGAATACTGAGCACTGAGCACCCTTAGTACTGAGCACCGAGCACCCTGAGTACTGAGCACCCAGCACCCTGAGCACTGAGCACGGAGCATCCCGAGGACTGAGCACCCAGCACCGTGAGCACTGAGCAGCCAGCACCTTGAGTACAGAGCACCGAGCACCCCGAGCACTGAGCACCCAGCACCCTGAGTCCTGAGCACCCAGCACCCTGAGCACTGCGCACCCAGCACCCCGAGCACTGATCACCCAGCATCCTGAGTACTGAGCACCCAGCACCCTGAGTACTGAGCACCCAGTACCCCGAGCACTGAGCACCCAGGCACCCTGAGCACTGAGCACCCAGCACCGTGAGTACTGAACACCCAGCACCCCGAGCACTGAGCACCCAGCACCCTGAGTACTGAGCACTCAGCACCCTGAGTACTGAGCACCGAGCACCCCGAGCACTGAGCACCCAGCACCCTGAGCACTGAGCACCCTGAGGACTGAGCACCCAGCACCCTGAGTACTGAGCACCCAGCACCCTGAGTACTGAGCACCCAGCATCCTGAGTACTGAGCAACGATCACCCTGAGCACTGAGCACCCAGCACCCTGAGCACTGAGCAGCCAGCACCCTGAGTACTGAGCACCCTGAGTACTGAGCACCCAGCACACCGAGCACTGAGCACCCAGCACCCCGAGTACTGAGCACCCTGAGCACTGAGCACCCAGCACCCTGAGCACTGAGCACTCTGAGGTCTGAGCACCCAGCACCCTGAGTACTGAGCACCCAGTATCCTGAGTACTGAGCACCGATCACCCTGAGCACTGAGCACCCAGCAACCCGAGCACTGAGCACCCAGCACCCTGAGTACTGAGCACCCTGAGTACTGAGCACCCAGCACCCCGAGCACTGAGCACCCAGCACCCTGAGTACTGAGCACCCTGAGTACTGAGCACCCAGCACACTGAGTACTGAGCACCCTGAGTACTGAGCACCCAGCACCCTGAGCACTGAGCACCCAGCACCCTGAGTACTGAGCACCCAGCACCCTGAGCACTGAGCACCCAGCACCCTGAGTACTGAGCTCCCAGCACCCTGAGTACTTAGCACCCAGCACCCTGAGCACTGAGCACCCAGCACCCTGAGTACTGAGCAACGAGCACCCTGAGTACTGAGCACCCAGCACCCTGAGTACTGAGCACCCAGCACCCTGAGTACTGAGCACCGAGCACCCCGAGTACTGACCACCCAGCACCCTGAGCACTGAGCACCCAGCACCCTGAGTACTGAGCACCCAGCACCCTGAGTACTGAGCACCCAGCACCCAGAGCACTGAGCACCCTGAGTTCTGAGCACTAAGCACCCAGAGCGCTGAGCAGCCAGCACCCCAAGCACGGAGCACCCAGGACCCCGAGCACTGAGTACTGAGCACCCAGCACCCTGAGTACTGAGCACCGAGCTCCCCGAGCACTGAGCACCCTGAGTACTGAGCACCCAGCACCCCGATCACAGAGCACCCAGCACCCTCAGCACTGAGCACCCAGCACCACGAGCACTGAGCACCCAGCACCCTGAGTACTGAGCACACTGAGGACTGAGCACCGATCACCCTGAGCACTGAGCACCCAGCACCCTGAGTACTGAGCACCCAGCACCCTGAGTACTGAGCACCGAGCACTCCGAGCACTGAGCACCCAGCACCCTGAGCACTGAGCACCCAGCACCCTGAGTACTGAGCACCCAGCACCCTGAGTACTGAGCACCCAGCACCCTGAGCACTGAGCACCCAGCACCCTGAGTACTGAGCACCCAGCACCCTGAGTACTGAGCACCCAGCACCCTGAGTACTGAGCACCGAGCACCCCGAGTACTGAACACCCAGCACCCCGAGCACTGAGCACCCAGCACCCTGAGCACTGAGCACCCAGCACCCCAAGCACTGAGCACCCAGCACCCTGAGTACTGAGTACTGAGCACCCTGAGTACTGAGCACCCAGCACCCTGAGCACTGAGCACCCAGCACCCTGAGTACTGAGCACCGAGCACCCCGAGCACTGAGCACCCAGCACCCTGAGTACTGAGCACCCAGGACCAAGACTACTGAGCACCAAGCATCCTGAGCACTGAGCACAGAGCACCCTGAGCACTGAGCACCCAGCACCCTGAGTACTGAGCACCCAGCACGAAGAGTACTGAGCACCGAGCACCCCGAGCACTGAGCACCCAGCACCCTGAGTAATGAGCACCCAGCACCCTGAGCACTGAGCACAAAGCACGCAGAGTACTGAGCACTGAGCACCCTGAGTACTGAGCACCAAGGACCCTGAGCACTGAGCACCCAGCACGCTGAGTACTGAGCGCTGTGCACCCTGAGTACTGAGCACCCAGCACCCCGAGCACTGAGCACCCAGCACCCCGAGCACTGAGCACCCAGCACCCCGAGAATGAGCACCCAGCAGCCTGAGTACTGAGAACAGAGCACCCAGAGTACTGAGCACCCAGCACGCTGAGCACTGAGCACCCAGCACCCCGAGAATTAGCACCCAGCACCCTGACTACTGAGCACCCAGCACCCTGAGTACTGAGCACCCAGCACCTCGTGCACTGAGCACCCTGAGTACTGAGCACCCAGCACCCTGAGTACTGAGCGCTAAGCACCCAGAGCGCTGAGCACCCAGCACCCCAAGTACGGAGCACCCAGGACCCTGAGCACTGAGTACTGAGCACCCAGCACCCTGAGTACTGAGCACCGAGCTCCCCGAGCACTGAGCACCCTGAGTACTGAGCAAACAGCACCCCGATGACAGAGCACCCAGCACCCTCAGCACTGAGCACGCAGCACCCCGAGCACTGAGCACCCAGCACCCTGAGTACTGAGCACCCTGAGGAGTGAGCACCGATAACCCTGAGCACTGAGCACCCAGCACCCTGAGTACTGAGCACCCAGCACCCTGAGTACTGAGCCCCGAGCACCCCGAGCACTGAGCACCCAGCACCCTGAGTACTGAGCACCCAGCACCCTGAGCACTGAGCACCCAGCACCCTTAGCACTGAGCACCCAGCACCCTGAGCACTGAGCACCCAGCACCCTGAGAACTGAGCACCCAACGTACTGAGCACCGAGCACCCCTAGCACTGAGCACCCAGCACCCTGAGTAGTGAGCACCCAGCACCCTGAGTACTGAGCACCCAGCACACCGAGCACTGAGCACCCAGCACCCCGAGCACTGAGCACTGAGCACACTTAGTACTGAGCACCGAGCACCCCGAGCACTGAGCAGCCAGCACCTTGAGTACTGAGCACCGAGCACCCCGAGCACTGAGCACCCAGCACCCTGAGTCCTGAGCACCCAGCACCCTGAGCACTGAGCACCCAGCACCCCAAGCACTGAGCACCCAGCACCCTGAGTACTGAGCACCCAGCACCCTGAGTACTGAGCACCCAGTACCCCGAGCACTGAGCACCCAGCACCCTGAGCACTGAGAACCCAGCACCCTGAGTACTGAGCACCCAGCACCCCGAGCACTGAGCACCCAGCACCCTGAGTACTGAGCACTCAGCAGCCTGAGTACTGAGCACCGAGCACCCCGAGCACTGAGCACCCAGCACCCTGAGCACTGAGCACACTGAGGACAGAGCACCCAGCACCCTGAGTACTGAGCACCCAGCACCCTGAGTACTGAGCACCCAGCATACTGAGTACTGAGCACCGATCACCCTGAGCACTGAGCACCCAGCATCCCGAGCACTGAGCACCCAGCACCCTGAGTACTGAGCACCCTGAGTATTGAGCACCCAGCACCCCGAGCACTGAGCGCCCAGCACCCCGAGTACTGAGCACCCTGAGCACTGAGCACCCAGCACCCTGAGTAGTGAGCACCCAGCACACTGAGCACTGAGCACCCAGCACCCTGAGTACTGAGCACCCAGCACCCTGAGCACCCAGCACCCTGAGTACTGAGCACCCAGCACCCTGAGTACTTAGCACCGAGCACCCTGAGTACTGAGCACCCAGCACCCTGAGTACTGAGCACCCAGCACCCTGAGTACTGAGCACTGAGCACCCCGAGTACTGAGCACCCAGCACCCTGAGCACTGAGAACCCAGCACCCTGAGCACTGAGCACCCAGCACCCCAAGCACTGAGCACCCAGCACCCTGAGCACTGAGCACTCAGCACCCTGAGCACTGAGCACCCAGCACCCTGAGCACTGAGCACCCAGCACCCTGAGTACTGAGCAACCAGGACCCTGAGCACTGAGCACCCAGCACCCTGAGTACTGAGCACCCAACACCCTGAGTACTTAGCACCCAGCACACTGAGCACTGAGCACCCAGCACCCTGAGTACTGAGCACCCAGCACCCCGTGCACTGAGCACCCTGAGTACTGAGCACCCAGCACCCTGAGTACTGAGCACAAAGCACCCAGAGCGCTGAGCACCCAGCACCCCAAGCACGGAGCACCCAGGACCCCGAGCACTGAGTACTGAGCACCCAGCACCCTGAGTACTGAGCACCGAGCTCCCCGAGCACTGAGCACCCTGAGTACTGAGCACCCAGCACCCCGATGACAGAGCACCCAGCACAATCAGCACTGAGCACGCAGCACCCCGAGCACTGAGCACCCAGCACCCTGAGTACTGAGCACCCTGAGGACTGAGCACCGATAACCCTGAGCACTGAGCACCCAGCACCCTGAGTACTGAGCACCCAGCACCCTGAGTACTGAGCACCGAGCACCCCGAGCACTGAGCACCCAGCACCCTCAGCACTGAGCACCCAGCACCCTGAGCACTGAGCACCCAGCACCCTGAGTACTGAGCACCCAACGTACTGAGCACTGAGCACCCCTAGCACTGAGCACCCAGCACCCTGAGTACTGAGCACCCAGCACCCGGAGCACTGAGCACCCAGCACACCGAGCACTGAGCACTGAGCACCCTGAATACTGAGCACTGAGCACCCTTAGTACTGAGCACCGAGCACCCTGAATACTGAGCACCCAGCACCCTGAGCACTGAGCACGGAGCATCCCGAGGACTGAGCACCCAGCACCGTGAGCACTGAGCAGCCAGCACCTTGAGTACAGAGCACCGAGCACCCCGAGCACTGAGCACCCAGCACCCTGAGTCCTGAGCACCCAGCACCCTGAGCACTGCGCACCCAGCACCCCGAGCACTGAGCACCCAGCACCCTGAGTACTGAGCACCCAGCACCCTGAGTACTGAGCACCCAGTACCCCGAGCACTGAGCACCCAGCACCCTGAGCACTGAGCACCCAGCACACTGAGTACTGAACACCCAGCACCCCGAGCACTGAGCACCCAGCACCCTGAGTACTGAGCACTCAGCACCCTGAGTACTGAGCACCGAGCACCCCGAGAACTGAGCACCCAGCACCCTGAGCACTGAGCACCCTGAGTACTGAGCACCCAGCACCCTGAGTACTGAGCACCCAGCATCCAGAGTACTGAGCAACGATCACCCTGAGCACTGAGCACCCAGCACCCTGAGCACTGAGCAGCCAGCACCCTGAGTACTGAGCACCCTGAGTACTGAGAACCCAGCACCCCGAGCACTGAGCACCCAGCACCCCGAGTATTGAGCACCCTGAGAACTGAGCACCCAGCACCCTGAGTACTGAGCACCCAGCACCCTGAGCACTGAGCACCCAGCACCCTGAGTCCTGAGCACCCAGCACCCTGAGCACTGAGCACCCAGCACCCTGAGTACTGAGCACCCAGCACCCTGAGTACTTAGCACCGAGCACCCTGAGTACTGAGCACCCAGGACCCTGAGTACTGAGCACCCAGCACCCTGAGTACTGAGCACCGAGCACCCCGAGTACTGAGCACCCAGCACCCTTAGCACTGAGAACCCAGCACCCTGAGCACTAAGCACCCAGCACCCCAAGCACTGAGCACCCAGCACCCTGAGCACTGAGCACCCAGCACCCTGAGCACTGAGCACCCAGCACCCTAAGCACTGAGCACCCAGCACCCTGAGTACTGAGCACCCAACGTACTGAGCACCGAGCACCCCTAGCACTGAGCACCCAGCACCCTGAGTACTGAGCACCCAGCACCCTGAGTACTGAGCACCCAGCACCCCGAGCACTGAGCACCCAGCACCCCGAGCACTGAGGACTGAGCACCCTGAGTACTGAGCACTGAGCACCCTTAGTACTGAGCACCGAGCACCCTGAGTACTGAGCACCCAACACCCTGAGCACTGAGCACGGAGCACCCCGAGGACTGAGCACCCAGAACCGTGAGCACTGAGCAGACAGGACCTTGAGTACTGAGCACCGAGCACCCCGAGCACTGAGCACCCAGCACCCTGAGTCCTGAGCACCCAGCACCCTGAGTACTGAGCACCCAGCACCCTGAGTACTGAGCACCGAGCATCCGGAGTACTGAGCACCCTGCACCCCGAGCACTGAGCACCCAGCACCCTGAGCACTGAGCACCCTGAGGAATGAGCACCCAGCACCCTGAGTACTGAGCACCCAGCATCCTGAGTACTGAGCACCGATCACCCTGAGCACTGAGCACCCAGCAACCCGAGCACTGAGCACCCAGCACCCTGAGTACTGAGCACCCTGAGTACTGAGCACCCAGCACCCCGAGCACTGAGCACCCAGCAACCCGAGCACTGAGCACCCAGCACCCTGAGTACTGAGCACCCTGAGTACTGAGCACCCAGCACCCTGAGTACTGAGCACACTGAGTACTGAGCACCCACCACCCTGAGCACTGAGCACCCAGCACCCTGAGTACTGAGCACCCAGCACCCTGAGCACTGAGCACCCAGCACCCTGAGTACGGAGCACCCAGCACCCTGAGTACTTAGCACCCAGCAACCTGAGCACTGAGCACCCAGCACCCTGAGTACTGAGCACCGAGCACCCTGAGCACTGAGTACCCAGCACCCTGAGCACTGAGCACACAGCACCCCAAGCACTGAGCACCCAGCACCCTGAGCACTGAGCACCCAGCACCCTGAGCACTGAGCACCCAGCACTCTGAGCACTGAGCACCCAGCACCCTGAGTACTGAGCACCCAGCACCCCAAGCACTGAGCACCCAGCACCCTGAGCACTGAGCACCCAGCACCCCAAGCACTGAGCACCCAGCGCCCTGAGCACTGAGCACCCAGCACCCTGAGCACTGAGCACCCAGCACCCTGAGCACTGAGCACCCAGCACCCTGAGTACTGAGCACCCAACGTACTGAGCACCGAACACCCCTAGCACTGAGCACCCAGCACCCTGAGTACTGAGCACCCAGCACCCTGAGTACTGAGCACCCAGCACCCCGAGCACTGAGCACCCAGCACCCCGAGCACTGAGCACTGAGCACCCTGAGTACTGAGCACTGAGCACCCTTAGTAATGAGCACCGAGCACCCTGAGTACTGAGCACCCAGCACCCTGAGCACTGAGCACGGAGCACCCCGAGGACTGAGCACCCAGCACCGTGAGCACTGAGCAGCCAGCACCTTGAGTACTGAGCACCGAGCACCCCGAGCACTGAACACCCAGCACCCTTAGTCCTGAGCACCCAGCACCCTGAGCACTGAGCACCCAGCACCCCGAGCACTGAGCACCCAGCACCCTGAGTACTGAGCACCCAGCACCCTGAGTACTGAGCACCCAGTACCCCGAGCACTGAGCACCCAGCAGACTGAGCACTGAGCACCCATCACACTGAGTACTGAGCACCCAGCACCCCGAGCACTGAGCACCCAGCACCCTGAGTACTGAGCACTCAGCACCCTGAGTACTGAGCACCGAGCACCCTGAGCACTGAGCACCCAGCACCCTGAGCACTGAGCACACTGAGGACTGAGCACCCAGCACCCTGAGTACTGAGCACCCAGCACCCTGAGTACTGAGCACCCAGCATACTGAGTACTGAGCACCGATCACCCTGAGCACTGAGCACCCAGCACCCCGAGCACTGAGCACCCAGCACCCTGAGTACTGAGCACCCTGAGTATTGAGCACCCAGCACCCAGAGCACTGAGCGCCCAGCACCCCGAGTACTGAGCACCCTGAGCACTGAGCACTGAGCACCCAGCACCCTGAGTACTGAGCACCCAGCACCCTGAGCACTGAGCACCCAGCACCCCGAGTACTGAGCACCCTGAGCACTGAGCACTGAGCACCCAGCACCCTGAGTACTGAGCACCCAGCACCCTGAGCACTGAGCACCCAGCACCCTGAGTACTGAGCACACAGCACCCTGAGTACTTAGCACCGAGCACCCTGAGTACTGAGCACCCAGCACCCTGAGTACTGGGCACCCAGCACCCTGAGTACTGAGCACCGAGCACCCCGAGTACTGAGCACCCAGCACCCTGAGCACTGAGAACCCAGCACCCTGAGCACTGAGCACCCAGCACCCCAAGCACTGAGCACCCAGTACCCTGAGCACTGAGCACTCAGCACCCTGAGCACTGAGCACCCAGCACCCTGAGCACTGAGCACCCAGCACCCTGAGTACTGAGCACCCAGCACCCTGAGCACTGAGCACCCAGCACCCTGAGTACTGAGCACCCAGCACCCTGACTACTGAGCACCCAGCACCCTGAGCAATGAGCACCCAGCACCCCGAGCACTGAGCACCCAGCACCCTGAGTACTGAGCACCCTGAGTACTGAGCACCCAGCACCCCGAGCACTGAGCACCCAGCACCCCGAGTACTGAGCACCCTGAGTACTGAGCACCCAGCACCCTGAGTACTGAGCACCCTGAGTACTGAGCACCCAGCACCCTGAGTACTGAGCACCCTGAGCACTGAGTACCCAGCATCCTGAGTACTGAGCACCGATCACCCTGAGCACTGAGCACCCAGCAACCTGAGCACTGAGCACCCAGCACCCTGAGTACTGAGCACCCTGAGTACTGTGCACCCAGCACCCCGAGCACTGCGCACCCAGCACCCCGAGCACTGAGCACCCAGCACCCTGAGTACTGAGCACCCAGCACCCTGAGTACTGAGCACCCAGTACCCCGAGCACTGAGCACCCAGCACCCTGAGCACTGAGCACCCAGCACCCTGAGTACTGAACACCCAGCACCCCGAGCACTGAGCACCCAGCACCCTGAGTACTGAGCACTCAGCACCCTGAGTACTGAGCACCGAGCACCCCGAGCACTGAGCACCCAGCACCCTGAGCACTGAGCACCCTGAGGACTGAGCACCCTGAGGACTGAGCACCCAGCACCCTGAGTACTGAGCACCCAGCACCCTGAGTACTGAGCACCCAGCATCCTGAGTACTGAGCAACGATCACCCTGAGCACTGAGCACCCAGCACCCTGAGCACTGAGCAGCCAGCACCCTGAGTACTGAGCACCCTGAGTACTGAGCACCCAGCACCCCGAGCACTGAGCACCCAGCACCCCGAGTACTGAGCACCCTGAGCACTGAGCACCCAGCACCCTGAGTACTGAGCACCCAGCACCCTGAGCACTGAGCACCCAGCACCCTGAGTACTGAGCAACCAGCACCCTGAGCACTGAGCACCCAGCACCCTGAGTACTGAGCACCCAGCACCCTGAGTACTTAGCACCGAGCACCCTGAGTACTGAGCACCCAGGACCCTGAGTACTGAGCACCCAGCACCCTGAGTACTGAGCACCGAGCACCCCGAGTACTGAGCACCCAGCACCCTGAGGACTGAGAACCCAGCACCCTGAGCACTAAGCACCCAGCACCCCAAGCACTGAGCACCCAGGACCCTGAGCACTGAGCACCCCTCACCCTGAGCACTGAGCACCCAGCACCCTGAGCACTGAGCACCCAGCACCCTGAGTACTGAGCACCCTGAGTACTGAGCACTGAGCACCCTTAGTACTGAGCACCGAGCACCCTGAGTACTGAGCACCCAACACCCTGAGCACTGAGCACGGAGCACCCCGAGGACTGAGCACCCAGAACCGTGAGCACTGAGCAGCCAGGACCTTGAGTACTGAGCACCGAGCACCCCGAGCACTGAGCACCCAGCACCCTGAGTCCTGAGCACCCAGCACCCTGAGTACTGAGCACCCAGCACCCTGAGTACTGAGCACCGAGCATCCGGAGTACTGAGCACCCTGCACCCCGAGCACTGAGCACCCAGCACCCTGAGCACGGAGCACCCTGAATAATGAGCACCCAGCACCCTGAGTACTGAGCACCCAGCATCCTGAGTACTGAGCACCGATCACCCTGAGCACTGAGCACCCAGCAACCCGAGCACTGAGCACCCAGCACCCTGAGTACTTAGCACCCTGAGTACTGAGCACCCAGCACCCCGAGCACTGAGCACCCAGCGACCCGAGCACTGAGTACCCAGCACCCTGAGTACTGAGCACCCTGAGTACTGAGCACCCAGCACCCTGAGTACTGAGCACCCTGAGTACTGAGCACCCACCACCCTGAGCACTGAGCACCCAGCACCCTGAGTACTGAGCACCCAGCACCCTGAGCACTGAGCACCCAGCACCCTGAGTACGGAGCACCCAGCACCCTGAGTACTTAGCACCGAGCACCCTGAGTACTGAGCACCCAGCACCCTGAGTACTGAGCACCCAGCACCCTGAGTACTGAGCACCGAGCACCCCGAGTACTGAGCACCCAGCACCCTGAGCACTGAGAACCCAGCACCCTGAGCACTGAGCACCCAGCACCCCAAGCACTGAGCACCCAGCACCCTGAGCACTGAGCACTCAGCACCCTGAGCACTGAGCACCCAGCACCCTGAGCACTGAGCACCCAGCACCCTGAGTACTGAGCACCCAGCACCCTGAGCACTGAGCACCCAGCACCCTGAGTACTGAGCACCCAGCACCCTGAGTACTGAGCACCCAGCACCCTGAGCAATGAGCACCCAGCACCCCGAGCACTGAGCACCCAGCACCCTGAGTACTGAGCACCCTGAGTACTGAGCACCCAGCACCCCGAGCACTGAGCACCCAGCACCCCGAGTACTGAGCACCCTGAGTACTGAGCACCCAGCACCCTGAGTACTGAGCACCCTGAGTACTGAGCACCCAGCACCCTGAGTACTGAGCACCCTGAGCACTGAGTACCCAGCATCCTGAGTACTGAGCACCGATCACCCTGAGCACTGAGCACCCAGCAACCCGAGCACTGAGCACCCAGCACCCTGAGTACTGAGCACCCTGAGTACTGTGCACCCAGCACCCCGAGCACTGCGCACCCAGCACCCCGAGCACTGAGCACCCAGCACCCTGAGTACTGAGCACCCAGCACCCTGAGTACTGAGCACCCAGTACCCCGAGCACTGAGCACCCAGCACCCTGAGCACTGAGCACCCAGCACCCTGAGTACTGAACACCCAGCACCCCGAGCACTGAGCACCCAGCACCCTGAGTACTGAGCACTCAGCACCCTGAGTACTGAGCACCGAGCACCCCGAGCACTGAGCACCCAGCACCCTGAGCACTGAGCACCCTGAGGACTGAGCACCCTGAGGACTGAGCACCCAGCACCCTGAGTACTGAGCACCCAGCACCCTGAGTACTGAGCACACAGCATCCTGAGTACTGAGCAACGATCACCCTGAGCACTGAGCACCCAGCACCCTGAGCACTGAGCAGCCAGCACCCTGAGTACTGAGCACCCTGAGTACTGAGCACCCAGCACCCCGAGCACTGAGCACCCAGCACCCCGAGTACTGAGCACCCTGAGCACTGAGCACCCAGCACCCTGAGTACTGAGCACCCAGCACCCTGAGCACTGAGCACCCAGCACCCTGAGTACTGAGCAACCAGCACCCTGAGCACTGAGCACCCAGCACCCTGAGTACTGAGCACCCAGCACCCTGAGTACTTAGCACCGAGCACCCTGAGTACTGAGCACCCAGGACCCTGAGTACTGAGCACCCAGCACCCTGAGTACTGAGCACCGAGCACCCCGAGTACTGAGCACCCAGCACCCTGAGGACTGAGAACCCAGCACCCTGAGCACTAAGCACCCAGCACCCCAAGCACTGAGCACCCAGGAACCTGAGCACTGAGCACCCCTCACCCTGAGCACTGAGCACCCAGCACCCTGAGCACTGAGCACCCAGCACCCTGAGTACTGAGCACCCTGAGTACTGAGCACTGAGCACCCTTAGTACTGAGCACCGAGCACCCTGAGTACTGAGCACAAAACACCCTGAGCACTGAGCACGGAGCACCCCGAGGACTGAGCACCCAGAACCGTGAGCACTGAGCAGCCAGGACCTTGAGTACTGAGCACCGAGCACCCCGAGCACTGAGCACCCAGCACCCTGAGTCCTGAGCACCCAGCACCCTGAGTACTGAGCCCCCAGCACCCTGAGTACTGAGCACCGAGCATCCGGAGTACTGAGCACCCTGCACCCCGAGCACTGAGCACCCAGCACCCTGAGCACTGAGCACCCTGAGGAATGAGCACCCAGCACCCTGAGTACTGAGCACCCAGCATCCTGAGTACTGAGCACCGATCACCCTGAGCACTGAGCACCCAGCAACCCGAGCACTGAGCACCCAGCACCCTGAGTACTGAGCACCCTGAGTACTGAGCACCCAGCACCCCGAGCACTGAGCACCCAGCGACCCGAGCACTGAGTACCCAGCACCCTGAGTACTGAGCACCCTGAGTACTGAGCACCCAGCACCCTGAGTACTGAGCACCCTGAGTACTGAGCACCCACCACCCTGAGCACTGAGCACCCAGCACCCTGAGTACTGAGCACCCAGCACCCTGAGCACTGAGCACCCAGCACCCTGAGTACGGAGCACCCAGCACCCTGAGTACTTAGCACCCAGCAACCTGAGCACTGAGCACCCAGCACCCTGAGTACTGAGCACCCTGAGTACTGAGCACCCAGCACCCCGAGCACTGAGCACCCAGCACCCTGAGCACTGAGCGCCCAGCACCCCGAGTACTGAGCACCCTGAGCACTGAGCACTGAGCACCCAGCACCCTGAGTACTGAGCACCCAGCACCCTGAGCACTGAGCACCCAGCACCCTGAGTACTGAGCACCCAGCACCCTGAGTACTTAGCACCGAGCACCCTGAGTACTGAGCACCCAGCACCCTGAGTACTGAGCACCCAGCACCCTGAGTACTGAGCACCGAGCACCCCGAGTACTGAGCACCCAGCACCCTGAGCACTGAGAACCCAGCACCCTGAGCACTGAGCACCCAGCACCCCAAGCACTGAGCACCCAGCACCCTGAGCACTGAGCACTCAGCACCCTGAGCACTGAGCACCCAGCACCCTGAGCACTGAGCACCCAGCACCCTGAGTACTGAGCACCCAGCACCCTGAGCACTGAGCACCCAGCACCCTGAGTACTGAGCACCCAGCACCCTGAGTACTGAGCACCCAGCACCCTGAGCACTGAGCACCCAGCACCCCGAGCACTGAGCACCCAGCACCCTGAGTACTGAGCACCCTGAGTACTGAGCACCCAGCACCCCGAGCACTGAGCACCCAGCACCCCGAGTACTGAGCACCCTGAGTACTGAGCACCCAGCACCCTGAGTACTGAGTACCCTGAGTACTGAGCACCCAGCACCCTGAGCACTGAGCATCCAGCACCCTGAGTACTGAGCACCCAGCACCCTGAGCACTGAGCACCCAGCACCCTGAGTACTGAGCACCCAGCACCCTGAGTACTTAGCACCGAGCACCCTGAGTACTGAGGACCCAGCACCCTGAGTACTGAGCACCCAGCACCCTGAGTACTGAGCACCGAGCACCCCGAGTACTGAGTACCCAGCACCCTGAGCACTGAGAACCCAGCACCCTGAGCACTGAGCACCCAGCACCCCAAGCACTGAGCACCCAGCACCCTGAGTACTGAGCACCCTGAGTACAGAGCACCCAGCACCCCGAGCACTGAGCACCCTGCACCCTGAGTACTGAGCACCAAAGCACCATGAGTACTGAGCACCCTGAGTACTGAGCACCCAGCACCCTGAGCACTGAGCACCCAGCACCCTGAGTACTGAGCACCCAGCACCCTGAGCACTGAGCACCCAGCACCCTGAGTCCTGGGCACCCAGCACCCTGAGTTCTTAGCACCCAGCACACTGAGCACTGAGCACCCAGCACCCTGAGTACTGAGCACCGAGCACCCTGAATACTGAGCACCCAGCACCCTGAGTACTGAGCACCCAGCACGCTGAGTACTGAGCACCGAGCATCCGGAGTACTGAGCACCCTGCACCCCGAGCACTGAGCACCCAGCACCCTGAGCACTGAGCACCCTGAGGACTGAGCACCCAGCACCCTGAGTACTGAGCACCCAGCATCCTGAGTACTGAGCACCGATCACCCTGAGCACTGAGCACCCAGCAACCCGAGCACTGAGCACCCAGCACCCTGAGTACTGAGCACCCTGAGTACTGTGCACCCAGCACCCCGAGCACTGAGCACCCAGCAACCCGAGCACTGAGCACCAAGCACCCTGAGTACTGAGCACCCTGAGTACTGAGCACCCAGCACCCTGAATACTGAGCACCCTGAGTACTGAGCACCCAGCACCCTGAGTACTGAGCACCCAGCACCCTGAGTATTGAGCACCCAGCACCCCGAGCACTGAGCGCCCAGCACCCCGAGTACTGAGCACCCTGAGCACTGAGCACCCAGCACCCTGAGTACTGAGCACCCAGCACCCTGAGCACTGAGCACCCAGCACCCTGAGTACTGAGCACCCAGCACCCTGAGTACTTAGCACCGAGCACCCTGAGTACTGAGCACCCAGCACCCTGAGTACTGAGCACCCAGCACCCTGAGTACTGAGCACCGAGCACCCCGAGTACTGAGCACCCAGCACCCTGAGCACTGAGCACTCAGCACCCTGAGCACTGAGCACCCAGCACCCTGAGCACTGAGCACCCAGCACCCTGAGTACTGAGCACCCAGCACCCTGAGCACTGAGCACCCAGCACCCTGAGTACTGAGCACCCAGCACCCTGAGCACTGAGCACCCAGCACCCTGAGTACTGAGCACCCAGCACCCTGAGTACTGAGCACCCAGCACCCTGAGCACTGAGCACCCAGCACCCTGAGTACTGAGCACCCAGCACCCTGAGCACTGAGCACCCAGCACCCTGAGTACTGAGCACCAAGCACCCTGAGCACTGAGCACCCAGCACCCTGAGTACTGAGCACCCAGCACCCTGAGCACTGAGCACCCAGCACCCTGAGTACTGAGCACCCAGCACCCTGAGTACTGAGCACCCAGCACCCTGAGCACTGAGCACCCAGCACCCTGAGTACTGAGCACCCAGCACCCTGAGTACTTAGCACCCAGCACACTGAGCACTGAGCACCCAGCACCCTGAGTACTGAGCACCGAGCACCCTGAGTACTGAGCACCCAGCACCCTGAGTACTGAGCACACAGCACCCTGAGTACTGAGCACCGAGCACCCCGAGCACTGAGCACCCAGCACCCTGAGTACTGAGCACCCAGCACCAAGAGTACTGAGCACCGTGCATTATGAGCACTGAGCACCGAGCACCACGAGCACTGAGCACCCAGCACCCTGAGTACTGAGCACCCAGCAACAAGAGTACTGAGCACCGAGCACCCCGAGTAATGAGCACCCAACACCCTGAGTAATGAGCACCCAGCACCCTGAGCACTGAGCACAAAGCATGCTGAATACTGAGCACTGAGCACCTTGAGTACTGAGCACCAAGGACCCTGAGCACTGAGCACCCAGCACGCTGAGTACTGAGCACCGAGCACCCTGAGTACTGAGCACCCAGCACCCTGAGCACTGAGCAGCCAGCATCCTGAGCACTGAGCACCCAGCACCACGAGCACTGAGCACCCAGCACCCTGAGCACTGAGCACCCAGCACCCCGAGGACTGAGCACCCAGCACCCTGAGTACTGAGCAACGAGCACCCCGAGCACTGAGCACCCAGCACCCTGAGTACTGAGCACCCAGCACCCTGAGTACTGAGCACCCAGCACCCCGAGCACTGAGCACCCAGCACCCCGAGCACTGAGCAACCAGCTCCCCGAGCATGAGCACCCAGCAGCCTGAGTACTGAGAACAGAGCACCCAGAGTACTGAGCACCCAGCACGCTGAGCACTGAGCACCCAGCACCCCGAGTACTGAGCAAACAGCACCCCGAGCACTGAGCACCCAGCACCCCGAGAATTAGCACCCAGCACCCTGAGTACTGAGCACCCAGCACCCTGAGTACTGAGCACCCAGCACCCCGTGCACTGAGCACCCTGAGTACTGAGCACCCAGCACCCTGAGTACTGAGCACTAAGCACCCAGAGCGCTGAGCACCCAGCACCCCAAGCACGGAGCACCCAGGACCCCGAGCACTGCATACTGAGCACCCAGCACCCTGAGTACTGAGCACCGAGCTCCCCGAGCACTGATCACCCTATGTACTGAGCACCCAGCACCCCGATGACAGAGCACCCAGCAACCTCAGCACTGAGCACGCAGCACCCCGAGCACTGAGCACCCAGCACCCTGAGTACTGAGCACCCTGAGGACTGAGCACCAATAACCCTGAGCACTGAGCACCCAGCACCCTGAGTCCTGAGCACCCAGCACCCTGAGTACTGAGCACCGAGCACCCCGAGCACTGAGCACCCAGCACCCTGAGTACTGAGCACCCAGCACCCTGAGCACTGAGCACCCAGGACCCTGAGCGGTGAGCACCCAGCACCCTGAGCACTGAGCACCCAGCACCCTGAGTACTGAGCACCCAACGTACTGAGCACCGAGCACCCCTAGCACTGAGCACCCAGCACCCTGAGTACTGAGCACCGAGCACCCTGAGTACTGAGCACCCAGCACCCCGAGCACTGAGCACTGAGCACCCTGAGTACTGAGCACTGAGCACCCTTAGTACTGAGCACCGAGCACCCTGAGTACTGAGCACCCAGCACCCTGAGCACTGAGCACGGAGCATCCCGAGGACTGAGCACCCAGCACCGTGAGCACTGAGCAGCCAGCACCTTGAGTACTGAGCACCGAGCACCCCGAGCACTGAGCACCCAGCACCCTGAGTCCTAAGCACCCAGCATCCTGAGCACTGCGCACCCAGCACCCCGAGCACTGAGCACCCAGCACCCTGAGTACTGAGCACCCAGCACCCTGAGTACTGAGCACCCAGTACCCCGAGCACTGAGCACCCAGCACCCTGAGCACTGAGCACCCAGCACCCTGAGTACTGAACACCCAGCACCCCGAGCACTGAGCACCCAGCACCCTGAGTACTGAGCACTCAGCACCCTGAGTACTGAGCACCGAGCACCCTGAGCACTGAGCACCCAGCACCCTGAGCACTGAGCCCCCTGAGGACTGAGCACCCAGCACCCTGAGTACTGAGCACCCAGCACCCTGAGTACTGAGCACCCAGCATCCTGAGTACTGAGCACCGATCACCCTGAGCACTGAGCACCCAGCACCCTGAGCACTGTGCAGCCAGCACCCTGAGTACTGAGCACCCTGAGTACTGAGCACCCAGCACCCCGAGCACTGAGCACCCAGCACCCCGAGTACTGAGCACCCTGAGCACTGAGCACCCAGCACCCTGAGTACTGAGCACCCAGCACCCTGAGCACTGAGCACCCAGCACCCTGAGTACTGAGCACCCAGCACCCTGAGCACTGAGCACCCAGCACCCTGAGTACTGAGCACCCAGCACCCTGAGTACTTAGCACCGAGCACCCTGAGTACTGAGCACCCAGCACCCTGAGTACTGAGCACCCAGCACCCTGAGGACTGAGCACCGAGCACCGCGAGTACTGAGCACCCAGCACCCTGAGCACTGAGAACCCAGCACCCTGAGCACTGAGCACGCAGCACACCAAGCACTGAGCACCCAGCACCCCAAGCACTGAGCACCCAGCACCCTGAGCACTGAGCACCCAGCACCCTGAGCACTGAGCACCCAGCACCCTGAATACTGAGCACCCAACGTACAGAGCACCGAGCACCTCTAGCACTGAGCACCCAGCACCCTGATTACTGAGCACCCAGCACCCTGAGTACTGAGCACCCAGCACCCCGAGCACTGAGCACCCAGCACCCCGAGCACTGAGCACTGAGCACCCTGAGTACTGAGCACTGAGCACCCTTAGTACTGAGCACCAAGCACCCTGAGTACTGAGCACCCAACACCCTGAGCACTGAGCACGGAGCACCCCGAGGACTGAGCACCCAGAACCGTGAGCACTGAGCAGCCAGCACCTTGAGTACTGAGCACCGAGCACCCCGAGCACTGAGCACCCAGCACCCTGAGTCCTGAGCACCGAGCACCCTGCGTACTGAGGACCCAGCACCCTGAGTACTGAGCACCCAGCACCCTGAGTACTGAGCACCGAGCACCCCGAGTACTGAGTACCCAGCACCCTGAGCACTGAGAACCCAGCACCCTGAGCACTGAGCACCCAGCACCCCAAGCACTGAGCACCCAGCACCCTGAGTACTGAGCACCCTGAGTACTGAGCACCCAGCACCCCGAGCACTGAGCACCCAGCACCCTGAGTACTGAGCACCCAGCACCCTGAGTACTGAGCACCCTGAGTACTGAGCACCCAGCACCCTGAGCACTGAGCACCCAGCACCCTGAGTCCTGAGCACCCAGCACCCTGAGTACTTAGCACCCAGCACACTGAGCACTGAGCACCGAGCACCCTGAGTACTGAGCACCCAGCACCCTGAGTACTGAGCACCCAGCACCCTGAGTACTGAGCACCGAGCATCCGGAGTACTGAGCACCCTGCACCCCGAGCACTGAGCACCCAGCACCCTGAGCACTGAGCACCCTGAGGACTGAGCACCCAGCACCCTGAGTACTGAGCACCCAGCATCCTGAGTACTGAGCACCGATCACCCTGAGCACTGAGCACCCAGCAACCCGAGCACTGAGCACCCAGCACCCTGAGTACTGAGCACCCTGAGTACTGAGCACCCAGCACCCCGAGCACTGAGCACCCAGCAACCCGAGCACTGAGCACCCAGCACCCTGAGTACTGAGCACCCTGAGTACTGAGCACCCAGCACCCTGAGTACTGAGCACCCTGAGTACTGAGCACCCAGCACCCTGAGCACTGAGCACCCAGCACCCTGAGTACTGAGCACCCAGCACCCTGAGCACTGAGCACCCAGCACCCTGAGTACCTAGCACCCAGCACCCTGAGTACTTAGCACCCAGCACCCTGAGCACTGAGCACCCAGCACCCTGAGTACTGAGCACCGAGCACCCTGAGCACTGAGAACCCAGCACCCTGAGCACTGAGCACCCAGCACCCCAAGCACTGAGCACCCAGCACCCTGAGCACTGAGCACCCAGCACCCTGAGCACTGAGCACCCAGCACCCTGAGCACTGAGCACCCAGCACCCTGAGTACTGAGCACAAAACGTACTGAGCACCGAACACCCCTAGCACTGAGCACCCAACACCCTGAGTACTGAGCACCCAGCACCCTGAGCACTGAGAACCCAGCACCCTGAGCACTGAGCACCCAGCACTCCAAGCACTGAGCACCCAGCAACCTGAGCACTGAGCACCCAGCACCCTGAGCACTGAGCACCCAGCACCCTGAGCACTGAGCACCCAGCACCCTGAGTACTGAGCACCCAACGTACTGAGCACCGAGCACCCCTAGCACTGAGCACCCAGCACCCTGAGTACTGAGCACCCAGCACCCTGAGTACTGAGCACCCAGCATCCCGAGCACTGAGCACCCAGCACCCCGAGCACTGAGCACTGAGCACCCTGAGTACTGAGCACCGAGCACCCTGAGTACTGAGCACCCAACACCCTGAGCACTGAGCACGGAGCACCCAGAGGACTGAGCACCCAGAACCGTGAGCACTGAGCAGCCAGCACCTTGAGTACTGAGCACCGAGCACCCCGAGCACTGAGCACCCAGCACCCTGAGTCCTGAGCACCCAGCACCCTGAGCACTGAGCACCCAGCACCCCGAGCACTGAGCACCCAGCACCCTGAGTACTGAGCACACAGCACCCTGAGTACTGAGCACCCAGTACCCCGAGCACTGAGCACCCAACACCCTGAGCACTGAGCACCCAGCACCCTGAGTACTGAGCACCCAGCACCCCGAGCACTGAGCATCCAGCACCCTGAGTACTGAGCACTCAGCACCCTGAGGACTGAGCACCGAGCACCCCGAGCACTGAGCACCCAGCATCCTGAGCACTGAGCACTCTGAGGACTGATCAACCAGCACCGTGAGTACTGAGCACCCAGCACCCTGAGTACTGAGCACACAGCATCCTGAGTACTGAGCACCGATCACCCTGAGCACTGAGCACCCAGCACCCCGAGCACTGAGCACCCAGCACCCTGAGTACTGAGCACCCTGAGCACTGAGCACACAGCAACCCGAGCACTGAGCACCCAGCACCCTGAGTACTGAGCACCCTGAGTACTGAGCACACAGCACCCCGAGCACTGAGCACCCAGCAACCCGAGCACTGAGCACCCAGCACCCTGAGTACTGAGCACCCTGAGTACTGAGCACCCAGCACCCTGAGTACTGAGCACCCTGAGTACTGAGCACCCTGAGTACTGAGCACCCAGCACCCTGAGTACTGAGCACCCTGAGTACTGAGCACCCAGCATCCTGAGTACTGAGCACCGATCATCCTGAGCACTGAGCACCCAGCAACCCGAGCACTGAGCACCCAGCACCCTGAGTACTGAGCACTCTGAGTACTGAGCACCCAGCACCCTGAGCACTGAGCACCCAGCACCCTGAGTACTGAGCACCGAGCTCCCTGAGTACTGAGCACCCAGCACCCTGAGCACTGAGCACCCAGCACCCTGAGTACTGAGCACCGAGCACCCTGAGTACTGAGCACCCAGCACCCTGAGTACTGAGCACCAAGCACCCTGAGTACTGAGCACCGAGCACCCCGAGTAGTGAGCACCAAGCACCCTGAGCACTGAGCACCCAGCACCCTGAGTACTGAGCACCCAGCACCCTGAGTACTGAGCACCCAGTACCCCGAGCACTGAGCACCCTGAGTACTGAGCACCCAGCACCCTGAGGACTGAGCACTAAGCACCCAGAGCGCTGAGCACCCAGCACCCCAAGCACGGAGCACCCAGGACCCCGAGCACTGAGTACTGAGCACCCAGCACCCTGATTACTGAGCACCGAGCTCCCCGAGCACTGAGCACCCTGAGTACTGAGCACACAGCACCCCGATCACAGAGCACCCAGCACCCTCAGCACTGAGCACCCAGCACCCCGAGCACTGAGCACCCAGCACCCTGAGTACTGAGCACCGAGCACCCTGAGTACTGAGCACCCAGCACCCTGAGCACTGAGCACCCAGCACCCTGAGTACTGAGCACCGAGCACCCTGAGTACTGAGCACCCAGCACCCTGAGTACTGAGCACCAAGCACCCTGAGTACTGAGCACCGAGCACCCCGAGTAGTGAGCACCCAGCACCCTGAGTACTGAGCACCCAGCACCCTGAGTACTGAGCACCCAGCACCCTGAGTACTGAGCACCCAGTACCCCGAGCACTGAGCACCCTGAGTACTGAGCACCCAGCACCCTGAGTACTGAGCACTAAGCACCCCGATCACAGAGCACCCAGCACCCTCAGCACTGAGCACCCAGCACCCCGAGCACTGAGCACCCAGCACCCTGAGTACTGAGCACCCTGAGGACTGAGCACCGATCACCCTGAGCACTGAGCACCCAGCACCCTGAGTACTGAGCACCCAGTACCCTGAGTACTGAGCACCGAGCACCCCGAGCACTGAGCACCCAGCACCCTGAGCACTGAGCACCCAGCAGCCTGAGTACTGAGCACCCAGCACCCTGAGCACTGAGCACCCAACACCCTGAGTACTGAGCACCCAGCACCCTGAGTACTGAGCACCCAGCACCCTGAGTACTGAGCACCCAGCACCCTGAGCACTGAGCACCCAGCACCCTGAGTACGGAGCACCCAGCACCCTGAGTACTTAGCACCCAGCACCCTGAGCACTGAGCACCCAGCACCCTGAGTACTGAGCACCGAGCACCCTGAGTACTGAGCACCCCACACCCTGAGTACTGAGCACCCAGCACCCTGAGTACTGAGCACCGAGCACCCCGAGTACTGAGCACCCAGCACCCTGAGCACTGAGCACCCAGCACCCTGAGTACTGAGCACCCAGCACCCTGAGAACTGAGCACCCAGCACCCCGAGCACTGAGCACCCTGAGTACTGAGCACTAAGCACCCAGAGCGCTGAGCACCCAGCACCCCAAGCACGGAGCACCCAGGACCCCGAGCACTGAGTACTGAGCACCCAGCACCCTGAGTACTGAGCACCGAGCTCCCCGAGCACTGAGCACCCTGCGTACTGAGCACCCAGCACCCCGATCACAGAGCACCCAGCACCCTCAGCACTGAGCACCCAGCACCCCGAGCACTGAGCACCCAGCACCCTGAGTACTGAGCACCGAGCATCCGGAGTACTGAGCACCCTGCACCCCGAGCACTGAGCACCCAGCACCCTGAGCAATGAGCACCCAGCACCCCAAGCACTGAGCACCCAGCACCCTGAGTACTGAGTACTGAGCTCCCTGAATACTGAACAACCAGGACACTGAGCACTGAGCACCCAGCACCCTGAGTACTGAGCACCGAGCACCCCGAGCACGGAGCACCCAGCACCCTGAGTACTGAGCACCCAGCACCAAGAGTACTGAGCACCGAGCTTCCTGAGCACTGAGCACCGAGCACCCCGAGCACTGAGCACCCAGCACCCTGAGTACTGAGCACCCTGCACCAAGAGTACTGAGCACCGAGCACCCCGAGCACTGAGCACCCAGCACCCTGAGTAATGAGCACCCAGCACCCTGAGTACTGAGCACCCAGCACCCTGAGCACTGAGCACAAAGCACGCTGAGTACTGAGCACTGAGCACCGTGAGTACTGAGCACCGAGGACCCTGAGCACTGAGCACCCAGCACGCTGAGTACTGAGCACCCAGCACCCTGAATACTGAGCACTGAGCACTGAGCACCCAGCACCCTGAGTACTGAGCAGCCAGCACCCTGAGTACTGAGCACTGAACACTGAGCACCCTGAGCACTGAGCACCCAGCACCCCGAGCACTGAGCACTGAGCACCCTGAGTACTGAGCACTGAGCACTCTGAGTACTGAGCACCCAGCACCCTGAGTACTGAGCACCCAGCACCACGAGCACTGAGCACCGGGCACCCCGAGCACTGAGCACCCAGCACCCTGAGTACTGAGCACCCAGCACCCTGAGTACTGAGTACTGAGCACTGAGCACCCTGAGCACTGAGCACCCAGCATCCTGAGCACTGAGTACTGAGCACCCAGCACCCTGAGCACTGAGAACCCAGCACCCTGAGTACTGAGCACCCAGCACCAGGAGCACTGAGCACCCAGCACCCCGAGCACTGAGCACTTAGCACCCTTAGTACTGAGCACCGAGCACCCTGAGTACTGAGCACCCAGCACCCTCAGCACTGAGCACCCAGCACCCCGAGCACTGAGCACCCAGCACCATGAGTACTGAGCATCCTGAGGACTGAGCACCAATCACCCTGAGCACTGAGCACCCAGCACCCTGAGTACTGAGCACCCAGTACCCTGAGTAGTGAGCACCGAGCACCCCGAGCACTGAGCACCCAGCACCCTGAGCACTGAGCACCCAGCACCCTGAGTACTGAGCACCCAGCACCCTGAGTACTGAGCACCCAGCACCCTGAGCACTGAGCACCCAGCACCCTGAGTACTGAGCACCCAGCACCCTGAGTACTGAGCACCCAGCACCCTGAGTACTGAGCACCCAGCACCCTGAGTACTGAGCACCCAGCACCCTGAGTACTGAGCACCGAGCACCCCGAGTACTGAGCACCCAGCACCCCGAGCACTGAGCACCCAGCACCCTGAGCACTGAGCACCCAGCACCCCAAGCACTGAGCACCCAGCACCCTGAGTACTGAGTACTGAGCACCCTGAGTACTGACCACCCAGAACCCTGAGCACTGAGCACCCAGCAACATGAGTACTGAGCACCGAGCACCCTGAGCACTGAGCACCCAGCACCAAGAGTACTGAGCACCGAGCATCCTGAGCACTGAGCACCGAGCACCCCGAGCACTGAGCACCCAGCACCCTGAGTACTGAGCACCCAGCACCAAAAGTACTGAGCACCGAGCACCCCGAGCACTGAGCACCCAGCACCCTGAGTACTGAGCACCCAGCACCAAAAGTACTGAGCACCGAGCACCCCGAGCACTGAGCACCCAGCACCCTGAGTAATGAGCACCCAGAACCCTGAGTACTGAGCACCCAGCACCCTGAGCACTGAGCACAAAGCACGCTGAGTACTGAGCACTGAGCACCCTGAGTACTGAGCACCGAGGACCCTGAGCACTGAGCACCCAGCACGCTGAGTACTGAGCGCTGAGCACCCTGAGTACTGAGCACCGAGCACCCTGAGT
Source organism: Microtus oregoni (assembly GCF_018167655.1). NCBI lineage: Eukaryota > Metazoa > Chordata > Mammalia > Rodentia > Cricetidae > Microtus > Microtus oregoni. Next base: position 425,887 of record NW_024544028.1, on the reverse strand, counting down.
ACTGAGCACCCAGCACCCTGAGAACTGAGCAGACAGCACCCTGAGCACTGAGCACCCAGCACACCGAGCACTGAGCACCCAGCACCCTGAGTACTGAGCACCCAGCACCCTGAGTACTGAGCACTCAACACCCTGAGTACTGAGCACCGAGCACCCCGAGCACTGAGCACCCAGCACCCTGAGCACTGAGCACCCTGAGGACTGAGCACCTAGCACCCTGAGTACTGAGCACCCAGCATCCTGAGTACTGGGCACCGATCACCCTGAGCACTGAGCACTCAGCAACCCGAGCACTGAGCACCCCGCACCCTGTGTACTGAGCACCCTGAGTACTGAGCACCCAGCACCCCGAGCACTGAGCACCCAGCACCCTGAGTACTGATCACCCTGAGTACTGAGCACCCAGAACCCTGAGTACTGAGCACCCTGAGTACTGAGCACCCAGCACCCTGAGCACTGAGCACCCAGCACCCTGAGTATTGAGCACCCAGCACCCTGAGCACTGAGCACACAGCACCCTGAGTACTGAGCACCCAGCACCCTGAGTACTGAGCACCCAGCACCCTGAGTACTGAGCACCCAGCACCCTGAGTACTGTGCACCGAGCACCCCGAGTACTGAGCACCCAGCACCCTGAGCACTGAGCACCCAGCACCCTGAGTACTGAGCACCCAGCACCCTGAGTACTGAGCACCCAGCACCCTGAGCACTGAGCACCCTGAGTACTGAGCACCGAGCACCCCGAGTAGTGAGCACCCAGCACCCTGAGCACTGAGCACCCAGCACCCTGAGTACTGAGCACCCAGCACCCTGAGTACTGAGCACCCTGAGTACTGAGCACCCAGCACCCTGAGTAATGAGCACCCAGCACCCCGAGTACTGAGCACCCAGCACAGTGAGTACTGAGCACCCAGCACCCTGAGTACTGAGCACCCAGCACCCTGAGCACTGAGCACAAAGCACGCTGAGTACTGAGCACTGAGCACCGTGAGTACTGAGCACCGTGGACCCTGAGCACTGAGCACCCAGCATGCTGAGTACTGAGCACCCAGCACCCTGAGTACTGAGCACTGAGCACTGAGCACCCAGCACCCTGAGTACTGAGCAGCCAGCACCCTGAGTACTGAGCACTGAGCACTGAGCACCCTGAGCACTGAGCACCCAGCACCCCGAGCACTGAGCACTGAGCACCCTGAGTACTGAACACTGAGCACTCTGAGTACTGAGCACCCAGCACCCTGAGTACTGAGCACCCAGCACCCCGAGCACTGAGCACCGGGCACCCCGAGCACTGAGCACCCAGCACCCTGAGTACTGAGCACCCAGCACCCTGAGTACTGAGTACTGAGCACTGAGCACCCTGAGCACTGAGCACCCAGCATCCTGAGCACTGAGTACTGAGCACCCAGCACCCTGAGCACTGAGAACCCAGCACCCTGAGTACTGAGCACCCAGCACAAGGAGCACTGAGCACCCAGCACCCCGAGCCCTGAGCACTTAGCACCCTTAGTACTGAGCACCGAGCACCCTGAGTACTGAGCACCCAGCACCCTGAGCACTGAGCACGGAGCACCCCGAGGACTGAGCACCCAGCACCGTGAGCACTGAGCACCCAGCACCTTGAGTACTGAGCACCGAGCACCCCGAGCACTGAGCACCCAGCACCCTAAGTACTGAGCATCCAGCACCCTGAGCACTGAGCACCCAGCACCCCGAGCACTGAGCACCCAGCACCCTGAGTACTGAGCACCCAGCACCCTGAGTACTGAGCACCCAGCACTCCGAGCACTGAGCATCCAGCACCCTGAGCACTGAGCACCCAGCACCCTGAGTACTGAGCACCCAGCACCCCAAGCACTGAGCACCCAGCACCCTGAGTACTGAGCACCCAGCACCCTGAGTACTGAACACCCAGCACTCCGAGCACTGAGCACCCAGCACCCTGAGCACTGAGCACCCAGCACCCTGAGTACTGAGCACCCAGCACCCTCAGCACTGAGCACCCAGCACCCCGAGCACTGAGCACCCAGCACCATGAGTACTGAGCACCCTGAGGACTGAGCACCGATCACCCTGAGCACTGAGCACCCAGCACCCTGAGAACTGAGCACCCAGTACCCTGAGTACTGAGCACCGAGCACCCCGAGCACTGAGCACCCAGCACCCTGAGCACTGAGCACCCAGCACCCTGAGTACTGAGCACCCAGCACCCTGAGTACTGAGCACCCAGCACCCTGAGCACTGAGCACCCAGCACCCTGAGTACTGAGCACCCAGCCCCCTGAGTACTGAGCACCCAGCACCCTGAGTACTGAGCACCCAGCACCCTGAGTAATGAGCACCCAGCACCCTGAGTACTGAGCACCGAGCACCCCGAGTACTGAGCACCCAGCACCCCGAGCACTGAGCACCCAGCACCCTGAGCACTGAGCACCCAGCACCCCAAGCACTGAGCACCCAGCACCCTGAGTACTGAGTACTGAGCACCCTGAGTACTGACCACCCAGAACCCTGAGCACTGAGCACCCAGCACCCTGAGTACTGAGCACCGAGCACCCTGAGCACTGAGCACCCAGCACCAAGAGTACTGAGCACCGAGCATCCTGAGCACTGAGCACCGAGCACCCCGAGCACTGAGCACCCAGCACCCTGAGTACTGAGCACCCAGCACCAAAAGTACTGAGCACCGAGCACCCCGAGCACTGAGCACCCAGCACCCTGAGTACTGAGCACCCAGCACCAAAAGTACTGAGCACCGAGCACCCCGAGCACTGAGCACCTAGCACCCTGAGTAATGAGCACCCAGAACCCTGAGTACTGAGCACCCAGCACCCTGAGCACTGAGCACAAAGCACGCTGAGTACTGAGCACTGAGCACCCTGAGTACTGAGCACCGAGGACCCTGAGCACTGAGCACCCAGCACGCTGAGTACTGAGCGCTGAGCACCCTGAGTACTGAGCACCGAGCACCCTGAGTACTGAGCACCCAGCACCCTGAGCACTGAGCAGCCAGCACCCTGAGCACTGAGCACCCAGCACCCCGAGCACTGAGCACCCAGCACCCTGAGTACTGAGCACCCAGCACCCTGAGTACTGAGCACTCAGCACCCTGAGTACTGAGCACCGAGCACCCCGAGCACTGAGCACCCAGCACCCTGAGCACTGAGCACCCTGAGGACTGAGCACCCAGCACCCTGAGTACTGAGCACCCAGCATCCTGAGTACTGGGCACCGATCACCCTGAGCACTGAGCACTCAGCAACCCGAGCACTGAGCACCCAGCACCCTGTGTACTGAGCACCCTGAGTACTGAGCACCCAGCACCCCGAGCACTGAGCACCCAGCATCTGAGTACTGATCACCCTGAGTACTGAGCACCCAGAACCCTGAGTACTGAGCACCCTGAGTACTGAGCACCCAGCACCCTGAGCACTGAGCACCCAGCACCCTGAGTATTGAGCACCCAGCACCCTGAGCACTGAGCACACAGCACCCTGAGTACTGAGCACCCAGCACCCTGAGTACTGAGCACCCAGCACCCTGAGTACTGAGCACCCAGCACCCTGAGTACTGAGCACCGAGCACCCCGAGTACTGAGCACCCAGCACCCTGAGCACTGAGCACCCAGCACCCTGAGTACTGAGCACCCAGCACCCTGAGTACTGAGCACCCAGCACCCTGAGCACTGAGCACCCTGAGTACTGAGCACTAAGCACCCAGAGCGCTGAGCACCCAGCACCCCAAGCACGGAGCACCCAGAACCCCGAGCACTGAGTACTGAGCACCCAGCACCCTGAGTACTGAGCACCGAGCTCCCCGAGCACTGAACGCCCTGAGTACTGAGCACCCAGCACCCCAATCACAGAGCACCCAGCACCGTCAGCACTGAGCACCCAGCACCCCGAGCACTGAGCACCCAGCACCCTGAGTACTGAGCACCCTGAGGACTGAGCACCGATCACCCTGAGCACTGAGCACCCAACACCCTGAGTACTGAGCACCCAGCACCCTGAGTACTGAGCACCCAGCACGCTGAGTACTGAGCACCCAGCACACTGAGCACTGAGCACCCTGAGGACTGAGCACCCAGCACCCTGATTACTGAGCACCCAGCATCCTGAGTACTGAGCACCGATCACCCTGAGCACTGAGCACCCAGCAACCCGAGCACTGAGCACCCAGCACCCTGAGTACTGAGCACACTGAGTACTGAGCACCCAGCACCCCGAGCACTGAGCACCCAGTACCCTGAGTACTGAGCACCCTGAGTACTGAGCACCCAGAACCCTGAGTACTGAGCACCCTGAGTACTGAGCACCCAGCACCCTGAGCACTGAGCACCCAGCACCCTGAGTACTGAGCACCCAGCACCCTGAGTACTGTGCACCCAGCACCCTGAGTACTGAGCACCCAGCACCCTGAGTACTGAGCAGCCAGCACGCTGAGTACTGAGCACCCAGCAACCTGAGCACTGAGCACCCTGAGTACTGAGCACCCAGCACCCTGAGCACTGAGCACCCAGCACCCTGAGTACTGAGCACCCAGCACCCTGAGTACTGAGCACCGAGCACTCCAAGCACTGAGCACCCAGCACCCTGAGCACTGAGCACCCAGCACCCTGAGTACTGAGCACCCAGCACCCTGAGTACTGAGCACCCAGCACCCTGAGCACTGAGCACCCAGCAACCTGAGTACTGAGCACCCAGCACCCTGAGTACTGAGCACCCAGCACCCTGAGTACTGAGCACCCAGCACCCTGAGTACTGAGCACCCAGCACCCTGAGTACTGAGCACCGAGCACCCCGAGTACTGAGCACCCAGCACCCCGAGCACTGAGCACCCAGCACCCTGAGCACTGAGCACCCAGCACCCCAAGCACTGAGCACCCAGCACCCTGAGTACTGAGTACTGAACACCCTGAGTACTGAGCACCCAGCACCCTGAGCACCCAGCACCCTGAGTACTGAGCACCGAGCACCCCGAGCACTGAGCACCCAGCACCCCAAGCACTGAGCACCCAGCACTGAGCACCCAGCACCCTGAGTACTGAGCACCCAGCACCCTGAGTACTGAGCACCGAGCACCCCGAGCATTGAGCACCGGGCACCCCGAGCACTGAGCACCCAGCACCCTGAGTACTGAGCACCCAGCCCCCTGAGTACTGAGCACTGAGCAGTGAGCACACTGAGCACTGAGCACCCAGCATCCTGAGCACTGAGTACTGAGCACCCAGCACCCTGAGCACTGAGCACCCAGCACCCTGAGCACTGAGCACCCAGCACCCTGAGTACTGAGCACCCAGCACCCCGAGCACTGAGCACCCAGCACCCTGAGCACTGAGCTCCCAGCACCCCAAGCACTGAGCACCCAGCACCCTGAGTACTGAGTACTGAGCACCCTGAGTACTGAGCACCAAGCACCCTGAGTACTGAGCACCCAGCACTCCAAGCACTGAGCACCCAGCACCCTGAGCACTGAGCACCCAGCACCCTGAGTACTGAGCACACAGCACAGCGAGCACTGAGCACCCAGCACCCTGAGTAATGAGCACCCAGCACCCTGAGTACTGAGCACTGAGCACCCTGAGCACTGAGCACCCAGCACCCTGAGCACTGAGCACCCTGAGGACTGAGCACCGAGCACCCTGAGTACTGAGCACCCAGCATCCTGAGTAGTGAGCACCGATCACCCTGAGCACTGAGCACCCAGCAACCCAAGCACTGAGCACCCAGCAACCTGAGTACTGAGCACCCTGAGTACTGAGCACCCAGCACCCCGCGCACTGAGCACGCAGCACCCTGAGTACTGAGCACCCAGAGTACTGAGCACCCAGCACCCTGAGTACTGAGCACCCTGAGTACTGAGCACATAGCACCCTGAGCACTGAGCACCCAGCACCCTGAGAACTGAGCACCCAGCACCCTGAGCACTGAGCACCCAGCACCCTGAGTACTGAGCACCCAGCACCCTGAGTACTTTGCACCCAGCACCCTGAGCACTGAGCACCCAGCACCCTGAGTACTGAGCACCGAGCACCCTGAGTACTGAGCACCCAGCACCCTGAGTACTGAGCACCCAGCACCCTGAGTACTGAGCACCGAGCACCCCGAGTACTGAGCACCCAGCACCCTGAGCACTGAGCACCCAGCACCCTGAGTACTGAGCACCCAGCACCCTGAGTACTGAGCACCCAGCATCCCGAGCACTGAGCACCCTGAGTACTGAGCACCCAGCACCCTGAGTACTGAGCACTAAGCACCCAGAGCGCTGAGCACCCAGCACCCCAAGCACGGAGCACCCAGGACCCCGAGCACTGAGTACTGAGCACCCAGCACCCTGATTACTGAGCACTAAGCACCCTGAGCGCTGAGCACCCAGCACCCCAAGCACGGAGCACCCAGGACCCCGAGCACTGAGTACTGAGCACCCAGCACCCTGAGTACTGAGCACCGAGCTCCCCGAGCACTGAGCACCCTGAGTACTGAGCACCCAGCACCCCGATCACAGAGCACACAGCACCCTTAGCACTGAGCACCCAGCACCCCGAGCACTGAGCACCCAGCACCCTGAGTACTGAGCACACTGAGGACTGAGCACCGATCACCCTGAGCACTGAGCACCCAGCACCCTGAGTACTGAGCACCCAGCACCCTGAGTACTGAGCACGCAGCACCCCGAGCACTGAGCACCCTGAGTACTGAGCACTAAGCACCCAGAGCGCTGAGCACCCAGCACCCCAAGCACGGAGCACCCAGGACCCCGAGCACTGAGTACTGAGCACCCAGCACCCTGAGTACTGAGCACCGAGCTCCCTGAGCACTGAGCACCCTGAGTACTGAGCACCCAGCACCCCGATCACAGAGCACCCAGCACACTCAGCACTGAGGACCCAGCACCCCGAGCACTGAGCACCGAGCACCCTGAGTACTGAGCACCCTGAGGACTGAGCACCGATCACCCTGAACACTGAGCACCCAGCACCCTGAGTACTGAGCACCCAGCACCCTGAGTACTGAGCACTGAGCACTCCGAGCACTGAGCACCCAGCACCCTGAGCACTGAGCACCCAGCACCCTGAGTACTGAGCACCCAGCACCCTGAGTACTGAGCACCCAGCACCCTGAGTACTGAGCACCCAGCACCAAGAGTACTGAGCATCGAGCACCCCGAGCACTGAGCACCCAGCACCCTGAGTAATGAGCACCCAGCACCCCGAGTACTGAGCACCCAGCACCGTGAGTACTGAGCACCCAGCACCCTGAGTACTGAGCACCCAGCACCCTGAGCACTGAGCACAAAGCACGCTGAGTACTGAGCACTGAGCACCCTGAGTACTGAGCACCAAGGACCCTGAGCACTGAGCACCCAGCACGCTGAGTACTGAGCGCTGAGCACCCTGAGTACTGAGCACCGAGCACCCTGAGTACTGAGCACCCAGCACCCTGAGCACTGAGCAGCCAGCACCCTGAGCACTGAGCACCCAGCACCCCGAGCACTGAGCACCCAGCACCCTGAGCACTGAGCACCCAGCACCCCGAGTACTGAGCACCCAGCACCCTGAGTACTGAGCACCGAGCAACCCGAGCACTGAGCACCCAGCACCCCGAGCACTGAGCCCCCAGCACCCTGAGCACTGAGCACCCAGCACCCTGAGTACTGAGCACCCAGCACCCTGAGAACTTAGCACCCAGCACCCTGAGCACTGAGCACCCAGCACCCTGAGTACTGAGCACCGAGCACCCTGAGTACTGAGCACCCAGCACCCTGAGTACTGAGCACCGAGCACCCCGAGTACTGAGCACCCAGCACCCTGAGCACTGAGCACCCAGCACCCTGAGTACTGAGCACCCAGCACCCTGAGTACTGAGCACGCAGCACCCCGAGCACTGAGCACCCTGAGTACTGAGCACTAAACACCCAGAGCGCTGAGCACCCAGCACCCCAAGCACGGAGCACCCAGGACCCCGAGAATGAGCACCCAGCACCCTGAGTACTGAGCACCCAGCACCCTGAGTACTGAGCACCCAGCACCCCGAGCCCTGAGCACCCTGAGTACTTTGCACCCAGCACCCTGAGTACTGAGCACTAAGCACACAGAGCGCTGAGCACCCAGCACCCCAAGCACGGAGCACCCAGGACCCCGAGCACTGAGTACTGAGCACCCAGCACCCTGAGTACTGAGCACCGAGCTCCCCGAGCCCTGAGCACCCTGAGTACTGAGCACCCAGCACCCCGATCACAGAGCACCCAGCACCCTCAACACTGAGCACGCAGCACCCCGAGCACTGAGCACCCAGCACCCTGAGTACTGAGCACCCTGAGGACTGAGCACCGATCACACTGAGCACTGAGCACCCAGCACCCTGAGTACTGAGCACCCAGCACCCTGAGTACTGAGCACTGAGCACCCCGAGTACTGAGCACCCAGCACCCTGAGCACTGAGCACCCAGCACCCCGAGCACTGAGCACGCAGCGCCCTGAGTACGGAGCACCCAGCACCCCGAGCCCTGAGCACCCAGCACCCTGAGTACTGAGCACCCTGAGTACTGAGCACCTAGCACCCCGAGCACTGAGCACCCAGCACCCTGAGCACTGAGCACCCTGCAACCTGAGTACTGAGCATCAAGCACCCTGAGCACTGATCACCCAGCACCCTGAGCACTGAGCACCCAGCACCCTGAGTACTGAGCACCCAACGTACTGAGCTTCGAGCACCCCGAGCACTGAGCACCCAGCACCCTGAGTACTGAGCACCCAGCACCCCGAGCACTGAGCACCCAGCACCCTGAGTACTGAGCACCGAGCACCCTGAGTACTGAGCACCGAGCACCCCGAACACTGAGCACCCAGCACCCTGAGCACTGAGCACCCTGAGGACTGAGCACCCAGCAACCCGAGCACTGAGCACCCAGCACCCTGAGTACTTAGCACCCTGAGTACTGACCACCCAGCACCCCGAGCACTGAGCACCCAGGACCCTGAGTACTGAGCACCCTGAGTACTGAGCACCCAGCACCCTGAGTACTGAGCACCCTGAGTACTGAGCACCCAGCACCCTGAGCACTGAGCACCCAGCACCCTGAGTACTGAGCACCCAGCACCCTGAGCACTGAGCACCCAGCACCCTGAGTACTGAGCACCCAGCACCCTGAGAACTTAGCACCCAGCACCCTGAGCACTGAGCACCCAGCACCCTGAGTACTGAGCACCGAGCACCCTGAGTACTGAGCACCCGGCACCCTGAGTACTGAGCACCCAGCACCCTGAGTACTGAGCACCGAGCACCCCGAGTACTGAGCACCCAGCACCCTGAGCACTGAGCACCCAGCACCCTGAGTACTGAGCACCCAGCAACCTGAGTACTGAGCACGCAGCACCCCGAGCACTGAGCACCCTGAGTACTGAGCACTAAGCACCCAGAGCGCTGAGCACCCAGCACCCCAAGCACGGAGCATCCAGGACCCCGAGCACTGAGTACTGAGCACCCAGCACCCTGAGTACTGAGCACCGAGCTCCCTGAGCACTGAGCACCCTGAGTACTGAGCACCCAGCACCCCGATCACAGAGCACCCAGCACACTCAGCACTGAGGACCCAGCACCCCGAGCACTGAGCACCGAGCACCCTGAGTACTGAGCACCCTGAGGACTGAGCACCGATCACCCTGAACACTGAGCACCCAGCACCCTGAGTACTGAGCACAGAGCACCCTGAGTACTGAGCACCGAGCACTCCGAGCACTGAGCACCCAGCACCCTGAGCACTGAGCACCCAGCACCCTGAGTACTGAGCACCCAGCACCCTGAGTACTGAGCACCCAGCACCCTGAGTACTGAGCACCCAGCACCAAGAGTACTGAGCACCGAGCATCCTGAGCACTGAGCACCGAGCACCCCGAGCACTGAGCACCCAGCAGCCTGAGTACTGAGCACCCAGCACCAAGAGTACTGAGCATCGAGCACCCCGAGCACTGAGCACCCAGCACCCTGAGTAATGAGCACCCAGCACCCCGAGTACTGAGCACCCAGCACCGTGAGTACTGAGCACCCAGCACCCTGAGTACTGAGCACCCAGCACCGTGAGCACTGAGCACAAAGCACGCTGAGTACTGAGCACTGAGCACCCTGAGTACTGAGCATCAAGGACCCTGAGCACTGAGCACCCAGCACGCTGAGTACTGAGCGCTGAGCACAATGAGTACTGAGCACCGAGCACCCTGAGTACTGAGCACCCAGCACCCTGAGCACTGAGCAGCCAGCACCCTGAGCACTGAGCACCCAGCACCCCGAGCACTGAGCATCCAGCACCCTGAGCACTGAGCACCCAGCACCCTGAGTACTGAGCACCCAGCACCCTGAGCACTGAGCACCCAGCACCCTGAGTACTGAGCACCCAGCACCCTGAGAACTTAGCACCCAGCACACTGAGCACTGAGCACCCAGCACCCTGAGTACTGAGCACCGAGCACCCTGAGTACTGAGCACCCAGCACCCTGAGTACTGAGCACCCAGCACCCTGAGTACTGAGCACCCAGCACCCTGAGTACTGAGCACCCAGCACCCTGAGTACTGAGCACCCAGCACCCTGAGTACTGAGCACCGAGCACCCCGAGTACTGAGCACCCAGCACCCCGAGCACTGAGCACCCAGCACCCTGAGCACTGAGCACCCAGCACCCCAAGCACTGAGCACCCAGCACCCTGAGTACTGAGTACTGAACACCCTGAGTACTGAGCACCCAGCACCCTGAGCACCCAGCACCCTGAGTACTGAGCACCGAGCACCCCGAGCACTGAGCACCCAGCACCCCAAGCACTGAGCACCCAGCACTGAGCACCCAGCACCCTGAGTACTGAGCACCCAGCACCCTGAGTACTGAGCACCGAGCACCCCGAGCATTGAGCACCGGGCACCCCGAGCACTGAGCACCCAGCACCCTGAGTACTGAGCACCCAGCCCCCTGAGTACTGAGCACTGAGCAGTGAGCACACTGAGCACTGAGCACCCAGCATCCTGAGCACTGAGTACTGAGCACCCAGCACCCTGAGCACTGAGCACCCAGCACCCTGAGCACTGAGCACCCAGCACCCTGAGTACTGAGCACCCAGCACCCCGAGCACTGAGCACCCAGCACCCTGAGCACTGAGCTCCCAGCACCCCAAGCACTGAGCACCCAGCACCCTGAGTACTGAGTACTGAGCACCCTGAGTACTGAGCACCAAGCACCCTGAGTACTGAGCACCCAGCACTCCAAGCACTGAGCACCCAGCACCCTGAGCACTGAGCACCCAGCACCCTGAGTACTGAGCACACAGCACAGCGAGCACTGAGCACCCAGCACCCTGAGTAATGAGCACCCAGCACCCTGAGTACTGAGCACTGAGCACCCTGAGCACTGAGCACCCAGCACCCTGAGCACTGAGCACCCTGAGGACTGAGCACCGAGCACCCTGAGTACTGAGCACCCAGCATCCTGAGTAGTGAGCACCGATCACCCTGAGCACTGAGCACCCAGCAACCCAAGCACTGAGCACCCAGCAACCTGAGTACTGAGCACCCTGAGTACTGAGCACCCAGCACCCCGAGCACTGAGCACGCAGCACCCTGAGTACTGAGCACCCAGAGTACTGAGCACCCAGCACCCTGAGTACTGAGCACCCTGAGTACTGAGCACATAGCACCCTGAGCACTGAGCACCCAGCACCCTGAGAACTGAGCACCCAGCACCCTGAGCACTGAGCACCCAGCACCCTGAGTACTGAGCACCCAGCACCCTGAGTACTTTGCACCCAGCACCCTGAGCACTGAGCACCCAGCACCCTGAGTACTGAGCACCGAGCACCCTGAGTACTGAGCACCCAGCACCCTGAGTACTGAGCACCCAGCACCCTGAGTACTGAGCACCCAGCACCCTGAGCACTGAGCACCCAGCACCCTGAGTACTGAGCACCCAGCACCCTGAGTACTGAGCACCCAGCATCCCGAGCACTGAGCACCCTGAGTACTGAGCACCCAGCACCCTGAGTACTGAGCACTAAGCACCCAGAGCGCTGAGCACCCAGCACCCCAAGCACGGAGCACCCAGGACCCCGAGCACTGAGTACTGAGCACCCAGCACCCTGATTACTGAGCACTAAGCACCCTGAGCGCTGAGCACCCAGCACCCCAAGCACGGAGCACCCAGGACCCCGAGCACTGAGTACTGAGCACCCAGCACCCTGAGTACTGAGCACCGAGCTCCCCGAGCACTGAGCACCCTGAGTACTGAGCACCCAGCACCCCGATCACAGAGCACACAGCACCCTTAGCACTGAGCACCCAGCACCCCGAGCACTGAGCACCCAGCACCCTGAGTACTGAGCACACTGAGGACTGAGCACCGATCACCCTGAGCACTGAGCACCCAGCACCCTGAGTACTGAGCACCCAGCACCCTGAGTACTGAGCACGCAGCACCCCGAGCACTGAGCACCCTGAGTACTGAGCACTAAGCACCCAGAGCGCTGAGCACCCAGCACCCCAAGCACGGAGCACCCAGGACCCCGAGCACTGAGTACTGAGCACCCAGCACCCTGAGTACTGAGCACCGAGCTCCCTGAGCACTGAGCACCCTGAGTACTGAGCACCCAGCACCCCGATCACAGAGCACCCAGCACACTCAGCACTGGGGACCCAGCACCCCGAGCACTGAGCACCGAGCACCCTGAGTACTGAGCACCCTGAGGACTGAGCACCGATCACCCTGAACACTGAGCACCCAGCACCCTGAGTACTGAGCACCCAGCACCCTGAGTACTGAGCACTGAGCACTCCGAGCACTGAGCACCCAGCACCCTGAGCACTGAGCACCCAGCACCCTGAGTACTGAGCACCCAGCACCCTGAGTACTGAGCACCCAGCACCCTGAGTACTGAGCACCCAGCACCAAGAGTACTGAGCATCGAGCACCCCGAGCACTGAGCACCCAGCACCCTGAGTAATGAGCACCCAGCACCCCGAGTACTGAGCACCCAGCACCGTGAGTACTGAGCACCCAGCACCCTGAGTACTGAGCACCCAGCACCCTGAGCACTGAGCACAAAGCACGCTGAGTACTGAGCACTGAGCACCCTGAGTACTGAGCACCAAGGACCCTGAGCACTGAGCACCCAGCACGCTGAGTACTGAGCGCTGAGCACCCTGAGTACTGAGCACCGAGCACCCTGAGTACTGAGCACCCAGCACCCTGAGCACTGAGCAGCCAGCACCCTGAGCACTGAGCACCCAGCACCCCGAGCACTGAGCACCCAGCACCCTGAGCACTGAGCACCCAGCACCCCGAGTACTGAGCACCCAGCACCCTGAGTACTGAGCACCGAGCAACCCGAGCACTGAGCACCCAGCACCCCGAGCACTGAGCCCCCAGCACCCTGAGCACTGAGCACCCAGCACCCTGAGTACTGAGCACCCAGCACCCTGAGAACTTAGCACCCAGCACCCTGAGCACTGAGCACCCAGCACCCTGAGTACTGAGCACCGAGCACCCTGAGTACTGAGCACCCAGCACCCTGAGTACTGAGCACCGAGCACCCCGAGTACTGAGCACCCAGCACCCTGAGCACTGAGCACCCAGCACCCTGAGTACTGAGCACCCAGCACCCTGAGTACTGAGCACGCAGCACCCCGAGCACTGAGCACCCTGAGTACTGAGCACTAAACACCCAGAGCGCTGAGCACCCAGCACCCCAAGCACGGAGCACCCAGGACCCCGAGAATGAGCACCCAGCACCCTGAGTACTGAGCACCCAGCACCCTGAGTACTGAGCACCCAGCACCCCGAGCACTGAGCACCCTGAGTACTTTGCACCCAGCACCCTGAGTACTGAGCACTAAGCACACAGAGCGCTGAGCACCCAGCACCCCAAGCACGGAGCACCCAGGACCCCGAGCACTGAGTACTGAGCACCCAGCACCCTGAGTACTGAGCACCGAGCTCCCCGAGCCCTGAGCACCCTGAGTACTGAGCACCCAGCACCCCGATCACAGAGCACCCAGCACCCTCAACACTGAGCACGCAGCACCCCGAGCACTGAGCACCCTGCACCCTGAGTACTGAGCACCCTGAGGACTGAGCACCGATCACACTGAGCACTGAGCACCCAGCACCCTGAGTACTGAGCACCCAGCACCCTGAGTACTGAGCACTGAGCACCCCGAGTACTGAGCACCCAGCACCCTGAGCACTGAGCACCCAGCACCCCGAGCACTGAGCACGCAGCGCCCTGAGTACGGAGCACCCAGCACCCCGAGCCCTGAGCACCCAGCACCCTGAGTACTGAGCACCCTGAGTACTGAGCACCTAGCACCCCGAGCACTGAGCACCCAGCACCCTGAGCACTGAGCACCCTGCAACCTGAGTACTGAGCATCAAGCACCCTGAGCACTGATCACCCAGCACCCTGAGCACTGAGCACCCAGCACCCTGAGTACTGAGCACCCAACGTACTGAGCTTCGAGCACCCCGAGCACTGAGCACCCAGCACCCTGAGTACTGAGCACCCAGCACCCCGAGCACTGAGCACCCAGCACCCTGAGTACTGAGCACCGAGCACCCTGAGTACTGAGCACCGAGCACCCCGAACACTGAGCACCCAGCACCCTGAGCACTGAGCACCCTGAGGACTGAGCACCCAGCAACTCGAGCACTGAGCACCCAGCACCCTGAGTACTTAGCACCCTGAGTACTGACCACCCAGCACCCCGAGCACTGAGCACCCAGGACCCTGAGTACTGAGCACCCTGAGTACTGAGCACCCAGCACCCTGAATACTGAGCACCCTGAGTACTGAGCACCCAGCACCCTGAGCACTGAGCACCCAGCACCCTGAGTACTGAGCACCCAGCACCCTGAGCACTGAGCACCCAGCACCCTGAGTACTGAGCACCCAGCACCCTGAGAACTTAGCACCCAGCACCCTGAGCACTGAGCACCCAGCACCCTGAGTACTGAGCACCGAGCACCCTGAGTACTGAGCACCCGGCACCCTGAGTACTGAGCACCCAGCACCCTGAGTACTGAGCACCGAGCACCCCGAGTACTGAGCACCCAGCACCCTGAGCACTGAGCACCCAGCACCCTGAGTACTGAGCACCCAGCAACCTGAGTACTGAGCACGCAGCACCCCGAGCACTGAGCACCCTGAGTACTGAGCACTAAGCACCCAGAGCGCTGAGCACCCAGCACCCCAAGCACGGAGCATCCAGGACCCCGAGCACTGAGTACTGAGCACCCAGCACCCTGAGTACTGAGCACCGAGCTCCCTGAGCACTGAGCACCCTGAGTACTGAGCACCCAGCACCCCGATCACAGAGCACCCAGCACACTCAGCACTGAGGACCCAGCACCCCGAGCACTGAGCACCGAGCACCCTGAGTACTGAGCACCCTGAGGACTGAGCACCGATCACCCTGAACACTGAGCACCCAGCACCCTGAGTACTGAGCACAGAGCACCCTGAGTACTGAGCACCGAGCACTCCGAGCACTGAGCACCCAGCACCCTGAGCACTGAGCACCCAGCACCCTGAGTACTGAGCACCCAGCACCCTGAGTACTGAGCACCCAGCACCCTGAGTACTGAGCACCCAGCACCAAGAGTACTGAGCACCGAGCATCCTGAGCACTGAGCACCGAGCACCCCGAGCACTGAGCACCCAGCAGCCTGAGTACTGAGCACCCAGCACCAAGAGTACTGAGCATCGAGCACCCCGAGCACTGAGCACCCAGCACCCTGAGTAATGAGCACCCAGCACCCCGAGTACTGAGCACCCAGCACCGTGAGTACTGAGCACCCAGCACCCTGAGTACTGAGCACCCAGCACCGTGAGCACTGAGCACAAAGCACGCTGAGTACTGAGCACTGAGCACCCTGAGTACTGAGCATCAAGGACCCTGAGCACTGAGCACCCAGCACGCTGAGTACTGAGCGCTGAGCACAATGAGTACTGAGCACCGAGCACCCTGAGTACTGAGCACCCAGCACCCTGAGCACTGAGCAGCCAGCACCCTGAGCACTGAGCACCCAGCACCCCGAGCACTGAGCATCCAGCACCCTGAGCACTGAGCACCCAGCACCCTGAGTACTGAGCACCCAGCACCCTGAGCACTGAGCACCCAGCACCCTGAGTACTGAGCACCCAGCACCCTGAGAACTTAGCACCCAGCACACTGAGCACTGAGCACCCAGCACCCTGAGTACTGAGCACCGAGCATCCTGAGTACTGAGCACCCAGCACCCTGAGTACTGAGCACCCAGCACCCTGAGTACTGAGCACCGAGCACCCCGAGTACTGAGCACCCAGCACCCTGAGCACTGAGCACCCAGCACCCTGAGTACTGAGCACCCAGCACCCTGAGTACTGAGCACGCAGCACCCCGAGCACTGAGCACCCTGAGTACTGAGCACTAAACACCCAGAGCGCTGAGCACCCAGCACCCCAAGCACGGAGCACCCAGGACCCTGAGCACTGAGTACTGAGCACCCAGCACACTGAGTACTGAGCACCGAGCTCCCCGAGCACTGAGCACACAGCACACTCAGCACTGAGGACCCAGCACCCCGAGCACTGAGCACCGAGCACCCTGAGTACTGAGCACCCTGAGGACTGAGCACCGATCACCCTGAACACTGAGCACGCAGCACCCTGAGTACTGAGCACCCAGCACCCTGAGTACTCAGCACCGAGCTCCCCGAGCACTGAACGCCCTGAGTACTGAGCACCCAGCACCCCGATCACAGAGCACCCAGCACCGTCAGCACTGAGCACCCAGCACCCCGAGCACTGAGCACCCAGCACCCTGAGTACTGAGCACCCTGAGGACTGAGCACCGATCACCCTGAGCACTGAGCACCCAACACCCTGAGTACTGAGCACCCAGCACCCTGAGTACTGAGCACCCAGCACGCTGAGTACTGAGCACCCAGCACACTGAGCACTGAGCACCCTGAGGACTGAGCACCCAGCACCCTGAGTACTGAGCACCCAGCATCCTGAGTACTGAGCACCGATCACCCTGAGCACTGAGCACCCAGCAACCCGAGCACTGAGCACCCAGCACCCTGAGTACTGAGCACACTGAGTACTGAGCACCCAGCACCCCGAGCACTGAGCACCCAGCACCCTGAGTACTGAGCACCCTGAGTACTGAGCACCCAGAACCCTGAGTACTGAGCACCCTGAGTACTGAGCACCCAGCACACTGAGCACTGAGCACCCAGCACCCTGAGTACTGAGCACCCAGCACCCTGAGTACTGTGCACCCAGCACCCTGAGTACTGAGCACCCAGCACCCTGAGTACTGAGCAGCCAGCACGCTGAGTACTGAGCACCCAGCAACCTGAGCACTGAGCACCCTGAGTACTGAGCACCCAGCACCCTGAGCACTGAGCACCCAGCACCCTGAGTACTGAGCACCCAGCACCCTGAGTACTGAGCACCGAGGACTCCAAGCACTGAGCACCCAGCACCCTGAGCACTGAGCACCCAGCACCCTGAGTACTGAGCACCCAGCACCCTGAGTACTGAGCACCCAGCACCCTGAGAACTGAGCACCCAGCAACCTGAGTACTGAGCACCCAGCACCCTGAGTACTGAGCACCCAGCACCCTGAGTACTGAGCACCCAGCACCCTGAGTACTGAGAACCCAGCACCCTGAGTACTGAGCACCGAGCACCCCGAGTACTGAGCACCCAGCACCCTGAGCACTGAGCACCCAGCACCCCAAGCACTGAGCACCCAGCACCCTGAGTACTGAGTACTGAACACCCTGAGTACTGAGCACCCAGCACCCTGAGCACCCAGCACCCTGAGTACTGAGCACCGAGCACCCCGAGCACTGAGCACGGAGCACCCTGAGCACTGAGCAACCAGCACTGAGCACCCAGCACCCTGAGTACTGAGCACCCAGCACCCTGAGTACTGAGCACCGAGCACCCCGAGCATTGAGCACCGGGCACCCCGAGCACTGAGCACCCAGCACCCTGAGTACTGAGCACCCAGCACCCTGAGTACTGAGCACTGAGCAGTGAGCACACTGAGCACTGAGCACCCAGCATCCTGAGCACTGAGTACTGAGCACCCAGCACCCTGAGCACTGAGCACCCAGCACCCTGAGCACTGAGCACCCAGCACCCTGAGTACTGAGCACCCAGCACCCCGAGCACTGAGCACCCAGCACCCTGAGCACTGAGCTCCCAGCACCCCAAGCACTGAGCACCCAGCACCCTGAGTACTGAGTACTGAGCACCCTGAGTACTGAGCACCAAGCACCCTGAGTACTGAGCACCCAGCACTCCAAGCACTGAGCACCCAGCACCCTGAGCACTGAGCACCCAGCACCCTGAGTACTGAGCACCCAGCACCCTGAGTAATGAGCACCCAGCACCCTGAGTACTGAGCACTGAGCACCCTGAGCACTGAGCACCCAGCACCCTGAGCACTGAGCACCCTGAGGACTGAGCACCGAGCACCCTGAGTACTGAGCACCCAGCATCCTGAGTAGTGAGCACCGATCACCCTGAGCACTGAGCACCCAGCAACCCAAGCACTGAGCACCCAGCACCCTGAGTACTGAGCACCCTGAGTACTGAGCACCCAGCACCCCGAGCACTGAGCACGCAGCACCCTGAGTACTGAGCACCCAGAGTACTGAGCACCCAGCACCCTGAGTACTGAGCACCCTGAGTACTGAGCACCCAGCACCCTGAGCACTGAGCACCCAGCACCCTGAGAACTGAGCACCCAGCACCCTGAGCACTGAGCACCCAGCACCCTGAGTACTGAGCACCCAGCACCCTGAGTACTTTGCACCCAGCACCCTGAGCACTGAGCACCCAGCACCCTGAGTACTGAGCACCGAGCACCCTGAGTACTGAGCACCCAGCACCCTGAGTACTGAGCACCCAGCACCCTGAGTACTGAGCACCGAGCACCCCGAATACTGAGCACCCAGCACCCTGAGCACTGAGCACCCAGCACCCTGAGTACTAAGCACCCAGCACCCTGAGTACTGAGCACCCAGCACCCCGAGCACTGAGCACACTGAGTACTGAGCACCCAGCACCCTGAGTACTGAGCACTAAGCACCCAGAGCGCTGAGCACCCAGCACCCCAAGCACGGAGCACCCAGGACCCCGAGCACTGAGTACTGAGCACCCAGCACCCCGATCACAGAGCACCCAGCACCCTCAGCACTGAGCACCCAGCACCCCGAGCAATGAGCACCCAGCACCCTGAGTACTGAGCACCCAGCACCCCGAGCACTGAGCACCCAGCACCCTGAGTACTGAGCACCGAGCACCCTGAGTACTGAGCACCCAGCACCCCGAGGACTGAGCACCCAGCACCCCGAGTACTGAGCACCCAGCACTGAGCACCCAGCACCCTGAGTACTGAGCACCCAGCACCCTGAGTACTGAGCACCGAGCACCACGAGCATTGAGCACCGGGCAGCCCGAGCACTGAGCACCCAGCACCCTGAGTAATGAGCACCCAGCACCCCGAGTACTGAGCACCCAGCACCTTGAGTACTGAGCACCCAGCACCCTGAGTACTGAGCACCCAGCACCCTGAGCACTGAGCACAAAGCACGCTGAGTACTGAGCACTGAGCACCCTGAGTACTGAGCACCAAGGACCATGAGCACTGAGCACCCAGCACGCTGAGTACTGAGCGCTGAGCACCCTGAGTACTGAGCACCGAGCACCCTGAGTACTGAGGACCCAGCACACCGAGCACTGAGCACACAGCACCCTGAGCAATGAGCACCCAGCACCCCGAGTACTGAGCACCCAGCACCCTGAGTACTGAGCACCGAGCACCCCGAGCACTGAGCACCCAGCACCCCGAGAATGAGCACGCAGCACCCTGAGTACTGAGAACCGAGCACCCTGAGTACTGAGCACCCAGCACCCCGAGTACTGAGCAAACAGCACCCCGAGCACTGAGCACTCAGCACCCCGAGAATGAGCACCCAGCACCCTGAGTACTGAGCACCTAGCACCCTGAGTACTGAGCACCCAGCATCCCAAGCACTGAGCACCCTGAGTACTTTGCACCCAGCACCCTGAGTACTGAGCACTAAGCACCCAGAGCGCTGAGCACCCAGCACCCCAAGCACGGAGCACCCAGGACCCCGAGCACTGAGTACTGAGCACCCAGCACCCTGAGGACTGAGCACCGAGATCCCCGAGCACTGAGCACCCTGAGTACTTAGCACCCAGCACCCCGAGCACTGAGCACCCAGCACCCCGAGTACTGAGCACCCAGCACCCTGAGTACTGAGCACCCAGCACGCTGAGTACTGAGCGCTGAGCACCCTGAGTACTGAGCACCGAGCACCCTGAGTACTGAGCACCCAGCACCCTGAGCACTGAGCAGCCAGCACCCTGAGCACTGAGCACCCAGCACACCGAGCACTGAGCACCCAGCACCCTGAGTACTGAGCACCCAGCACCCCGAACACTGAGCACCCAGCACCCTGAGCACTGAGCACCCTGAGGACTGAGCACCCAGCACGCTGAGTACTGAGCACCCAGCATCCTGAGTACTGAGCACCGATCACCCTGAGTACTGACCACCCAGCACCCCGAGCACTGAGCACCCAGGACCCTGAGTACTGAGCACCCTGAGTACTGAGCACCCAGTACCCTGCGTACTGAGCACCCTGAGTACTGAGCACCCAGCACCCTGAGCACTGAGCACCCAGCACCCTGAGTACTGAGCACCCAGCACCCTGAGCACTGAGCACCCAGCACCCTGAGTACTGAGCACCCAGCACCCTGAGAACTTAGCACCCAGCACCCTGAGCACTGAGCACCCAGCAGCCTGAGTACTGAGCACCGAGCACCCTGAGTACTGAGCACCCAGCACCCTGAGTACTGAGCACCCAGCACCCTGAGTACTGAGCACCGAGCACCCCGAGTACTGAGCACCCAGCACCCTGAGCACTGAGCACCCAGCACCCTGAGTACTGAGCACCCAGCACCCTGAGTACTGAGCACGCAGCACCCCGAGCACTGAGCACCCTGAGTACTGAGCACTAAGCACCCAGAGCGCTGAGCACCCAGCACCCCAAGCACGGAGCACCCAGGACCCCGAGCACTGAGTACTGAGCACCCAGCACCCTGAGTACTGAGCACCGAGCTCCCCGAGCACTGAGCACCCTGAGTAATGAGCACCCAGCACCCCGATCACAGAGCACCCAGCACACTCAGCACTGAGGACCCAGCACCCCGAGCACTGAGCACCGAGCACCCTGAGTACTGAGCACCCTGAGGACTGAGCACCGATCACCCTGAACACTGAGCACCCAGCACCCTGAGTACTGAGCACCCAGCACCCTGAGTACTGAGCACCGAGCACTCCGAGCACTGAGCACCCAGCACCCTGAGCACTGAGCACCCAGCACCCTGAGTACTGAGCACCAAGCACCCTGAGTACTGAGCACCCAGCACCCTGAGTACTGAGCATCCAGCACCAAGAGTACTGAGCACCGAGCATCCTGAGCACTGAGCACCGAGCACCCCGAGCACTGAGCACCCAGCAGCCTTAGTACTGAGCAACCAGCACCAAGAGTACTGAGCATCGAGCACCCCGAGCACTGAGCACCCAGCACCCTGAGTAATGAGCACCCAGCACCCCGAGTACTGAGCACCCAGCACCGTGAGTACTGAGCACCCAGCACCCTGAGTACTGAGCACCCAGCACCCTGAGCACTGAGCACAAAGCACGCTGAGTACTGAGCACTGAGCACCCTGAGTACTGAGCACCAAGGACCCTGAGCACTGAGCACCCAGCACGCTGAGTACTGAGCGCTGAGCACCCTGAGTACTGAGCACCGAGCACCCTGAGTACTGAGCACCCAGCACCCTGAGCACTGAGCACCCAGCACCCTGAGCACTGAGCACCCAGCACCCCGAGTACTGAGCACCCAGCACCCTGAGTACTGAGCACCGAGCACCCCGAGCACTGAGCACCCAGCACCCCGAGCACTGAGCACCCAGCACCCCGAGAATGAGCACCCAGCACCCTGAGTACTGAGAACCGAGCACCCTAAGTACTGAGCACCCAGCACCCTGAGCACTGAGCACCCAGCACCCCGAGTACTGAGCAAACAGCACCCCGAGCACTGAGCACCCAGCACCCCGAGAATGAGCACCCAGCACCCTGAGTACTGAGCACCCAGCACCCTGAGTACGGAGCACCCAGCACCCCGAGCACTGAGCACCCTGAGTACTTTGCACCCAGCACCCTGAGTACTGAGCACCCAGCACCCTGAGTACTGAGCACCCAGCACCCTGAGTACTGAGCACCGAGCACCCCGAGTACTGAGCACACAGCACCCTGAGCACTGAGCACCCAGCACCCCGAGCACTGAGCACGCAGCACCCTGAGTACTGAGCACCCAGCACCCCGAGCACTGAGCACCCAGCACCCTGAGCACTGAGCACCCAGCACCCTGAGCACTGAGCACCCAGCACCCTGAGTACTGAGCACCCAACGTACTGAGCATCGAGCACCCCGAGCACTGAGCACCCAGCACCCTGAGTTCTGAGCACCCAGCACCCCGAGCACTGAGCACCCAGCACCCTGAGTACTGAGCACCGAGCACCTTGAGTACTGAGCACCCAGCACCCCGAGCACTGAGCATCCAGCACCCCGACCACTGAGCACCCAGCACTGAGCACCCAGCACCCTGAGTACTGAGCACCCAGCACCCTGAGTACTGAGCACCGAGCACCCCGAGCATTGAGCACCGGGCACCCCGAGCACAGAGCACCCAGCACCCTGAGTACTGAGCACCCAGCACCCAGAGTACTGAGCACTGAGAACCCTGAGCACTGAGCACCCAGCACCCTGAGTAATGAGCACCCAGCACCCCGAGTACTGAGCACCCAGCTCCGTGAGTACTGAGCAACCAGCACCCCGAGCACTGAGCACCCAGCACCCTGAGTAATGAGCACCCAGCACCCTGAGTACTGAGCACTGAGCACCCTGAGCACTGAGCACCCAGCACCCTGAGTACTGAGCACCCAGCACCCTGAGAACTGAGCACCCAGCACCCCAAGCACTGAGCACCCAGCACCCTGAGTACTGAGTACTGAGCACCCTGAGTACTGAGCACCCAGCACTCTGAGCACTGAGCACCCAGCACCCTGAGTACTGAGCACCGAGCACCCTGAGCACTGAGCACCCAGCACCCTGAGCACTGAGCACCCAGCACACCGAGCACTGAGCACCCAGCACCCTGAGTACTGAGCACCCAGCACCCTGAGTACTGAGCACTCAGCACCCTGAGTACTGAGCACCGAGCACCCCGAACACTGAGCACCCAGCACCCTGAGCACTGAGCACCCTGAGGACTGAGCACCCAGCACGCTGAGTACTGAGCACCCAGCATCCTGAGTACTGAGCACCGATCACCCTGAGTACTGACCACCCAGCACCCCGAGCACTGAGCACCCAGGACCCTGAGTACTGAGCACCCTGAGTACTGAGCACCCAGTACCCTGCGTACTGAGCACCCTGAGTACTGAGCACCCAGCACCCTGAGCACTGAGCACCCAGCACCCTGAGTACTGAGCACCCAGCACCCTGAGCACTGAGCACCCAGCACCCTGAGTACTGAGCACCCAGCACCCTGAGAACTTAGCACCCAGCACCCTGAGCACTGAGCACCCAGCAGCCTGAGTACTGAGCACCGAGCACCCTGAGTACTGAGCACCCAGCACCCTGAGTACTGAGCACCCAGCACCCTGAGTACTGAGCACCGAGCACCCAGAGTACTGAGCACCCAGCACCCTGAGCACTGAGCACCCAGCACCCTGAGTACTGAGCACCCAGCACCCTGAGTACTGAGCACGCAGCACCCCGAGCACTGAGCACCCTGAGTACTGAGCACTAAGCATCCAGAGCTCTGAGCACCCAGCACCCCAAGCACGGAGCACCCAGGACCCCGAGCACTGAGTACTGAGCACCCAGCACCCTGAGTACTGAGCACCGAGCTCCCCGAGCACTGAGCACCCTGAGTAATGAGCACCCAGCACCCTGATCACAGAGCACTCAGCACACTCAGCACTGAGGACCCAGCACCCCGAGCACTGAGCACCGAGCACCCTGAGTACTGAGCACCCTGAGGACTGAGCACCGATCACCCTGAACACTGAGCACCCAGCACCCTGAGTACTGAGCACCCAGCACCCTGAGTACTGAGCACCGAGCACTCCGAGCACTGAGCACCCAGCACCCTGAGCACTGAGCACCCAGCACCCTGAGTACTGAGCACCAAGCACCCTGAGTACTGAGCACCCAGCACCCTGAGTACTGAGCATCCAGCACCAAGAGTACTGAGCACCGAGCATCCTGAGCACTGAGCACCGAGCACCCCGAGCACTGAGCACCCAGCAGCCTGAGTACTGAGCACCCAGCACCAAGAGTACTGAGCATCGAGCACCCCGAGCACTGAGCACCCAGCACCCTGAGTAATGAGCACCCAGCACCCCGAGTACTGAGCACCCAGCACCGTGAGTACTGAGCACCCAGCACCCTGAGTACTGAGCACCGAGCACCCCGAGCACTGAGCACCCAGCACCCTGAGCACTGAGCACCCTGAGGATTGAGCACACAGCACCCTGAGTACTGAGCACCCAGCATCCTGAGTACTGAGCACTGATCACCCTGAGCACTGAGCACCCAGCAACCCGAGCACTGAGCAGCCAGCACCCTGAGTACTGAGCACCCTGAGTACTGAGCACCCAGCAACCAGAGCACTGAGCACCCAGCACCCTGAGTACTGAGCACCCTGAGTACTGAGCACCCATAACCCTGAGCACTGAGCACCCAGCACCCTGAGTACTGAGCACCCAGCACCCTGAGCACTGAGCACCCAGCACCCTGAGTACTGAGCACCCAGCACCCTGAGTACTTAGCACCCAGCACCCTGTGTACTGAGCACCGAGCAACCCGAGTACTGAGCACCCAGCACCCTGAGCACTGAGCACCCAGCACCCTGAGTACTGAGCACCCAGAACCCTGAGTACTGAGCACCCAGCACCCCGAGCACTGAGCACCCTGAGTACTGAGCACTAAGCACCCTGAGCGCTGAGCACCCAGCACCCCAAGCACGGAGCACCCAGGACCCCGAGCACTGAGTACTGAGCACCCAGCACCCTGAGTACTGAGCAGCGAGCTCCCCGAGCACTGAGCACCCTGAGTACTGAGCACCCAGCACCCCGATCACAGAGCACACAGCACCCTCAGCACTGAGCACCCAGCACCCCGAGCACTGAGCACCCAGCACCCTGAGTACTGAGCACACTGAGGACTGAGCACCGATCACCCTGAGCACTGAGCACCCAGCACCCTGAGTACTGATAACCCAGCACACTGAGTACTGAGCACCGAGCACTCCGAGCACTGAGCACCCAGAACCCTGAGCACTGAGCACCCAGCACCCTGAGTACTGAGCACCCAGCACCCGGAGCACTGAGCACCCAGCACCCTGAGTACTGAGCACCCAGCACCCTGAGTACTGAGCTCCCAGCACCCTGAGTACTGAACACCCAGCACCCTGAGTACTGAGCACCCAGCACCCTGAGTACTGAGCACCGAGCACCCCGAGTACTGAGCACCCAGCACCCCGAGCACTGAGCACCCAGCACCACGAGCACTGAGCACCCTGAGTACGTTGCACCCATCACCTTGAGTACTGAGCACTAAGCACCCAGAGCGCTGAGCACCCAGCACCCCAAGCACGGAGCACCCAGGACCCCGAGGACTGAGTACTGAGCACCCAGCACCCTGAGTACTGAGCACCGAGCTCCCCGAGCACTGAGCACCCTGAGTACTTAGCACCCAGCACCCCGAGCACTGAACACCCAGCACCCCGAGTACTGAGCACCCAGCACCCCGAGCACTGAGCACCCAGCACCCTGAGCACTGAGCACCCAGCACCCCAAGCACTGAGCACCCAGCACCCTGAGTACTGAGTACTGAGCACCCTGAGTACTGAGCACCCAGCACCCTGAGCACTGAGCACCCAGCACCCTGAGTACTGAGCACCGAGCACCCTGAGTACTGAGCACCCAGCACCCTGAGTACTGAGCACCCAGCAGCAAGAGTACTGAGCACCGAGCATCCTGAGCACTGAGCACCGAGCACCCCGAGCACTGTGCACCCAGCACCCTGAGTAATGAGCACCCAGCACCCTGAGTACTGAGCACCCAGCACCGTGAGTACTGAGCACCCAGCACCCTGAGTACTGAGCACCGAGCACCCCGAGCACTGAGCACCCAGCACCCCGAGAATGAGCACGCAGCACCCTGAGTACTGAGAACCGAGCACCCTGAGTACTGAGCACCCAGCACCCCGAGTACTGAGCAATCAGCACCCTGAGCACTGAGCACTCAGCACCCCGAGAATGAGCACCCAGCACCCTGAGTACTGAGCACCTAGCACCCTGAGTACTGAGCACCCAGCACCCCGAGCACTGAGCACCCTGAGAACTTTGCACCCAGCACCCTGAGTACTGAGCACTAAGCACCCAGAGCGCTGAGCACCCAGCACCCCAAGCACGGAGCACCCAGGACCCCGAGCACTGAGTACTGAGCACCCAGCACCCTGAGTACTGAGCACCGAGCTCCCCGAGCACTGAGCACCCTGAGTACTTAGCACCCAGCACACCGAGCACTGAGCACCCAGCACCCCGAGTACTGAGCACCCAGCACCCCGAGCACTGAGCACCCAGCACCCTGAGCACTGAGCACCCAGCACCCCAAGCACTGAGCACCCAGCACCCTGAGTACTGAGTACTGAGCACCCTGAGTACTGAGCACCCAGCACCCTGAGCACTGAGCACCCAGCACCCTGAGTACTGAGCACTGAGCACCCTGAGTACTGAGCACCCAGCACCCTGAGTATTGAGCACCCAGCAGCAAGAGTACTGAGCACCGAGCATCCTGAGCACTGAGCACCCAGCACCCTGAGTACTGAGCTCCGAGCACCCCGAGCACTGAGCACCCAGCATCCTGAGTACTGAGCACCCAGCACCAAGAGTACTGAGCACCGAGCACCCCGAGCACTGAGCACCCAGCACCCTGAGTAATGAGCACCCAGCACCCTGAGTACTGAGCACCCAGGACCGTGAGTACTGAGCACCCAGCACCCTGAGTACTGAGCACCCAGCACCCTGAGCACTGAGCACAAAGCACGCTGAGTACTGAGCACTGAGCACCCTGTGTACTGAGCACCAAGGACCCTGAGCACTGAGCACCCAGCACGCTGAGTACTGAGCGCTGAGCACCCTGAGTACTGAGCACCGAGCACCCTGAGTACTGAGCACCCAGCACCCTGGCACTGAGCAGCCAGCACCCTGAGCACTGAGCACCCAGCACCCCGAGCACTGAGCACACAGCACCCTGAGTACTGAGCACCCAGCACCCTGAGTACTGAGCACTCAGCACCCTGAGTACTGAGCACCGAGCACCCCGAACACTGAGCACCAAGCACCCTGAGCACTGAGCACCCTGAGGACTGAGCACCCAGCACGCTGAGTACTGAGCACCCAGCATCCTGAGTACTGAGCACCGATCACCCTGAGCACTGAGCACCCAGCAACCCGAGCACTGAGCACCCAGCACCCTGAGTACTTAGCACCCTGAGTACTGACCACCCAGCACCCCGAGCACTGAGCACCCAGGACCCTGAGTACTGAGCACCCTGAGTACTGAGCACCCAGCACCCTGAGTACTGAGCACCCTGAGTACTGAGCACCCAGCACCCTGAGCACTGAGCACCCAGCACCCTGAGTACTGAGCACCCAGCACCCTGAGCACTGAGCACCCAGCACCCTGAGTACTGAGCACCCAGCACCCTGAGAACTTAGCACCCAGCACCCTGAGCACTGAGCACCCAGCACCCTGAGTACTGAGCACCGAGCACCCTGAGTACTGAGCACCCAGCACCCTGAGTACTGAGCACCCAGCACCCTGAGTACTGAGCACCGAGCACCCCGAGTACTGAGCACCCAGCACCCTGAGCACTGAGCACCCAGCACCCTGAGTACTGAGCACCCAGCACCCTGAGTACTGAGCACGCAGCACCCCGAGCACTGAGCACCCTGAGTACTGAGCACTAAGCACCCAGAGCGCTGAGCACCCAGCACCCCAAGCACGGAGCACCCAGGACCCCGAGCACTGAGTACTGAGCACCCAGCACCCTGAGTACTGAGCACCGAGCTCCCTGAGCACTGAGCACCCTGAGTACTGAGCACCCAGCACCCCGATCACAGAGCACCCAGCACACTCAGCACTGAGGACCCAGCACCCCGAGCACTGAGCACCGAGCACCCTGAGTACTGAGCACCCTGAGGACTAAGCACCGATCACCCTGAACACTGAGCACCCAGCACCCTGAGTACTGAGCACCCAGCACCCTGAGTACTGAGCACCGAGCACTCCGAGCACTGAGCACCCAGCACCCTGAGCACTGTGCACCCAGCACCCTGAGTACTGAGCACCCAGCACCCTGAGTACTGAGCACCCAGCACCCTGAGTACTGAGCTCCCAGCACCAAGAGTACTGAGCACCGAGCATCCTGAGCACTGAGCACCGAGCACCCCGAGCACTGAGCACCCAGCAGCCTGAGTACTGAGCACCCAGCACCAAGAGTACTGAGCATCGAGCACCCCGAGCACTGAGCACCCAGCACCCTGAGTAATGAGCACCCAGCACCCCGAGTACTGAGCACCCAGCACCGTGAGTACTGAGCACCCAGCACCCTGAGTACTGAGCACCCAGCACCCTGAGCACTGAGCACAAAGCACGCTGAGTACTGAGCACTGAGCACCCTGAGTACTGAGCACCAAGGACCCTGAGCACTGAGCACCCAGCACGCTGAGTACTGAGCGCTGAGCAACCTGAGTACTGAGCACCGAGCACCCTGAGTACTGAGCACCCAGCACCCTGAGCACTGAGCAGCCAGCACCCTGAGCACTGAGCACCCAGCACCCCGAGCACTGAGCACCCAGCACTCTGAGCACTGAGCACCCAGCACCCCGAGTACTGAGCACCCAGCACCCTGAGTACTGAGCACCGAGCAACCCGAGCACTGAGCACCCAGCACCCCGAGCACTGAGCACCCAGCACCCCGAGAATGAGCACCCAGCACCCTGAGTACTGAGCACCCAGCACCCTGAGCACTGAGCACCCAGCACCCTGAGTACTGAGCACCCAGCACCCTGAGAACTTAGCACCCAGCACCCTGAGCACTGAGCACCCAGCACCCTGAGTACTGAGCACCGAGCACCCTGCGTACTGAGCACCCAGCACCCTGAGTACTGAGCACCCAGCACCCTGAGTACTGAGCACCGAGCACCCCGAGTACTGAGCACCCAGCACCCTGAGCACTGAGCACCCAACACCCTGAGTACTGAGCACCCAGCACCCTGAGTACTGAGCACGCAGCACCCCGAGCACTGAGCACCCTGAGTACTGAGCACTAAACACCCAGAGCGCTGAGCACCCAGCACCCCAAGCATGGAGCACCCAGGACCCCGAGCACTGAGTACTGAGCACCCAGCACCCTGAGTACTGAGCACCGAGCTCCCCGAGCACTGAGCACCCTGAGTACTGAGCACCCAGCACCCCGATCACAGAGCACCCAGCACACTCAGCACTGAGGACCCAGCACCCCGAGCACTGAGCACCGAGCACCCTGAGTACTGAGCACCTGAGGACTGAGCACCGATCACCCTGAACACTGAGCACCCAGCACCCTGAGTACTGAGCACCCAGCACCCTGAGTACTGAGCACCGAGCACTCCGAGCATTGAGCACCCAGCACCGTGAGTACTGAGCACCCAGCACCCTGAGTACTGAGCACCCAGCACCAAGAGTACTGAGCACCGAGCACCCTGAGTAATGAGCACCCAGCACCCCGAGTACTGAGCACCCAGCACCGTGAGTACTGAGCACCCAGCACCCTGAGTACTGAGCACCGAGCTCCCCGAGCACTGAGCACCCTGAGTACTGAGTACCCAGCACCCCGATCACAGAGCACCCAGCACACTCAGCACTGAGCACCCAGCACCCCGAGCACTGAGCACCCAGCACCCTGAGTACTGAGCACCCTGAGGACTGAGCACCGATCACCCTGAGCACTGAGCACCCAGCACCCTGAGTACTGAGCACCCAGCACCCTGAGTACTGAGCACTGAGCACTCCGAGCACTGAACACCCAGCACCCTGAGCACTGAGCACCCAGCACCCTGAGTACTGAGCACCCAGCACCCTGAGTACTGAGCACCCAGTACCCTGAGTACTGAGCACCCAGCACCCTGAGTACTGAGCACCCAGCATCCTGAGTACTGAGCACCCAGCACCCTGAGTACTGAGCACCCAGCACCCTGAGTACTGAGCACCCAGGACCCCGAGCACTGAACACCCAGCACCCTGAGCACTGAGCACCCAGCACCAAGAGTACTGAGCACCGAGCACCCCGAGCACTGAGCACACAGCACCCTGAGTAACGAGCACCCAGCACCCCGAGTACTGAGCACCCAGCACCGTGACTACTGAGCACCCAGCACCCTGAGTACTGAGCACCCAGCACCCTGAGTACTGAGCACCAAGGACCCTGAGCACTGAGCACCCAGCACGCTGAGTACTGAGCGCTGAGCACCCTGAGTACTGAGCACCGAGCACCCTGAGTACTGAGCACCCCGCACCCTGAGCACTGAGCAGCCAGCACCCTGAGCACTGAGCACCCAGCACCCCGAGCACTGAGCACCCAGCACCCTGAGTACTGAGCACCAAGCACCCTGAGTACTGAGCACTCAGCACCCTGAGTACTGAACACCGAGCACCCCGAGCACTGAGCACCCAGCACCCTGAGCACTGAGCACCCTGAGGACTGAGCACCCAGCACCCTGAGCACTGAGCACCCAGCACCCTGAGTACTGAGCACCCAGCACCCTGAGTACTGAGCACCGAGGACTCCAAGCACTGAGCACCCAGCACCCTGAGCACTGAGCACCCAGCACCCTGAGTACTGAGCACCCAGCACCCTGAGTACTGAGCACCCAGCACCCTGAGAACTGAGCACCCAGCAACCTGAGTACTGAGCACCCAGCACCCTGAGTACTGAGCACCCAGCACCCTGAGTACTGAGCACCCAGCACCCTGAGTACTGAGAACCCAGCACCCTGAGTACTGAGCACCGAGCACCCCGAGTACTGAGCACCCAGCACCCTGAGCACTGAGCACCCAGCACCCCAAGCACTGAGCACCCAGCACCCTGAGTACTGAGTACTGAACACCCTGAGTACTGAGCACCCAGCACCCTGAGCACCCAGCACCCTGAGTACTGAGCACCGAGCACCCCGAGCACTGAGCACGGAGCACCCTGAGCACTGAGCAACCAGCACTGAGCACCCAGCACCCTGAGTACTGAGCACCCAGCACCCTGAGTACTGAGCACCGAGCACCCCGAGCATTGAGCACCGGGCACCCCGAGCACTGAGCACCCAGCACCCTGAGTACTGAGCACCCAGCACCCTGAGTACTGAGCACTGAGCAGTGAGCACACTGAGCACTGAGCACCCAGCATCCTGAGCACTGAGTACTGAGCACCCAGCACCCTGAGCACTGAGCACCCAGCACCCTGAGCACTGAGCACCCAGCACCCTGAGTACTGAGCACCCAGCACCCCGAGCACTGAGCACCCAGCACCCTGAGCACTGAGCTCCCAGCACCCCAAGCACTGAGCACCCAGCACCCTGAGTACTGAGTACTGAGCACCCTGAGTACTGAGCACCAAGCACCCTGAGTACTGAGCACCCAGCACTCCAAGCACTGAGCACCCAGCACCCTGAGCACTGAGCACCCAGCACCCTGAGTACTGAGCACCCAGCACCCTGAGTAATGAGCACCCAGCACCCTGAGTACTGAGCACTGAGCACCCTGAGCACTGAGCACCCAGCACCCTGAGCACTGAGCACCCTGAGGACTGAGCACCGAGCACCCTGAGTACTGAGCACCCAGCATCCTGAGTAGTGAGCACCGATCACCCTGAGCACTGAGCACCCAGCAACCCAAGCACTGAGCACCCAGCACCCTGAGTACTGAGCACCCTGAGTACTGAGCACCCAGCACCCCGAGCACTGAGCACGCAGCACCCTGAGTACTGAGCACCCAGAGTACTGAGCACCCAGCACCCTGAGTACTGAGCACCCTGAGTACTGAGCACCCAGCACCCTGAGCACTGAGCACCCAGCACCCTGAGAACTGAGCACCCAGCACCCTGAGCACTGAGCACCCAGCACCCTGAGTACTGAGCACCCAGCACCCTGAGTACTTTGCACCCAGCACCCTGAGCACTGAGCACCCAGCACCCTGAGTACTGAGCACCGAGCACCCTGAGTACTGAGCACCCAGCACCCTGAGTACTGAGCACCCAGCACCCTGAGTACTGAGCACCGAGCACCCCGAATACTGAGCACCCAGCACCCTGAGCACTGAGCACCCAGCACCCTGAGTACTGAGCACCCAGCACCCTGAGTACTGAGCACCCAGCACCCCGAGCACTGAGCACACTGAGTACTGAGCACCCAGCACCCTGAGTACTGAGCACTAAGCACCCAGAGCGCTGAGCACCCAGCACCCCAAGCACGGAGCACCCAGGACCCCGAGCACTGAGTACTGAGCACCCAGCACCCCGATCACAGAGCACCCAGCACCCTCAGCACTGAGCACCCAGCACCCCGAGCAATGAGCACCCAGCACCCTGAGTACTGAGCACCCAGCACCCCGAGCACTGAGCACCCAGCACCCTGAGTACTGAGCACCGAGCACCCTGAGTACTGAGCACCCAGCACCCCGAGGACTGAGCACCCAGCACCCCGAGTACTGAGCACCCAGCACTGAGCACCCAGCACCCTGAGTACTGAGCACCCAGCACCCTGAGTACTGAGCACCGAGCACCACGAGCATTGAGCACCGGGCAGCCCGAGCACTGAGCACCCAGCACCCTGAGTAATGAGCACCCAGCACCCCGAGTACTGAGCACCCAGCACCTTGAGTACTGAGCACCCAGCACCCTGAGTACTGAGCACCCAGCACCCTGAGCACTGAGCACAAAGCACGCTGAGTACTGAGCACTGAGCACCCTGAGTACTGAGCACCAAGGACCATGAGCACTGAGCACCCAGCACGCTGAGTACTGAGCGCTGAGCACCCTGAGTACTGAGCACCGAGCACCCTGAGTACTGAGGACCCAGCACACCGAGCACTGAGCACACAGCACCCTGAGCAATGAGCACCCAGCACCCCGAGTACTGAGCACCCAGCACCCTGAGTACTGAGCACCGAGCACCCCGAGCACTGAGCACCCAGCACCCCGAGAATGAGCACGCAGCACCCTGAGTACTGAGAACCGAGCACCCTGAGTACTGAGCACCCAGCACCCCGAGTACTGAGCAAACAGCACCCCGAGCACTGAGCACTCAGCACCCCGAGAATGAGCACCCAGCACCCTGAGTACTGAGCACCTAGCACCCTGAGTACTGAGCACCCAGCATCCCAAGCACTGAGCACCCTGAGTACTTTGCACCCAGCACCCTGAGTACTGAGCACTAAGCACCCAGAGCGCTGAGCACCCAGCACCCCAAGCACGGAGCACCCAGGACCCCGAGCACTGAGTACTGAGCACCCAGCACCCTGAGGACTGAGCACCGAGATCCCCGAGCACTGAGCACCCTGAGTACTTAGCACCCAGCACCCCGAGCACTGAGCACCCAGCACCCCGAGTACTGAGCACCCAGCACCCTGAGTACTGAGCACCCAGCACGCTGAGTACTGAGCGCTGAGCACCCTGAGTACTGAGCACCGAGCACCCTGAGTACTGAGCACCCAGCACCCTGAGCACTGAGCAGCCAGCACCCTGAGCACTGAGCACCCAGCACACCGAGCACTGAGCACCCAGCACCCTGAGTACTGAGCACCCAGCACCCTGAGTACTGAGCACTCAGCACCCTGAGTACTGAGCACCGAGCACCCCGAACACTGAGCACCCAGCACCCTGAGCACTGAGCACCCTGAGGACTGAGCACCCAGCACGCTGAGTACTGAGCACCCAGCATCCTGAGTACTGAGCACCGATCACCCTGAGTACTGACCACCCAGCACCCCGAGCACTGAGCACCCAGGACCCTGAGTACTGAGCACCCTGAGTACTGAGCACCCAGTACCCTGCGTACTGAGCACCCTGAGTACTGAGCACCCAGCACCCTGAGCACTGAGCACCCAGCACCCTGAGTACTGAGCACCCAGCACCCTGAGCACTGAGCACCCAGCACCCTGAGTACTGAGCACCCAGCACCCTGAGAACTTAGCACCCAGCACCCTGAGCACTGAGCACCCAGCAGCCTGAGTACTGAGCACCGAGCACCCTGAGTACTGAGCACCCAGCACCCTGAGTACTGAGCACCCAGCACACTGAGTACTGAGCACCGAGCACCCCGAGTACTGAGCACCCAGCACCCTGAGCACTGAGCACCCAGCACCCTGAGTACTGAGCACCCAGCACCCTGAGTACTGAGCACGCAGCACCCCGAGCACTGAGCACCCTGAGTACTGAGCACTAAGCACCCAGAGCGCTGAGCACCCAGCACCCCAAGCACGGAGCACCCAGGACCCCGAGCACTGAGTACTGAGCACCCAGCACCCTGAGTACTGAGCACCGAGCTCCCCGAGCACTGAGCACCCTGAGTAATGAGCACCCAGCACCCCGATCACAGAGCACCCAGCACACTCAGCACTGAGGACCCAGCACCCCGAGCACTGAGCACCGAGCACCCTGAGTACTGAGCACCCTGAGGACTGAGCACCGATCACCCTGAACACTGAGCACCCAGCACCCTGAGTACTGAGCACCCAGCACCCTGAGTACTGAGCACCGAGCACTCCGAGCACTGAGCACCCAGCACCCTGAGCACTGAGCACCCAGCACCCTGAGTACTGAGCACCAAGCACCCTGAGTACTGAGCACCCAGCACCCTGAGTACTGAGCATCCAGCACCAAGAGTACTGAGCACCGAGCATCCTGAGCACTGAGCACCGAGCACCCCGAGTACTGAGCACCCAGCACCGTGAGTACTAAGCACCGAGCACCCTGAGTACTGAGCACCCAGCACCCTGAGCACTGAACACACAGCAGCCTTAGTACTGAGCAACCAGCACCAAGAGTACTGAGCATCGAGCACCCCGAGCACTGAGCACCCAGCACCCTGAGTAATGAGCACCCAGCACCCCGAGTACTGAGCACCCAGCACCGTGAGTACTGAGCACCCAGCACCCTGAGTACTGAGCACCCAGCACCCTGAGCACTGAGCACAAAGCACGCTGAGTACTGAGCACTGAGCACCCTGAGTACTGAGCACCAAGGACCCTGAGCACTGAGCACCCAGCACGCTGAGTACTGAGCGCTGAGCACCCTGAGTACTGAGCACCGAGCACCCTGAGTACTGAGCACCCAGCACCCTGAGCACTGAGCACCCAGCACCCTGAGCACTGAGCACCCAGCACCCCGAGTACTGAGCACCCAGCACCCTGAGTACTGAGCACCGAGCACCCCGAGCACTGAGCACCCAGCACCCCGAGCACTGAGCACCCAGCACCCCGAGAATGAGCACCCAGCACCCTGAGTACTGAGAACCGAGCACCCTAAG
The DNA here is from genome assembly GCF_018167655.1 of Microtus oregoni. Classification (NCBI taxonomy): domain Eukaryota; kingdom Metazoa; phylum Chordata; class Mammalia; order Rodentia; family Cricetidae; genus Microtus; species Microtus oregoni. The sequence goes on along the minus strand of NW_024544028.1, from coordinate 390,128 downwards.
TACTGAGCACCCAGCACCCTGAGCACTGAGCACCCAGCACCCCGAGTACTGAGCAAACAGCACCCCGAGCACTGAGCACCCAGCACCCCGAGAATGAGCACCCAGCACCCTGAGTACTGAGCACCCAGCACCCTGAGTACGGAGCACCCAGCACCCCGAGCACTGAGCACCCTGAGTACTTTGCACCCAGCACCCTGAGTACTGAGCACCCAGCACCCTGAGTACTGAGCACCCAGCACCCTGAGTACTGAGCACCGAGCACCCCGAGTACTGAGCACACAGCACCCTGAGCACTGAGCACCCAGCACCCCGAGCACTGAGCACGCAGCACCCTGAGTACTGAGCACCCAGCACCCCGAGCACTGAGCACCCAGCACCCTGAGCACTGAGCACCCAGCACCCTGAGCACTGAGCACCCAGCACCCTGAGTACTGAGCACCCAACGTACTGAGCATCGAGCACCCCGAGCACTGAGCACCCAGCACCCTGAGTTCTGAGCACCCAGCACCCCGAGCACTGAGCACCCAGCACCCTGAGTACTGAGCACCGAGCACCTTGAGTACTGAGCACCCAGCACCCCGAGCACTGAGCATCCAGCACCCCGACCACTGAGCACCCAGCACTGAGCACCCAGCACCCTGAGTACTGAGCACCCAGCACCCTGAGTACTGAGCACCGAGCACCCCGAGCATTGAGCACCGGGCACCCCGAGCACAGAGCACCCAGCACCCTGAGTACTGAGCACCCAGCACCCAGAGTACTGAGCACTGAGAACCCTGAGCACTGAGCACCCAGCACCCTGAGTAATGAGCACCCAGCACCCCGAGTACTGAGCACCCAGCTCCGTGAGTACTGAGCAACCAGCACCCCGAGCACTGAGCACCCAGCACCCTGAGTAATGAGCACCCAGCACCCTGAGTACTGAGCACTGAGCACCCTGAGCACTGAGCACCCAGCACCCTGAGTACTGAGCACCCAGCACCCTGAGAACTGAGCACCCAGCACCCCAAGCACTGAGCACCCAGCACCCTGAGTACTGAGTACTGAGCACCCTGAGTACTGAGCACCCAGCACTCTGAGCACTGAGCACCCAGCACCCTGAGTACTGAGCACCGAGCACCCTGAGCACTGAGCACCCAACACCCTGAGCACTGAGCACCCAGCACACCGAGCACTGAGCACCCAGCACCCTGAGTACTGAGCACCCAGCACCCTGAGTACTGAGCACTCAGCACCCTGAGTACTGAGCACCGAGCACCCCGAACACTGAGCACCCAGCACCCTGAGCACTGAGCACCCTGAGGACTGAGCACCCAGCACGCTGAGTACTGAGCACCCAGCATCCTGAGTACTGAGCACCGATCACCCTGAGTACTGACCACCCAGCACCCCGAGCACTGAGCACCCAGGACCCTGAGTACTGAGCACCCTGAGTACTGAGCACCCAGTACCCTGCGTACTGAGCACCCTGAGTACTGAGCACCCAGCACCCTGAGCACTGAGCACCCAGCACCCTGAGTACTGAGCACCCAGCACCCTGAGCACTGAGCACCCAGCACCCTGAGTACTGAGCACCCAGCACCCTGAGAACTTAGCACCCAGCACCCTGAGCACTGAGCACCCAGCAGCCTGAGTACTGAGCACCGAGCACCCTGAGTACTGAGCACCCAGCACCCTGAGTACTGAGCACCCAGCACCCTGAGTACTGAGCACCGAGCACCCAGAGTACTGAGCACCCAGCACCCTGAGCACTGAGCACCCAGCACCCTGAGTACTGAGCACCCAGCACCCTGAGTACTGAGCACGCAGCACCCCGAGCACTGAGCACCCTGAGTACTGAGCACTAAGCATCCAGAGCTCTGAGCACCCAGCACCCCAAGCACGGAGCACCCAGGACCCCGAGCACTGAGTACTGAGCACCCAGCACCCTGAGTACTGAGCACCGAGCTCCCCGAGCACTGAGCACCCTGAGTAATGAGCACCCAGCACCCTGATCACAGAGCACCCAGCACACTCAGCACTGAGGACCCAGCACCCCGAGCACTGAGCACCGAGCACCCTGAGTACTGAGCACCCTGAGGACTGAGCACCGATCACCCTGAACACTGAGCACCCAGCACCCTGAGTACTGAGCACCCAGCACCCTGAGTACTGAGCACCGAGCACTCCGAGCACTGAGCACCCAGCACCCTGAGCACTGAGCACCCAGCACCCTGAGTACTGAGCACCAAGCACCCTGAGTACTGAGCACCCAGCACCCTGAGTACTGAGCATCCAGCACCAAGAGTACTGAGCACCGAGCATCCTGAGCACTGAGCACCGAGCACCCCGAGCACTGAGCACCCAGCAGCCTGAGTACTGAGCACCCAGCACCAAGAGTACTGAGCATCGAGCACCCCGAGCACTGAGCACCCAGCACCCTGAGTAATGAGCACCCAGCACCCCGAGTACTGAGCACCCAGCACCGTGAGTACTGAGCACCCAGCACCCTGAGTACTGAGCACCGAGCACCCCGAGCACTGAGCACCCAGCACCCTGAGCACTGAGCACCCTGAGGATTGAGCACACAGCACCCTGAGTACTGAGCACCCAGCATCCTGAGTACTGAGCACTGATCACCCTGAGCACTGAGCACCCAGCAACCCGAGCACTGAGCAGCCAGCACCCTGAGTACTGAGCACCCTGAGTACTGAGCACCCAGCAACCAGAGCACTGAGCACCCAGCACCCTGAGTACTGAGCACCCTGAGTACTGAGCACCCATAACCCTGAGCACTGAGCACCCAGCACCCTGAGTACTGAGCACCCAGCACCCTGAGCACTGAGCACCCAGCACCCTGAGTACTGAGCACCCAGCACCCTGAGTACTTAGCACCCAGCACCCTGTGTACTGAGCACCGAGCAACCCGAGTACTGAGCACCCAGCACCCTGAGCACTGAGCACCCAGCACCCTGAGTACTGAGCACCCAGAACCCTGAGTACTGAGCACCCAGCACCCCGAGCACTGAGCACCCTGAGTACTGAGCACTAAGCACCCTGAGCGCTGAGCACCCAGCACCCCAAGCACGGAGCACCCAGGACCCCGAGCACTGAGTACTGAGCACCCAGCACCCTGAGTACTGAGCACCGAGCTCCCCGAGCACTGAGCACCCTGAGTACTGAGCACCCAGCACCCCGATCACAGAGCACACAGCACCCTCAGCACTGAGCACCCAGCACCCCGAGCACTGAGCACCCAGCACCCTGAGTACTGATAACCCAGCACACTGAGTACTGAGCACCGAGCACTCCGAGCACTGAGCACCCAGAACCCTGAGCACTGAGCACCCAGCACCCTGAGTACTGAGCACCCAGCACCCGGAGCACTGAGCACCCAGCACCCTGAGTACTGAGCACCCAGCACCCTGAGTACTGAGCTCCCAGCACCCTGAGTACTGAACACCCAGCACCCTGAGTACTGAGCACCCAGCACCCTGAGTACTGAGCACCGAGCACCCCGAGTACTGAGCACCCAGCACCCCGAGCACTGAGCACCCAGCACCACGAGCACTGAGCACCCTGAGTACGTTGCACCCATCACCTTGAGTACTGAGCACTAAGCACCCAGAGCGCTGAGCACCCAGCACCCCAAGCACGGAGCACCCAGGACCCCGAGGACTGAGTACTGAGCACCCAGCACCCTGAGTACTGAGCACCGAGCTCCCCGAGCACTGAGCACCCTGAGTACTTAGCACCCAGCACCCCGAGCACTGAACACCCAGCACCCCGAGTACTGAGCACCCAGCACCCCGAGCACTGAGCACCCAGCACCCTGAGCACTGAGCACCCAGCACCCCAAGCACTGAGCACCCAGCACCCTGAGTACTGAGTACTGAGCACCCTGAGTACTGAGCACCCAGCACCCTGAGCACTGAGCACCCAGCACCCTGAGTACTGAGCACCGAACACCCTGAGTACTGAGCACCCAGCACCCTGAGTACTGAGCACCCAGCAGCAAGAGTACTGAGCACCGAGCATCCTGAGCACTGAGCACCGAGCACCCCGAGCACTGTGCACCCAGCACCCTGAGTAATGAGCACCCAGCACCCTGAGTACTGAGCACCCAGCACCGTGAGTACTGAGCACCCAGCACCCTGAGTACTGAGCACCGAGCACCCCGAGCACTGAGCACCCAGCACCCCGAGAATGAGCACGCAGCACCCTGAGTACTGAGAACCGAGCACCCTGAGTACTGAGCACCCAGCACCCCGAGTACTGAGCAATCAGCACCCTGAGCACTGAGCACTCAGCACCCCGAGAATGAGCACCCAGCACCCTGAGTACTGAGCACCTAGCACCCTGAGTACTGAGCACCCAGCACCCCGAGCACTGAGCACCCTGAGAACTTTGCACCCAGCACCCTGAGTACTGAGCACTAAGCACCCAGAGCGCTGAGCACCCAGCACCCCAAGCACGGAGCACCCAGGACCCCGAGCACTGAGTACTGAGCACCCAGCACCCTGAGTACTGAGCACCGAGCTCCCCGAGCACTGAGCACCCTGAGTACTTAGCACCCAGCACACCGAGCACTGAGCACCCAGCACCCCGAGTACTGAGCACCCAGCACCCTGAGCACTGAGCACCCAGCACCCCAAGCACTGAGCACCCAGCACCCTGAGTACTGAGTACTGAGCACCCTGAGTACTGAGCACCCAGCACCCTGAGCACTGAGCACCCAGCACCCTGAGTACTGAGCACTGAGCACCCTGAGTACTGAGCACCCAGCACCCTGAGTATTGAGCACCCAGCAGCAAGAGTACTGAGCACCGAGCATCCTGAGCACTGAGCACCCAGCACCCTGAGTACTGAGCTCCGAGCACCCCGAGCACTGAGCACCCAGCATCCTGAGTACTGAGCACCCAGCACCAAGAGTACTGAGCACCGAGCACCCCGAGCACTGAGCACCCAGCACCCTGAGTAATGAGCACCCAGCACCCTGAGTACTGAGCACCCAGCACCGTGAGTACTGAGCACCCAGCACCCTGAGTACTGAGCACCCAGCACCCTGAGCACTGAGCACAAAGCACGCTGAGTACTGAGCACTGAGCACCCTGTGTACTGAGCACCAAGGACCCTGAGCACTGAGCACCCAGCACGCTGAGTACTGAGCGCTGAGCACCCTGAGTACTGAGCACCGAGCACCCTGAGTACTGAGCACCCAGCACCCTGGCACTGAGCAGCCAGCACCCTGAGCACTGAGCACCCAGCACCCCGAGCACTGAGCACACAGCACCCTGAGTACTGAGCACCCAGCACCCTGAGTACTGAGCACTCAGCACCCTGAGTACTGAGCACCGAGCACCCCGAACACTGAGCACCAAGCACCCTGAGCACTGAGCACCCTGAGGACTGAGCACCCAGCACGCTGAGTACTGAGCACCCAGCATCCTGAGTACTGAGCACCGATCACCCTGAGCACTGAGCACCCAGCAACCCGAGCACTGAGCACCCAGCACCCTGAGTACTTAGCACCCTGAGTACTGACCACCCAGCACCCCGAGCACTGAGCACCCAGGACCCTGAGTACTGAGCACCCTGAGTACTGAGCACCCAGCACCCTGAGTACTGAGCACCCTGAGTACTGAGCACCCAGCACCCTGAGCACTGAGCACCCAGCACCCTGAGTACTGAGCACCCAGCACCCTGAGCACTGAGCACCCAGCACCCTGAGTACTGAGCACCCAGCACCCTGAGAACTTAGCACCCAGCACCCTGAGCACTGAGCACCCAGCACCCTGAGTACTGAGCACCGAGCACCCTGAGTACTGAGCACCCAGCACCCTGAGTACTGAGCACCCAGCACCCTGAGTACTGAGCACCGAGCACCCCGAGTACTGAGCACCCAGCACCCTGAGCACTGAGCACCCAGCACCCTGAGTACTGAGCACCCAGCACCCTGAGTACTGAGCACGCAGCACCCCGAGCACTGAGCACCCTGAGTACTGAGCACTAAGCACCCAGAGCGCTGAGCACCCAGCACCCCAAGCACGGAGCACCCAGGACCCCGAGCACTGAGTACTGAGCACCCAGCACCCTGAGTACTGAGCACCGAGCTCCCTGAGCACTGAGCACCCTGAGTACTGAGCACCCAGCACCCCGATCACAGAGCACCCAGCACACTCAGCACTGAGGACCCAGCACCCCGAGCACTGAGCACCGAGCACCCTGAGTACTGAGCACCCTGAGGACTAAGCACCGATCACCCTGAACACTGAGCACCCAGCACCCTGAGTACTGAGCACCCAGCACCCTGAGTACTGAGCACCGAGCACTCCGAGCACTGAGCACCCAGCACCCTGAGCACTGTGCACCCAGCACCCTGAGTACTGAGCACCCAGCACCCTGAGTACTGAGCACCCAGCACCCTGAGTACTGAGCTCCCAGCACCAAGAGTACTGAGCACCGAGCATCCTGAGCACTGAGCACCGAGCACCCCGAGCACTGAGCACCCAGCAGCCTGAGTACTGAGCACCCAGCACCAAGAGTACTGAGCATCGAGCACCCCGAGCACTGAGCACCCAGCACCCTGAGTAATGAGCACCCAGCACCCCGAGTACTGAGCACCCAGCACCGTGAGTACTGAGCACCCAGCACCCTGAGTACTGAGCACCCAGCACCCTGAGCACTGAGCACAAAGCACGCTGAGTACTGAGCACTGAGCACCCTGAGTACTGAGCACCAAGGACCCTGAGCACTGAGCACCCAGCACGCTGAGTACTGAGCGCTGAGCACCCTGAGTACTGAGCACCGAGCACCCTGAGTACTGAGCACCCAGCACCCTGAGCACTGAGCAGCCAGCACCCTGAGCACTGAGCACCCAGCACCCCGAGCACTGAGCACCCAGCACTCTGAGCACTGAGCACCCAGCACCCCGAGTACTGAGCACCCAGCACCCTGAGTACTGAGCACCGAGCAACCCGAGCACTGAGCACCCAGCACCCCGAGCACTGAGCACCCAGCACCCCGAGAATGAGCACCCAGCACCCTGAGTACTGAGCACCCAGCACCCTGAGCACTGAGCACCCAGCACCCTGAGTACTGAGCACCCAGCACCCTGAGAACTTAGCACCCAGCACCCTGAGCACTGAGCACCCAGCACCCTGAGTACTGAGCACCGAGCACCCTGCGTACTGAGCACCCAGCACCCTGAGTACTGAGCACCCAGCACCCTGAGTACTGAGCACCGAGCACCCCGAGTACTGAGCACCCAGCACCCTGAGCACTGAGCACCCAGCACCCTGAGTACTGAGCACCCAGCACCCTGAGTACTGAGCACGCAGCACCCCGAGCACTGAGCACCCTGAGTACTGAGCACTAAACACCCAGAGCGCTGAGCACCCAGCACCCCAAGCATGGAGCACCCAGGACCCCGAGCACTGAGTACTGAGCACCCAGCACCCTGAGTACTGAGCACCGAGCTCCCCGAGCACTGAGCACCCTGAGTACTGAGCACCCAGCACCCCGATCACAGAGCACCCAGCACACTCAGCACTGAGGACCCAGCACCCCGAGCACTGAGCACCGAGCACCCTGAGTACTGAGCACCTGAGGACTGAGCACCGATCACCCTGAACACTGAGCACCCAGCACCCTGAGTACTGAGCACCCAGCACCCTGAGTACTGAGCACCGAGCACTCCGAGCATTGAGCACCCAGCACCGTGAGTACTGAGCACCCAGCACCCTGAGTACTGAGCACCCAGCACCAAGAGTACTGAGCACCGAGCACCCTGAGTAATGAGCACCCAGCACCCCGAGTACTGAGCACCCAGCACCGTGAGTACTGAGCACCCAGCACCCTGAGTACTGAGCACCGAGCTCCCCGAGCACTGAGCACCCTGAGTACTGAGTACCCAGCACCCCGATCACAGAGCACCCAGCACACTCAGCACTGAGCACCCAGCACCCCGAGCACTGAGCACCCAGCACCCTGAGTACTGAGCACCCTGAGGACTGAGCACCGATCACCCTGAGCACTGAGCACCCAGCACCCTGAGTACTGAGCACACAGCACCCTGAGTACTGAGCACTGAGCACTCCGAGCACTGAACACCCAGCACCCTGAGCACTGAGCACCCAGCACCCTGAGTACTGAGCACCCAGCACCCTGAGTACTGAGCACCCAGTACCCTGAGTACTGAGCACCCAGCACCCTGAGTACTGAGCACCCAGCATCCTGAGTACTGAGCACCCAGCACCCTGAGTACTGAGCACCCAGCACCCTGAGTACTGAGCACCCAGGACCCCGAGCACTGAACACCCAGCACCCTGAGCACTGAGCACCCAGCACCAAGAGTACTGAGCACCGAGCACCCCGAGCACTGAGCACACAGCACCCTGAGTAACGAGCACCCAGCACCCCGAGTACTGAGCACCCAGCACCGTGACTACTGAGCACCCAGCACCCTGAGTACTGAGCACCCAGCACCCTGAGTACTGAGCACCAAGGACCCTGAGCACTGAGCACCCAGCACGCTGAGTACTGAGCGCTGAGCACCCTGAGTACTGAGCACCGAGCACCCTGAGTACTGAGCACCCCGCACCCTGAGCACTGAGCAGCCAGCACCCTGAGCACTGAGCACCCAGCACCCCGAGCACTGAGCACCCAGCACCCTGAGTACTGAGCACCAAGCACCCTGAGTACTGAGCACTCAGCACCCTGAGTACTGAACACCGAGCACCCCGAGCACTGAGCACCCAGCACCCTGAGCACTGAGCACCCTGAGGACTGAGCACCCAGCACCCTGAGCACTGAGCACCCAGCAACCCGAGCACTGAGCACCCAGCACCCTGAGTACTGAGCACCCTGAGTAATGAGCACCCAGCACCCCGAGCACTGAGCACCCAGCACCCTGAGTACTGAGCACCCTGAGTACTGAGCACCCATCACCCTGAGAACTGAGCATCCAGCACCATGAGTACTGAGCACCCAGCACCCTGAGCACTGAGCACCCAGCACCCTGAGTACTGAGCACCCAGCACCCTGAGTACTGAGCACCCAGCACCCTGTGTACTGAGCACCGAGCACCCCGAGTACTGAGCACCCAGCAAAATGAGCACTGAGCACCCAGCACCCTGAGTACTGAGCACCCAGAACCCTGAGTACTGAGCACCCAGCACCCCGAGCACTGAACACCCAGCACCCTGAGCACTGAGCACCCAGCACCAAGAGTACTGAGCACCGAGCACCCCGAGCACTGAGCACACAGCACCCTGAGTAACGAGCACCCAGCACCCTGAGTACTGAGCACCCAGCACCGTGACTACTGAGCACCCAGCACCCTGAGTACTGAGCACCCAGCACCCTGAGTACTGAGCACCAAGGACCCTGAGCACTGAGCACCCAGCACGCTGAGTACTGAGCGCTGAGCACCCTGAGTACTGAGCACCGAGCACCCTGAGTACTGAGCACCCCGCACCCTGAGCACTGAGCAGCCAGCACCCTGAGCACTGAGCACCCAGCACCCCGAGCACTGAGCACCCAGCACCCTGAGTACTGAGCACCAAGCACCCTGAGTACTGAGCACTCAGCACCCTGAGTACTGAACACCGAGCACCCCGAGCACTGAGCACCCAGCACCCTGAGCACTGAGCACCCTGAGGACTGAGCACCCAGCACCCTGAGCACTGAGCACCCAGCAACCCGAGCACTGAGCACCCAGCACCCTGAGTACTGAGCACCCTGAGTAATGAGCACCCAGCACCCCGAGCACTGAGCACCCAGCACCCTGAGTACTGAGCACCCTGAGTACTGAGCACCCATCACCCTGAGAACTGAGCATCCAGCACCATGAGTACTGAGCACCCAGCACCCTGAGCACTGAGCACCCAGCACCCTGAGTACTGAGCACCCAGCACCCTGAGTACTGAGCACCCAGCACCCTGTGTACTGAGCACCGAGCACCCCGAGTACTGAGCACCCAGCAAAATGAGCACTGAGCACCCAGCACCCTGAGTACTGAGCACCCAGAACCCTGAGTACTGAGCACCCAGCACCCCGAGCACTGAGCACCCTGAGTACTGAGCACTAAGCACCCTGAGCGCTGAGCACCCAGCACCCCAAGCACGGAGCACCCAGGACCCCGAGCACTGAGTACTGAGCACCCAGCACCCCGAGCACTGAGCACCCAGCACCCTGAGCACTGAGCACCCAGCACACTGAGCACTGATCACCCAGCACCCTGAGCACTGAGCACCCAGCACCCTGAGTCCTGAGCACCCAGCACCCTGATTACTGAGCACTCAGCACCCTGAGTACTGAGCACCGAGCACCCCGAGCACTGAGCACCCAGCACCCTGAGCACTGAGCACCCAGCACCCTGATTACTGAGCACAGATCACCCTGAGCACTGAGCACCCAGAACCCCGAGCACTGAGCACCCAGCACCCTGAGTACTGAGCACCCAGCACCCCGAGCACTAAGCACCCAGCACCCTGAGTACTGAGCACCCTGAGTACTGAGCACCGATCACCCTGAGCACTGAGCTCCCAGCACCCTGAGTACTGAGCACCCAGCACCCTGAGCACTGAGCACCCAGCACCCTGAGTACTGAGCACCCAGCACCCTGAGCACTGAGCACCCAGCACCCTGAGTACTGAGCACCCAGCACCCTGAGCACTGAGCACCCAGCAACCTGAGTACTGAGCACCCAGCACCCCGAGCCCTGAGCACCCAGCACCACGAGAATGAGCACCCAGCACCGCAAGTACTGAGCACCGAGCACCCTAAGCACTGAGTACCCAGAACCCTGAGCACTGAGCACCCAGCACCCTGAGTACTGAGCACCCAGCACCCTGAGTACTGAGCACCCAGCGTACTGAGCAAAGAGCACCCCGAGCACTGAGCACACAGCACCCTGAGTACTGAGCACCCAGCACCCCCAGCACTGAGCACCCAGCACCCTGAGTACTGAGCACCGAGCACCCTGAGTACTGAGCACACAGCACCCTGAGTACTGAGCACCCAGCGTACTGAGCACCGAGCACCCAGCACCTTGAGTACTGAGCATCCAGCACCCTGAGCACAGGGCACCCAGCACCCTGAGTGCTGAGCACTGAGCACCCCGAGTACTGAGCACCGGGCACCCCGAGCACTAAGCACCCAGCACCCCGAGCACCGAGCACCCAGCACCCTGAGCACTGAGCACCCAGCACCCTGAGCACTGAGCACCTAGCACCCTGAGCACTGAGCACCCAGCACCCTGAGCACTGAGCACCCAGCACCCTGAGCACTGAGCACCCAGCACCCTGAGCAATGAGCATCCTGAGTACTGAGCACCCAGCACCTTGAGCACTGAGCACCGAGCACCCCGAGCACTGAGCACCCAGCTCCCGGAGTACTGAGCACCCAGCACCCTGAGTACTAAGCACCGAGCACCCTGAGTACTGAGCACCCAGCACCCTGAGCACTGAACACACATCACCCTGAGTACTGAGCACCTCGAGCACTGAGCACCCAGCACCCTGAGTACTGAGCACCGAGCACCCCGAGCACTGAGCACCCAGCACCCTGAGCACTGAACAAACAGCACCCTGAGTACTGAGCACCTCGAGCACTGAGCACCCAGTACCCTGAGTACTGAGCACCGAGCACCCCAAGCACTGAGCACCCAGCACCCTGAGCACTGAACACACAGCAACCTGAGTACTGAGCACTGAGCACCCAGCACACCGAGCACTGAGCACCCAGCATCCTGAGCACTGAGCACCCAGCACCCGAGTACTGAGCACCCAGCACCCTGAGTACTGAGCACCCAGCACCCTGAGTACTGAGCACCCAGCACCCCGAGTACTGAGCACCCAGCACCCTGAGTACTGAGCACCCAGCACCCCGAGCACTGAGCAACCAGCACCCCGAGCACTGAGCACCCAGCACCCTGAGTACTGAGCACCCAGCACCCTGAGCACTGAGCACCCAGCACCCTGAGCACTGAGCACCCTGCACCCTGAGCACTGAGCACCCAGCACCCTGAGTACTGAACACCCAGCACCCTGAGCACTGAGCACTGAGCACCCTGAGCACTTAGTACTGAGCACTGAGCACCCTGAGCACTGAGCACCCAGCACCCCGAGTACTGAGCACCCAGCACCCTGAGCACTGAGCACCCAGCGCCCCGAGCACTGAGCACCCAGCACCCCGAGCACTGAGCACTGAGCACCCTGAACAATGAGCACAGAGCACCCCGAGTACTGAGCACTGAGCACCCTGAGTACTGAGAACCAAGCACCCCGAGTACTGAGCACTGAGCACCCTGAGTACTGAGCACCCAGCACCCTGAGCACTGAGTACCCAGCACCCTGAGTACTGAGCACTGCGAACCCTGAGTACTGAGCACCGATCACCCTGAGTACTGAGCACCCAGCACCCTGATCACTGAGCACCCAGCACCCTGAGAACTGAGCACCCAGCACACTGATCACTGATCACCCAGCACCCTGAGCACTGAGCACCCAGAACCCTGAGTACTGAGCACCCAGCACCCTGAGTACTGAGCACTCAGCACCCTGAGTACTGAGCACCTAGCACACCGAGCACTGAGCAGCCAGCACCCTGAGCACTGAGCACCCTGAGGAATGAGCACCCAGCACACTGAGCACTGAGCACCCAGCACCATGAGTACTGAGCACCGATCACCCTGAGCACTGAGCACCCAGAACCCCGAGCACTGAGCACCCAGCTCCCTGAGTACTGAGCACCCAGCGTACTGAGCACCGAGCACCCAGCACCTTGAGTACTGAGCATCCAGCACCCTGAGCACAGGGCACCCAGCAACCTGAGTACTGAGCACTGAGCACCCCGAGTACTGAGCACCGGGCACCACGAGCACTAAGCACCCAGCACCCTGAGCACCGAGCACCCAGCACCCTGAGCACTGAGCACCCAGCACCCTGAGCACTGAGCACCTAGCACCCTGAGCACTGAGCACCCAGCACCCTGAGCACTGAGCACCCAGCACCCTGAGCACTGAGCACCCAGCACCCTGAGTACTGAGCACCCAACGTACTGAGCACCGAGCACCCTGAGTACTGAGCACCCAGCACCCTGAGCAATGAGCACCCTGAGTACTGAGCACCCAGCACCTTGAGCACTGAGCACCGAGCACCCCGAGCACTGAGCACCCAGCACCCGAAGTACTGAGCACCCAGCACCCTGAGTACTAAGCACCGAGCACCCTGAGTACTGAGCACCCAGCACCCTGAGCACTGAACACACATCACCCTGAGTACTGAGCACCTCGAGCACTGAGCACCCAGCACCCTGAGTACTTAGCACCGAGCACCCCGAGCACTGAGCACCCAGCACCCTGAGCACTGAACACACAGCACCCTGAGTACTGAGCACCTCGAGCACTGAGCACCCAGCACCCTGAGCACTGAACACACAGCACCCTGAGTACTGAGCAGTGAGCACCCAGCACACCGAGCACTGAGCACCCAGCATCCTGAGCACTGAGCACCCAGCACCCGAGTACTGAGCACCCAGCACCCCGCGTACTGAGCACCCAGCACCCTGAGTACGGAGCACCCAGCACCCTGAGCACTGAGCACCCAGCACGCCGAGCACTGAGCACCCAGCACCCTGAGTACTGAGCACCCAGCACCCTGAGCACTGAGCACCCAGCACCCTGAGCACTGAGCACCCTGCACCCTGAGCACTGATGTCCCAGCACCCTGAGTAGTGAGCACCCAACGTACTGAGCACCGAGCACACCGAGCACTGAGCACCCAGCACCCTGAGTACTGAGCACCGATCACCCCGAGCACTGAGCAACCACCACCCTGAGTATTGAGCTCCGAGCACCCCGAGCACTGAGCACCCAGCGCCCCGAGCACTGAGCACCCAGAACCCTGAGCACTGAGCACCCGGCACCCTGAGTACTGAGCACCCAGCACCCTGAGTACTGAACACCCAGCACCCTGAGCACTGAGCACTGAGCACCCTGAGCACTTAGTACTGAGCACTGAGCACCGTGAGCACTGAGCACCCAGCACCCCGAGTACTGAGCACCCAGCACCCCGAGCACTGAGCACCCAGCGCCCCGAGCACTGAGCACCCAGGACCCCGAGCACTGAGCACTGAGCACCCTGAGCAATGAGCACCCAGCACCCCGAGTACTGAGCAGTGAGCACCCTGAGTAATGAGCATCAAGCACCCCGAGTACTGAGCACCGAGCACCCTGAGTACTGAGCACCCAGCACACTGATCACTGATCACCCAGCACCCTGAGCACTGAGCACCCAGAACTCTGAGTACTGAGCACCCAGCACCCTGTGTACTGAGCACTCAGCACCCTGAGTACTGAGCACCGAGCACCCTGAGCACTGAGCACCCAGCACCCTGAGCACTGAGCACCCTGAGGACTGAGCACCCAGCACCCTGAGCACTGAGCACACAGCACCCTGAGCACTGAGCACCCAGCACCCTGAGTACTGAGCACCCAACGTACTGAGCACCGAGCACCCTGAGCACTGAGCACCCAGCACCCTGATCAATGAGCACCCTGAGTACTGAGCACCCAGCACCTTGAGCACTGAGCACCGAGCACCCCGAGCACTGAGCACCCAGCTCCCGGAGTACTGAGCACCCAGCACCCTGAGTACTAAGCACCGAGCACCCTGAGTACTGAGCACCCAGCACCCTGAGCACTGAACACACATCACCCTGAGTACTGAGCACCTCGAGCACTGAGCACCCAGCACCCTGAGTACTGAGCACCGAGCACCCCGAACACTGAGCACCCAGCACCCTGAGCACTGAACAAACAGCACCCTGAGTACTGAGCACCTCGAGCACTGAGCACCCAGCACCCTGAGTACTGAGCACCGAGCACCCCAAGCACTGAGCACCCAGCACCCTGAGCACTGAACACACAGCAACCTGAGTACTGAGCACTGAGCACCCAGCACACCGAGCACTGAGCACCCAGCATCCTGAGCACTGAGCACCCAGCACCCGAGTACTGAGCACCCAGCACCCTGAGTACTGAGCACCCAGCACCCTGAGTACTGAGCACCCAGCACCCCGAGTACTGAGCACCCAGCACCCTGAGTACTGAGCACCAAGCACCCTGAGCACTGAGCACCCAGCACCCCGAGCACTGAGCACCCAGCACCCTGAGTACTGAGCACCCAGCACCCTGAGCACTGAGCACCCAGCACCCTGAGCACTGAGCACCCTGCACCCTGAGCACTGAGCACCGAGCACCCCGAACACTGAGCACCCAGCACCCTGAGCACTGAACAAACAGCACCCTGAGTACTGAGCACCTCGAGCACTGAGCACCCAGCACCCTGAGTACTGAGCACCGAGCACCCCAAGCACTGAGCACCCAGCACCCTGAGCACTGAACACACAGCAACCTGAGTACTGAGCACTGAGCACCCAGCACACCGAGCACTGAGCACCCAGCATCCTGAGCACTGAGCACCCAGCACCCGAGTACTGAGCACCCAGCACCCTGAGTACTGAGCACCCAGCACCCTGAGTACTGAGCACCCAGCACCCCGAGTACTGAGCACCCAGCACCCTGAGTACTGAGCACCAAGCACCCTGAGCACTGAGCACCCAGCACCCCGAGCACTGAGCACCCAGCACCCTGAGTACTGAGCACCCAGCACCCTGAGCACTGAGCACCCAGCACCCTGAGCACTGAGCACCCTGCACCCTGAGCACTGAGCACCCAGCACCCTGAGTAGTGAGCACCCAACGTACTGAGCACCGAGCTCACCGAGCACTGAGCACCCAGCACCCTGAGTACTGAGCACCGATCACCCCGAGCACTGAGCAACCAGCACCCTGAGTATTGAGCTCCGAGCACCCCGAGCACTGAGCACCCAGCGCCCCGAGCACTGAGCACCCAGAACCCTGAGCACTGAGCACCCAGCACCCTGAGTACTGAGCACCCAGCACCCTGAGTACTGAACACCCAGCACCCTGAGCACTGAGCACTGAGCACCCTGAGCACTTAGTACTGAGCACTGAGCACCCTGAGCACTGAGCACCCAGCACCCCGAGTACTGAGCACCCAGCACCCTGAGTACTGAGCACCCAGCGCCCCGAGCACTGAGCACCCAGCACCCCGAGTACTGAGCACTGAGCACCCTGAGTATTGAGCACCAAGCACCCCGAGTACTGAGCACTGAGCACCCTGAGTACTGAGCACCCAGCACCCTGAGCACTGAGTACCCAGCACCCTGAGTACAGAGCACTGCGAACCCTGAGTACTGAGCACCGATCACCCTGAGTACTGAGCACCCAGCACCCTGATCACTGAGCACCCAGCACCCTGAGCACTGAGCACCCAGCACACTGATCACTGATCACCCAGCACCCTGAGCACTGAGCACCCAGAACCCTGAGTACTGAGCACCCAGCACCCTGAGTACTGAGCACTCAGCACCCTGAGTACTGAGCACCGAGCACACCGAGCACTGAGCAGCCAGCACCCTGAGCACTGAGCACCCTGAGGAATGAGCACCCAGCACACTGAGCACTGAGCACCCAGCACCATGAGTACTGAGCACCGATCACCCTGAGCACTGAGCACCCAGAACCCCGAGCACTGAGCACCCAGCTCCCTGAGTACTGAGCACCCAGCGTACTGAGCACCGAGCACCCAGCACCTTGAGTACTGAGCATCCAGCACCCTGAGCACAGGGCGCCCAGCACCCTGAGTACTGAGCACTGAGCACCCCGAGTACTGAGCACCGGGCACCCCGAGCACTAAGCACCCAGCACCCCGAGCACCGAGCACCCAGCACCCTGAGCACTGAGCACCCAGCACCCTGAGCACTGAGCACCTAGCACCCTGAGCACTGAGCACCCAGCACCCTGAGCACTGAGCACCCAGCACCCTGAGCACTGAGCACCCAGCACCCTGAGTACTGAGCACCCAACGTACTGAGCACCGAGCACCCTGAGCACTGAGCACCCAGCACCCTGAGCAATGAGCACCCTGAGTACTGAGCACCCAGCACCTTGAGCACTGAGCACCGAGCACCCCGAGCACTGAGCACTGAGCACCCTGAGCAATGAGCACCCAGCACCCCGAGTACTGAGCACTGAGCACCCTGAGTATTGAGCACTGCGAACCCTGAGTACTGAGCACCTCGAGCACTGAGCACCCAGCACCCTGAGCACTGAACACACAGCACCCTGAGTACTGAGCACCTCGAGCACTGAGCACCCAGCACCCTGAGTACTGAGCACCGAGCACCCCAAGCACTGAGCACCCAGCACCCTGAGCACTGAACACACAGCACCCTGAGTACTGAGCCCTGAGCAACCAGCACACCGAGCACTGAGCACCCAGCATCCTGAGCACTGAGCACCCAGCACCCGAGTACTGAGCACCCAGCACCCTGAGTACTGAGCACCCAGCACCCTGAGTACTGAGCACCCAGCACCCCGCGTACTGAGCACACAGCACCCTGAGTACTGAGCACCCAGCACCCTGAGCACTGAGCACCCAGCAAGCCGAGCACTGAGCACCCAGCACCCTGAGTACTGAGCACCCAGCACCCTGAGCACTGAGCACCCAGCACCCTGAGCACTGAGCAGCCTGCACCCTGAGCACTGATCACCCAGCACCCTGAGTAGTGAGCACCCAACGTACTGAGCACCGAGCACACCGAGCACTGAGCACCCAGCACCCTGAGTACTGAGCACCGATCACCCTGAGCACTGAGCAACCAGCACCCTGAGTATTGAGCTCCGAGCACCCCGAGCACTGAGCACCCAGCGCCCCGAGCACTGAGCACCCAGAACCCTGAGCACTGAGCACCCGGCACCCTGAGTACTGAGCACCCAGCACCCTGAGTACTGAACACCCAGCACCCTGAGCACTGAGCACTGAGCACCCTGAGCACTTTGTACTGAGCACTGAGCACCCTGAGCACTGAGCACCCAGCACCCCGAGTACTGAGCACCCAGCACCCCGAGCACTGAGCACCCAGCGCCCCGAGCACTGAGCACCCAGCACCCCGAGCACTGAGCACTGAGCACCCTGAGCAATGAGCACCCAGCACCCCGAGTACTGAGCACTGAGCACCCTGAGTATTGAGCACCAAGCACCCCGAGTACTGAGCACTGAGCACCCTGAGTACTGAGCACCGAGCACCCTGAGCACTGAGTACCCAGCACCCTGAGTACTGAGCACCGATCACCCTGAGTACTGAGCACCCAGCACCCTGATCACTGAGCACCCAGCACCCTGAGCACTGAGCACCCAGCACACTGATCACTGATCACCCAGCACCCTGAGCACTGAGCACCCAGAACTCTGAGTACTGTGCACCCAGCACCCTGAGTACTGAGCACTCAGCACCCTGAGTACTGAGCACCGAGCACCCTGAGCACTGAGCACCCAGCACCCTGAGCACTGAGCACCCTGAGGACTGAGCACCCAGCACCCTGAGCACTGAGCACCCAGCACCATGAGTACTGAGCACCGATCACCCTGAGCACTGAGCACCCAGAACCCCGAGCACTGAGCACCCAGCTCCCTGAGTACTGAGCACCCAGCACCCCGAGCACTGAGCACCCAGCACCCTCAGTACTGAGCACCCTGAGTACTGAGCACCGATCACCCTGAGCACTGAGCTCCCAGCACCCTGAGTACTGAGCACCCAGCACCCTGAGCACTGAGCACCCAGCACCCTGAGTACTGAGCACCCAGCACCGTGAGCACTGAGCACCCAGCACCCTGAGCACTGAGAACCCAGCACCCCGAGAATGAGCACCCAGCACCCCGAGTACTGAGCACCGAGCACCCTGAGCACTGAGCACCCAGCACCCTGAGTACTGAGCACCCAGCACCCTGAGCACTGAGCACCCAGCACCCTGAGTACTGAGCAACCAGCACCCCGAGCACTGAGAACCCAGCACCCCGAGAATGAGCACCCAGCACCCCGAGTACTGAGCACCGAGCACCGTGAGCACTGAGTACCCAGCACCCTGACCACTGAGCACCCAGCACCCTGAGTACTGAGCACCCAGCACCCTGAGTACTGAGCACCCAGCACCCTGAGTACTGAGTACCGAGCACCCCGAGTACTGAGCACCCAGCACCCTGAGCACTGAGCACCCAACACGCTGAGTACTGAGCACCCAGCACCTTGAGTACTGAACACCCAGCACCCTGAGCACTGAGCACTGAGCACCCTGAGCACTGAGTACTGAGCACCGAGTACCCCAAGAACTGAGCACCCAGCACCCGGAGTACTGAGCACCCAGCACCCTGAGCACTGAGCACCCAGCACACTGAGTACTGAGCACCCAGCACCCTGAGTACTGAGCAACCAGCACCCTGAGCACTGAGCACCCAGCACCCTGAGCACTGAGCACTGAGAACCCAGCACCCGGAGTACTGAGCACTGAGCACACCGAGAACTGAGCACCCAGCACCACGAGCACTGAGCACCCAGCCCCCCGAGCACTGAGCACCCAGCACCCTGAGCACTGAGCACCCAGCACCCTGAGGACTGAGCACCCAGCACCCTGAGCACTGAGTACCCAGCACCCTGAGCACTGAGCACCCAG
This sequence comes from Microtus oregoni, assembly GCF_018167655.1. Classification (NCBI taxonomy): domain Eukaryota; kingdom Metazoa; phylum Chordata; class Mammalia; order Rodentia; family Cricetidae; genus Microtus; species Microtus oregoni. The sequence goes on along the minus strand of NW_024544028.1, from coordinate 370,550 downwards.
CACCCTGAGCACTGAGCACCCAGCACCCTGAGCACTGAGCACCCAGCACCCTGAGTACTGAGCACTGAGCACCCAGCACCCTGAGCACTGAGCACCCAGCACCCCGAGCACTGAGCACCCAGCACCCTGAGCACTGAGCACCCTGAGGACTGAGCACCCAGCACCCTGAGCACTGAGCACCCAGCACCCTGAGTACTGAGCACCGATCACCCTGAGCACTGAGCACCCAGCACCCCGAGCACTGAGCACCCAGCACCCTGAGTACTGAGCACCCAGCACCCCGAGCACTGAGCACCCAGCACCCTGAGTACTGAGCACCCTGAGTACTGGGCACCGATCACCCTGAGCACTGAGCTCCCAGCACCCTGAGTACTGAGCACCCAGCACCCTGAGCACAGAGCACCCAGCACCCTGAGTACTGAGCACCCAGCACCCTGAGCACTGAGCACCTAGCACCCTGAGTACTGAGCACCCAGCACCCTGAGCACTGAGCACCCAGCACCCTGAGTACTGAGCACCCAGCACCCCGAGCACTGAGCACCCAGCAATCCGAGAATGAGCACCCAGCACCCCGAGTACTGAGCACCGAGCACCCTGAGCACTGAGTACCAAGCACCCTGATCACTGAGCACCCAGCACCCTGAGTACTGAGCACCCAGCACCCTGAGTACTGAGCACCCAGCACCCTGAGCACTGAGCACCGAGCACCCCGAGTACTGAGCACCCAGCACCCTGAGCACTGAGCACCCAGCACCATGAGTACTGAGCACCCAGTACCCTGAGTACTGAACACCCAGCACCCTGAGCACTGAGCACTGAGCACCCTGAGCACTGAGTACTGAGCACCGAGCACCCCGAGCACTGAGCACCCAGCACCCGGAGTACTGAGCACCCAGCACCCTGAGTACTAAGCACCGAGCACCCTGAGTACTGAGCACACAGCACCCTGAGTACTGAGCACCCAGCACCCTGAGTACTGAGCACCCAGCACCCTGAGCACTGAGCACCCAGCACCCTGAGTAGTGAGCACCCAACATACTGAGCACCGAGCACCCCGAGCACTGAGCACCCAGCACCCTGAGTACTGAGCACAGAGCACCCCGAGCACTGAGCACCCAGCACCCTGAGTACTGAGCACCCAGCACCCTGAGTACTGAGCACCCAGCACCGTGAGCACTGAGCACCCAGCACCCTGAGCACTGAGAACCCAGCACCCCGAGAATGAGCACCCAGCACCCCGAGTACTGAGCACCGAGCACCCTGAGCACTGAGCACCCAGCACCCTGAGTACTGAGCACCCAGCACCCTGAGCACTGAGCACCCAGCACCCTGAGTACTGAGCAACCAGCACCCCGAGCACTGAGAACCCAGCACCCCGAGAATGAGCACCCAGCACCCCGAGTACTGAGCACCGAGCACCGTGAGCACTGAGTACCCAGCACCCTGACCACTGAGCACCCAGCACCCTGAGTACTGAGCACCCAGCACCCTGAGTACTGAGCACCCAGCACCCTGAGTACTGAGTACCGAGCACCCCGAGTACTGAGCACCCAGCACCCTGAGCACTGAGCACCCAACACGCTGAGTACTGAGCACCCAGCACCTTGAGTACTGAACACCCAGCACCCTGAGCACTGAGCACTGAGCACCCTGAGCACTGAGTACTGAGCACCGAGTACCCCAAGAACTGAGCACCCAGCACCCGGAGTACTGAGCACCCAGCACCCTGAGCACTGAGCACCCAGCACACTGAGTACTGAGCACCCAGCACCCTGAGTACTGAGCAACCAGCACCCTGAGCACTGAGCACCCAGCACCCTGAGCACTGAGCACTGAGAACCCAGCACCCGGAGTACTGAGCACTGAGCACACCGAGCACTGAGCACCCAGCACCACGAGCACTGAGCACCCAGCCCCCCGAGCACTGAGCACCCAGCACCCTGAGCACTGAGCACCCAGCACCCTGAGGACTGAGCACCCAGCACCCTGAGCACTGAGTACCCAGCACCCTGAGCACTGAGCACCCAGCACCCTGAGCACTGAGCACCCAGCACCCTGAGCACTGAGCACCCAGCACCCTGAGTACTGAGCACTGAGCACCCAGCACCCTGAGCACTGAGCACCCAGCACCCCGAGCACTGAGCACCCAGCACCCTGAGCACTGAGCACCCTGAGGACTGAGCACCCAGCACCCTGAGCAATGAGCACCCAGCACCCTGAGTACTGAGCACCGATCACCCTGAGCACTGAGCACCCAGCACCCCGAGCACTGAGCACCCAGCACCCTGAGTACTGAGCACCCAGCACCCCGAGCACTGAGCACCCAGCACCCTGAGTACTGAGCACCCTGACTACTGGGCACCGATCACCCTGAGCACTGAGCTCCCAGCACCCTGAGTACTGAGCACCCAGCACCCTGAGCACAGAGCACCCAGCACCCTGAGTACTGAGCACCCAGCACCCTGAGCACTGAGCACCTAGCACCCTGAGTACTGAGCACCCAGCACCCTGAGCACTGAGCACCCAGCACCCTGAGTACTGAGCACCCAGCACCCCGAGCACTGAGCACCCAGCAATCCGAGAATGAGCACCCAGCACCCCGAGTACTGAGCACCGAGCACCCTGAGCACTGAGTACCAAGCACCCTGATCACTGAGCACCCAGCACCCTGAGTACTGAGCACCCAGCACCCTGAGTACTGAGCACCCAGCACCCTGAGCACTGAGCACCGAGCACGCCGAGTACTGAGCACCCAGCACCCTGAGCACTGAGCACCCAGCACCATGAGTACTGAGCACCCAGTACCCTGAGTAGTGAACACCCAGCACCCTGAGCACTGAGCACTGAGCACCCTGAGCACTGAGTACTGAGCACCGAGCACCCCGAGCACTGAGCACCCAGCACCCGGAGTACTGAGCACCCAGCACCCTGAGTACTAAGCACCGAGCACCCTGAGTACTGAGCACACAGCACCCTGAGTACTGAGCACCCAGCACCCTGAGTACTGAGCACCCAGCACCCTGAGCACTGAGCACCCAGCACCCTGAGTAGTGAGCACCCAACATACTGAGCAACGAGCACCCCGAGCACTGAGCACCCAGCACCCTGAGTACTGAGCACCGAGCACCCCGAGCACTGAGCACCCAGCACCCTGAGTACTGAGCTCCGAGCACCCCGAGCACTGAGCACCCAGCAACCTGAGTACTGAGCTCCGAGCACCCCGAGCACTGAGCACCCAGCGCCCTGAGCACTGAGCACCCAGCACCCTGAGTACTGAGCACAGAGCACCCAGCACCCCGAGCACTGAGCACCCAGCACCCTGAGGACTGAGCACCCAGCACCCGAGTACTGAGCACCCAGCACCATGAGTACTGAGCACCCAGCACCCTGAGTACTGAGCACCCAGCACCCCGAGTACTGAGCACCCAGCACCCTGAGTACTGAGCACCCAGCACCCTGAGCACTGAGCACCCAGCACCCCGAGCACTGAGCACCCAGCACCCTGAGTACTGAGCACCCAGCACCCTGAGCACTGAGCACCCAGCACCCTGAGCACTGAGCACCCAGCACACTGAGCACTGAGCACCCAGCACCCTGAGTAGTGAGCACCCAACGTACTGAGCACCGAGCACCCCGAGCACTGAGCACCCAGCACCCTGAGTATTGAGCACCGATCACCCCGAGCACTGAGCACCCAGCACCCTGAGTACTGAGCTCCGAGCACCCCGAGCACTGAGCACCCAGCACCCCGAGCACCGAGCACCCTGAGTACTAAGCACCGAGCACCCTGAGTACTGAGCACCCAGCACCCTGAGCACTGAGCTCCCAGCACCCCGAGCACTGAGCACCCAGCACCCTGAGTACTGAGCACCCAGCACCTTGAGCACTGAGCACCCAGTACCCTGAGCACTGAGCACCCAGCACCCTGAGCACTGAGCACCCAGCACCCTGAGTAGTGAGCACCCAACGTACTGAGCACCGAGCACCCCGAGCACTGAGCACCCAGCACCATGAGTACTGAGCACCGAGCACCCCGAGTACTGAGCACCCAGCACCCTGAGTACTGAGCTCCGAGCACCCCGAGCACTGAGCACCCAGCGCCCCGAGCACCGAGCATCCTGAGCACTGTGCACCCAGTACCCTGAGCAATGAGCACCCTGAGTACTGAGCACCCAGCACCCTGAGTACTGAGCACCCTGAGTACTGGGCACCGATCACCCTGAGCACTGAGCTCCCAGCACCCTGAGTACTGAGCACCCAGCACCCTGAGCACAGAGCACCCAGCACCCTGAGTACTGAGCACCCAGCACCCTGAGCACTGAGCACCTAGCACCCTGAGTACTGAGCACCCAGCACCCTGAGCACTGAGCACCCAGCACCCTGAGTACTGAGCACCCAGCACCCCGAGCACTGAGCACCCAGCAATCCGAGAATGAGCACCCAGCACCCCGAGTACTGAGCACCGAGCACCCTGAGCACTGAGTACCAAGCACCCTGATCACTGAGCACCCAGCACCCTGAGTACTGAGCACCCAGCACCCTGAGTACTGAGCACCCAGCACCCTGAGCACTGAGCACCGAGCACCCCGAGTACTGAGCACCCAGCACCCTGAGCACTGAGCACCCAGCACCATGAGTACTGAGCAACCAGTACCCTGAGTACTGAACACCCAGCACCCTGAGCACTGAGCACTGAGCACCCTGAGCACTGAGTACTGAGCACCGAGCACCCCGAGCACTGAGCACCCAGCACCCGGAGTACTGAGCACCCAGCACCCTGAGTACTAAGCACCGAGCACCCTGAGTACTGAGCACACAGCACCCTGAGTACTGAGCACCCAGCACCCTGAGTACTGAGCACCCAGCACCCTGAGCACTGAGCACCCAGCACCCTGAGTAGTGAGCACCCAACATACTGAGCACCGAGCACCCCGAGCACTGAGCACCCAGCACCCTGAGTACTGAGCACCGAGCACCCCGAGCACTGAGCACCCAGCACCCTGAGTACTGAGCACCCAGCACCCTGAGTACTGAGCACCCAGCACCGTGAGCACTGAGCACCCAGCACCCTGAGCACTGAGAACCCAGCACCCCGAGAATGAGCACCCAGCACCCCGAGTACTGAGCACCGAGCACCCTGAGCACTGAGCACCCAGCACCCTGAGTACTGAGCACCCAGCACCCTGAGCACTGAGCACCCAGCACCCTGAGTACTGAGCAACCAGCACCCCGAGCACTGAGAACCCAGCACCCCGAGAATGAGCACCCAGCACCCCGAGTACTGAGCACCGAGCACCGTGAGCACTGAGTACCCAGCACCCTGACCACTGAGCACCCAGCACCCTGAGTACTGAGCACCCAGCACCCTGAGTACTGAGCACCCAGCACCCTGAGTACTGAGTACCGAGCACCCCGAGTACTGAGCACCCAGCACCCTGAGCACTGAGCACCCAACACGCTGAGTACTGAGCACCCAGCACCTTGAGTACTGAACACCCAGCACCCTGAGCACTGAGCACTGAGCACCCTGAGCACTGAGTACTGAGCACCGAGTACCCCAAGAACTGAGCACCCAGCACCCGGAGTACTGAGCACCCAGCACCCTGAGCACTGAGCACCCAGCACACTGAGTACTGAGCACCCAGCACCCTGAGTACTGAGCAACCAGCACCCTGAGCACTGAGCACCCAGCACCCTGAGCACTGAGCACTGAGAACCCAGCACCCGGAGTACTGAGCACTGAGCACACCGAGCACTGAGCACCCAGCACCACGAGCACTGAGCACCCAGCCCCCCGAGCACTGAGCACCCAGCACCCTGAGCACTGAGCACCCAGCACCCTGAGGACTGAGCACCCAGCACCCTGAGCACTGAGTACCCAGCACCCTGAGCACTGAGCACCCAGCACCCTGAGCACTGAGCACCCAGCACCCTGAGCACTGAGCACCCAGCACCCTGAGTACTGAGCACTGAGCACCCAGCACCCTGAGCACTGAGCACCCAGCACCCCGAGCACTGAGCACCCAGCACCCTGAGCACTGAGCACCCTGAGGACTGAGCACCCAGCACCCTGAGCACTGAGCACCCAGCACCCTGAGTACTGAGCACCGATCACCCTGAGCATTGAGCACCCAGCACCCCGAGCACTGAGCACCCAGCACCCTGAGTACTGAGCACCCAGCACCCCGAGCACTGAGCACCCAGCACCCTGAGTACTGAGCACCCTGAGTACTGGGCACCGATCACCCTGAGCACTGAGCTCCCAGCACCCTGAGTACTGAGCACCCAGCACCCTGAGCACAGAGCACCCAGCACCCTGAGTACTGAGCACCCAGCACCCTGAGCACTGAGCACCTAGCACCCTGAGTACTGAGCACCCAGCACCCTGAGCACTGAGCACCCAGCACCCTGAGTACTGAGCACCCAGCACCCCGAGCACTGAGCACCCAGCAATCCGAGAATGAGCACCCAGCACCCCGAGTACTGAGCACCGAGCACCCTGAGCACTGAGTACCAAGCACCCTGATCACTGAGCACCCAGCACCCTGAGTACTGAGCACCCAGCACCCTGAGTACTGAGCACCCAGCACCCTGAGCACTGAGCACCGAGCACGCCGAGTACTGAGCACCCAGCACCCTGAGCACTGAGCACCCAGCACCATGAGTACTGAGCACCCAGTACCCTGAGTAGTGAACACCCAGCACCCTGAGCACTGAGCACTGAGCACCCTGAGCACTGAGTAGTGAGCACCGAGCACCCCGAGCACTGAGCACCCAGCACCCGGAGTACTGAGCACCCAGCACCCTGAGTACTAAGCACCGAGCACCCTGAGTACTGAGCACACAGCACCCTGAGTACTGAGCACCCAGCACCCTGAGTACTGAGCACCCAGCACCCTGAGCACTGAGCACCCAGCACCCTGAGTAGTGAGCACCCAACATACTGAGCAACGAGCACCCCGAGCACTGAGCACCCAGCACCCTGAGTACTGAGCACCGAGCACCCCGAGCACTGAGCACCCAGCACCCTGAGTACTGAGCTCCGAGCACCCCGAGCACTGAGCACCCAGCAACCTGAGTACTGAGCTCCGAGCACACCGAGCAGTGAGCACCCAGCGCCCTGAGCACTGAGCACCCAGCACCCTGAGTACTGAGCACAGAGCACCCAGCACCCCGAGCACTGAGCACCCAGCACCCTGAGGACTGAGCACCCAGCACCCGAGTACTGAGCACCCAGCACCATGAGTACTGAGCACCCAGCACCCTGAGTACTGAGCACCCAGCACCCCGAGTACTGAGCACCCAGCACCCTGAGTACTGAGCACCCAGCACCCTGAGCACTGAGCACCCAGCACCCCGAGCACTGAGCACCCAGCACCCTGAGTACTGAGCACCCAGCACCCTGAGCACTGAGCACCCAGCACCCTGAGCACTGAGCACCCAGCACACTGAGCACTGAGCACCCAGCACCCTGAGTAGTGAGCACCCAACGTACTGAGCACCGAGCACCCCGAGCACTGAGCACCCAGCACCATGAGTACTGAGCTCCGAGCACCCCGAGCACTGAGCACCCAGCACCCCGAGCATCGAGCACCCTGAGTACTAAGCACCGAGCACCCTGAGTTCTGAGCACCCAGCACCCTGAGCACTGAGCTCCCAGCACCCCGAGCACTGAGCACCCAGCACCCTGAGTACTGAGCACCCAGCACCCTGAGCACTGAGCACCCAGCACCCTGAGTAGTGAGCACCCAACGTACTGAGCACCGAGCACCCCGAGCACTGAGCACCCAGCACCATGAGTACTGAGCACCGAGCACCCCGAGTACTGAGCACCCAGCACCCTGAGTACTGAGCTCCGAGCACCCCGAGCACTGAGCACCCAGCGCCCCGAGCACCGAGCATCCTGAGCACTGTGCACCCAGTACCCTGAGCAATGAGCACCCTGAGTACTGAGCACCCAGCACCCTGAGTACTGAGCACCCTGAGTACTGGGCACCGATCACCCTGAGCACTGAGCTCCCAGCACCCTGAGTACTGAGCACCCAGCACCCTGAGCACAGAGCACCCAGCACCCTGAGTACTGAGCACCCAGCACCCTGAGCACTGAGCACCTAGCACCCTGAGTACTGAGCACCCAGCACCCTGAGCACTGAGCACCCAGCACCCTGAGTACTGAGCACCCAGCACCCCGAGCACTGAGCACCCAGCAATCCGAGAATGAGCACCCAGCACCCCGAGTACTGAGCACCGAGCACCCTGAGCACTGAGTACCAAGCACCCTGATCACTGAGCACCCAGCACCCTGAGTACTGAGCACCCAGCACCCTGAGTACTGAGCACCCAGCACCCTGAGCACTGAGCACCGAGCACCCCGAGTACTGAGCACCCAGCACCCTGAGCACTGAGCACCCAGCACCATGAGTACTGAGCACCCAGTACCCTGAGTACTGAACACCCAGCACCCTGAGCACTGAGCACTGAGAACCCTGAGCACTGAGTACTGAGCACCGAGCACCCCGAGCACTGAGCACCCAGCACCCGGAGTACTGAGCACCCAGCACCCTGAGTACTAATCACCGAGCACCCTGAGTACTGAGCACACAGCACCCTGAGTACTGAGCACCCAGCACCCTGAGTACTGAGCACCCAGCACCCTGAGCACTGAGCACCCAGCACCCTGAGTAGTGAGCACCCAACATACTGAGCACCGAGCACCCCGAGCACTGAGCACCCAGCACCCTGAGTACTGAGCACCGAGCACCCCGAGCACTGAGCACCCAGCACCCTGAGTACTGAGCACCCAGCACCCTGAGTACTGAGCACCCAGCACCGTGAGCACTGAGCACCCAGCACCCTGAGCACTGAGAACCCAGCACCCCGAGAATGAGCACCCAGCACCCCGAGTACTGAGCACCGAGCACCCTGAGCACTGAGCACCCAGCACCCTGAGTACTGAGCACCCAGCACCCTGAGCACTGAGCACCCAGCACCCTGAGTACTGAGCAACCAGCACCCCGAGCACTGAGAACCCAGCACCCCGAGAATGAGCACCCAGCACCCCGAGTACTGAGCACCGAGCACCGTGAGCACTGAGTACCCAGCACCCTGACCACTGAGCACCCAGCACCCTGAGTACTGAGCACCCAGCACCCTGAGTACTGAGCACCCAGCACCCTGAGTACTGAGTACCGAGCACCCCGAGTACTGAGCACCCAGCACCCTGAGCACTGAGCACCCAACACGCTGAGTACTGAGCACCCAGCACCTTGAGTACTGAACACCCAGCACCCTGAGCACTGAGCACTGAGCACCCTGAGCACTGAGTACTGAGCACCGAGTACCCCATGAACTGAGCACCCAGCACCCGGAGTACTGAGCACCCAGCACCCTGAGCACTGAGCACCCAGCACACTGAGTACTGAGCACCCAGCACCCTGAGTACTGAGCAACCAGCACCCTGAGCACTGAGCACCCAGCACCCTGAGCACTGAGCACTGAGAACCCAGCACCCGGAGTACTGAGCACTGAGCACACCGAGCACTGAGCACCCAGCACCACGAGCACTGAGCACCCAGCCCCCCGAGAACTGAGCACCCAGCACCCTGAGCACTGAGCACCCAGCACCCTGAGGACTGAGCACCCAGCACCCTGAGCACTGAGTACCCAGCACCCTGAGCACTGAGCACCCAGCACCCTGAGCACTGAGCACCCAGCACCCTGAGCACTGAGCACCCAGCACCCTGAGTACTGAGCACTGAGCACCCAGCACCCTGAGCACTGAGCACCCAGCACCCCGAGCACTGAGCACCCAGCACCCTGAGTAGTGAGCACCCAACGTACTGAGCACCGAGCACCCCGAGCACTGAGCACCCAGCACCCTGAGTATTGAGCACCGATCACCCCGAGCACTGAGCACCCAGCACCCTGAGTACTGAGCTCCGAGCACCCCGAGCACTGAGCACCCAGCACCCCGAGCACCGAGCACCCTGAGTACTAAGCACCGAGCACCCTGAGTACTGAGCACCCAGCACCCTGAGCACTGAGCTCCCAGCACCCCGAGCACTGAGCACCCAGCACCCTGAGTACTGAGCACCCAGCACCTTGAGCACTGAGCACCCAGTACCCTGAGCACTGAGCACCCAGCACCCTGAGCACTGAGCACCCAGCACCCTGAGTAGTGAGCACCCAACGTACTGAGCACCGAGCACCCCGAGCACTGAGCACCCAGCACCATGAGTACTGAGCACCGAGCACCCCGAGTACTGAGCACCCAGCACCCTGAGTACTGAGCTCCGAGCACCCCGAGCACTGAGCACCCAGCGCCCCGAGCACCGAGCATCCTGAGCACTGTGCACCCAGTACCCTGAGCAATGAGCACCCTGAGTACTGAGCACCCAGCACCCTGAGTACTGAGCACCCTGAGTACTGGGCACCGATCACCCTGAGCACTGAGCTCCCAGCACCCTGAGTACTGAGCACCCAGCACCCTGAGCACAGAGCACCCAGCACCCTGAGTACTGAGCACCCAGCACCCTGAGCACTGAGCACCTAGCACCCTGAGTACTGAGCACCCAGCACCCTGAGCACTGAGCACCCAGCACCCTGAGTACTGAGCACCCAGCACCCCGAGCACTGAGCACCCAGCAATCCGAGAATGAGCACCCAGCACCCCGAGTACTGAGCACCGAGCACCCTGAGCACTGAGTACCAAGCACCCTGATCACTGAGCACCCAGCACCCTGAGTACTGAGCACCCAGCACCCTGAGTACTGAGCACCCAGCACCCTGAGCACTGAGCACCGAGCACCCCGAGTACTGAGCACCCAGCACCCTGAGCACTGAGCACCCAGCACCATGAGTACTGAGCAACCAGTACCCTGAGTACTGAACACCCAGCACCCTGAGCACTGAGCACTGAGCACCCTGAGCACTGAGTACTGAGCACCGAGCACCCCGAGCACTGAGCACCCAGCACCCGGAGTACTGAGCACCCAGCACCCTGAGTACTAAGCACCGAGCACCCTGAGTACTGAGCACACAGCACCCTGAGTACTGAGCACCCAGCACCCTGAGTACTGAGCACCCAGCACCCTGAGCACTGAGCACCCAGCACCCTGAGTAGTGAGCACCCAACATACTGAGCACCGAGCACCCCGAGCACTGAGCACCCAGCACCCTGAGTACTGAGCACCGAGCACCCCGAGCACTGAGCACCCAGCACCCTGAGTACTGAGCACCCAGCACCCTGAGTACTGAGCACCCAGCACCGTGAGCACTGAGCACCCAGCACCCTGAGCACTGAGAACCCAGCACCCCGAGAATGAGCACCCAGCACCCCGAGTACTGAGCACCGAGCACCCTGAGCACTGAGCACCCAGCACCCTGAGTACTGAGCACCCAGCACCCTGAGCACTGAGCACCCAGCACCCTGAGTACTGAGCAACCAGCACCCCGAGCACTGAGAACCCAGCACCCCGAGAATGAGCACCCAGCACCCCGAGTACTGAGCACCGAGCACCGTGAGCACTGAGTACCCAGCACCCTGACCACTGAGCACCCAGCACCCTGAGTACTGAGCACCCAGCACCCTGAGTACTGAGCACCCAGCACCCTGAGTACTGAGTACCGAGCACCCCGAGTACTGAGCACCCAGCACCCTGAGCACTGAGCACCCAACACGCTGAGTACTGAGCACCCAGCACCTTGAGTACTGAACACCCAGCACCCTGAGCACTGAGCACTGAGCACCCTGAGCACTGAGTACTGAGCACCGAGTACCCCAAGAACTGAGCACCCAGCACCCGGAGTACTGAGCACCCAGCACCCTGAGCACTGAGCACCCAGCACACTGAGTACTGAGCACCCAGCACCCTGAGTACTGAGCAACCAGCACCCTGAGCACTGAGCACCCAGCACCCTGAGCACTGAGCACTGAGAACCCAGCACCCGGAGTACTGAGCACTGAGCACACCGAGCACTGAGCACCCAGCACCACGAGCACTGAGCACCCAGCCCCCCGAGCACTGAGCACCCAGCACCCTGAGCACTGAGCACCCAGCACCCTGAGGACTGAGCACCCAGCACCCTGAGCACTGAGTACCCAGCACCCTGAGCACTGAGCACCCAGCACCCTGAGCACTGAGCACCCAGCACCCTGAGCACTGAGCACCCAGCACCCTGAGTACTGAGCACTGAGCACCCAGCACCCTGAGCACTGAGCACCCAGCACCCCGAGCACTGAGCACCCAGCACCCTGAGCACTGAGCACCCTGAGGACTGAGCACCCAGCACCCTGAGCACTGAGCACCCAGCACCCTGAGTACTGAGCACCGATCACCCTGAGCATTGAGCACCCAGCACCCCGAGCACTGAGCACCCAGCACCCTGAGTACTGAGCACCCAGCACCCCGAGCACTGAGCACCCAGCACCCTGAGTACTGAGCACCCTGAGTACTGGGCACCGATCACCCTGAGCACTGAGCTCCCAGCACCCTGAGTACTGAGCACCCAGCACCCTGAGCACAGAGCACCCAGCACCCTGAGTACTGAGCACCCAGCACCCTGAGCACTGAGCACCTAGCACCCTGAGTACTGAGCACCCAGCACCCTGAGCACTGAGCACCCAGCACCCTGAGTACTGAGCACCCAGCACCCCGAGCACTGAGCACCCAGCAATCCGAGAATGAGCACCCAGCACCCCGAGTACTGAGCACCGAGCACCCTGAGCACTGAGTACCAAGCACCCTGATCACTGAGCACCCAGCACCCTGAGTACTGAGCACCCAGCACCCTGAGTACTGAGCACCCAGCACCCTGAGCACTGAGCACCGAGCACGCCGAGTACTGAGCACCCAGCACCCTGAGCACTGAGCACCCAGCACCATGAGTACTGAGCACCCAGTACCCTGAGTAGTGAACACCCAGCACCCTGAGCACTGAGCACTGAGCACCCTGAGCACTGAGTAGTGAGCACCGAGCACCCCGAGCACTGAGCACCCAGCACCCGGAGTACTGAGCACCCAGCACCCTGAGTACTAAGCACCGAGCACCCTGAGTACTGAGCACACAGCACCCTGAGTACTGAGCACCCAGCACCCTGAGTACTGAGCACCCAGCACCCTGAGCACTGAGCACCCAGCACCCTGAGTAGTGAGCACCCAACATACTGAGCAACGAGCACCCCGAGCACTGAGCACCCAGCACCCTGAGTACTGAGCACCGAGCACCCCGAGCACTGAGCACCCAGCACCCTGAGTACTGAGCTCCGAGCACCCCGAGCACTGAGCACCCAGCAACCTGAGTACTGAGCTCCGAGCACACCGAGCACTGAGCACCCAGCGCCCTGAGCACTGAGCACCCAGCACCCTGAGTACTGAGCACAGAGCACCCAGCACCCCGAGCACTGAGCACCCAGCACCCTGAGGACTGAGCACCCAGCACCCGAGTACTGAGCACCCAGCACCATGAGTACTGAGCACCCAGCACCCTGAGTACTGAGCACCCAGCACCCCGAGTACTGAGCACCCAGCACCCTGAGTACTGAGCACCCAGCACCCTGAGCACTGAGCACCCAGCACCCCGAGGACTGAGCACCCAGCACCCTGAGTACTGAGCACCCAGCACCCTGAGCACTGAGCACCCAGCACCCTGAGCACTGAGCACCCAGCACACTGAGCACTGAGCACCCAGCACCCTGAGTAGTGAGCACCCAACGTACTGAGCACCGAGCACCCCGAGCACTGAGCACCCAGCACCATGAGTACTGAGCTCCGAGCACCCCGAGCACTGAGCACCCAGCACCCCGAGCATCGAGCACCCTGAGTACTAAGCACCGAGCACCCTGAGTTCTGAGCACCCAGCACCCTGAGCACTGAGCTCCCAGCACCCCGAGCACTGAGCACCCAGCACCCTGAGTACTGAGCACCCAGCACCCTGAGCACTGAGCACCCAGCACCCTGAGTAGTGAGCACCCAACGTACTGAGCACCGAGCACCCCGAGCACTGAGCACCCAGCACCATGAGTACTGAGCACCGAGCACCCCGAGTACTGAGCACCCAGCACCCTGAGTACTGAGCTCCGAGCACCCCGAGCACTGAGCACCCAGCGCCCCGAGCACCGAGCATCCTGAGCACTGTGCACCCAGTACCCTGAGCAATGAGCACCCTGAGTACTGAGCACCCAGCACCCTGAGTACTGAGCACCCTGAGTACTGGGCACCGATCACCCTGAGCACTGAGCTCCCAGCACCCTGAGTACTGAGCACCCAGCACCCTGAGCACAGAGCACCCAGCACCCTGAGTACTGAGCACCCAGCACCCTGAGCACTGAGCACCTAGCACCCTGAGTACTGAGCACCCAGCACCCTGAGCACTGAGCACCCAGCACCCTGAGTACTGAGCACCCAGCACCCCGAGCACTGAGCACCCAGCAATCCGAGAATGAGCACCCAGCACCCCGAGTACTGAGCACCGAGCACCCTGAGCACTGAGTACCAAGCACCCTGATCACTGAGCACCCAGCACCCTGAGTACTGAGCACCCAGCACCCTGAGTACTGAGCACCCAGCACCCTGAGCACTGAGCACCGAGCACCCCGAGTACTGAGCACCCAGCACCCTGAGCACTGAGCACCCAGCACCATGAGTACTGAGCACCCAGTACCCTGAGTACTGAACACCCAGCACCCTGAGCACTGAGCACTGAGAACCCTGAGCACTGAGTACTGAGCACCGAGCACCCCGAGCACTGAGCACCCAGCACCCGGAGTACTGAGCACCCAGCACCCTGAGTACTAATCACCGAGCACCCTGAGTACTGAGCACACAGCACCCTGAGTACTGAGCACCCAGCACCCTGAGTACTGAGCACCCAGCACCCTGAGCACTGAGCACCCAGCACCCTGAGTAGTGAGCACCCAACATACTGAGCACCGAGCACCCCGAGCACTGAGCACCCAGCACCCTGAGTACTGAGCACCGAGCACCCCGAGCACTGAGCACCCAGCACCCTGAGTACTGAGCACCCAGCACCCTGAGTACTGAGCACCCAGCACCGTGAGCACTGAGCACCCAGCACCCTGAGCACTGAGAACCCAGCACCCCGAGAATGAGCACCCAGCACCCCGAGTACTGAGCACCGAGCACCCTGAGCACTGAGCACCCAGCACCCTGAGTACTGAGCACCCAGCACCCTGAGCACTGAGCACCCAGCACCCTGAGTACTGAGCAACCAGCACCCCGAGCACTGAGAACCCAGCACCCCGAGAATGAGCACCCAGCACCCCGAGTACTGAGCACCGAGCACCGTGAGCACTGAGTACCCAGCACCCTGACCACTGAGCACCCAGCACCCTGAGTACTGAGCACCCAGCACCCTGAGTACTGAGCACCCAGCACCCTGAGTACTGAGTACCGAGCACCCCGAGTACTGAGCACCCAGCACCCTGAGCACTGAGCACCCAACACGCTGAGTACTGAGCACCCAGCACCTTGAGTACTGAACACCCAGCACCCTGAGCACTGAGCACTGAGCACCCTGAGCACTGAGTACTGAGCACCGAGTACCCCATGAACTGAGCACCCAGCACCCGGAGTACTGAGCACCCAGCACCCTGAGCACTGAGCACCCAGCACACTGAGTACTGAGCACCCAGCACCCTGAGTACTGAGCAACCAGCACCCTGAGCACTGAGCACCCAGCACCCTGAGCACTGAGCACTGAGAACCCAGCACCCGGAGTACTGAGCACTGAGCACACCGAGCACTGAGCACCCAGCACCACGAGCACTGAGCACCCAGCCCCCCGAGAACTGAGCACCCAGCACCCTGAGCACTGAGCACCCAGCACCCTGAGGACTGAACACCCAGCACCCTGAGCACTGAGTACCCAGCACCCTGAGCACTGAGCACCCAGCACCCTGAGCACTGAGCACCCAGCACCCTGAGCACTGAGCACCCAGCACCCTGAGTACTGAGCACTGAGCACCCAGCACCCTGAGCACTGAGCACCCAGCACCCCGAGCACTGAGCACCCAGCACCCTGAGCACTGAGCACCCTGAGGACTGAGCACCCAGCACCCTGAGCACTGAGCACCCAGCACCCTGAGTACTGAGCACCGATCACCCTGAGCACTGAGCACCCAGCACCCCGAGCACTGAGCACCCAGCACCCTGAGTACTGAGCACCCAGCACCCCGAGCACTGAGCACCCAGCACCCTGAGTACTGAGCACCCTGAGTACTGGGCACCGATCACCCTGAGCACTGAGCTCCCAGCACCCTGAGTACTGAGCACCCAGCACCCTGAGCACAGAGCACCCAGCACCCTGAGTACTGAGCACCCAGCACCCTGAGCACTGAGCACCTAGCACCCTGAGTACTGAGCACCCAGCACCCTGAGCACTGAGCACCCAGCACCCTGAGTACTGAGCACCCAGCACCCCGAGCACTGAGCACCCAGCAATCCGAGAATGAGCACCCAGCACCCCGAGTACTGAGCACCGAGCACCCTGAGCACTGAGTACCAAGCACCCTGATCACTGAGCACCCAGCACCCTGAGTACTGAGCACCCACCACCCTGAGTACTGAGCACCCAGCACCCTGAGCACTGAGCACCGAGCACCCCGAGTACTGAGCACCCAGCACCCTGAGCACTGAGCACCCAGCACCATGAGTACTGAGCACCCAGTACCCTGAGTAGTGAACACCCAGCACCCTGAGCACTGAGCACTGAGCACCCTGAGCACTGAGTACTGAGCACCGAGCACCCCGAGCACTGAGCACCCAGCACCCGGAGTACTGAGCACCCAGCACCCTGAGTACTAAGCACCGAGCACCCTGAGTACTGAGCACACAGCACCCTGAGTACTGAGCACCCAGCACCCTGAGTACTGAGCACCCAGCACCCTGAGCACTGAGCACCCAGCACCCTGAGTAGTGAGCACCCAACATACTGAGCAACGAGCACCCCGAGCACTGAGCACCCAGCACCCTGAGTACTGAGCACCGAGCACCCCGAGCACTGAGCACCCAGCACCCTGAGTACTGAGCTCCGAGCACCCCGAGCACTGAGCACCCAGCAACCTGAGTACTGAGCTCCGAGCACCCCGAGCACTGAGCACCCAGCGCCCTGAGCACTGAGCACCCAGCACCCTGAGTACTGAGCACAGAGCACCCAGCACCCCGAGCACTGAGCACCCAGCACCCTGAGCACTGAGCACCCAGCACCCGAGTACTGAGCACCCAGCACCATGAGTACTGAGCACCCAGCACCCTGAGTACTGAGCACCCAGCACCCCGAGTACTGAGCACCCAGCACCCTGAGTACTGAGCACCCAGCACCCTGAGCACTGAGCACCCAGCACCCCGAGCACTGAGCACCCAGCACCCTGAGTACTGAGCACCCAGCACCCTGAGCACTGAGCACCCAGCACCCTGAGCACTGAGCACCCAGCACACTGAGCACTGAGCACCCAGCACCCTGAGTAGTGAGCACCCAACGTACTGAGCACCGAGCACCCCGAGCACTGAACACCCAGCACCCTGAGTATTGAGCACCGATCACCCCGAGCACTGAGCACCCAGCACCCTGAGTACTGAGCTCCGAGCACCCCGAGCACTGAGCACCCAGCACCCCGAGCACCGAGCACCCTGAGTACTAAGCACCGAGCACCCTGAGTACTGAGCACCCAGCACCCTGAGCACTGAGCTCCCAGCACCCCGAGCACTGAGCACCCAGCACCCTGAGTACTGAGCACCCAGCACCTTGAGCACTGAGCACCCAGTACCCTGAGCACTGAGCACCCAGCACCCTGAGCACTGAGCACCCAGCACCCTGAGTAGTGAGCACCCAACGTACTGAGCACCGAGCACCCCGAGCACTGAGCACCCAGCACCATGAGTACTGAGCACCGAGCACCCCGAGTACTGAGCACCCAGCACCCTGAGTACTGAGCTCCGAGCACCCCGAGCACTGAGCACCCAGCGCCCCGAGCACCGAGCATCCTGAGCACTGTGCACCCAGTACCCTGAGCAATGAGCACCCTGAGTACTGAGCACCCAGCACCTTGAGCACTGAGCACCGAGCACCCCGAGCACTGAGCACCCAGCACCCGGAGTAATGAGTACCCAGCACCCTGAGTACTAAGCACCGAGCACCCTGAGTACTGAGCACCCAGCACCCTGAGCACTGAACACACAGCACCCTGAGTACTGAGCACCTCGAGCACTGAGCACCCAGCACCCCGAGCTCTGAGCACCCAGCACCGCGAGCACTGAGCACATAGCACCCAGAGCACTGAGCACCCAGCACCCTGAGTACTGAGCACCCAGCACCCTGAGTACTGAGCACCCAGCACCCTGAGTACTAAGCACCCAGCACCCTGAGTTCTGAGCACACAGCACCCTGAGCACTGAGTACCCAGCACCCTGAGCACTGAGCACCCAGCACCCTGAGCACTGAGCACACAGCACCCTGAGCACTGAGCACCCAGCACCCTGAGTACTGAGCACTGAGCACCCAGCGCCCCGAGCACTGAGCACCCAGCACCCTGAGTACTGAGCACCGAGCACCCCGAGCACTGAGCACCCAGCACCCTGAGTACTGAGCACCCAGCACCCTGAGCACTGAGCACCCAGCACCCTGAGTAGTGAGCACCCAACATACTGAGCACCGAGCACCCCGAGCACTGAGCACCCAGCACCCTGAGTACTGAGCACCGAGCACCCCGAGCACTGAGCACCCAGCACCCTGAGTACTGAGCACCCAGCACCCTGAGTACTGAGCACCCAGCACCGTGAGCACTGAGCACCCAGCACCCTGAGCACTGAGAACCCAGCACCCCGAGAATGAGCACCCAGCACCCCGAGTACTGAGCACCGAGCACCCTGAGCACTGAGCACCCAGCACCCTGAGTACTGAGCACCCAGCACCCTGAGCACTGAGCACCCAGCACCCTGAGTACTGAGCAACCAGCACCCCGAGCACTGAGAACCCAGCACCCCGAGAATGAGCACCCAGCACCCCGAGTACTGAGCACCGAGCACCGTGAGCACTGAGTACCCAGCACCCTGACCACTGAGCACCCAGCACCCTGAGTACTGAGCACCCAGCACCCTGAGTACTGAGCACCCAGCACCCTGAGTACTGAGTACCGAGCACCCCGAGTACTGAGCACCCAGCACCCTGAGCACTGAGCACCCAACACGCTGAGTACTGAGCACCCAGCACCTTGAGTACTGAACACCCAGCACCCTGAGCACTGAGCACTGAGCACCCTGAGCACTGAGTACTGAGCACCGAGTACCCCAAGAACTGAGCACCCAGCACCCGGAGTACTGAGCACCCAGCACCCTGAGCACTGAGCACCCAGCACACTGAGTACTGAGCACCCAGCACCCTGAGTACTGAGCAACCAGCACCCTGAGCACTGAGCACCCAGCACCCTGAGCACTGAGCACTGAGAACCCAGCACCCGGAGTACTGAGCACTGAGCACACCGAGCACTGAGCACCCAGCACCACGAGCACTGAGCACCCAGCCCCCCGAGCACTGAGCACCCAGCACCCTGAGCACTGAGCACCCAGCACCCTGAGGACTGAGCACCCAGCACCCTGAGCACTGAGTACCCAGCACCCTGAGCACTGAGCACCCAGCACCCTGAGCACTGAGCACCCAGCACCCTGAGCACTGAGCACCCAGCACCCTGAGTACTGAGCACTGAGCACCCAGCACCCTGAGCACTGAGCACCCAGCACCCCGAGCACTGAGCACCCAGCACCCTGAGCACTGAGC
This sequence comes from Microtus oregoni, assembly GCF_018167655.1. Taxonomy (NCBI): domain Eukaryota; kingdom Metazoa; phylum Chordata; class Mammalia; order Rodentia; family Cricetidae; genus Microtus; species Microtus oregoni. Next base: position 350,759 of record NW_024544028.1, on the reverse strand, counting down.
ACCCTGAGGACTGAGCACCCAGCACCCTGAGCACTGAGCACCCAGCACCCTGAGTACTGAGCACCGATCACCCTGAGCATTGAGCACCCAGCACCCCGAGCACTGAGCACCCAGCACCCTGAGTACTGAGCACCCAGCACCCCGAGCACTGAGCACCCAGCACCCTGAGTACTGAGCACCCTGAGTACTGGGCACCGATCACCCTGAGCACTGAGCTCCCAGCACCCTGAGTACTGAGCACCCAGCACCCTGAGCACAGAGCACCCAGCACCCTGAGTACTGAGCACCCAGCACCCTGAGCACTGAGCACCTAGCACCCTGAGTACTGAGCACCCAGCACCCTGAGCACTGAGCACCCAGCACCCTGAGTACTGAGCACCCAGCACCCCGAGCACTGAGCACCCAGCAATCCGAGAATGAGCACCCAGCACCCCGAGTACTGAGCACCGAGCACCCTGAGCACTGAGTACCAAGCACCCTGATCACTGAGCACCCAGCACCCTGAGTACTGAGCACCCAGCACCCTGAGTACTGAGCACCCAGCACCCTGAGCACTGAGCACCGAGCACGCCGAGTACTGAGCACCCAGCACCCTGAGCACTGAGCACCCAGCACCATGAGTACTGAGCACCCAGTACCCTGAGTAGTGAACACCCAGCACCCTGAGCACTGAGCACTGAGCACCCTGAGCACTGAGTACTGAGCACCGAGCACCCCGAGCACTGAGCACCCAGCACCCGGAGTACTGAGCACCCAGCACCCTGAGTACTAAGCACCGAGCACCCTGAGTACTGAGCACACAGCACCCTGAGTACTGAGCACCCAGCACCCTGAGTACTGAGCACCCAGCACCCTGAGCACTGAGCACCCAGCACCCTGAGTAGTGAGCACCCAACATACTGAGCAACGAGCACCCCGAGCACTGAGCACCCAGCACCCTGAGTACTGAGCACCGAGCACCCCGAGCACTGAGCACCCAGCACCCTGAGTACTGAGCTCCGAGCACCCCGAGCACTGAGCACCCAGCAACCTGAGTACTGAGCTCCGAGCACCCCGAGCACTGAGCACCCAGCGCCCTGAGCACTGAGCACCCAGCACCCTGAGTACTGAGCACAGAGCACCCAGCACCCCGAGCACTGAGCACCCAGCAACCTGAGGACTGAGCACCCAGCACCCGAGTACTGAGCACCCAGCACCATGAGTACTGAGCACCCAGCACCCTGAGTACTGAGCACCCAGCACCCCGAGTACTGAGCACCCAGCACCCTGAGTACTGAGCACCCAGCACCCTGAGCACTGAGCACCCAGCACCCCGAGCACTGAGCACCCAGCACCCTGAGTACTGAGCACCCAGCACCCTGAGCACTGAGCACCCAGCACCCTGAGCACTGAGCACCCAGCACACTGAGCACTGAGCACCCAGCACCCTGAGTAGTGAGCACCCAACGTACTGAGCACCGAGCACCCCGAGCACTGAGCACCCAGCACCATGAGTACTGAGCTCCGAGCACCCCGAGCACTGAGCACCCAGCACCCCGAGCATCGAGCACCCTGAGTACTAAGCACCGAGCACCCTGAGTTCTGAGCACCCAGCACCCTGAGCACTGAGCTCCCAGCACCCCGAGCACTGAGCACCCAGCACCCTGAGTACTGAGCACCCAGCACCCTGAGCACTGAGCACCCAGCACCCTGAGTAGTGAGCACCCAACGTACTGAGCACCGAGCACCCCGAGCACTGAGCACCCAGCACCATGAGTACTGAGCACCGAGCACCCCGAGTACTGAGCACCCAGCACCCTGAGTACTGAGCTCCGAGCACCCCGAGCACTGAGCACCCAGCGCCCCGAGCACCGAGCATCCTGAGCACTGTGCACCCAGTACCCTGAGCAATGAGCACCCTGAGTACTGAGCACCCAGCACCCTGAGTACTGAGCACCCTGAGTACTGGGCACCGATCACCCTGAGCACTGAGCTCCCAGCACCCTGAGTACTGAGCACCCAGCACCCTGAGCACAGAGCACCCAGCACCCTGAGTACTGAGCACCCAGCACCCTGAGCACTGAGCACCTAGCACCCTGAGTACTGAGCACCCAGCACCCTGAGCACTGAGCACCCAGCACCCTGAGTACTGAGCACCCAGCACCCCGAGCACTGAGCACCCAGCAATCCGAGAATGAGCACCCAGCACCCCGAGTACTGAGCACCGAGCACCCTGAGCACTGAGTACCAAGCACCCTGATCACTGAGCACCCAGCACCCTGAGTACTGAGCACCCAGCACCCTGAGTACTGAGCACCCAGCACCCTGAGCACTGAGCACCGAGCACCCCGAGTACTGAGCACCCAGCACCCTGAGCACTGAGCACCCAGCACCCTGAGTACTGAGCAACCAGCACCCTGAGCACTGAGCACCCAGCACCCTGAGCACTGAGCACTGAGAACCCAGCACCCGGAGTACTGAGCACTGAGCACACCGAGCACTGAGCACCCAGCACCACGAGCACTGAGCACCCAGCCCCCCGAGAACTGAGCACCCAGCACCCTGAGCACTGAGCACCCAGCACCCTGAGGACTGAACACCCAGCACCCTGAGCACTGAGTACCCAGCACCCTGAGCACTGAGCACCCAGCACCCTGAGCACTGAGCACCCAGCACCCTGAGCACTGAGCACCCAGCACCCTGAGTACTGAGCACCCAGCACCCTGAGCACTGAGCACCCAGCACCCTGAGCACTGAGCACCCAGCACCCTGAGTACTGAGCACTGAGCACCCAGCACCCTGAGCACTGAGCACCCAGCACCCCGAGCACTGAGCACCCAGCACCCTGAGCACTGAGCACCCTGAGGACTGAGCACCCAGCACCCTGAGCACTGAGCACCCAGCACCCTGAGTACTGAGCACCGATCACCCTGAGCACTGAGCACCCAGCACCCCGAGCACTGAGCACCCAGCACCCTGAGTACTGAGCACCCAGCACCCCGAGCACTGAGCACCCAGCACCCTGAGTACTGAGCACCCTGAGTACTGGGCACCGATCACCCTGAGCACTGAGCTCCCAGCACCCTGAGTACTGAGCACCCAGCACCCTGAGCACAGAGCACCCAGCACCCTGAGTACTGAGCACCCAGCACCCTGAGCACTGAGCACCTAGCACCCTGAGTACTGAGCACCCAGCACCCTGAGCACTGAGCACCCAGCACCCTGAGTACTGAGCACCCAGCACCCCGAGCACTGAGCACCCAGCAATCCGAGAATGAGCACCCAGCACCCCGAGTACTGAGCACCGAGCACCCTGAGCACTGAGTACCAAGCACCCTGATCACTGAGCACCCAGCACCCTGAGTACTGAGCACCCACCACCCTGAGTACTGAGCACCCAGCACCCTGAGCACTGAGCACCGAGCACCCCGAGTACTGAGCACCCAGCACCCTGAGCACTGAGCACCCAGCACCATGAGTACTGAGCACCCAGTACCCTGAGTAGTGAACACCCAGCACCCTGAGCACTGAGCACTGAGCACCCTGAGCACTGAGTACTGAGCACCGAGCACCCCGAGCACTGAGCACCCAGCACCCGGAGTACTGAGCACCCAGCACCCTGAGTACTAAGCACCGAGCACCCTGAGTACTGAGCACACAGCACCCTGAGTACTGAGCACCCAGCACCCTGAGTACTGAGCACCCAGCACCCTGAGCACTGAGCACCCAGCACCCTGAGTAGTGAGCACCCAACATACTGAGCAACGAGCACCCCGAGCACTGAGCACCCAGCACCCTGAGTACTGAGCACCGAGCACCCCGAGCACTGAGCACCCAGCACCCTGAGTACTGAGCTCCGAGCACCCCGAGCACTGAGCACCCAGCAACCTGAGTACTGAGCTCCGAGCACCCCGAGCACTGAGCACCCAGCGCCCTGAGCACTGAGCACCCAGCACCCTGAGTACTGAGCACAGAGCACCCAGCACCCCGAGCACTGAGCACCCAGCACCCTGAGCACTGAGCACCCAGCACCCGAGTACTGAGCACCCAGCACCATGAGTACTGAGCACCCAGCACCCTGAGTACTGAGCACCCAGCACCCCGAGTACTGAGCACCCAGCACCCTGAGTACTGAGCACCCAGCACCCTGAGCACTGAGCACCCAGCACCCCGAGCACTGAGCACCCAGCACCCTGAGTACTGAGCACCCAGCACCCTGAGCACTGAGCACCCAGCACCCTGAGCACTGAGCACCCAGCACACTGAGCACTGAGCACCCAGCACCCTGAGTAGTGAGCACCCAACGTACTGAGCACCGAGCACCCCGAGCACTGAACACCCAGCACCCTGAGTATTGAGCACCGATCACCCCGAGCACTGAGCACCCAGCACCCTGAGTACTGAGCTCCGAGCACCCCGAGCACTGAGCACCCAGCACCCCGAGCACCGAGCACCCTGAGTACTAAGCACCGAGCACCCTGAGTACTGAGCACCCAGCACCCTGAGCACTGAGCTCCCAGCACCCCGAGCACTGAGCACCCAGCACCCTGAGTACTGAGCACCCAGCACCTTGAGCACTGAGCACCCAGTACCCTGAGCACTGAGCACCCAGCACCCTGAGCACTGAGCACCCAGCACCCTGAGTAGTGAGCACCCAACGTACTGAGCACCGAGCACCCCGAGCACTGAGCACCCAGCACCATGAGTACTGAGCACCGAGCACCCCGAGTACTGAGCACCCAGCACCCTGAGTACTGAGCTCCGAGCACCCCGAGCACTGAGCACCCAGCGCCCCGAGCACCGAGCATCCTGAGCACTGTGCACCCAGTACCCTGAGCAATGAGCACCCTGAGTACTGAGCACCCAGCACCTTGAGCACTGAGCACCGAGCACCCCGAGCACTGAGCACCCAGCACCCGGAGTAATGAGTACCCAGCACCCTGAGTACTAAGCACCGAGCACCCTGAGTACTGAGCACCCAGCACCCTGAGCACTGAACACACAGCACCCTGAGTACTGAGCACCTCGAGCACTGAGCACCCAGCACCCCGAGCTCTGAGCACCCAGCACCGCGAGCACTGAGCACATAGCACCCAGAGCACTGAGCACCCAGCACCCTGAGTACTGAGCACCCAGCACCCTGAGTACTGAGCACCCAGCACCCTGAGTACTAAGCACCCAGCACCCTGAGTTCTGAGCACACAGCACCCTGAGCACTGAGTACCCAGCACCCTGAGCACTGAGCACCCAGCACCCTGAGCACTGAGCACACAGCACCCTGAGCACTGAGCACCCAGCACCCTGAGTACTGAGCACTGAGCACCCAGCGCCCCGAGCACTGAGCACCCAGCACCCTGAGTACTGAGCACCGAGCACCCCGAGCACTGAGCACCCAGCACCCTGAGTACTGAGCACCCAGCACCCTGAGCACTGAGCACCCAGCACCCTGAGTAGTGAGCACCCAACATACTGAGCACCGAGCACCCCGAGCACTGAGCACCCAGCACCCTGAGTACTGAGCACCGAGCACCCCGAGCACTGAGCACCCAGCACCCTGAGTACTGAGCACCCAGCACCCTGAGTACTGAGCACCCAGCACCGTGAGCACTGAGCACCCAGCACCCTGAGCACTGAGAACCCAGCACCCCGAGAATGAGCACCCAGCACCCCGAGTACTGAGCACCGAGCACCCTGAGCACTGAGCACCCAGCACCCTGAGTACTGAGCACCCAGCACCCTGAGCACTGAGCACCCAGCACCCTGAGTACTGAGCAACCAGCACCCCGAGCACTGAGAACCCAGCACCCCGAGAATGAGCACCCAGCACCCCGAGTACTGAGCACCGAGCACCGTGAGCACTGAGTACCCAGCACCCTGACCACTGAGCACCCAGCACCCTGAGTACTGAGCACCCAGCACCCTGAGTACTGAGCACCCAGCACCCTGAGTACTGAGTACCGAGCACCCCGAGTACTGAGCACCCAGCACCCTGAGCACTGAGCACCCAACACGCTGAGTACTGAGCACCCAGCACCTTGAGTACTGAACACCCAGCACCCTGAGCACTGAGCACTGAGCACCCTGAGCACTGAGTACTGAGCACCGAGTACCCCAAGAACTGAGCACCCAGCACCCGGAGTACTGAGCACCCAGCACCCTGAGCACTGAGCACCCAGCACACTGAGTACTGAGCACCCAGCACCCTGAGTACTGAGCAACCAGCACCCTGAGCACTGAGCACCCAGCACCCTGAGCACTGAGCACTGAGAACCCAGCACCCGGAGTACTGAGCACTGAGCACACCGAGCACTGAGCACCCAGCACCACGAGCACTGAGCACCCAGCCCCCCGAGCACTGAGCACCCAGCACCCTGAGCACTGAGCACCCAGCACCCTGAGGACTGAGCACCCAGCACCCTGAGCACTGAGTACCCAGCACCCTGAGCACTGAGCACCCAGCACCCTGAGCACTGAGCACCCAGCACCCTGAGCACTGAGCACCCAGCACCCTGAGTACTGAGCACTGAGCACCCAGCACCCTGAGCACTGAGCACCCAGCACCCCGAGCACTGAGCACCCAGCACCCTGAGCACTGAGCACCCTGAGGACTGAGCACCCAGCACCCTGAGCACTGAGCACCCAGCACCCTGAGTACTGAGCACCGATCACCCTGAGCATTGAGCACCCAGCACCCCGAGCACTGAGCACCCAGCACCCTGAGTACTGAGCACCCAGCACCCCGAGCACTGAGCACCCAGCACCCTGAGTACTGAGCACCCTGAGTACTGGGCACCGATCACCCTGAGCACTGAGCTCCCAGCACCCTGAGTACTGAGCACCCAGCACCCTGAGCACAGAGCACCCAGCACCCTGAGTACTGAGCACCCAGCACCCTGAGCACTGAGCACCTAGCACCCTGAGTACTGAGCACCCAGCACCCTGAGCACTGAGCACCCAGCACCCTGAGTACTGAGCACCCAGCACCCCGAGCACTGAGCACCCAGCAATCCGAGAATGAGCACCCAGCACCCCGAGTACTGAGCACCGAGCACCCTGAGCACTGAGTACCAAGCACCCTGATCACTGAGCACCCAGCACCCTGAGTACTGAGCACCCAGCACCCTGAGTACTGAGCACCCAGCACCCTGAGCACTGAGCACCGAGCACGCCGAGTACTGAGCACCCAGCACCCTGAGCACTGAGCACCCAGCACCATGAGTACTGAGCACCCAGTACCCTGAGTAGTGAACACCCAGCACCCTGAGCACTGAGCACTGAGCACCCTGAGCACTGAGTACTGAGCACCGAGCACCCCGAGCACTGAGCACCCAGCACCCGGAGTACTGAGCACCCAGCACCCTGAGTACTAAGCACCGAGCACCCTGAGTACTGAGCACACAGCACCCTGAGTACTGAGCACCCAGCACCCTGAGTACTGAGCACCCAGCACCCTGAGCACTGAGCACCCAGCACCCTGAGTAGTGAGCACCCAACATACTGAGCAACGAGCACCCCGAGCACTGAGCACCCAGCACCCTGAGTACTGAGCACCGAGCACCCCGAGCACTGAGCACCCAGCACCCTGAGTACTGAGCTCCGAGCACCCCGAGCACTGAGCACCCAGCAACCTGAGTACTGAGCTCCGAGCACCCCGAGCACTGAGCACCCAGCGCCCTGAGCACTGAGCACCCAGCACCCTGAGTACTGAGCACAGAGCACCCAGCACCCCGAGCACTGAGCACCCAGCAACCTGAGGACTGAGCACCCAGCACCCGAGTACTGAGCACCCAGCACCATGAGTACTGAGCACCCAGCACCCTGAGTACTGAGCACCCAGCACCCCGAGTACTGAGCACCCAGCACCCTGAGTACTGAGCACCCAGCACCCTGAGCACTGAGCACCCAGCACCCCGAGCACTGAGCACCCAGCACCCTGAGTACTGAGCACCCAGCACCCTGAGCACTGAGCACCCAGCACCCTGAGCACTGAGCACCCAGCACACTGAGCACTGAGCACCCAGCACCCTGAGTAGTGAGCACCCAACGTACTGAGCACCGAGCACCCCGAGCACTGAGCACCCAGCACCATGAGTACTGAGCTCCGAGCACCCCGAGCACTGAGCACCCAGCACCCCGAGCATCGAGCACCCTGAGTACTAAGCACCGAGCACCCTGAGTTCTGAGCACCCAGCACCCTGAGCACTGAGCTCCCAGCACCCCGAGCACTGAGCACCCAGCACCCTGAGTACTGAGCACCCAGCACCCTGAGCACTGAGCACCCAGCACCCTGAGTAGTGAGCACCCAACGTACTGAGCACCGAGCACCCCGAGCACTGAGCACCCAGCACCATGAGTACTGAGCACCGAGCACCCCGAGTACTGAGCACCCAGCACCCTGAGTACTGAGCTCCGAGCACCCCGAGCACTGAGCACCCAGCGCCCCGAGCACCGAGCATCCTGAGCACTGTGCACCCAGTACCCTGAGCAATGAGCACCCTGAGTACTGAGCACCCAGCACCCTGAGTACTGAGCACCCTGAGTACTGGGCACCGATCACCCTGAGCACTGAGCTCCCAGCACCCTGAGTACTGAGCACCCAGCACCCTGAGCACAGAGCACCCAGCACCCTGAGTACTGAGCACCCAGCACCCTGAGCACTGAGCACCTAGCACCCTGAGTACTGAGCACCCAGCACCCTGAGCACTGAGCACCCAGCACCCTGAGTACTGAGCACCCAGCACCCCGAGCACTGAGCACCCAGCAATCCGAGAATGAGCACCCAGCACCCCGAGTACTGAGCACCGAGCACCCTGAGCACTGAGTACCAAGCACCCTGATCACTGAGCACCCAGCACCCTGAGTACTGAGCACCCAGCACCCTGAGTACTGAGCACCCAGCACCCTGAGCACTGAGCACCGAGCACCCCGAGTACTGAGCACCCAGCACCCTGAGCACTGAGCACCCAGCACCATGAGTACTGAGCACCCAGTACCCTGAGTACTGAACACCCAGCACCCTGAGCACTGAGCACTGAGCACCCTGAGCACTGAGTACTGAGCACCGAGCACCCCGAGCACTGAGCACCCAGCACCCGGAGTACTGAGCACCCAGCACCCTGAGTACTAATCACCGAGCACCCTGAGTACTGAGCACACAGCACCCTGAGTACTGAGCACCCAGCACCCTGAGTACTGAGCACCCAGCACCCTGAGCACTGAGCACCCAGCACCCTGAGTAGTGAGCACCCAACATACTGAGCACCGAGCACCCCGAGCACTGAGCACCCAGCACCCTGAGTACTGAGCACCGAGCACCCCGAGCACTGAGCACCCAGCACCCTGAGTACTGAGCACCCAGCACCCTGAGTACTGAGCACCCAGCACCGTGAGCACTGAGCACCCAGCACCCTGAGCACTGAGAACCCAGCACCCCGAGAATGAGCACCCAGCACCCCGAGTACTGAGCACCGAGCACCCTGAGCACTGAGCACCCAGCACCCTGAGTACTGAGCACCCAGCACCCTGAGCACTGAGCACCCAGCACCCTGAGTACTGAGCAACCAGCACCCCGAGCACTGAGAACCCAGCACCCCGAGAATGAGCACCCAGCACCCCGAGTACTGAGCACCGAGCACCGTGAGCACTGAGTACCCAGCACCCTGACCACTGAGCACCCAGCACCCTGAGTACTGAGCACCCAGCACCCTGAGTACTGAGCACCCAGCACCCTGAGTACTGAGTACCGAGCACCCCGAGTACTGAGCACCCAGCACCCTGAGCACTGAGCACCCAACACGCTGAGTACTGAGCACCCAGCACCTTGAGTACTGAACACCCAGCACCCTGAGCACTGAGCACTGAGCACCCTGAGCACTGAGTACTGAGCACCGAGTACCCCATGAACTGAGCACCCAGCACCCGGAGTACTGAGCACCCAGCACCCTGAGCACTGAGCACCCAGCACACTGAGTACTGAGCACCCAGCACCCTGAGTACTGAGCAACCAGCACCCTGAGCACTGAGCACCCAGCACCCTGAGCACTGAGCACTGAGAACCCAGCACCCGGAGTACTGAGCACTGAGCACACCGAGCACTGAGCACCCAGCACCATGAGCACTGAGCACCCAGCCCCCCGAGCACTGAGCACCCAGCACCCTGAGCACTGAGCACCCAGCACCCTGAGGACTGAGCACCCAGCACCCTGAGCACTGAGTACCCAGCACCCTGAGCACTGAGCACCCAGCACCCTGAGCACTGAGCACCCAGCACCCTGAGCACTGAGCACCCAGCACCCTGAGTACTGAGCACTGAGCACCCAGCACCCTGAGCACTGAGCACCCAGCACCCCGAGCACTGAGCACCCAGCACCCTGAGCACTGAGCACCCTGAGGACTGAGCACCCAGCACCCTGAGCACTGAGCACCCAGCACCCTGAGTACTGAGCACCGATCACCCTGAGCACTGAGCACCCAGCACCCCGAGCACTGAGCACCCAGCACCCTGAGTACTGAGCACCCAGCACCCCGAGCACTGAGCACCCAGCACCCTGAGTACTGAGCACCCTGAGTACTGGGCACCGATCACCCTGAGCACTGAGCTCCCAGCACCCTGAGTACTGAGCACCCAGCACCCTGAGCACAGAGCACCCAGCACCCTGAGTACTGAGCACCCAGCATCCTGAGCACTGAGCACCTAGCACCCTGAGTACTGAGCACCCAGCACCCTGAGCACTGAGCACCCAGCACCCTGAGTACTGAGCACCCAGCACCCCGAGCACTGAGCACCCAGCAATCCGAGAATGAGCACCCAGCACCCCGAGTACTGAGCACCGAGCACCCTGAGCACTGAGTACCAAGCACCCTGATCACTGAGCACCCAGCACCCTGAGTACTGAGCACCCAGCACCCTGAGTACTGAGCACCCAGCACCCTGAGCACTGAGCACCGAGCACCCCGAGTACTGAGCACCCAGCACCCTGAGCACTGAGCACCCAGCACCATGAGTACTGAGCACCCAGTACCCTGAGTAGTGAACACCCAGCACCCTGAGCACTGAGCACTGAGCACCCTGAGCACTGAGTACTGAGCACCGAGCACCCCGAGCACTGAGCACCCAGCACCCGGAGTACTGAGCACCCAGCACCCTGAGTACTAAGCACCGAGCACCCTGAGTACTGAGCACACAGCACCCTGAGTACTGAGCACCCAGCACCCTGAGTACTGAGCACCCAGCACCCTGAGCACTGAGCACCCAGCACCCTGAGTAGTGAGCACCCAACATACTGAGCAACGAGCACCCCGAGCACTGAGCACCCAGCACCCTGAGTACTGAGCACCGAGCACCCCGAGCACTGAGCACCCAGCACCCTGAGTACTGAGCTCCGAGCACCCCGAGCACTGAGCACCCAGCAACCTGAGTACTGAGCTCCGAGCACCCCGAGCACTGAGCACCCAGCGCCCTGAGCACTGAGCACCCAGCACCCTGAGTACTGAGCACAGAGCACCCAGCACCCCGAGCACTGAGCACCCAGCACCCTGAGCACTGAGCACCCAGCACCCGAGTACTGAGCACCCAGCACCATGAGTACTGAGCACCCAGCACCCTGAGTACTGAGCACCCAGCACCCCGAGTACTGAGCACCCAGCACCCTGAGTACTGAGCACCCAGCACCCTGAGCACTGAGAACCCAGCACCCCGAGCACTGAGCACCCAGCACCCTGAGTACTGAGCACCCAGCACCCTGAGCACTGAGCACCCAGCACCCTGAGCACTGAGCACCCAGCACACTGAGCACTGAGCACCCAGCACCCTGAGTAGTGAGCACCCAACGTACTGAGCACCGAGCACCCCGAGCACTGAACACCCAGCACCCTGAGTATTGAGCACCGATCACCCCGAGCACTGAGCACCCAGCACCCTGAGTACTGAGCTCCGAGCACCCCGAGCACTGAGCACCCAGCACCCCGAGCACCGAGCACCCTGAGTACTAAGCACCGAGCACCCTGAGTACTGAGCACCCAGCACCCTGAGCACTGAGCTCCCAGCACCCCGAGCACTGAGCACCCAGCACCCTGAGTACTGAGCACCCAGCACCTTGAGCACTGAGCACCCAGTACCCTGAGCACTGAGCACCCAGCACCCTGAGCACTGAGCACCCAGCACCCTGAGTAGTGAGCACCCAACGTACTGAGCACCGAGCACCCCGAGCACTGAGCACCCAGCACCATGAGTACTGAGCACCGAGCACCCCGAGTACTGAGCACCCAGCACCCTGAGTACTGAGCTCCGAGCACCCCGAGCACTGAGCACCCAGCGCCCCGAGCACCGAGCATCCTGAGCACTGTGCACCCAGTACCCTGAGCAATGAGCACCCTGAGTACTGAGCACCCAGCACCTTGAGCACTGAGCACCGAGCACCCCGAGCACTGAGCACCCAGCACCCGGAGTAATGAGTACCCAGCACCCTGAGTACTAAGCACCGAGCACCCTGAGTACTGAGCACCCAGCACCCTGAGCACTGAACACACAGCACCCTGAGTACTGAGCACCTCGAGCACTGAGCACCCAGCACCCCGAGCTCTGAGCACCCAGCACCGCGAGCACTGAGCACATAGCACCCCGAGCACTGAGCACCCAGCACCCTGAGTACTGAGCACCCAGCACCCTGAGTACTGAGCACCCAGCACCCTGAGTACTAAGCACCCAGCACCCTGAGTTCTGAGCACACAGCACCCTGAGCACTGAGTACCCAGCACCCTGAGCACTGAGCACCCAGCACCCTGAGCACTGAGCACACAGCACCCTGAGCACTGAGCACCCAGCACCCTGAGTACTGAGCACTGAGCACCCAGCGCCCCGAGCACTGAGCACCCAGCACCCTGAGTACTGAGCACCGAGCACCCCGAGCACTGAGCACCCAGCACCCTGAGTACTGAGCTCCGAGCACACCGAGTACTGAGCACCCAGCACACTGAGCACTGAGCACCCAGCACCCTGAGTACTGAGCACCCAGCAGCCTGAGTACTGAACACCCAGCACCCTGAGCACTGAACACTGAACACCCTGAGCACTGAGTACTGAGCACCGAGCACCCCGAGAACTGAGCACCCAGCACCCGGATTACTGAGCACCCAGCACCCTGAGTACTGAGCACCCAGCACCCCGAGCACTGAGCACCCAGCACCCTGAGCACTGAGCACCCAGCACCCTGAGTACTGAGCACTGATCACCCAGCACCCCGAGCACTGAGCACCCAGCACCCTGAGTACTGAGCACTGAGCACCCAGCACCCCGAGCACTGAGCACCCAGCATCCTGAGCACTGAGCACCCAGCACCCTGAGCCCTGAGCACCCAGCACCCTGAGTACTGAGCACGGAGCACCCAGCACCCCGAGCACTGAGCACCCAGCACCCTGAGTACTGAGCACTGAGCACCCAGCACCCCGAGCACTGAGCACCGAGCAACCTGAGCACTGAGCACCCAGCACGCGAGTACTGAGCACCCAGCACCCTGAGTACTGAGCACCCAGCACCCTGAGTACTGAGAACCCAGCAACCCGAGTACTGAACACCCAGCACCCCGAGTACTGAGCACCCAGCACCCTGAGCACTGAGCACCCAGCACCCCGAGCACTGAGCACCCAGCACCCTGAGTACTGAGCACCCAGCACCCTGAGCACTGAGAACCCAGCACCCCGAGTACTGAACACCCAGCACCCCGAGTACTGAGCACCCAGCACCCTGAGCAGTGAGCACCCAGCACCCGGAGCACTGAGCACCCAGCACCCTGAGTACTGCGCACCCAGCACCCTGAGTACTGAGAACCCAACACCCCAAGCACTGAGCCCCCTGAGTACTGAGCACCCAGCACCCTGAGCAATGAGCAACCTGAGTACTGAGCACCCAGCACCTTGAGCACTGAGCACCGAGCACCCCGAGCACTGAGCACCCAGCACCCGGAGTACTGAGCACCCAGCACACTGAGTACTAAGCACCCCGCACCCTGAGTACTGAGCACCCAGCACCCTGAGCACTGAACACACAGCACCCTGACTACTGAGCACCTCGAGCACTGAGCACCCAGTACCCTGAGTACTGAGCACCGAACACCCCGAGCACTGAGCACCCAGCACCGCGAGCACTGAGCACCCAGCACCCCGAGCACTGAGCACCCAGCACCCTGAGTAATGAGCACCCAGAACCCTGAGTACTGAGCACCCAGCACCCTGAGCACTGAGTACCCAGCACCCTGAGCACTGAGCACCCAGCACCCTGAGCACTGAGCACACAGCACCCTGAGCACTGAGCACCCAGCACCCTGAGTACTGAGCACTGAGCACCCAGCACCCCGAGCACTGAGCACCCAGCACCCTGAGTACTGAGCACTGAGCACCCAGCACCCCGAGCACTGAGCACCCAGCACCCTGAGCACTGAGCACCCAGCACCCGAGTACTGAGCACCCAGCACACTGAGCACTGAGCACCCAGCACCCTGAGTAGTGAGCACCCAACGAACTGAGCACCGAGCACCCCGAGCACTGAGCACCCAGCACACTGAGTACTGAGCACCGATCACCCCGAGAACTGAGCACCCAGCACAATGAGTACTGAGCTCCGAGCACCCCGAGCACTGAGCACCCAGCACCCGGAGTACTGAGCACCCAGCACCCTGAGTACTAAGCACCGAGCACCCTGAGTACTGAGCACCCAGTACCCTGAGCACTGAACACACAGCACCCTGAGTACTGAGCACCCCGAGCACTGAGCACCCAGCACCCTGAGCACTGAGCACCCAGCACCCTGAGTACTGAGCACCCAGCACCCTGAGTACTTAACACCCAGCACCCTGAGCACTGAGCACTGAGCACCCTGAGCACTGAGTACTGAGCACTGAGCACCCTGAGCACTGAGCACCCAGCACCCCGAGTACTGAGCACACAGCACCCCGAGCACTGAGCACCCAGTGCCATGAGCACTGAGCACCAAGCACCCCGAGCACTGAGCACTGAGCACCCTGAGCACTGAGGACACAGCACCCCGAGTACTGAGCACTGAGCACCCTGAGCACTGAGCACCCAGCACCCCGAGTACTGAGCACTGAGCACCCTGTGTACTGAGCACCCAGCACCCTGAGCACTGAGTACCCAGCACACTGACCACTGAGCACCCAGCACCCTGAGCACTGAGCACCCAGCACCCTGAGCACTGAGCACCCAGCACCCGGAGTACTGAGCACTGAGCACCCAGCACCCCGAGCACTGAACACCCAGCACCCTGAGTGCTGAGCTCCCAGCACCCCGAACACTGAGCACCCAGCACCCTGAGCACTGAGCACCCAGCACCCGAGTACTGAGCACCCAGCACCCTGAGTACTGAGCACCCAGCACCCTGTGTACTGACCACCCAGCACTCTGAGCACTGAGCACCCAGCCCCCTGAGTACTGAGCACCCAGCACCCTGAGCACCGAGCACCCAGCACCCTGAGCACTGAGCACCTAGCACCCTGAGTAGTGAGCACCCAATGTACTGAGCACCGAGCACCCCGAGCACTGAGCACCCAGCACCCTGAGTACTGAGCAGCGAGCACCCCGAGCACTGAGCACCCAGCACAATGAGTACTGAGCTCCGAGCACCCCGAGCACTGAGCACCCAGTGCCCCGAGCACCGAGCACCCTGAGCACTGAGCACCCAGCACCCTGAGCAATGAGCACCCTGAGTACTGAGCACCCAGCACCGTGAGCACTGAGCACCGAGAACCCCGAGCACTGAGCACCCAGCACCCGGAGTACTGAGCACCCAGCACCCTAAGTACTAAGCACCGAGCACCCTGAGTACTGAGCACCCAGCACCCTGAGCACTGAACACACAGCACCCTGAGTACTGAGCACCTCGAGCACTGAGCACCCAGAACCCTGAGTACTGAGCACCGAGCACCCCGAGCACTGAGCACCCAGCACCGCGGGCACTGAGGACATAGCACCCCGATCACTGAACACCCAGCCCCCCGAGCACTGAGCACCCAGCACCGCGAGCACTGAGCACATAGCACCCCGAGCACTGAGCACCCAGCACCCTGAGTACTGAGTACACAGCACCCTGAGCACTGAGCACCCAGCACCCTGAGCACTGAGCACACAGCACCCTGAGCACTGAGCACCCAGCACCCTGAGTACTGAGCACTGAGCACCCAGCACCCCGAGCACAGAGCACCCAGCACCCTGAGTACTGAGCAATGAGCACCCCGAGCACTGAGCACCCAGCACCCTGAGTACTGAGCTCCGAGCACCCCGAGCACTGAGCAACCAGCGCCCCGAGCACCGAGCACCCTGAGCACTGAGCACCCAGCACCCTGAGTACTGAGCACCCAGCACCCTGAGCATTGAGCACCCTGAGTACTGAGCACACAGCACCTTGAGCACTGAGCACCGAGCATCCTGAGCACTGAGCACCCAGCACCCCGAGCACTGAGCACACAGCAACCTGAGCACTGAGCCCCCAGCACCCGAGTACTGAGCACCCAGCACCCTGAGTACTGAGCACCCAGCACGCTGAGTACTGAGCACCCAGCACCCCGAGTACTGAGCACCCAGCACCCTGAGTACTGAGCACCCAGCACACTGAGCACTGAGCACCCAGCCCCCCGAGCACTGAGCACCCAGCACCCTGAGTACTGAGCACCCATCACCCTGAGCACTGAACACACAGCAACCTGAGTACTGAGCACCTCGAGCACTGAGCACCCAGCACCCTGAGTACTGAGCACTGAGCACCCAGCACCCTGAGCACTGAGCACCCAGCACCCTGAGTACTGAGCACTGAGCACCCAGCACCCCGAGCACTGAGCACCCAGCACCCTGAGCACTGAGCACCCAGCACCCGAGTACAGAGCACCCAGCACCCCGAGTACTGAGCACCCAGCACCCTGAGTACTGAGCACCCAGCACCCTGAGCACTGAGCACCCAGCACCCTGAGCACTGAGCACCCAGCACCCTGAGCACTGAGCACCCAGCACCCTGAGCACTGAGCACCCAGCACCCTGTGCACTGAGCACCCAGCACAATGAGCACTGAGCACCCAGCACCCTGAGTAGTGAGCACCCAACGTACTGAGCACTGAGCACGCCGAGCTCTGAGCACCCAGCACCCTGAGTACTGAGCACCGATCACCCCGAGCAGTGAGCACCCAGCACCCTGAGCACTGAGCACCCTGAGTACTGAACACTGAGCTCCCTGAGTACTGAGCACTGAGCACCCTGAGTACTGAGCACCCAGCACCCTGAGTACTGAGCACCCAGCACCCTGAGCACTGAGCACCCTGAGGACTGAGCACCCAGCACCCTGAGCACTGAGCACTGATCACCCTGAGCACTGAGCACCCAGCACCCCGAGTACTGAGCACCCAGCACCCTGAGTACTGAGCACCCAACACCCCGAGCACTGAGCACCGACCACCCAGAGCACTGAGCACCCAGCAACCTGAGCACTGAGCACCCAGCTCCCCGAGCAGTGAGCACCCAGCACCCTGAGCACTGAGCACCCTGAGTACTGAACACTGAGCTCCCTGAGTACTGAGCACTGAGCACCCTGAGTACTGAGCACCCAGCACCCTGAGTACTGAGCACACAGCACCCTGCGCAATGAGCACCCTGAGTACTGAGCACGCAGCACCATGAGCACTGAGCACCAAGCACCCCGAGCACTGAGCACCCAGCACCCTGAGTACTGAGCACCCAGCACCCTGAGCAATGAGCACCCTGAGTACTGAGCACCCAGCACCCTGAGCAATGAGCACCCTGAGTACTGAGCACCCAGCACCCTGAGTACTAAGCACCGAGCACCCTGAGTACTGAGCACCCAGTAACCTGAGCACTGAACACACAGCACCCTGAGTACTGAGCACCCCGAGCACTGAGCACCCAGCACCCTGAGCACTGAGTACCCAGCACCCTGAGTACTGTGCACCCAGCACCCTGAGCACTGAGCACCCAGCACCCTGAGTACTGAGCACCCAGCACCCTGAGCACTGAGCACCCAGCACCCTGAGTACTGAGCATCCAGAACCCCGAGCACTGAGCACCCAGCACCCTGAGTACTGAGTACTGAGCAGCCAGCACCCCGAGCACTGAGCACCCAGCACCCTGTGTACTGAGCACTGAGTACCCAGCACCCCGAGCACTGGGCACCCAGCACCCTGAGCACTGAGGACCGAGCAACCTGAGTACTAAGCAACCAACACCCTGAGTACTGAGCACCGAGCACACTGAGCACTGAGCACCCAGCACGCTGAGTACTTAGCACTGAGCACCCTGAGTACTGAGCACCCAGCACCCTGAGTACTGAGCACCCAGCACCCCGAGCACTGAGCACCGAGCACCCTGAGTACTGAGCACCTAGCTCCCTGAGCACTGAGCACCCAGCACAACGAGTACTGAGCACCCAGCAACCTGAGTACTGAGCACCCAGCACCCCGAGCTCTGAGCACTGAGCACCGCGAGCACTGAGCACCCAGCACCCCGAGCACTGAGCACCCAGCACCCTGAGTACTAAGCACCCAGCACCCTGAGTACTGAGCACCCAGCACCCTGAGCACTGAGCACCCAGCACCCTGAGTACTGAGCACCCAGCACCCCGAGCACTGAGCACCCAGCACCCTGAGTACTGAGCACCGAGCACCCTGAGTACTGAGCACCCAGCCCCCTGAGTACTGAGCACCCAGCGTACTGAGCACCGAGCACCCAGCACCCTGAGTACTGAGCACCCAGCACCCTGAGCACTGAGCACCCAGCACCCTGAGTACTGAGCACTGAGCACCGCGAGTACTGAGCACCGAGCACCCCGAGCACTGAGCACCCATGACCCCGAGCACCGAGCACCCTGAGTACTGAGCACCCAGCACCCTGAGCACTGAGCACCCAGCACCCTGAGCACTGAGCACCCAGCACCCTGAGCACTGAGCACCCAGCACCCTGAGTACTGAGCACGGAGCACCCCGAGCACTGAGCACCCAGCACCCTGAGCACCGAGCACCCTGAGTACTGAGCACTGAGCACCCTGAGTACTGAGCACTGAGCACCCTGAGTACTGAGCACCCAGCACGCTGAGTACTGAGCACCCAGCACCCTGAGCAATGAGAACCCTGAGTACTGAGCACCCAGCACCCTGAGTACTAAGCACCAAGCACCCTGAGCACTGAACACACAGCACCCCGAGCACTGAGCACCCAGCACCCCGAGCAATGAGCACCCAGCAACCCGAGCACTGAGCACCCAGGACCATGTGTACTGAGAACCCAGCACCCTGAGTACTGAGCACAAAGCACCCCGAGCACTGAGGACCCAGCACCCTGAGCACTGAGCACCCAGCACACTGAGTACTGAGCACCCATTACACCGAGCACTGAGCACCCAGCACCCCGAGCACTGAGCACCCAGCACCCAGAGCACTGAGAACCGAGCACCCCGAGCACTGTGCACCCAGCACCCTGAGTACTGAGCACCCAGCACCCTGAGTACTGAGCACCCAGCATCCTGAGCACTGAGTACTGAGCACCCCGAGAACTGAGCACCCAGCACCCTGAGTACTGAGCACCCAGGACCCTGAGCAATGAGAACCCTGAGTACTGAGCACCCAGCACCCTGAGTACTGAGCACCCAGCACCCTGAGCACTGAACACACAGCACCCTGAGTACTGAGCACCCCGAGCACTGAGCACCCAGCACGCTGAGTACTGAGCACCGAGCACCCCGAGCACTGAGCACCCAGCACCCCGAGCACTGAGCACCAGCAACCCGAGCACTGAGCACCCAGCACCCTGTGTACTGAGCACTGAGCACCCAGCACCCCGAGCACTGAGCACCCAGCACCCTGAGTACTGAGCACCCATTACCCCGAGCACTGAGCACCCAGCACCCCGAGCACTTAGCACCCAGCACCCTGAGTACTGAGCACCGAGCACCCTGAGTACTGAGCACCCAGCCCCCTGAGTACTGAGCACCCAGCGTACTGAGCACCGAGCACCCAGCACCCTGAGTACTGCGCACCCAGCACCCTGAGCACTGAGCACCCAGCACCCTGAGTACTGAGCACTGAGCACCGCGAGTACTGAGCACCGAGCACCCCGAGCACTGAGCACCCATGACCCCGAGCACCGAGCACCCTGAGTACTGAGCACCCAGCACCCTGAGCACTGAGCACCCAGCACCCTGAGCACTGAGCACCCAGCACCCTGAGCACTGAGCACCCAGCACCCTAAGTACTGAGCACGGAGCACCCCGAGCACTGAGCACCCAGCACCCTGAGCACCGAGCACCCTGAGTACTGAGCACTGAGCACCCTGAGTACTGAGCACTGAGCACCCTGAGTACTGAGCACCCAGCACGCTGAGTACTGAGCACCCAGCACCCTGAGCAATGAGAACCCTGAGTACTGAGCACCCAGCACCCTGAGTACTGAGCACCAAGCACCCTGAGCACTGAACACACAGCACCCCGAGCACTGAGCACCCAGCACCCCGAGCAATGAGCACCCAGCAACCCGAGCACTGAGCACCCAGGACCATGTGTACTGAGAACCCAGCACCCTGAGTACTGAGCACAAAGCACCCCGAGCACTGAGGACCCAGCACACTGAGCACTGAGCACCCAGCACCCTGAGTACTGAGCACCCATTACCCCGAGCACTGAGCACCCAGCACCCCGAGCACTGAGCACCCAGCACCCAGAGCACTGAGAACCGAGCACCCCGAGCACTGTGCACCCAGCACCCTGAGAACTGAGCACCCAGCACCCTGAGTACTGAGCACCCAGCATCCTGAGCACTGAGTACTGAGCACCCCGAGAACTGAGCACCCAGCACCCTGAGTACTGAGCACCCAGGACCCTGAGCAATGAGAACCCTGAGTACTGAGCACCCAGCACCCTGAGTACTGAGTACCCAGCACCCTGAGCACTGAACAAACAGCACCCTGAGTACTGAGCACCCCGAGCACTGAGCACCCAGCACGCTGAGTACTGAGCACCGAGCACCCCGAGCACTGAGCACCCAGCACCCCGAGCACTGAGCACCAGCAACCCGAGCACTGAGCACCCAGCACCCTGTGTACTGAGCACTGAGTACCCAGCACCCCGAGCACTGAGCACCCAGCACCCTGAGCACTGAGCACCCTGAGTACTGAGCACCCAGCACCCTGAGCACTGAGCACCCAGCACCCCGAGCACTGAGCACCCAGCACCAGAGTACTGAAAACCCAGCACCCTGAGCACTGAGCACGCAGCACCCTGAGTACTGAGCACCCAGCACCCTGAGCACTGAGCACCCAGCACCCCGAGCACTGAGCACCCAGCACCCTGAGCACTGAGCACCCAGCACCCCGAGCACTGAGCACCCAGCACCCTGAGCACTGAGCACCCAGCACCCGAGTACTGAGCACCCAGCACCTGGAGCACTGAGCACCCAGCACCCGAGTACTGAGCACTCAGCACACCGAGTACTGAGCACCCAGCACCCTGAGCACTGAGCACCCAGCACCCTGAGTAGTGAGCACCCAACGTACTGAGCACCGAGCACCCCGAGCACTGAGCACCCAGCACACTGAGTAAGGAGCACCGATCACCCCGAGCACTGAGCACCCAGCACCCTGAGTAAGGAGCACCGATCACCCCGAGCACTGAGCACCCAGCACCCTGAGTACTGAGCTCCGAGCACCCCGAGCACTGAGCACCCAGCGCCCCGAGCACTGAGCACCCAGCACCCTGAGCACTGAGCACCCAGCACCCGAGTACTGAGCACTCAGCACACCGAGTACTGAGCACCCAGCACCCTGAGCACTGAGCACCCAGCACCCCGAGCATTGAGCACCCAGCACCCCGAGCACTGAGCACCCAGCACCCCGAGCACTGAGCACCCAGCACCCCGAGCAACGAGCACCCTGAGTACTAAGCACCGAGCAACCAGAGCACTGAGCACCCAGCACCCTGAGCACTGAGAACCCAGCACCCCGAGCACTGAGCACCCAGCACCCTGAGCACTGAGCACCCAGCACCCGAGTTCTGAGCACCCAGCACCTGGAGCACTGAGCACCCAGCACCCGAGTACTGAGCACCCAGCACCCCGAGTACTGAGCACCGAGCACCCTGAGTACTGAGCACCCAGCACCCTGAGCACTGAGCACCCAGCACCCTGAGCACTGAGCACCCAGCACCCTGAGCACTGAGCACCCAGCACCCTGAGCACTGAGCACCCAGCACCCTGAGTACTGAGCACCCAGCACCCTGAGCACTGAGCACCCAGCACCCTGAGCACTGAGCACCCAGCACCCTGAGTAGTGAGCACCCAACGTACTGAGCACCGAGCACCCCGAGCACTGAGCACCCAGCACACTGAGTAAGGAGCACCGATCACCCCAAGCACTGAGCACCCAGCACCCTGAGTAAGGAGCACCGATCACCCCGAGCACTGAGCACCCAGCACCCTGAGTACTGAGCTCCGAGCACCCCGAGCACTGAGCACCCAGCGCCCCGAGCGCTGAGCACCCAGCACCCTGAGCACTGAGCACCCAGCACCCGAGTACTGAGCACTCAGCACACCGAGTACTGAGCACCCAGCACCCTGAGCACTGAGCACCCAGCACCCCGAGCACTGAGCACCCAGCACCCAGAGCACTGAGCACCCAGCACCCCGAGCACTGAGCACCCAGCACCCCGAGCAACGAGCACCCTGAGTACTAAGCACCGAGCAACCAGAGCACTGAGCACCCAGCACCCTGAGCACTGAGAACCCAGCACCCCGAGCACTGAGCACCCAGCACCCTGAGCACTGAGCACCCAGCACCCGAGT
The DNA here is from genome assembly GCF_018167655.1 of Microtus oregoni. Classification (NCBI taxonomy): domain Eukaryota; kingdom Metazoa; phylum Chordata; class Mammalia; order Rodentia; family Cricetidae; genus Microtus; species Microtus oregoni. Next base: position 327,946 of record NW_024544028.1, on the reverse strand, counting down.
TCTGAGCACCCAGCACCTGGAGCACTGAGCACCCAGCACCCGAGTACTGAGCACCCAGCACCCCGAGTACTGAGCACCGAGCACCCTGAGTACTGAGCACCCAGCACCCTGAGCACTGAGCACCCAGCACCCTGAGCACTGAGCACCCAGCACCCTGAGCACTGAGCACCCAGCACCCTGAGCACAGAGCACCCAGCACCCTGAGCACTGAGCACCCAGCACCCTGAGTAGTGAGCACCCAACGTACTGAGCACCGAGCACCCCGAGCACTGAGCACCCAGCACCCTCAGTAATGAGCTCCGAGCACCCCGAGCACTGAGCACCCAGCTCCCCGAGCACTGAGCACCCAGCACCCCGAGCACTGAGCACCCAGCACCCCGAGCACTGAGCACCCAGCACCCCGAGCACCGAGCACCCTGAGTACTAAGCACCGAGCACCCTGAGCACTGAGCACGGAGCACCCCGAGCACTGAGCACCCAGCACCCTGAGTACTGAGCACCCAGCACGGCGAGCACTGAGCACCCAGCACCCCGAGCACTGAGCACCCAGCACCCTGAGTACTGAGCACCCAGCACCCTGAGCACTGAGCACCGAGCACCCTGAGCACTGACCACCCAGCACCCCGAGCACTGAGCACCCAGCACCCTGAGCACTGAGCACCCTGAGTACTGAGCACTGAGCACCCTGAGTACTGAGCACTGAGCACCCTGAGTACTGAGCAGCTAGCACCCTGAGTACTGAGGACCCAGCACCCTGAGCACTGAGCACCGAGCACCCTGAGCACTGAGCACCCAGCAACCTGAGCACTGAGCACCCAGCACCCCGAGCAGTGAGCACCCAGCACCCTGAGCACTGAGCACCCTGAGTACTGAGCACTGAGCTCCCTGAGTACTGAGCACTGAGCACCCTGAGTACTGAGCACCCAGCACCCTGAGTACTGAGCACCCATCACCCTGAGCAATGAGCACCCTGAGTACTGAGAACCCAGCACCATGAGCACTGAGCACCAAGCACCCCGAGCACTGAGCACCCAGCACCCTGAGTACTGAGCACCCAGCACCCTGAGCAATGAGCACCCTGAGTACTGATCACCCAGCACCCTGAGCAATGAGCACCCTGAGTACTGAGCACCCAGCACCCTGAGTACTTAGCACCGAGCACCCTGAGTACTGAGCACCCAGTAACCTGAGCACTGAACACACAGCACCCTGAGTACTGAGCACCCCGAGCACTGAGCACCCAGCACCCTGAGCACTGAGTACCCAGCACCCTGAGTACTGTGCACCCAGCACCCTGAGCACTGAGCACCCAGCACCCTGAGTACTGAGCACCCAGCACCCTGAGCACTGAGCACCCAGCACCCTGAGTACTGAGCATCCAGCACCCCGAGCACTGAGCACCCAGCACCCTGAGTACTGTGTACTGAGCACCCAGCACCCCGAGCACTGAGCACCCAGCACCCTGTGTACTCAGCACTGAGTACCCAGCACCCCGAGCACTGAGCACCCAGCACCCTGAGCACTGAGCGCCCTGAGTACTGAGCACCCAGCACCCTGAGCACTGAGCACCCAGCACCCCTAGCACTGAGCAGCCAGCACCCAGAGCACTAAGCACTGAGCACCCTGAGTACTGAGCACTGAGCCCCCTGAGCACTGAGCACCGAGCACCCTGAGTACTGAGCACTGAGCACCCTGAGCACTGAGCACCCTGCACCCTGAGTACTGAGCACCCAGCACCCTGAGCACTGAGGACCGAGCACCCTGAGTACTAAGCAACCAGCACCCTGAGTACTGAACACCCAGCACCCTGAGCACTGAGCACCCAGCGTGCTGAGTATTGAGCACTGAGCAACCTGAGTACTGAGCACCGAGCCCCCTGAGCACTGAGCACCCAGCACGCTGAGTACTGAGCACTGAGCACCCTGAGTACTGAGCACCCAGCACCCTGAGTACTGAGCACCCAGCACCCCGAGCACTGAGCACCGAGCACCCTGAGTACTGAGCACCCAGCTCCCTGAGCACTGAGCACCCAGCACAACGAGTACTGAGCACCCAGCACCCTGAGTTCTGAGCACCCAGCACCCCGAGCACTGAGCACTGAGCACCCCGAGCACTGAGCACCCAGCACCGCGAGCACTGAGCACCCAGCACCCTGAGTACTAAGCACCCAGCCCCCTGAGTACTGAGCACCCAGCACCCTGAGTACTGAGCACCCAGCACCCTGAGTACTGAGCACCCAGCGTACTGAGCACCGAGCACCCCTAGCACTGAGCAGCCAGCACCCTGAGTACTGAGCACCCAGCACCCCGAGCACTGAGCACCCAGCACCCTGAGTACTGAGCTCCAAGCACCCTGAGTACTGAGCAACCAGCCCCCTGAGTACTGAGCACCCAGCGTACTGAGCACCGAGCACCCAGCACCCTGAGTACTGAGCACCCAGCACCCTGAGCACTGAGCACCCAGCACCCTGAGTACTGAGCACTGAGCACCGCGAGTACTGAGCACCGAGCACCCCGAGCACTGAGCACCCATCACCCCGAGCACCGAGCACCCTGAGTACTGAGCACCCAGCACCCTGAGCACTGAGCACCCAGCACCCTGAGCACTGAGCACCCAGCACCCTGAGCACCCAGCACCCTGAGTACTGAGCACCGAGCACCCCGAGCACTGAGCACCCAGCACCCTGAGCACCGAGCACCCTGAGTACTGAGCACTGAGCACCCTGAGTACTGAGCACTGAGCACCCTGAGTACTGAGCACCCAGCACCATGAGTACTGAGCACCCAGCACCCTGAGCAATGAGAACCCTGAGTACTGAGCACCCAGCACCCTCAGTACTGAGCACCCAGCACCCTGAGCACTGAACACACAGCACCCCGAGCACTGAGCACCCAGCACCCCGAGCACTGAGCACCCAGCAACCCGAGCACTGAGCACCCAGGACCATGTGTACTGAGAACCCAGCACCCTGAGTACTGAGCACAAAGCACCCCGAGCACTGAGTACCCAGCACCCTTAGCACTGAGCACCCAGCACCCTGAGTACTGAGCACCCAGCACCCCGAGCACTGAGCACCCAGAACCCCGAGCACTGAGCACCCAGCACCCAGAGCACTGAGCACCGAGCACCCCGAGCACTGTGCACCCAGCACCCTGAGAACTGAGCACCCAGCATCCTGAGCACTGAGTACTGAGCACCCCGAGCACTGAGCACCCAGCACCCAGAGTACTGAGCACCCAGCACCCTGAGTACTGAGCACCCAGCACCCCGAGCACTGAGCACCCAGCACCCTGAGTACTGAGCACCGAGCACCCCGAGCACTGAGCACCCAGCACCCCGAGCACTGAGCACCCAGCAACCCGAGCACTGAGCACCCAGCACCCTGTGTACTGAGCACTGAGTACCCAGCACCCCAAGCACTGAGCACCCAGCACCCTGAGCACTGAGCACCCTGAGTACTGAGCACCCAGCACCCTGAGCACTGAGCACCCAGCACCCCGAGCACTGAGCACCCAGCACCCGAGTACTGAAAACCCAGCACCCTGAGCACTGAGCACGCAGCACCCTGAGTACTGAGCACTCAGCACCCTGAGCACTGAGCACCCAGCACCCCGAGCACTGAGCACCCAGCACCCTGAGCACTGAGCACCCAGCATCCCGAGCACTGAGCACCCAGCACCCTGAGCACTGAGCACCCAGCACCCGAGTACTGAGCACCCAGCACCTGGAGCACTGAGCACCCAGCACCCGAGTACTGAGCACTCAGGACACCGAGTACTGAGCACCCAGCACCCTGAGCACTGAGCACCCAGCACCCTGAGCACTGAGCACCCAGCACCCTGAGCACTGAGCACCCAGCACCCTAAGTACTGAGCACCCAGCACCCTGAGCACTGAGCACCCAGCACCCTGAGCACTGAGCACCCAGCACTCTGAGCACTGAGCACCCAGCACCCTGAGTAGTGAGCACCCAACGTACTGAGCACCGAGCACCCCGAGCACTGAGCACCCAGCACCCTGAGTAAGGAGCACCGATCACCCCGAGCACTGAGCACCCAGCACCCTGAGTACTGAGCTCCGAGCACCCGGAGCACTGAGCACCCAGCGCCCTGAGCACTGAGCACCCAGCACCCTTAGCACTTAGCACCAAGCACCATGAGTACTGAGCACCGAGAACACCGAGTACTGAGCACCCAGCACCCCGAGCACTGAGCACGGAGCACCCCGAGCACTGAGCAACCAGCACCCCGAGCACTGAGCACCCAGCACCCCGAGCACTGAGCACCCAGCACCCTGAGCACTGAGCACCCAGCACCCTGAACACTGAGCACCCTGAGTACTGAGCACTGAGCTCCCTGAGTACTGAGCACTGAGCACCCTGAGTACTGAGCACCCAGCACCCTGAGTACTGAGCACCCAGCACCCTGAGCAATGAGCACCCTGAGTACTGAGCACCCAGCACCCTGAGCACTGAGCATGGATCACCCCGAGCACTGAGCACCCAGCACCCTGAGTACTGAGCACCCAGCAACCTGAGCAATGAGCACCCTGAGTACTGAGCACCCAGCACCCTGAGCAATGAGCACCCTGAGTACTGAGCACCCAGCACCCTGAGTACTCAGCACCGAGCACCCTGAGTACTGAGCACCCAGTAACCTGAGCACTGAACACACAGCACCCTGAGTACTTAGCACCCCGAGCACTGAGCACCCAGCACCCTGAGAACTGAGTACCCAGCACCCTGAGTACTGTGCACCCAGCACACTGAGCAATGAGCACCCAGCACCCTGAGTACTGAGCACCCAGCACCCTGAGCACTGTGCACCCAGCACCCTGAGTACTGAGCATCCAGCACCCCGAGCACTGAGCACGAAACACCCTGAGTACTGAGTACTGCGCACCCAGCACCCCGAGCACTGAGCACCCAGCACCCTGTGTACTGAGCACTGAGTACCCAGCACCCCGAGCACTGATCACCCAGCACCCTGAGCATTGAGCACCCTGAGTACTGAGCACCCAGCACGCTGAGCACTGAGCACCCAGCACCCCGAGCACTGAGCACCCAGTACCCAGAGCACTGAGCACTGAGCACCATGAGTACTGAGCAATGAGCACCCTGAGCACTGAGCACCGAGCACCCTGAGTACTGAGCACTGAGCACCCTGAGCACTGAGCACCCTGCACCCTGAGTACTGAGCAACCAGCACGCTGAGCACTGAGGACCGAGCACACTGAGTACTAAGCAACCAGCACCCTGAGTACTGAGCACCCAGCACCCTGAGCACTGAGCACCCAGCACGCTGAGTACTGAGCACTGAGCAATCTGAGTACTGAGCACCGAGCACCCTGAGCACTGAGCACCCAGCACGCTGAGTACTGAGCACTGAGCACCCTGAGTACTGAGCACCCAGCACCCTGAGTACTGAGCACCCAGCACCCCGAGCACTGAGCACCGAGCACCCTGAGTACTGAGCACCCAGCACCCTGAGCACTGAGCACCTAGCACAACGAGTACTGAGCACCCAGCACCCTGAGTACTGAGCACCCAGCACCCCGAGCACTGAGCACTGAGCACCCCGAGCACTGAGCACCCAGCACCCCGAGCACTGAGCACCGAGCACCCTGAGTACTAAGCACCCAGCACCCTGAATACTGAGCACCCAGCACCCTGAGTACTGAGCACCCAGCTCCCTGAGTACTGAGCAACCAGCGTACTGAGCACCGAGCACCCCGAGCACTGAGCACCCAGCACCCTGAGCACTGAGCACCCAGCACCCTGAGCACTGAGCACCCAGCACCCTGAGTAGTGAGCACCCAACGTACTGAGCACCGAGCACCCCGAGCACTGAGCACCCAGCACCCTGAGTAAGGAGCACTGATCACCCCGAGCACTGAGCACCCAGCACCCTGAGTACTGAGCTCCGAGCACACCGAGCACTGAGCACCCAGCGCCCCGAGCACTGAGCACCCAGCACCCTGAGTACTGAGCACCGAGCACCCCGAGTACTGAGCACCCAGCACCCCGAGCACTGAGCACGGAGCACCCCGAGCACTGAGCAACCAGCACCCCGAGCACTGAGCACCCAGCACCCCGAGCACTGAGCACCCAGCACCCCGAGCAACGAGCACCCTGAGTACTAAGCACCGAGCACCCTGAGCACTGAGCACCCAGCACCCTGAGTACTGAGCACCGAGCACCCCGAGTACTGAACACCCAGCACCCTGAGCAATGAGCACCCTGAGTACTGAGCACCCAGCACCCTGAGCAATGAGCACCCTGAGTACTGAGCACCCAGCACCCTGAGTAGTAAGCACCGAGCACCCTGAGTACTGAGCACCCAGTAACCTGAGCACTGAACACACAGCATCCTGAGTACTTAGCACCCCGAGCACTGAGCACCCAGCACCCTGAGCACTGAGTACCCAGCACCCTGAGTACTGTGTACCCAGCACCCTGAGCACTGAGCACCCAGCACCCTGAGTACCGAGCATCCAGCAACCCGAGCACTGAGCACCCAGCACCCTGAGTACTGAGTACTGAGCACCCAGCACCCCGAGCACTGAGCACCCAGCACCCTGTGTACTGAGCACTGAGTACCCAGCACCCCGAGCACTGAGCACCCAGCACCCTGAGCACTGAGCACCCTGAGTACTGAGCACCCAGCACCCTGAGCACTGAGCACCCAGCACCCCGAGCACTGAGCACCCAGCACCCAGAGCACTGAGCACTGAGCACCCTGAGTACTGAGCACTGAGCACCCTGAGCACTGAACACCGAGCACCCTGAGTACTGAGCACTGAGCACCCTGAGCACTGAGCACCCTGCACATTGAGTACTGACCACCCAGCACCCTGAACACTGAGGACCGAGCACCCTGAGTACTAAGCAACCAGCACCCTGAGTACTGAGCACCCAGCACCCTGAGCACTGAGCACCCAGCACAACGAGTACTGAGCACCCAGCACCCTGAGTACTGAGCACCCAGCACCCCGAGCACTGAGCACTGAGCACCCCGAGCACTGAGCACCCAGCACCCTGAGTACTGAGCACCCAGGACCCTGAGCAATGAGAACCCTGAGTACTGAGCACCCTTAGTACTGAGCACCCAGCACCCTGAGCACTGAACACACAGCACCCTGAGTACTGAGCACCCCGAGCACTGAGCACCCAGCACCCTGAGTACTGAGCACCGAGCACCCCGAGCACCCCGAGCACTGAGCACACAGCACCATGAGTACTGAGCACCCAGCACCCCGAGCATTGAGTACCCAGCACCCTGAGCACTGAGCATCCAGCACCCTGAGCACTGAGCACCCAGCACCCTGAGTACTGAGCACTGAGCACCCAGCACCCCGAGCACTGAGCACCCAGCACCCTGAGCACTGAGCACCCAGCACCCTGAGCACCGAGCAGCCTGAGTACTGAGCACTGAGCACCCTGAGTACTGAGCACACAGCACCCTGAGTACTGAGCACGGAGCACCCTGAGCAATGAGAACCATGAGTACTGAGCACCCAGCACCCTGAGTACTGAGCACAAAGCACCCTGAGCACTGAACACACAGCACCCCGAGCACTGAGCACCCAGCACCCCGAGCACTGAGCAGCGAGCAACCCGAGCACTGAGCACCCAGCACCATGTGTACTGAGCACCCAGCACCCTGAGTACTGAGCAAGCAGCACCCCGAGCACTGAGTACCCAGCACCCTGAGCACTGAGCACCCAGCACCCTGAGCACTAAGCACCCATCACCCTGAGGACTGAGCACTGAGCACCCAGCACCCCGAGCACTGAGCACCCAGCACCCTGAGCACTGAGCACCCAGCACCCTGAGCACTGAGCACCCAGCACCCCGAGCACTGAGCACCCAGCACCCTGAGTACTGAGCACCCAGCACCCCGAGCACTGAGCACCCAGCACCCTGAGCACTGAGCACCCAGCACCCTGAGCACTGAGCACCCAGCACCCTGAGTACTGAGCACTGAGCTCCCAGCACCCCGAGCACTGAGCGCCCAGCACCCTGAGTACTGAGCACTGAGCACCCAGCACCCTGAGCACTGAGCACCCAGCACCCCGAGCACTGAGACACAGCGCCCTGAGCACTGAGCACCCAGCACCCCGAGTACTGAGCACCCAGCACCCCGAGCACTGAGCACCCAGCACCCTGGACACTGAGCACACAGCACCCTGAGTACTGAGCACCCAGCACCCTGAGCACTGAGCACCCAGCACCCCGAGCACTGAGCACCCAGCACCCCGAGCACTGAGCACCGAGCACCCCGAGCACTGTGCACCCAACACCCTGAGAACTGTGCACCCAGCACCCTGAGTACTGAGCACCCAGCATCCTGAGCACTGAGTACTGAGCACCCCGAGCACTGAGCACCCAGCACCCTGAGTACTGAGCACCCAGGACCCTGAGCACTGTGCACCCAACACCCTGAGTACTGAGCACCCAGCATCCTGAGCACTGAGTACTGAGCACCCCGAGCACTGAGCACCCAGCACCCTGAGTACTGAGCACCCAGCACCCTGAGCACTGAGCACCCAGCACCCCGAGCACTGAGCACCCAGCACCCCGAGCACTGAGCACCGAGAACCCCGAGCACTGTGCACCCAACACCCTGAGAACTGTGCACCCAGCACCCTGAGTACTGAGCACCCAGCATCCTGAGCACTGAGTACTGAGCACCCCGAGCACTGAGCACCCAGCACCCCGAGTACTGACCACCCAGCACCCTGAGTACTGAGCACCCAGCGTACTGAGCACCGAGCACCCAGCACCCTGAGTACTGAGCACCCAGCACCCCGAGCACTGAGCACTGAGCACCCCGAGCACTGAGCACCCAGCACCCTGAGTACTGAGCACCCAGGACCCTGAGCAATGAGAACCCTGAGTACTGAGCACCGAGCACCCTTAGTACTGAGCACCCAGCACCCTGAGCACTGAACACACAGCACCCTGAGTACTGAGCACCCCGAGCACTGAGCACCCAGCACCCTGAGTACTGAGCACCTAGCACCCCGAGCACTGAGCACCCAGCACCATGAGTACTGAGCACCCAGCACCCCGAGCACTGAGTACCCAGCACCCTGAGCACTGAGCATTCAGCACCCTGAGCACTGAGCACCCAGCACCCTTAGTACTGAGCACTGAGCACCCAGCACCCCGAGCACTGAGCACCCAGCACCCTGAGCACTGAGCACCCAGCACCATGACCACTGAGCACAAAGCACCCCGAGCACTGAGCACCCAGCACCCTGAGTACTGAGCACCCAGGACCCCGAGCACTGAGCACCCAGCACCCTGAGCACTGAGCACCCAGCACCCTGAGCACTGAGCACCCAGCACCCTGAGCACTGAGCACCCAGCACCCTGAGCACCGAGCACCCTGAGTACTGAGCACTGAGCACCCTGAGTACTGAGCACCCAGCACCCTGAGTACTGAGCACGGAGCACCCTGAGCAATGAGAACCATGAGTACTGAGCACCCAGCACCCTGAGTACTGAGCACCCAGCACCCTGAGCACTGAACACACAGCACCCCGAGCACTGAGCACCCAGCACCCCGAGCACTGAGCACCGAGCAACCCTAGCACTGAGCACCCAGCACCATGTGTACTGAGCACCCAGCACCCTGAGTACTGAGCAAGCAGCACCCCGAGCACTGAGTACCCAGCACCCTGAGCACTGAGCACCCAGCACCCTGAGCACTGAGCAACCATCACCCTGAGGACTGAGCACTGAGCACCCAGCACCCCGAGCACTGAGCACCCAGCACCCTGAGCACTGAGCACCCAGCACCCTGAGCACTGATCACCCAGCACCCCGAGCACTGAGCACCCAGCACCCTGAGTACTGAGCACCCAGCACCCTGAGCACTGAGCACCCAGCACCCTGAGCACTGAGCACCCAGCACCCTGAGCACTGAGCACCCAGCAACCTGAGTACTGAGCACTGAGCTCCCAGCACCCCGAGCACTGAGCGCCCAGCACCCTGAGTACTGAGCACTGAGCACCCAGCACCCTGAGCACTGAGCACCCAGCACCCCGAGCACTGAGACACAGCGCTCTGAGCACTGAGCACCCAGCACCCCGAGTACTGAGCACCCAGCACCCCGAGCACTGAGCACCTAGCACCCTGGACACTGAGCACACAGCACCCTGAGTACTGAGCACCCAGCACCCTGAGCATTGAGCACCCAGCACCCCTAGCACTGAGCACCCAGCACCCCGAGCACTGAGCACCGAGCACCCCGAGCACTGTGCACCCAGCACCCTGAGAACTGTGCACCCAGCACCCTGAGTACTGAGCACCCAGCATCCTGAGCCCTGAGTACTGAGCATCCCGAGCACTGAGCACCCAGCACCCTGAGTACTGAGCACCCAGGACCCTGAGCAATGAGAACCCTGAGTACTGAGCACGCAGCACCCTGAGTACTGAGCACCCAGCACCCTGAGCACTGAACACACAGCACCCTGAGTACTGAGCACCCCGAGCACTGAGCACCCAGCACCCTGAGTTCTGAGCTCTGAGCACCCCGAGCACTGAGCACCCAGCACCCCGAGCACTGAGCACCCAGCAACCCGAGCACTGAGCATCCAGCACCCTGAGCACTGAGCACCCAGCACCCTGAGTACTGAGCACTGAGCTCCCAGCACCCCTAGCACTGAGCACCCAGCACCCTGAGCACTGAGCACCCAGCACCCTGACCACTGAGCACCCAGCACCCCGAGCACTGAGCACCCAGCACCCCGAGCACTGAGCACCCAGCACCCTGAGCACTGAGCACCCAGCACCCTGAGCACTGAGCACCCAGCACCCTGAGCACTGAGCACCCAGCACCCTGAGTACTGAGCACTGAGCACCCACCACCCTGAGCACTGAGCACCCAGCACCTTGAGCACTGAGCAACCAGCAACCGAGTACTGAGCACCCAGCACCCTGAGTACTGAGAACCCAGCACCCTGAGTACTGAGCACCCAGCACCCCGAGTACTGAGCACCCAGCACCCTGAGTACTGAGCACCCAGCGTACTGAGCACCGAGCACCCAGCACCCTGAGTACTGAGCACCCAGCACCCTGAGCACTGAGCGCCCAGCACCCTGAGTACTGAGCACCGAGCACCCCGAGTACTGAGCACCCAGCACCCTGAGCACTGTGCACCCAGCGTACTGAGCACCGAGCACCCAGCACCCTGAGTACTGAGCACCCAGCACCCTGAGCACTGAGCACCCAGCACCCTGAGTACTGAGCACCGAGCACCCCGAGTACTGAGCACCCAGCACCCCGAGCACTGAGCACCCAGCACCCCGAGCACTGAGCACCCAGCACCCCGAGCACTGAGCACCCAGCACCCCGAGCACTGAGCACCCAGCACCCCGAGCACTGAGCACCCAGCACCCTGAGCACCGAGCACCCTGAGTACTAAGCACCGAGCACCCTGAGCACTGAGCACCCTGAGCACTGAGCACCCAGCACCCTGAGTACTGAGCACACAGCACCCCGAGCACTGAGCACCCAGCACCCTGAGTACTGAGCACCCAGCACCCTGAGCACTGAGCACCGAGCACCCTGAGCATTGAGCACCCAGCACCCTGAGGACTGAGCAGCCAGCACACCGAGCACTGAGCACCCAGCACCCTGAGCACTGAGCACCCTGAGTACTGAGCACTGAGCACCCTGAGTACTGAGCACTGAGCACCCTGAGTACTGAGCACCTAGCACCCTGAGTACTGAGCACCCAGCACCCTGAGCACTGAGCACCGAGCACCCTGAGCACTAAGCACCCAGCGCCCTGAGCACTGAGCACCCAGCACCCCGAGCAGTGAGCACCCAGCACCCTGAGCACTGAGCACACTGAGTACTGAGCACTGAGCTCCCTGAGTACTGAGCACTGAGCACCCTGAGTACTGAGCACCCAGCACCCTGAGTACTGAGCACCCAGCACCCTGAGTACTGAGCACCCAACACCCTGAATACTGAGCACCCAGCGTACTGAGCACCGTGCACCCCGAGCACTGAGCACCCAGCACCCTGAGTACTGAGCTCCCAGCACCCCGAGCACTGAGCACCCAGCACCTTGAGTACTGAGCACCAAGCACCCTGAGTACTGAGCACCCAGCACCCTGAGTACTGAGCACCCAGCGTAGTGAGCACCGAGCACCCAGCACCCTGAGTACTGAGCACCCAGCACCCTGAGCACTGAGCACCCAGCACCCTGAGCACTGAGGACCCAGCACCCCGAGTACTGAGCACCGAGCACCCCGAGCACTGAGCAACCAGCACCCTGAGCACCGAGCACCCTGAGTACTGAGCACCCAGCACCCTGAGCACTGAGCACCCAGCACCCTGAGCACTGAGCACCCAGCACCCTGAGCACTGAGCACCCAGCACCCTGAGTACTGAGCACCGAGCACCCCGAGCACTGAGCACCCAGCACCCTGAGCACTGAGCACCCAGCACCATGACCACTGAGCACCCAGCACCCCGAGCACTGAGCACCCAGCACCCTGAGTACTGAGCACCCAGCACCCCGAGCACTGAGCACCCAGCACCCTGAGCACTGAGCACCCAGCACCCTGAGCACTGAGCACCCAGCACCCTGAGTACTGAGCACCCAGCACCCTGAGCACCGAGCACCCTGAGTACTGAGCACTGAGCACCCTGAGTACTGAGCACTGAGCACCCTGAGTACTGAGCACCCAGCACCCTGAGTACTGAGCACGGAGCACCCTGAGCAATGAGAACCATGAGTACTGAGCACCCAGCACCCTGAGTACTGAGCACCCAGCACCCTGAGCACTGAACACACAGCACCCCGAGCACTGAGCACCCAGCACCCCTAGCACTGAGCACCGAGCAACCCGAGCACTGAGCACCCAGCACCATGTGTACTGAGCACCCAGCACCCTGAGTACTGAGCACCCAGCACCCCGAGCACTGAGTACCCAGCACCCTGAGCACTGAGCACCCAGCACCCTGAGCACTGAGCACCCATCACCCTGAGGACTGAGCACTGAGCACCCAGCACCCTGAGCACTGAGCACCCAGCACCCTGAGCACTGAGCACCCAGCACCCTGAGCACTGAGCACCCAGCACCCCGAGCACTGACCACCCAGCACCCTGAGTACTGAGCACCCAGCACCCTGAGCACTGAGCACCCAGCACCCTGAGCACTGAGCACCCAGCACCCTGAGCACTGAGCACCCAGCACCCTGAGTACTGAGTACTGAGCACCCAGCCCCCCGAGCACTGAGCGCCCAGCACCCTGAGTACTGAGCACTGAGCACCCCGAGCACTGTGCACCGAGCACCCCGAGCACTGTGCACCCAGCACCCTGAGAATTGAGGACCCAGCACCCTGTGTACTGAGCACCCAGCATCCTGAGCACTGAGTACTGAGCACCCCGAGCACTGAGCACCCAGCACCCTGAGTACTGAGCACCCAGGACCCTGAGCAATGAGAACCCTGAGTACTGAGCACCCAGCACCCTGATTACTGAGCACCCAGCACCCTGAGCACTGAACACACAGCACCCTGAGTACTGAGCACCCCGAGCACTGAGCACCCAGCACCCTGAGTACTGAGCTCCGAGCACCCCGAGCACTGAGCACCCAGCACCCCGAGCACTGAGCACCCAGCAACCCGAGCACTGAGCACCCAGCACCATGAGTACTGAGCACCCAGCACCCTGAGTACTGAGCACCCAGCACCCCGAGCACTGAGTACACAGCACCCTGAGCACTGAGCATCCAGCACCCTGAGCACTTAGCACCCAGCACCCTGAATACTGAGCACTGAGCACCCAGCACCCCGAGCAATGAGCACCCAGCACCCTGAGCACTGAGCACACAGCACCCTGACCACTGAGCACCCAGCACCCCGAGCACTGAGCACGGAGCACCCCGAGCACTGAGCACCCAGCACCCTGAGCACTGAGCACAAAGCACCCTGAGCACTGAGCACCCAGCACCCTGAGCTCTGAGCACCCAGCACCCTGAGTACTGAGCACTGAGCACCCAGCACCCTGAGCACTGAGCACCCAGCACCCTGAGCACTGAGCAACCAGCAACCGAGTACTGAGCACCCAGCACCCTGAGTACTGAGAACTCAGCACCCTGAGTACTGAGCACCCAGCACCCCGAGTACTGAGCACCCAGCACCCTGAGCACTGAGCACCCATCACCCTGAGGACTGAGCACTGAGCACCCAGCACCCTGAGCACTGAGCACCCAGCACCCTGAGCACTGAGCACCCAGCACCCTGAGCACTGAGCACCCAGCACCCCGAGCACTGACCACCCAGCACCCTGAGTACTGAGCACCCAGCACCCTGAGCACTGAGCACCCAGCACCCTGAGCACTGAGCACCCAGCACCCTGAGCACTGAGCACCCAGCACCCTGAGTACTGAGTACTGAGCACCCAGCCCCCCGAGCACTGAGCGCCCAGCACCCTGAGTACTGAGCACTGAGCACCCCGAGCACTGTGCACCGAGCACCCCGAGCACTGTGCACCCAGCACCCTGAGAATTGAGGACCCAGCACCCTGTGTACTGAGCACCCAGCATCCTGAGCACTGAGTACTGAGCACCCCGAGCACTGAGCACCCAGCACCCTGAGTACTGAGCACCCAGGACCCTGAGCAATGAGAACCCTGAGTACTGAGCACCCAGCACCCTGATTACTGAGCACCCAGCACCCTGAGCACTGAACACACAGCACCCTGAGTACTGAGCACCCCGAGCACTGAGCACCCAGCACCCTGAGTACTGAGCTCCGAGCACCCCGAGCACTGAGCACCCAGCACCCCGAGCACTGAGCACCCAGCAACCCGAGCACTGAGCACCCAGCACCATGAGTACTGAGCACCCAGCACCCTGAGTACTGAGCACCCAGCACCCCGAGCACTGAGTACACAGCACCCTGAGCACTGAGCATCCAGCACCCTGAGCACTTAGCACCCAGCACCCTGAATACTGAGCACTGAGCACCCAGCACCCCGAGCAATGAGCACCCAGCACCCTGAGCACTGAGCACACAGCACCCTGACCACTGAGCACCCAGCACCCCGAGCACTGAGCACGGAGCACCCCGAGCACTGAGCACCCAGCACCCTGAGCACTGAGCACAAAGCACCCTGAGCACTGAGCACCCAGCACCCTGAGCTCTGAGCACCCAGCACCCTGAGTACTGAGCACTGAGCACCCAGCACCCTGAGCACTGAGCACCCAGCACCCTGAGCACTGAGCAACCAGCAACCGAGTACTGAGCACCCAGCACCCTGAGTACTGAGAACCCAGCACCCTGAGAACTGAGCACCCAGCACCCCGAGTACTGAGCACCCAGCACCCTGAGTACTGAGCACCCAGCACCCTGAGCACTGAGCACACAGCACCCTGACCACTGAGCACCCAGCACCCCGAGCACTGAGCACGGAGCACCCCGAGCACTGAGCACCCAGCACCCTGAGTACTGAGCTCCGAGCACCCCGAGCACTGAGCACCCAGCGCCCCGAGCACTGAGCACCCAGCACCCTGAGCACTGAGCACCCAGCGTACTGAGCACCGAGCACCCAGCACACTGAGTACTGAGCACCCAGCACCCTGAGCACTGAGCACCAAGCACCCCGAGCACTGAGCACCCAGCACCCCGAGCAATGAGCACCCAGCACCCCGAGCACTGAGAACCCAGCTCCCCGATCACTGAGCACCCAGCACCCCGAGCACTGAGCACCCAGCACCCCGAGCACCGAGCACCCTGAGTACTAAGCACCGAGCACCCTGAGCACTGAGCACCCAGCACCCTGAGCACTGAGCACCCAGCACCCTGAGTACTGAGCACCCAGCACCCCGAGCACTGAGCACCCAGCACCCTGAGTACTGAGCACCCAGCACCCTGAGCACTGAGCACCGAGCACCCTGAGCACTGAGCACCCAGCACCCTGAGGACTGAGCAGCCAGCACACCGATCACTGAGCACCCAGCACCCTGAGCACTGAGCACCCTGAGTACTGAGCACTGAGCACCCTGAGTACTGAGCACTGAGCACCCTGAGTACTGAGCACCTAGCACCCTGAGTACTGAGCATCCAGCACCCTGAGCACTGAGCACCGAGCACCCTGAGCACTGAGCACCCAGCGCCCTGAGCACTGAGCACCCAGCACCCCGAGCAGTGAGCACCCAGCACCCTGAGCACTGAGCACCCTGAGTACTGAGCACTGAGCTCCCTGAGTACTGAGCACTGAGCACCCTGAGTACTGAGCACCCAGCACCCTGAGTACTGAGCACCCAGCACCCTGAGCAATGAGCACCCTGAGTACTGAGCACCCAGCACCCTGAGCACTGAGCACCGAGCACCCCGAGCACTGAGCACCCAGCACCCGGAGTAATGAGCACCCAGCACCCTGAGTACTAAGCACCGAGCACCCTGAGTACTGAGCACCCAGTACCCTGAGCACTGAACACACAGCACCCTGAGTACTGAGCACCCCGAGCACTGAGCACACAGCACCCTGAGCACTCAGGACCCAGCACCCTGAGTACTGTGCACCCAGCACCCTGAGCACTGAGCACCCAGCACCCTGAGTACTGAGCACCCAGCAACCTGAGCACTGAGTACCCAGCACCCTGAGTACTGAGCATCCAGCACCCCGAGCACTGAGAACCCAGCACCCTGAGTACTGAGTACTGAGCACCCAGCACCCCGAGCACAGAGCACCCAGATCCCTGTGTACTGAGCACTGAGTACCCAGCACCCCGAGCACTGAGCACCCAGCACCCTGAGCACTGAGCACCCTGAGTACTGAGCACCCAGCACCCTGAGCACTGAGGTCCGAGCACCCTGAGTACTAAGCACCCAGCCCCCTGAGTACTGAGCACGGAGCACCCTGAGCAATGAGAACCATGAGTACTGAGCACCCAGCACCCTGAGTACTGAGCACCCAGCACCCTGAGCACTGAACACACAGCACCCCGAGCACTGAGCACACAGCACCCCTAGCACTGAGCACCGAGCAACCCGAGCACTGAGCACCCAGCACCATGTGTACTGAGCACCCAGCACCCTGAGTACTGAGCACCCAGCACCCCGAGCACTGAGTACCCAGCACCCTGAGCACTGAGCACCCAGCACCCTGAGCACTGAGCACCCATCACCCTGAGGACTGAGCACTGAGCACCCAGCACCCTGAGCACTGAGCACCCAGCACCCTGAGCACTGAGCACCCAGCACCCTGAGCACTGAGCACCCAGCACCACGAGCACTGACCACCCAGCACCCTGAGTACTGAGCACCCAGCACCCTGAGCACTGAGCACCCAGCACCCTGAGCACTGAGCACCCAGCACCCTGAGCACTGAGCACCCAGCACCCTGAGTACTGAGTACTGAGCACCCAGCCCCCCGAGCACTGAGCGCCCAGCACCCTGAGTACTGAGCACTGAGCACCCCTAGCACTGTGCACCGAGCACCCCGAGCACTGTGCACCCAGCACCCTGAGAATTGAGGACCCAGCACCCTGTGTACTGAGCACCCAGCATCCTGAGCACTGAGTACTGAGCACCCCGAGCACTGAGCACCCAGCACCCTGAGTACTGAGCACCCAGGACCCTGAGCAATGAGAACCCTGAGTACTGAGCACCCAGCACCCTGATTACTGAGCACCCAGCACCCTGAGCACTGAACACACAGCACCCTGAGTACTGAGCACCCCGAGCACTGAGCACCCAGCACCCTGAGTACTGAGCTCCGAGCACCCCGAGCACTGAGCACCCAGCACCCCGAGCACTGAGCACCCAGCAACCCGAGCACTGAGCACCCAGCACCATGAGTACTGAGCACCCAGCACCCTGAGTACTGAGCACCCAGCACCCCGAGCACTGAGTACACAGCACCCTAAGCACTGAGCATCCAGCACCCTGAGCACTTAGCACCCAGCACCCTGAATACTGAGCACTGAGCACCCAGCACCCCGAGCACTGAGCACCCAGCACCCTGAGCACTGAGCACACAGCACCCTGACCACTGAGCACCCAGCACCCCGAGCACTGAGCACGGAGCACCCCGAGCACTGAGCACCCAGCACCCTGAGCACTGAGCACAAAGCACCCTGAGCACTGAGCACCCAGCACCCTGAGCTCTGAGCACCCAGCACCCTGAGTACTGAGCACTGAGCACCCAGCACCCTGAGCACTGAGCACCCAGCACCCTGAGCACTGAGCAACCAGCAACCGAGTACTGAGCACCCAGCACCCTGAGTACTGAGAACCCAGCACCCTGAGTACTGAGCACCCAGCACCCCGAGTACTGAGCACCCAGCACCCTGAGTACTGAGCACCCAGCACCCTGAGCACTGAGCACACAGCACCCTGACCACTGAGCACCCAGCACCCCGAGCACTGAGCACGGAGCACCCCGAGCACTGAGCACCCAGCACCCTGAGTACTGAGCTCCGAGCACCCCGAGCACTGAGCACCCAGCGCCCCGAGCACTGAGCACCCAGCACCCTGAGCACTGAGCACCCAGCGTACTGAGCACCGAGCACCCAGCACACTGAGTACTGAGCACCCAGCACCCTGAGCACTGAGCACCCAGCACCCCGAGCACTGAGCACCCAGCACCCCGAGCAATGAGCACCCAGCACCCCGAGCACTGAGAACCCAGCACCCCGATCACTGAGCACCCAGCACCCCGAGCACTGAGCACCCAGCACCCCGAGCACCGAGCACCCTGAGTACTAAGCACCGAGCACCCTGAGCACTGAGCACCCAGCACCCTGAGCACTGAGCACCCAGCACCCTGAGTACTGAGCACCCAGCACCCCGAGCACTGAGCACCCAGCACCCTGAGTACTGAGCACCCAGCACCCTGAGCACTGAGCACCGAGCACCCTGAGCACTGAGCACCCAGCACCCTGAGGACTGAACAGCCAGCACAACGATCACTGAGCACCCAGCACCCTGAGCACTGAGCACCCTGAGTACTGAGCACTGAGCACCCTGAGTACTGAGCACTGAGCACCCTGAGTACTGAGCACCTAGCACCCTGAGTACTGAGCATCCAGCACCCTGAGCACTGAGCACCGAGCACCCTGAGCACTGAGCACCCAGCGCCCTGAGCACTGAGCACCCAGCACCCCGAGCAGTGAGCACCCAGCACCCTGAGCACTGAGCACCCTGAGTACTGAGCACTGAGCTCCCTGAGTACTGAGCACTGAGCACCCTGAGTACTGAGCACCCAGCACCCTGAGTACTGAGCACCCAGCACCCTGAGCAATGAGCACCCTGAGTACTGAGCACCCAGCACCCTGAGCACTGAGCACCGAGCACCCCGAGCACTGAGCACCCAGCACCCGGAGTAATGAGCACCCAGCACCCTGAGTACTAAGCACCGAGCACCCTGAGTACTGAGCACCCAGTACCCTGAGCACTGAACACACAGCACCCTGAGTACTGAGCACCCCGAGCACTGAGCACACAGCACCCTGAGCACTCAGGACCCAGCACCCTGAGTACTGTGCACCCAGCACCCTGAGCACTGAGCACCCAGCACCCTGAGTACTGAGCACCCAGCAACCTGAGCACTGAGTACCCAGCACCCTGAGTACTGAGCATCCAGCACCCCGAGCACTGAGAACCCAGCACCCTGAGTACTGAGTACTGAGCACCCAGCACCCCGAGCACAGAGCACCCAGATCCCTGTGTACTGAGCACTGAGTACCCAGCACCCCGAGCACTGAGCACCCAGCACCCTGAGCACTGAGCACCCTGAGTACTGAGCACCCAGCACCCTGAGCACTGAGGTCCGAGCACCCTGAGTACTAAGCACCCAGCCCCCTGAGTACTGAGCACCCAGCACCCTGAGCACTGAGCACCCAGCACGCTGAGTACTGAGCACTGAGCACCCTGAGCACTGAGCACCCAGCACGCTCAGTACTGAGCACTGAGCACCCTGAGTACTGAGCACCCATCACCCTGAGTACTGAGCACCCAGCACCCCGAGAACTGAGCACCGAGCAACCTGAGTACTGACCACCCAGCACCCTGAACACTGAGCACCCAGCACAACGAGTACTGAGCACCCAGCACCCTGAGTACTGAGGACCCAGCACCCCGAGCACTGAGCACTGAGCACCCCGAGCACTGAGCACCCAGCACCCCGAGCACTGAGCACCCAGCACCCTGAGTACTAAGCAACCAGCACCCTGAGTACTGAGCACCCAGCACCCTGAGTACTGAGCACCCAGCACCCTGAGTACTGAGCACCCAGCGTACTGAGCACCGAGCACCCCGAGCACTGAGCACCCAGCACCCTGAGTACTGAGCTCCCAGCACCCCGAGCACTGAGCACCCAGCACCTTGAGTACTGAGCACCGAGCACCCTAAGTACTGAGCACACAGCACCCTGAGTACTGAGCACCCAGCGTACTGAGCACCGAGCACCCAGCACCCTGAGTACTGAGCACCCAGCACCCTGAGCACTGAGCACCCAGCACCCTGAGTACTGAGCACTGAGCACCCCGAGTACTGAGCACCGAGCACCCCGAGCACTGAGCAACCAGCACCCCCAGCACCGAGCACCCTGAGTACTGAGCACGCAGCACACTGAGCACTGAGCACCCAGCACCCTGAGCACTGAGCACCCAGCACCCTGAGCACTGAGCACCGAGCACCCTGAGTACTGAGCACCGAGCACCCCGAGCACTGAGCACCCAGCACCCTGAGCACCGAGCACCCTGAGTACTGAGCACTGAGCACCCTGAGTACTGAGCACTGAGCACCCTGAGTACTGAGCACCCAGCACCCTGAGTACTGACCACCCAGCACCCTGAGCAATGAGAACGCTGAGTACTGAGCAACCAGCACCCTGAGTACTGAGCACCCAGCACCCTGAGCACTGAACACACAGCACCCCGAGCACTGAGCACCCAGCACCCCGAGCACTGAGCACCCAGCAACCCGAGCACTGAGCACCCAGCACCATGTCTACTGAGCACCCAGCAACCTGAGTACTGAGCACCCAGCACCCCAAGTACTGAGCACCCAGCACCCCGAGCACTGAGTACCCAGCACCCTGAGTACTGAGCACCCAGCTCCCTGAGCACTGAGCACCCAGCAACCTGAGCACTGAGCACCCAGCACCCCGAGCACTGATCACCCAGCACCCTGAGTACTGAGCACCCAGCACCCTGAGCACTGAGCACCCAGCACCCTGAGTACTGAGCACCCAGCACCCTGAGTACTGAGCAACCAGCACCCTGAGCACTGAGCACTGAGCACCCAGCACCCCGAGTACTGAGCACCCAGCACCCGGAGCACTGAGCACCCAGCACCCCGAGCACTGAGCACCCAGCACCCTGAGCACTGAGCACCCTGAGGACTGAGCACCCAGCACCCTGAGCACTGAGCACCCAGCACCCTGAGCAATGAGCACCCTGAGTACTGAGCACCCAGCACCTTGAGCACTGAGCACCGAGAACCTTGAGCACTGAGCACCCAGCACCCGGAGTACTGAGCACCCAGCGTACTGAGCACCGAGCACCCAGCACCCTGAGTACTGAGCACCCAGCACCCTGAGCACTGAGCACCCAGCACCCTGAGCAATGAGCACCCTGAGTACTGAGCACCCAGCACCTTGAGCACTGAGCACCGAGAACCTTGAGCACTGAGCACCCAGCACCCGGAGTACTGAGCACCCAGCGTACTGAGCACCGAGCACCCAGCACCCTGAGTACTGAGCACCCAGCACCCTGAGCACTGAGCACCCAGCACCCTGAGCAATGAGCACCCTGAGTACTGAGCACCCAGCACCTTGAGCACTGAGCACCGAGAACCTTGAGCACTGAGCACCCAGCACCCGGAGTACTGAGCACCCAGCGTACTGAGCACCGAGCACCCAGCACCCTGAGTACTGAGCACCCAGCACCCTGAGCACTGAGCACCCAGCGTACTGAGCACCGAGCATCCAGCACCCTGAGTACTGAGCACCCAGCACCCTGAGCACTGAGCACCCAGCACCCTGAGTACTGAGCACCCAGCACCCTGAGCACTGAGCACCCAGCGCACTGAGCACCGAGCACCCAGCACCCTGAGTACTGAGCACCCAGCACCCTGAGCACTGAGCACCCAGCGCCCTGAGTACTGAGCACTGAGCACCCCGAGTACTGAGCACCGGCACCCCGAGCACTAAGCACCCAGCACCCCGTGCACCGAGCACCTAGCACCCCGAGCACTGAGCACCCAGCACCCTGAGCACTGAGCACCCAGCACCCTGAGTACTGAGCACTGAGCACCCAGCACCCCGAGCACTGAGCACCCAGCACCCTGAGTGCTGAGCACTGAGCACCCAGCACCCCGAGCACTGAGCACCCAGCACCCTGAGCACTGAGCACCCAGCACCCGAGTACTGAGCACCCAGCACCCTGAGCACTGAGCACCCTGCACCCTGAGTACTGAGCACACAGCACCCCGAGTACTGAGCACCCAGCACCCTGAGAACTGAGCACCCAGCACCCTGAGCACTGAGCACCCAGCACCCTGAGTACTGAGCACCCAGCACCCCGAGTACTGAGCACCCAGCACCCTGAGCACTGAGCACCCAGCACCCTGAGCACTGAGCACCCAGCACCCTGAGCACTGAGCACCCATCATCCTGAGCACTGAGCACCCAGCACCCTGAGTACTGAGCTCCGAGCACCCCGAGCACTGAGCACCCAGCGCCCTGAGCACTGAGCACCCAGCACCCTGAGCACTGAGCACCTAGCACCCTGAGTACTGAGCACCCAGCACCCTGAGTACTGAACACCCAGCACCCTGAGCACTGAGCACTGAGCACCCTGAGCACTGAGTACTGAGCACTGAGCAACCTGAGCACTTAGCACCCAGCACCCCGAGTACTGAGCACCCAGCACCCCGAGCACTGAGCACCCAGCGCCCCGAGCACTGAGCACCCAGCACCCCGAGCACTGAGCACTGAGCACCCTGAGCTCTGAGCACCCAGCACCCCGAGTACTGAGCACTGAGCACCCTGAGTACTGAGCACCCAGCACCCTGAGCACTGAGCACCCAGCACCCTGAGCACTGAGCACCCAGCACCCTGAGCACTGAGCACCCAGCACCCTGAGTAGTGAGCACCCAACATACTGAGCACCGAGCACCCCGAGCACTGAGCTCCCAGCATCCTGAGTACTGAGCACCGAGCACCCCGAGCACTGAGCACCCAGCACCCTGAGTACTGAGCTCCGAGCACCCCGAGCACCCAGCGCCCCGACCACCGAGCACCCTGAGCACTGAGCACCCAGCACCCTGAGGACTGAGCACCCAGCACCCTGAGCAATGAGCACCCTGAGTACTGAGCACCCAGCACCTTGAGCACTGAGCACCGAGCACCCCGAGCACTGAGCACCCAGCACCCGGAGTACTGAGCACCCAGCGTACTGAGCACCAAGCACCCAGCACCCTGAGTACTGAGCACCCAGCACCCTGAGCACTGAGCACCCAGCGTACTGAGCGCCGAGCACCCAGCACACTGAGCACTGAGCACTGAGCACCCTGAGCACTGAGTACTGAGCACCGAGCATCCCGAGCACTGAGCACCCAGCACCCGGAGTACTGAGCACCCAGCACCCTGAGTACTAAGCACCGAGCACCCTGAGTACTGAGCACCCAGCACCCTGAGCACTGAACATACAGCACCCTGAGTACTGAGCACCCCGAGCACTGAGCACTGAGCACCCTGAGCTCTGAGCACCCAGCACCCCGAGTACTGAGCACTGAGCACCCTGAGTACTGAGCACCCAGCACCCTGAGCACTGAGCACCCAGCACCCTGAGCACTGAGCACCCAGCACCCTGAGCACTGAGCACCCAGCACCCTGAGTAGTGAGCACCCAACATACTGAGCACCGAGCACCCCGAGCACTGAGCTCCCAGCATCCTGAGTACTGAGCACCGAGCACCCCGAGCACTGAGCACCCAGCACCCTGAGTACTGAGCTCCGAGCACCCCGAGCACCCAGCGCCCCGACCACCGAGCACCCTGAGCACTGAGCACCCAGCACCCTGAGGACTGAGCACCCAGCACCCTGAGCAATGAGCACCCTGAGTACTGAGCACCCAGCACCTTGAGCACTGAGCACCGAGCACCCCGAGCACTGAGCACCCAGCACCCGGAGTACTGAGCACCCAGCGTACTGAGCACCAAGCACCCAGCACCCTGAGTACTGAGCACCCAGCACCCTGAGCACTGAGCACCCAGCGTACTGAGCGCCGAGCACCCAGCACACTGAGCACTGAGCACTGAGCACCCTGAGCACTGAGTACTGAGCACCGAGCATCCCGAGCACTGAGCACCCAGCACCCGGAGTACTGAGCACCCAGCACCCTGAGTACTAAGCACCGAGCACCCTGAGTACTGAGCACCCAGCACCCTGAGCACTGAACATACAGCACCCTGAGTACTGAGCACCTCGAGCACTGAGCACCCAGCACCCTGAGTACTGAGCACCGAGCACCCCGAGCACTGAGCACCCAGCACCCCGAGCACTGAGCACCCAGCACCCCGAGCACTGAGCACCCAGCAACCCGAGCACTGAGCACCCAGCACCATGTGTACTGAGCACCCAGCAACCTGAGTACTGAGCACCCAGCACCCCAAGTACTGAGCACCCAGCACCCCGAGCACTGAGTACCCAGCACCCTGAGTACTGAGCACCCAGCTCCCTGAGCACTGAGCACCCAGCTCCCTGAGCACTGATCACCCAGCACCCTTAGTACTGAGCACCCAGCACCCTGAGCACTGAGCACCCAGCACCCTGAGTACTGAGCACCCAGCACCCTGAGTACTGAGCTCCGAGCACCCCGAGCACCCAGCGCCCCGACCACCGAGCACCCTGAGCACTGAGCACCCAGCACCCTGAGGACTGAGCACCCAGCACCCTGAGCAATGAGCACCCTGAGTACTGAGCACCCAGCACCTTGAGCACTGAGCACCGAGCACCCCGAGCACTGAGCACCCAGCACCCGGAGTACTGAGCACCCAGCGTACTGAGCACCAAGCACCCAGCACCCTGAGTACTGAGCACCCAGCACCCTGAGCACTGAGCACCCAGCGTACTGAGCGCCGAGCACCCAGCACACTGAGCACTGAGCACTGAGCACCCTGAGCACTGAGTACTGAGCACCGAGCATCCCGAGCACTGAGCACCCAGCACCCGGAGTACTGAGCACCCAGCACCCTGAGTACTAAGCACCGAGCACCCTGAGTACTGAGCACCCAGCACCCTGAGCACTGAACATACAGCACCCTGAGTACTGAGCACCTCGAGCACTGAGCACCCAGCACCCTGAGTACTGAGCACCGAGCACCCCGAGCACTGACCACCCAGCACCCCGAGCACTGAGCACCCAGCACCCCGAGCACTGAGCACCCAGCACCCTGAGCACTGAGCACCCAGCACCCTGAGTACTGAGCACCCAGCACCCTGAGCACTGAGTACCCAGCACCCTAAGCACTGAGAATCCAGCACACTGAGCACTGAGCACCCAGCACTCTGAGTACTGAGCACTGAGCACCCAGCACCCCGAGCACTGAGCACCCAGCACCCTGAGTACTGAGCACTGAGAACCCAGCACCCCGAGCACTGAGCACCCAGCACCCTGAGCACTGAGCACCCAGCACCTTGAGTACTGAGCACCGAGCACCCTGAGTACTGAGCACCCAGCACCCTGAGTACTGAGCACCCAGCGTACTGAGCACCGAGCACCCAGCACCCTGAGTACTGAGCACCCAGCACCCTGAGCACTGAGCACCCAGCACCCTGAGTACTGAGCACTGAGCACCCCGAGTACTGAGCACTGAGCACCCTGAGTACTGAGCACCCAGCACCCTGAGTACTGACGACCCCGCACCCTGAGCAATGAGAACCCTGAGTACTGAGCAACCAGCACCCTGAGTACTGAGCACCCAGCACCCTGAGCACTGAACACACAGCACCCCGAGCACTGAGCACCCAGCACCCCGAGCACTGAGCACCCAGCAACCCGAGCACTGAGCACCCAGCACCATGTGTACTGAGCACCCAGCAACCTGAGTACTGAGCACCCAGCACCCCAAGTACTGAGCACCCAGCACCCCGAGCACTGAGTACCCAGCACCCTGAGTACTGAGCACCCAGCTCCCTGAGCACTGAGCACCCAGCTCCCTGAGCACTGATCACCCAGCACCCTTAGTACTGAGCACCCAGCACCCTGAGCACTGAGCACCCAGCACCCTGAGTACTGAGCACCCAGCACCCTGAGTACTGAGCTCCGAGCACCCCGAGCACCCAGCGCCCCGACCACCGAGCACCCTGAGCACTGAGCACCCAGCACCCTGAGGACTGAGCACCCAGCACCCTGAGCAATGAGCACCCTGAGTACTGAGCACCCAGCAC
This sequence comes from Microtus oregoni, assembly GCF_018167655.1. Taxonomy (NCBI): domain Eukaryota; kingdom Metazoa; phylum Chordata; class Mammalia; order Rodentia; family Cricetidae; genus Microtus; species Microtus oregoni. Next base: position 301,518 of record NW_024544028.1, on the reverse strand, counting down.
CTTGAGCACTGAGCACCGAGCACCCCGAGCACTGAGCACCCAGCACCCGGAGTACTGAGCACCCAGCGTACTGAGCACCAAGCACCCAGCACCCTGAGTACTGAGCACCCAGCACCCTGAGCACTGAGCACCCAGCGTACTGAGCGCCGAGCACCCAGCACACTGAGCACTGAGCACTGAGCACCCTGAGCACTGAGTACTGAGCACCGAGCATCCCGAGCACTGAGCACCCAGCACCCGGAGTACTGAGCACCCAGCACCCTGAGTACTAAGCACCGAGCACCCTGAGTACTGAGCACCCAGCACCCTGAGCACTGAACATACAGCACCCTGAGTACTGAGCACCTCGAGCACTGAGCACCCAGCACCCTGAGTACTGAGCACCGAGCACCCCGAGCACTGACCACCCAGCACCCCGAGCACTGAGCACCCAGCACCCCGAGCACTGAGCACCCAGCACCCTGAGCACTGAGCACCCAGCACCCTGAGTACTGAGCACCCAGCACCCTGAGCACTGAGTACCCAGCACCCTAAGCACTGAGAATCCAGCACACTGAGCACTGAGCACCCAGCACCCTGAGTACTGAGCACTGAGCACCCAGCACCCCGAGCACTGAGCACCCAGCACCCTGAGTACTGAGCACTGAGCACCCAGCACCCCGAGCACTGAGCACCCAGCACCCTGAGCACTGAGCACCCAGCACCTTGAGTACTGAGCACCGAGCACCCTGAGTACTGAGCACCCAGCACCCTGAGTACTGAGCACCCAGCGTACTGAGCACCGAGCACCCAGCACCCTGAGTACTGAGCACCCAGCACCCTGAGCACTGAGCACCCAGCACCCTGAGTACTGAGCACTGAGCACCCCGAGTACTGAGCACCGAGCACCCCGAGCACTGAGCAACCAGCACCCCCAGCACCGAGCACCCTGAGTACTGAGCACCCAGCACCCTGAGCACTGAGCACCCAGCACCCTGAGCACTGAGCACCCAGCACCCTGAGCACTGAGCACTGAGCACCCTGAGTACTGAGCACCGAGCACCCCGAGCACTGAGCACCCAGCACCCTGAGCACCGAGCACCCTGAGTACTGAGCACTGAGCACCCTTAGTACTGAGCACTGAGCACCCTGAGTACTGAGCACCCAGCACCCTGAGTACTGACGACCCAGCACCCTGAGCAATGAGAACCCTGAGTACTGAGCAACCAGCACCCTGAGTACTGAGCACCCAGCACCCTGAGCACTGAACACACAGCACCCCGAGCACTGAGCACCCAGCACCCCGAGCACTGAGCACCCAGCAACCCGAGCACTGAGCACCCAGCACCATGTGTACTGAGCACCCAGCAACCTGAGTACTGAGCACCCAGCACCCCAAGTACTGAGCACCCAGCACCCCGAGCACTGAGTACCCAGCACCCTGAGTACTGAGCACCCAGCTCCCTGAGCACTGAGCACCCAGCTCCCTGAGCACTGATCACCCAGCACCCTTAGTACTGAGCACCCAGCACCCTGAGCACTGAGCACCCAGCACCCTGAGTACTGAGCACCCAGCACCCTGAGTACTGAGCAACCAGCACCCTGAGCACTGAGCACTGAGCACCCAGCACCCCGAGCACTGAGCAGCCAGCACCCGGAGCACTGAGCACCCAGCACCCCGAGCACTGAGCACCCAGCACCCTGAGCACTGAGCACCCTGAGGACTGAGCACCCAGCACCCTGAGAACTGAGCAACCAGCACCCTGAGTACTGAGCACCGATCACCCTGAGCACTGAGCACCCAGCACCCCGAGCACTGAGCACCCAGCACCCTGAGCCCTGAGGACTCAGCTCCCTGAGTAGTGAGCACCCAATGTACTGAGCACCGAGCACCCCGAGCACTGAGCACCCAGCACCCTGAGTACTGAGCTCCGAGCACCCCGAGCACCCAGCGCCCCGAGCACCGAGCACCCTGAGCACTGAGCACCCAGCACCCTGAGTACTGAGCACCCAGCACCCTGAGCAATGAGCACCCTGAGTACTGAGCACCCAGCACCTTGAGCACTGAGCACCGAGAACCTTGAGCACTGAGCACCCAGCACCCGGAGTACTGAGCACCCAGCGTACTGAGCACCGAGCACCCAGCACCCTGAGTACTGAGCACCCAGCACCCTGAGCACTGAGCACCCAGCGTACTGAGCACCGAGCATCCAGCACCCTGAGTACTGAGCACCCAGCACCCTGAGCACTGAGCACCCAGCAACCTGAGTACTGAGCACCCAGCACCCTGAGCACTGAGCACCCAGCGCACTGAGCACCGAGCACCCAGCACCCTGAGTACTGAGCACCCAGCACCCTGAGCACTGAGCACCCAGCTCCCTGAGTACTGAGCACTGAGCACCCCGAGTACTGAGCACCGGCACCCCGAGCACTAAGCACCCAGCACCCCGTGCACCGAGCACCTAGCACCCCGAGCACTGAGCACCCAGCACCATGAGCACTGAGCACCCAGCACCCTGAGTACTGAGCACTGAGCACCCAGCACCCCGAGCACTGAGCACCCAGCACCCTGAGTACTGAGCACTGATCACCCAGCACCCCGAGCACTGAGCACCCAGCACCCTGAGCACTGAGCACCCAGCACCCGAGTACTGAGCACCCAGCACCCTGAGCACTGAGCACCCAGCACCCTGAGTACTGAGCACACAGCACCCCGAGTACTGAGCACCCAGCACCCTGAGAACTGAGCACCCAGCACCCTGAGCACTGAGCACACAGCACCCTGAGTACTGAGCACCCAGCACCCCGAGTACTGAGCACCCAGCACCCTGAGCACTGAGCACCCAGCACCCTGAGCACTGAGCACCCAGCACCCTGAGCACTGAGCACCGATCATCCTGAGCACTGAGCACCCAGCACCCTGAGTACTGAGCTCCGAGCACCCCGAGCACTGTGCACCCAGCGCCCCGAGCACTGAGCACCCAGCACCCTGAGCACTGAGCACCTAGCACCCTGAGTACTGAGCACCCAGCACCCTGAGTACTGAACACCCAGCACCCTGAGCACTGAGCACTGAGCACCCTGAGCACTGAGAACTGAGCAGTGAGCAACCTGAGCACTTAGCACCCAGCACCCCGAGTACTGAGCACCCAGCACCCCGAGCACTGAGCACCCAGCGCCCCGAGCACTGAGCACCCAGCACCCCGAGCACTGAGCACTGAGCACCCTGAGCTCTGAGCACCCAGCACCCCGAGTACTGAGCACTGAGCACCCTGAGTACTGAGCACCCAGCACCCTGAGCACTGAGCACCCAGCACCCTGAGCACTGAGCACCCAGCACCCTGAGCACTGAGCACCCAGCACCCTGAGTAGTGAGCACCCAACATACTGAGCACCGAGCACCCCGAGCACTGAGCTCCCAGCATCCTGAGTACTGAGCACCGAGCACCCCGAGCACTGAGCACCCAGCACCCTGAGTACTGAGCTCCGAGCACCCCGAGCACCCAGCGCCCCGACCACCGAGCACCCTGAGCACTGAGCACCCAGCACCTTGAGGACTGAGCACCCAGCACCCTGAGCAATGAGCACCCTGAGTACTGAGCACCCAGCACCTTGAGCACTGAGCACCGAGCACCCCGAGCACTGAGCACCCAGCACCCGGAGTACTGAGCACCCAGCGTACTGAGCACCGAGCACCCAGCACCCTGAGTACTGAGCACCCAGCACCCTGAGCACTGAGCACCCAGCGTACTGAGCACCGAGCACCCAGCACACTGAGCACTGAGCACCCTGAGCACTGAGTACTGAGCACCGAGCATCCCGAGCACTGAGCACCCAGCACCCGGAGTACTGAGCACCCATCACCCTGAGTACTAAGCACCGAGCACCCTGAGTACTGAGCACCCAGCACCCTGAGCACTGAACATACAGCACCCTGAGTACTGAGCACCTCGAGCACTGAGCACCCAGCACCCTGAGTACTGAGCACCGAGCACCCCGAGCACTGACCACCCAGCACCCCGAGCACTGAGCACCCAGCACCCCGAGCACTGAGCACCCAGCACCCTGAGCACTGAGCACCCAGCACCCTGAGTACTGAGCACCCAGCACCTTGAGCACTGAGTACCCAGCACCCTAAGCACTGAGCATCCAGCACACTGAGCACTGAGAACCCAGCACCCTGAGTACTGAGCACTGAGCACCCAGCACCCCGAGCACTGAGCACCCAGCACCCTGAGTACTGAGCACTGAGCACCCAGCACCCCGAGCACTGAGCACCCAGCACCCTGAGCACTGAGCACCCAGCACCTTGAGTACTGAGCACCGAGCACCCTGAGTACTGAGCACCCAGCACCCTGAGTACTGAGCACCCAGCGTACTGAGCACCGAGCACCCAGCACCCTGAGTACTGAGCACCCAGCATCCTGAGCACTGAGCACCCAGCACCCTGAGTACTGAGCACTGAGCACCCCGAGTACTGAGCACCGAGCACCCCGAGCACTGAGCAACCAGCACCCCCAGCACCGAGCACCCTGAGTACTGAGCACCCAGCACCCTGAGCACTGAGCACCCAGCACCCTGAGCACTGAGCACCCAGCACCCTGAGCACTGAGCACCGAGCACCCTGAGTACTGAGCACCGAGCAACCCGAGCACTGAGCACCCAGCACCCTGAGCACCGAGCACCCTGAGTACTGAGCACTGAGCACCCTGAGTACTGAGCACTGAGCACCCTGAGTACTGATCACCCAGCACCCTGAGTACTGACGACCCAGCACCCTGAGCAATGAGAACCCTGAGTACTGAGCAACCAGCACCCTGAGTACTGAGCACCCAGCACCCTGAGCACTGAACACACAGCACCCCGAGCACTGAGCACCCAGCACCCCGAGCACTGAGCACCCAGCAACCCGAGCACTGAGCACCCAGCACCATGTGTACTGAGCACCCAGCAACCTGAGTACTGAGCACCCAGCACCCCAAGTACTGAGCACCCAGCACCCCGAGCACTGAGTACCCAGCACCCTGAGTACTGAGCACCCAGCTCCCTGAGCACTGAGCACCCAGCTCCCTGAGCACTGATCACCCAGCACCCTGAGTACTGAGCACCCAGCACCCTGAGCACTGAGCACCCAGCACCCTGAGTACTGAGCACCCAGCACCCTGAGTACTGAGCAAAAAGCACCCTGAGCACTGAGCACTGAGCACAAAGCACCCCGAGTACTGAGCAGCCAGCACCCGGAGCACTGAGCACCCAGCACCCCGAGCACTGAGCACCCAGCACCCTGAGCACTGAGCACCCTGAGGACTGAGCACCCAGCACCCTGAGAACTGAGCACCCAGCACCCTGAGTACTGAGCACCGATCACCCTGAGCACTGAGCACCCAGCACCCCGAGCACTGAGCACCCAGCACCCTGAGCACTGAGGACTCAGCTCCCTGAGTAGTGAGCACCCAATGTACTGAGCACCGAGCACCCCGAGCACTGAGCACCCAGCACCCTGAGTACTGAGCTCCGAGCACCCCGAGCACCCAGCGCCCCGAGCACCGAGCACCCTGAGCACTGAGCACCCAGCACCCTGAGTACTGAGCACCCAGCACCCTGAGCAATGAGCACCCTGAGTACTGAGCACCCAGCACCTTGAGCACTGAGCACCGAGAACCTTGAGCACTGAGCACCCAGCACCCGGAGTACTGAGCACCCAGCGTACTGAGCACCGAGCACCCAGCACCCTGAGTACTGAGCACCCAGCACCCTGAGCACTGAGCACCCAGCGTACTGAGCACCGAGCATCCAGCACCCTGAGTACTGAGCACCCAGCACCCTGAGCACTGAGCACCCAGCACCCTGAGTACTGAGCACTGAGCACCCAGCACCCCGAGCACTGAGCACCCAGCACCCTGAGTACTGAGCACTGATCACCCAGCACACCGAGCACTGAGCACCCAGCACCCTGAGCACTGAGCACCCAGCACCCGAGTACTGAGCACCCAGCACCCTGAGCACTGAGCACCCAGCACCCTGAGTACTGAGCACACAGCACACCGAGTACTGAGCACCCAGCACCCTGAGAACTGAGCACCCAGCACCCTGCGCACTGAGCACCCAGCACCCTGAGTACTGAGCACCCAGCACCCCGAGTACTGAGCACCCAGCACCCTGAGCACTGAGCACCCAGCACCCTGAGCACTGAGCACCCAGCACCCTGAGCACTGAGCACCGATCATCCTGAGCACTGAGCACCCAGCACCCTGAGTACTGAGCTCCGAGCACCCCGAGCACTGTGCACCCAGCGCCCCGAGCACTGAGCACCCAGCACCCTGAGCACTGAGCACCTAGCACCCTGAGTACTGAGCACCCAGCACCCTGAGTACTGAACACCCAGCACCCTGAGCACTGAGCACTGAGCACCCTGAGCACTGAGTACTGAGCACTGAGCAACCTGAGCACTTAGCACCCAGCACCCCGAGTACTGAGCACCCAGCACCCCGAGCACTGAGCACCCAGCGCCCCGAGCACTGAGCACCCAGCACCCCGAGCACTGAGCACTGAGCACCCTGAGCTCTGAGCACCCAGCACCCCGAGTACTGAGCACTGAGCACCCAGAGTACTGAGCACCCAGCACCCTGAGCACTGAGCACCCAGCACCCTGAGCACTGAGCACCCAGCACCCTGAGCACTGAGCACCCAGCACCCTGAGTAGTGAGCACCCAACATACTGAGCACCGAGCACCCCGAGCACTGAGCTCCCAGCATCCTGAGTACTGAGCACCGAGCACCCCGAGCACTGAGCACCCAGCACCCTGAGTACTGAGCTCCGAGCACCCCGAGCACCCAGCGCCCCGACCACCGAGCACCCTGAGCACTGAGCACCCAGCACCCTGAGGACTGAGCACCCAGCACCCTGAGCAATGAGCACCCTGAGTACTGAGCACCCAGCACCTTGAGCACTGAGCACCGAGCACCCCGAGCACTGAGCACCCAGCACCCGGAGTACTGAGCACCCAGCGTACTGAGCACCGAGCACCCAGCACCCTGAGTACTGAGCACCCAGCAACCTGAGCACTGAGCACCCAGCGTACTGAGCACCTAGCACCCAGCACACTGAGCACTGAGCACTGAGCACCCTGAGCACTGAGTACTGAGCACCGAGCATCCCGAGCACTGAGCACCCAGCACCCGGAGTACTGAGCACCCAGCACCTGAGTACTAAGCACCGAGCACCCTGAGTACTGAGCACCCAGCACCCTGAGCACTGAACATACAGCACCCTGAGTACTGAGCACCTCGAGCACTGAGCACCCAGCACCCTGAGTACTGAGCACCGAGCACCCCGAGCACTGACCACCCAGCACCCCGAGCACTGAGCACCCAGCACCCCGAGCATTGAGCACCCAGCACCCTGAGCACTGAGCACCAAGCACCCTGAGTACTGAGCACTCAGCACCCTGAGCACTGAGTACCCAGCACCCTAAGCACTGAGCATCCAGCACCCTGAGCACTGAGCACCCAGCACCCTGAGTACTGAGCACTGAGCACCCAGCACCCCGAGCACTGAGCACCCAGCACCCTGAGTACTGAGCACTGAGCACCCAGCACCCCGAGCACTGAGCACCCAGCACCCTGAGCACTGATCACCCAGCACCCGAGTACTAATCACCCAGCACCCTGAGTACTGAGCACCCAGCACCCTGAGTACTGAGCACCCAGCACCCCGAGTACTGAGCACCCAGCAAACTGAGTACTGAGCACCCAGCACCCTGAGCACTGAGCACCCAGCACCCCGAGCACTGAGCACCCAGCACCCTGAGTACTGAGCACCCAGCACCCTGAGCACTGAGCACCCAGCACCCTGAGCACTGAGCACCCAGCACCCTGAGCACTGAGCACCCAGCACCCTGAGTACTGAGCACCCAGCAACCTGAGCAATGAGCACCCTGAGTACTGAGCACCTAGCACCTTGAGCACTGAGCACCGAGCAACCCCGAGCACTGAGCACCCAGCACCTGGAGTACTGAGCACCCAGCGTACTGAGCACCGAGCACCCAGCACCCTGAGTACTGAGCACCCAGCACCATGAGCACTGAGCACCCAGCGTACTGAGCACCGCGCACCCAGCACCCTGAGTCCTGAGCACCCAGCACCCTGAGCACTGAGCACCCAGCACCCTGAGTAATGAGCACTGAGCACCCAGCACCCCGAGCACTGAGCACCCAGCACCCTGAGTACTGAGCACCCAGCACAATGAGCACTGAGCACCCAGCGCCCTGAGTACTGAGCACTGAGCACCCCGAGTACTGAGCACCGGCACCCCGAGCACTAAGCACCCAGCACCCCGAGCACCGAGCACCTAGCACCCTGAGCACTGAGCACCCAGCACCCAGAGCACTGAGCACCCAGCACTCTGAGTACTGAGCACTGAGCACCCAGCACCCCGAGCACTGAGCACCCAGCCCCCTGAGTACTGAGCACTGAGCACCCAGCACCCCGAGCACTGAGCACCCAGCACCCTGAGCGCTGAGCACCCAGCACCCGAGTACTGAGCACCCAGCACCCTGAGTACTGTGCACCCAGCACCCTGAGTACTGAGCACCCAGCACCCCGAGTACTGAGCACCCAGCACCCTGAGAACTGAGCACCCAGCACCCTGAGCACTGAGCACCCAGCACCCTGAGCACTGAGCACCCAGCACCCGAGTACTGAGCACCCAGCACCCTGAGCACTCAGCACCCAGCACCCTGAGCACTGAGCACCTAGCACCCTGAGTACTGAGCACCCAGCACCCTTAGTACTGAACACCCAGCACCCTGAGCACTGAGCACTGAGCACCCTGAGCACTGAGTACTGAGCACTGAGCACCCTGAGCACTGAGCACCCAGCACCCCGAGTACTGAGCACCCAGCACCCCGAGCACTGAGCACCCAGCGCCCCGAGCACTGAGCACCCAGCACCCCGAGCACTGAGCACTGAGCACCCTGAGCACTGAGCACCCAGCACCCCGAGTACTGAGCACTGAGCACCCTGAGTACTGAGCACCAAGCACCCCGAGTACTGAGCACTGAGCACCCTGAGTACTGAGCACCCAGCACCCTGAGCACTGAGCACCCAGCACCCTGAGCACTGAGCACCCAGCACCCTGAGCACTGAGCACCCAGCACCCTGAGTAGTGAGCACCCAACGTACTGAGCACCGAGCACCCCGAGCACTGAGCACCCAGCACCCTGAGTACAGAGCACCGAGCACCCCAAGCACTGAGCACCCAGCACCCTGAGTACTGAGCTCCGAGCACCCCGAGCACCCAGCGCCCCGAGCACCGAGCACCCTTAGCACTGAGCACCCAGCACCCTGAGTACTGAGCACCCAGCACCCTGAGCAATGAGCACCCTGAGTACTGAGCACCCAGCACCTTGAGCACTGAGCACCGAGAACCCCGAGCACTGAGCACCCAGCACCCGGAGTACTGAGCACCCAGCACCCTGAGTACTGAACACCCAGCACCCTGAGCACTGAGCACTGAGCACCCTGAGCACTGAGTACTGAGCACTGAGCAACCTGACCACTTAGCACCCAGCACCCCGAGTACTGAGCACCCAGCACCCCGAGCACGGAGCACCCAGCGCCCCGAGCACTGAGCACCCAGCACCCCGAGCACTGAGCACTGAGCACCCTGAGCTCTGAGCACCCAGCACCCCGAGTACTGAGCACTGAGCACCCTGAGTACTGAGCACCCAGCACCCTGAGCACTGAGCACCCAGCACCCTGAGCACTGAGCACCCAGCACCCTGAGCACTGAGCACCCAGCACCCTGAGTAGTGAGCACCCAACATACTGAGCACCGAGCACCCCGAGCACTGAGCTCCCAGCATCCTGAGTACTGAGCACCGAGCACCCCGAGCACTGAGCACCCAGCATCCTGAGTACTGAGCTCCGAGCACCCCGAGCACCCAGCGCCCCGACCACCGAGCACCCTGAGCACAGAGCACCCAGCACCCTGAGGACTGAGCACCCAGCACCCTGAGCAATGAGCACCCTGAGTACTGAGCACCCAGCACCTTGAGCACTGAGCACCGAGCACCCCGAGCACTGAGCACCCAGCACCCGGAGTACTGAGCACCCAGCGTACTGAGCACCGAGCACCCAGCACCCTGAGTACTGAGCACCCAGCACCCTGAGCACTGAGCACCCAGCGTACTGAGCACCGAGCACCCAGCACACTGAGCACTGAGCACCCTGAGCACTGAGTACTGAGCACCGAGCATCCCGAGCACTGAGCACCCAGCACCCGGAGTACTGAGCACCCATCACCCTGAGTACTAAGCACCGAGCACCCTGAGTACTGAGCACCCAGCACCCTGAGCACTGAACATACAGCACCCTGAGTACTGAGCACCTCGAGCACTGAGCACCCAGCACCCTGAGTACTGAGCACCGAGCACCCCGAGCACTGACCACCCAGCACCCCGAGCACTGAGCACCCAGCACCCCGAGCACTGAGCACCCAGCACCCTGAGCACTGAGCACCCAGCACCCTGAGTACTGAGCACCCAGCACCTTGAGCACTGAGTACCCAGCACCCTAAGCACTGAGCATCCAGCACACTGAGCACTGAGCACCCAGCACCCTGAGTACTGAGCACTGAGCACCCAGCACCCCGAGCACTGAGCACCCAGCACCCTGAGTACTGAGCACTGAGCACCCAGCACCCCGAGCACTGAGCACCCAGCACCCTGAGCACTGAGCACCCAGCACCTTGAGTACTGAGCACCGAGCACCCTGAGTACTGAGCACCCAGCACCCTGAGTACTGAGCACCCAGCGTACTGAGCACCGAGCACCCAGCACCCTGAGTACTGAGCACCCAGCATCCTGAGCACTGAGCACCCAGCACCCTGAGTACTGAGCACTGAGCACCCCGAGTACTGAGCACCGAGCACCCCGAGCACTGAGCAACCAGCACCCCCAGCACCGAGCACCCTGAGTACTGAGCACCCAGCACCCTGAGCACTGAGCACCCAGCACCCTGAGCACTGAGCACCCAGCACCCTGAGCACTGAGCACCGAGCACCCTGAGTACTGAGCACCGAGCAACCCGAGCACTGAGCACCCAGCACCCTGAGCACCGAGCACCCTGAGTACTGAGCACTGAGCACCCTGAGTACTGAGCACTGAGCACCCTGAGTACTGAGCACCCAGCACCCTGAGTACTGACGACCCAGCACCCTGAGCAATGAGAACCCTGAGTACTGAGCAACCAGCACCCTGAGTACTGAGCACCCAGCACCCTGAGCACTGAACACACAGCACCCCGAGCACTGAGCACCCAGCACCCCGAGCACTGAGCACCCAGCAACCCGAGCACTGAGCACCCAGCACCATGTGTACTGAGCACCCAGCAACCTGAGTACTGAGCACCCAGCACCCCAAGTACTGAGCACCCAGCACCCCGAGCACTGAGTACCCAGCACCCTGAGTACTGAGCACCCAGCTCCCTGAGCACTGAGCACCCAGCTCCCTGAGCACTGATCACCCAGCACCCTGAGTACTGAGCACCCAGCACCCTGAGCACTGAGCACCCAGCACCCTGAGTACTGAGCACCCAGCACCCTGAGTACTGAGCAAAAAGCACCCTGAGCACTGAGCACTGAGCACAAAGCACCCCGAGTACTGAGCAGCCAGCACCCGGAGCACTGAGCACCCAGCACCCCGAGCACTGAGCACCCAGCACCCTGAGCACTGAGCACCCTGAGGACTGAGCACCCAGCACCCTGAGAACTGAGCACCCAGCACCCTGAGTACTGAGCACCGATCACCCTGAGCACTGAGCACCCAGCACCCCGAGCACTGAGCACCCAGCACCCTGAGCACTGAGGACTCAGCTCCCTGAGTAGTGAGCACCCAATGTACTGAGCACCGAGCACCCCGAGCACTGAGCACCCAGCACCCTGAGTACTGAGCTCCGAGCACCCCGAGCACCCAGCGCCCCGAGCACCGAGCACCCTGAGCACTGAGCACCCAGCACCCTGAGTACTGAGCACCCAGCACCCTGAGCAATGAGCACCCTGAGTACTGAGCACCCAGCACCTTGAGCACTGAGCACCGAGAACCTTGAGCACTGAGCACCCAGCACCCGGAGTACTGAGCACCCAGCGTACTGAGCACCGAGCACCCAGCACCCTGAGTACTGAGCACCCAGCACCCTGAGCACTGAGCACCCAGCGTACTGAGCACCGAGCATCCAGCACCCTGAGTACTGAGCACCCAGCACCCTGAGCACTGAGCACCCAGCACCCTGAGTACTGAGCACTGAGCACCCAGCACCCCGAGCACTGAGCACCCAGCACCCTGAGTACTGAGCACTGATCACCCAGCACCCCGAGCACTGAGCACCCAGCACCCTGAGCACTGAGCACCCAGCACCCGAGTACTGAGCACCCAGCACCCTGAGCACTGAGCACCCAGCACCCTGAGTACTGAGCACACAGCACACCGAGTACTGAGCACCCAGCACCCTGAGAACTGAGCACCCAGCACCCTGCGCACTGAGCACCCAGCACCCTGAGTACTGAGCACCCAGCACCCCGAGTACTGAGCACCCAGCACCCTGAGCACTGAGCACCCAGCACCCTGAGCACTGAGCACCCAGCACCCTGAGCACTGAGCACCGATCATCCTGAGCACTGAGCACCCAGCACCCTGAGTACTGAGCTCCGAGCACCCCGAGCACTGTGCACCCAGCGCCCCGAGCACTGAGCACCCAGCACCCTGAGCACTGAGCACCTAGCACCCTGAGTACTGAGCACCCAGCACCCTGAGTACTGAACACCCAGCACCCTGAGCACTGAGCACTGAGCACCCTGAGCACTGAGTACTGAGCACTGAGCAACCTGAGCACTTAGCACCCAGCACCCCGAGTACTGAGCACCCAGCACCCCGAGCACTGAGCACCCAGCGCCCCGAGCACTGAGCACCCAGCACCCCGAGCACTGAGCACTGAGCACCCTGAGCTCTGAGCACCCAGCACCCCGAGTACTGAGCACTGAGCACCCAGAGTACTGAGCACCCAGCACCCTGAGCACTGAGCACCCAGCACCCTGAGCACTGAGCACCCAGCACCCTGAGCACTGAGCACCCAGCACCCTGAGTAGTGAGCACCCAACATACTGAGCACCGAGCACCCCGAGCACTGAGCTCCCAGCATCCTGAGTACTGAGCACCGAGCACCCCGAGCACTGAGCACCCAGCACCCTGAGTACTGAGCTCCGAGCACCCCGAGCACCCAGCGCCCCGACCACCGAGCACCCTGAGCACTGAGCACCCAGCACCCTGAGGACTGAGCACCCAGCACCCTGAGCAATGAGCACCCTGAGTACTGAGCACCCAGCACCTTGAGCACTGAGCACCGAGCACCCCAAGCACTGAGCACCCAGCACCCGGAGTACTGAGCACCCAGCGTACTGAGCACCGAGCACCCAGCACCCTGAGTACTGAGCACCCAGCAACCTGAGCACTGAGCACCCAGCGTACTGAGCACCTAGCACCCAGCACACTGAGCACTGAGCACTGAGCACCCTGAGCACTGAGTACTGAGCACCGAGCATCCCGAGCACTGAGCACCCAGCACCTGGAGTACTGAGCACCCAGCACCTGAGTACTAAGCACCGAGGACCCTGAGTACTGAGCACCCAGCACCCTGAGCACTGAACATACAGCACCCTGAGTACTGAGCACCTCGAGCACTGAGCACCCAGCACCCTGAGTACTGAGCACCGAGCACCCCGAGCACTGACCACCCAGCACCCCGAGCACTGAGCACCCAGCACCCCGAGCATTGAGCACCCAGCACCCTGAGCACTGAGCACCAAGCACCCTGAGTACTGAGCACTCAGCACCCTGAGCACTGAGTACCCAGCACCCTAAGCACTGAGCATCCAGCACCCTGAGCACTGAGCACCCAGCACCCTGAGTACTGAGCACTGAGCACCCAGCACCCCGAGCACTGAGCACCCAGCACCCTGAGTACTGAGCACTGAGCACCCAGCACCCCGAGCACTGAGCACCCAGCACCCTGAGCACTGATCACCCAGCACCCGAGTACTAATCACCCAGCACCCTGAGTACTGAGCACCCAGCACCCTGAGTACTGAGCACCCAGCACCCCGAGTACTGAGCACCCAGCAAACTGAGTACTGAGCACCCAGCACCCTGAGCACTGAGCACCCAGCACCCCGAGCACTGAGCACCCAGCACCCTGAGTACTGAGCACCCAGCACCCTGAGCACTGAGCACCCAGCACCCTGAGCACTGAGCACCCAGCACCCTGAGCACTGAGCACCCAGCACCCTGAGTACTGAGCACCCAGCAACCTGAGCAATGAGCACCCTGAGTACTGAGCACCTAGCACCTTGAGCACTGAGCACCGAGCAACCCCGAGCACTGAGCACCCAGCACCTGGAGTACTGAGCACCCAGCGTACTGAGCACCGAGCACCCAGCACCCTGAGTACTGAGCACCCAGCACCATGAGCACTGAGCACCCAGCGTACTGAGCACCGCGCACCCAGCACCCTGAGTCCTGAGCACCCAGCACCCTGAGCACTGAGCACCCAGCACCCTGAGTAATGAGCACTGAGCACCCAGCACCCCGAGCACTGAGCACCCAGCACCCTGAGTACTGAGCACCCAGCACAATGAGCACTGAGCACCCAGCGCCCTGAGTACTGAGCACTGAGCACCCCGAGTACTGAGCACCGGCACCCCGAGCACTAAGCACCCAGCACCCCGAGCACCGAGCACCTAGCACCCTGAGCACTGAGCACCCAGCACCCAGAGCACTGAGCACCCAGCACTCTGAGTACTGAGCACTGAGCAACCAGCACCCCGAGCACTGAGCACCCAGCCCCCTGAGTACTGAGCACTGAGCACCCAGCACCCCGAGCACTGAGCACCCAGCACCCTGAGCGCTGAGCACCCAGCACCCGAGTACTGAGCACCCAGCACCCTGAGTACTGTGCACCCAGCACCCTGAGTACTGAGCACCCAGCACCCCGAGTACTGAGCACCCAGCACCCTGAGAACTGAGCACCCAGCACCCTGAGCACTGAGCACCCAGCACCCTGAGCACTGAGCACCCAGCACCCGAGTACTGAGCACCCAGCACCCTGAGCACTCAGCACCCAGCACCCTGAGCACTGAGCACCTAGCACCCTGAGTACTGAGCACCCAGCACCCTTAGTACTGAACACCCAGCACCCTGAGCACTGAGCACTGAGCACCCTGAGCACTGAGTACTGAGCACTGAGCACCCTGAGCACTGAGCACCCAGCACCCCGAGTACTGAGCACCCAGCACCCCGAGCACTGAGCACCCAGCGCCCCGAGCACTGAGCACCCAGCACCCCGAGCACTGAGCACTGAGCACCCTGAGCACTGAGCACCCAGCACCCCGAGTACTGAGCACTGAGCACCCTGAGTACTGAGCACCAAGCACCCCGAGTACTGAGCACTGAGCACCCTGAGTACTGAGCACCCAGCACCCTGAGCACTGAGCACCCAGCACCCTGAGCACTGAGCACCCAGCACCCTGAGCACTGAGCACCCAGCACCCTGAGTAGTGAGCACCCAACGTACTGAGCACCGAGCACCCCGAGCACTGAGCACCCAGCACCCTGAGTACTGAGCACCGAGCACCCCAAGCACTGAGCACCCAGCACCCTGAGTACTGAGCTCCGAGCACCCCGAGCACCCAGCGCCCCGAGCACCGAGCACCCTTAGCACTGAGCACCCAGCACCCTGAGTACTGAGCACCCAGCACCCTGAGCAATGAGCACCCTGAGTACTGAGCACCCAGCACCTTGAGCACTGAGCACCGAGAACCCCGAGCACTGAGCACCCAGCACCCGGAGTACTGAGCACCCAGCACCCTGAGTACTGAACACCCAGCACCCTGAGCACTGAGCACTGAGCACCCTGAGCACTGAGTACTGAGCACTGAGCAACCTGACCACTTAGCACCCAGCACCCCGAGTACTGAGCACCCAGCACCCCGAGCACGGAGCACCCAGCGCCCCGAGCACTGAGCACCCAGCACCCCGAGCACTGAGCACTGAGCACCCTGAGCTCTGAGCACCCAGCACCCCGAGTACTGAGCACTGAGCACCCTGAGTACTGAGCACCCAGCACCCTGAGCACTGAGCACCCAGCACCCTGAGCACTGAGCACCCAGCACCCTGAGCACTGAGCACCCAGCACCCTGAGTAGTGAGCACCCAACATACTGAGCACCGAGCACCCCGAGCACTGAGCTCCCAGCATCCTGAGTACTGAGCACCGAGCACCCCGAGCACTGAGCACCCAGCATCCTGAGTACTGAGCTCCGAGCACCCCGAGCACCCAGCGCCCCGACCACCGAGCACCCTGAGCACAGAGCACCCAGCACCCTGAGGACTGAGCACCCAGCACCCTGAGCAATGAGCACCCTGAGTACTGAGCACCCAGCACCTTGAGCACTGAGCACCGAGCACCCCGAGCACTGAGCACCCAGCACCCGGAGTACTGAGCACCCAGCGTACTGAGCACCGAGCACCCAGCACCCTGAGTACTGAGCACCCAGCACCCTGAGCACTGAGCACCCAGCGTACTGAGCACCGAGCACCCAGCACACTGAGCACTGAGCACTGAGCACCCTGAGCACTGAGTACTGAGCACCGAGCATCCCGAGCACTGAGCACCCAGCACCCGGAGTACTGAGCACCCAGCACCCTGAGTACTAAGCACCGAGCACCCTGAGTACTGAGCACCCAGCACCCTGAGCACTGAACATACAGCACCCTGAGTACTGAGCACCTCGAGCACTGAGCACCCAGCACCCTGGGTACTGAGCACCGAGCACCCCGAGCACTGACCACCCAGCACCCCGAGCACTGAGCACCCAGCACCCCGAGCACTGAGCACCCAGCACCCTGAGCACTGAGCACCCAGCACCCTGAGTACTGAGCACCCAGCACCCTGAGCACTGAGTACCCAGCACCCTAAGCACTGAGCATCCAGCACCCTGAGCACTGAGCACACAGCACCCTGAGTACTGAGCACTGAGCACCCAGCACCCCGAGCTCTGAGCACCCAACACCCTGAGTACTGAGCACTGAGCACCCAGCACCCCGAGCACTGAGCACCCAGCACCCTGAGCACTGAGCAACCAGCACCCGAGTATTAATCACCCAGCACCCTGAGTACTGAGCACCCAGCACCCTGAGTACTGAGCACCCAGCAACCCGAGTACTGAGCACCCAGCAACCTGAGTACTGAGCACCCAGCACCCTGAGCACTGAGCACCCAGCACCCCGAGCACTGAGCACCCAGCACCCTGAGTACTGAGCACCCAGCACCCTGAGCACTGAGCACCCAGCACCCTGAGCACTGAGCACCCAGCACCCTGAGCACTGAGCACCCAGCACCCTGAGTACTGAGCACCCAGCAACCTGAGCAATGAGCACCCTGAGTACTGAGCACCCAGCACCTTGAGCACTGAGCACCGAGCAACCCCGAGCACTGAGCACCCAGCACCTGGAGTACTGAGCACCCAGCGTACTGAGCACCGAGCACCCAGCACCCTGAGTACTGAGCACCCAGCACCCTGAGTACTGAGCACCCAGCACCCTGAGCACTGAGCACCCTGCGTACTGAGCACCGCGCACCCAGCACCCTGAGTACTGAGCACCCAGCACCCTGAGCACTGAGCACCCAGCACCCTGAGTAATGAGCACTGAGCACCCAGCACCCCGAGCACTGAGCACCCAGCACCCTGAGTACTGAGCACCCAGCACCCTGAGCACTGAGCACCCAGCGCCCTGCGTACTGAGCACTGAGCACCCCGAGTACTGAGCACCGGCACCCCGAGCACTGAGCACCCAGCACACCGAGCACTGAGCACCCAGCACCCTGAGTACTGAGCACCCAGCACCCTGAGCACTGAGCACCCAGCACCCTGAGTACTGAGCACTGAGCACGAAGCACCCTGAGCACTGAGCACCCAGCCCCCTGATTACTGAGCACTGAGCACCCAGTACCCCGAGCACTGAGCACCCAGCACCCTGAGCGCTAAGCACCCAGCACCCGAGTACTGAGCACCCAGCACCCTGAGAACTGAGCACCCAGCACCCTGAGAACTGAGCACCCAGCACCCTGAGCACTGAGCACCCAGCACCCGAGTACTGAGCACCCAGCACCCTGAGCACTGAGCACCCAGCGCCCCGAGCACTGAGCACCCAGCACCCTGAGCACTGAGCACCTAGCACCCTGAGTACTGAGCACCCAGCACCCTTAGTACTGAACACCCAGCACCCTGAGCACTGAGAACTGAGCACCCTGAGCACTGAGTACTGAGCACTGAGCACCCTGAGCACTGAGCACCCAGCACCCCGAGTACTGAGCACCCAGCACCCCGAGCACTGAGCACCCAGCGCCCCGAGCACTGAGCACCCAACACCCCGAGCACTGAGCACTGAGCACCCTGAGCACTGAGCACCCAGCACCCCGAGTACTGAGCACTGAGCACCCTGAGTACTGAGCACCAAGCACCCCGAGTACTGAGCACTGAGCACCCGGAGTACTGAGCACCCAGCACCCTGAGCACTGAGCACCCAGCACCCTGAGCACTGAGCACCCAGCACCCTGAGCACTGAGCACCCAGCACCCTGAGTAGTGAGCACCCAACGTACTGAGCACCGAGCACCCCGAGCACTGAGCACCCAGCACCCTGAGTACTGAGCACCGAGCACCCCGAGCACTGAGCACCCAGCACCCTGAGTACTGAGCTCCGAGCACCCCGAGCACCCAGCGCCCCGAGCACCGAGCACCCTGAGCACTGAGCACCCAGCACCCTGAGTACTGAGCACCCAGCACCCTGAGCAATGAGCACCCTGAGTACTGAGCACCCAGCACCTTGAGCACTGAGCACCGAGCACCCCGAGCACTGAGCACCCAGCACCCTGAGTAGTGAGCACCCAGCACCCTGAGCACTGAGCACCCAGCGTACGGAGCACCGAGCAACCAGCACCCTGTGTACTGAGCACCCAGCACCCTGAGCACTGAGCACCCAGCACCCTGAGTACTGAGCACTGAGCACCCAGCACCCCGAGCACTGAGCACCCAGCACCCTGAGTACTGAGCACCCAGCACCCTGAGCACTGAGCACCCAGCGTACTGAGCACCGAGCATCCAGCACCCTGAGTACTGAGCACCCAGCACCCTGAGCACTGAGCACCCAGCGCCCAGAGTACTGAGCACTGAGCACCCCGAGTACTGAGCACCGGCACCCCGAGCACTAAGCACCCAGCACCCCGAGCACCGAGCACCTAGCACCCTGAGCACTGAGCACCCAGCACCCTGAGCACTGAGCACCCAGCACCCCGAGTACTGAGCACTGAGCACCCTGAGTACTGAGCACCCAGCACCCTGAACACTGAGCACCAAGCACCCTGAGCACTGAGCACCCAGCACCCTGAGCACTGAGCACCCAGCACCCTGAGTAGTGAGCACCCAACGTACTGAGCACCGAGCACCCCGAGCACTGAGCACCCAGCACCCTGAGTACTGAGCACCGAGCACCCCGAGCACTGAGCGCCCAGCACCCTGAGTACTGAGCTCCGAGCACCCCGAGCACCCAGCGCCCCGACCACCGAGCACCCTGAGCACTGAGCACCCAGCACCCTGAGTACTGAGCACCCAGCACCCTGAGCAATGAGCACCCTGAGTACTGAGCACCCAGCACCTTGAGCACTGAGCACCGAGCACCCCGAGCACTGAGCACCCAGCACCCGGAGTACTGAGCACCCAGCGTACTGAGCACCGAGCACCCAGCACCCTGAGTACTGAGCACCCAGCACCCTGAGCACTGAGCACCCAGCGTACTGAGCACCGAGCACCCAGCACCCTGAGCACTGAGCACTGAGCACCCTGAGCACTGAGTAATGAGCACCGAGCACCCCGAGCACTGAGCACCCAGCACCCGGAGTACTGAGCACCCAGCACCCTGAGTACTAAGCACCAAGCACCCTGAGTACTGAGCACCCAGCAACCTGAGCACTGAACATACAGCACCCTGACTACTGAGCACCTCGAGCACTGAGCACCCAGCACCCTGAGTACTGAGCACCGAGCACACTGAATACTGAGCACTGTGCACCCAGCACCCCGAGCACTGACCACCCAGCACCCCTAGCACTGAACACCCATCACCCTGAGCACTGAGCACCCAGCACCCTGAGTACTGAGCACTGAGCACCCAGCACCCCGAGCACTGAGCACCCAGCACCCTGAGTACTGAGCACCCAGCACCCTGAGCACTGAGCACCCAGCGTACTGAGCACCGAGCACCTAGCACCCTGAGTACTGAGCACCCAGCACCCTGAGCACTGAGCACCCAGCGCCCAGAGTACTGAGCACTGAGCACCCCGAGTACTAAGCACCGGCACCCCGAGAACTAAGCACCCAGCACCCCAAGCACCGAGCACCTAGCACCCTGAGCACTGAGCACCCAGCACCCGGAGTACTGAGCACCCAGCGTACTGAGCCCCGAGCACCCAGCACCCTGAGTACTGAGCACCCAGCACCCTGAGCACTGAGCACCCAGCGTACTGAGCACCGAGCAACCAGCACCCTGAGCACTGAGCACTGAGCACCCTGAGCACTGAGTACTGAGCACCGAGCACCCCGAGCACTGAGCACCCAGCACCCGGAGTACTGAGCACCCAGCACCCTGAGTACTAAGCACCAAGCACCCTGAGTACTGAGCACCCAGCACCCTGAGCACTGAACATACAGCACCCTGAGTACTGAGCACCTCGAGCACTGAGCACCCAGCACCCTGAGTACTGAGCACCGAGCACCCCGAGCACTGACCACCCAGCATCCCGAGCACTGAGCACCCAGCACCCCGAGCAATGAGCACCCAGCACCCTGAGCACTGAGCACCCAGCACCCTTAGTACTGAGCACCCAGCACCCTGAGCACTGAGTACTCAGCACCCTAAGCACTGAGCACCCAGCACCCTGAGCACTGAGCACCCAGCACCCTGAGCACTGAGCACCCAGCACCCTGAGTACTGAGCACTGAGCACCCAGCACCGCGAGCACTGAGCACCCAGCACCCTGAGTACTGAGCACTGAGCACCCAGCACCCCGAGCACTGAGCACCCAGCACCCTGAGCACTGAGCACCCAGCACCTGAGTAATAAGCACCCAGCACCCTGAGTACTGAGCACCCAGCACCCTGAGTACTGAGCACCCAGCACCCCGAGTACTGAGCACCCAGCAACCTGAGCACTGAGCACCTAGCACCCTGAGTACTGAGCACCCAGCACCCTTAGTACTGAACACCCAGCACCCTGAGCACTGTGCACTGAGCACCCTGAGAACTGAGTACTGAGCACTGAGCACCCTGAGCACTGAGCACCCAGCACCCCGAGTACTGAGCACCCAGCACCCCGAGCACTGAGCACCCAGCGCCCCGAGCACTGAGCACCCAGCACCCCGAGCACTGAGCACTGAGCACCCTGAGCACTGAGCACCCAGCACCCCGAGTACTGAGCACTGAGCACCCTGAGTACTGAGCACCAAGCACCCCGAGTACTGAGCACTGAGCACCCTGAGTACTGAGCACCCAGCACCCTGAGCACTGAGCACCCAGCACCCTGAGCACTGAGCACCCAGCACCCTGAGCACTGAGCACCCAGCACCCTGAGTAGTGAGCACCCAACGTACTGAGCACCGAGCACCCCGAACACTGAGCACCCAGCACCCTGAGTACTGAGCACCGAGCACCCCAATCACTGAGCACCCAGCTCCCTGAGTACTGAGCTCCGAGCACCCCGAGCACCCAGCGCCCCGAGCACCGAGCACCCTGAGCACTGAGCACCCAGCACCCTGAGTACTGAGCACCCAGCACCCTGAGCAATGAGCACCCTGAGTACTGAGCACCCAGCACCTTGAGCACTGAGCACCGAGCACCCCGAGCACTGAGCACCCAGCACCCGGAGTACTGAGCACCCAGCACCCTGAGTACTGAACACCCAGCACCCTGAGCACTGAGCACTGAGCACCCTGAGAACTGAGTACTGAGCACTGAGCAACCTGAGCACTTAGCACCCAGCACCCCGAGTACTGAGCACCCAGCACCCCGAGCACTGAGCACCCAGCGCCCCGAGCACTGAGCACCCAGCACCCCGAGCACTGAGCACTGAGCACCCTGAGCTCTGAGCACCCAGCACCCCGAGTACTGAGCACTGAGCACCCTGAGTACTGAGCACCCAGCACCTTAAGCACTGAGCACCCAGCACCCTGAGCACTGAGCACCCAGCACCCTGAGCACTGAGCACCCAGCACCCTGAGTAGTGAGCACCCAACATACTGAGCACCGAGCACCCCGAGCACTGAGCTCCCAGCATCCTGAGTACTGAGCACCGAGCACCCCGAGCACTGAGCACCCAGCACCCTGAGTACTGAGCTCCGAGCACCCCGAGCACCCAGCGCCCCGACCACCGAGCACCCTGAGCACTGAGCACCCAGCACCCTGAGTACTGAGCACCCAGCACCCTGAGCAATGAGCACCCTGAGTACTGAGCACCCAGTACCTTGAGCACTGAGCACCGAGCACCCCGAGCACTGAGCACCCAGCACCCGGAGTACTGAGCACCCAGCGTACTGAGCACCGAGCACCCAGCACCCTGAGTACTGAGCACCCAGCACCCTGAGCACTGAGCACCCAGCGTACTGAGCACCGAGCACCCAGCACACTGAGCACTGAGCACTGAGCACCCTGAGCACTGAGTACTGAGCACCGAGCATCCCGAGCACTGAGCACCCAGCACCCGGAGTACTGAGCACCCAGCACCCCGAGCACTGAGCACCCAGCACCCTGAGCGCTGAGCACCCAGCACCCGAGTACTGAGCACCCAGCACCCTGAGTACTGTGCACCCAGCACCCTGAGTACTGAGCACCCAGCACCCCGAGTACTGAGCACCCAGCACCCTGAGAACTGAGCACCCAGCACCCTGAGCACTGAGCACCCAGCACCCTGAGCACTGAGCACCCAGCACCCGAGTACTGAGCACCCAGCACCCTGAGCACTCAGCACCCAGCACCCTGAGCACTGAGCACCTAGCACCCTGAGTACTGAGCACCCAGCACCCTTAGTACTGAACACCCAGCACCCTGAGCACTGAGCACTGAGCA
The DNA here is from genome assembly GCF_018167655.1 of Microtus oregoni. NCBI lineage: Eukaryota > Metazoa > Chordata > Mammalia > Rodentia > Cricetidae > Microtus > Microtus oregoni. The sequence continues at coordinate 278,314 of NW_024544028.1, read as the reverse complement.
CCCTGAGCACTGAGTACTGAGCACTGAGCACCCTGAGCACTGAGCACCCAGCACCCCGAGTACTGAGCACCCAGCACCCCGAGCACTGAGCACCCAGCGCCCCGAGCACTGAGCACCCAGCACCCCGAGCACTGAGCACTGAGCACCCTGAGCACTGAGCACCCAGCACCCCGAGTACTGAGCACTGAGCACCCTGAGTACTGAGCACCAAGCACCCCGAGTACTGAGCACTGAGCACCCTGAGTACTGAGCACCCAGCACCCTGAGCACTGAGCACCCAGCACCCTGAGCACTGAGCACCCAGCACCCTGAGCACTGAGCACCCAGCACCCTGAGTAGTGAGCACCCAACGTACTGAGCACCGAGCACCCCGAGCACTGAGCACCCAGCACCCTGAGTACTGAGCACCGAGCACCCCAAGCACTGAGCACCCAGCACCCTGAGTACTGAGCTCCGAGCACCCCGAGCACCCAGCGCCCCGAGCACCGAGCACCCTTAGCACTGAGCACCCAGCACCCTGAGTACTGAGCACCCAGCACCCTGAGCAATGAGCACCCTGAGTACTGAGCACCCAGCACCTTGAGCACTGAGCACCGAGAACCCCGAGCACTGAGCACCCAGCACCCGGAGTACTGAGCACCCAGCACCCTGAGTACTGAACACCCAGCACCCTGAGCACTGAGCACTGAGCACCCTGAGCACTGAGTACTGAGCACTGAGCAACCTGACCACTTAGCACCCAGCACCCCGAGTACTGAGCACCCAGCACCCCGAGCACGGAGCACCCAGCGCCCCGAGCACTGAGCACCCAGCACCCCGAGCACTGAGCACTGAGCACCCTGAGCTCTGAGCACCCAGCACCCCGAGTACTGAGCACTGAGCACCCTGAGTACTGAGCACCCAGCACCCTGAGCACTGAGCACCCAGCACCCTGAGCACTGAGCACCCAGCACCCTGAGCACTGAGCACCCAGCACCCTGAGTAGTGAGCACCCAACATACTGAGCACCGAGCACCCCGAGCACTGAGCTCCCAGCATCCTGAGTACTGAGCACCGAGCACCCCGAGCACTGAGCACCCAGCATCCTGAGTACTGAGCTCCGAGCACCCCGAGCACCCAGCGCCCCGACCACCGAGCACCCTGAGCACAGAGCACCCAGCACCCTGAGGACTGAGCACCCAGCACCCTGAGCAATGAGCACCCTGAGTACTGAGCACCCAGCACCTTGAGCACTGAGCACCGAGCACCCCGAGCACTGAGCACCCAGCACCCGGAGTACTGAGCACCCAGCGTACTGAGCACCGAGCACCCAGCACCCTGAGTACTGAGCACCCAGCACCCTGAGCACTGAGCACCCAGCGTACTGAGCACCGAGCACCCAGCACACTGAGCACTGAGCACTGAGCACCCTGAGCACTGAGTACTGAGCACCGAGCATCCCGAGCACTGAGCACCCAGCACCCGGAGTACTGAGCACCCAGCACCCTGAGTACTAAGCACCGAGCACCCTGAGTACTGAGCACCCAGCACCCTGAGCACTGAACATACAGCACCCTGAGTACTGAGCACCTCGAGCACTGAGCACCCAGCACCCTGGGTACTGAGCACCGAGCACCCCGAGCACTGACCACCCAGCACCCCGAGCACTGAGCACCCAGCACCCCGAGCACTGAGCACCCAGCACCCTGAGCACTGAGCACCCAGCACCCTGAGTACTGAGCACCCAGCACCCTGAGCACTGAGTACCCAGCACCCTAAGCACTGAGCATCCAGCACCCTGAGCACTGAGCACACAGCACCCTGAGTACTGAGCACTGAGCACCCAGCACCCCGAGCTCTGAGCACCCAACACCCTGAGTACTGAGCACTGAGCACCCAGCACCCCGAGCACTGAGCACCCAGCACCCTGAGCACTGAGCAACCAGCACCCGAGTATTAATCACCCAGCACCCTGAGTACTGAGCACCCAGCACCCTGAGTACTGAGCACCCAGCAACCCGAGTACTGAGCACCCAGCAACCTGAGTACTGAGCACCCAGCACCCTGAGCACTGAGCACCCAGCACCCCGAGCACTGAGCACCCAGCACCCTGAGTACTGAGCACCCAGCACCCTGAGCACTGAGCACCCAGCACCCTGAGCACTGAGCACCCAGCACCCTGAGCACTGAGCACCCAGCACCCTGAGTACTGAGCACCCAGCAACCTGAGCAATGAGCACCCTGAGTACTGAGCACCCAGCACCTTGAGCACTGAGCACCGAGCAACCCCGAGCACTGAGCACCCAGCACCTGGAGTACTGAGCACCCAGCGTACTGAGCACCGAGCACCCAGCACCCTGAGTACTGAGCACCCAGCACCCTGAGTACTGAGCACCCAGCACCCTGAGCACTGAGCACCCTGCGTACTGAGCACCGCGCACCCAGCACCCTGAGTACTGAGCACCCAGCACCCTGAGCACTGAGCACCCAGCACCCTGAGTAATGAGCACTGAGCACCCAGCACCCCGAGCACTGAGCACCCAGCACCCTGAGTACTGAGCACCCAGCACCCTGAGCACTGAGCACCCAGCGCCCTGCGTACTGAGCACTGAGCACCCCGAGTACTGAGCACCGGCACCCCGAGCACTGAGCACCCAGCACACCGAGCACTGAGCACCCAGCACCCTGAGTACTGAGCACCCAGCACCCTGAGCACTGAGCACCCAGCACCCTGAGTACTGAGCACTGAGCACGAAGCACCCTGAGCACTGAGCACCCAGCCCCCTGATTACTGAGCACTGAGCACCCAGTACCCCGAGCACTGAGCACCCAGCACCCTGAGCGCTAAGCACCCAGCACCCGAGTACTGAGCACCCAGCACCCTGAGAACTGAGCACCCAGCACCCTGAGAACTGAGCACCCAGCACCCTGAGCACTGAGCACCCAGCACCCGAGTACTGAGCACCCAGCACCCTGAGCACTGAGCACCCAGCGCCCCGAGCACTGAGCACCCAGCACCCTGAGCACTGAGCACCTAGCACCCTGAGTACTGAGCACCCAGCACCCTTAGTACTGAACACCCAGCACCCTGAGCACTGAGAACTGAGCACCCTGAGCACTGAGTACTGAGCACTGAGCACCCTGAGCACTGAGCACCCAGCACCCCGAGTACTGAGCACCCAGCACCCCGAGCACTGAGCACCCAGCGCCCCGAGCACTGAGCACCCAACACCCCGAGCACTGAGCACTGAGCACCCTGAGCACTGAGCACCCAGCACCCCGAGTACTGAGCACTGAGCACCCTGAGTACTGAGCACCAAGCACCCCGAGTACTGAGCACTGAGCACCCGGAGTACTGAGCACCCAGCACCCTGAGCACTGAGCACCCAGCACCCTGAGCACTGAGCACCCAGCACCCTGAGCACTGAGCACCCAGCACCCTGAGTAGTGAGCACCCAACGTACTGAGCACCGAGCACCCCGAGCACTGAGCACCCAGCACCCTGAGTACTGAGCACCGAGCACCCCGAGCACTGAGCACCCAGCACCCTGAGTACTGAGCTCCGAGCACCCCGAGCACCCAGCGCCCCGAGCACCGAGCACCCTGAGCACTGAGCACCCAGCACCCTGAGTACTGAGCACCCAGCACCCTGAGCAATGAGCACCCTGAGTACTGAGCACCCAGCACCTTGAGCACTGAGCACCGAGCACCCCGAGCACTGAGCACCCAGCACCCTGAGTAGTGAGCACCCAGCACCCTGAGCACTGAGCACCCAGCGTACGGAGCACCGAGCAACCAGCACCCTGTGTACTGAGCACCCAGCACCCTGAGCACTGAGCACCCAGCACCCTGAGTACTGAGCACTGAGCACCCAGCACCCCGAGCACTGAGCACCCAGCACCCTGAGTACTGAGCACCCAGCACCCTGAGCACTGAGCACCCAGCGTACTGAGCACCGAGCCTCCAGCACCCTGAGTACTGAGCACCCAGCACCCTGAGCACTGAGCACCCAGCGCCCAGAGTACTGAGCACTGAGCACCCCGAGTACTGAGCACCGGCACCCCGAGCACTAAGCACCCAGCACCCCGAGCACCGAGCACCTAGCACCCTGAGCACTGAGCACCCAGCACCCTGAGCACTGAGCACCCAGCACCCCGAGTACTGAGCACTGAGCACCCTGAGTACTGAGCACCCAGCACCCTGAACACTGAGCACCAAGCACCCTGAGCACTGAGCACCCAGCACCCTGAGCACTGAGCACCCAGCACCCTGAGTAGTGAGCACCCAACGTACTGAGCACCGAGCACCCCGAGCACTGAGCACCCAGCACCCTGAGTACTGAGCACCGAGCACCCCGAGCACTGAGCGCCCAGCACCCTGAGTACTGAGCTCCGAGCACCCCGAGCACCCAGCGCCCCGACCACCGAGCACCCTGAGCACTGAGCACCCAGCACCCTGAGTACTGAGCACCCAGCACCCTGAGCAATGAGCACCCTGAGTACTGAGCACCCAGCACCTTGAGCACTGAGCACCGAGCACCCCGAGCACTGAGCACCCAGCACCCGGAGTACTGAGCACCCAGCGTACTGAGCACCGAGCACCCAGCACCCTGAGTACTGAGCACCCAGCACCCTGAGCACTGAGCACCCAGCGTACTGAGCACCGAGCACCCAGCACCCTGAGCACTGAGCACTGAGCACCCTGAGCACTGAGTAATGAGCACCGAGCACCCCGAGCACTGAGCACCCAGCACCCGGAGTACTGAGCACCCAGCACCCTGAGTACTAAGCACCAAGCACCCTGAGTACTGAGCACCCAGCAACCTGAGCACTGAACATACAGCACCCTGAGTACTGAGCACCTCGAGCACTGAGCACCCAGCACCCTGAGTACTGAGCACCGAGCACACTGAATACTGAGCACTGTGCACCCAGCACCCCGAGCACTGACCACCCAGCACCCCTAGCACTGAACACCCATCACCCTGAGCACTGAGCACCCAGCACCCTGAGTACTGAGCACTGAGCACCCAGCACCCCGAGCACTGAGCACCCAGCACCCTGAGTACTGAGCACCCAGCACCCTGAGCACTGAGCACCCAGCGTACTGAGCACCGAGCACCTAGCACCCTGAGTACTGAGCACCCAGCACCCTGAGCACTGAGCACCCAGCGCCCAGAGTACTGAGCACTGAGCACCCCGAGTACTAAGCACCGGCACCCCGAGAACTAAGCACCCAGCACCCCAAGCACCGAGCACCTAGCACCCTGAGCACTGAGCACCCAGCACCCGGAGTACTGAGCACCCAGCGTACTGAGCCCCGAGCACCCAGCACCCTGAGTACTGAGCACCCAGCACCCTGAGCACTGAGCACCCAGCGTACTGAGCACCGAGCAATCAGCACCCTGAGCACTGAGCACTGAGCACCCTGAGCACTGAGTACTGAGCACCGAGCACCCCGAGCACTGAGCACCCAGCACCCGGAGTACTGAGCACCCAGCACCCTGAGTACTAAGCACCAAGCACCCTGAGTACTGAGCACCCAGCACCCTGAGCACTGAACATACAGCACCCTGAGTACTGAGCACCTCGAGCACTGAGCACCCAGCACCCTGAGTACTGAGCACCGAGCACCCCGAGCACTGACCACCCAGCATCCCGAGCACTGAGCACCCAGCACCCCGAGCAATGAGCACCCAGCACCCTGAGCACTGAGCACCCAGCACCCTTAGTACTGAGCACCCAGCACCCTGAGCACTGAGTACTCAGCACCCTAAGCACTGAGCACCCAGCACCCTGAGCACTGAGCACCCAGCACCCTGAGCACTGAGCACCCAGCACCCTGAGTACTGAGCACTGAGCACCCAGCACCGCGAGCACTGAGCACCCAGCACCCTGAGTACTGAGCACTGAGCACCCAGCACCCCGAGCACTGAGCACCCAGCACCCTGAGCACTGAGCACCCAGCACCTGAGTAATAAGCACCCAGCACCCTGAGTACTGAGCACCCAGCACCCTGAGTACTGAGCACCCAGCACCCCGAGTACTGAGCACCCAGCAACCTGAGCACTGAGCACCTAGCACCCTGAGTACTGAGCACCCAGCACCCTTAGTACTGAACACCCAGCACCCTGAGCACTGTGCACTGAGCACCCTGAGAACTGAGTACTGAGCACTGAGCACCCTGAGCACTGAGCACCCAGCACCCCGAGTACTGAGCACCCAGCACCCCGAGCACTGAGCACCCAGCGCCCCGAGCACTGAGCACCCAGCACCCCGAGCACTGAGCACTGAGCACCCTGAGCACTGAGCACCCAGCACCCCGAGTACTGAGCACTGAGCACCCTGAGTACTGAGCACCAAGCACCCCGAGTACTGAGCACTGAGCACCCTGAGTACTGAGCACCCAGCACCCTGAGCACTGAGCACCCAGCACCCTGAGCACTGAGCACCCAGCACCCTGAGCACTGAGCACCCAGCACCCTGAGTAGTGAGCACCCAACGTACTGAGCACCGAGCACCCCGAACACTGAGCACCCAGCACCCTGAGTACTGAGCACCGAGCACCCCAATCACTGAGCACCCAGCTCCCTGAGTACTGAGCTCCGAGCACCCCGAGCACCCAGCGCCCCGAGCACCGAGCACCCTGAGCACTGAGCACCCAGCACCCTGAGTACTGAGCACCCAGCACCCTGAGCAATGAGCACCCTGAGTACTGAGCACCCAGCACCTTGAGCACTGAGCACCGAGCACCCCGAGCACTGAGCACCCAGCACCCGGAGTACTGAGCACCCAGCACCCTGAGTACTGAACACCCAGCACCCTGAGCACTGAGCACTGAGCACCCTGAGAACTGAGTACTGAGCACTGAGCAACCTGAGCACTTAGCACCCAGCACCCCGAGTACTGAGCACCCAGCACCCCGAGCACTGAGCACCCAGCGCCCCGAGCACTGAGCACCCAGCACCCCGAGCACTGAGCACTGAGCACCCTGAGCTCTGAGCACCCAGCACCCCGAGTACTGAGCACTGAGCACCCTGAGTACTGAGCACCCAGCACCTTAAGCACTGAGCACCCAGCACCCTGAGCACTGAGCACCCAGCACCCTGAGCACTGAGCACCCAGCACCCTGAGTAGTGAGCACCCAACATACTGAGCACCGAGCACCCCGAGCACTGAGCTCCCAGCATCCTGAGTACTGAGCACCGAGCACCCCGAGCACTGAGCACCCAGCACCCTGAGTACTGAGCTCCGAGCACCCCGAGCACCCAGCGCCCCGACCACCGAGCACCCTGAGCACTGAGCACCCAGCACCCTGAGTACTGAGCACCCAGCACCCTGAGCAATGAGCACCCTGAGTACTGAGCACCCAGTACCTTGAGCACTGAGCACCGAGCACCCCGAGCACTGAGCACCCAGCACCCGGAGTACTGAGCACCCAGCGTACTGAGCACCGAGCACCCAGCACCCTGAGTACTGAGCACCCAGCACCCTGAGCACTGAGCACCCAGCGTACTGAGCACCGAGCACCCAGCACACTGAGCACTGAGCACTGAGCACCCTGAGCACTGAGTACTGAGCACCGAGCATCCCGAGCACTGAGCACCCAGCACCCGGAGTACTGAGCACCCAGCACCCTGAGTACTAAGCACCGAGCACCCTGAGTACTGAGCACCCAGCACCCTGAGCACTGAACATACAGCACCCTGAGTACTGAGCACCTCGAGCACTGAGCACCCAGCACCCTGAGTACTGAGCACCGAGCACCCCGAGCACTGACCACCCAGCACCCCGAGCACTGAGCACCCAGCACCCCGAGCACTGAGCACCCAGCACCCTGAGCACTGAGCACCCAGCACCCTGAGTACTGAGCACCCAGCACCCTGAGCACTGAGTACCCAGCACCCTAAGCACTGAGCATCCAGCACCCTGAGCACTGAGCACCCAGCACCCTGAGTACTGAGCACTGAGCACCCAGCACCACGAGCTCTGAGCACCCAGCACCCTGAGTACTGAGCACTGAGCACCCAGCACCCCGAGCACTGAGCACCCAGCACCCTGAGCACTGAGCACCCAGCACCCGAGTATTAATCACCCAGCACCCTGAGTACTGAGCACCCAGCACCCTGAGTACTGAGCACCCAGCAACCCGAGTACTGAGCACCCAGCAACCTGAGTACTGAGCACCCAGCACCCTGAGCACTGAGCACCCAGCACCCCGAGCACTGAGCACCCAGCACCCTGAGTACTGAGCACCCAGCACCCTGAGCACTGAGCACCCAGCACCCTGAGCACTGAGCACCCAGCACCCTGAGCACTGAGCACCCAGCACCCTGAGTACTGAGCACCCAGCAACCTGAGCAATGAGCACCCTGAGTACTGAGCACCCAGCACCTTGAGCACTGAGCACCGAGCAACCCCGAGCACTGAGCACCCAGCACCCTGAGTACTGAGCAGCCAGCAACCTGAGCAATGAGCACCCTGAGTACTGAGCACCCAGCACCCTGAGTACTGAGCACCCAGCACCCTGAGCACTGAGCACCCTGCGTACTGAGCACCGCGCACCCAGCACCCTGAGTACTGAGCACCCAGCACCCTGAGCACTGAGCACCCAGCACCCTGAGTAATGAGCACTGAGCACCCAGCACCCCGAACACTGAGCACCCAGCACCCTGAGTACTGAGCACCCAGCACCCTGAGCACTGAGCACCCAGCGCCCTGAGTACTGAGCACCCAGCACCCCGAGCACTGAGCACCCAGCACCCTGAGTACTGAGCACCCAGCACCCTGAGTACTGAGCACTGAGCACCCAGCCCCCTGAGCACTGAGCACCCAGCCCCCTGATTACTGAGCACTGAGCACCCAGCACCCCGAGCACTGAGCACCCAGCACCCTGAGCGCTGAGCACCCAGCACCCGAGTACTGAGCACCCAGCACCCTGAGTACTGTGCACCCAGCACCCTGAGTACTGAGCACCCAGCACCCCGAGTACTGAGCACACAGCACCCTGAGAACTGAGCACCCAGCACATTGAGCACTGAGCACCCAGCACCCTGAGCACTGAGCACCCAGCACCCGAGTACTGAGCACCCAGCACCCTGAGCACTGAGCACCCAGCGCCCCGAGCACTGAGCACCCAGCACCCTGAGCACTGAGCACCTAGCACCCTGAGTACTGAGCACCCAGCACCCTTAGTACTGAACACCCAGCACCCTGAGCACTGAGCACTGAGCACCCTGAGCACTGAGTACTGAGCACTGAGCACCCTGAGCACTGAGCACCCAGCACCCCGAGTACTGAGCACCCAGCACCCCGAGCACTGAGCACCCAGCGCCCCGAGCACTGAGCACCCAGCACCCCGAGCACTGAGCACTGAGCACCCTGAGCACTGAGCACCCAGCACCCCGAGTACTGAGCACCCAGCACCCTGAGCACTGAGCACCCAGCACCCTGAGCACTGAGCACCCAGCACCCTGAGCACTGAGCACCCAGCACCCTGAGTAGTGAGCACCCAACGTACTGAGCACCGAGCACCCCGAGCACTGAGCACCCAGCACCCTGAGTACTGAGCACCGAGCACCCCGAGCACTGAGCACCCAGCACCCTGAGTACTGAGCTCCGAGCACCCCGTGCACCCAGCGCCCCGAGCACCGAGCACCCTGAGCACTGAGCACCCAGCACCCTGAGTACTGAGCACCCAGCACCCTGAGCAATGAGCACCCTGAGTACTGAGCACCCAGCACCTTGAGCACTGAGCACCGACCACCCCGAGCACTGAGCACCCAGCACCCGGAGTACTGAGCACCCAGCGTACTGAGCACCGAGCACCCAGCACCCTGAGTACTGAGCACCCAGCACCCTGAGCACTGAGCACCCAGCGTACGGAGCACTGAGCAACCAGCACCCTGTGTACTGAGCACCCAGCACCCTGAGCACTGAGCACCCAGCACCCTGAGTACTGAGCACTGAGCACCCAGCACCCCGAGCACTGAGCACCCAGCACCCTGAGTACTGAGCACCCAGCACCCTGAGCACTGAGCACCCAGTGTACTGAGCACCGAGCACCCAGCACCCTGATTACTGAGCACCCAGCACCCTGAGCACTGAGCACCCAGCGCCCAGAGTACTGAGCACTAAGCACCCCGAGTACTGAGCACCGGCACCCCGAGCACTAAGCACCCAGCACCCCGAGCACCGAGCACCTAGCACCCTGAGCACTGAGCACCCAGCACCCTGAGCACTGAGCACCCAGCACCCCGAGTACTGAGCACTGAGCACCCTGAGTACTGAGCACCCAGCACCCTGAGCACTGAGCACCCAGCACCCTGAGCACTGAGCACCCAGCACCCTGAGCACTGAGCACCCAGCACCCTGAGTAGTGAGCACCCAACGTACTGAGCACCGAGCACCCCGAGCACTGAGCACCCAGCACCCTGAGTACTGAGCACCGAGCACCCCGAGCACTGAGCGCCCAGCACCCTGAGTACTGAGCTCCGAGCACCCCGAGCACCCAGCGCCCCGACCACCGAGCACCCTGAGCACTGAGCACCCAGCACCCTGAGTACTGAGCACCCAGCACCCTGAGCAATGAGCACCCTGAGTACTGAGCACCCACCACCTTGAGCACTGAGCACCGAGCACCCCGAGCACTGAGCACCCAGCACCCGGAGTACTGAGCACCCAGCGTACTGAGCACCGAGCACCCAGCACCCTGAGTACTGAGCACCCAGCACCCTGAGCACTGAGCACCCAGCGTACTGAGCACCAAGCACCCAGCACCCTGAGCACTGAGCACTGAGCACCCTGAGCACTGAGTAATGAGCACCGAGCACCCCGAGCACTGAGCACCCAGCACCCGGAGTACTGAGCACCCAGCACCCTGAGTACTAAGCACCAAGCACCCTGAGTACTGAGCACACAGAAACCTGAGCACTGAACATACAGCACCCTGAGTACTGAGCACCTCGAGCACTGAGCACCCAGCACCCTGAGTACTGAGCACCGAGCACACTGAGTACTGAGCACTAAGCACCCAGCACCCCGAGCACTGACCACCCAGCACCCCTAGCACTGAACACCCATCACCCTGAGCACTGAGCACCCAGCACCCTGAGTACTGAGCACTGAGCACCCAGCACCCCGAGCACTGAGCACCCAGCACCCTGAGTACTGAGCACCCAGCACCCTGAGCACTGAGCACCCAGCGTACTGAGCACCGAGCACCTAGCACCCTGAGTACTGAGCACCCAGCACCCTGAGCACTGAGCACCCAGCGCCCAGAGTACTGAGCACTGAGCACCCCGAGTACTGAGCACCGGCACCCCGAGAACTAAGCACCCAGCACCCCGAGCACCGAGCAACTAGCACCCTGAGCACTGAGCACCCAGCACCCGGAGTACTGAGCACCCAGCGTACTGAGCACCGAGCACCCAGCACCCTGAGTACTGAGCACCCAGCACCCTGAGCACTGAGCACCCAGCGTACTGAGCACCGAGCACCCAGCACCCTGAGCACTGAGCACTGAGCACCCTGAGCACTGAGTACTGAGCACCGAGCACCCCGAGCACTGAGCACCCAGCACCCGGAGTACTGAGCACCCAGCACCCTGAGTACTAAGCACCAAGCACCCTGAGTACTGAGCACCCAGCACCCTGAGCACTGAACATACAGCACCCTGAGTACTGAGCACCTCGAGCACTGAGCACCCAGCACCCTGAGTACTGAGCACCGAGCACCCCGAGCACTGACCACCCAGCATCCCGAGCACTGAGCACCCAGCACCCCGAGCAATGAGCACCCAGCACCCTGAGCACTGAGCACCCAGCACCCTTAGTACTGAGCACCCAGCACCCTGAGCACTGAGTACCCATCACCCTAAGCACTGAGCACCCAGCACCCTGAGCACTGAGCACCCAGCACCCTGAGCACTGAGCACCCAGCACCCTGAGTACTGAGCACTGAGCACCCAGCACCGCGAGCACTGAGCACCCAGCACCCTGAGTACTGAGCACTGAGCACCCAGCACCCCGAGCACTGAGCACCCAGCACCCTGAGCACTGAGCACCCAGCACCTGAGTAATAAGCACCCAGCACCCTGAGTACTGAGCACCCAGCACCCTGAGTACTTAGCACCCAGCACCCCGTGTACTGAGCACCCAGCAACCTGAGTACTGAGCACCCAGCACCCGGAGTACTGAGCACCCAGCACCCTGAGTACTAAGCACCAAGCACCCTGAGTACTGAGCACCCAGCACCCTGAGCACTGAACATACAGCACCCTGAGTACTGAGCACCTCGAGCACTGAGCACCCAGCACCCTGAGTACTGAGCACCGAGCACCCCGAGCACTGACCACCCAGCATCCCGAGCACTGAGCACCCAGCACCCCGAGCAATGAGCACCCAGCACCCTGAGCACTGAGCACCCAGCACCCTTAGTACTGAGCACCCAGCACCCTGAGCACTGAGTACCCAGCACCCTAAGCACTGAGCACCCAGCACCCTGAGCACTGAGCACCCAGCACCCTGAGCACTGAGGAGCCAGCACCCTGAGTACTGAGCACTGAGCACCCAGCACCGCGAGCACTGAGCACCCAGCACCCTGAGTACTGAGCACTGAGCACCCAGCACCCCGAGCACTGAGCACCCAGCACCCTGAGCACTGAGCACCCAGCACCTGAGTAATAAGCACCCAGCACCCTGAGTACTGAGCACCCAGCACCCTGAGTACTGAGCACCCAGCACCCCGTGTACTGAGCACCCAGCAACCTGAGTACTGAGCACACAGCACCCTGAGCACTGAGCACCCAGCACCCTGAGCTCTGAGCACACAGCACCCTGAGCTCTGAGCACACAGCACCCTGAGCACTGAGCACCCAGCACCCTGAGTACTGAGCACTGAGCACCCAGCACCCCGAGCACTGAGCACCCAGCACCCTGAGTACTGAGCACTGAGCACCCAGCACCCCGAGCACTGAGCACCCAGCACCCTGAGCACTGAGCACCCAGCACCCGAGTACTGAGCACCCAACACCCTGAGTACTGAGCACCCAGCACCCTGAGTACTGAGCACCCAGCACCCGAGTACTGAGCACCCAACACCCTGAGTACTGAGCACCCAGCACCCTGAGCACTGAGCACCCAGCACCCTGAGCTCTGAGCACACAGCACCCTGAGCTCTGAGCACACAGCACCCTGAGCACTGAGCACCCAGCACCCTGAGTACTGAGCACTGAGCACCCAGCACCCCGAGCACTGAGCACCCAGAACCCTGAATACTGAGCACCCAGCACCCTGAGCACTGAGCACCAAGCACCCTGAGCACTGAGCACCCAGCACCCTGAGCACTGAGCACCCAGCACCCTGAGTAGTGAGCACCCAACGTACTGAGCACCGAGCACCCCGAGCACTGAGCCCCCAGCACCCTGAGTACTGAGCACCGAGCACCCCGAGCACTGAGCACCCAGCACCCTGAGTACTGAGCTCCGAGCACCCCGAGCACCCAGCGCCCCGAGCACCGAGCACCCTGAGCCCTGAGCACCCAGCACCCTGAGTACTGAGCACCCAGCACCTTGAGCACTGAGCACCGAGCACCCTGAGAACTGAGTACCCAGCACCCTAAGCACTGAGCACCCAGCACCCTGAGCACTGAGCTCCGAGCACCTTGAGCACTGAGCACCGAGCACCCCGAGCACTGAGCACCCAGCACCTGGAGTACTGAGCACCCAGCGTACTGAACACCGAGCACCCAGCACCCTGAGTACTGAGCACCCAGCACCCTGAGCACTGAGCACCCAGCGTACTGAGCACCGAGCACCCAGCACCCTGAGTACTGAGCACCCAGCACCCTGAGCACTGAGCACCCAGCACCCTGAGTACTGAGCACTGAGCACCCAGCACCCCGAGCACTGAGCACCCAGCACCCTGAGTACTGAGCACCCAGCACCCTGAGCACTGAGCACCCAGCATACTGAGCACCGAGCACCCAGCACCCTGAGTACTGAGCACCCAGCACCCTGAGCACTGAGCACCCAGCGCCCTGAGTACTGAGCACTGAGCACCCCGAGTACTGAGCACCGGCACCCCGAGCACTAAGCATCCAGCACCCCGAGCACCGAGCACCTAGCACCCTGAGCACTGAGCACCCAGCACCCTGAGCACTGAGCACCCAGCGTACTGAGCACCGAGCACCCAGCACCCTGAGTACTGAGCACCCAGCACCCTGAGCACTGAGCACCCAGCACCCTGAGTACTGAGCACTGAGCACCCAGCACCCCGAGCACTGAGCACCCAGCACCTGAGTAATAAGCACCCAGCACCCTGAGTACTGAGCACCCAGCACCCTGAGTACTGAGCACCCAGCACCCCGTGTACTGAGCACCCAGCAACCTGAGTACTGAGCACACAGCACCCTGAGCACTGAGCACCCAGCACCCTGAGCTCTGAGCACACAGCACCCTGAGCTCTGAGCACACAGCACCCTGAGCACTGAGCACCCAGCACCCTGAGTACTGAGCACTGAGCACCCAGCACCCCGAGCACTGAGCACCCAGCACCCTGAGTACTGAGCACTGAGCACCCAGCACCCCGAGCACTGAGCACCCAGCACCCTGAGCACTGAGCACCCAGCACCCGAGTACTGAGCACCCAACACCCTGAGTACTGAGCACCCAGCACCCTGAGTACTGAGCACCCAGCACCCGAGTACTGAGCACCCAACACCCTGAGTACTGAGCACCCAGCACCCTGAGCACTGAGCACCCAGCACCCTGAGCTCTGAGCACACAGCACCCTGAGCTCTGAGCACACAGCACCCTGAGCACTGAGCACCCAGCACCCTGAGTACTGAGCACTGAGCACCCAGCACCCCGAGCACTGAGCACCCAGAACCCTGAATACTGAGCACCCAGCACCCTGAGCACTGAGCACCAAGCACCCTGAGCACTGAGCACCCAGCACCCTGAGCACTGAGCACCCAGCACCCTGAGTAGTGAGCACCCAACGTACTGAGCACCGAGCACCCCGAGCACTGAGCCCCCAGCACCCTGAGTACTGAGCACCGAGCACCCCGAGCACTGAGCACCCAGCACCCTGAGTACTGAGCTCCGAGCACCCCGAGCACCCAGCGCCCCGAGCACCGAGCACCCTGAGCCCTGAGCACCCAGCACCCTGAGTACTGAGCACCCAGCACCTTGAGCACTGAGCACCGAGCACCCTGAGAACTGAGTACCCAGCACCCTAAGCACTGAGCACCCAGCGTACTGAGCACCGAGCACCCAGCACCCTGAGTACTGAGCACCCAGCACCCTGAGCACTGAGCACCCAGCACCCTGAGTACTGAGCACTGAGCACCCAGCACCCCGAGCACTGAGCACCCAGCACCCTGAGTACTGAGCACCCAGCACCCTGAGCACTGAGCACCCAGCATACTGAGCACCGAGCACCCAGCACCCTGAGTACTGAGCACCCAGCACCCTGAGCACTGAGCACCCAGCGCCCTGAGTACTGAGCACTGAGCACCCCGAGCACTAAGCATCCAGCACCCCGAGCACCGAGCACCTAGCACCCTGAGCACTGAGCACCCAGCACCCTGAGCACTGAGCACCCAGCACCCTGAGTACTGAGCACTGAGCACCCAGCACCCCGAGCACTGAGCACCCAGCACCCTGAGTACTGAGCACTGAGCACCCAGCACCCCGAGCACTGAGCACCCAGCACCCTGAGCACTGAGCACCCAGCACCCGAGTACTGAGCACCCAGCACCCTGAGTACTGTGCACCCAGCACCCTGAGTACTGAGCACCCAGCACCCCGAGTACTGAGCACCCAGCACCCTGAGAACTGAGCACCCAGCACCCTGAGCACTGAGCACACAGCACCCTGAGTACTGAGCACAAAGCACCCTGAGTACTGAGCACCCAGCACCCTGAGCACTGAGCACCCAGCACCCTGAGCACTGAGCACCCAGCACCCTGAGCACTGAGCACCCAGCACCCTGAGCACTGAGCACCCAGCACCCTGAGTAGTGAGCACCCAACGTACTGAGCACCGAGCACCCCGAGCACTGAGCACCCAGCACCCTGAGTACTGAGCACCGATCACCCCGAGCACTGAGCACCCAGCACCCTGAGTACTGAGCTCCGAGCACCCCGAGCACTGAGCACCCAGGGCCCCGAGCACTGAGCACCCAGCACCCTGAGCACTGAGCACCTAGCACCCTGAGTACTGAGCACCCAGCACCCTGAGTACTGAACACCCTGCACCCTGAGCACTGAGCACCCTGAGCACTGAGTACTGAGCACTGAGCACCCTGAGGACTGAGCACCCAGCACCCCGAGTACTGAGCACCCAGCACCCCGACCACTGAGCACCCAGCGCCCCGAGCACTGAGCACCCAGCACCCCGAGCACTGAGCACTGAGCACCCTGAGCACTGAGCACCCAGCACCCCGAGTGCTGAGCACTGAGCAACCTGAGTACTGAGCCCAAAGCACACCGAGTACTGAGCACTGAGCACCCTGAGTACTGAGCACCCAGCACCCTGAGCACTGAGCACCCAGCACCCTGAGCACTGAGCACCCAGCACCCTGAGCACTGAGAACCCAGCACCCTGAGTAGTGAGCACACAACGTACTGAGCACCGAGCACCCCGAGCACTGAGCACCCAGCACCCTGAGTACTGAGCACCGAGCACCCCGAGCACTGAGCACCCAGCACCCTGAGTACTGAGCTCCGAGCACCCCGAGCACCCAGCGCCCCGAGCACCGAGCACCCTGAGCACTGAGCACCCAGCACCCTGAGTACTGAGCACCCAGAACCCTGAGCAATGAGCACCCTGACTACTGAGCACCCAGCACCTTGAGCACTGAGCACCGAGCACCCCGAGAACTGAGCACCCAGCACCCGGAGTACTGAGCACCCAGCGTACTGAGCACCGAGCACCCAGCACCCTGAGTACTGAGCACCTAGCACCCTGAGCACTGAGCACCCAGCATACTGAGCACCGAGCACCCAGCACCCAGAGTACTGAGCACCCAGCATACTGAGCACTGAGCACCCAGCACCCTGAGTACTGAGCACTGAGCACCCAGCACCCCGAGCACTGAGCACCCAGCACCTTGAGTACTGAGCACCCAGCACCCTGAGCACTGAGCACCCAGCGTACTGAGCACCGAGCACCCAGCACCCTGAGTACTGAGCACCCAGCACCCTGAGCACTGAGCACCCAGCACCCAGAGTACTGAGCACTGAGCACCCCGAGTACTGAGCACCGGCACCCCGAGCACTAAGCACCCAGCACCCCGAGCACCGAGCACCTAGCACCCTGAGCAATGAGCACCCAGCACCCTGAGCACTGAGCACCCAGCACCCTGAGTACTGATCACTGAGCACCCAGCACCCCGATCATTGAGCACCCAGCACCCTGAGTACTGAGCACTGAGCACCCAGCACCCCGAGCACTGAGCACCCATCACCCTGAGCACTGAGCACCCAGCACCCGAGTACTGAGCACCCAGCACCCTGAGTACTGAGCACCCAGCACCCTGAGTACTCAGCACCCAGCACCCTGAGTACTGAGCACCCAGCACCCTGAGAACTGAGCACCCAGCACCCTGAGCACTGAGCACCCAGCACCCTGAGCACTGAGCATCCAGCACCCGAGTACTGAGCACCCAGCACCCTGAGAACTGAGCACCCAGCACCCTGAGTACTGAGCACCCAGCACCCCGAGTAGTGAGCACCCAGCACCCTGAGCTCTGAGCACCCAGCACCCTGAGCACTGAGCACCCAGCACCCTGAGCACTGAGCACCCAGCACCCTGAGTAGTGAGCACCCAACGTACTGAGCACCGAGCACCCCGAGCACTGAGCACCCAGCAACCTGAGTACTGAGCACCGATCACCCTGAGCACTGAGCACCCAGCACCCTGAGTACTGAGCTCCGAGCACCCCGAGCACTGAGCACCCAGCGCCCCGAGCACTGAGCACCCAGCACCCTGAGCACTGAGCACCCAGCACCTTGAGTACTGAGCGCCCAGCACCCTGATCACTGAGCACCCAGCACCCTGAGCACTGAGCACCCAGCACCTTGAGTACTGAGCACCGAGCACCCCGAGCACTGAGCACCCAGCACACTGAGTACTGAGCACCCAGCTCCCTGAGCACTGAGCACCCAGCACCCTGAGCACTGAGCACCCAGCACCCCGAGCACTGATCACCCAGCACCCTGAGTAATGAGCACCCAGCACCCTGAGCACTGAGCACCCAGCACCCTGAGTACTGAGCACCTAGCACCCTGAGTACTGAGCAACCAGCACCCTGAGCACTGAGCACTGAGCACCCAGCACCCTGAGCACTGAGCACTGAGCACCCAGCACCCGGAGCATTGTGCATCCAGCACCCCGAGCACTGAGCACCCAGCACCCTGAGCAGTGAGCACCCTGAGGACTGAGCACCCAGCACCCTGAGCACTGAGCACCCAGCACACTTAGTACTGAGCACCGATCACCCTGAGCACTGAGCACCCAGCACCCCGAGCACTGAGCACCCAGCACCCTGAGTACTGAGCACTGAGCACCCAGCACCCTGAGTACTGTGCACCCAGCACCCCGAGCACTGAGCACCCAGCACCCTGAGTACTGAGCACCCTGAGTACTGAGCACCGATCACCCTGAGCACTGAGCTCCCAGCACCCTGAGTACTGAGCACCCAGCACACTGAGCACTGAGCACCCAGCACCCTGAGTACTGAGCACCCAGCACCCTGAGCACTGAGCACCTAGCACCCTGAGTACTGAGCACCCAGCACCCTGAGCACTGAGCACCCAGCACCCTGAGCACTGCGCACCCAGCATACTGAGCACCGAGCACACAGCACCCAGAGTACTGAGCACCCAGCACCCTGAGCACTGAGCACCCAGCACCCTGATTACTGAGCACTGAGCACCCAGCACCCCGAGCACTGAGCACCCAGCACCCTGAGTACTGAGCACCCAGCACCCTGAGCACTGAGCACCCAGCGTACTGAGCACCGAGCACCCAGCACAACTGAGTACTGAGCACCCAGCACCCTGAGCACTGAGCACCCAGCACCCAGAGTACTGAGCACTGAGCACCCCGAGTACTGAGCACCGGCACCCCGAGCACTAAGCACCCAGCACCCAGAGCACCGAGCAGCTAGCACCCTGAGCACTGAGCACCCAGCACACTGAGCACTGAGCACCCAGCACCCTGAGTACTGAGCACTGAGCACCCAGCACCCTGAGTACTGAGCACTGAGCACCCAGCACCCCGAGCACTGAGCACCCATCACCCTGAGCACTGAGCACCCAGCACCCGAGTACTGAGCACCCAGCACCCTGAGTACTGAGCACCCAGCACCCTGAGTACTGAGCACCCAGCACCCCGAGTACTGAGCACCCAGCACCCTGAGAACTGAGCACCCAGCACCCTGAGCACTGAGCACCCAGCACCCTGAGCACTGAGCACCCAGCACCCGAGTACTGAGCACCCAGCACCCTGAGTACTGAGCACCCAGCACCCTGAGTACTGAGCACCCTGCACCCCGAGTAGTGAGCACCCAGCACCCTGAGCTCTGAGCACCCAGCACCCTGAGCACTGAGCACCCAGCACCCTGAGTACTGAGCACTGAGCACCCAGCACACCGAGCACTGAGCACCCAGCACCCTGAGTACTGAGCACTGAGCACCCAGCACCCCGAGCACTGAGCACCCAGCACCCTGAGCACTGAGCACCCAGCACCCGAGTACTGAGCACCCAGCACCCTGAGTACTGTGCACCCAGCACCCTGAGAACTGAGCACCCAGCACCCCGAGTACTGAGCACCCAGCACCCTGAGAACTGAGCACCCAGCACCCTGAGCACTGAGCACACAGCACCCTGAGCACTGAGCACCCAGCACCCTGAGCACTGAGCACACAGCACCCTGAGTACTGAGCACAAAGCACCCTGAGTACTGAGCACCCAGCACCCTGAGTACTGAGCACCCAGCACCCTGAGCATTGAGCACCCAGCACCCTGAGCACTGAGCACCCAGCACCCTGAGCACTGAGCACCCAGCACCCTGAGTAGTGAGCACCCAACGTACTGAGCACCGAGCACCCCGAGCACTGAGCACCCAGCACCCTGAGTACTGAGCACCGATCACCCCGAGCACTGAGCACCCAGCACCCTGAGTACTGAGCTCCGAGCACCCCGAGCACTGAGCACCCAGGGCCCCGAGCACTGAGCACCCAGCACCCTGAGCACTGAGCACCTAGCACCCTGAGTACTGAGCACCCAGCACCCTGAGTACTGAACACCCTGCACCCTGAGCACTGAGCACCCTGAGCACTGAGTACTGAGCACTGAGCACCCTGAGGACTGAGCACCCAGCACCCCGAGTACTGAGCACCCAGCACCCCGACCACTGAGCACCCAGCGCCCCGAGCACTGAGCACCCAGCACCCCGAGCACTGAGCACTGAGCACCCTGAGCACTGAGCACCCAGCACCCCGAGTGCTGAGCACTGAGCAACCTGAGTACTGAGCCCCAAGCACCCCGAGTACTGAGCACTGAGCACCCTGAGTACTGAGCACCCAGCACCCTGAGCACTGAGCACCCAGCACCCTGAGCACTGAGCACCCAGCACCCTGAGCACTGAGCACCCAGCACCCTGAGTAGTGAGCACACAACGTACTGAGCACCGAGCACCCCGAGCACTGAGCACCCAGCACCCTGAGTACTGAGCACCGAGCACCCCGAGCACTGAGCACCCAGCACCCTGAGTACTGAGCTCCGAGCACCCCGAGCACCCAGCGCCCCGAGCACCGAGCACCCTGAGCACTGAGCACCCAGCACTCTGAGTACTGAGCACCCAGCACCCGGAGCAATGAGCACCCTGACTACTGAGCACCCAGCACCTTGAGCACTGAGCACCGAGCACCCCGAGAACTGAGCACATAGCACCCGGAGTACTGAGCACCCAGCGTACTGAGCACCGAGCACCCAGCACCCTGAGTACTGAGCACCCAGCACCCTGAGCACTGAGCACCCAGCATACTGAGCACCGAGCACCCAGCACCCAGAGTACTGAGCACCCAGCATACTGAGCACTGAGCACCCAGCATCCTGAGTACTGAGCACTGAGCACCCAGCACCCCGAGCACTGAGCACCCAGCACCTTGAGTACTGAGCACCCAGCACCCTGAGCACTGAGCACCCAGCGTACTGAGCACCGAGCACCCAGCACCCTGAGTACTGAGCACCCAGCACCCTGAGCACTGAGCACCCAGCACCCAGAGTACTGAGCACTGAGCACCCCGAGTACTGAGCACCGGCACCCCGAGCACTAAGCACCCAGCACCCCGAGCACCGAGCACCTAGCACCCTGAGCAATGAGCACCCAGCACCCTGAGCACTGAGCACCCAGCACCCTGAGTACTGAGCACTGAGCACCCAGCACCCCGAGCACTGAGCACCCAGCACCCTGAGTACTGAGCACTGAGCACCCAGCACCCCGAGCACTGAGCACCCATCACCCTGAGCACTGAGCACCCAGCACCCGAGTACTGAGCACCCAGCACCCTGAGTACTGAGCACCCAGCACCCTGAGTACTGAGCACCCAGCACCCTGAGTACTGAGCACCCAGCACCCTGAGAACTGAGCACCCAGCACCCTGAGCACTGAGCACCCAGCACCCTGAGCACTGAGCATCCAGCACCCGAGTACTGAGCACACAGCACCCTGAGAACTGAGCACCCAGCACCCTGAGTACTGAGCACCCAGCACCCCGAGTAGTGAGCACCCAGCACCCTGAGCTCTGAGCACCCAGCACCCTGAGCACTGAGCACCCAGCACCCTGAGCACTGAGCACCCAGCACCCTGAGTAGTGAGCACCCAACGTACTGAGCACCGAGCACCCCGAGCACTTAGCACCCAGCAACCTGAGTACTGAGCACCGATCACCCTGAGCACTGAGCACCCAGCACCCTGAGTACTGAGCTCCGAGCACCCCGAGCACTGAGCACCCAGCGCCCCGAGCACTGAGCACCCAGCACCCTGAGCACTGAGCACCCAGCACCTTGAGTACTGAGCGCCCAGCACCCTGATCACTGAGCACCCAGCACCCTGAGCACTGAGCACCCAGCACCTTGAGTACTGAGCACCGAGCACCCCGAGCACTGAGCACCCAGCACACTGAGTACTGAGCACCCAGCTCCCTGAGCACTGAGCACCCAGCACCCTGAGCACTGAGCACCCAGCACCCCGAGCACTGATCACCCAGCACCCTGAGTACTGAGCACCCAGCACCCTGAGCACTGAGCACCCAGCACCCTGAGTACTGAGCACCTAGCACCCTGAGTACTGAGCAACCAGCACCCTGAGCACTGAGCACTGAGCACCCAGCACCCTGAGCACTGAGCACTGAGCACCCAGCACCCGGAGCATTGTGCATCCAGCACCCCGAGCACTGAGCACCCAGCACCCTGAGCAGTGAGCACCCTGAGGACTGAGCACCCAGCACCCTGAGCACTGAGCACCCAGCACCCTTAGTACTGAGCACCGATCACCCTGAGCACTGAGCACCCAGCACCCCGAGCACTGAGCACCCAGCACCCTGAGTACTGTGCACCCAGCACCCCGAGCACTGAGCACCCAGCACCCTGAGTACTGAGCACCCTGAGTACTGAGCACCGATCACCCTGAGCACTGAGCTCCCAGCACCCTGAGTACTGAGCACCCAGCACCCTGAGCACTGAGCACCCAGCACCCTGAGTACTGAGCACCCAGCACCCTGAGCACTGAGCACCTAGCACCCTGAGTACTGAGCACCCAGCACCCTGAGCACTGAGCACCCAGCACCCTGAGCACTGCGCACCCAACATACTGAGCACCGAGCACACAGCACCCAGAGTACTGAGCACCCAGCACCCTGAGCACTGAGCACCCAGCACCCTGAGTACTGAGCACTGAGCAACCAGCACCCCGAGCACTGAGCACCCAGCACCCTGAGTACTGAGCACCCAGCACCCAGAGCACTGAGCACCCAGCGTACTGAGCACCGAGCACCCAGCACAACTGAGTACTGAGCACAGAGCAACCTGAGCACTGAGCACCCAGCACCCAGAGTACTGAGCACTGAGCACCCCGAGTACTGAGCACCGGCACCCCGAGCACTAAGCACCCAGCACCCAGAGCACCGAGCACCTAGCACCCTGAGCACTGAGCACCCAGCACACTGAGCACTGAGCACCCAGCACCCTGAGTACTGAGCACTGAGCACCCAGCACCCCGAGCACTGAGCACCCATCACCCTGAGCACTGAGCACCCAGCACCCGAGTACTGAGCACCCAGCACCCTGAGTACTGAGCACCCAGCACCCTGAGTACTGAGCACCCAGCACCCCGAGTACTGAGCACCCAGCACCCTGAGAACTGAGCACCCAGCACCCTGAGCACTGAGCACCCAGCACCCTGAGCACTGAGCACCCAGCACCCGAGTACTGAGCACCCAGCACCCTGAGTACTGAGCACCCAGCACCCTGAGTACTGAGCACCCTGCACCCCGAGTAGTGAGCACCCAGCACCCTGAGCTCTGAGCACCCAGCAACCTGAGCACTGAGCACCCAGCACCCTGAGCACTGAGCACCCAGCACCCTGAGTAGTGAGCACACAACGTACTGAGCACCGAGCACCCCGAGCACTGAGCACCCAGCACCCTGAGTACTGAGCACCGATCACCCTGAGCACTGAGCACCCAGCACCCTGAGTACTGAGCTCCGAGCACCCCGAGCACTGAGCACCCAGCGCCCCGAGCACTGAGCACCCAGCACCCTGAGCACTGAGCACCTAGCACCCTGAGTACTGAGCACCCAGCACCCTGAGTACTGAACACCCAGCACCCTGAGCACTGAGCACTGAGCACCCTGAGCACTGAGTACTGAGCAGTGAGCACCCTGAGCACTGAGCACACAGCACCCCGAGTACTGAGCACCCAGCACCCCGAGCACTGAGCACCCAGCGCCACGAGCACTGAGCCCCCAGCACCCAGAGCACTGAGCACCCTGAGCACTGAGCACCCAGCACCCCGAGTACTGAGCACTGAGCACCCTGAGTACTGAGCACCAAACACCCTGAGTACTGAGCACTGAGCACCCTGAGTACTGAGCACCCAGCACCCTGAGCACTGAGTACCCAGCACCCTGAGTACTGAGCACTGAGAACCCTGAGTACTGAGCACCGATCACCCTGAGTACTGAGCACCCAGCACCCTGATCACTGAGCACCCAGCACCCTGAGCACTGAGCACCCAGCACCTTGAGTACTGAGCACCGAGCACCCCGAGCACTCAGCACCCAGCACACTGAGTACTGAGCACCCAGCTCCCTGAGCACTGAGCACCCAGCACCCTGAGCACTGAGCACCCAGCACCCCGAACACTGATCACCCAGCACCCTGAGTACTGAGCACCCAGCACCCTGAGCACTGAGCACCCAGCACCCTGAGTACTGAGCACCTAGCACCCTGAGTACTGAGCCCCCAGCACCCTGAGCACTGAGCACTGAGCACGCAGCACCCGGAGCACTGTGCATCCAGCACCCCGAGCACTGAGCACCCAGCACCCTGAGCAGTGAGCACCCTGAGGACTGAGCACCCAGCACCCTGAGAACTGAGCACCCAGCACCCTGAGTACTGAGCACCGATCACCCTGAGCACTGAGCACCCAGCACCCCGAGCACTGAGCACCCAGCACCCTGAGTACTGTGCACCCAGCACCCCGAGCACTGAGCACCCAGCACCCTGAGTACTGAGCACCCTGAGTACTGAGCACCGATCACCCTGAGCACTGAGCTCCCAGCACCCTGAGTACTGAGCACCCAGCACCCTGAGCACTGAGCACCCAGCACCCTGAGTACTGAGCACCCAGCACCCTGAGCACTGAGCACCTAGCACCCCGAGTACTGAGCACCGAGCACCCTGAGCACTGAGTACCCAGCACCCTGAGCACTGAGCACCCAGCACCTTGAGTACTGAGCACCCAGCACCCTGAGTACTGAGCACCCAGCACCCTGAGCACTGAGCACCAAGCACCCTGAGTACTGAGCACCCAGCACCCTGAGTACTGAACACCCAGCACCCTGAGCACTGAGCACTGAGCACCCTGAGCACTGAGTACTGAGCACCGAGCACCCCGAGCACTGAGCACCCAGGACCCGGAGTACTGAGCACCCAGCACCCTGAGTACTAAGCACCGAGCACCCTGAGTACTGAGCACCCGGCAACCTGAGCACTGAACATACAGCAGTCTGAGTACTGAGCACCTCGAGCACTGAGCACCCAGCACCCCAAGCACTGAGCACCCAGCACCCCGAGCACTGAGCACCCAGCACACTGAGCCCTGAGCACCCAGCACCCTGAGTACTGAGCACCCAGCACCCTGAGCACTGAGTACCCAGCACCCTGAGCACTGAGCACCCAGCACCCTGAGAACTGAGCACACAGCACCCTGAGCACTGAGCACCCAGCACCCTGAGTACTGAGCACTGAGCACCCAGCACCCCGAGCACTGAGCACCCAGCACCCTGAGTACTGAGCACTGAGCACCCAGCACCCCGAGCACTGAGCACCCAGCACCCTGAGCACTGAGCACCCAGCACCCGAGTACTGAGCACCCAACACCCTGAGTACTGAGCACCCAGCACCCTGAGTACTGAGAACCCAGCACCCCGAGTACTGAGCACCCAGCACCCTGAGTACTGAGCACCCAGCAACGCGAGCACTGAGCACCCAGCACCCTGAGCACTTAGCACCCAGCACCCTGATTACTGAGCACCCAGCACCCTGAGCACTGAGCACCAAGCACCCTGAGCACTGAGCACCCAGCACCCTGAGTACTGAGCACCCAGCACCCCGTGCACTGAGCACCCAGCATCCCGAGAATGAGCACCCAGCACCCCGAGTCCTGAGCACCGAGCACCCTGAGCACTGAGTACTCAGCACCCTGAGCACTGAGCACCCAGCACCCTGAGTACTGAGCACCCAGCACCCTGAGTACTGAGCACCCAGCACCCTGAGCACTGAGCACCCAGCACCCTGAGCAATGAGCACCCAGCACCCTGAGCACTGAGCACCCAGCACCCTGAGTAGTGAGCACCCAACGTACTGAGCACCGAGCACCCCGAGCACTGAGCACCCAGCTCTCTGAGTACTGAGCACCGAGCACCCCGAGCACTGAGCACCCAGCACGCTGAGTACTGAGCTCCGAGCACCCCGAGCACCCAGCGCCCCGAGCACCGAGCACCCTGAGCACTGAGCACCCAGCACCCTGAGTACTGAGCACCCAGCACCCTGAGCAATGAGCACCCTGAGTACTGAGCACCCAGCACCTTGAGCACTGAGCACCGAGCACCCCGAGCACTGAGCACCCAGCACCCGGAGTACTGAGCACCCAGCGTACTGAGCACCGAGCACCCAGCACCCTGAGTACTGAGCACCCAGCACCCTGAGCACTGAGCACTCAGCGTACGGAGCACCGAGCACCCAGCACCCTGTGTACTGAGCACCCAGCACCCTGAGCACTGAGCACCCAGCACCCTGAGTACTGAGCACTGAGCACCCAGCACCCCGAGCACTGAGCACCCAGCACCCTGAGTACTGAGCACCCAGCACCCTGAGCACTGAGCACCCAGCGTACTGAGCACCGAGCACCCAGCACCCTGAGTACTGAGCACCCAGCACCCTGAGCACTGAGCACCCAGCGCCCAGAGTACTGAGCACTGAGCACCCCGAGTACTGAGCACCGGCACCCCGAGCACTAAGCACCCAGCACCCCGAGCACCGAGCACCTAGCACCCTGAGCACTGAGCACCCAGCACCCTGAGCACTGAGCACCCAGCACCCCGAGTACTGAGCACTGAGCACCCTGAGTACTGAGCACCCAGCACCCTGAGCACTGAGCACCCAGCACCCTGAGCACTGAGCACCCAGCACCCTGAGCACTGAGCACCCAGCACCCTGAGTAGTGAGCACCCAACGTACTGAGCACCGAGCACCCCGAGCACTGAGCACCCAGCACCCTGAGTACTGAGCACCGAGCACCCCGAGCACTGAGCGCCCAGCACCCTGAGTACTGAGCTCCGAGCACCCCGAGCACCCAGCGCCCCGACCACCGAGCACCCTGAGCACTGAGCACCCAGCACCCTGAGCAATGAGCACCCTGAGTACTGAGCACCCAGCACCTTGAGCACTGAGCACCGAGCACCCCGAGCACTGAGCACCCAGCACCCGGAGTACTGAGCACCCAGCGTACTGAGCACCGAGCACCCAGCACCCTGAGTACTGAGCACCCAGCACCCTGAGCACTGAGCACCCAGCGTAGTGAGCACCGAGCACCCAGCACCCTGAGCACTGAGCACTGAGCACCCTGAGCACTGAGTACTGAGCACCGAGCACCCTGAGCACTGAGCACCCAGCACCCGGAGTACTGAGCACCCAGCACCCTGAGTACTAAGCACCAAGCACCCTGAGTACTGAGCACCCAGCAACCTGAGCACTGAACATACAGCACCCTGAGTACTGAGCACCTCGAGCACTGAGCACCCAGCACCCTGAGTACTGAGCACCGAGCACCCTGAGTACTGAGCACTGAGCACCCAGCACCCCGAGCACTGACCACCCAGCAACCCTAGCACTGAACACCCATCACGCTGAGCACTGAGCACCCAGCACCCTGAGTACTGATCACTGAGCACCCAGCACCCCGAGCACTGAGCACCCAGCACCCTGAGTACTGAGCACCCAGCACCCTGAGCACTGAGCACCCAGCATACTGAGCACCGAGCACCCAGCACACAGAGTACTGAGCACCCAGCACCCTGAGCACTGAGCACACAGCACCCTGAGTACTGAGCACTGAGCACCCAGCACCCCGAGCACTGAGCACCCAGCACCCTGAGTACTGAGCACCCAGCACCCTGAGCACTGAGCACCCAGCGTACTGAGCACCGAGCACCCAGCACAACTGAGTACTGAGCACCCAGCACCCTGAGCACTGAGCACCCAGCACCCAGAGTACTGAGCACTGAGCACCCCGAGTACTGAGCACCGGCACCCTGAGCACTAAGCACCCAGCACCCCGAGCACCGAGCACCTAGCACCCTGAGCACTGAGCACCCAGCACCCTGAGCACTGAGCACCCAGCACCCTGAGTACTGAGCACTGAGCACCCAGCACCCCGAGCACTGAGCACCCAGCACCCTGAGTACTGAGCACTGAGCACCCAGCACCCCGAGCACTGAGCACCCAGCACCCTGAGTACTGAGCACCGATCACCCTGAGCACTGAGCACCCAGCACCCCGAGCACTGAGCACCCAGCACCCTGAGTACTGTGCACCCAGCACCCCGAGCACTGAGCACCCAGCACCCTGAGTACTGAGCACCCTGAGTACTGAGCACCGATCACCCTGAGCACTGAGCTCCCAGCACCCTGAGTACTGAGCACCCAGCACCCTGAGCACTGAGCACCCAGCACCCTGAGTACTGAGCACCCAGCACCCTGAGCACTGAGCACCTAGCACCCTGAGTACTGAGCACCCAGCACCCTGAGCACTGAGAACCCAGCACCCTGAGTACTGAGCACCCAGCACCCCGAGCACTGAGCACCCAGCACCCCGAGAAAGAGCACCCAGCTCCCCGAGTACTGAGCACCGAGCACCCTGAGCACTGAGTACCCAGCACCCTGAGCACTGAGCACCCAGCACCCTGAGTACTGAGCACCCAGCACCCTGAGTACTGAGCACCCAGCACTCTGAGTACTGAGCACCGAGCACCGAGCACCCCGAGTACTGAGCACCCAGCACCCTGAGCACTGAGCACCCAGCACCCTGAGTACTGACCACCCAGCACCCTGAGTACTGAACACCCAGCACCCTGAGCACTGAGCACTGAGCACCCTGAGTACTGAGTACTGAGCACCGAGCACCCCGAGCACTGAGCACCCAGGACCCGGAGTACTGAGCACCCAGCACCCTGAGTACTAAGCACCGAGCACCCTGAGTACTGAGCACTCGGCACCCTGAGCACTGAACATACAGCAGTCTGAGTACTGAGCACCTCGAGCACTGAGCACCCAGCACCCTGAGTACTGAGCACCGAGCACCCCGAGCACTGAGCACCCAGCACCCCAAGCACTGAGCACCCAGCACCCCGAGCACTGAGCACCCAGCACCCTGAGCCCTGAGCACCCAGCACCCTGAGTACAGAGCACCCAGCACCCTGAGCCCTGAGCACCCAGCACCCTGAGTACTGAGCACCCAGCACATTGAGCACTGAGTACCCAGCACCCTGAGCACTGAGCACCCAGCACCCTGAGTACTGAGCACTGAGCACCCAGCACCCCGAGCACTGAGCACCCAGCACCCCGAGTACTGAGCACTGAGCACCCAGCACCCCGAGCACTGAGCACCCAGCACCCTGAGCACTGAGCACCCAGCACCCGAGTACTGAGCACCCAACACCCTGAGTACTGAGCACCCAGCACCCTGAGTACTGAGAACCCAGCACCCCGAGTACTGAGCACCCAGCACCCTGAGTACTGAGCACCCAGCAACCCGAGCACTGAGCACCCAGCACCCTGAGCACTGAGCACCCAGCACCCTGATTACTGAGCACCCAGCACCCTGAGCACTGAGCACCCAGCACCCTGAGCACTGAGCACCCAGCACCCTGAGTACTGAGCACCCAGCACCCCGCGCACTGAGCACCCAGCATCCCGAGAATGAGCAGCCAGCACCCCGAGTCCTGAGCACCGAGCACTGAGCACCCAGCACCCTGAGTACTGAGCACCGAGCACCCCGAGCACTGAGCGCCCAGCACCCTGAGTACTGAGCTCCGAGCACCCCGAGCACCCAGCGCACCGACCACCGAGCACCCTGAGCACTGAGCACCCAGCACCCTGAGTACTGAGCACCCAGCACCCTGAGCAATGAGCACCCTGAGTACTGAGCACCCAGCACCTTGTGCACTGAGCACCGAGCACCCCGAGCACTGAGCACCCAGCACCCGGAGTACTGAGCACCCAGCGTACTGAGCACCGAGCACCCAGCACCCTGAGTACTGAGCACCCAGCACCCTGAGCACTGAGCACCCAGCGTACTGAGCACCGATTACCCAGCACCCTGAGCACTGAGCACTGAGCACCCTGAGCACTGAGTACTGAGCACCGAGCACCCTGAGCACTGAGCACATAGCACCCGGAGTACTGAGCACCCAGCACCCTGAGTACTAAGCACCAAGCACCCTGAGTACTGAGCACCCAGCAACCTGAGCACTGAACATACAGCACCCTGAGTACTGAGCACCTCGAGCACTGAGCACCCAGCACCCTGAGTACTGAGCACCGAGCACCCTGAGTACTGAGCACTGAGCACCCAGCACCCCGAGCACTGACCACCCAGCAACCCTAGCACTGAACACCCATCAACCTGAGCACTGAGCACCCAGCACCCTGAGTACTGATCACTGAGCACCCAGCACCCCGAGCACTGAGCACCCAGCACCCTGAGTACTGAGCACCCAGCACCCTGAGCACTGAGCACCCAGCATACTGAGCACCGAGCACCCAGCACCCAGAGTACTGAGCACCCAGCACCCTGAGCACTGAGCACCCAGCACCCTGAGTACTGAGCACTGAGCACCCAGCACCCCGAGCACTGAGCACCCAGCACCCTGAGTACTGAGCACCCAGCACCCTGAGCACTGAGCACCCAGCGTACTGAGCACCGAGCACCCAGCACAACTGAGTACTGAGCACCCAGCACCCTGAGCACTGAGCACCCAGCACCCAGAGTACTGAGCACTGAGCACCCCGAGTACTGAGCACCGGCACCCCGAGCACTAAGCACCCAGCACCCCGAGCACCGAGCACCTAGCACCCTGAGCACTGAGCACCCAGCACCCTGAGCACTGAGCACCCAGCACCCTGAGTACTGAGCACTGAGCACCCAGCACCCCGAGCACTGAGCACCCAGCACCCTGAGTACTGAGCACTGAGCACCCAGCACCCCGAGCACTGAGCACCCAGCACCCTGAGTACTGAGCACCGATCACCCTGAGCACTGAGCACCCAGCACCCCGAGCACTGAGCACCCAGCACCCTGAGTACTGTGCACCCAGCACCCCGAGCACTGAGCACCCAGCACCCTGAGTACTGAGCACCCTGAGTACTGAGCACCGATCACCCTGAGCACTGAGCTCCCAGCACCCTGAGTACTGAGCACCCAGCACCCTGAGCACTGAGCACCCAGCACCCTGAGTACTGAGCACCCAGCACCCTGAGCACTGAGCACCTAGCACCCTGAGTACTGAGCACCCAGCACCCTGAGCACTGAGCACCCAGCACCCTGAGTACTGAGCACCCAGCACCCCGAGCACTGAGCACCCAGCACCCCGAGAAAGAGCACCCAGCACCCCGAGTACTGAGCACCGAGCACCCTGAGCACTGAGTACCCAGCACCCTGAGCACTGAGCACCCAGCACCCTGAGTACTGAGCACACAGCACCCTGAGTACTGAGCACCCAGCACTCTGAGTACTGAGCACCGAGCACCGAGCACCCCGAGTACTGAGCACCCAGCACCCTGAGCACTGAGCACCCAGCACCCTGAGTACTGAGCACCCATCACCCTGAGTAATGAACACCCAGCACCCTGAGCACTGAGCACTGAGCACCCTGAGCACTGAGTACTGAGCACCGAGCACCCCGAGCACTGAGCACCCAGGACCCGGAGAACTGAGCACCCAGCACCCTGAGTACTAAGCACCGAGCACCCTGATTACTGAGCACCCGGCACCCTGAGCACTGAACATACAGCAGTCTGAGTACTGAGCACCTCGAGCACTGAGCACCCAGCACCCTGAGTACTGAGCACCGAGCACCCCGAGCACTGAGCACCCAGCACCCCAAGCACTGAGCACCCAGCACCCCGAGCACTGAGCACCCAGCACCCTGAGCCCTGAGCACCCAGCACCCTGAGTACTGAGCACCCAGCACCCTGAGCCCTGAGCTGCCAGCACCCTGAGCACTGAGCACCCAGCACCCTGAGCACTGAGTACCCAGCACCCTGAGCACTGAGCACCCAGCACCCTGAGTACTGAGCACTGAGCACCCAGCACCCCGAGCACTGAGCACCCAGCACCCTGAGTACTGAGCACTGAGCACCCAGCACCCCGAGCACTGAGCACCCAGCACCCTGAGCACTGAGCACCCAGCACCCGAGTACTGAGCACCCAACACCCTGAGTACTGAGCACCCAGCACCCTGAGTACTGAGAACCCAGCACCCCGAGTACTGAGCACCCAGCACCCTGCGTACTGAGCACCCAGCAACCCGAGCACTGAGCACCCAGCACCCTGAGCACTGAGCACCCAGCACCCTGATTACTGAGCACCCAGCACCCTGAGCACTGAGCACCCAGCACCCTGAGCACTGAGCACCCAGCACCCTGAGTACTGAGCACCCAGCACCCCGCGCACTGAGCACCCAGCATCCCGAGAATGAGCACCCAGCACCCCGAGTCCTGAGCACCGAGCACCCTGAGCACTGAGTACTCAGCACCCTGAGCACTGAGCACCCAGCACCCTGAGTACTGAGCACCCAGCACCCTGAGCACTGAGCACCCAGCACCCTGAGTAGTGAGCACCCAACGTACTGAGCACCGAGCACCCCGAGCACTGAGCACCCAGCACTCTGAGTACTGAGCACCGAGCACCCCGAGCACTGAGCACCCAGCACGCTGAGTACTGAGCTCCGAGCACCCCGAGCACCCAGCGCCCCGAGCACCGAGCACCCTGAGCACTGAGCACCCAGCACCCTGAGTACTGAGCACCCAGCACCCTGAGCAATGAGCACCCTGAGTACTGAGCACCCAGCACCTTGAGCACTGAGCACCGAGCACCCCGAGCACTGAGCACCCAGCACCCGGAGTACTGAGCACCCAGCATACTGAGCACCGAGCACCCAGCACCCTGAGTACTGAGCACCCAGCACCCTGAGCACTGAGCACCCAGCGTACGGAGCACCGAGCACCCAGCACCCTGTGTACTGAGCACCCAGCACCCTGAGCACTGAGCACCCAGCACCCTGAGTACTGAGCACTGAGCACCCAGCACCCCGAGCACTGAGCACCCAGCACCCTGAGTACTGAGCACACAGCACCCTGAGCACTGAGCACCCAGCGTACTGAGCACCGAGCACCCAGCACCCTGAGCACTGAGCACCCAGCGCCCAGAGTACTGAGCACTGAGCACCCCGAGTACTGAGCACCGGCACCCCGAGCACTAAGCACGCAGCACCCCGAGCACCGAGCACCTAGCACCCTGAGCACTGAGCTACCAGCACCCTGAGCACTGAGCACCCAGCACCCCGAGTACTGAGCACTGAGCACCCTGAGTACTGAGCACCCAGCACCCTGAGCACTGAGCACCCAGCACCCTGAGCACTGAGCACCCAGCACCCTGAGCACTGAGCACCCAGCACCCTGAGTAGTGAGCACCCAACGTACTGAGCACCGAGCACCCCAAGCACTGAGCACCCAGCACCCTGAGTACTGAGCACCGAGCACCCCGAGCACTGAGCGCCCAGCACCCTGAGTACTGAGCTCCGAGCACCCCGAGCACCCAGCGCCCCGACCACCGAGCACCCTGAGCACTGAGCACCCAGCACCCTGAGTACTGAGCACCCAGCACCCTGAGCAATGAGCACCCTGAGTACTGAGCACCCAGCACCTTGAGCACTGAGCACGGAGCACCCCGAGCACTGAGCACCCAGCACCCGGAGTACTGAGCACCCAGCGTACTGAGCACCGAGCACCCAGCACCCTGAGTACTGAGCACCCAGCACCCTGAGCACTGAGCACCCAGCGTACTGCGCACCGAGCACCCAGCACCCTGAGCACTGAGCACTGAGCACCCTGAGCACTGAGTACTGAGCACCGAGCACCCCGAGCACTGAGCACCCAGCACCCGGAGTACTGAGCACCCAGCACCCTGAGTACTAAGCACCAAGCACCCTGAGTACTGAGCACCCAGCAACCTGAGCACTGAACATACAGCACCCTGAGTACTGAGCACCTCGAGCACTGAGCACCCAGCACCCTGAGTAATGAGCACCGAGCACCCTGAGTACTGAGCACTGAGCACCCAGCACCCCGAGCACTGAGCACCCAGCACTCTGAGTACTGATCACTGAGTACCCAGCACCCCGAGCACTGAGCACCCAGCACCCTGAGCACTGAGCACCCAGCACCCTGAGCACTGAGCACCCAGCACCCTGAGCACTGAGCACCCAGCACCCTGAGTAGTGAGCACCCAACGTACTGACCACCGAGCACCCCGAGCACTGAGCACCCAGCACCCTGAGTACTGAGCACCGAGCACCCCGAGCACTGAGCGCCCAGCACCCTGAGTACTGAGCTACGAGCACCCCGAGCACCCAGCGCCCCGACCACCGAGCACCCTGAGCACTGAGCACCCAGCACCCTGATTACTGAGCACCCAGCACCCTAAGCAATGAGCACCCTGAGTACTGAGCACCCAGTACCTTGAGCACTGAGCACCGAGCACCCCGAGCACTGAGCACCCAGCACCCGGAGTACTGAGCACCCAGCGTACTGAGCACCGAGCACCCAGCACCCTGAGTACTGAGCACCCAGCACCCTGAGCACTGAGCACCCAGCGTACTGAGCACCGAGCACCCAGCACCCTGAGCACTGAGCACTGAGCACCCTGAGCACTGAGTACTGAGCACCGAGCACCCCGAGCACTGAGCACCCAGCACCCGGATTACTGAGCACCCAGCACCCTGTGTACTAAGCACCAAGCACCCTGAGTACTGAGCACCCAGCACCCTGAGCACTGAACATACAGCACCCTGAGTACTGAGCACCTCGAGCACTGAGCACCCAGCACCCTGAGTACTGAGCACCGAGCACCGTGAGCACTGACCACCCAGCACCCCGAGCACTGAGCACCCAGCACCCCGAGCAATGAGCACCCAGCACCCTGAGTACTGAGCACCCAGCACCCTTAGTACTGAGCACCCAGCACCCTGAGCACTGAGTACCCAGCACCCTAATCACTGAGCACCCAGCACCCTGAGCACTGAGCACCCAGCACCCTGAGCACTGAGCACCCAGCACCCTGAGTACTGAGCACTGAGCACCCAGCACCGCGAGCACTGAGCACCCAGCACCCTGAGTACTGAGCACTGAGCACCCAGCACCCCGAGCACTGAGCACCCAGCACCCTGAGCACTGAGCACGCAGCACCTGAGTACTAAGCACCCAGCACCCTGAGTACTGAGCACCCAGCACCCTGAGTACTGAGCACCCAGCACCCCGAGTACTGAGCATCCAGCAACCTGAGTACTGAGCATCCGAGCACCCTGAGCACTGAGCACCCAGCACCCCGAGCACTGAGCACCCAGCACCCTGAGCACTGAGCACCCAGCACCCTGAGCACTGAGCACCCAGCACCCTGAGCACTGAGCACCCAGCACCCTGAGTAGTGAGCACCCAACGTACTGAGCACCGAGCACCCCGAGCACTGAGCACCCAGCACCCTGAGTACTGAGCACCGAGCACCCCGAGCACTGAGCACCCAGCACCCTGAGTACTGAGCTCCGAGCACCCCGAGCACCCAGCGCCCCGAGCACCGAGCACCCTGAGCACTGAGCACCCAGCACCCTGAGTACTGAGCACCCAGCACCCTGAGCAATGAGCACCCTGAGTACTGAGCACCCAGCACCTTGAGCACTGAGCACCGAGCACCCCGAGCACTGAGCACCCAGCACCTGGAGTACTGAGCACCCAGCGTACTGAACACCGAGCACCCAGCACCCTGAGTACTGAGCACCCAGCACCCTGAGCACTGAGCACCCAGCGTACTGAGCACCGAGCACCCAGCACCCTGAGTACTGAGCCCCCCGCACCCTGAGCACTGAGCACCCAGCACCCTGAGTACTGAGCACTGAGCACCCAGCACCCCGAGCACTGAGCACCCAGCACCCTGAGTACTGAGCACCCAGCACCCTGAGCACTGAGCACCCAGCGTACTGAGCACCGAGCACCCAGCACCCTGAGAACTGAGCACCCAGCACCCTGAGCACTGAGCACCCAGCGCCCTGAGTACTGAGCACTGAGCACCCCGAGTACTGAGCACCGGCACCCCGAGCACTAAGCAAACAGCACCCCGATCACCGAGCACCTAGCACCCTGAGCACTGAGCACCCAGCACCCTGAGCACTGAGCACCCAGCACCCTGAGTACTGAGCACTGAGCACCCAGCACCCCGAGCACTGAGCACCCAGCACCCTGAGTACTGAGCACTGAGCACCCAGCACCCCGAGCACTGAGCACCCAGCACCCTGAGCACTGAGCACCCAGCACCTGAGTACTGAGCACCCAGCACCCTGAGTACTGTGCACCCAGCACCCTGAGTACTGAGCACCCAGCACCCCGAGTACTGAGCACCCAGCACCCTGAGAACTGAGCACCCAGCACCCTGAGCACTGAGCACACAGCACCCTGAGCACTGAGCACCCTGCACCCGAGTACTGAGCACCCAGCACCCTGAGTACTGAGCACAAAGCACCCTGAGTTCTGAGCACCCAGCACCCCGAATACTGAGCACCCAGCACCCTGAGCACTGAGCACCCAGCACCCTGAGCACTGAGCACCCAGCACCCTGAGCACTGAGCACCCAGCACCCTGAGTAGTGAGCACCCAACGTACTGAGCACCGAGCACCCCGAGCACTGAGCAACCAGCACCCTGAGTACTGAGCACCGATCACCCCGAGCACTGAGCACCCAGCACCCTGAGTACTGAGCTCCGAGCACCCCGAGCACTGAGCACCCAGGGCCCCGAGCACTGAGCAACCAGCACCCTGAGCACTGAGCACCTAGCACCCTGAGTACTGAGCACCCAGCACCCTGAGTACTGAACACCCAGCACCCTGAGCACTGAGCCCCCTGAGCACTGAGTACTGAGCACTGAGCACCCTGAGCACTGAGCACCCAGCACCCCGAGTACTGTGCACCCAGCACCCCGACCAGTGAGCACCCAGCGCCCCGAGCACTGAGCACCCAGCACCCCGAGCACTGAGCACTGAGCACCCTGAGCACTGAGCACCCAGCACCCCGAGTACTGAGCACTTAGCACCCTGAGTACTGAGCACCAAGCACCCCGAATACTGAGCACTGAGCACCCTGAGTACTGAGCACCCAGCACCCTGAGCACTGAGCACCCAGCACCCTGAGCACTGAGCACCCAGCACCCTGAGCACTGAGCACCCAGCACCCTGAGTAGTGAGCACACAACGTACTGAGCACCGAGCACCCCGAGCACTGAGCACCCAGCACCCTGAGTACTGAGCACAAAGCACCCTGAGTACTGAGCACCCAGCACCCCGAGTACTGAGCACCCAGCACCCTGAGCACTGAGCACCCAGCACCCTTAGCACTGAGCACCCAGCACCCTGAGCACTGAGCACCCAGCACCCTGAGTAGTGAGCACCCAACGTACTGAGCACCGAGCACCCCGAGCACTGAGCACCCAGCACCCTGAGTACTGAGCACCGATCACCCCGAGCACTGAGCAACCAGCACCCTGAGTACTGAGCTCCGAGCACCCCGAGCACTGAGCACCCAGGGCCCCGAGCACTGAGCACCCAGCACCCTGAGCACTGAGCACCTAGCACCCTGAGTACTGAGCACCCAGCACCCTGAGTACTGAACACCCAGCACCCTGAGCACTGAGCACCCTGAGCACTGAGTACTGAGCACTGAGCACCCTGAGCACTGAGCACCCAGCACCCCGAGTACTGAGCACCCAGCACCCCGACCACTGAGCACCCAGCGCCCCGAGCACTGAGCACCCAGCACCCCGAGCACTGAGCACTGAGCACCCTGAGTACTGAGCACCCAGCACCTTGAGCACTGAGCACCGTGCACCCCGAGAACTGAGCACCCAGCACCTGGAGTACTGAGCACCCAGCTTACTGAGCACCGAGCACCCAGCACCCTGAGTACTGAGCACCCAGCACCCTGAGCACTGAGCACCCAGCATACTGAGCACCGAGCACCCAGCACCCAGCGTACTGAGCACCCAGCACCCTGAGCACTGAGCACCCAGCACCCTGAGTACTGAGCACTGAGCACCCAGCACCCCGAGCACTGAGCACCCAGCACCCTGAGTACTGAGCACCCAGCACCCTGAGTACTGAGCACCCAGCGTACTGAGCACCGAGCACCCAGCACCCTGAGTACTGAGAACCCAGCACCCTGAGCACTGAGCACCCAGCGTACTGAGCACCGAGCACCCAGCACCCTGAGTACTGAGCACCCAGCACCCTGAGCACTGAGCACCCAGCACCCAGAGTACTGAGCACTGAGCACCCCGAGTACTGAGCACCGGCACCCCGAGCACTAAGCACCCAGCACCCCGAGCACCGAGCACCTAGCACCCATAGCAATGAGCACCCAGCACCCTGAGCACTGAGCACCCAGCACCCTGAGTACTGAGCACTGAGCACCCAGCACCCCGAGCACTGAGCACCCAGCACCCTGAGTACTGAGCACTGAGAACCCAGCACCCCGAGCACTGAGCACCCATCACCCTGAGCAGTGAGCACCCAGCACCCGAGTACTGAGCACCCAGCACCCTGAGTACTGAGCACCCAGCACCCTGAGTACTGAACACCCAGCACCCCGAGTACTGAGCACCCAGCACCCTGAGCACTGAGCACCCAGCACCCTGAGCACTGAGCACCCAGCACCCGAGTACTGAGCACCCAGCACCCTGAGAACTGAGCACCCAGCACCCTGAGTACTGAGCACCCAGCACCCCGAGTAGTGAGCACCCAGCACCCTGAGCTCTGAGCACCCAGCACCCTGAGCACTGAGCACCCAGCACCCTGAGCACTGAGCACCCAGCACGCTGAGTAGTGAGCACCCAACGTACTGAGCACCGAGCACCCCGAGCACTGAGCACCCAGCACCCTGAGTACTGAGCACTGAGCACCCAGCACCCTGAGCACTGAGCACCCAGCGTACTGAGCACCGAGCACCCAGCACCCTGAGTACTGAGCACCCAGCACCCTGAGCACTGAGCACCCAGCAACCTGAGTACTGAGCACTGAGCACCTAGCACCCTGAGTACTGAGCAACCAGCACCCTGAGCACTGAGCACTGAGCACCCAGCACCCTGAGCACTGAGCACTGAGCACCCAGCACCCGGAGCACTGTGCATCCAGCACCCCGAGCACTGAGCACCCAGCACCCTGAGCAGTGAGCACCCTGAGGACTGAGCACCCAGCACCCTGAGCACTGAGCACCCAGCACCCTGAGTACTGAGCACCGATCACCCTGAGCACTGAGCACCCAGCACCCCGAGCACTGAGCACCCAGCACCCTGAGTACTGTGCACCCAGCACCCTGAGCACTGAGCACCCAGCACCCTGAGTACTGAGCACCCTGAGTACTGAGCACCGATCACCCTGAGCACTGAGCTCCCAGCACCCTGAGTACTGAGCACCCAGCACCCTGAGCACTGAGCACCCAGCACCCTGAGTACTGTGCACCCAGCACCCTGAGCACTGAGCACCTAGCACCCTGAGTACTGAGCACCCAGCACCCTGAGCACTGAGCACCCAGCACCCTGAGCACTGAGCACCCAGCATACTGAGCACCGAGCACCCAGCACCCAGAGTACTGAGCACCCAGCACCCTGAGAACTGAGCACCCAGCACCCTGAGTACTGAGCACTGAGCACCCAGCACCCCGAGCACTGAGCACCCAGCACCCTGAGTACTGAGCACCCAGCACCCTGAGCACTGAGCACCCAGCGTACTGAGCACCGAGCACCCAGCAAAACTGAGTACTGAGCACCCAGCACCCTGAGCACTGAGCACCCAGCACCCAGAGTACTGAGCACTGAGCACCCCGAGTACTGAGCACCGGCACCCCGAGCACTAAGCACCCAGCACCCCGAGCTCCGAGCACCTAGCACCCTGAGCACTGAGCACCCAGCACCCTGAGCACTGAGCACCCAGCACCCTGAGTACTGAGCACTGAGCACCCAGCACCCCGAGCACTGAGCACCCAGCACCCTGAGTACTGAGCACTGAGCACCCAGCACCCCGAGCACTGAGCACACATCACCCTGAGCACTGAGCACCCAGCACCCGAGTACTGAGCACCCAGCACCCTGAGTACTGAGCACCCAGCACCCTGAGTACTGAGCACCCAGCACCCCGAGTACTGATCACCCAGCACCCTGAGAACTGAGCACCCAGCACCCTGAGCACTGAGCACCCAGCACCCTGAGCACTGACCACCCAGCACCCGAGTACTGAGCACCCAGCACCCTGAGTACTGAGCACCCAGCACCCTGAGTACTGAGCACCCTGCACCCCAAGTAGTGAGCACCCAGCACCCTGAGCTCTGAGCACCCAGCACCCTGAGCACTGAGCACCCAGCACCCTGAGCACTGAGCACCCAGCACCCTGAGTAGTGAGCACCCAACGTACTGAGCACCGAGCACCCCGAGCACTGAGCACCCAGCACCCTGAGTACTGAGCACCGATCACCCTGAGCACTGAGCACCCAGCACCCTGAGTACTGAGCTCCGAGCACCCCGAGCACTGAGCACCCAGCGCCCCGAGCACTGAGCACCCAGCACCCTGAGCACTGAGCACCTAGGACCCTGAGTACTGAGCACCCAGCACCCTGAGTACTGAACACCCAGCACCCTGAGCACTGAGCACTGAGCACCCTGAGCACTGAGTACTGAGCACTGAGCACCCTGAGCACTGAGCACACAGCACCCCGAGTACTGAGCACCCAGCTCCCCGAGCACTGAGCACCCAGCGCCCCGAGCACTGAGCACCCAGCACCCAGAGCACTGAGCACCCTGAGCACTGAGCACCCAGCACCCCGAGTACTGAGCACTGAGCACCCTGAGTACTGAGCACCAAGCACCCTGAGTACTGAGCACTGAGCACCCTGAGTAGTGAGCACCCAGCGCCCTAAGCACTGAGTACCCAGCACCCTGAGTACTGAGCACTGAGAACCCTGAGTACTGAGCACCGATCACCCTGAGTACTGAGCACCCAGCACCCTGATCACTGAGCACCCAGCACCCTGAGCACTGAGCACCCAGCACCTTGAGTACTGAGCACCGAGCACCCCGAGCACTGAGCACCCAGCACACTGAGTACTGAGCACCCAGCTCCCTGAGCACTGAGCACCCAGCACCCTGAGCACTGAGCACCCAGCACCCCGAGCACTGATCACCCAGCACCCTGAGTACTGAGCACCCAGCACCCTGAGCACTGAGCACCCAGCACCCTGAGTACTGAGCACCTAGCACCCTGAGTACTGAGCACCCAGCACCCTGAGCACTGAGCACTGAGCACCCAGCACCCGGAGCACTGTGCATCCAGCACCCCGAGCACTGAGCACCCAGCACCCTGAGCAGTGAGCACCCTGAGGACTGAGCACCCAGCACCCTGAGCACTGAGCACCCAGCACCCTGAGTACTGAGCACCGATCACCCTGAGCACTGAGCACCCAGCACCCCGAGCACTGAGCACCCAGCACCCTGAGTACTGTGCACCCAGCACCCCGAGCACTGAGCACCCAGCACCCTGAGTACTGAGCACCCTGAGTACTGAGCACCCAGCACCCTGAGCACTGAACATATAGCAGTCTGAGTACTGAGCACCTCGAGCACTGAGCACCCAGCACCCTGAGTACTGAGCACCGAGCACCCCGAGCACTGAGCACCCATCACCCCAAGCACTGAGCACCCAGCACCCTGAGCACTGAGCTCCCAGCACCCTGAGTACTGAGCACCCAGCACCCTGAGCACTGAGCACCCAGCACCCTGAGTACTGAGCACCCAGCACCCTGAGCACTGAGCACCTAGCACCCTGAGTACTGAGCACCCAGCACCCTGAGCACTGAGCACCCAGCACCCTGAGTACTGAGCACCCAGCACCCCGAGCACTGAGCACCCAGCTCCCCGAGAATGAGCACCCAGCACACCGAGTACTGAGCACCGAGCACCCTGAGCACTGAGTACCCAGCACCCTGAGCACTGAGCACCCAGCACCCTGAGTACTGACCACCCAGCACCCTGAGTACTGAGCACCCAGCACCCTGAGCACTGAGCACCGAGCACCGAGCACCCCGAGTACTGAGCACCCAGCACCCTGAGCACTGAGCACCCAGCACCCTGAGTACTGAGCACCCAGCACCCTGAGTACTGAACACCCAGCACCCTGAGCACTGAGCACTGAGCACCCTGAGCACTGAGTACTGAGCACCGAGCACCCCGAGCACTGAGCACCCAGGACCCTGAGCACTGAACATATAGCAGTCTGTGTACTGAGCACCTCGAGCACTGAGCACTCAGCACCCTGAGTACTGAGCACCGAGCACCAAGAGCACTGAGCACCCAGCACCCCAAGCACTGAGCACCCAGCACCCCGAGCACTGAGCACCCAGCACCCTGAGCCCAGAGCACCCAGCACCCTGAGTACTGACCACCCAGCACCCTGAGCACTGAGTACCCAGCACAATGAGCACTGAGCACCCAGCACCCTGAGCTCTGAGCACACAGCACCCTGAGCACTGAGCACCCAGCACCCTGAGTACTGAGCACTGAGCACCCAGCACCGCGAGCACTGAGCACCCAGCACCCTGAGTACTGAGCACTGAGCACCCAGCACCCCGAGCACTGAGCACCCAGCACCCTGAGCCCTGAGCACCCAGCACCCTGAGTACTGACCACCCAGCACCCTGAGCACTGAGTACCCAGCACACTG
The DNA here is from genome assembly GCF_018167655.1 of Microtus oregoni. Taxonomy (NCBI): domain Eukaryota; kingdom Metazoa; phylum Chordata; class Mammalia; order Rodentia; family Cricetidae; genus Microtus; species Microtus oregoni. The sequence goes on along the minus strand of NW_024544028.1, from coordinate 235,456 downwards.
AGCACTGAGCACCCAGCACCCTGAGCTCTGAGCACACAGCACCCTGAGCACTGAGCACCCAGCACCCTGAGTACTGAGCACTGAGCACCCAGCACCCCGAGCACTGAGCACCCAGCACCCTGAGTACTGAGCACTGAGCACCCAGCTCCCCGAGCACTGAGCACCCAGCACCCTGAGCACTGAGCACCCAGCACCCGAGTACTGAGCACCCAACACCCTGAGTACTGAGCACCCAGCACCCTGAGTACTGAGCACCCAGCACCCCGAGTACTGAGCACCCAGCACCCTGAGTACTGAGCACCCAGCAACCCGAGCACTGAGCACCCAGCACCCCGAGCACTGAGCACCCAGCACCCTGAGTACATAGCACAGAGCACCCTGAGCACTGAGCACTGAGCACCCAGCACCCCGAGCACTGAGCACCCAGCACACTGAGCACTGAGGACCCAGCACCCTGAGCCCTGAGCACCCAGCACCCTGAGTACTGAGCACTCAGCACCCAGCACCCCGAGCACTGAGCACCCAGCACCCTGAGTACGGAGCACCCAGCACCCTGAGCACTGACCACTGAGCACCCAGCACCCCGAGCACTGAGCACCCAGCACCCTGAGCACTGAGGACCCAGCACCCTGAGCCCTGAGCACCCAGCACCCTGAGTACTGAGCACTCAGCACCCAGCACCCCGAGCACTGAGCACCCAGCACCCTGAGTACTGAGCCCTGAGCACCCAGCACCCCGAGCACTGAGCACCCAGCACCCTGAGCACTGAGCACCCAGCACCCTGAGCACTGAGCACCCAGCACCCTGAGCTCTGAGCACACAGCACCCTGAGCACTGAGCACCCAGCACCCTGAGTACTGAGCACCGAGAACCCCGAGCACTGAGCACCCAGCACCCTGAGTACTGAGCTCCGAGCACCCCGAGGACTGAGCACCCAGCGCCCCGAGCACCGAGCACCCTGAGCACTGAGCACCCAGCACCCTGAGCACTGAGCACCTAGCACCCTGAGTACTGAGCACCCAGCACCCTGAGTACTGAACACCCAGCACCCTGAGCACTGAGAACTGAGCACCCTGAGCACTGAGTACTGAGCACTGAGCACCCTGAGCACTGAGCACATAGCACCCCGAGTACTGAGCACCCAGCACCCCGAGCACTGAGCACCCAGCACCCCGAGCACTGAGCACCCTGAGCACTGAGCACCTAGCACCCCGAGTACTGAGCACTGAGCACCCTGAGCACTGAGCACCCAGCACCCTGAGGACTGAGCACCCAGCACCCTGAGTACTGAGCACCCAGCACCCTGAGCACTGAGCACCCAGCACCCCGAGCACTGAGCACCCAGCACCCTGAGTACTGTGCACCCTGAGTACTGAGCACCGATCACCCTGAGCACTGAGCTCCCAGCACCCTGAGTACTGAGCACCCAGCACCCTGAGCACTGAGCACCCAGCACCCTGAGTACTGAGCACCCAGCACCCTGAGCACTGAGCACCTAGTACCCTGAGTACTGAGCACCCAGCACCCTGAGCACTGAGCACCCAGCACCCTGAGTACTGAGCACCCAGCACCCCGAGCACTGAGCACCCAGCACCCCGAGAATGAGCACCCAGCACACCGAGTACTGAGCACCGAGCACCCTGAGCACTGAGTACCCAGCACCCTGAGCACTGAGCACCCAGCACCCTGAGTACTGAGCACCCAGCACCATGAGTACTGAGCACCCAGCACCCTGAGCACTGAGCACCGAGCACCGAGCACCCCGAGTACTGAGCACCCAGCACCCTGAACACTGAGCACCCAGCACCCTGAGTACTGAGCACCCAGCACCCTGAGTACTGAACACCCAGCACCCTGAGCACTGAGCACTGAGCACCCTGAGCACTGAGTACTGAGCACCGAGCACCCCGAGCACTGAGCACCCAGGACCCGGAGTACTGAGCACCCAGCACCCTGAGTAGTAAGCACCGGGCACCCTGAGTACTGAGCACCCAGCACCCTGAGCACTGAACATATAGCAGTCTGAGTACTGAGCACCTCGAGCACTGAGCACCCAGCACCCTGAGTACTGAGCACCGAGCACCCCGAGCACTGAGCACCCATCACCCCAAGCACTGAGCACCCAGCACCCTGAGCACTGAGCTCCCAGCACCCTGAGTACTGAGCACCCAGCACCCTGAGCACTGAGCACCCAGCACCCTGAGTACTGAGCACCCAGCACCCTGAGCACTGAGCACCTAGCACCCTGAGTACTGAGCACCCAGCACCCTGAGTACTGAGCACCCAGCACCCTGAGTACTGAGCACCCAGCACCCCGAGCACTGAGCACCCAGCACCCCGAGAATGAGCACCCAGCACACCGAGTACTGAGCACCGAGCACCCTGAGCACTGAGTACCCAGCACCCTGAGCACGGAGCACCCAGCACCCTGAGTACTGACCACCCAGCACCCTGAGTACTGAGCACCCAGCACCCTGAGCACTGAGCACCGAGCACCGAGCACCCCGAGTACTGAGCACCCAGCACCCTGAGCACTGAGCACCCAGCACCCTGAGTACTGAGCACCCAGCACCCTGAGTACTGAACACCCAGCACCCTGAGCACTGAGCACTGAGCACCCTGAGCACTGAGTACTGAGCACCGAGCACCCCGAGCACTGAGCACCCAGGACCCTGAGCACTGAACATATAGCAGTCTGAGTACTGAGCACCTCGAGCACTGAGCACTCAGCACCCTGAGTACTGAGCACCGAGCACCAAGAGCACTGAGCACCCAGCACCCCAAGCACTGAGCACCCAGCACCCCGAGCACTGAGCACCCAGCACCCTGAGCCCAGAGCACCCAGCACCCTGAGTACTGACCACCCAGCACCCTGAGCACTGAGTACCCAGCACAATGAGCACTGAGCACCCAGCACCCTGAGCTCTGAGCACACAGCACCCTGAGCACTGAGCACCCAGCACCCTGAGTAATGAGCACTGAGCACCCAGCACCCCGAGCACTGAGCACCCAGCACCCTGAGTACTGAGCACTGAGCACCCAGCACCCCGAGCACTGAGCACCCAGCACCCTGAGCCCTGAGCACCCAGCACCCTGAGTACTGACCACCCAGCACCCTGAGCACTGAGTACCCAGCACCCTGAGCACTGAGCACCCAGCACCCTGAGCTCTGAGCACACAGCACCCTGAGCACTGAGCACCCAGCACCCTGAGTACTGAGCACTGAGCACCCAGCACCCCGAGCACTGAGCACCCAGCACCCTGAGTACTGAGCACTGAGCACCCAGCTCCCCGAGCACTGAGCACCCAGCACCCTGAGCACTGAGCACCCAGCACCCGAGTACTGAGCACCCTACACCCTGAGTACTGAGCACCCAGCACCCTGAGTACTGAGCACCCAGCACCCCGAGTACTGAGCACCCAGCACCCTGAGTACTGAGCACCCAGCAACCCGAGCACTGAGCACCCAGCACCCCGAGCACTGAGCACCCAGCACCCTGAGTACATAGCACAGAGCACCCTGAGCACTGAGCACTGAGCACCCAGCACCCCGAGCACTGAGCACCCAGCACACTGAGCACTGAGGACCCAGCACCCTGAGCCCTGAGCACCCAGCACCCTGAGTACTGAGCACTCAGCACCCAGCACCCCGAGCACTGAGCACCCAGCACCCTGAGTACGGAGCACCCAGCACCCTGAGCACTGACCACTGAGCACCCAGCACCCCGAGCACTGAGCACCCAGCACCCTGAGCACTGAGGACCCAGCACCCTGAGCCCTGAGCACCCAGCACCCTGAGTACTGAGCACTCAGCACCCAGCACCCCGAGCACTGAGCACCCAGCACCCTGAGTACTGAGCCCTGAGCACCCAGCACCCCGAGCACTGAGCACCCAGCACCCTGAGCACTGAGCACCCAGCACCCTGAGCACTGAGCACCCAGCACCCTGAGCTCTGAGCACACAGCACCCTGAGCACTGAGCACCCAGCACCCTGAGTACTGAGCACTGAGCACCCAGCACCCCGAGCACTGAGCACCCAGCACCCTGAGTACTGAGCACTGAGCACCCAGCACCCCGAGCACTGAGCACCCAGCACCCTGAGCACTGAGCACCCAGCACCCGTGTACTGAGCACCCAACACCCTGAGTACTGAGCACCCAGCACCCTTAGTACTGAGCACCCAGCACCCCGAGTACTGAGCACCCAGCACCCTGAGTACTGAGCACCCAGCAACCCGAGCACTGAGCACCCAGCACCCCGAGCACTGAGCACCCAGCACCCTGAGTACTGAGCACCCAGCACCCTGAGCACTTGGCACTGAGCACCCAGCAGCCCGAGCACTGAGCATCCAGCACCCTGAGCACTGAGGACCCAGCACCCTGAGCCCTGAGCACCCAGCACCCTGAGTACTGAGCACTCAGCACCCAGCACCCCGAGCACTGAGCACCCAGCACCCTGAGTACTGAGCCCTGAGCACCCAGCACCCCGAGCACTGAGCACCCAGCACCCTGAGCACTGAGCACCCAGCACCCGAGTACTGAGCACCCAGCACCCTGAGTACTGAGCACCCAGCAACCTGTGTACTGAGAACCCAGCACCCAGAGTACTGAGCACCCAGCACCCTGAGTACTGAGAACCCAGCACCCCGAGTACTGAGCACCCAGCACCCTGAGCACTGAGCACCCAGCACCCCGAGCACTTCGCACCCAGCACCCTGAGTACTGAGCACCCAGCACCCTGAGCACTGAGCACCCAGCACCCTGAGCACTGAGCACCCAGCACCCTGAGCACTGAGCACCCAGCACCCTGAGTAGTGAGCACCCAAAGTACTGAGCACCGAACACAACGAGCACTGAGCACCCAGCACCCTGAGTACTGAGCACCGAGAACCCCGAGCACTGAGCACCCAGCACCCTGAGTACTGAGCTCCGAGCACCCCGAGGACTGAGCACCCAGCGCCCCGAGCACCGAGCACCCTGAGCACTGAGCACCCAGCACCCTGAGCACTGAGCACCTAGCACCCTGAGTACTGAGCACCCAGCACCCTGAGTACTGAACACCCAGCACCCTGAGCACTGAGAACTGAGCACCCTGAGCACTGAGTACTGAGCACTGAGCACCCTGAGCACTGAGCACATAGCACCCCGAGTACTGAGCACCCAGCACCCCGAGCACTGAGCACCCAGCACCCCGAGCACTGAGCACCCTGAGCACTGAGCACCTAGCACCCCGAGTACTGAGCACTGAGCACCCTGAGCACTGAGCACCCAGCACCCTGAGGACTGAGCACCCAGCACCCTGAGTACTGAACACCCAGCACCCTGAGCACTGAGCACCCAGCACCCCGAGCACTGAGCACCCAGCACCCTGAGTACTGTGCACCCTGAGTACTGAGCACCGATCACCCTGAGCACTGAGCTCCCAGCACCCTGAGTACTGAGCACCCAGCACCCTGAGCACTGAGCACCCAGCACCCTGAGTACTGAGCACCCAGCACCCTGAGCACTGAGCACCTAGTACCCTGAGTACTGAGCACCCAGCACCCTGAGCACTGAGCACCCAGCACCCTGAGTACTGAGCACCCAGCACCCCGAGCACTGAGCACCCAGCACCCCGAGAATGAGCACCCAGCACACCGAGTACTGAGCACCGAGCACCCTGAGCACTGAGTACCCAGCACCCTGAGCACTGAGCACCCAGCACCCTGAGTACTGAGCACCCAGCACCATGAGTACTGAGCACCCAGCACCCTGAGCACTGAGCACCGAGCACCGAGCACCCCGAGTACTGAGCACCCAGCACCCTGAGTACTGAGCACCCAGCACCCTGAGTACTGAACACCCAGCACCCTGAGCACTGAGCACTGAGCACCCTGAGCACTGAGTACTGAGCACCGAGCACCCCGAGCACTGAGCACCCAGGACCCGGAGTACTGAGCACCCAGCACCCTGAGTAGTAAGCACCGGGCACCCTGAGTACTCAGCACCCAGCACCCTGAGCACTGAACATATAGCAGTCTGAGTACTGAGCACCTCGAGCACTGAGCACCCAGCACCCTGAGTACTGAGCACCGAGCACCCCGAGCACTGAGCACCCATCACCCCAAGCACTGAGCACCCAGCACCCTGAGCACTGAGCTCCCAGCACCCTGAGTACTGAGCACCCAGCACCCTGAGCACTGAGCACCCAGCACCCTGAGTACTGAGCACCCAGCACCCTGAGCACTGAGCACCTAGCACCCTGAGTACTGAGCACCCAGCACCCTGAGCACTGAGCACCCAGCACCCTGAGTACTGAGCACCCAGCACCCCGAGCACTGAGCACCCAGCACCCCGAGAATGAGCACCCAGCACACCGAGTACTGAGCACCGAGCACCATGAGCACTGAGTACCCAGCACCCTGAGCACTGAGCACCCAGCACCCTGAGTACTGACCACCCAGCACCCTGAGTACTGAGCACCCAGCACCCTGAGCACTGAGCACCGAGCACCGAGCACCCCGAGTACTGAGCACCCAGCACCCTGAGCACTGAGCACCCAGCACCCTGAGTACTGAGCACCCAGCACCCTGAGTACTGAACACCCAGCACCCTGAGCACTGAGCACTGAGCACCCTGAGCACTGAGTACTGAGCACCGAGCACCCCGAGCACTGAGCACCCAGGACCCGGAGTACTGAGCACCCAGCACCCTGAGTACTAAGCACCGAGCACCCTGAGTACTGAGCACCCAGCACCCTGAGCACTGAACATATAGCAGTCTGAGTACTGAGCACCTCGTGCACTGAGCACCCAGCACCCTGAGTACTGAGCACCGAGCACCAAGAGCACTGAGCACCCAGCACCCCAAGCACTGAGCACCCAGCACCCCGAGCACTGAGCACCCAGCACCCTGAGCCCTGAGCACCCAGCACCCTGAGTACTAACCACCCAGCACCCTGAGCACTGAGTACCCAGCACAATGAGCACTGAGCACCCAGCACCCTGAGCTCTGAGCACACAGCACCCTGAGCACTGAGCACCCAGCACCCTGAGTAATGAGCACTGAGCACCCAGCACCCCGAGCACTGAGCACCCAGCACCCTGAGTACTGAGCACTGAGCACCCAGCACCCCGAGCACTGAGCACCCAGCACCCTGAGCCCTGAGCACCCAGCACCCTGAGTACTGACCACCCAGCACCCTGAGCACTGAGTACCCAGCACCCTGAGCACTGAGCACCCAGCACCCTGAGCTCTGAGCACACAGCACCCTGAGCACTGAGTACCCAGCACCCTGAGTACTGAGCACTGAGCACCCAGCACCCCGAGCACTGAGCACCCAGCACCCTGAGTACTGAGCACTGAGCACCCAGCACCCCGAGCACTGAGCACCCAGCACGGTGAGCACTGAGCACCCAGCAACCGAGTACTGAGCACCCAACACCCTGAGTACTGAGCACCCAGCACCCTGAGTACTGAGCACCCAGCACCCCGAGTACTGAGCACCCAGCACCCTGAGTACTGAGCACCCAGCAACCCGAGCACTGAGCACCCAGCACCCCGAGCACTGAGCACCCAGCACCCTGAGCACTGAGGACCCAGCACCCTGAGCCCTGAGCACCCAGCACCCTGAGTACTGAGCACTCAGCACCCAGCACCCCGAGCACTGAGCACCCAGCACCCTGAGTACTGAGCACCCAGCACCCTGAGCACTGAGCACTGAGCACCCAGCACCCCGAGCACTGAGCCCCCAGCACCCTGAGCACTGAGGACCCAGCACCCTGAGCCCTGAGCACCCAGCACCCTGAGTACTGAGCACTCAGCACCCAGCACCCCGAGCCCTGAGCACCCAGCACCCTGAGTACTGAGCCCTGAGCACCCAGCACCCCGAGCACTGAGCACCCAGCACCCTGAGCACTGAGCACCCAGGACCCGAGTACTGAGCACCCAGCACCCTGAGCACTGAGGACCCAGCACCCTGAGTACTGAGCACCCAGCACCCTGAGCACTGAGCACTGAGCACCCTGAGCACTGAGTACTGAGCACCGAGCACCCCGAGCACTGAGCACCCAGGACCCGGAGTACTGAGCACCCAGCACCCTGAGTAGTAAGCACCGAGCACCCTGAGTACTGAGCACCCAGCACCCTGAGCACTGAACATATAGCAGTCTGAGTACTGAGCACCTCGAGCACTGAGCACCCAGCACCCTGAGTACTGAGCACCGAGCACCCCGAGCACTGAGCACCCAGCACCCCAAGCACTGAGCACCCAGCACCCCGAGCACTGAGCACCCAGCACCCTGAGCCCTGAGCACCCAGCACCCTGAGTACTGACCACCCAGCACCCTGAGCACTGAGTACCCAGCACCATGAGCACTGAGCACCCAGCACCCTGAGCTCTGAGCACACAGCACCCTGAGCACTGAGCACCCAGCACCCTGAGTACTGAGCACTGAGCACCCAGCACCCCGAGCACTGAGCACCCAGCACCCTGAGTACTGAGCACTGAGCACCCAGCACCCCGAGCACTGAGCACCCAGCACCCTGAGCACTGAGCACCCAGCACCCGAGTACTGAGCACCCAACACCCTGAGTACTGAGCACCCAGCACCCTGAGTACTGAGCACCCAGCACCCTGAGCACTGAGCACCCAGCACCCTGAGTACTGAGCACCCAGCACCCTGAGTACTGAACACCCAGCACCCTGAGCACTGAGCACTGAGCACCCTGAGCACTGAGTACTGAGCACCGAGCACCCCGAGCACTGAGCACCCAGGACCCGGAGTACTGAGCACCCAGCACCCTGAGTACTAAGCACCGAGCACCCTGAGTACTGAGCACCCAGCACCCTGAGCACTGAACATATAGCAGTCTGAGTACTGAGCACCTCGAGCACTGAGCACTCAGCACCCTGAGTACTGAGCACCGAGCACCAAGAGCACTGAGCACCCAGCACCCCAAGCACTGAGCACCCAGCACCCCGAGCACTGAGCACCCAGCACCCTGAGCCCTGAGCACCCAGCACCCTGAGTACTGACCACCCAGCACCCTGAGCACTGAGTACCCAGCACAATGAGCACTGAGCACCCAGGACCCTGAGTACTGAGCACCCAGCACCCTGAGTACTGAGCACTGAGCACCCAGCACCCCGAGCACTGAGCACCCAGCACCCTGAGTACTGAGCACTGAGCACCCAGCACCCCGAGCACTGAGCACCCAGCACCCTGAGCACTGAGCACCCAGCACCCGAGTACTGAGCACCCAACACCCTGAGTACTGAGCACCCAGCACCCTGAGTACTGAGCACCCAGCACCCCGAGTACTGAGCACCCAGCACCCTGAGTACTGAGCACCCAGCAACCCGAGCACTGAGCACCCAGCACCCCGAGCACTGAGCACCCAGCACCCTGAGTACTGAGCACAGAGCACCCTGAGCACTGAGCACTGAGCACCCAGCACCCCGAGCACTGAGCACCCAGCACCCTGAGCACTGAGGACCCAGCACCCTGAGCCCTGAGCACCCAGCACCCTGAGTACTGAGCACTCAGCACCCAGCACCCCGAGCACTGAGCACCCAGCACCCTGAGTACTGAGCACCCAGCACCCTGAGCACTGAGCACTGAGCACCCAGCACCCCGAGCACTGAGCACCCAGCACCCTGAGCACTGAGGACCCAGCACCCTGAGCCCTGAGCACCCAGCACCCTGAGTACTGAGCACTCAGCACCCAGCACCCCGAGCACTGAGCACCCAGCACCCTGAGTACTGAGCCCTGAGCACCCAGCACCCCGAGCACTGAGCACCCAGCACCCTGAGCACTGAGCACCCAGCACCCGTGTACTGAGCACCCACCACCCTGAGTACTGACCACCCAGCACCCTGAGCACTGAGTACCCAGCACCCTGAGCACTGAGCACCCAGCACCCTGAGCTCTGAGCACATAGCACCCTGAGCACTGAGCACCCAGCACCCTGAGTACTGAGCACTGAGCACCCAGCACCCCGAGCACTGAGCACCCAGCACCCTGAGTACTGAGCACTGAGCACCCAGCACCCCGAGCACTGAGCACCCAGCACCCTGAGCACTGAGCACCCAGCACCCGTGTACTGAGCACCCAACACCCTGAGTACTGAGCACCCAGCACCCTTAGTACTGAGCACCCAGCACCCCGAGTACTGAGCACCCAGCACCCTGAGTACTGAGCACCCAGCAACCCGAGCACTGAGCACCCAGCACCCCGAGCACTGAGCACCCAGCACCCTGAGTACTGAGCACCCAGCACCCTGAGCACTTGGCACTGAGCACCCAGCACCCCGAGCACTGAGCACCCAGCACCCTGAGCACTGAGGACCCAGCACCCTGAGCCCTGAGCACCCAGCACCCTGAGTACTGAGCACTCAGCACCCAGCACCCCGAGCACTGAGCACCCAGCACCCTGAGTACTGAGCCCTGAGCACCCAGCACCCCGAGCACTGAGCACCCAGCACCCTGAGCACTGAGCACCCAGCACCCGAGTACTGAGCACCCAGCACCCTGAGTACTGAGCACCCAGCAACCTGTGTACTGAGAACCCAGCACCCAGAGTACTGAGCACCCAGCACCCTGAGTACTGAGAACCCAGCACCCCGAGTACTGAGCACCCAGCACCCTGAGCACTGAGCACCCAGCACCCCGAGCACTGAGCACCCAGCACCCTGAGTACTGAGCACCCAGCACCCTGAGCACTGAGCACCCAGCACCCTGAGCACTGAGCACCCAGCACCCTGAGCACTGAGCACCCAGCACCCTGAGTAGTGAGCACCCAAAGTACTGAGCACCGAGCACAACGAGCACTGAGCACCCAGCACCCTGAGTACTGAGCACCGAGAACCCCGAGCACTGAGCACCCAGCACCCTGAGTACTGAGCTCCGAGCACCCCGAGGACTGAGCACCCAGCGCCCCGAGCACGGAGCACCCTGAGCACTGAGCACCCAGCACCCTGAGCACTGAGCACCTAGCACCCTGAGTACTGATCACCCAGCACACTGAGTACTGAACACCCAGCACCCTGAGCACTGAGAACTGAGCACCCTGAGCACTGAGTACTGAGCACTGAGCACCCTGAGCACTGAGCACATAGCACCCCGAGTACTGAGCACCCAGCACCCGAGCACTGAGCACCCAGCACCCCGAGCACTGAGCACCCTGAGCACTGAGCACCCAGCACCCCGAGTACTGAGCACTGAGCACCCTGAGCACTGAGAACCCAGCACCCTGAGGACTGAGCACCCAGCACCCTGAGTACTGAACACCCAGCACCCTGAGCACTGAGCACCCAGCACCCCGAGCACTGAGCACCCAGCACCCTGAGTACTGTGCACCCTGAGTACTGAGCACCGATCACCCTGAGCACTGAGCTCCCAGCACCCTGAGTACTGAGCACCCAGCACCCTGAGCACTGAGCACCTAGTACCCTGAGTACTGAGCACCCAGCACCCTGAGCACTGAGCACCCAGCACCCTGAGTACTGAGCACCCAGCACCCCGAGCACTGAGCACCCAGCACCCCGAGAATGAGCACCCAGCACACCGAGTACTGAGCACCGAGCACCCTGAGCACTGAGTATCCAGCACCCTGAGCACTGAGCACCCAGCACCCTGAGTACTGAGCACCCAGCACCATGAGTACTGAGCACCCAGCACCCTGAGCACTGAGCACCGAGCACCGAGCACCCCGAGTACTGAGCACCCAGCACCCTGAACACTGAGCACCCAGCACCCTGAGTACTGAGCACCCAGCACCCTGAGTACTGAACACCCAGCACCCTGAGCACTGAGCACTGAGCACCCTGAGCACTGAGTACTGAGCACCGAGCACCCCGAGCACTGAGCACCCAGGACCCGGAGTACTGAGCACCCAGCACCCTGAGTAGTAAGCACCGAGCACCCTGAGTACTGAGCACCCAGCACCCTGAGCACTGAGCACCCAGCACCCTGAGTACTGAGCACCCAGCACCCCGAGCACTGAGCACCCAGCACCCCGAGAATGAGCACCCAGCACACCGAGTACTGAGCACCGAGCACCCTGAGCACTGAGTACCCAGCACCCTGAGCACTGAGCACCCAGCACCCTGAGTACTGAGCACCCAGCACCCTGAGTACTGAGCACCCAGCACCCTGAGCACTGAGCACCGAGCACCGAGCACCCCGAGTACTGAGCACCCAGCACCCTGAGCACTGAGCACCCAGCACCCTGAGTACTGAGCACCCAGCACACTGAGTACTGAACACCCAGCACCCTGAGCACTGAGCACTGAGCACCCTGAGCACTGAGTACTGAGCACCGAGCACCCCGAGCACTGAGCACCCAGGACCCGGAGTACTGAGCACCCAGCACCCTGAGTACTAAGCACCGAGCACCCTGAGTACTGAGCACCCAGCACCCTGAGCACTGAACATATAGCAGTCTGAGTACTGAGCACCTCGAGCACTGAGCACCCAGCACCCTGAGTACTGAGCACCGATCACCAAGAGCACTGAGCACCCAGCACCCCAAGCACTGAGCACCCAGCACCCCGAGCACTGAGCACCCAGCACCCTGAGCCCTGAGCACCCAGCACCCTGAGTACTGACCACCCAGCACCCTGAGCACTGAGTACCCAGCACAATGAGCACTGAGCACCCAGCACCCTGAGCTCTGAGCACACAGCACCCTGAGCACTGAGCACCCAGCACCCTGAGTAATGAGCACTGAGCACCCAGCACCCCGAGCACTGAGCACCCAGCACCCTGAGTACTGAGCACTGAGCACCCAGCACCCCGAGCACTGAGCACCCAGCACCCTGAGCCCTGAGCACCCAGCACCCTGAGTACTGACCACCCAGCACCCTGAGCACTGAGTACCCAGCACCCTGAGCACTGAGCACCCAGCACCCTGAGCTCTGAGCACACAGCACCCTGAGCACTGAGCACCCAGCACCCTGAGTACTGAGCACTGAGCACCCAGCACCCCGAGCACTGAGCACCCAGCACCCTGAGTACTGAGCACTGAGCACCCAGCACCCCGAGCACTGAGCACCCAGCACCCTGAGCACTGAGCACCCAGCACCCGAGTACTGAGCACCCAACACCCTGAGTACTGAGCACCCAGCACCCTGAGTACTGAGCACCCAGCACCCCGAGTACTGAGCACCCAGCACCCTGAGTACTGAGCACCCAGCAACCCGAGCACTGAGCACCCAGCACCCCGAGCACTGAGCACCCAGCACCCTGATTACTGAGCACAGAGCACCCTGAGCACTGAGCACCCAGCACCCCGAGCACTGAGCACCCAGCACCCTGAGCACTGAGGACCCAGCACCCTGAGCCCTGAGCACCCAGCAACCTGAGTACTGAGCACTCAGCACCCAGCACCCCGAGCACTGAGCACCCAGCACCCTGAGTACTGAGCACCCAGCACCCTGAGCACTGAGCACTGAGCACCCAGCACCCCGAGCACTGAGCACCCAGCACCCTGAGCACTGAGGACCCAGCACCCTGAGCCCTGAGCACCCAGCACCCTGAGTACTGAGCACTCAGCACCCAGCACCCCGAGCACTGAGCACCCAGCACCCTGAGTACTGAGCCCTGAGCACCCAGCACCCCGAGCACTGAGCACCCAGCACCCTGAGCACTGAGCACCCAGCACCCGAGTACTGAGCACCCAGCACCCTGAGTACTGACCACCCAGCACCCTGAGCACTGAGTACCCAGCAACCTGAGCACTGAGCACCCAGCACCCTGAGCTCTGAGCACACAGCACCCTGAGCACTGAGCACCCAGCACCCTGAGTACTGAGCACTGAGCACCCAGCACCCCGAGCACTGAGCACCCATCACCCTGAGTACTGAGCACTGAGCACCCAGCACCCCGAGCACTGAGCACCCAGCACCCTGAGCACTGAGCACCCAGCACCCGTGTACTGAGCACCCAACACCCTGAGTACTGAGCACCCAGCACCCTTAGTACTGAGCACCCAGCACCCCGAGTACTGAGCACCCAGCACCCTGAGTACTGAGCACCCAGCATCCCGAGCACTGAGCACCCAGCACCCCGAGCACTGAGCACCCAGCACCCTGAGTACTGAGCACCCAGCACCCTGAGCACTTGGCACTGAGCACCCAGCATCCCGAGCACTGAGCACCCAGCACCCTGAGCACTGAGGACCCAGCACCCTGAGCCCTGAGCACCCAGCACCCTGAGTACTGAGCACTCAGCACCCAGCACCCCGAGCACTGAGCACCCAGCACCCTGAGTACTGAGCCCTGAGCACCCAGCACCCCGAGCACTGAGCACCCAGCACCCTGAGCACTGAGCACCCAGCACCCGAGTACTGAGCACCCAGCACCCTGAGTACTGAGCACCCAGCAACCTGTGTACTGAGAACCCAGCACCCAGAGTACTGAGCACCCAGCACCCTGAGTACTGAGAACCCAGCACCCCGAGTACTGAGCACCCAGCACCCTGAGCACTGAGCACCCAGCACCCCGAGCACTGAGCACCCAGCACCCTGAGTACTGAGCACCCAGCACCCTGAGCACTGAGCACCCAGCACCCTGAGCACTGAGCACCCAGCACCCTGAGCACTGAGCACCCAGCACCCTGAGTAGTGAGCACCCAAAGTACTGAGCACCGAGCACAACGAGCACTGAGCACCCAGCACCCTGAGTACTGAGCACCGAGAACCCCGAGCACTGAGCACCCAGCACCCTGAGTACTGAGCTCCGAGCACCCCGAGGACTGAGCACCCAGCGCCCCGAGCACCGAGCACCCTGAGCACTGAGCACCCAGCACCCTGAGCACTGAGCACCTAGCACCCTGAGTACTGAGCACCCAGCACCCTGAGTACTGAACACCCAGCACCCTGAGCACTGAGAACTGAGCACCCTGAGCACTGAGTACTGAGCACTGAGCACACTGAGCACTGAGCACATAGCACCCCGAGTACTGAGCACCCAGCACCCCGAGCACTGAGCACCCAGCACCCCGAGCACTGAGCACCCTGAGCACTGAGCACCCAGCACCCCGAGTACTGAGCACTGAGCACCCTGAGCACTGAGCACCCAGCACCCTGAGGACTGAGCACCCAGCACCCTGAGTACTGAACACCCAGCACCCTGAGCACTGAGCACCCAGCACCCCGAGCACTGAGCACCCAGCACCCTGAGTACTGTGAACCCTGAGTACTGAGCACCGATCACCCTGAGCACTGAGCTCCCAGCACCCTGAGTACTGAGCACCCAGCACCCTGAGCACTGAGCACCCAGCACCCTGAGTACTGAGCACCCAGCACCCTGAGCACTGAGCACCTAGTACCCTGAGTACTGAGCACCCAGCACCCTGAGCACTGAGCACCCAGCACCCTGAGTACTGAGCACCCAGCACCCCGAGCACTGAGCACCCAGCACCCCGAGAATGAGCACCCAGCACACCGAGTACTGAGCACCGAGCACCCTGAGCACTGAGTACCCAGCACCCTGAGCAATGAGCACCCAGCACCCTGAGTACTGAGCACCCAGCACCATGAGTACTGAGCACCCAGCACCCTGAGCACTGAGCACCGAGCACCGAGCACCCCGAGTACTGAGCACCCAGCACCCTGAACACTGAGCACCCAGCACCCTGAGTACTGAGCACCCAGCACCCTGAGTACTGAACACCCAGCACCCTGAGCACTGAGCACTGAGCACCCTGAGCACTGAGTACTGAGCACCGAGCACCCCGAGCACTGAGCACCCAGGACCCGGAGTACTGAGCACCCAGCACCCTGAGTAGTAAGCACCGAGCACCCTGAGTACTGAGCACCCAGCACCCTGAGCACTGAACATATAGCAGTCTGAGTACTGAGCACCTCGAGCACTGAGCACCCAGCACCCTGAATACTGAGCACCGAGCACCCCGAGCACTGAGCACCCAGCACCCCAAGCACTGAGCACCCAGCACCCCGAGCACTGAGCACCAAGCACCCTGAGCCCTGAGCACCCAGCACCCTGAGCACTGACCACCCAGCACCCTGAGCACTGAGTACCCAGCACCCTGAGCACTGAGCACCCAGCACCCTGAGCTCTGATCACACAGCACCCTGAGCACTGAGCACCCAGCACCCTGAGTACTGAGCACTGAGCACCCAGCACCCCGAGCACTGAGCACCCAGCACCCTGAGTACTGAGCACTGAGCACCCAGCACCCCGAGCACTGAGCACCCAGCACCCTGAGCACTGAGCACCCAGCACCCGAGTACTGAGCACCCAGCACCCTGAGCACTGAGCACCCAGCACCCTGAGTACTGAGCACTGAGCACCCAGCACCCTGAGTACTGAGCACCCAGCACCCTGAGCACTGAGCACCCAGCACCCTGAGCACTGAGCACCCAGCACCCTGAGCACTGAGCACCCAGCACCCTGAGTAGTGAGCACCCAAAGTACTGAGCACCGAGCACAACGAGCACTGAGCACCCAGCACCCTGAGTACTGAGCACCGAGAACCCCGAGCACTGAGCACCCAGCACCCTGAGTACTGAGCTCCGAGCACCCCGAGGACTGAGCACCCAGCGCCCCGAGCACCGAGCACCCTGAGCACTGAGCACCTAGCACCCTGAGTACTGAGCACCCAGCACCCTGAGTACTGAACACCCAGCACCCTGAGCACTGAGAACTGAGCACCCTGAGCACTGAGTACTGAGCACTGAGCACACTGAGCACTGAGCACATAGCACCCCGAGTACTGAGCACCCAGCACCCCGAGCACTGAGCACCCAGCACCCCAAGCACTGAGCACCCTGAGCACTGAGCACCCAGCACCCCGAGTACTGAGCACTGAGCACCCTGAGCACTGAGCACCCAGCACCCTGAGGACTGAGCACCCAGCACCCTGAGTACTGAACACCCAGCACCCTGAGCACTGAGCACCCAGCACCCCGAGCACTGAGCACCCAGCACCCTGAGTACTGTGCACCCTGAGTACTGAGCACCGATCACCCTGAGCACTGAGCTCCCAGCACCCTGAGTACTGAGCACCCAGCACCCTGAGCACTGAGCACCCAGCACCCTGAGTACTGAGCACCCAGCACCCTGAGCACTGAGCACCTAGTACCCTGAGTACTGAGCACCCAGCACCCTGAGCACTGAGCACCCAGCACCCTGAGTACTGAGCACCCAGCACCCCGAGCACTGAGCACCCAGCACCCCGAGAATGAGCACCCAGCACACCGAGTACTGAGCACCGAGCACCCTGAGCACTGAGTACCCAGCACCCTGAGCACTGAGCACCCAGCACCCTGAGTACTGAGCACCCAGCACCATGAGTACTGAGCACCCAGCACCCTGAGCACTGAGCACCGAGCACCGAGAACCCCGAGTACTGAGCACCCAGCACCCTGAACACTGAGCACCCAGCACCCTGAGTACTGAGAACCCAGCACCCTGAGTACTGAACACCCAGCACCCTGAGCACTGAGCACTGAGCACCCTGAGCACTGAGTACTGAGCACCGAGCACGCCGAGCACTGAGCACCCAGGACCCGGAGTACTGAGCACCCAGCACCCTGAGTAGTAAGCACCGAGCACCCTGAGTACTGAGCACCCAGCACCCTGAGCACTGAACATATAGCAGTCTGAGTACTGAGCACCTCGAGCACTGAGCACCCAGCACCCTGAGTACTGAGCACCGAGCACCCCGAGCACTGAGCACCCAGCACCCCAAGCACTGAGCACCCAGCACCCCGAGCACTGAGCACCCAGCACCCTGAGCCCTGAGCACCCAGCACCCTGAGTACTGACCACCCAGCACCCTGAGCACTGAGTACCCAGCACCCTGAGCACTGAGCACCCAGCACCCTGAGCTCTGAGCACACAGCACCCTGAGCACTGAGCACCCAGCACCCTGAGTACTGAGCACTGAGCACCCAGCACCCCGAGCACTGAGGACCCAGCACCCTGAGTACTGAGCACTGAGCACCCAGCACCCCGAGCACTGAGCACCCAGCACCCTGAGCACTGAGCACCCAGCACCCGAGTACTGAGCACCCAACACCCTGAGTACTGAGCACCCAGCACCCTGAGTACTGAGCACCCAGCACCCCGAGTACTGAGCACCCAGCACCCTGAGTACTGAGCACCCAGCAACCCGAGCACTGAGCACCCAGCACCCCGAGCACTGAGCACCCAGCACCCTGAGTACTGTGCACCCTGAGTACTGAGCACCGATCACCCTGAGCACTGAGCTCCCAGCACCCTGAGTACTGAGCACCCAGCACCCTGAGCACTGAGCACCCAGCACCCTGAGTACTGAGCACCCAGCACCCTGAGCACTGAGCACCTAGTACCCTGAGTACTGAGCACCCAGCACCCTGAGCACTGAGCACCCAGCACCCTGAGTACTGAGCACCCAGCACCCCGAGCACTGAGCACCCAGCACCCCGAGAATGAGCACCCAGCACACCGAGTACTGAGCACCGAGCACCCTGAGCACTGAGTACCCAGCACCCTGAGCACTGAGCACCCAGCACCCTGAGTACTGAGCACCCAGCACCATGAGTACTGAGCACCCAGCACCCTGAGCACTGAGCACCGAGCACCGAGAACCCCGAGTACTGAGCACCCAGCACCCTGAACACTGAGCACCCAGCACCCTGAGTACTGAGCACCCAGCACCCTGAGTACTGAACACCCAGCACCCTGAGCACTGAGCACTGAGCACCCTGAGCACTGAGTACTGAGCACCGAGCACCCCGAGCACTGAGCACCCAGGACCCGGAGTACTGAGCACCCAGCACCCTGAGTAGTAAGCACCGAGCACCCTGAGTACTGAGCACCCAGCACCCTGAGCACTGAACATATAGCAGTCTGAGTACTGAGCACCTCAAGCACTGAGCACCCAGCACCCTGAGTACTGAGCACCGAGCACCCCGAGCACTGACCACCCAGCACCCCAAGCACTGAGCACCCAGCACCCCGAGCACTGAGCACCCAGCACCCTGAGCCCTGAGCACCCAGCACCCTGAGTACTGACCACCCAGCACCCTGAGCACTGAGCACCCAGCACCCTGAGCACTGAGCACCCAGCACCCTGAGCTCTGAGCACACAGCACCCTGAGCACTGAGCACCCAGCACCCTGAGTACTGAGCACTGAGCACCCAGCACCCCGAGCACTGAGCACCCAGCACCCTGAGTACTGAGCACTGAGCACCCAGCACCCCGAGCACTGAGCACCCAGCACCCTGAGCACTGAGCACCCAGCACCCGAGTACTGAGCACCCAACACCCTGAGTACTGAGCACCCAGCACCCTGAGTACTGAGCACCCAGCACCCCGAGTACTGAGCACCCAGCACCCTGAGTATTGAGCACCCAGCAACCCGAGCACTGAGCACCCAGCACCCCGAGCACTGAGCACCCAGCACCCTGAGTACTGAGCACAGAGCACCCTGAGCACTGAGCACTGAGCACCCAGCACCCCGAGCACTGAGCACCCAGCACCCTGAGCACTGAGGACCCAGCACCCTGAGCCCTGAGCACCCAGCACCCTGAGTACTGAGCACTCAGCACCCAGCACCCCGAGCACTGAGCACCCAGCACCCTGAGTACTGAGCACCCAGCACCCTGAGCACTGAGCACCCAGCACCCCGAGCACTGAGCACCCAGCACCCTGAGCACTGAGGACCCAGCACCCTGAGCCCTGAGCACCCAGCACCCTGAGTACTGAGCACTCAGCACCCAGCACCCCGAGCACTGAGCACCCAGCACCCTGAGTACTGAGCCCTGAGCACCCAGCACCCCGAGCAGTGAGCACCCAGCACCCTGAGCACTGAGCACCCAGCACCCGAGTACAGAGCACCCAGCACCCTGAGTACTGACCACCCAGCACCCTGAGCACTGAGTACCCAGCACCCTGAGCACTGAGCACCCAGCACCCTGAGCTCTGAGCACACAGCACCCTGAGCACTGAGCACCCAGCACCCTGAGTACTGAGCACTGAGCACCCAGCACCCCGAGCACTGAGCACCCAGCACCCTGAGCACTGAGCACCCAGCACCCGAGTACTGAGCACCCAACACCCTGAGTACTGAGCACCCAGCACCCTGAGTACTGAGCACCCAGCACCCCGAGTACTGAGCACCCAGCACCCTGAGTACTGAGCACCCAGCAACCCGAGCACTGAGCACCCAGCACCCCGAGCACTGAGCACCCAGCACCCTGAGTACTGAGCACCCAGCACCCTGAGCACTGAGCACTGAGCACCCAGCACCCCGAGCACTGAGCACCCAGCACCCTGAGCACTGAGGACCCAGCACCCTGAGCCCTGAGCACCCAGCACCCTGAGTACTGAGCACTCAGCACCCAGCACCCCGAGCACTGAGCACCCAGCACCCTGAGTACTGAGCCCTGAGCACCCAGCACCCCGAGCACTGAGCACCCAGCACCCTGAGCACTGAGCACCCAGCACCCGAGTACTGAGCACCCAGCACCCTGAGTACTGAGCACCCAGCAACCTGTGTACTGAGAACCCAGCACCCAGAGTACTGAGCACCCAGCACCCTGAGTACTGAGAACCCAGCACCCCGAGTACTGAGCACCCAGCACCCTGAGCACTGAGCACCCAGCACCCCGAGCACTGAGCACCCAGCACCCTGAGTACTGAGCACCCAGCACCCTGAGCACTGAGCACCCAGCACCCTGAGCACTGAGCACCCAGCACCCTGAGCACTGAGCACCCAGCACCCTGAGTAGTGAGCACCCAAAGTACTGAGCACCGAGCACAACGAGCACTGAGCACCCAGCACCCTGAGTACTGAGCACCGAGAACCCAGAGCACTGAGCACCCAGCACCCTGAGTACTGAGCTCCGAGCACCCCGAGGACTGAGCACCCAGCGCCCCGAGCACCGAGCACCCTGAGCACTGAGCACCCAGCACCCTGAGTACTGAGCTCCGAGCACCCCGAGGACTGAGCACCCAGCGCCCCGAGCACCGAGCACCCTGAGCACTGAGCACCCAGCAGCCCGAGTACTGAGCACTGAGCACCCTGAGTACTGAGCACCAAGCACCCCGAGTACTGAGCACTGAGCACCCTGAGCACTGAGCACCAAGCACCCTGAGTACTGAGCACCCAGCACCCTGAGTACTGAACACCCAGCACCCTGAGCACTGAGCACCCAGCACCCCGAGCACTGAGCACCCAGCACCCTGAGTACTGAGCACCCTGAGTACTGAGCACCGATCACCCTGAGCACTGAGCTCCCAGCACCCTGAGTACTGAGCACCCAGCACCCTGAGCACTGAGCACCCAGCACGCTGAGTACTGAGCACCCAGCACCCTGAGCACTGAGCACCTAGCACCTTGAGTACTGAGCACCCAGCACCCTGAGCACTGAGCACCCAGCACACTGAGTACTGAGCACCCAGCAACCCGAGCACTGAGCACCCAGCACCCCGAGAATGAGCACCCAGCACACCGAGTACTGAGCACCGAGCACCCTGAGCACTGAGTACCCAGCACCCTGAGCACTGAGCACCCAGCACCCTGAGTACTGAGCACCCAGCACCCTGAGTACTGAGCACCCAGCACCCTGAGCACTGAGCACCGAGCACCGAGCACCCCGAGTACTGAGCACCCAGCACCCTGAGCACTGAGCACCAAGCACCCTGAGTACTGAGCACCCAGCACCCTGAGTACTGAACACCCAGCACCCTGAGCACTGAGCACTGAGCACCCTGAGCACTGAGTACTGAGCACCGAGCACCCCGAGCACTGAGCACACAGGACCCGGAGTACTGAGCACCCAGCACCCTGAGTACTAAGCACCGATCATCCTGAGTACTGAGCACCCAGCACCCTGAGCACTGAACATATAGCAGTCTGAGTACTGAGCACCCCGAGCACTGAGCACCCAGCACCCCAAGCACTGAGCACCCAGCACCCCGAGCACTGAGCACCCAGCACCCTGAGCCCTGAGCACCCAGCACCCTGAGTACTGACCACCCAGCACCCTGAGCACTGAGTACCCAGCACCCTGAGCACTGAGCACCCAGCACCCTGAGCTCTGAGCACACAGCACCCTGAGCACTGAGCACCCAGCACCCTGAGTACTGAGCACTGAGCACCCAGCACCCCGAGCACTGAGCACCCAGCACCCTGAGCACTGAGCACCCAGCACCCGAGTACTGAGCAGGCAACACCCTGAGTACTGAGCACCCAGCACCCTGAGTACTGAGCACCCAGCACCCCGAGTACTGAGCACCCAGCACCCTGAGTACTGAGCACCCAGCAACCCGAGCACTGAGCACCCAGCACCCCGAGCACTGAGCACCCAGCACCCTGAGTACTGAGCACCCAGCACCCTGAGCACTGAGCACTGAGCACCCAGCACCCCGAGCACTGAGCACCCAGCACCCTGAGCACTGAGGACCCAGCACTCTGAGCCCTGAGCACCCAGCACCCTGAGTACTGAGCACTCAGCACCCAGCACCCCGAGCACTGAGCACCCAGCACCCCGAGCACTGAGCACCCAGCACCCTGAGCACTGAGGACCCAGCACCCTGAGCCCTGAGCACCCAGCACCCTGAGTACTGAGCACTCAGCACCCAGCACCCCGAGCACTGAGCACCCAGCACCCCGAGCACTGAGCACCCAGCACCCTGAGCACTGAGGACCCAGCACCCTGAGCCCAGGGCACCCAGCACCCTGAGTACTGAGCACTCAGCACCCAGCACCCCGAGCACTGAGCACCCAGCACCCTGAGTACTGAGCCCTGAGCACCCAGCACCCCGAGCACTGAGCACCCAGCACCCTGAGCACTGAGCACCCAGCACCCGAGCACTGAGCACCCAGCACCCAGAGTACTGACCACCCAGCACCCTGAGCACTGAGTACCCAGCATCCTGAGCACTGAGCACCCAGCACCCCGAGCACTGAGCACCCTGAGCACTGAGCACCCAGCACCCCGAGTACTGAGCACTGAGCACCCTGAGTACTGAGCACCAAGCACCCCGAGTACTGAGCACTGAGCACCCTGAGCACTGAGCACCCAGCACCCTGAGTACTGAGCACCCAGCACCCTGAGTACTGAACACCCAGCACCCTGAGCACTGAGCACCCAGCACCCTGAGCACTGAGCACCCAGCACCCTCAGTACTGAGCACCCTGAGTACTGAGCACCGATCACCCTGAGCACTGAGCTCCCAGCACCCTGAGTACTGAGCACCCAGCACCCTGAGCACTGAGCACCCAGCACCCTGAGTACTGAGCACCCAGCACCCTGAGCACTGAGCACCTAGCAACCTGAGTACTGAGCACCCAGCACCCTGAGCACTGAGCACCTAGTACCCTGAGTACTGAGCACCCAGCACCCTGAGCACTGAGCACCCAGCACCCTGAGTACTGAGCACCCAGCACCCCGAGCACTGAGCACCCAGCACCCCGAGAATGAGCACCCAGCACACCGAGTACTGAGCACCGAGCACCCTGAGCACTGAGTACCCAGCACCCTGAGCACTGAGCACCCAGCACCCTGAGTACTGAGCACCCAGCACCATGAGTACTGAGCACCCAGCACCCTGAGCACTGAGCACCGAGCACCGAGAACCCCGAGTACTGAGCACCCAGCACCCTGAACACTGAGCACCCAGCACCCTGAGTACTGAGCACCCAGCACCCTGAGTACTGAACACCCAGCACCCTGAGCACTGAGCACTGAGCACCCTGAGCACTGAGTACTGAGCACCGAGCACGCCGAGCACTGAGCACCCAGGACCCGGAGTACTGAGCACCCAGCACCCTGAGTAGTAAGCACCGAGCACCCTGAGTACTGAGCACCCAGCACCCTGAGCACTGAACATATAGCAGTCTGAGTACTGAGCACCTCGAGCACTGAGCACCCAGCACCCTGAGTACTGAGCACCGAGCACCCCGAGCACTGAGCACCCAGCACCCCAAGCACTGAGCACCCAGCACCCCGAGCACTGAGCACCCAGCACCCTGAGCCCTGAGCACCCAGCACCCTGAGTACTGACCACCCAGCACCCTGAGCACTGAGTACCCAGCACCCTGAGCACTGAGCACCCAGCACCCTGAGCTCTGAGCACACAGCACCCTGAGCACTGAGCACCCAGCACCCTGAGTACTGAGCACTGAGCACCCAGCACCCCGAGCACTGAGCACCCAGCACCCTGAGCACTGAGCACCCAGCACCCGAGTACTGAGCACCCAACACCCTGAGTACTGAGCACCCAGCACCCTGAGTACTGAGCACCCAGCACCCCGAGTACTGAGCACCCAGCACCCTGAGTACTGAGCACCCAGCAACCCGAGCACTGAGCACCCAGCACCCCGAGCACTGAGCACCCAGCACCCTGAGTACTGTGCACCCTGAGTACTGAGCACCGATCACCCTGAGCACTGAGCTCCCAGCACCCTGAGTACTGAGCACCCAGCACCCTGAGCACTGAGCACCCAGCACCCTGAGTACTGAGCACCCAGCACCCTGAGCACTGAGCACCTAGTACCCTGAGTACTGAGCACCCAGCACCCTGAGCACTGAGCACCCAGCACCCTGAGTACTGAGCACCCAGCACCCCGAGCACTGAGCACCCAGCACCCCGAGAATGAGCACCCAGCACACCGAGTACTGAGCACCGAGCACCCTGAGCACTGAGTACCCAGCACCCTGAGCACTGAGCACCCAGCACCCTGAGTACTGAGCACCCAGCACCATGAGTACTGAGCACCCAGCACCCTGAGCACTGAGCACCGAGCACCGAGAACCCCGAGTACTGAGCACCCAGCACCCTGAACACTGAGCACCCAGCACCCTGAGTACTGAGCACCCAGCACCCTGAGTACTGAACACCCAGCACCCTGAGCACTGAGCACTGAGCACCCTGAGCACTGAGTACTGAGCACCGAGCACCCCGAGCACTGAGCACCCAGGACCCGGAGTACTGAGCACCCAGCACCCTGAGTAGTAAGCACCGAGCACCCTGAGTACTGAGCACCCAGCACCCTGAGCACTGAACATATAGCAGTCTGAGTACTGAGCACCTCGAGCACTGAGCACCCAGCACCCTGAGTACTGAGCACCGAGCACCCCGAGCACTGACCACCCAGCACCCCAAGCACTGAGCACCCAGCACCCCGAGGACTGAGCACCCAGCACCCTGAGCCCTGAGCACCCAGCACCCTGAGTACTGACCACCCAGCACCCTGAGCACTGAGCACCCAGCACCCTGAGCACTGAGCACCCAGCACCCTGAGCTCTGAGCACACAGCACCCTGAGCACTGAGCACCCAGCACCCTGAGTACTGAGCACTGAGCACCCAGCACCCCGAGCACTGAGCACCCAGCACCCTGAGTACTGAGCACCCAGCAACCTGTGTACTGAGAACCCAGCACCCAGAGTACTGAGCACCCAGCACCCTGAGTACTGAGAACCCAGCACCCCGAGTACTGAGCACCCAGCACCCTGAGCACTGAGCACCCAGCACCCCGAGCACTGAGCACCCAGCACCCTGAGTACTGAGCACCCAGCACCCTGAGCACTGAGCACCCAGCACCCTGAGCACTGAGCACCCAGCACCCTGAGCACTGAGCACCCAGCACCCTGAGTAGTGAGCACCCAAAGTACTGAGCACCGAGCACAACGAGCACTGAGCACCCAGCATCCTGAGTACTGAGCACCGAGAACCCAGAGCACTGAGCACCCAGCACCCTGAGTACTGAGCTCCGAGCACCCCGAGGACTGAGCACCCAGCGCCCCGAGCACCGAGCACCCTGAGCACTGAGCACCCAGCACCCTGAGTACTGAGCTCCGAGCACCCCGAGGACTGAGCACCCAGCGCCCCGAGCACCGAGCACCCTGAGCACTGAGCACCCAGCACCCCGAGTACTGAGCACTGAGCACCCTGAGTACTGAGCACCAAGCACCCCGAGTACTGAGCACTGAGCACCCTGAGCACTGAGCACCAAGCACCCTGAGTACTGAGCACCCAGCACCCTGAGTACTGAACACCCAGCACCCTGAGCACTGAGCACCCAGCACCCCGAGCACTGAGCACCCAGCACCCTGAGTACTGAGCACCCTGAGTACTGAGCACCGATCACCCTGAGCACTGAGCTCCCAGCACCCTGAGTACTGAGCACCCAGCACCCTGAGCACTGAGCACCCAGCACGCTGAGTACTGAGCACCCAGCACCCTGAGCACTGAGCACCTAGCACCTTGAGTACTGAGCACCCAGCACCCTGAGCACTGAGCACCCAGCACACTGAGTACTGAGCACCCAGCAACCCGAGCACTGAGCACCCAGCACCCCGAGAATGAGCACCCAGCACACCGAGTACTGAGCACCGAGCACCCTGAGCACTGAGTACCCAGCACCCTGAGCACTGAGCACCCAGCACCCTGAGTACTGAGCACCCAGCACCCTGAGTACTGAGCACCCAGCACCCTGAGCACTGAGCACCGAGCACCGAGCACCCCGAGTACTGAGCACCCAGCACCCTGAGCACTGAGCACCAAGCACCCTGAGTACTGAGCACCCAGCACCCTGAGTACTGAACACCCAGCACCCTGAGCACTGAGCACTGAGCACCCTGAGCACTGAGTACTGAGCACCGAGCACCCCGAGCACTGAGCACCCAGGACCCGGAGTACTGAGCACCCAGCACCCTGAGTACTAAGCACCGATCATCCTGAGTACTGAGCACCCAGCACCCTGAGCACTGAACATATAGCAGTCTGAGTACTGAGCACCCCGAGCACTGAGCACCCAGCACCCCAAGCACTGAGCACCCAGCACCCCGAGCACTGAGCACCCAGCACCCTGAGCCCTGAGCACCCAGCACCCTGAGTACTGACCACCCAGCACCCTGAGCACTGAGTACCCAGCACCCTGAGCACTGAGCACCCAGCACCCTGAGCTCTGAGCACACAGCACCCTGAGCACTGAGCACCCAGCACCCTGAGTACTGAGCACTGAGCACCCAGCACCCCGAGCACTGAGCACCCAGCACCCTGAGCACTGAGCACCCAGCACCCGAGTACTGAGCAGGCAACACCCTGAGTACTGAGCACCCAGCACCCTGAGTACTGAGCACCCAGCACCCCGAGTACTGAGCACCCAGCACCCTGAGTACTGAGCACCCAGCAACCCGAGCACTGAGCACCCAGCACCCCGAGCACTGAGCACCCAGCACCCTGAGTACTGAGCACCCAGCACCCTGAGCACTGAGCACTGAGCACCCAGCACCCCGAGCACTGAGCACCCAGCACCCTGAGCACTGAGGACCCAGCACTCTGAGCCCTGAGCACCCAGCACCCTGAGTACTGAGCACTCAGCACCCAGCACCCCGAGCACTGAGCACCCAGCACCCCGAGCACTGAGCACCCAGCACCCTGAGCACTGAGGACCCAGCACCCTGAGCCCTGAGCACCCAGCACCCTGAGTACTGAGCACTCAGCACCCAGCACCCCGAGCACTGAGCACCCAGAACCCCGAGCACTGAGCACCCAGCACCCTGAGCACTGAGGACCCAGCACCCTGAGCCCTGAGCACCCAGCACCCTGAGTACTGAGCACTCAGCACCCAGCACCCCGAGCACTGAGCACCCAGCACCCTGAGTACTGAGCCCTGAGCACCCAGCACCCCGAGCACTGAGCACCCAGCACCCTGAGCACTGAGCACCCAGCACCCGAGCACTGAGCACCCAGCACCCAGAGTACTGACAACCCAGCACCCTGAGCACTGAGTACCCAGCATCCTGAGCACTGAGCACCCAGCACCCCGAGCACTGAGCACCCTGAGCACTGAGCACCCAGCACCCCGAGTACTGAGCACTGAGCACCCTGAGTACTGAGCACCAAGCACCCCGAGTACTGAGCACTGAGCACCCTGAGCACTGAGCACCCAGCACCCTGAGTACTGAGCACCCAGCACCCTGAGTACTGAACACCCAGCACCCTGAGCACTGAGCACCCAGCACCCTGAGCACTGAGCACCCAGCACCCTGAGTACTGAGCACCCTGAGTACTGAGCACCGATCACCCTGAGCACTGAGCTCCCAGCACCCTGAGTACTGAGCACCCAGCACCCTGAGCACTGAGCACCCAGCACCCTGAGTACTGAGCACCCAGCACCCTGAGCACTGAGCACCTAGCAACCTGAGTACTGAGCACCCAGCACCCTGAGCACTGAGCACCCAGCACCCTGAGTACTGAGCACCCAGCACCCCGAGCACTGAGCACCCAGCACCCCGAGAATGAGCACCCAGCACACCGAGTACTGAGCACCGAGCACCCTGAGCACTGAGTACCCAGCACCCTGAGCACTGAGCACCCAGCACCCTGAGTACTGAGCACCCAGCACCCTGAGTACTGAGCACCCAGCACCCTGAGCACTGAGCACCGAGCACCGAGCACCCCGAGTACTGAGCACCCAGCACCCTGAGTACTGAACACCCAGCACCCTGAGCACTGAGCACTGAGCACCCTGAGCACTGAGTACTGAGCACCGCGCACCCCGAGCACTGAGCACCCAGGACCCGGAGTACTGAGCACCCAGCACCCTGAGTACTAAGCACCGAGCACCCTGAGTACTGAGCACCCAGCACCCTGAGCACTGAACATATAGCAGTCTGAGCACTGAGCACCTCGAGCACTGAGCACCCAGCACCCTGAGTACTGAGCACCGAGCACCCCGAGCACTGAGCACCCAGCACCCCAAGCACTGAGCACCCAGCACCCCGAGCACTGAGCACCCAGCACCCTGAGCCCTGAGCACCCAGCACCCTGAGTACTGACCACCCAGCACCCTGAGCACTGAGTACCCAGCACCCTGAGCACTGAGCACCCAGCACCCTGAGCTCTGAGCACACAGCACCCTGAGCACTGAGCACCCAGCACCCTGAGTACTGAGCACTGAGCACCCAGCACCCCGAGCACTGAGCACCCAGCACCCTGAGTACTGAGCACTGAGCACCCAGCACCCCGAGCACTGAGCACCCAGCACCCTGAGCACTGAGCACCCAGCACCCGAGTACTGATCACCCAACACCCTGAGAACTGAGCACCCAGCACCCTGAGTACTGAGCACCCAGCACCCCGAGTACTGAGCACCCAGCACCCTGAGTACTGAGCACCCAGCAACCCGAGCACTGAGCACCCAGCACCCCGAGCACTGAGCACCCAGCACCCTGAGTACTGAGCACCCAGCAATCTGAGCACTGAGCACCCAGCACCCCGAGCACTGAGCACCCAGCACCCTGAGCACTGAGGACCCAGCACCCTGAGCCCTGAGCACCCAGCACCCTGAGTACTGAGCACTCAGCACCCAGCACCCTGAGCACTGAGCACCCAGCACCCTGAGTACTGAGCCCTGAGCACCCAGCACCCCGTGCACTGAGCACCCAGCACCCTGAGCACTGAGCACCCAGCACCCGAGTACTGAGCACCCAGCACCCTGAGTACTGAGCCCTGAGCACCCAGCACCCCGTGCACTGAGCACCCAGCACCCTGAGCACTGAGCACCCAGCACCCTGAGCACTGAGCACCCAGCACCCTGAGTACTGAGCCCTGAGCACCCAGCACCCCGTGCACTGAGCACCCAGCACCCTGAGCACTGAGCACCCAGCACCCTGAGTACTGAGCCCTGAGCACCCAGCACCCCGTGCACTGAGCACCCAGCACCCTGAGCACTGAGGACCCAGCACCCTGAGCCCTGAGCACCCAGCACCCTGAGTACTGAGCACTCAGCACCCAGCACCCCGAGCACTGAGCACCCAGCACCCCGAGCACTGAGCACCCAGCACCCTGAGCACTGAGGACCCAGCACACTGAGCCCTGAGCACCCAGCACCCTGAGTACTGAGCACTCAGCACCCAGCACCCCGAGCACTGATCACCCAGCACCCCGAGCACTGAGCACCCAGCACCCTGAGCACTGAGGACCCAGCACCCTGAGCCCTGAGCACCCAGCACCCTGAGTACTGAGCACTCAGCACCCAGCACCCCGAGCACTGAGCACCCAGCACCCTGAGTACTGAGCCCTGAGCACCCAGCACCCCGAGCACTGAGCACGCAGCACCCTGAGCACTGAGCACCCAGCACCCGAGTACTGAGCACCCAGCACCCAGAGTACTGACCACCCAGCACCCTGAGCACTGAGTACCCAGCATCCTGAGCACTGAGCACCCAGCACCCCGAGCACTGAGCACCCTGAGCACTGAGCACCCAGCACCCCGAGTACTGAGCACTGAGCACCCTGAGTACTGAGCACCAAGCACCCCGAGTACTGAGCACTGAGCACCCTGAGTACTGAGCACCGATCACCCTGAGCACTGAGCTCCCAGCACCCTGAGTACTGAGCACCCAGCACCCTGAGCACTGAGCACCCAGCACCCTGAGTACTGAGCACCCAGCACCCTGAGCACTGAGCACCTAGCAACCTGAGTACTGAGCACCCAGCACCCTGAGCACTGAGCACCCAGCACCCTGAGTACTGAGCACCCAGCACCCCGAGCACTGAGCACCCAGCACCCCGAGAATGAGCACCCAGCACACCGAGTACTGAGCACCGAGAACCCTGAGCACTGAGTACCCAGCACCCTGAGCACTGAGCACCCAGCACCCTGAGTACTGAGCACCCAGCACCCTGAGCACTGAGCACCCAGCACCCTGAGCACTGAGCACCGAGCACCGAGCACCCCGAGTACTGAGCACCCAGCACCCTGAGCACTGAGCACCCAGCACCCTGAGTACTGAGCACCCAGCACCCTGAGTACTGAACACCCAGCACCCTGAGCACTGAGCACTGAGCACCCTGAGCACTGAGTACTGAGCACCGCGCACCCCGAGCACTGAGCACCCAGGACCCGGAGTACTGAGCACCCAGCACCCTGAGTACTAAGCACCGAGCACCCTGAGTACTGAGCACCCAGCACCCTGAGCACTGAGCACCCAGCACCCTGAGTACTGAGCACCCAGCACCCTGAGTACTGAACACCCAGCACCCTGAGCACTGAGCACTGAGCACCCTGAGCACTGAGTACTGAGCACCGCGCACCCCGAGCACTGAGCACCCAGCACCCTGAGCACTGACCACCCAGCACCCTGAGCACTGAGTACCCAGCACCCTGAGCACTGAGCACCCAGCACCCTGAGCTCTGATCACACAGCACCCTGAGCACTGAGCACCCAGCACCCTGAGTACTGAGCACTGAGCACCCAGCACCCCGAGCACTGAGCACCCAGCACCCTGAGTACTGAGCACTGAGCACCCAGCACCCCGAGCACTGAGCACCCAGCACCCTGAGCACTGAGCACCCAGCACCCGAGTACTGAGCACCCAGCACCCTGAGCACTGAGCACCCAGCACCCTGAGTACTGAGCACTGAGCACCCAGCACCCTGAGTACTGAGCACCCAGCACCCTGAGCACTGAGCACCCAGCACCCTGAGCACTGAGCACCCAGCACCCTGAGCACTGAGCACCCAGCACCCTGAGTAGTGAGCACCCAAAGTACTGAGCACCGAGCACAACGAGCACTGAGCACCCAGCACCCTGAGTACTGAGCACCGAGAACCCCGAGCACTGAGCACCCAGCACCCTGAGTACTGAGCTCCGAGCACCCCGAGGACTGAGCACCCAGCGCCCCGAGCACCGAGCACCCTGAGCACTGAGCACCTAGCACCCTGAGTACTGAGCACCCAGCACCCTGAGTACTGAACACCCAGCACCCTGAGCACTGAGAACTGAGCACCCTGAGCACTGAGTACTGAGCACTGAGCACACTGAGCACTGAGCACATAGCACCCCGAGTACTGAGCACCCAGCACCCCGAGCACTGAGCACCCAGCACCCCAAGCACTGAGCACCCTGAGCACTGAGCACCCAGCACCCCGAGTACTGAGCACTGAGCACCCTGAGCACTGAGCACCCAGCACCCTGAGGACTGAGCACCCAGCACCCTGAGTACTGAACACCCAGCACCCTGAGCACTGAGCACCCAGCACCCCGAGCACTGAGCACCCAGCACCCTGAGTACTGTGCACCCTGAGTACTGAGCACCGATCACCCTGAGCACTGAGCTCCCAGCACCCTGAGTACTGAGCACCCAGCACCCTGAGCACTGAGCACCCAGCACCCTGAGTACTGAGCACCCAGCACCCTGAGCACTGAGCACCTAGTACCCTGAGTACTGAGCACCCAGCACCCTGAGCACTGAGCACCCAGCACCCTGAGTACTGAGCACCCAGCACCCCGAGCACTGAGCACCCAGCACCCCGAGAATGAGCACCCAGCACACCGAGTACTGAGCACCGAGCACCCTGAGCACTGAGTACCCAGCACCCTGAGCACTGAGCACCCAGCACCCTGAGTACTGAGCACCCAGCACCATGAGTACTGAGCACCCAGCACCCTGAGCACTGAGCACCGAGCACCGAGAACCCCGAGTACTGAGCACCCAGCACCCTGAACACTGAGCACCCAGCACCCTGAGTACTGAGAACCCAGCACCCTGAGTACTGAACACCCAGCACCCTGAGCACTGAGCACTGAGCACCCTGAGCACTGAGTACTGAGCACCGAGCACGCCGAGCACTGAGCACCCAGGACCCGGAGTACTGAGCACCCAGCACCCTGAGTAGTAAGCACCGAGCACCCTGAGTACTGAGCACCCAGCACCCTGAGCACTGAACATATAGCAGTCTGAGTACTGAGCACCTCGAGCACTGAGCACCCAGCACCCTGAGTACTGAGCACCGAGCACCCCGAGCACTGAGCACCCAGCACCCCAAGCACTGAGCACCCAGCACCCCGAGCACTGAGCACCCAGCACCCTGAGCCCTGAGCACCCAGCACCCTGAGTACTGACCACCCAGCACCCTGAGCACTGAGTACCCAGCACCCTGAGCACTGAGCACCCAGCACCCTGAGCTCTGAGCACACAGCACCCTGAGCACTGAGCACCCAGCACCCTGAGTACTGAGCACTGAGCACCCAGCACCCCGAGCACTGAGGACCCAGCACCCTGAGTACTGAGCACTGAGCACCCAGCACCCCGAGCACTGAGCACCCAGCACCCTGAGCACTGAGCACCCAGCACCCGAGTACTGAGCACCCAACACCCTGAGTACTGAGCACCCAGCACCCTGAGTACTGAGCACCCAGCACCCCGAGTACTGAGCACCCAGCACCCTGAGTACTGAGCACCCAGCAACCCGAGCACTGAGCACCCAGCACCCCGAGCACTGAGCACCCAGCACCCTGAGTACTGTGCACCCTGAGTACTGAGCACCGATCACCCTGAGCACTGAGCTCCCAGCACCCTGAGTACTGAGCACCCAGCACCCTGAGCACTGAGCACCCAGCACCCTGAGTACTGAGCACCCAGCACCCTGAGCACTGAGCACCTAGTACCCTGAGTACTGAGCACCCAGCACCCTGAGCACTGAGCACCCAGCACCCTGAGTACTGAGCACCCAGCACCCCGAGCACTGAGCACCCAGCACCCCGAGAATGAGCACCCAGCACACCGAGTACTGAGCACCGAGCACCCTGAGCACTGAGTACCCAGCACCCTGAGCACTGAGCACCCAGCACCCTGAGTACTGAGCACCCAGCACCATGAGTACTGAGCACCCAGCACCCTGAGCACTGAGCACCGAGCACCGAGAACCCCGAGTACTGAGCACCCAGCACCCTGAACACTGAGCACCCAGCACCCTGAGTACTGAGCACCCAGCACCCTGAGTACTGAACACCCAGCACCCTGAGCACTGAGCACTGAGCACCCTGAGCACTGAGTACTGAGCACCGAGCACCCCGAGCACTGAGCACCCAGGACCCGGAGTACTGAGCACCCAGCACCCTGAGTAGTAAGCACCGAGCACCCTGAGTACTGAGCACCCAGCACCCTGAGCACTGAACATATAGCAGTCTGAGTACTGAGCACCTCAAGCACTGAGCACCCAGCACCCTGAGTACTGAGCACCGAGCACCCCGAGCACTGACCACCCAGCACCCCAAGCACTGAGCACCCAGCACCCCGAGCACTGAGCACCCAGCACCCTGAGCCCTGAGCACCCAGCACCCTGAGTACTGACCACCCAGCACCCTGAGCACTGAGCACCCAGCACCCTGAGCACTGAGCACCCAGCACCCTGAGCTCTGAGCACACAGCACCCTGAGCACTGAGCACCCAGCACCCTGAGTACTGAGCACTGAGCACCCAGCACCCCGAGCACTGAGCACCCAGCACCCTGAGTACTGAGCACTGAGCACCCAGCACCCCGAGCACTGAGCACCCAGCACCCTGAGCACTGAGCACCCAGCACCCGAGTACTGAGCACCCAACACCCTGAGTACTGAGCACCCAGCACCCTGAGTACTGAGCACCCAGCACCCCGAGTACTGAGCACCCAGCACCCTGAGTACTGAGCACCCAGCAACCCGAGCACTGAGCACCCAGCACCCCGAGCACTGAGCACCCAGCACCCTGAGTACTGAGCACAGAGCACCCTGAGCACTGAGCACTGAGCACCCAGCACCCCGAGCACTGAGCACCCAGCACCCTGAGCACTGAGGACCCAGCACCCTGAGCCCTGAGCACCCAGCACCCTGAGTACTGAGCACTCAGCACCCAGCACCCCGAGCACTGAGCACCCAGCACCCTGAGTACTGAGCACCCAGCACCCTGAGCACTGAGCACCCAGCACCCCGAGCACTGAGCACCCAGCACCCTGAGCACTGAGGACCCAGCACCCTGAGCCCTGAGCACCCAGCACCCTGAGTACTGAGCACTCAGCACCCAGCACCCCGAGCACTGAGCACCCAGCACCCTGAGTACTGAGCCCTGAGCACCCAGCACCCCGAGCAGTGAGCACCCAGCACCCTGAGCACTGAGCACCCAGCACCCGAGTACAGAGCACCCAGCACCCTGAGTACTGACCACCCAGCACCCTGAGCACTGAGTACCCAGCACCCTGAGCACTGAGCACCCAGCACCCTGAGCTCTGAGCACACAGCACCCTGAGCACTGAGCACCCAGCACCCTGAGTACTGAGCACTGAGCACCCAGCACCCCGAGCACTGAGCACCCAGCACCCTGAGCACTGAGCACCCAGCACCCGAGTACTGAGCACCCAACACCCTGAGTACTGAGCACCCAGCACCCTGAGTACTGAGCACCCAGCACCCCGAGTACTGAGCACCCAGCACCCTGAGTACTGAGCACCCAGCAACCCGAGCACTGAGCACCCAGCACCCCGAGCACTGAGCACCCAGCACCCTGAGTACTGAGCACCCAGCACCCTGAGCACTGAGCACTGAGCACCCAGCACCCCGAGCACTGAGCACCCAGCACCCTGAGCACTGAGGACCCAGCACCCTGAGCCCTGAGCACCCAGCACCCTGAGTACTGAGCACTCAGCACCCAGCACCCCGAGCACTGAGCACCCAGCACCCTGAGTACTGAGCCCTGAGCACCCAGCACCCCGAGCACTGAGCACCCAGCACCCTGAGCACTGAGCACCCAGCACCCGAGTACTGAGCACCCAGCACCCTGAGTACTGAGCACCCAGCAACCTGTGTACTGAGAACCCAGCACCCAGAGTACTGAGCACCCAGCACCCTGAGTACTGAGAACCCAGCACCCCGAGTACTGAGCACCCAGCACCCTGAGCACTGAGCACCCAGCACCCCGAGCACTGAGCACCCAGCACCCTGAGTACTGAGCACCCAGCACCCTGAGCACTGAGCACCCAGCACCCTGAGCACTGAGCACCCAGCACCCTGAGCACTGAGCACCCAGCACCCTGAGTAGTGAGCACCCAAAGTACTGAGCACCGAGCACAACGAGCACTGAGCACCCAGCACCCTGAGTACTGAGCACCGAGAACCCAGAGCACTGAGCACCCAGCACCCTGAGTACTGAGCTCCGAGCACCCCGAGGACTGAGCACCCAGCGCCCCGAGCACCGAGCACCCTGAGCACTGAGCACCCAGCACCCTGAGTACTGAGCTCCGAGCACCCCGAGGACTGAGCACCCAGCGCCCCGAGCACCGAGCACCCTGAGCACTGAGCACCCAGCAGCCCGAGTACTGAGCACTGAGCACCCTGAGTACTGAGCACCAAGCACCCCGAGTACTGAGCACTGAGCACCCTGAGCACTGAGCACCAAGCACCCTGAGTACTGAGCACCCAGCACCCTGAGTACTGAACACCCAGCACCCTGAGCACTGAGCACCCAGCACCCCGAGCACTGAGCACCCAGCACCCTGAGTACTGAGCACCCTGAGTACTGAGCACCGATCACCCTGAGCACTGAGCTCCCAGCACCCTGAGTACTGAGCACCCAGCACCCTGAGCACTGAGCACCCAGCACGCTGAGTACTGAGCACCCAGCACCCTGAGCACTGAGCACCTAGCACCTTGAGTACTGAGCACCCAGCACCCTGAGCACTGAGCACCCAGCACACTGAGTACTGAGCACCCAGCAACCCGAGCACTGAGCACCCAGCACCCCGAGAATGAGCACCCAGCACACCGAGTACTGAGCACCGAGCACCCTGAGCACTGAGTACCCAGCACCCTGAGCACTGAGCACCCAGCACCCTGAGTACTGAGCACCCAGCACCCTGAGTACTGAGCACCCAGCACCCTGAGCACTGAGCACCGAGCACCGAGCACCCCGAGTACTGAGCACCCAGCACCCTGAGCACTGAGCACCAAGCACCCTGAGTACTGAGCACCCAGCACCCTGAGTACTGAACACCCAGCACCCTGAGCACTGAGCACTGAGCACCCTGAGCACTGAGTACTGAGCACCGAGCACCCCGAGCACTGAGCACACAGGACCCGGAGTACTGAGCACCCAGCACCCTGAGTACTAAGCACCGATCATCCTGAGTACTGAGCACCCAGCACCCTGAGCACTGAACATATAGCAGTCTGAGTACTGAGCACCCCGAGCACTGAGCACCCAGCACCCCAAGCACTGAGCACCCAGCACCCCGAGCACTGAGCACCCAGCACCCTGAGCCCTGAGCACCCAGCACCCTGAGTACTGACCACCCAGCACCCTGAGCACTGAGTACCCAGCACCCTGAGCACTGAGCACCCAGCACCCTGAGCTCTGAGCACACAGCACCCTGAGCACTGAGCACCCAGCACCCTGAGTACTGAGCACTGAGCACCCAGCACCCCGAGCACTGAGCACCCAGCACCCTGAGCACTGAGCACCCAGCACCCGAGTACTGAGCAGGCAACACCCTGAGTACTGAGCACCCAGCACCCTGAGTACTGAGCACCCAGCACCCCGAGTACTGAGCACCCAGCACCCTGAGTACTGAGCACCCAGCAACCCGAGCACTGAGCACCCAGCACCCCGAGCACTGAGCACCCAGCACCCTGAGTACTGAGCACCCAGCACCCTGAGCACTGAGCACTGAGCACCCAGCACCCCGAGCACTGAGCACCCAGCACCCTGAGCACTGAGGACCCAGCACTCTGAGCCCTGAGCACCCAGCACCCTGAGTACTGAGCACTCAGCACCCAGCACCCCGAGCACTGAGCACCCAGCACCCCGAGCACTGAGCACCCAGCACCCTGAGCACTGAGGACCCAGCACCCTGAGCCCTGAGCACCCAGCACCCTGAGTACTGAGCACTCAGCACCCAGCACCCCGAGCACTGAGCACCCAGCACCCCGAGCACTGAGCACCCAGCACCCTGAGCACTGAGGACCCAGCACCCTGAGCCCTGGGCACCCAGCACCCTGAGTACTGAGCACTCAGCACCCAGCACCCCGAGCACTGAGCACCCAGCACCCTGAGTACTGAGCCCTGAGCACCCAGCACCCCGAGCACTGAGCACCCAGCACCCTGAGCACTGAGCACCCAGCACCCGAGCACTGAGCACCCAGCACCCAGAGTACTGACCACCCAGCACCCTGAGCACTGAGTACCCAGCATCCTGAGCACTGAGCACCCAGCACCCCGAGCACTGAGCACCCTGAGCACTGAGCACCCAGCACCCCGAGTACTGAGCACTGAGCACCCTGAGTACTGAGCACCAAGCACCCCGAGTACTGAGCACTGAGCACCCTGAGCACTGAGCACCCAGCACCCTGAGTACTGAGCACCCAGCACCCTGAGTACTGAACACCCAGCACCCTGAGCACTGAGCACCCAGCACCCTGAGCACTGAGCACCCAGCACCCTCAGTACTGAGCACCCTGAGTACTGAGCACCGATCACCCTGAGCACTGAGCTCCCAGCACCCTGAGTACTGAGCACCCAGCACCCTGAGCACTGAGCACCCAGCACCCTGAGTACTGAGCACCCAGCACCCTGAGCACTGAGCACCTAGCAACCTGAGTACTGAGCACCCAGCACCCTGAGCACTGAGCACCTAGTACCCTGAGTACTGAGCACCCAGCACCCTGAGCACTGAGCACCCAGCACCCTGAGTACTGAGCACCCAGCACCCCGAGCACTGAGCACCCAGCACCCCGAGAATGAGCACCCAGCACACCGAGTACTGAGCACCGAGCACCCTGAGCACTGAGTACCCAGCACCCTGAGCACTGAGCACCCAGCACCCTGAGTACTGAGCACCCAGCACCATGAGTACTGAGCACCCAGCACCCTGAGCACTGAGCACCGAGCACCGAGAACCCCGAGTACTGAGCACCCAGCACCCTGAACACTGAGCACCCAGCACCCTGAGTACTGAGCACCCAGCACCCTGAGTACTGAACACCCAGCACCCTGAGCACTGAGCACTGAGCACCCTGAGCACTGAGTACTGAGCACCGAGCACGCCGAGCACTGAGCACCCAGGACCCGGAGTACTGAGCACCCAGCACCCTGAGTAGTAAGCACCGAGCACCCTGAGTACTGAGCACCCAGCACCCTGAGCACTGAACATATAGCAGTCTGAGTACTGAGCACCTCGAGCACTGAGCACCCAGCACCCTGAGTACTGAGCACCGAGCACCCCGAGCACTGAGCACCCAGCACCCCAAGCACTGAGCACCGAGCACTGAGCACCCAGCACCCTGAGCCCTGAGCACCCAGCACCCTGAGTACTGACCACCCAGCACCCTGAGCACTGAGTACCCAGCACCCTGAGCACTGAGCACCCAGCACCCTGAGCTCTGAGCACACAGCACCCTGAGCACTGAGCACCCAGCACCCTGAGTACTGAGCACTGAGCACCCAGCACCCCGAGCACTGAGCACCCAGCACCCTGAGCACTGAGCACCCAGCACCCGAGTACTGAGCACCCAACACCCTGAGTACTGAGCACCCAGCACCCTGAGTACTGAGCACCCAGCACCCCGAGTACTGAGCACCCAGCACCCTGAGTACTGAGCACCCAGCAACCCGAGCACTGAGCACCCAGCACCCCGAGCACTGAGCACCCAGCACCCTGAGTACTGTGCACCCTGAGTACTGAGCACCGATCACCCTGAGCACTGAGCTCCCAGCACCCTGAGTACTGAGCACCCAGCACCCTGAGCACTGAGCACCCAGCACCCTGAGTACTGAGCACCCAGCACCCTGAGCACTGAGCACCTAGTACCCTGAGTACTGAGCACCCAGCACCCTGAGCACTGAGCACCCAGCACCCTGAGTACTGAGCACCCAGCACCCCGAGCACTGAGCACCCAGCACCCCGAGAATGAGCACCCAGCACACCGAGTACTGAGCACCGAGCACCCTGAGCACTGAGTACCCAGCACCCTGAGCACTGAGCACCCAGCACCCTGAGTACTGAGCACCCCGCACCATGAGTACTGAGCACCCAGCACCCTGAGCACTGAGCACCGAGCACCGAGAACCCCGAGTACTGAGCACCCAGCACCCTGAACACTGAGCACCCAGCACCCTGAGTACTGAGCACCCAGCACCCTGAGTACTGAACACCCAGCACCCTGAGCACTGAGCACTGAGCACCCTGAGCACTGAGTACTGAGCACCGAGCACCCCGAGCACTGAGCACCCAGGACCCGGAGTACTGAGCACCCAGCACCCTGAGTAGTAAGCACCGAGCACCCTGAGTACTGAGCACCCAGCACCCTGAGCACTGAACATATAGCAGTCTGAGTACTGAGCACCTCGAGCACTGAGCACCCAGCACCCTGAGTACTGAGCACCGAGCACCCCGAGCACTGACCACCCAGCACCCCAAGCACTGAGCACCCAGCACCCCGAGCACTGAGCACCCAGCACCCTGAGCCCTGAGCACCCAGCACCCTGAGTACTGACCACCCAGCACCCTGAGCACTGAGCACCCAGCACCCTGAGCACTGAGCACCCAGCACCCTGAGCTCTGAGCACACAGCACCCTGAGCACTGAGCACCCAGCACCCTGAGTACTGAGCACTGAGCACCCAGCACCCCGAGCACTGAGCACCCAGCACCCTGAGTACTGAGCACCCAGCAACCTGTGTACTGAGAACCCAGCACCCAGAGTACTGAGCACCCAGCACCCTGAGTACTGAGAACCCAGCACCCCGAGTACTGAGCACCCAGCACCCTGAGCACTGAGCACCCAGCACCCCGAGCACTGAGCACCCAGCACCCTGAGTACTGAGCACCCAGCACCCTGAGCACTGAGCACCCAGCACCCTGAGCACTGAGCACCCAGCACCCTGAGCACTGAGCACCCAGCACCCTGAGTAGTGAGCACCCAAAGTACTGAGCACCGAGCACAACGAGCACTGAGCACCCAGCATCCTGAGTACTGAGCACCGAGAACCCAGAGCACTGAGCACCCAGCACCCTGAGTACTGAGCTCCGAGCACCCCGAGGACTGAGCACCCAGCGCCCCGAGCACCGAGCACCCTGAGCACTGAGCACCCAGCACCCTGAGTACTGAGCTCCGAGCACCCCGAGGACTGAGCACCCAGCGCCCCGAGCACCGAGCACCCTGAGCACTGAGCACCCAGCACCCCGAGTACTGAGCACTGAGCACCCTGAGTACTGAGCACCAAGCACCCCGAGTACTGAGCACTGAGCACCCTGAGCACTGAGCACCAAGCACCCTGAGTACTGAGCACCCAGCACCCTGAGTACTGAACACCCAGCACCCTGAGCACTGAGCACCCAGCACCCCGAGCACTGAGCACCCAGCACCCTGAGTACTGAGCACCCTGAGTACTGAGCACCGATCACCCTGAGCACTGAGCTCCCAGCACCCTGAGTACTGAGCACCCAGCACCCTGAGCACTGAGCACCCAGCACGCTGAGTACTGAGCACCCAGCACCCTGA
Organism: Microtus oregoni; assembly: GCF_018167655.1. Taxonomy (NCBI): domain Eukaryota; kingdom Metazoa; phylum Chordata; class Mammalia; order Rodentia; family Cricetidae; genus Microtus; species Microtus oregoni. The sequence goes on along the minus strand of NW_024544028.1, from coordinate 194,196 downwards.
GCACTGAGCACCTAGCACCTTGAGTACTGAGCACCCAGCACCCTGAGCACTGAGCACCCAGCACACTGAGTACTGAGCACCCAGCAACCCGAGCACTGAGCACCCAGCACCCCGAGAATGAGCACCCAGCACACCGAGTACTGAGCACCGAGCACCCTGAGCACTGAGTACCCAGCACCCTGAGCACTGAGCACCCAGCACCCTGAGTACTGAGCACCCAGCACCCTGAGTACTGAGCACCCAGCACCCTGAGCACTGAGCACCGAGCACCGAGCACCCCGAGTACTGAGCACCCAGCACCCTGAGCACTGAGCACCAAGCACCCTGAGTACTGAGCACCCAGCACCCTGAGTACTGAACACCCAGCACCCTGAGCACTGAGCACTGAGCACCCTGAGCACTGAGTACTGAGCACCGAGCACCCCGAGCACTGAGCACCCAGGACCCGGAGTACTGAGCACCCAGCACCCTGAGTACTAAGCACCGATCATCCTGAGTACTGAGCACCCAGCACCCTGAGCACTGAACATATAGCAGTCTGAGTACTGAGCACCCCGAGCACTGAGCACCCAGCACCCCAAGCACTGAGCACCCAGCACCCCGAGCACTGAGCACCCAGCACCCTGAGCCCTGAGCACCCAGCACCCTGAGTACTGACCACCCAGCACCCTGAGCACTGAGTACCCAGCACCCTGAGCACTGAGCACCCAGCACCCTGAGCTCTGAGCACACAGCACCCTGAGCACTGAGCACCCAGCACCCTGAGTACTGAGCACTGAGCACCCAGCACCCCGAGCACTGAGCACCCAGCACCCTGAGCACTGAGCACCCAGCACCCGAGTACTGAGCAGGCAACACCCTGAGTACTGAGCACCCAGCACCCTGAGTACTGAGCACCCAGCACCCCGAGTACTGAGCACCCAGCACCCTGAGTACTGAGCACCCAGCAACCCGAGCACTGAGCACCCAGCACCCCGAGCACTGAGCACCCAGCACCCTGAGTACTGAGCACCCAGCACCCTGAGCACTGAGCACTGAGCACCCAGCACCCCGAGCACTGAGCACCCAGCACCCTGAGCACTGAGGACCCAGCACTCTGAGCCCTGAGCACCCAGCACCCTGAGTACTGAGCACTCAGCACCCAGCACCCCGAGCACTGAGCACCCAGCACCCCGAGCACTGAGCACCCAGCACCCTGAGCACTGAGGACCCAGCACCCTGAGCCCTGAGCACCCAGCACCCTGAGTACTGAGCACTCAGCACCCAGCACCCCGAGCACTGAGCACCCAGAACCCCGAGCACTGAGCACCCAGCACCCTGAGCACTGAGGACCCAGCACCCTGAGCCCTGAGCACCCAGCACCCTGAGTACTGAGCACTCAGCACCCAGCACCCCGAGCACTGAGCACCCAGCACCCTGAGTACTGAGCCCTGAGCACCCAGCACCCCGAGCACTGAGCACCCAGCACCCTGAGCACTGAGCACCCAGCACCCGAGCACTGAGCACCCAGCACCCAGAGTACTGACAACCCAGCACCCTGAGCACTGAGTACCCAGCATCCTGAGCACTGAGCACCCAGCACCCCGAGCACTGAGCACCCTGAGCACTGAGCACCCAGCACCCCGAGTACTGAGCACTGAGCACCCTGAGTACTGAGCACCAAGCACCCCGAGTACTGAGCACTGAGCACCCTGAGCACTGAGCACCCAGCACCCTGAGTACTGAGCACCCAGCACCCTGAGTACTGAACACCCAGCACCCTGAGCACTGAGCACCCAGCACCCTGAGCACTGAGCACCCAGCACCCTGAGTACTGAGCACCCTGAGTACTGAGCACCGATCACCCTGAGCACTGAGCTCCCAGCACCCTGAGTACTGAGCACCCAGCACCCTGAGCACTGAGCACCCAGCACCCTGAGTACTGAGCACCCAGCACCCTGAGCACTGAGCACCTAGCAACCTGAGTACTGAGCACCCAGCACCCTGAGCACTGAGCACCCAGCACCCTGAGTACTGAGCACCCAGCACCCCGAGCACTGAGCACCCAGCACCCCGAGAATGAGCACCCAGCACACCGAGTACTGAGCACCGAGCACCCTGAGCACTGAGTACCCAGCACCCTGAGCACTGAGCACCCAGCACCCTGAGTACTGAGCACCCAGCACCCTGAGTACTGAGCACCCAGCACCCTGAGCACTGAGCACCGAGCACCGAGCACCCCGAGTACTGAGCACCCAGCACCCTGAGTACTGAACACCCAGCACCCTGAGCACTGAGCACTGAGCACCCTGAGCACTGAGTACTGAGCACCGCGCACCCCGAGCACTGAGCACCCAGGACCCGGAGTACTGAGCACCCAGCACCCTGAGTACTAAGCACCGAGCACCCTGAGTACTGAGCACCCAGCACCCTGAGCACTGAACATATAGCAGTCTGAGCACTGAGCACCTCGAGCACTGAGCACCCAGCACCCTGAGTACTGAGCACCGAGCACCCCGAGCACTGAGCACCCAGCACCCCAAGCACTGAGCACCCAGCACCCCGAGCACTGAGCACCCAGCACCCTGAGCCCTGAGCACCCAGCACCCTGAGTACTGACCACCCAGCACCCTGAGCACTGAGTACCCAGCACCCTGAGCACTGAGCACCCAGCACCCTGAGCTCTGAGCACACAGCACCCTGAGCACTGAGCACCCAGCACCCTGAGTACTGAGCACTGAGCACCCAGCACCCCGAGCACTGAGCACCCAGCACCCTGAGTACTGAGCACTGAGCACCCAGCACCCCGAGCACTGAGCACCCAGCACCCTGAGCACTGAGCACCCAGCACCCGAGTACTGATCACCCAACACCCTGAGAACTGAGCACCCAGCACCCTGAGTACTGAGCACCCAGCACCCCGAGTACTGAGCACCCAGCACCCTGAGTACTGAGCACCCAGCAACCCGAGCACTGAGCACCCAGCACCCCGAGCACTGAGCACCCAGCACCCTGAGTACTGAGCACCCAGCAATCTGAGCACTGAGCACCCAGCACCCCGAGCACTGAGCACCCAGCACCCTGAGCACTGAGGACCCAGCACCCTGAGCCCTGAGCACCCAGCACCCTGAGTACTGAGCACTCAGCACCCAGCACCCTGAGCACTGAGCACCCAGCACCCTGAGTACTGAGCCCTGAGCACCCAGCACCCCGTGCACTGAGCACCCAGCACCCTGAGCACTGAGCACCCAGCACCCGAGTACTGAGCACCCAGCACCCTGAGTACTGAGCCCTGAGCACCCAGCACCCCGTGCACTGAGCACCCAGCACCCTGAGCACTGAGCACCCAGCACCCTGAGCACTGAGCACCCAGCACCCTGAGTACTGAGCCCTGAGCACCCAGCACCCCGTGCACTGAGCACCCAGCACCCTGAGCACTGAGCACCCAGCACCCTGAGTACTGAGCCCTGAGCACCCAGCACCCCGTGCACTGAGCACCCAGCACCCTGAGCACTGAGGACCCAGCACCCTGAGCCCTGAGCACCCAGCACCCTGAGTACTGAGCACTCAGCACCCAGCACCCCGAGCACTGAGCACCCAGCACCCCGAGCACTGAGCACCCAGCACCCTGAGCACTGAGGACCCAGCACACTGAGCCCTGAGCACCCAGCACCCTGAGTACTGAGCACTCAGCACCCAGCACCCCGAGCACTGATCACCCAGCACCCCGAGCACTGAGCACCCAGCACCCTGAGCACTGAGGACCCAGCACCCTGAGCCCTGAGCACCCAGCACCCTGAGTACTGAGCACTCAGCACCCAGCACCCCGAGCACTGAGCACCCAGCACCCTGAGTACTGAGCCCTGAGCACCCAGCACCCCGAGCACTGAGCACGCAGCACCCTGAGCACTGAGCACCCAGCACCCGAGTACTGAGCACCCAGCACCCAGAGTACTGACCACCCAGCACCCTGAGCACTGAGTACCCAGCATCCTGAGCACTGAGCACCCAGCACCCCGAGCACTGAGCACCCTGAGCACTGAGCACCCAGCACCCCGAGTACTGAGCACTGAGCACCCTGAGTACTGAGCACCAAGCACCCCGAGTACTGAGCACTGAGCACCCTGAGTACTGAGCACCGATCACCCTGAGCACTGAGCTCCCAGCACCCTGAGTACTGAGCACCCAGCACCCTGAGCACTGAGCACCCAGCACCCTGAGTACTGAGCACCCAGCACCCTGAGCACTGAGCACCTAGCAACCTGAGTACTGAGCACCCAGCACCCTGAGCACTGAGCACCCAGCACCCTGAGTACTGAGCACCCAGCACCCCGAGCACTGAGCACCCAGCACCCCGAGAATGAGCACCCAGCACACCGAGTACTGAGCACCGAGAACCCTGAGCACTGAGTACCCAGCACCCTGAGCACTGAGCACCCAGCACCCTGAGTACTGAGCACCCAGCACCCTGAGCACTGAGCACCCAGCACCCTGAGCACTGAGCACCGAGCACCGAGCACCCCGAGTACTGAGCACCCAGCACCCTGAGCACTGAGCACCCAGCACCCTGAGTACTGAGCACCCAGCACCCTGAGTACTGAACACCCAGCACCCTGAGCACTGAGCACTGAGCACCCTGAGCACTGAGTACTGAGCACCGCGCACCCCGAGCACTGAGCACCCAGGACCCGGAGTACTGAGCACCCAGCACCCTGAGTACTAAGCACCGAGCACCCTGAGTACTGAGCACCCAGCACCCTGAGCACTGAGCACCCAGCACCCTGAGTACTGAGCACCCAGCACCCTGAGTACTGAACACCCAGCACCCTGAGCACTGAGCACTGAGCACCCTGAGCACTGAGTACTGAGCACCGCGCACCCCGAGCACTGAGCACCCAGGACCCGGAGTACTGAGCACCCAGCACCCTGAGTACTAAGCACCGAGCACCCTGAGTACTGAGCACCCAGCACCCTGAGCACTGAACATATAGCAGTCTGAGCACTGAGCACCTCGAGCACTGAGCACCCAGCACCCTGAGTACTGAGCACCGAGCACCCCGAGCACTGAGCACCCAGCACCCCAAGCACTGAGCACCCAGCACCCCGAGCACTGAGCACCCAGCACCCTGAGCCCTGAGCACCCAGCACCCTGAGTACTGACCACCCAGCACCCTGAGTACTGAGAACCCAGCACCCCGAGTACTGAACACCCAGCACCCTGAGTACTGAGCACCCAGCACCCTGAGCACTGAGCACCCAGCACCCTGAGCACTGAGCACCCAGCACCCTGAGCACCCAGCACCCTGAGTAGTGAGCACCCAAAGTACTGAGCACCGAGCACAACGAGCACTGAGCACCCAGCACCCTGAGTACTAAGCACCGAGCACCCTGAGTACTGAGCACCCAGCACCCTGAGCACTGAACACACAGCACCCTGAGTACTGAGCACCTCGAGCACTGAGCACCCAGCACCCTGAGTACTGAGCACCCAGCACCCCGAGCACTGAGCACCCAGCAACCTGAGTACTGAGCACCGAGCACAACGAGCACTGAGCACCCAGCACCCTGAGTACTGAGCACCGAGAACCCCGAGCACTGAGCACCCAGCACCCTGAGTACTGAGCTCCGAGCACCCCGAGGACTGAGCACCCAGCGCCCCGAGCACCGAGCACCCTGAGCACTGAGCACCCAGCACCCTGAGCACTGAGCACCTAGCACCCTGAGTAGTGAGCACCCAGCACCCTGAGTACTGAACACCCAGCACCCTGAGCACTGAGTACTGAGCACTGAGCACCCTGAGCACTGAGCACATAGCACCCCGAGTACTGAGCACCCAGCACCCCGAGCACTGAGCACCCAGCACCCCGAGCACTGAGCACCCTGAGCACTGAGCACCCAGCACCCCGAGTACTGAGCACTGAGCACCCTGAGCACTGAGCACCCAGCACCCTGAGGACTGAGCACCCAGCACCCTGAGTACTGAACACCCAGCACCCTGAGCACTGAGCACCCAGCACCCCGAGCACTGAGCACCCAGCACCCTGAGTACTGTGCACCCTGAGTACTGAGCACCGATCACCCTGAGCACTGAGCTCCCAGCACCCTGAGTACTGAGCACCCAGCACCCTGAGCACTGAGCACCCAGCACCCTGAGTACTGAGCACCCAGCACCCTGAGCACTGAGCACCTAGTACCCTGAGTACTGAGCACCCAGCACCCTGAGCACTGAGCACCCAGCACCCTGAGTACTGAGCACCCAGCACCCCGAGCACTGAGCACCCAGCACCCCGAGAATGAGCACCCAGCACACCGAGTACTGAGCACCGAGCACCCTGAGCGCTGAGTACCCAGCACCCTGAGCACTGAGCACCCAGCACCCTGAGTACTGAGCACCCAGCAGCATGAGTACTGAGCACCCAGCACCCTGAGCACTGAGCACCGAGCACCGAGCACCCCGAGTACTGAGCACCCAGCACCCTGAACACTGAGCACCCAGCACCCTGAGTACTGAGCACCCAGCACCCTGAACACTGAGCACCCAGCACCCTGAGCACTGAGCACCCAGCACCCCGAGCACTGAGCACCCAGCACCCTGAGCACTGAGGACCCAGCACCCTGAGCCCTGAGCACCCAGCACCCTGAGTACTGAGCACTCAGCACCCAGCACCCTGAGCACTGAGCACCCAGCACCCTGAGTACTGAGCCCTGAGCACCCAGCACCCCGTGCACTGAGCACCCAGCACCCTGAGCACTGAGCACCCAGCACCCGAGTACTGAGCACCCAGCACCCTGAGTACTGAGCACCCAGCAACCTGTGTACTGAGAACCCAGCACCCCGAGTACTGAGCACCCAGCACCCTGAGTACTGAGAACCCAGCACCCCGAGTACTGAACACCCAGCACCCTGAGTACTGAGCACCCAGCACCCTGAGCACTGAGCACCCAGCACCCTGAGCACTGAGCACCCAGCACCCTGAGCACCCAGCACCCTGAGTAGTGAGCACCCAAAATACTGAGCACCGAGCACAACGAGCACTGAGCACCCAGCACCCTGAGTACTAAGCACCGAGCACCCTGAGTACTGAGCACCCAGCACCCTGAGCACTGAGCACCCAGCACCCCGAGCACTGAGCACCCAGCACCCTGAGTACTGAGCACCCAGCACCCTGAGCACTGAGCACCCAGCACCCTGAGCACTGAGCACCCAGCACCCTGAGCACTGAGCACCCAGCACCCTGAGTAGTGAGCACCCAAAGTACTGAGCACCGAGCACAACGAGCACTGAGCACCCAGCACCCTGAGTACTGAGCACCGAGAACCCCGAGCACTGAGCACCCAGCACCCTGAGTACTGAGCTCCGAGCACCCCGAGGACTGAGCACCCAGCGCCCCGAGCACCGAGCACCCTGAGCACTGAGCACCCAGCACCCTGAGCACTGAGCACCTAGCACCCTGAGTACTGAGCACCCAGCACCCTGAGTACTGAACACCCAGCACCCTGAGCACTGAGAACTGAGCACCCTGAGCACTGAGTACTGAGCACTGAGCACACTGAGCACTGAGCACATAGCACCCCGAGTACTGAGCACCCAGCACCCCGAGCACTGAGCACCCAGCACCCCGAGCACTGAGCACCCTGAGCACTGAGCACCCAGCACCCCGAGTACTGAGCACTGAGCACCCTGAGCACTGAGCACCCAGCACCCTGAGGACTGAGCACCCAGCACCCTGAGTACTGAACACCCAGCACCCTGAGCACTGAGCACCCAGCACCCCGAGCACTGAGCACCCAGCACCCTGAGTACTGTGAACCCTGAGTACTGAGCACCGATCACCCTGAGCACTGAGCTCCCAGCACCCTGAGTACTGAGCACCCAGCACCCTGAGCACTGAGCACCCAGCACCCTGAGTACTGAGCACCCAGCACCCTGAGCACTGAGCACCTAGTACCCTGAGTACTGAGCACCCAGCACCCTGAGCACTGAGCACCCAGCACCCTGAGTACTGAGCACCCAGCACCCCGAGCACTGAGCACCCAGCACCCCGAGAATGAGCACCCAGCACACCGAGTACTGAGCACCGAGCACCCTGAGCACTGAGTACCCAGCACCCTGAGCACTGAGCACCCAGCACCCTGAGTACTGAGCACCCAGCACCATGAGTACTGAGCACCCAGCACCCTGAGCACTGAGCACCGAGCACCGAGCACCCCGAGTACTGAGCACCCAGCACCCTGAACACTGAGCACCCAGCACCCTGAGTACTGAGCACCCAGCACCCTGAGTACTGAACACCCAGCACCCTGAGCACTGAGCACTGAGCACCCTGAGCACTGAGTACTGAGCACCGATCACCCCGAGCACTGAGCACCCAGGACCCGGAGTACTGAGCACCCAGCACCCTGAGTAGTAAGCACCGAGCACCCTGAGTACTGAGCACCCAGCACCCTGAGCACTGAACATATAGCAGTCTGAGTACTGAGCACCTCGAGCACTGAGCACCCAGCACCCTGAATACTGAGCACCGAGCACCCCGAGCACTGAGCACCCAGCACCCCAAGCACTGAGCACCCAGCACCCCGAGCACTGAGCACCAAGCACCCTGAGCCCTGAGCACCCAGCACCCTGAGCACTGACCACCCAGCACCCTGAGCACTGAGTACCCAGCACCCTGAGCACTGAGCACCCAGCACCCTGAGCTCTGATCACACAGCACCCTGAGCACTGAGCACCCAGCACCCTGAGTACTGAGCACTGAGCACCCAGCACCCCGAGCACTGAGCACCCAGCACCCTGAGTACTGAGCACTGAGCACCCAGCACCCCGAGCACTGAGCACCCAGCACCCTGAGCACTGAGCACCCAGCACCCGAGTACTGAGCACCCAGCACCCTGAGCACTGAGCACCCAGCACCCTGAGTACTGAGCACTGAGCACCCAGCACCCTGAGTACTGAGCACCCAGCACCCTGAGCACTGAGCACCCAGCACCCTGAGCACTGAGCACCCAGCACCCTGAGCACTGAGCACCCAGCACCCTGAGTAGTGAGCACCCAAAGTACTGAGCACCGAGCACAACGAGCACTGAGCACCCAGCACCCTGAGTACTGAGCACCGAGAACCCCGAGCACTGAGCACCCAGCACCCTGAGTACTGAGCTCCGAGCACCCCGAGGACTGAGCACCCAGCGCCCCGAGCACCGAGCACCCTGAGCACTGAGCACCTAGCACCCTGAGTACTGAGCACCCAGCACCCTGAGTACTGAACACCCAGCACCCTGAGCACTGAGAACTGAGCACCCTGAGCACTGAGTACTGAGCACTGAGCACACTGAGCACTGAGCACATAGCACCCCGAGTACTGAGCACCCAGCACCCCGAGCACTGAGCACCCAGCACCCCGAGCACTGAGCACCCTGAGCACTGAGCACCCAGCACCCCGAGTACTGAGCACTGAGCACCCTGAGCACTGAGCACCCAGCACCCTGAGGACTGAGCACCCAGCACCCTGAGTACTGAACACCCAGCACCCTGAGCACTGAGCACCCAGCACCCCGAGCACTGAGCACCCAGCACCCTGAGTACTGTGCACCCTGAGTACTGAGCACCGATCACCCTGAGCACTGAGCTCCCAGCACCCTGAGTACTGAGCACCCAGCACCCTGAGCACTGAGCACCCAGCACCCTGAGTACTGAGCACCCAGCACCCTGAGCACTGAGCACCTAGTACCCTGAGTACTGAGCACCCAGCACCCTGAGCACTGAGCACCCAGCACCCTGAGTACTGAGCACCCAGCACCCCGAGCACTGAGCACCCAGCACCCCGAGAATGAGCACCCAGCACACCGAGTACTGAGCACCGAGCACCCTGAGCACTGAGTACCCAGCACCCTGAGCACTGAGCACCCAGCACCCTGAGTACTGAGCACCCAGCACCATGAGTACTGAGCACCCAGCACCCTGAGCACTGAGCACCGAGCACCGAGAACCCCGAGTACTGAGCACCCAGCACCCTGAACACTGAGCACCCAGCACCCTGAGTACTGAGCACCCAGCACCCTGAGTACTGAACACCCAGCACCCTGAGCACTGAGCACTGAGCACCCTGAGCACTGAGTACTGAGAACCGAGCACGCCGAGCACTGAGCACCCAGGACCCGGAGTACTGAGCACCCAGCACCCTGAGTAGTAAGCACCGAGCACCCTGAGTACTGAGCACCCAGCACCCTGAGCACTGAACATATAGCAGTCTGAGTACTGAGCACCTCGAGCACTGAGCACCCAGCACCCTGAGTACTGAGCACCGAGCACCCCGAGCACTGAGCACCCAGCACCCCAAGCACTGAGCACCCAGCACCCCGAGCACTGAGCACCCAGCACCCTGAGCCCTGAGCACCCAGCACCCTGAGTACTGACCACCCAGCACCCTGAGCACTGAGTACCCAGCACCCTGAGCACTGAGCACCCAGCACCCTGAGCTCTGAGCACACAGCACCCTGAGCACTGAGCACCCAGCACCCTGAGTACTGAGCACTGAGCACCCAGCACCCCGAGCACTGAGCACCCAGCACCCTGAGTACTGAGCACTGAGCACCCAGCACCCCGAGCACTGAGCACCCAGCACCCTGAGCACTGAGCACCCAGCACCCGAGTACTGAGCACCCAACACCCTGAGTACTGAGCACCCAGCACCCTGAGTACTGAGCACCCAGCACCCCGAGTACTGAGCACCCAGCACCCTGAGTACTGAGCACCCAGCAACCCGAGCACTGAGCACCCAGCACCCCGAGCACTGAGCACCCAGCACCCTGAGTACTGTGCACCCTGAGTACTGAGCACCGATCACCCTGAGCACTGAGCTCCCAGCACCCTGAGTACTGAGCACCCAGCACCCTGAGCACTGAGCACCCAGCACCCTGAGTACTGAGCACCCAGCACCCTGAGCACTGAGCACCTAGTACCCTGAGTACTGAGCACCCAGCACCCTGAGCACTGAGCACCCAGCACCCTGAGTACTGAGCACCCAGCACCCCGAGCACTGAGCACCCAGCACCCCGAGAATGAGCACCCAGCACACCGAGTACTGAGCACCGAGCACCCTGAGCACTGAGTACCCAGCACCCTGAGCACTGAGCACCCAGCACCCTGAGTACTGAGCACCCAGCACCATGAGTACTGAGCACCCAGCACCCTGAGCACTGAGCACCGAGCACCGAGAACCCCGAGTACTGAGCACCCAGCACCCTGAACACTGAGCACCCAGCACCCTGAGTACTGAGCACCCAGCACCCTGAGTACTGAACACCCAGCACCCTGAGCACTGAGCACTGAGCACCCTGAGCACTGAGTACTGAGCACCGAGCACCCCGAGCACTGAGTACCCAGGACCCGGAGTACTGAGCACCCAGCACCCTGAGTAGTAAGCACCGAGCACCCTGAGTACTGAGCACCCAGCACCCTGAGCACTGAACATATAGCAGTCTGAGTACTGAGCACCTCGAGCACTGAGCACCCAGCACCCTGAGTACTGAGCACCGAGCACCCCGAGCACTGACCACCCAGCACCCCAAGCACTGAGCACCCAGCACCCCGAGCACTGAGCACCCAGCACCCTGAGCCCTGAGCACCCAGCACCCTGAGTACTGACCACCCAGCACCCTGAGCACTGAGCACCCAGCACCCTGAGCACTGAGCACCCAGCACCCTGAGCTCTGAGCACACAGCACCCTGAGCACTGAGCACCCAGCACCCTGAGTACTGAGCACTGAGCACCCAGCACCCCGAGCACTGAGCACCCAGCACCCTGAGTACTGAGCACTGAGCACCCAGCACCCCGAGCACTGAGCACCCAGCACTCTGAGCACTGAGCACCCAGCACCCGAGTACTGAGCACCCAACACCCTGAGTACTGAGCACCCAGCACCCTGAGTACTGAGCACCCAGCACCCCGAGTACTGAGCACCCAGCACCCTGAGTACTGAGCACCCAGCAACCCGAGCACTGAGCACCCAGCACCCCGAGCACTGAGCACCCAGCACCCTGAGTACTGAGCACAGAGCACCCTGAGCACTGAGCACTGAGCACCCAGCACCCCGAGCACTGAGCACCCAGCACCCTGAGCACTGAGGACCCAGCACCCTGAGCCCTGAGCACCCAGCACCCTGAGTACTGAGCACTCAGCACCCAGCACCCCGAGCACTGAGCACCCAGCACCCTGAGTACTGAGCACCCAGCACCCTGAGCACTGAGCACCCAGCACCCCGAGCACTGAGCACCCAGCACCCTGAGCACTGAGGACCCAGCACCCTGAGCCCTGAGCACCCAGCACCCTGAGTACTGAGCACTCAGCACCCAGCACCCCGAGCACTGAGCACCCAGCACCCTGAGTACTGAGCCCTGAGCACCCAGCACCCCGAGCAGTGAGCACCCAGCACCCTGAGCACTGAGCACCCAGCACCCGAGTACAGAGCACCCAGCACCCTGAGTACTGACCACCCAGCACCCTGAGCACTGAGTACCCAGCACCCTGAGCACTGAGCACCCAGCACCCTGAGCTCTGAGCACACAGCACCCTGAGCACTGAGCACCCAGCACCCTGAGTACTGAGCACTGAGCACCCAGCACCCCGAGCACTGAGCACCCAGCACCCTGAGTACTGAGCACTGAGCACCCAGCACCCCGAGCACTGAGCACCCAGCACCCTGAGCACTGAGCACCCAGCACCCGAGTACTGAGCACCCAACACCCTGAGTACTGAGCACCCAGCACCCTGAGTACTGAGCACCCAGCACCCCGAGTACTGAGCACCCAGCACCCTGAGTACTGAGCACCCAGCAACCCGAGCACTGAGCACCCAGCACCCCGAGCACTGAGCACCCAGCACCCTGAGTACTGAGCACCCAGCACCCTGAGCACTGAGCACTGAGCACCCAGCACCCCGAGCACTGAGCACCCAGCACCCTGAGCACTGAGGACCCAGCACCCTGAGCCCTGAGCACCCAGCACCCTGAGTACTGAGCACTCAGCACCCAGCACCCCGAGCACTGAGCACCCAGCACCCTGAGTACTGAGCCCTGAGCACCCAGCACCCCGAGCACTGAGCACCCAGCACCCTGAGCACTGAGCACCCAGCACCCGAGTACTGAGCACCCAGCACCCTGAGTACTGAGCACCCAGCAACCTGTGTACTGAGAACCCAGCACCCAGAGTACTGAGCACCCAGCACCCTGAGTACTGAGAACCCAGCACCCCGAGTACTGAGCACCCAGCACCCTGAGCACTGAGCACCCAGCACCCCGAGCACTGAGCACCCAGCACCCTGAGTACTGAGCACCCAGCACCCTGAGCACTGAGCACCCAGCACCCTGAGCACTGAGCACCCAGCACCCTGAGCACTGAGCACCCAGCACCCTGAGTAGTGAGCACCCAAAGTACTGAGCACCGAGCACAACGAGCACTGAGCACCCAGCACCCTGAGTACTGAGCACCGAGAACCCAGAGCACTGAGCACCCAGCACCCTGAGTACTGAGCTCCGAGCACCCCGAGGACTGAGCACCCAGCGCCCCGAGCACCGAGCACCCTGAGCACTGAGCACCCAGCACCCTGAGTACTGAGCTCCGAGCACCCCGAGGACTGAGCACCCAGCGCCCCGAGCACCGAGCACCCTGAGCACTGAGCACCCAGCACCCCGAGTACTGAGCACTGAGCACCCTGAGTACTGAGCACCAAGCACCCCGAGTACTGAGCACTGAGCACCCTGAGCACTGAGCACCAAGCACCCTGAGTACTGAGCACCCAGCACCCTGAGTACTGAACACCCAGCACCCTGAGCACTGAGCACCCAGCACCCCGAGCACTGAGCACCCAGCACCCTGAGTACTGAGCACCCTGAGTACTGAGCACCGATCACCCTGAGCACTGAGCTCCCAGCACCCTGAGTACTGAGCACCCAGCACCCTGAGCACTGAGCACCCAGCACGCTGAGTACTGAGCACCCAGCACCCTGAGCACTGAGCACCTAGCACCTTGAGTACTGAGCACCCAGCACCCTGAGCACTGAGCACCCAGCACACTGAGTACTGAGCACCCAGCAACCCGAGCACTGAGCACCCAGCACCCCGAGAATGAGCACCCAGCACACCGAGTACTGAGCACCGAGCACCCTGAGCACTGAGTACCCAGCACCCTGAGCACTGAGCACCCAGCACCCTGAGTACTGAGCACCCAGCACCCTGAGTACTGAGCACCCAGCACCCTGAGCACTGAGCACCGAGCACCGAGCACCCCGAGCACTGAGCACCCAGGACCCGGAGTACTGAGCACCCAGCACCCTGAGTACTAAGCACCGATCATCCTGAGTACTGAGCACCCAGCACCCTGAGCACTGAACATATAGCAGTCTGAGTACTGAGCACCCCGAGCACTGAGCACCCAGCACCCCAAGCACTGAGCACCCAGCACCCCGAGCACTGAGCACCCAGCACCCTGAGCCCTGAGCACCCAGCACCCTGAGTACTGACCACCCAGCACCCTGAGCACTGAGTACCCAGCACCCTGAGCACTGAGCACCCAGCACCCTGAGCTCTGAGCACACAGCACCCTGAGCACTGAGCACCCAGCACCCTGAGTACTGAGCACTGAGCACCCAGCACCCCGAGCACTGAGCACCCAGCACCCTGAGCACTGAGCACCCAGCACCCGAGTACTGAGCAGGCAACACCCTGAGTACTGAGCACCCAGCACCCTGAGTACTGAGCACCCAGCACCCCGAGTACTGAGCACCCAGCACCCTGAGTACTGAGCACCCAGCAACCCGAGCACTGAGCACCCAGCACCCCGAGCACTGAGCACCCAGCACCCTGAGTACTGAGCACCCAGCACCCTGAGCACTGAGCACTGAGCACCCAGCACCCCGAGCACTGAGCACCCAGCACCCTGAGCACTGAGGACCCAGCACTCTGAGCCCTGAGCACCCAGCACCCTGAGTACTGAGCACTCAGCACCCAGCACCCCGAGCACTGAGCACCCAGCACCCCGAGCACTGAGCACCCAGCACCCTGAGCACTGAGGACCCAGCACCCTGAGCCCTGAGCACCCAGCACCCTGAGTACTGAGCACTCAGCACCCAGCACCCCGAGCACTGAGCACCCAGCACCCCGAGCACTGAGCACCCAGCACCCTGAGCACTGAGGACCCAGCACCCTGAGCCCTGAGCACCCAGCACCCTGAGTACTGAGCACTCAGCACCCAGCACCCCGAGCACTGAGCACCCAGCACCCTGAGTACTGAGCCCTGAGCACCCAGCACCCCGAGCACTGAGCACCCAGCACCCTGAGCACTGAGCACCCAGCACCCGAGCACTGAGCACCCAGCACCCAGAGTACTGACCACCCAGCACCCTGAGCACTGAGTACCCAGCATCCTGAGCACTGAGCACCCAGCACCCCGAGCACTGAGCACCCTGAGCACTGAGCACCCAGCACCCCGAGTACTGAGCACTGAGCACCCTGAGTACTGAGCACCAAGCACCCCGAGTACTGAGCACTGAGCACCCTGAGCACTGAGCACCCAGCACCCTGAGTACTGAGCACCCAGCACCCTGAGTACTGAACACCCAGCACCCTGAGCACTGAGCACCCAGCACCCTGAGCACTGAGCACCCAGCACCCTGAGTACTGAGCACCCTGAGTACTGAGCACCGATCACCCTGAGCACTGAGCTCCCAGCACCCTGAGTACTGAGCACCCAGCACCCTGAGCACTGAGCACCTAGCAACCTGAGTACTGAGCACCCAGCACCCTGAGCACTGAGCACCCAGCACCCTGAGTACTGAGCACCCAGCACCCCGAGCACTGAGCACCCAGCACCCCGAGAATGAGCACCCAGCACACCGAGTACTGAGCACCGAGCACCCTGAGCACTGAGTACCCAGCACCCTGAGCACTGAGCACCCAGCACCCTGAGTACTGAGCACCCAGCACCCTGAGTACTGAGCACCCAGCACCCTGAGCACTGAGCACCGAGCACCGAGCACCCCGAGTACTGAGCACCCAGCACCCTGAGCACTGAGCACCCAGCACCCTGAGTACTGAGCACCCAGCACCCTGAGTACTGAACACCCAGCACCCTGAGCACTGAGCACTGAGCACCCTGAGCACTGAGTACTGAGCACCGAGCACCCCGAGCACTGAGCACCCAGGACCCGGAGTACTGAGCACCCAGCACCCTGAGTACTAAGCACCGAGCACCCTGAGTACTGAGCACCCAGCACCCTGAGCACTGAACATATAGCAGTCTGAGCACTGAGCACCTCGAGCACTGAGCACCCAGCACCCTGAGTACTGAGCACCGAGCACCCCGAGCACTGAGCACCCAGCACCCCAAGCACTGAGCACCCAGCACCCCGAGCACTGAGCACCCAGCACCCTGAGCCCTGAGCACCCAGCACCCTGAGTACTGACCACCCAGCACCCTGAGCACTGAGTACCCAGCACCCTGAGCACTGAGCACCCAGCACCCTGAGCTCTGAGCACACAGCACCCTGAGCACTGAGCACCCAGCACCCTGAGTACTGAGCACTGAGCACCCAGCACCCCGAGCACTGAGCACCCAGCACCCTGAGTACTGAGCACTGAGCACCCAGCACCCCGAGCACTGAGCACCCAGCACCCTGAGCACTGAGCACCCAGCACCCGAGTACTGAGCACCCAACACCCTGAGAACTGAGCACCCAGCACCCTGAGTACTGAGCACCCAGCACCCCGAGTACTGAGCACCCAGCACCCTGAGTACTGAGCACCCAGCAACCCGAGCACTGAGCACCCAGCACCCCGAGCACTGAGCACCCAGCACCCTGAGTACTGAGCACCCAGCAATCTGAGCACTGAGCACCCAGCACCCCGAGCACTGAGCACCCAGCACCCTGAGCACTGAGGACCCAGCACCCTGAGCCCTGAGCACCCAGCACCCTGAGTACTGAGCACTCAGCACCCAGCACCCTGAGCACTGAGCACCCAGCACCCTGAGTACTGAGCCCTGAGCACCCAGCACCCCGTGCACTGAGCACCCAGCACCCTGAGCACTGAGCACCCAGGACCCGAGTACTGAGCACCCAGCACCCTGAGTACTGAGCCCTGAGCACCCAGCACCCCGTGCACTGAGCACCCAGCACCCTGAGCACTGAGCACCCAGCACCCTGAGCACTGAGCACCCAGCACCCTGAGTACTGAGCCCTGAGCACCCAGCACCCCGTGCACTGAGCACCCAGCACCCTGAGCACTGAGCACCCAGCACCCTGAGTACTGAGCCCTGAGCACCCAGCACCCCGTGCACTGAGCACCCAGCACCCTGAGCACTGAGGACCCAGCACCCTGAGCCCTGAGCACCCAGCACCCTGAGTACTGAGCACTCAGCACCCAGCACCCCGAGCACTGAGCACCCAGCACCCCGAGCACTGAGCACCCAGCACCCTGAGCACTGAGGACCCAGCACACTGAGCCCTGAGCACCCAGCACCCTGAGTACTGAGCACTCAGCACCCAGCACCCCGAGCACTGAGCAGCCAGCACCCCGAGCACTGAGCACCCAGCACCCTGAGCACTGAGGACCCAGCACCCTGAGCCCTGAGCACCCAGCACCCTGAGTACTGAGCACTCAGCACCCAGCACCCCGAGCACTGAGCACCCAGCACCCTGAGTACTGAGCCCTGAGCACCCAGCACCCCGAGCACTGAGCACCCAGCACCCTGAGCACTGAGCACCCAGCACCCGAGTACTGAGCACCCAGCACCCAGAGTACTGACCACCCAGCACCCTGAGCACTGAGTACCCAGCATCCTGAGCACTGAGCACCCAGCACCCCGAGCACTGAGCACCCTGAGCACTGAGCACCCAGCACCCCGAGTACTGAGCACTGAGCACCCTGAGTACTGAGCACCAAGCACCCCGAGTACTGAGCACTGAGCACCCTGAGTACTGAGCACCGATCACCCTGAGCACTGAGCTCCCAGCACCCTGAGTACTGAGCACCCAGCACCCTGAGCACTGAGCACCCAGCACCCTGAGTACTGAGCACCCAGCACCCTGAGCACTGAGCACCTAGCAACCTGAGTACTGAGCACCCAGCACCCTGAGCACTGAGCACCCAGCACCCTGAGTACTGAGCACCCAGCACCCCGAGCACTGAGCACCCAGCACCCCGAGAATGAGCACCCAGCACACCGAGTACTGAGCACCGAGAACCCTGAGCACTGAGTACCCAGCACCCTGAGCACTGAGCACCCAGCACCCTGAGTACTGAGCACCCAGCACCCTGAGCACTGAGCACCCAGCACCCTGAGCACTGAGCACCGAGCACCGAGCACCCCGAGTACTGAGCACCCAGCACCCTGAGCACTGAGCACCCAGCACCCTGAGTACTGAGCACCCAGCACCCTGAGTACTGAACACCCAGCACCCTGAGCACTGAGCACTGAGCACCCTGAGCACTGAGTACTGAGCACCGCGCACCCCGAGCACTGAGCACCCAGGACCCGGAGTACTGAGCACCCAGCACCCTGAGTACTAAGCACCGAGCACCCTGAGTACTGAGCACCCAGCACCCTGAGCACTGAGCACCCAGCACCCTGAGTACTGAGCACCCAGCACCCTGAGTACTGAACACCCAGCACCCTGAGCACTGAGCACTGAGCACCCTGAGCACTGAGTACTGAGCACCGCGCACCCCGAGCACTGAGCACCCAGGACCCGGAGTACTGAGCACCCAGCACCCTGAGTACTAAGCACCGAGCACCCTGAGTACTGAGCACCCAGCACCCTGAGCACTGAACATATAGCAGTCTGAGCACTGAGCACCTCGAGCACTGAGCACCCAGCACCCTGAGTACTGAGCACCGAGCACCCCGAGCACTGAGCACCCAGCACCCCAAGCACTGAGCACCCAGCACCCCGAGCACTGAGCACCCAGCACCCTGAGCCCTGAGCACCCAGCACCCTGAGTACTGACCACCCAGCACCCTGAGTACTGAGAACCCAGCACCCCGAGTACTGAACACCCAGCACCCTGAGTACTGAGCACCCAGCACCCTGAGCACTGAGCACCCAGCACCCTGAGCACTGAGCACCCAGCACCCTGAGCACCCAGCACCCTGAGTAGTGAGCACCCAAAGTACTGAGCACCGAGCACAACGAGCACTGAGCACCCAGCACCCTGAGTACTAAGCACCGAGCACCCTGAGTACTGAGCACCCAGCACCCTGAGCACTGAACACACAGCACCCTGAGTACTGAGCACCTCGAGCACTGAGCAACCAGCACCCTGAGTACTGAGCACCCAGCACCCCGAGCACTGAGCACCCAGCAACCTGAGTACTGAGCACCGAGCACAACGAGCACTGAGCACCCAGCACCCTGAGTACTGAGCACCGAGAACCCCGAGCACTGAGCACCCAGCACCCTGAGTACTGAGCTCCGAGCACCCCGAGGACTGAGCACCCAGCGCCCCGAGCACCGAGCACCCTGAGCACTGAGCACCCAGCACCCTGAGCACTGAGCACCTAGCACCCTGAGTAGTGAGCACCCAGCACCCTGAGTACTGAACACCCAGCACCCTGAGCACTGAGAACTGAGCACCCTGAGCACTGAGTACTGAGCACTGAGCACCCTGAGCACTGAGCACATAGCACCCCGAGTACTGAGCACCCAGCACCCCGAGCACTGAGCACCCAGCACCCCGAGCACTGAGCACCCTGAGCACTGAGCACCCAGCACCCCGAGTACTGAGCACTGAGCACCCTGAGCACTGAGCACCCAGCACCCTGAGGACTGAGCACCCAGCACCCTGAGTACTGAACACCCAGCACCCTGAGCACTGAGCACCCAGCACCCCGAGCACTGAGCACCCAGCACCCTGAGTACTGTGCACCCTGAGTACTGAGCACCGATCACCCTGAGCACTGAGCTCCCAGCACCCTGAGTACTGAGCACCCAGCACCCTGAGCACTGAGCACCCAGCACCCTGAGTACTGAGCACCCAGCACCCTGAGCACTGAGCACCTAGTACCCTGAGTACTGAGCACCCAGCACCCTGAGCACTGAGCACCCAGCACCCTGAGTACTGAGCACCCAGCACCCCGAGCACTGAGCACCCAGCACCCCGAGAATGAGCACCCAGCACACCGAGTACTGAGCACCGAGCACCCTGAGCGCTGAGTACCCAGCACCCTGAGCACTGAGCACCCAGCACCCTGAGTACTGAGCACCCAGCAGCATGAGTACTGAGCACCCAGCACCCTGAGCACTGAGCACCGAGCACCGAGCACCCCGAGTACTGAGCACCCAGCACCCTGAACACTGAGCACCCAGCACCCCGAGTACTGAGCACCCAGCACCCTGAACACTGAGCACCCAGCACCCTGAGCACTGAGCACCCAGCACCCCGAGCACTGAGCACCCAGCACCCTGAGCACTGAGGACCCAGCACCCTGAGGCCTGAGCACCCAGCACCCTGAGTACTGAGCACTCAGCACCCAGCACCCTGAGCACTGAGCACCCAGCACCCTGAGTACTGAGCCCTGAGCACCCAGCACCCCGTGCACTGAGCACCCAGCACCCTGAGCACTGAGCACCCAGCACCCGAGTACTGAGCACCCAGCACCCTGAGTACTGAGCACCCAGCAACCTGTGTACTGAGAACCCAGCACCCCGAGTACTGAGCACCCAGCACCCTGAGTACTGAGAACCCAGCACCCCGAGTACTGAACACCCAGCACCCTGAGTACTGAGCACCCAGCACCCTGAGCACTGAGCACCCAGCACCCTGAGCACTGAGCACCCAGCACCCTGAGCACCCAGCACCCTGAGTAGTGAGCACCCAAAGTACTGAGCACCGAGCACAACGAGCACTGAGCACCCAGCACCCTGAGTACTAAGCACCGAGCACCCTGAGTACTGAGCACCCAGCACCCTGAGCACTGAACACACAGCACCCTGAGTACTGAGCACCTCGAGCACTGAGCACCCAGCACCCTGAGTACTGAGCACCCAGCACCCCGAGCACTGAGCACCCAGCAACCTGAGTACTGAGCACCGAGCACAACGAGCACTGAGCACCCAGCACCCTGAGTACTGAGCACCGAGAACCCCGAGCACTGAGCACCCAGCACCCTGAGTACTGAGCTCCGAGCACCCTGAGGACTGAGCACCCAGCGCCCCGAGCACCGAGCACCCTGAGCACTGAGCACCCAGCACCCTGAGCACTGAGCACCTAGCACCCTGAGTACTGAGCACCCAGCACCCTGAGTACTGAACACCCAGCACCCTGAGCACTGAGAACTGAGCACCCTGAGCACTGAGTACTGAGCACTGAGCACCCTGAGCACTGAGCACATAGCACCCCGAGTACTGAGCACCCAGCACCCCGAGCACTGAGCACCCAGCACCCCGAGCACTGAGCACCCTGAGCACTGAGCACCCAGCACCCCGAGTACTGAGCACTGAGCACCCTGAGCACTGAGCACCCAGCACCCTGAGGACTGAGCACCCAGCACCCTGAGTACTGAACACCCAGCACCCTGAGCACTGAGCACCCAGCACCCCGAGCACTGAGCACCCAGCACCCTGAGTACTGTGCACCCTGAGTACTGAGCACCGATCACCCTGAGCACTGAGCTCCCAGCACCCTGAGTACTGAGCACCCAGCACCCTGAGCACTGAGCACCCAGCACCCTGAGTACTGAGCACCAAGCACCCTGAGCACTGAGCACCTAGTACCCTGAGTACTGAGCACCCAGCACCCTGAGCACTGAGCACCCAGCACCCTGAGTACTGAGCACCCAGCACCCCGAGCACTGAGCACCCAGCACCCCGAGAATGAGCACCCAGCACACCGAGTACTGAGCACCGAGCACCCTGAGCACTGAGTACCCAGCACCCTGAGCACTGAGCACCCAGCACCCTGAGTACTGAGCACCCAGCAGCATGAGTACTGAGCACCCAGCACCCTGAGCACTGAGCACCGAGCACCGAGCACCCCGAGTACTGAGCACCCAGCACCCTGAACACTGAGCACCCAGCACCCTGAGTACTGAGCACCCAGCACCCTGAGTACTGAACACCCAGCACCCTGAGCACTGAGCACTGAGCACCCTGAGCACTGAGTACTGAGCACCGAGCACCCCGAGCACTGAGCACCCAGGACCCGGAGTACTGAGCACCCAGCACCCTGAGTAGTAAGCACCGAGCACCCTGAGTACTGAGCACCCAGCACCCTGAGCACTGAACATATAGCAGTCTGAGTACTGAGCACCTCGAGCACTGAGCACCCAGCACCCTGAGTACTGAGCACCGAGCACCCCGAGCACTGAGCACCCAGCACCCCAAGCACTGAGCACCCAGCACCCCGAGCACTGAGCACCCAGCACCCTGAGCCCTGAGCACCCAGCACCCTGAGTACTGACCACCCAGCACCCTGAGCACTGAGTACCCAGCACCCTGAGCACTGAGCACCCAGCACCCTGAGCTCTGAGCACACAGCACCCTGAGCACTGAGCACCCAGCACCCTGAGTACTGAGCACTGAGAACCCAGCACCCCGAGCACTGAGCACCCAGCACCCTGAGTACTGAGCACTGAGCACCCAGCACCCCGAGCACTGAGCACCCAGCACCCTGAGCACTGAGCACCCAGCACCCGAGTACTGAGCACCCAACACCCTGAGTACTGAGCACCCAGCACCCTGAGTACTGAGCACCCAGCACCCCGAGTACTGAGCACCCAGCACCCTGAGTACTGAGCACCCAGCAACCCGAGCACTGAGCACCCAGCACCCTGAGTACTGAGCACCCAGCACCCTGAGTACTGAACACCCAGCACCCTGAGCACTGAGCACTGAGCACCCTGAGCACTGAGTACTGAGCACCGAGCACCCCGAGCACTGAGCACCCAGCACCCTGAGTACTGAGCACAGAGCACCCTGAGCACTGAGCACTGAGCACCCAGCACCCCGAGCACTGAGTACCCAGCACCCTGAGCACTGAGGACCCAGCACCCTGAGCCCTGTCACCCAGCACCCTGAGTACTGAGCACTCAGCACCCAGCACCCCGAGCACTGAGCACCCAGCACCCTGAGTACTGAGCACCCAGCACCCTGAGCACTGAGCACCCAGCACCCCGAGCACTGAGCACCCAGGACCCTGAGCACTGAGGACCCAGCACCCTGAGCCCTGAGCACCCAGCACCCTGAGTACTGAGCACTCAGCACCCAGCACCCCGAGCACTGAGCACCCAGCACCCTGAGTACTGAGCCCTGAGCACCCAGCACCCCGAGCACTGAGCACCCAGCACCCTGAGCACTGAGCACCCAGCACCCGAGTACAGAGCACCCAGCACCCTGAGTACTGACCACCCAGCACCCTGAGCACTGAGTACCCAGCACCCTGAGCACTGAGCACCCAGCACCCTGAGCTCTGAGCACACAGCACCCTGAGCACTGAGCACCCAGCACCCTGAGTACTGAGCACTGAGCACCCAGCACCCCGAGCACTGAGCACCCAGCACCCTGAGTACTGAGCACTGAGCACCCAGCACCCCGAGCACTGAGCACCCAGCACCCTGAGCACTGAGCACCCAGCACCCGAGTACTGAGCACCCAACACCCTGAGTACTGAGCACCCAGAACCCTGAGTACTGAGCACCCAGCACCCCGAGTACTGAGCACCCAGCACCCTGAGTACTGAGCACCCAGCAACCCGAGCACTGAGCACCCAGCACCCCGAGCACTGAGCACCCAGCACCCTGAGTACTGAGCACCCAGCACCCTGAGCACTGAGCACTGAGCACCCAGCACCCCGAGCACTGAGCACCCAGCACCCTGAGCACTGAGGACCCAGCACCCTGAGCCCTGAGCACCCAGCACCCTGAGTACTGAGCACTCAGCACCCAGCACCCCGAGCACTGAGCACCCAGCACCCTGAGTACTGAGCCCTGAGCACCCAGCACCCCGAGCACTGAGCACCCAGCACCCTGAGCACTGAGCACCCAGCACCCGAGTACTGAGCACCCAGCACCCTGAGTACTGAGCACCCAGCAACCTGTGTACTGAGAACCCAGCACCCAGAGTACTGAGCACCCAGCACCCTGAGTACTGAGAACCCAGCACCCCGAGTACTGAGCACCCAGCACCCTGAGCACTGAGCACCCAACACCCCGAGCACTGAGCACCCAGCACCCTGAGTACTGAGCACCCAGCACCCTGAGCACTGAGCACCCAGCACCCTGAGCATTGAGCTCCCAGCACCCTGAGCACTGAGCACCCAGCACCCTGAGTAGTGAGCACCCAAAGTACTGAGCACCGAGCACAACGAGCACTGAGCACCCAGCACCCTGAGTACTGAGCACCGAGAACCCAGAGCACTGAGCACACAGCACCCTGAGTACTGAGCTCCGAGCACCCCGAGGACTGAGCACCCAGCGCCCCGAGCACCGAGCACCCTGAGCACTGAGCACCCAGCACCCTGAGTACTGAGCTCCGAGCACCCCGAAGACTGAGCACCCAGCGCCCCGAGCACCGAGCACCCTGAGCACTGAGCACCCAGCACCCCGAGTACTGAGCACTGAGCACCCTGAGTACTGAGCACCAAGCACCCCGAGTACTGAGCACTGAGCACCCTGAGCACTGAGCACCCAGCACCCTGAGTACTGAGCACCCAGCACCCTGAGTACTGAACACCCAGCACCCTGAGCACTGAGCACCCAGCACCCCGAGCACTGAGCACCCAGCACCCTGAGTACTGAGCACCCTGAGTACTGAGCACCGATCACCCTGAGCACTGAGCTCCCAGCACCCTGAGTACTGAGCACCCAGCACCCTGAGCACTGAGCACCCAGCACCCTGAGTACTGAGCACCCAGCACCCTGAGCACTGAGCACCTAGCACCTTGAGTACTGAGCACCCAGCACCCTGAGCACTGAGCACCCAGCACACTGAGTACTGAGCACCCAGCACCCCGAGCACTGAGCACCCATCACCCCGAGAATGAGCACCCAGCACACCGAGTACTGAGCACCGAGCACCCTGAGCACTGAGTACCCAGCACCCTGAGCACTGAGCACCCAGCACCCTGAGTACTGAGGACCCAGCACCCTGAGTACTGAGCACCCAGCACCCTGAGCACTGAGCACCGAGCACCGAGCACCCCGAGTACTGAGCACCCAGCACCCTGAGCACTGAGCACCAAGCACCCTGAGTACTGAGCACCCAGCACCCTGAGTACTGAACACCCAGCACCCTGAGCACTGAGCACTGAGCACCCTGAGCACTGAGTACTGAGCACCGAGCACCCCGAGCACTGAGCACCCAGGACCCGGAGTACTGAGCACCCAGCACCCTGAGTACTAAGCACCGATCACCCTGAGTACTGAGCACCCAGCACCCTGAGCACTGAACATATAGCAGTCTGAGTACTGAGCACCTCGTGCACTGAGCACCCAGCACCCTGAGTACTGAGCACCGAGCACCCCGAGCACTGAGCACCCAGCACCCCAAGCACTGAGCACCCAGCACCCCGAGCACTGAGCACCCAGCACCCTGAGCCCTGAGCACCCAGCACCCTGAGTACTGACCACCCAGCACCCTGAGCACTGAGTACCCAGCACCCTGAGCACTGAGCACCCAGCACCCTGAGCTCTGAGCACACAGCACCCTGAGCACTGAGCACCCAGCACCCTGAGTACTGAGCACTGAGCACCCAGCACCCCGAGCACTGAGCACCCAGCACCCTGAGTACTGAGCACTGAGCACCCAGCACCCCGAGCACTGAGCACCCAGCACCCTGAGCACTGAGCACCCAGCACCCGAGTACTGAGCACCCAACACCCTGAGTACTGAGCACCCAGCACCCTGAGTACTGAGCACCCAGCACCCCGAGTACTAAGCACCCAGCACCCTGAGTACTGAGCACCCAGCAACCCGAGCACTGAGCACCCAGCACCCCGAGCACTGAGCACCCAGCACCCTGAGTACTGAGCACCCAGCACCCTGAGCACTGAGCACTGAGCACCCAGCACCCCGAGCACTGAGCACCCAGCACCCTGAGCACTGAGGACCCAGCACCCTGAGCCCTGAGCACCCAGCACCCTGAGTACTGAGCACTCAGCACCCAGCACCCCGAGCACTGAGCACCCAGCACCCCGAGCACTGAGCACCCAGCACCCTGAGCACTGAGGACCCAGCACCCTGAGCCCTGAGCACCCAGCACCCTGAGTACTGAGCACTCAGCACCCAGCACCCCGAGCACTGAGCACCCATCACCCCGAGCACTGAGCACCCAGCACCCTGAGCACTGAGGACCCAGCACCCTGAGCCCTGAGCACCCAGCACCCTGAGTACTGAGCACTCAGCACCCAGCACCCCGAGCACTGAGCACCCAGCACCCTGAGTACTGAGCCCTGAGCACCCAGCACCCCGAGCACTGAGCACCCAGCACCCTGAGCACTGAGCACCCAGCACCCGAGTACTGAGCACCCAGCACCCAGAGTACTGACCCCCCAGCACCCTGAGCACTGAGTACCCAGCACCCTGAGCACTGAGCACCCAGCACCCCGAGCACTGAGCACCCGGAGCACTGAGCACCCAGCACCCCGAGTACTGAGCACTGAGCACCCTGAGTACTGAGCACCAAGCACCCCGAGTACTGAGCACTGAGCACCCTGAGCACTGAGCACACAGCACCCTGAGTACTGAGCACCCAGCACCCTGAGTACTGAACACCCAGCACCCTGAGCACTGAGCACCCAGCACCCTGAGCACTGAGCACCCAGCACCCTGAGTACTGAGCACCCTGAGTACTGAGCACCGATCACCCTGAGCACTGAGCTCCCAGCACCCTGAGTACTGAGCACCCAGCACCCTGAGCACTGAGCACCCAGCACCCTGAGTACTGAGCACACAGCACCCTGAGCACTGAGCACCTAGCAACCTGAGTACTGAGCACCCAGCACCCTGAGCACTGAGCACCCAGCACCCCGAGTACTGAGCACCCAGCACCCCGAGCACTGAGCACCCAGCACCCCGAGAATGAGCACCCAGCACACCGAGTACTGAGCACCGAGCACCCTGAGCACTGAGTACCCAGCACCCTGAGCACTGAGCACCCAGCACCCTGAGTACTGAGCACCCAGCACCCTGAGTACTGAGCACCCAGCACCCTGAGCAATGAGCACCGAGCACCGAGCACCCCGAGTACTGAGCACCCAGCACCCTGAGCACTGAGCACCGAGCACCCCGAGTACTGAGCATCCAGCACCCTGAGCACTGAGCACCCAGCACCCTGAGTACTGAGCACCCAGCACCCTGAGTACTGAACACCCAGCACCCTGAGCACTGAGCACTGAGCACCCTGAGCACTGAGTACTGAGCACCGCGCACCCCGAGCACTGAGCACCCAGGACCCGGAGTACTGAGCACCCAGCACCCTGAGTACTAAGCACCGAGCACCCTGAGTACTGAGCACCCAGCACCCTGAGCACTGAACATATAGCAGTCTGAGCACTGAGCACCTCGAGCACTGAGCACCCAGCACCCTGAGTACTGAGCACCGAGCACCCCGAGCACTGAGCACCCAGCACCCCAAGCACTGAGCACCCAGCACCCTGAGCCCTGAGCACCCAGCACCCTGAGTACTGACCACCCAGCACCCTGAGCACTGAGTACCCAGCACCCTGAGCACTGAGCACCCAGCACCCTGAGCTCTGAGCACACAGCACCCTGAGCACTGAGCACCCAGCACCCTGAGTACTGAGCACTGAGCACCCAGCACCCCGAGCACTGAGCACCCAGCACCCTGAGTACTGAGCACTGAGCACCCAGCACCCCGAGCACTGAGCACCCAGCACCCTGAGCACTGAGCACCCAGCACCCGAGTACTGAGCACCCAACACCCTGAGAACTGAGCACCCAGCACCCTGAGTACTGAGCACCCAGCACCCCGAGTACTGAGCACCCAGCACCCTGAGTACTGAGCACCCAGCAACCCGAGCACTGAGCACCCAGCACCCCGAGCACTGAGCACCCAGCACCCTGAGTACTGAGCACCCAGCACCCTGAGCACTGAGCACCCAGCACCCCGAGCACTGAGCACCCAGCACCCTGAGCACTGAGGACCCAGCACCCTGAGCCCTGAGCACCCAGCACCCTGAGTACTGAGCACTCAGCACCCAGCACCCTGAGCACTGAGCACCCAGCACCCTGAGTACTGAGCCCTGAGCACCCAGCACCTCGTGCACTGAGCACCCAGCACCCTGAGCACTGAGCACGCAGCACCCGAGTACTGAGCACCCAGCACCCTGAGTACTGAGCACCCAGCAACCTGTGTACTGAGAACCCAGCACCCCGAGTACTGAGCACCCAGCACCCTGAGTACTGAGAACCCAGCACCCCGAGTACTGAACACCCAGCACCCTGAGTACTGAGCACCCAGCACCCTGAGCACTGAGCACCCAGCACCCTGAGCACTGAGCACCCAGCACCCTGAGCACCCAGCACCCTGAGTAGTGAGCACCCAAAGTACTGAGCACCGAGCACAACGAGCACTGAGCACCCAGCACCCTGAGTACTAAGCACCGAGCACCCTGAGTACTGAGCACCCAGCACCCTGAGCACTGAACACACAGCACCCTGAGTACTGAGCACCTCGAGCACTGAGCACCCAGCACCCTGAGTACTGAGCACCCAGCACCCCGAGCACTGAGCACCCAGCAACCTGAGTACTGAGCACCCAGCACCCTGAGTACTGAGCACCCAGCACTCTGAGCACTGAGTACCCAGCACCCTGAGCACTGAGCACCCAGCACCCTGAGCACTGTGCACACAGCACCCTGAGCACTGAGCACCCAGCACCCTGAGTACTGAGCACTGAGCACCCAGCACCCTGAGCACTGAGCACCCAGCACCCTGAGCACTGAGCACCCAGCACCCTGAGTACTGAGCACACAGCACCCCAAGCACTGAGCACACAGCACCCTGAGTACTGAGCACCCAGCACCCTGAGCATTGAGCACACAGCACCCTGAGCACTGAGCACCCAGCTCCCTGAGTACTGAGCACTGAGCACCCAGCACCCCGAGCACTGAGCACCCAGCACCCTGAGTACTGAGCACCGAGCACCCCGAGCACTGAGCACCCAGCACCCTGAGTACTGAGCTCCGAGCACCCCGAACACTGAGCACCCAGCACTCCGAGTACTGAGCACTGAGCACCCTGAGTACTGAGCACCAAGCACCCCGGGTACTGAGCACTGAGCACCCTGAGTACTGAGCTCCCAGCACCCTGAGCACTGAGTACCCAGCACCCTGAGTACTGAGCACTGAGAACCCTGAGTACTGAGCACCGATCACCCTGAGTACTGAGCAGCCAGCACCCTGTTCACTGAGCACCCAGCACCCTGAGCACTGAGCACCCAGCACCTTGAGTACTGAGCACTGAGCACCCCGAGCACTGAGCACCCAGCACAATGAGTACTGAGCACCCAGCTCCCTGAGCACCCAGCACCCTGAGCACTGAGCACCCAGCACCCCGAGCACTGATCACCCAGCACCCTGAGTACTGAGCACCCAGCACCCTGAGCACTGAGCACCCAGCACCCTGAGTACTGAGCACCTAGCACCCTGAGTACTGAGCAACCAGCACCCTGAGCACTGAGCACTGAGCACCCAGCACCCTGAGCACTGAGCACTGAGCACCCAGCCCCCGGAGCACTGTGCATCCAGCACCCCGAGCACTGAGCACCCAGCACCCTGAGCAGTGAGCACCCAGCACCCTGAGTACTGAGCACCGAGCACCCCGAGCACTGAGCACCCAGCACCCTGAGTACTGAGCTCCGAGCACCCGGAGCACCCAGCGCCCCGAGCACCGAGCACCCTGAGTACTGAGCACCCAGCACCCTGAGTACTGAGCACCCAGCACCCTGAGCACTGAGCACCCAGCACCCTGAGTACTGAGCACTGAGCACCCAGCACCCCGAGCACTGAGCACCCAGCACCCTGAGCAGTGAGCACCCAGCACCCTGAGCCCTGAGCACCCAGCACCCTGAGTACTGAGCACTCAGCACCCAGCACCCTGAGCACTGAGCACCCAGCACCCTGAGTACTGAGCCCTGAGCACCCAGCACCCCGTGCACTGAGCACCCAGCACCCTGAGCACTGAGCACCCAGCACCCGAGTACTGAGCACCCAGCACCCTGAGTACTGAGCACCCAGCAACCTGTGTACTGAGAACCCAGCACCCCGAGTACTGAGCACCCAGCACCCTGAGTACTGAGAACCCAGCACCCCTAGTACTGAACACCCAGCACCCTGAGTACTGAGCACCCAGCACCCTGAGCACTGAGCACCCAGCACCCTGAGCACTGAGCACCCAGCACCCTGAGCACCCAGCACCCTGAGTAGTGAGCACCCAAAGTACTGAGCACCGAGCACAACGAGCACTGAGCACCCAGCACCCTGAGTACTAAGCACCGAGCACCCTGAGTACTGAGCACCCAGCACCCTGAGCACTGAACACACAGCACCCTGAGTACTGAGCACCTCGAGCACTGAGCACCCAGCACCCTGAGTACTGAGCACCCAGCACCCCGAGCACTGAGCACCCAGCAACCTGAGTACTGAGCACCCAGCACCCTGAGTACTGAGCACCCAGCACTCTGAGCACTGAGTACCCAGCACCCTGAGCACTGAGCACCCAGCACCCTGAGCACTGTGCACACAGCACCCTGAGCACTGAGCACCCAGCACCCTGAGTACTGAGCACTGAGCACCCAGCACCCTGAGCACTGAGCACCCAGCACCCTGAGCACTGAGCACCCAGCACCCTGAGTACTGAGCACACAGCACCCCAAGCACTGAGCACACAGCACCCTGAGTACTGAGCACCCAGCACCCTGAGCACTGAGCACACAGCACCCTGAGCACTGAGCACCCAGCACCCTGTTCACTGAGCACCCAGCACCCTGAGCACTGAGCACCCAGCACCTTGAGTACTGAGCACTGAGCACCCCGAGCACTGAGCACCCAGCACAATGAGTACTGAGCACCCAGCTCCCTGAGCACTGAGCACCCAGCACCCTGAGCACTGAGCACCCAGCACCCCGAGCACTGATCACCCAGCACCCTGAGTACTGAGCACCCAGCACCCTGAGCACTGAGCACCCAGCACCCTGAGTACTGAGCACCTAGCACCCTGAGTACTGAGCAACCAGCACCCTGAGCACTGAGCACTGAGCACCCAGCACCCTGAGCACTGAGCACTGAGCACCCAGCCCCCGGAGCACTGTGCATCCAGCACCCCGAGCACTGAGCACCCAGCACCCTGAGCAGTGTGCACCCAGCACCCTGAGTACTGAGCTCCGAGCACCCGGAGCACCCAGCGCCCCGAGCACCGAGCACCCTGAGTACTGAGCACCCAGCACCCTGAGCACTGAGCACCCAGCACCCTGAGCACTGAGCACCCAGCACCCTGAGCACCCAGCACCCTGAGTAGTGAGCACCCAAAGTACTGAGCACCGAGCACAACGAGCACTGAGCACCCAGCACCCTGAGTACTAAGCACCGAGCACCCTGAGTACTGAGCACCCAGCACCCTGAGCACTGAACACACAGCACCCTGAGTACTGAGCACCTCGAGCACTGAGCACCCAGCACCCTGAGTACTGAGCACCCAGCACCCCGAGCACTGAGCACCCAGCAACCTGAGTACTGAGCACCCAGCACCCTGAGTACTGAGCACCCAGCACTCTGAGCACTGAGTACCCAGCACCCTGAGCACTGAGCACCCAGCACCCTGAGCACTGTGCACACAGCACCCTGAGCACTGAGCACCCAGCACCCTGAGTACTGAGCACTGAGCACCCAGCACCCTGAGCACTGAGCACCCAGCACCCTGAGCACTGAGCACCCAGCACCCTGAGTACTGAGCACACAGCACCCCAAGCACTGAGCACACAGCACCCTGAGTACTGAGCACCCAGCACCCTGAGCACTGAGCACACAGCACCCTGAGCACTGAGCACCCAGCTCCCTGAGTACTGAGCACTGAGCACCCAGCACCCCGAGCACTGAGCACCCAGCACCCTGAGTACTGAGCACCGAGCACCCCGAGCACTGAGCACCCAGCACCCTGAGTACTGAGCTCCGAGCACCCCGAACACTGAGCACCCAGCACTCCGAGTACTGAGCACTGAGCACCCTGAGTACTGAGCACCAAGCACCCCGGGTACTGAGCACTGAGCACCCTGAGTACTGAGCTCCCAGCACCCTGAGCACTGAGTACCCAGCACCCTGAGTACTGAGCACTGAGAACACTGAGTACTGAGCACCGATCACCCTGAGTACTGAGCACCCAGCACCCTGTTCACTGAGCACCCAGCACCCTGAGCACTGAGCACCCAGCACCTTGAGTACTGAGCACTGAGCACCCCGAGCACTGAGCACCCAGCACAATGAGTACTGAGCACCCAGCTCCCTGAGCACTGAGCACCCAGCACCCTGAGCACTGAGCACCCAGCACCCCGAGCACTGATCACCCAGCACCCTGAGTACTGAGCACCCAGCACCCTGAGCACTGAGCACCCAGCACCCTGAGTACTGAGCACCTAGCACCCTGAGTACTGAGCAACCAGCACCCTGAGCACTGAGCACTGAGCACCCAGCACCCTGAGCACTGAGCACTGAGCACCCAGCCCCCGGAGCACTGTGCATCCAGCACCCCGAGCACTGAGCACCCAGCACCCTGAGCAGTGTGCACCCAGCACCCTGAGTACTGAGCACCGAGCACCCCGAGCACTGAGCACCCAGCACCCTTAGTACTGAGCTCCGAGCACCCGGAGCACCCAGCGCCCCGAGCACCGAGCACCCTGAGTACTGAGCACCCAGCACCCTGAGCAATGAGCACCCTGAGTACTGAGCACCCAGCACCTTGAGCACTGAGCACCGAGCACCCCGAGAACTGAGCACCCAGCAACCGGAGTACTGAGCACCCAGCGTACTGAGCACCGAGCACCCAGCACCCTGAGTACTGAGCACCCAGCACCCTGAGCACTGAGCACCCAGCATACTGAGCACCGAGCACCCAGCACCCTGAGTACTGAGCACCCAGCACCCTGAGCACTGAGCACCCAGCACCCTGAGTACTGAGCACTGAGCACCCAGCACCCCGAGCACTGAGCACCCAGCACCCTGTGTACTGAGCACCCAGCACCCTGAGCACTGAGCACCCAGCGTACTGAGCACCGAGCACCCAGCACCCTGAGTACTGAGCACCCAGCACCCTGAGCACTGAGCACCCAGCGCCCAGAGTACTGAGCACTGAGCACCCCGAGTACTGAGCACCGGCAGCCCGAGCACTAAGCACCCAGCACCCCGAGCACCGAGCACCTAGCACCCTGAGCACTGAGCACCCAGCACCCTGAGCACTGAGCACCCACCACCCTGAGTACTGAGCACTGAGCACCCAGCACCCCGAGCACTGAGCACCCAGCACCCTTAGTACTGAGCACTGAGCAGCCAGCACCCCGAGCACTGAGCACCCATCACCCTGAGCACTGAGCACCCAGCACCCGAATACTGAGCACCCAGCACCCTGAGTACTGAGCACCCAGCACCCTGAGTACTGAGCACCCAGCACCCCGAGTACTGAGCACCCAGCACCACGAGTACTGAGCACCCAGCACCCTGAGAACTGAGCACCCAGCACCCTGAGCACTGAGCACCCAGCACCCCGAGTACTGAGCACCCAGCACCCCGAGCACTGAGCACCCAGCACCCCGAGAATGAGCACCCAGCACACCGAGTACTGAGCACCGAGCACCCTGAGCACTGAGTACCCAGCACCCTGAGCACTGAGCACCCAGCACCCTGAGTACTGAGCACCCAGCACCCTGAGTACTGAGCACCCAGCACCCTGAGCACTGAGCACCGAGCACCGAGCACCCCGAGTACTGAGCACCCAGCACCCTGAGCACTGAGCACCGAGCACCCCGAGTACTGAGCATCCAGCACCCTGAGCACTGAGCACCCAGCACCCTGAGTACTGAGCACCCAGCACCCTGAGTACTGAACACCCAGCACCCTGAGCACTGAGCACTGAGCACCCTGAGCACTGAGTACTGAGCACCGCGCACCCCGAGCACTGAGCACCCAGGACCCGGAGTACTGAGCACCCAGCACCCTGAGTACTAAGCACCGAGCACCCTGAGTACTGAGCACCCAGCACCCTGAGCACTGAACATATAGCAGTCTGAGAACTGAGCACCTCGAGCACTGAGCACCCAGCACCCTGAGTACTGAGCACCGAGCACCCCGAGCACTGAGCACCCAGCACCCCAAGCACTGAGCACCCAGCACCCTGAGCCCTGAGCACCCAGCACCCTGAGTACTGACCACCCAGCACCCTGAGCACTGAGTACCCAGCACCCTGAGCACTGAGCACCCAGCACCCTGAGCTCTGAGCACACAGCACCCTGAGCACTGAGCACCCAGCACCCTGAGTACTGAGCACTGAGCACCCAGCACCCCGAGCACTGAGCACCCAGCACCCTGAGTACTGAGCACTGAGCACCCAGCACCCCGAGCACTGAGCACCCAGCACCCTGAGCACTGAGCACCCAGCACCCGAGTACTGAGCACCCAACACCCTGAGAACTGAGCACCCAGCACCCTGAGTACTGAGCACCCAGCACCCCGAGTACTGAGCACCCAGCACCCTGAGTACTGAGCACCCAGCAACCCGAGCACTGAGCACCCAGCACCCCGAGCACTGAGCACCCAGCACCCCGAGTACTGAGCACCCAGCACCCCGAGCACTGAGCACCCATCACCCCGAGAATGAGCACCCAGCACACCGAGTACTGAGCACCGAGCACCCTGAGCACTGAGTACCCAGCACCCTGAGCACTGAGCACCCAGCACCCTGAGTACTGAGGACCCAGCACCCTGAGTACTGAGCACCCAGCACCCTGAGCACTGAGCACCGAGCACCGAGCACCCCGAGTACTGAGCACCCAGCACCCTGAGCACTGAGCACCAAGCACCCTGAGTACTGAGCACCCAGCACCCTGAGTACTGAACACCCAGCACCCTGAGCACTGAGCACTGAGCACCCTGAGCACTGAGTACTGAGCACCGAGCACCCCGAGCACTGAGCACCCAGGACCCGGAGTACTGAGCACCCAGCACCCTGAGTACTAAGCACCGATCACCCTGAGTACTGAGCACCCAGCACCCTGAGCACTGAACATATAGCAGTCTGAGTACTGAGCACCTCGTGCACTGAGCACCCAGCACCCTGAGTACTGAGCACCGAGCACCCCGAGCACTGAGCACCCAGCACCCCAAGCACTGAGCACCCAGCACCCCGAGCACTGAGCACCCAGCACCCTGAGCCCTGAGCACCCAGCACCCTGAGTACTGACCACCCAGCACCCTGAGCACTGAGTACCCAGCACCCTGAGCACTGAGCACCCAGCACCCTGAGCTCTGAGCACACAGCACCCTGAGCACTGAGCACCCAGCACCCTGAGTACTGAGCACTGAGCACCCAGCACCCCGAGCACTGAGCACCCAGCACCCTGAGTACTGAGCACTGAGCACCCAGCACCCCGAGCACTGAGCACCCAGCACCCTGAGCACTGAGCACCCAGCACCCGAGTACTGAGCACCCAACACCCTGAGTACTGAGCACCCAGCACCCTGAGTACTGAGCACCCAGCACCCCGAGTACTAAGCACCCAGCACCCTGAGTACTGAGCACCCAGCAACCCGAGCACTGAGCACCCAGCACCCCGAGCACTGAGCACCCAGCACCCTGAGTACTGAGCACCCAGCACCCTGAGCACTGAGCACTGAGCACCCAGCACCCCGAGCACTGAGCACCCAGCACCCTGAGCACTGAGGACCCAGCACCCTGAGCCCTGAGCACCCAGCACCCTGAGTACTGAGCACTCAGCACCCTGAGCACTGAGCACCCAGCACCCTGAGTACTGAGCACCCAGCACCCTGAGCACTGAGCACTGAGCACCCAGCACCCCGAGCACTGAGCACCCAGCACCCTGAGCACTGAGGACCCAGCACCCTGAGCACTGAGCACCCAGCACCCTGAGCTCTGAGCACACAGCACCCTGAGCACTGAGCACCCAGCACCCTGAGTACTGAGCACTGAGCACCCAGCACCCCGAGCACTGAGCACCCAGCACCCTGAGTACTGAGCACTGAGCACCCAGCACCCCGAGCACTGAGCACCCAGCACCCTGAGCACTGAGCACCCAGCACCCGAGTACTGAGCACCCAACACCCTGAGTACTGAGCACCCAGCACCCTGAGTACTGAGCACCCAGCACCCCGAGTACTAAGCACCCAGCACCCTGAGTACTGAGCACCCAGCAACCCGAGCACTGAGCACCCAGCACCCCGAGCACTGAGCACCCAGCACCCTGAGTACTGAGCACCCAGCACCCTGAGCACTGAGCACTGAGCACCCAGCACCCCGAGCACTGAGCACCCAGCACCCTGAGCACTGAGGACCCAGCACCCTGAGCCCTGAGCACCCAGCACCCTGAGTACTGAGCACTCAGCACCCAGCACCCCGAGCACTGAGCACCCAGCACCCCGAGCACTGAGCACCCAGCACCCTGAGCACTGAGGACCCAGCACCCTGAGCCCTGAGCACCCAGCACCCTGAGTACTGAGCACTCAGCACCCAGCACCCCGAGCACTGAGCACCCAGCACCCCGAGCACTGAGCACCCAGCACCCTGAGCACTGAGGACCCAGCACCCTGAGCCCTGAGCACCCAGCACCCTGAGTACTGAGCACTCAGCACCCAGCACCCCGAGCACTGAGCACCCAGCACCCTGAGTACTGAGCCCTGAGCACCCAGCACCCCGAGCACTGAGCACCCAGCACCCTGAGCACTGAGCACCCAGCACCCGAGTACTGAGCACCCAGCACCCAGAGTACTGACCCCCCAGCACCCTGAGCACTGAGTACCCAGCACCCTGAGCACTGAGCACCCAGCACCCCGAGCACTGAGCACCCGGAGCACTGAGCACCCAGCACCCCGAGTACTGAGCACTGAGCACCCTGAGTACTGAGCACCAAGCACCCCGAGTACTGAGCACTGAGCACCCTGAGCACTGAGCACCCAGCACCCTGAGTACTGAGCACCCAGCACCCTGAGTACTGAACACCCAGCACCCTGAGCACTGAGCACCCAGCACCCTGAGCACTGAGCACCCAGCACCCTGAGTACTGAGCACCCTGAGTACTGAGCACCGATCACCCTGAGCACTGAGCTCCCAGCACCCTGAGTACTGAGCACCCAGCACCCTGAGCACTGAGCACCCAGCACCCTGAGTACTGAGCACACAGCACCCTGAGCACTGAGCACCTAGCAACCTGAGTACTGAGCACCCAGCACCCTGAGCACTGAGCACCCAGCACCCCGAGTACTGAGCACCCAGCACCCCGAGCACTGAGCACCCAGCACCCCGAGAATGAGCACCCAGCACACCGAGTACTGAGCACCGAGCACCCTGAGCACTGAGTACCCAGCACCCTGAGCACTGAGCACCCAGCACCCTGAGTACTGAGCACCCAGCACCCTGAGTACTGAGCACCCAGCACCCTGAGCAATGAGCACCGAGCACCGAGCACCCCGAGTACTGAGCACCCAGCACCCTGAGCACTGAGCACCGAGCACCCCGAGTACTGAGCATCCAGCACCCTGAGCACTGAGCACCCAGCACCCTGAGTACTGAGCACCCAGCACCCTGAGTACTGAACACCCAGCACCCTGAGCACTGAGCACTGAGCACCCTGAGCACTGAGTACTGAGCACCGCGCACCCCGAGCACTGAGCACCCAGGACCCGGAGTACTGAGCACCCAGCACCCTGAGTACTAAGCACCGAGCACCCTGAGTACTGAGCACCCAGCACCCTGAGCACTGAACATATAGCAGTCTGAGCACTGAGCACCTCGAGCACTGAGCACCCAGCACCCTGAGTACTGAGCACCGAGCACCCCGAGCACTGAGCACCCAGCACCCCAAGCACTGAGCACCCAGCACCCTGAGCCCTGAGCACCCAGCACCCTGAGTACTGACCACCCAGCACCCTGAGCACTGAGTACCCAGCACCCTGAGCACTGAGCACCCAGCACCCTGAGCTCTGAGCACACAGCACCCTGAGCACTGAGCACCCAGCACCCTGAGTACTGAGCACTGAGCACCCAGCACCCCGAGCACTGAGCACCCAGCACCCTGAGTACTGAGCACTGAGCACCCAGCACCCCGAGCACTGAGCACCCAGCACCCTGAGCACTGAGCACCCAGCACCCGAGTACTGAGCACCCAACACCCTGAGAACTGAGCACCCAGCACCCTGAGTACTGAGCACCCAGCACCCCGAGTACTGAGCACCCAGCACCCTGAGTACTGAGCACCCAGCAACCCGAGCACTGAGCACCCAGCACCCCGAGCACTGAGCACCCAGCACCCTGAGTACTGAGCACCCAGCACCCTGAGCACTGAGCACCCAGCACCCCGAGCACTGAGCACCCAGCACCCTGAGCACTGAGGACCCAGCACCCTGAGCCCTGAGCACCCAGCACCCTGAGTACTGAGCACTCAGCACCCAGCACCCTGAGCACTGAGCACCCAGCACCCTGAGTACTGAGCCCTGAGCACCCAGCACCTCGTGCACTGAGCACCCAGCACCCTGAGCACTGAGCACGCAGCACCCGAGTACTGAGCACCCAGCACCCTGAGTACTGAGCACCCAGCAACCTGTGTACTGAGAACCCAGCACCCCGAGTACTGAGCACCCAGCACCCTGAGTACTGAGAACCCAGCACCCCGAGTACTGAACACCCAGCACCCTGAGTACTGAGCACCCAGCACCCTGAGCACTGAGCACCCAGCACCCTGAGCACTGAGCACCCAGCACCCTGAGCACCCAGCACCCTGAGTAGTGAGCACCCAAAGTACTGAGCACCGAGCACAACGAGCACTGAGCACCCAGCACCCTGAGTACTAAGCACCGAGCACCCTGAGTACTGAGCACCCAGCACCCTGAGCACTGAACACACAGCACCCTGAGTACTGAGCACCTCGAGCACTGAGCACCCAGCACCCTGAGTACTGAGCACCCAGCACCCCGAGCACTGAGCACCCAGCAACCTGAGTACTGAGCACCCAGCACCCTGAGTACTGAGCACCCAGCACTCTGAGCACTGAGTACCCAGCACCCTGAGCACTGAGCACCCAGCACCCTGAGCACTGTGCACACAGCACCCTGAGCACTGAGCACCCAGCACCCTGAGTACTGAGCACTGAGCACCCAGCACCCTGAGCACTGAGCACCCAGCACCCTGAGCACTGAGCACCCAGCACCCTGAGTACTGAGCACACAGCACCCCAAGCACTGAGCACACAGCACCCTGAGTACTGAGCACCCAGCACCCTGAGCATTGAGCACACAGCACCCTGAGCACTGAGCACCCAGCTCCCTGAGTACTGAGCACTGAGCACCCAGCACCCCGAGCACTGAGCACCCAGCACCCTGAGTACTGAGCACCGAGCACCCCGAGCACTGAGCACCCAGCACCCTGAGTACTGAGCTCCGAGCACCCCGAACACTGAGCACCCAGCACTCCGAGTACTGAGCACTGAGCACCCTGAGTACTGAGCACCAAGCACCCCGGGTACTGAGCACTGAGCACCCTGAGTACTGAGCTCCCAGCACCCTGAGCACTGAGTACCCAGCACGGTGAGTACTGAGCACTGAGAACCCTGAGTACTGAGCACCGATCACCCTGAGTACTGA
Source organism: Microtus oregoni (assembly GCF_018167655.1). Taxonomy (NCBI): domain Eukaryota; kingdom Metazoa; phylum Chordata; class Mammalia; order Rodentia; family Cricetidae; genus Microtus; species Microtus oregoni. The sequence continues at coordinate 154,360 of NW_024544028.1, read as the reverse complement.
GCAGCCAGCACCCTGTTCACTGAGCACCCAGCACCCTGAGCACTGAGCACCCAGCACCTTGAGTACTGAGCACTGAGCACCCCGAGCACTGAGCACCCAGCACAATGAGTACTGAGCACCCAGCTCCCTGAGCACCCAGCACCCTGAGCACTGAGCACCCAGCACCCCGAGCACTGATCACCCAGCACCCTGAGTACTGAGCACCCAGCACCCTGAGCACTGAGCACCCAGCACCCTGAGTACTGAGCACCTAGCACCCTGAGTACTGAGCAACCAGCACCCTGAGCACTGAGCACTGAGCACCCAGCACCCTGAGCACTGAGCACTGAGCACCCAGCCCCCGGAGCACTGTGCATCCAGCACCCCGAGCACTGAGCACCCAGCACCCTGAGCAGTGAGCACCCAGCACCCTGAGTACTGAGCACCGAGCACCCCGAGCACTGAGCACCCAGCACCCGAGTACTGAGCACCCAGCACCCTGAGTACTGAGCACCCAGCAACCTGTGTACTGAGAACCCAGCACCCCGAGTACTGAGCACCCAGCACCCTGAGTACTGAGAACCCAGCACCCCTAGTACTGAACACCCAGCACCCTGAGTACTGAGCACCCAGCACCCTGAGCACTGAGCACCCAGCACCCTGAGCACTGAGCACCCAGCACCCTGAGCACCCAGCACCCTGAGTAGTGAGCACCCAAAGTACTGAGCACCGAGCACAACGAGCACTGAGCACCCAGCACCCTGAGTACTAAGCACCGAGCACCCTGAGTACTGAGCACCCAGCACCCTGAGCACTGAACACACAGCACCCTGAGTACTGAGCACCTCGAGCACTGAGCACCCAGCACCCTGAGTACTGAGCACCCAGCACCCCGAGCACTGAGCACCCAGCAACCTGAGTACTGAGCACCCAGCACCCTGAGTACTGAGCACCCAGCACTCTGAGCACTGAGTACCCAGCACCCTGAGCACTGAGCACCCAGCACCCTGAGCACTGTGCACACAGCACCCTGAGCACTGAGCACCCAGCACCCTGAGTACTGAGCACTGAGCACCCAGCACCCTGAGCACTGAGCACCCAGCACCCTGAGCACTGAGCACCCAGCACCCTGAGTACTGAGCACACAGCACCCCAAGCACTGAGCACACAGCACCCTGAGTACTGAGCACCCAGCACCCTGAGCACTGAGCACACAGCACCCTGAGCACTGAGCACCCAGCTCCCTGAGTACTGAGCACTGAGCACCCAGCACCCCGAGCACTGAGCACCCAGCACCCTGAGTACTGAGCACCGAGCACCCCGAGCACTGAGCACCCAGCACCCTGAGTACTGAGCTCCGAGCACCCCGAACACTGAGCACCCAGCACTCCGAGTACTGAGCACTGAGCACCCTGAGTACTGAGCACCAAGCACCCCGGGTACTGAGCACTGAGCACCCTGAGTACTGAGCTCCCAGCACCCTGAGCACTGAGTACCCAGCACCCTGAGTACTGAGCACTGAGAACCCTGAGTACTGAGCACCGATCACCCTGAGTACTGAGCACCCAGCACCCTGTTCACTGAGCACCCAGCACCCTGAGCACTGAGCACCCAGCACCTTGAGTACTGAGCACTGAGCACCCCGAGCACTGAGCACCCAGCACAATGAGTACTGAGCACCCAGCTCCCTGAGCACTGAGCACCCAGCACCCTGAGCACTGAGCACCCAGCACCCCGAGCACTGATCACCCAGCACCCTGAGTACTGAGCACCCAGCACCCTGAGCACTGAGCACCCAGCACCCTGAGTACTGAGCACCTAGCACCCTGAGTACTGAGCAACCAGCACCCTGAGCACTGAGCACTGAGCACCCAGCACCCTGAGCACTGAGCACTGAGCACCCAGCCCCCGGAGCACTGTGCATCCAGCACCCCGAGCACTGAGCACCCAGCACCCTGAGCAGTGTGCACCCAGCACCCTGAGTACTGAGCACCGAGCACCCCGAGCACTGAGCACCCAGCACCCTGAGTACTGAGCTCTGAGCACCCGGAGCACCCAGCGCCCCGAGCACCGAGCACCCTGAGTACTGAGCACCCAGCACCCTGAGCACTGAGCACCCAGCACCCTGAGCACTGAGCACCCAGCACCCTGAGCACCCAGCACCCTGAGTAGTGAGCACCCAAAGTACTGAGCACCGAGCACAACGAGCACTGAGCACCCAGCACCCTGAGTACTAAGCACCGAGCACCCTGAGTACTGAGCACCCAGCACCCTGAGCACTGAACACACAGCACCCTGAGTACTGAGCACCTCGAGCACTGAGCACCCAGCACCCTGAGTACTGAGCACCCAGCACCCCGAGCACTGAGCACCCAGCAACCTGAGTACTGAGCACCCAGCACCCTGAGTACTGAGCACCCAGCACTCTGAGCACTGAGTACCCAGCACCCTGAGCACTGAGCACCCAGCACCCTGAGCACTGTGCACACAGCACCCTGAGCACTGAGCACCCAGCACCCTGAGTACTGAGCACTGAGCACCCAGCACCCTGAGCACTGAGCACCCAGCACCCTGAGCACTGAGCACCCAGCACCCTGAGTACTGAGCACACAGCACCCCAAGCACTGAGCACACAGCACCCTGAGTACTGAGCACCCAGCACCCTGAGCACTGAGCACACAGCACCCTGAGCACTGAGCACCCAGCTCCCTGAGTACTGAGCACTGAGCACCCAGCACCCCGAGCACTGAGCACCCAGCACCCTGAGTACTGAGCACCGAGCACCCCGAGCACTGAGCACCCAGCACCCTGAGTACTGAGCTCCGAGCACCCCGAACACTGAGCACCCAGCACTCCGAGTACTGAGCACTGAGCACCCTGAGTACTGAGCACCAAGCACCCCGGGTACTGAGCACTGAGCACCCTGAGTACTGAGCTCCCAGCACCCTGAGCACTGAGTACCCAGCACCCTGAGTACTGAGCACTGAGAACACTGAGTACTGAGCACCGATCACCCTGAGTACTGAGCACCCAGCACCCTGTTCACTGAGCACCCAGCACCCTGAGCACTGAGCACCCAGCACCTTGAGTACTGAGCACTGAGCACCCCGAGCACTGAGCACCCAGCACAATGAGTACTGAGCACCCAGCTCCCTGAGCACTGAGCACCCAGCACCCTGAGCACTGAGCACCCAGCACCCCGAGCACTGATCACCCAGCACCCTGAGTACTGAGCACCCAGCACCCTGAGCACTGAGCACCCAGCACCCTGAGTACTGAGCACCTAGCACCCTGAGTACTGAGCAACCAGCACCCTGAGCACTGAGCACTGAGCACCCAGCACCCTGAGCACTGAGCACTGAGCACCCAGCCCCCGGAGCACTGTGCATCCAGCACCCCGAGCACTGAGCACCCAGCACCCTGAGCAGTGTGCACCCAGCACCCTGAGTACTGAGCACCGAGCACCCCGAGCACTGAGCACCCAGCACCCTTAGTACTGAGCTCCGAGCACCCGGAGCACCCAGCGCCCCGAGCACCGAGCACCCTGAGTACTGAGCACCCAGCACCCTGAGCAATGAGCACCCTGAGTACTGAGCACCCAGCACCTTGAGCACTGAGCACCGAGCACCCCGAGAACTGAGCACCCAGCAACCGGAGTACTGAGCACCCAGCGTACTGAGCACCGAGCACCCAGCACCCTGAGTACTGAGCACCCAGCACCCTGAGCACTGAGCACCCAGCATACTGAGCACCGAGCACCCAGCACCCTGAGTACTGAGCACCCAGCACCCTGAGCACTGAGCACCCAGCACCCTGAGTACTGAGCACTGAGCACCCAGCACCCCGAGCACTGAGCACCCAGCACCCTGTGTACTGAGCACCCAGCACCCTGAGCACTGAGCACCCAGCGTACTGAGCACCGAGCACCCAGCACCCTGAGTACTGAGCACCCAGCACCCTGAGCACTGAGCACCCAGCGCCCAGAGTACTGAGCACTGAGCACCCCGAGTACTGAGCACCGGCAGCCCGAGCACTAAGCACCCAGCACCCCGAGCACCGAGCACCTAGCACCCTGAGCACTGAGCACCCAGCACCCTGAGCACTGAGCACCCACCACCCTGAGTACTGAGCACTGAGCACCCAGCACCCCGAGCACTGAGCACCCAGCACCCTTAGTACTGAGCACTGAGCAGCCAGCACCCCGAGCACTGAGCACCCATCACCCTGAGCACTGAGCACCCAGCACCCGAATACTGAGCACCCAGCACCCTGAGTACTGAGCACCCAGCACCCTGAGTACTGAGCACCCAGCACCCCGAGTACTGAGCACCCAGCACCACGAGTACTGAGCACCCAGCACCCTGAGAACTGAGCACCCAGCACCCTGAGCACTGAGCACCCAGCACCCCGAGTACTGAGCACCCAGCACCCCGAGCACTGAGCACCCAGCACCCCGAGAATGAGCACCCAGCACACCGAGTACTGAGCACCGAGCACCCTGAGCACTGAGTACCCAGCACCCTGAGCACTGAGCACCCAGCACCCTGAGTACTGAGCACCCAGCACCCTGAGTACTGAGCACCCAGCACCCTGAGCACTGAGCACCGAGCACCGAGCACCCCGAGTACTGAGCACCCAGCACCCTGAGCACTGAGCACCGAGCACCCCGAGTACTGAGCATCCAGCACCCTGAGCACTGAGCACCCAGCACCCTGAGTACTGAGCACCCAGCACCCTGAGTACTGAACACCCAGCACCCTGAGCACTGAGCACTGAGCACCCTGAGCACTGAGTACTGAGCACCGCGCACCCCGAGCACTGAGCACCCAGGACCCGGAGTACTGAGCACCCAGCACCCTGAGTACTAAGCACCGAGCACCCTGAGTACTGAGCACCCAGCACCCTGAGCACTGAACATATAGCAGTCTGAGCACTGAGCACCTCGAGCACTGAGCACCCAGCACCCTGAGTACTGAGCACCGAGCACCCCGAGCACTGAGCACCCAGCACCCCAAGCACTGAGCACCCAGCACCCTGAGCCCTGAGCACCCAGCACCCTGAGTACTGACCACCCAGCACCCTGAGCACTGAGTACCCAGCACCCTGAGCACTGAGCACCCAGCACCCTGAGCTCTGAGCACACAGCACCCTGAGCACTGAGCACCCAGCACCCTGAGTACTGAGCACTGAGCACCCAGCACCCCGAGCACTGAGCACCCAGCACCCTGAGTACTGAGCACTGAGCACCCAGCACCCCGAGCACTGAGCACCCAGCACCCTGAGCACTGAGCACCCAGCACCCGAGTACTGAGCACCCAACACCCTGAGAACTGAGCACCCAGCACCCTGAGTACTGAGCACCCAGCACCCCGAGTACTGAGCACCCAGCACCCTGAGTACTGAGCACCCAGCAACCCGAGCACTGAGCACCCAGCACCCCGAGCACTGAGCACCCAGCACCCCGAGTACTGAGCACCCAGCACCCCGAGCACTGAGCACCCATCACCCCGAGAATGAGCACCCAGCACACCGAGTACTGAGCACCGAGCACCCTGAGCACTGAGTACCCAGCACCCTGAGCACTGAGCACCCAGCACCCTGAGTACTGAGGACCCAGCACCCTGAGTACTGAGCACCCAGCACCCTGAGCACTGAGCACCGAGCACCGAGCACCCCGAGTACTGAGCACCCAGCACCCTGAGCACTGAGCACCAAGCACCCTGAGTACTGAGCACCCAGCACCCTGAGTACTGAACACCCAGCACCCTGAGCACTGAGCACTGAGCACCCTGAGCACTGAGTACTGAGCACCGAGCACCCCGAGCACTGAGCACCCAGGACCCGGAGTACTGAGCGCCCAGCACCCTGAGTACTAAGCACCGATCACCCTGAGTACTGAGCACCCAGCACCCTGAGCACTGAACATATAGCAGTCTGAGTACTGAGCACCTCGTGCACTGAGCACCCAGCACCCTGAGTACTGAGCACCGAGCACCCCGAGCACTGAGCTCCCAGCACCCCAAGCACTGAGCACCCAGCACCCCGAGCACTGAGCACCCAGCACCCTGAGCCCTGAGCACCCAGCACCCTGAGTACTGACCACCCAGCACCCTGAGCACTGAGTACCCAGCACCCTGAGCACTGAGCACCCAGCACCCTGAGCTCTGAGCACACAGCACCCTGAGCACTGAGCACCCAGCACCCTGAGTACTGAGCACTGAGCACCCAGCACCCCGAGCACTGAGCACCCAGCACCCTGAGTACTGAGCACTGAGCACCCAGCACCCCGAGCACTGAGCACCCAGCACCCTGAGCACTGAGCACCCAGCACCCGAGTACTGAGCACCCAACACCCTGAGTACTGAGCACCCAGCACCCTGAGTACTGAGCACCCAGCACCCCGAGTACTAAGCACCCAGCACCCTGAGTACTGAGCACCCAGCAACCCGAGCACTGAGCACCCAGCACCCCGAGCACTGAGCACCCAGCACCCTGAGTACTGAGCACCCAGCACCCTGAGCACTGAGCACTGAGCACCCAGCACCCCGAGCACTGAGCACCCAGCACCCTGAGCACTGAGGACCCAGCACCCTGAGCCCTGAGCACCCAGCACCCTGAGTACTGAGCACTCAGCACCCAGCACCCCGAGCACTGAGCACCCAGCACCCCGAGCACTGAGCACCCAGCACCCTGAGCACTGAGGACCCAGCACCCTGAGCCCTGAGCACCCAGCACCCTGAGTACTGAGCACTCAGCACCCAGCACCCCGAGCACTGAGCACCCAGCACCCCGAGCACTGAGCACCCAGCACCCTGAGCACTGAGGACCCAGCACCCTGAGCCCTGAGCACCCAGCACCCTGAGTACTGAGCACTCAGCACCCAGCACCCCGAGCACTGAGCACCCAGCACCCTGAGTACTGAGCCCTGAGCACCCAGCACCCCGAGCACTGAGCACCCAGCACCCTGAGCACTGAGCACCCAGCACCCGAGTACTGAGCACCCAGCACCCAGAGTACTGACCCCCCAGCACCCTGAGCACTGAGTACCCAGCACCCTGAGCACTGAGCACCCAGCACCCCGAGCACTGAGCACCCGGAGCACTGAGCACCCAGCACCCCGAGTACTGAGCACTGAGCACCCTGAGTACTGAGCACCAAGCACCCCGAGTACTGAGCACTGAGCACCCTGAGCACTGAGCACCCAGCACCCTGAGTACTGAGCACCCAGCACCCTGAGTACTGAACACCCAGCACCCTGAGCACTGAGCACCCAGCACCCTGAGCACTGAGCACCCAGCACCCTGAGTACTGAGCACCCTGAGTACTGAGCACCGATCACCCTGAGCACTGAGCTCCCAGCACCCTGAGTACTGAGCACCCAGCACCCTGAGCACTGAGCACCCAGCACCCTGAGTACTGAGCACACAGCACCCTGAGCACTGAGCACCTAGCAACCTGAGTACTGAGCACCCAGCACCCTGAGCACTGAGCACCCAGCACCCCGAGTACTGAGCACCCAGCACCCCGAGCACTGAGCACCCAGCACCCCGAGAATGAGCACCCAGCACACCGAGTACTGAGCACCGAGCACCCTGAGCACTGAGTACCCAGCACCCTGAGCACTGAGCACCCAGCACCCTGAGTACTGAGCACCCAGCACCCTGAGTACTGAGCACCCAGCACCCTGAGCAATGAGCACCGAGCACCGAGCACCCCGAGTACTGAGCACCCAGCACCCTGAGCACTGAGCACCGAGCACCCCGAGTACTGAGCATCCAGCACCCTGAGCACTGAGCACCCAGCACCCTGAGTACTGAGCACCCAGCACCCTGAGTACTGAACACCCAGCACCCTGAGCACTGAGCACTGAGCACCCTGAGCACTGAGTACTGAGCACCGCGCACCCCGAGCACTGAGCACCCAGGACCCGGAGTACTGAGCACCCAGCACCCTGAGTACTAAGCACCGAGCACCCTGAGTACTGAGCACCCAGCACCCTGAGCACTGAACATATAGCAGTCTGAGCACTGAGCACCTCGAGCACTGAGCACCCAGCACCCTGAGTACTGAGCACCGAGCACCCCGAGCACTGAGCACCCAGCACCCCAAGCACTGAGCACCCAGCACCCTGAGCCCTGAGCACCCAGCACCCTGAGTACTGACCACCCAGCACCCTGAGCACTGAGTACCCAGCACCCTGAGCACTGAGCACCCAGCACCCTGAGCTCTGAGCACACAGCACCCTGAGCACTGAGCACCCAGCACCCTGAGTACTGAGCACTGAGCACCCAGCACCCCGAGCACTGAGCACCCAGCACCCTGAGTACTGAGCACTGAGCACCCAGCACCCCGAGCACTGAGCACCCAGCACCCTGAGCACTGAGCACCCAGCACCCGAGTACTGAGCACCCAACACCCTGAGAACTGAGCACCCAGCACCCTGAGTACTGAGCACCCAGCACCCCGAGTACTGAGCACCCAGCACCCTGAGTACTGAGCACCCAGCAACCCGAGCACTGAGCACCCAGCACCCCGAGCACTGAGCACCCAGCACCCTGAGTACTGAGCACCCAGCACCCTGAGCACTGAGCACCCAGCACCCCGAGCACTGAGCACCCAGCACCCTGAGCACTGAGGACCCAGCACCCTGAGCCCTGAGCACCCAGCACCCTGAGTACTGAGCACTCAGCACCCAGCACCCTGAGCACTGAGCACCCAGCACCCTGAGTACTGAGCCCTGAGCACCCAGCACCTCGTGCACTGAGCACCCAGCACCCTGAGCACTGAGCACGCAGCACCCGAGTACTGAGCACCCAGCACCCTGAGTACTGAGCACCCAGCAACCTGTGTACTGAGAACCCAGCACCCCGAGTACTGAGCACCCAGCACCCTGAGTACTGAGAACCCAGCAACCCGAGTACTGAACACCCAGCACCCTGAGTACTGAGCACCCAGCACCCTGAGCACTGAGCACCCAGCACCCTGAGCACTGAGCACCCAGCACCCTGAGCACCCAGCACCCTGAGTAGTGAGCACCCAAAGTACTGAGCACCGAGCACAACGAGCACTGAGCACCCAGCACCCTGAGTACTAAGCACCGAGCACCCTGAGTACTGAGCACCCAGCACCCTGAGCACTGAACACACAGCACCCTGAGTACTGAGCACCTCGAGCACTGAGCACCCAGCACCCTGAGTACTGAGCACCCAGCACCCCGAGCACTGAGCACCCAGCAACCTGAGTACTGAGCACCCAGCACCCTGAGTACTGAGCACCCAGCACTCTGAGCACTGAGTACCCAGCACCCTGAGCACTGAGCACCCAGCACCCTGAGCACTGTGCACACAGCACCCTGAGCACTGAGCACCCAGCACCCTGAGTACTGAGCACTGAGCACCCAGCACCCTGAGCACTGAGCACCCAGCACCCTGAGCACTGAGCACCCAGCACCCTGAGTACTGAGCACACAGCACCCCAAGCACTGAGCACACAGCACCCTGAGTACTGAGCACCCAGCACCCTGAGCATTGAGCACACAGCACCCTGAGCACTGAGCACCCAGCTCCCTGAGTACTGAGCACTGAGCACCCAGCACCCCGAGCACTGAGCACCCAGCACCCTGAGTACTGAGCACCGAGCACCCCGAGCACTGAGCACCCAGCACCCTGAGTACTGAGCTCCGAGCACCCCGAACACTGAGCACCCAGCACTCCGAGTACTGAGCACTGAGCACCCTGAGTACTGAGCACCAAGCACCCCGGGTACTGAGCACTGAGCACCCTGAGTACTGAGCTCCCAGCACCCTGAGCACTGAGTACCCAGCACCCTGAGTACTGAGCACTGAGAACCCTGAGTACTGAGCACCGATCACCCTGAGTACTGAGCAGCCAGCACCCTGTTCACTGAGCACCCAGCACCCTGAGCACTGAGCACCCAGCACCTTGAGTACTGAGCACTGAGCACCCCGAGCACTGAGCACCCAGCACAATGAGTACTGAGCACCCAGCTCCCTGAGCACCCAGCACCCTGAGCACTGAGCACCCAGCACCCCGAGCACTGATCACCCAGCACCCTGAGTACTGAGCACCCAGCACCCTGAGCACTGAGCACCCAGCACCCTGAGTACTGAGCACCTAGCACCCTGAGTACTGAGCAACCAGCACCCTGAGCACTGAGCACTGAGCACCCAGCACCCTGAGCACTGAGCACTGAGCACCCAGCCCCCGGAGCACTGTGCATCCAGCACCCCGAGCACTGAGCACCCAGCACCCTGAGCAGTGAGCACCCAGCACCCTGAGTACTGAGCACCGAGCACCCCGAGCACTGAGCACCCAGCACCCTGAGTACTGAGCTCCGAGCACCCGGAGCACCCAGCGCCCCGAGCACCGAGCACCCTGAGTACTGAGCACCCAGCACCCTGAGTACTGAGCACCCAGCACCCTGAGCACTGAGCACCCAGCACCCTGAGTACTGAGCACTGAGCACCCAGCACCCCGAGCACTGAGCACCCAGCACCCTGAGCAGTGAGCACCCAGCACCCTGAGCCCTGAGCACCCAGCACCCTGAGTACTGAGCACTCAGCACCCAGCACCCTGAGCACTGAGCACCCAGCACCCTGAGTACTGAGCCCTGAGCACCCAGCACCCCGTGCACTGAGCACCCAGCACCCTGAGCACTGAGCACCCAGCACCCGAGTACTGAGCACCCAGCACCCTGAGTACTGAGCACCCAGCAACCTGTGTACTGAGAACCCAGCACCCCGAGTACTGAGCACCCAGCACCCTGAGTACTGAGAACCCAGCACCCCTAGTACTGAACACCCAGCACCCTGAGTACTGAGCACCCAGCACCCTGAGCACTGAGCACCCAGCACCCTGAGCACTGAGCACCCAGCACCCTGAGCACCCAGCACCCTGAGTAGTGAGCACCCAAAGTACTGAGCACCGAGCACAACGAGCACTGAGCACCCAGCACCCTGAGTACTAAGCACCGAGCACCCTGAGTACTGAGCACCCAGCACCCTGAGCACTGAACACACAGCACCCTGAGTACTGAGCACCTCGAGCACTGAGCACCCAGCACCCTGAGTACTGAGCACCCAGCACCCCGAGCACTGAGCACCCAGCAACCTGAGTACTGAGCACCCAGCACCCTGAGTACTGAGCACCCAGCACTCTGAGCACTGAGTACCCAGCACCCTGAGCACTGAGCACCCAGCACCCTGAGCACTGTGCACACAGCACCCTGAGCACTGAGCACCCAGCACCCTGAGTACTGAGCACTGAGCACCCAGCACCCTGAGCACTGAGCACCCAGCACCCTGAGCACTGAGCACCCAGCACCCTGAGTACTGAGCACACAGCACCCCAAGCACTGAGCACACAGCACCCTGAGTACTGAGCACCCAGCACCCTGAGCACTGAGCACACAGCACCCTGAGCACTGAGCACCCAGCTCCCTGAGTACTGAGCACTGAGCACCCAGCACCCCGAGCACTGAGCACCCAGCACCCTGAGTACTGAGCACCGAGCACCCCGAGCACTGAGCACCCAGCACCCTGAGTACTGAGCTCCGAGCACCTCGAACACTGAGCACCAAGCACTCCGAGTACTGAGCACTGAGCACCCTGAGTACTGAGCACCAAGCACCCCGGGTACTGAGCACTGAGCACCCTGAGTACTGAGCTCCCAGCACCCTGAGCACTGAGTACCCAGCACCCTGAGTACTGAGCACTGAGAACCCTGAGTACTGAGCACCGATCACCCTGAGTACTGAGCACCCAGCACCCTGTTCACTGAGCACCCAGCACCCTGAGCACTGAGCACCCAGCACCTTGAGTACTGAGCACTGAGCACCCCGAGCACTGAGCACCCAGCACAATGAGTACTGAGCACCCAGCTCCCTGAGCACTGAGCACCCAGCACCCTGAGCACTGAGCACCCAGCACCCCGAGCACTGATCACCCAGCACCCTGAGTACTGAGCACCCAGCACCCTGAGCACTGAGCACCCAGCACCCTGAGTACTGAGCACCTAGCACCCTGAGTACTGAGCAACCAGCACCCTGAGCACTGAGCACTGAGCACCCAGCACCCTGAGCACTGAGCACTGAGCACCCAGCCCCCGGAGCACTGTGCATCCAGCACCCCGAGCACTGAGCACCCAGCACCCTGAGCAGTGTGCACCCAGCACCCTGAGTACTGAGCACCGAGCACCCCGAGCACTGAGCACCCAGCACCCTGAGTACTGAGCTCCGAGCACCCGGAGCACCCAGCGCCCCGAGCACCGAGCACCCTGAGTACTGAGCACCCAGCACCCTGAGCACTGAGCACCCAGCACCCTGAGCACTGAGCACCCAGCACCCTGAGCACCCAGCACCCTGAGTAGTGAGCACCCAAAGTACTGAGCACCGAGCACAACGAGCACTGAGCACCCAGCACCCTGAGTACTAAGCACCGAGCACCCTGAGTACTGAGCACCCAGCACCCTGAGCACTGAACACACAGCACCCTGAGTACTGAGCACCTCGAGCACTGAGCACCCAGCACCCTGAGTACTGAGCACCCAGCACCCCGAGCACTGAGCACCCAGCAACCTGAGTACTGAGCACCCAGCACCCTGAGTACTGAGCACCCAGCACTCTGAGCACTGAGTACCCAGCACCCTGAGCACTGAGCACCCAGCACCCTGAGCACTGTGCACACAGCACCCTGAGCACTGAGCACCCAGCACCCTGAGTACTGAGCACTGAGCACCCAGCACCCTGAGCACTGAGCACCCAGCACCCTGAGCACTGAGCACCCAGCACCCTGAGTACTGAGCACACAGCACCCCAAGCACTGAGCACACAGCACCCTGAGTACTGAGCACCCAGCACCCTGAGCACTGAGCACACAGCACCCTGAGCACTGAGCACCCAGCTCCCTGAGTACTGAGCACTGAGCACCCAGCACCCCGAGCACTGAGCACCCAGCACCCTGAGTACTGAGCACCGAGCACCCCGAGCACTGAGCACCCAGCACCCTGAGTACTGAGCTCCGAGCACCCCGAACACTGAGCACCCAGCACTCCGAGTACTGAGCACTGAGCACCCTGAGTACTGAGCACCAAGCACCCCGGGTACTGAGCACTGAGCACCCTGAGTACTGAGCTCCCAGCACCCTGAGCACTGAGTACCCAGCACCCTGAGTACTGAGCACTGAGAACACTGAGTACTGAGCACCGATCACCCTGAGTACTGAGCACCCAGCACCCTGTTCACTGAGCACCCAGCACCCTGAGCACTGAGCACCCAGCACCTTGAGTACTGAGCACTGAGCACCCCGAGCACTGAGCACCCAGCACAATGAGTACTGAGCACCCAGCTCCCTGAGCACTGAGCACCCAGCACCCTGAGCACTGAGCACCCAGCACCCCGAGCACTGATCACCCAGCACCCTGAGTACTGAGCACCCAGCACCCTGAGCACTGAGCACCCAGCACCCTGAGTACTGAGCACCTAGCACCCTGAGTACTGAGCAACCAGCACCCTGAGCACTGAGCACTGAGCACCCAGCACCCTGAGCACTGAGCACTGAGCACCCAGCCCCCGGAGCACTGTGCATCCAGCACCCCGAGCACTGAGCACCCAGCACCCTGAGCAGTGTGCAACCAGCACCCTGAGTACTGAGCACCGAGCACCCCGAGCACTGAGCACCCAGCACCCTTAGTACTGAGCTCCGAGCACCCGGAGCACCCAGCGCCCCGAGCACCGAGCACCCTGAGTACTGAGCACCCAGCACCCTGAGCAATGAGCACCCTGAGTACTGAGCACCCAGCACCTTGAGCACTGAGCACCGAGCACCCTGAGAACTGAGCACCCAGCAACCGGAGTACTGAGCACCCAGCGTACTGAGCACCGAGCACCCAGCACCCTGAGTACTGAGCACCCAGCACCCTGAGCACTGAGCACCCAGCATACTGAGCACCGAGCACCCAGCACCCTGAGTACTGAGCACCCAGCACCCTGAGCACTGAGCACCCAGCACCCTGAGTACTGAGCACTGAGCACCCAGCACCCCGAGCACTGAGCACCCAGCACCCTGTGTACTGAGCACCCAGCACCCTGAGCACTGAGCACCCAGCGTACTGAGCACCGAGCACCCAGCACCCTGAGTACTGAGCACCCAGCACCCTGAGCACTGAGCACCCAGCGCCCAGAGTACTGAGCACTGAGCACCCCGAGTACTGAGCACCGGCAGCCCGAGCACTAAGCACCCAGCACCCCGAGCACCGAGCACCTAGCACCCTGAGCACTGAGCACCCAGCACCCTGAGCACTGAGCACCCACCACCCTGAGTACTGAGCACTGAGCACCCAGCACCCCGAGCACTGAGCACCCAGCACCCTTAGTACTGAGCACTGAGCAGCCAGCACCCCGAGCACTGAGCACCCATCACCCTGAGCACTGAGCACCCAGCACCCGAATACTGAGCACCCAGCACCCTGAGTACTGAGCACCCAGCACCCTGAGTACTGAGCACCCAGCACCCCGAGTACTGAGCACCCAGCACCACGAGTACTGAGCACCCAGCACCCTGAGAACTGAGCACCCAGCACCCTGAGCACTGAGCACCCAGCACCCCGAGTACTGAGCACCCAGCACCCCGAGCACTGAGCACCCAGCACCCCGAGAATGAGCACCCAGCACACCGAGTACTGAGCACCGAGCACCCTGAGCACTGAGTACCCAGCACCCTGAGCACTGAGCACCCAGCACCCTGAGTACTGAGCACCCAGCACCCTGAGTACTGAGCACCCAGCACCCTGAGCACTGAGCACCGAGCACCGAGCACCCCGAGTACTGAGCACCCAGCACCCTGAGCACTGAGCACCGAGCACCCCGAGTACTGAGCATCCAGCACCCTGAGCACTGAGCACCCAGCACCCTGAGTACTGAGCACCCAGCACCCTGAGTACTGAACACCCAGCACCCTGAGCACTGAGCACTGAGCACCCTGAGCACTGAGTACTGAGCACCGCGCACCCAGAGCACTGAGCACCCAGGACCCGGAGTACTGAGCACCCAGCACCCTGAGTACTAAGCACCGAGCACCCTGAGTACTGAGCACCCAGCACCCTGAGCACTGAACATATAGCAGTCTGAGCACTGAGCACCTCGAGCACTGAGCACCCAGCACCCTGAGTACTGAGCACCGAGCACCCCGAGCACTGAGCACCCAGCACCCCAAGCACTGAGCACCCAGCACCCTGAGCCCTGAGCACCCAGCACCCTGAGTACTGACCACCCAGCACCCTGAGCACTGAGTACCCAGCACCCTGAGCACTGAGCACCCAGCACCCTGAGCTCTGAGCACACAGCACCCTGAGCACTGAGCACCCAGCACCCTGAGTACTGAGCACTGAGCACCCAGCACCCCGAGCACTGAGCACCCAGCACCCTGAGTACTGAGCACTGAGCACCCAGCACCCCGAGCACTGAGCACCCAGCACCCTGAGCACTGAGCACCCAGCACCCGAGTACTGAGCACCCAACACCCTGAGAACTGAGCACCCAGCACCCTGAGTACTGAGCACCCAGCACCCCGAGTACTGAGCACCCAGCACCCTGAGTACTGAGCACCCAGCAACCCGAGCACTGAGCACCCAGCACCCCGAGCACTGAGCACCCAGCACCCTGAGTACTGAGCACCCAGCACCCTGAGCACTGAGCACCCAGCACCCCGAGCACTGAGCACCCAGCACCCTGAGCACTGAGGACCCAGCACCCTGAGCCCTGAGCACCCAGCACCCTGAGTACTGAGCACTCAGCACCCAGCACCCTGAGCACTGAGCACCCAGCACCCTGAGTACTGAGCCCTGAGCACCCAGCACCTCGTGCACTGAGCACCCAGCACCCTGAGCACTGAGCACGCAGCACCCGAGTACTGAGCACCCAGCACCCTGAGTACTGAGCACCCAGCAACCTGTGTACTGAGAACCCAGCACCCCGAGTACTGAGCACCCAGCACCCTGAGTACTGAGAACCCAGCACCCCGAGTACTGAACACCCAGCACCCTGAGTACTGAGCACCCAGCACCCTGAGCACTGAGCACCCAGCACCCTGAGCACTGAGCACCCAGCACCCTGAGCACCCAGCACCCTGAGTAGTGAGCACCCAAAGTACTGAGCACCGAGCACAACGAGCACTGAGCACCCAGCACCCTGAGTACTAAGCACCGAGCACCCTGAGTACTGAGCACCCAGCACCCTGAGCACTGAACACACAGCACCCTGAGTACTGAGCACCTCGAGCACTGAGCACCCAGCACCCTGAGTACTGAGCACCCAGCACCCCGAGCACTGAGCACCCAGCAACCTGAGTACTGAGCACCCAGCACCCTGAGTACTGAGCACCCAGCACTCTGAGCACTGAGTACCCAGCACCCTGAGCACTGAGCACCCAGCACCCTGAGCACTGTGCACACAGCACCCTGAGCACTGAGCACCCAGCACCCTGAGTACTGAGCACTGAGCACCCAGCACCCTGAGCACTGAGCACCCAGCACCCTGAGCACTGAGCACCCAGCACCCTGAGTACTGAGCACACAGCACCCCAAGCACTGAGCACACAGCACCCTGAGTACTGAGCACCCAGCACCCTGAGCACTGAGCACACAGCACCCTGAGCACTGAGCACCCAGCTCCCTGAGTACTGAGCACTGAGCACCCAGCACCCCGAGCACTGAGCACCCAGCACCCTGAGTACTGAGCACCGAGCACCCCGAGCACTGAGCACCCAGCACCCTGAGTACTGAGCTCCGAGCACCCCGAACACTGAGCACCCAGCACTCCGAGTACTGAGCACTGAGCACCCTGAGTACTGAGCACCAAGCACCCCGGGTACTGAGCACTGAGCACCCTGAGTACTGAGCTCCCAGCACCCTGAGCACTGAGTACCCAGCACCCTGAGTACTGAGCACTGAGAACCCTGAGTACTGAGCACCGATCACCCTGAGTACTGAGCACCCAGCACCCTGTTCACTGAGCACCCAGCACCCTGAGCACTGAGCACCCAGCACCTTGAGTACTGAGCACTGAGCACCCCGAGCACTGAGCACCCAGCACAATGAGTACTGAGCACCCAGCTCCCTGAGCACCCAGCACCCTGAGCACTGAGCACCCAGCACCCCGAGCACTGATCACCCAGCACCCTGAGTACTGAGCACCCAGCACCCTGAGCACTGAGCACCCAGCACCCTGAGTACTGAGCACCTAGCACCCTGAGTACTGAGCAACCAGCACCCTGAGCACTGAGCACTGAGCACCCAGCACCCTGAGCACTGAGCACTGAGCACCCAGCCCCCGGAGCACTGTGCATCCAGCACCCCGAGCACTGAGCACCCAGCACCCTGAGCAGTGAGCACCCAGCACCCTGAGTACTGAGCACCGAGCACCCCGAGCACTGAGCACCCAGCACCCTGAGTACTGAGCTCCGAGCACCCGGAGCACCCAGCGCCCCGAGCACCGAGCACCCTGAGTACTGAGCACCCAGCACCCTGAGTACTGAGCACCCAGCACCCTGAGCACTGAGCACCCAGCACCCTGAGTACTGAGCACTGAGCACCCAGCACCCCGAGCACTTAGCACCCAGCACCCTGAGCAGTGAGCACCCAGCACCCTGAGCCCTGAGCACCCAGCACCCTGAGTACTGAGCACTCAGCACCCAGCACCCTGAGCACTGAGCACCCAGCACCCTGAGTACTGAGCCCTGAGCACCCAGCACCCCGTGCACTGAGCACCCAGCACCCTGAGCACTGAGCACCCAGCACCCAAGTACTGAGCACCCAGCACCCTGAGTACTGAGCACCCAGCAACCTGTGTACTGAGAACCCAGCACCCCGAGTACTGAGCACCCAGCACCCTGAGTACTGAGAACCCAGCACCCCGAGTACTGAACACCCAGCACCCTGAGTACTGAGCACCCAGCACCCTGAGCACTGAGCACCCAGCACCCTGAGCACTGAGCACCCAGCACCCTGAGCACCCAGCACCCTGAGTAGTGAGCACCCAAAGTAATGAGCACCGAGCACAACGAGCACTGAGCACCCAGCACCCTGAGTACTAAGCACCGAGCACCCTGAGTACTGAGCACCCAGCACCCTGAGCACTGAACACACAGCACCCTGAGTACTGAGCACCTCGAGCACTGAGCACCCAGCACCCTGAGTACTGAGCACCCAGCACCCCGAGCACTGAGCACCCAGCAACCTGAGTACTGAGCACCCAGCACCCTGAGTACTGAGCACCCAGCACTCTGAGCACTGAGTACCCAGCACCCTGAGCACTGAGCACCCAGCACCCTGAGCACTGTGCACACAGCACCCTGAGCACTGAGCACCCAGCACCCTGAGTACTGAGCACTGAGCACCCAGCACCCTGAGCACTGAGCACCCAGCACCCTGAGCACTGAGCACCCAGCACCCTGAGTACTGAGCACACAGCACCCCAAGCACTGAGCACACAGCACCCTGAGTACTGAGCACCCAGCACCCTGAGCACTGAGCACACAGCACCCTGAGCACTGAGCACCCAGCTCCCTGAGTACTGAGCACTGAGCACCCAGCACCCCGAGCACTGATCACCCAGCACCCTGAGTACTGAGCACCGAGCACCCTGAGCACTGAGCACCCAGCACCCTGAGTACTGAGCACCTAGCACCCTGAGTACTGAGCAACCAGCACCCTGAGCACTGAGCACTGAGCACCCAGCACCCTGAGCACTGAGCACTGAGCACCCAGCACCCTGAGCACTGAGCACCCAGCACCCTGAGTACTGAGCTCCCAGCACCCTGAGCACTGAGTACCCAGCACCCTGAGTACTGAGCACTGAGAACCCTGAGTACTGAGCACCGATCACCCTGAGTACTGAGCACCCAGCACCCTGTTCACTGAGCACCCAGCACCCTGAGCACTGAGCACCCAGCACCTTGAGTACTGAGCACTGAGCACCCCGAGCACTGAGCACCCAGCACAATGAGTACTGAGCACCCAGCTCCCTGAGCACTGAGCACCCAGCACCCTGAGCACTGAGCACCCAGCACCCCGAGCACTGATCACCCAGCACCCTGAGTACTGAGCACCCAGCACCCTGAGCACTGAGCACCCAGCACCCTGAGTACTGAGCACCTAGCACCCTGAGTACTGAGCAACCAGCACCCTGAGCACTGAGCACTGAGCACCCAGCACCCTGAGCACTGAGCACTGAGCACCCAGCCCCCGGAGCACTGTGCATCCAGCACCCCGAGCACTGAGCACCCAGCACCCTGAGCAGTGTGCACCCAGCACCCTGAGTACTGAGCACCGAGCACCCCGAGCACTGAGCACCCAGCACCCTGAGTACTGAGCTCCGAGCACCCGGAGCACCCAGCGCCCCGAGCACCGAGCACCCTGAGTACTGAGCACCCAGCACCCTGAGCACTGAGCACCCAGCACCCTGAGCACTGAGCACCCAGCACCCTGAGCACCCAGCACCCTGAGTAGTGAGCACCCAAAGTACTGAGCACCGAGCACAACGAGCACTGAGCACCCAGCACCCTGAGTACTAAGCACCGAGCACCCTGAGTACTGAGCACCCAGCACCCTGAGCACTGAACACACAGCACCCTGAGTACTGAGCACCTCGAGCACTGAGCACCCAGCACCCTGAGCACTGAGCACCCAGCACCCTGAGCACTGAGCACCCAGCACCCTGAGTACTGAGCACACAGCACCCCAAGCACTGAGCACACAGCACCCTGAGTACTGAGCACCCAGCACCCTGAGCACTGAGCACACAGCACCCTGAGCACTGAGCACCCAGCTCCCTGAGTACTGAGCACTGAGCACCCAGCACCCCGAGCACTGAGCACCCAGCACCCTGAGTACTGAGCACCGAGCACCCCGAGCACTGAGCACCCAGCACCCTGAGTACTGAGCTCCGAGCACCCCGAACACTGAGCACCCAGCACTCCGAGTACTGAGCACTGAGCACCCTGAGTACTGAGCACCAAGCACCCCGGGTACTGAGCACTGAGCACCCTGAGTACTGAGCTCCCAGCACCCTGAGCACTGAGTACCCAGCACCCTGAGTACTGAGCACTGAGAACACTGAGTACTGAGCACCGATCACCCTGAGTACTGAGCACCCAGCACCCTGTTCACTGAGCACCCAGCACCCTGAGCACTGAGCACCCAGCACCTTGAGTACTGAGCACTGAGCACCCCGAGCACTGAGCACCCAGCACAATGAGTACTGAGCACCCAGCTCCCTGAGCACTGAGCACCCAGCACCCTGAGCACTGAGCACCCAGCACCCCGAGCACTGATCACCCAGCACCCTGAGTACTGAGCACCCAGCACCCTGAGCACTGAGCACCCAGCACCCTGAGTACTGAGCACCTAGCACCCTGAGTACTGAGCAACCAGCACCCTGAGCACTGAGCACTGAGCACCCAGCACCCTGAGCACTGAGCACTGAGCACCCAGCCCCCGGAGCACTGTGCATCCAGCACCCCGAGCACTGAGCACCCAGCACCCTGAGCAGTGTGCACCCAGCACCCTGAGTACTGAGCACCGAGCACCCCGAGCACTGAGCACCCAGCACCCTGAGTACTGAGCTCCGAGCACCCGGAGCACCCAGCGCCCCGAGCACCGAGCACCCTGAGTACTGAGCACCCAGCACCCTGAGCAATGAGCACCCTGAGTACTGAGCACCCAGCACCTTGAGCACTGAGCACCGAGCACCCCGAGAACTGAGCACCCAGCAACCGGAGTACTGAGCACCCAGCGTACTGAGCACCGAGCACCCAGCACCCTGAGTACTGAGCACCCAGCACCCTGAGCACTGAGCACCCAGCATACTGAGCACCGAGCACCCAGCACCCTGAGTACTGAGCACCCAGCACCCTGAGCACTGAGCACCCAGCACCCTGAGTACTGAGCACTGAGCACCCAGCACCCCGAGCACTGAGCACCCAGCACCCTGTGTACTGAGCACCCAGCACCCTGAGCACTGAGCACCCAGCGTACTGAGCACCGAGCACCCAGCACCCTGAGTACTGAGCACCCAGCACCCTGAGCACTGAGCACCCAGCGCCCAGAGTACTGAGCACTGAGCACCCCGAGTACTGAGCACCGGCAGCCCGAGCACTAAGCACCCAGCACCCCGAGCACCGAGCACCTAGCACCCTGAGCACTGAGCACCCAGCACCCTGAGCACTGAGCACCCACCACCCTGAGTACTGAGCACTGAGCACCCAGCACCCCGAGCACTGAGCACCCAGCACCCTTAGTACTGAGCACTGAGCAGCCAGCACCCCGAGCACTGAGCACCCATCACCCTGAGCACTGAGCACCCAGCACCCGAGTACTGAGCACCCAGCACCCTGAGTACTGAGCACCCAGCACCCTGAGTACTGAGCACCCAGCACCCCGAGTACTGAGCACCCAGCACCACGAGTACTGAGCACCCAGCACCCTGAGAACTGAGCACCCAGCACCCTGAACACTGAGCACCCAGCACCCTGAGCACTGAGCACACAGCACCCGAGTACTGAGCACCCAGCACCCTGAGTACTGAGCACCCAGCACCCTGAGTACTGAGCACCCAGCACCCAACGTACTGAGCACCGATCACCCCGAGCACTGAGCACCCAGCACCCTGAGTACTGAGCACCGATCACCCTGAGCCCTGAGCACCCAGCACCCTGAGTACTGAGCTCCGAGCACCCCGAGCACTGAGCACCCAACGCCCCGAGCACTGAGCACCCAGCACCCTGAGCACTGAGCACCTAGCACCCTGAGTACTGAGCACCCAGCACCCTGATTACTGAACACCCCGCACCCTGAGCACTGAGCACTGAGCACCCTGAGCCCTGAGTACTGAGCACTGAGCACCCTGAGCACTGAGCACACAGCACCCCGAGTACTGAGCACCCAGCACCCCGAGCACTGAGCACCCAGCGCCCCGAGCACTGAGCACCCAGCACCCCGAGCACTGAGCACCCTGAGCACTGAGCACCCAGCACCCCGAGCACTGAGCACCCAGCGCCCCGGGCACCGAGCACCCTGAGCACTGAGCACCCAGCACCCTGAGTACTGAGCACCCAGCACCCTGAGCCATGAGCACCCTGAGTACTGAGCACCCAGCACCTTGAGCACTGAGCACCGAGCACCCTGAGCACTGAGCACCCAGCACCCGGAGTACTGAGCACCCAGCACCCTGAGCACTGAACACACAGCACCCTGAGTACTGATCGCCTCGAGCACTGAGCACCCAGCACCCTGAGTACTGGGCACCGAGCACCCCGAGCACTGAGCACCCAGCACCGCGAGCACTGAGCACCCAGCTCCCCGAGCACTGAGCACCCAGCACCCTGAGTACTGAGCACCCAGCACCCTGAGCACTGAGCACACAGCACCCTGAGCACTGAGCACCCAGTACCCTGATTACTGAGCACTGAGCACCCAGCACCCTGAGCACTGAGCACCCAGCACCCTGAGAACTGAGCACTGAGCACCCAGCAACCCGAGCACTGAGCACCCAGCACCCTGAGCACTGAGCACCCAGCACCCGAGTACTGAGCACCCAGCACCCTGAGTACTGAGCACCCAGCACCCTGAGTACTGAGCACCCAGCACCCTGAGTACTGAGCACCCAGCACCCCGAGTACTGAGCACCCAGCACCCCGAGCACTGAGCACCCTGAGCACTGAGCACCCAGCACCCCGAGTACTGAGCACTGAGCACCCTGAGTACTGAGCACCAAGCACCCCGAGTACTGAGCACTGAGCACCCTGAGCACTGAGCACCCAGCACCCTGAGTACTGAGCACCCAGCACCCTGAGTACTGAACACCCAGCACCCTGAGCACTGAGCACCCAGCACCCCGAGCACTGAGCACCCAGCACCCTGAGTACTGAGCACCCTGAGTACTGAGCACCGATCACCCTGAGCACTGAGCTCCCAGCACCCTGAGTACTGAGCACCCAGCACCCTGAGCACTGAGCACCCAGCACCCTGAGTACTGAGCACCCAGCACCCTGAGCACTGAGCACCTAGCACCCTGAGTACTGAGCACCCAGCACCCTGAGTACTGAGCACCCAGCACCCTGAGCAATGAGCACCCTGAGTACTGAGCACCCAGCACCTTGAGCACTGAGCACCGAGCACCCCGAGCACTGAGCACCCAGCACCCGGAGTACTGAGCACCAAGCACCCTGAGTACTAAGCACCGAGCACCCTGAGTACTGAGCACCCAGCACCCTGAGCACTGAACACACAGCACCCTGAGTACTGAGCACCTCGAGCACTGAGCACCCAGCACCCTGAGTACTGAGCACCGAGCACCCCGAGCACTGAGCACCCATCACCGCGAGGACTGAGCACCCAGCACCCCGAGCACTGAGCACCCAGCAACCTGAGTACTGAGCACCCAGCACCCTGAGTACTGAGCACCCAGCACTCTGAGCACTGAGTACCCAGCACCCTGAGCACTGAGCACCCAGCACCCTGAGCACTGAGCACACAGCACCCTGAGCACTGAGCACCCAGTACCCTGATTACTGAGCACTGAGTACCCAGCACCCTGAGCACTGAGCACACAGCACCCTGAGAACTGAGCACTGAGCACCCAGCAACCCGAGCACTGAGCACCCAGCACCCTGAGCACTGAGCACACAGCACCCTGAGCACTGAGCACCCAGTACCCTGATTACTGAGCACTGAGCACCCTGAGTACTGAGCACACAGCACCCCGAGCACTGAGCACCCAGTGCCCCGAGCACTGAGCACCCAGCACCCTGAGCACTGAGCACCTAGCACCCTGAGTACTGAGCACCCAGCACCCTGAGTACTGAACACCCAGCACCCTGAGCACTGAGCACTGAGCACCCTGAGCACTTAGTACAGAGCACTGAGCACCCTGAGCACTGAGCACACAGCACCCCGAGTACTGAGCACCCAGCACCCCGAGCACTGAGCACCCAGCGACCCGAGCATTGAGCACCCAGCACCCCGAGCACTGAGCACCCTGAGCACTGAGCACCCAGCACCCCGAGTACTGAGCACTGAGCACCCTGAGTACTGAGCACCAAGCACCCCGAGTACTGAGCACTGAGCACCCTGAGCACTGAGCACCCAGCACCCTGAGTACTGAGCACCCAGCACCCTGAGTACTGAACACCCAGCACCCTGAGCACTGAGCACCCAGCAACCCGAGCACTGAGCACCCAGCACCCTGAGTACTGAGCACCCTGAGTACTGAGCACCGATCACCCTGAGCACTGAGCTCCCAGCACCCTGAGTACTGAGCACCCAGCACCCTGAGAACTGAGCACCCAGTACCCTGAGTACTGAGCACCCAGCACCCTGAGCACTGAGCACCTAGCACCCTGAGTACTGAGCACCCAGCACCCTGAGTACTGAGCACCCAGCACCCTGAGCACTGAGCACCCAGCACCCTGAGTACTGAGCACCCAGCACCCTGAGTACTGAACACCCAGCACCCTGAGCACTGAGCACTGAGCACCCTGAGCACTGAGTACTGAGCACCGAGCACCCCGAGCACTGAGCACCCAGGACCCGGAGTACTGAGCACCCAGCACCCTGAGTACTAAGCACCGAGCACCCTGAGTACTGAGCACCCAGCACCCTGAGCACTGAACATATAGCAGTCTGAGTACTGAGCACCTCGAGCACTGAGCACCCAGCACCCTGAGTACTGAGCACCAAGCACCCCGAGCACTGAGCACCCAGCACCCCAAGCACTGAGCACCCAGCACCCCGAGCACTGAGCACCCAGCACCCTGAGCCCTGAGCACCCAGCACCCTGAGTACTGACCACCCAGCACACTGAGCACTGAGTACCCAGCACCCTGAGCACTGAGCACCCAGCACCCTGAGCTCTGAGCACACAGCACCCTGAGCACTGAACACCCAGCACCCTGAGTACTGAGCACTGAGCACCCTGAGCACTGAGTACTGAGCACCGAGCACCCCGAGCACTGAGCACCCAGGACCCGGAGTACTGAGCACCCAGCACCCTGAGTACTAAGCACCGAGCACCCTGAGTACTGAGCACCCAGCACCCTGAGCACTGAACATATAGCAGTCTGAGTACTGAGCACCTCGAGCACTGAGCACCCAGCACCCTGAGTACTGAGCACCGAGCACCCCGAGCACTGAGCACCCAGCACCCCAAGCACTGAGCACCCAGCACCCCGAGCACTGAGCACCCAGCACCCTGAGCCCTGAGCACCCAGCACCCTGAGTACTGACCACCCAGCACACTGAGCACTGAGTACCCAGCACCCTGAGCACTGAGCACCCAGCACCCTGAGCTCTGAGCACACAGCACCCTGAGCACTGAGCACCCAGCACCCTGAGTACTGAGCACTGAGCACCCAGCACCCCGAGCA
Organism: Microtus oregoni; assembly: GCF_018167655.1. Taxonomy (NCBI): domain Eukaryota; kingdom Metazoa; phylum Chordata; class Mammalia; order Rodentia; family Cricetidae; genus Microtus; species Microtus oregoni. The sequence continues at coordinate 128,946 of NW_024544028.1, read as the reverse complement.
CTGAGCACCCAGCACACTGAGTACTGAGCACTGAGCACCGAGCACCCCGAGCACTGAGCACACAGCACCCTGAGCACTGAGCACCCAGCACCCGAGTACTTAGCACCCAACACCCTGAGTACTGAGCACCCAGCACCCTGAGTACTGAGCACCCAGCACCCCGAGTACTGAGCACCCAGCACCCTGAGTACTGAGCACCCAGCAACCCGAGCACTGAGCACCCAGCACCCCGAGCACTGAGCACCCAGCACCCTGAGTACTGAGCACCCAGCACCCTGAGCACTGAGCACTGAGCACCCAGCACCCCGAGCACTGAGCACCCAGCACCCTGAGCACTGAGGACCCAGCACCCTGAGCCCTGAGCACCCAGCACCCTGAGTACTGAGCACTCAGCACCCAGCACCCCGAGCACTGAGCACCCAGCACCCTGAGTACTGAGCCCTGAGCACCCAGCACCCCGAGCACTGAGCACCCAGCACCCTGAGCACTGAGCACCCAGCACCCGAGTACTGAGCACCCAGCACCCTGAGTACTGAGCACCCAGCAACCTGTGTACTGAGAACCCAGCACCCGAGTACTGAGCACCCAGCACCCTGAGTACTGAGAACCCAGCACCCCGAGTACTGAACACCCAGCACCCTGAGTACTGAGCACCCATCACCCTGAGCACTGAGCACCCAGCACCCCGAGCACTGAGCACCCAGCACCCTGAGTACTGAGCACCCAGCACCCTGAGCACTGAGCACCCAGCACCCTGAGCACTGAGCACCCAGCACCCTGAGCACTGAGCACCCAGCACCCTGAGTAGTGAGCACCCAAAGTACTGAGCACCGAGCACAACGAGCACTAAGCACCCAGCACCCTGAGTACTGAGCACCGAGAACCCCGAGCACTGAGCACCCAGCACCCTGAGTACTGAGCTCCGAGCAGCCCGAGGACTGAGCACCCAGCGCCCCGAGCACCGAGCACCCTGAGCACTGAGCACCCAGCACCCTGAGTACTGAGCACCCAGCACCCTGAGCAATGAGCACCCTGAGTACTGAGCACCCAGCACCTTGAGCACTGAGCACCGAGCACCCCGAGCACTGAGCACCCAGCACCCGGAGTACTGAGCACCAAGCACCCTGAGTACTAAGCACCGAGCACCCTGAGTACTGAGCACCCAGCACCCTGAGCACTGAACACACAGCACCCTGAGTACTGAGCACCTCGAGCACTGAGCACCCAGCACCCTGAGTACTGAGCACCGAGCACCCCGAGCACTGAGCACCCAGCACCGCGAGGACTGAGCACCCAGCACCCCGAGCACTGAGCACCCAGCAACCTGAGTACTGAGCACCCAGCACCCTGAGTACTGAGCACCCAGCACTCTGAGCACTGAGTACCCAGCACCCTGAGCACTGAGCACCCAGCACCCTGAGCACTGAGCACACAGCACCCTGAGCACTGAGCACCCAGTACCCTGATTACTGAGCACTGAGTACCCAGCACCCTGAGCACTGAGCACACAGCACCCTGAGAACTGAGCACTGAGCACCCAGCAACCCGAGCACTGAGCACCCAGCACCCTGAGCACTGAGCACACAGCACCCTGAGCACTGAGCACCCAGTACCCTGATTACTGAGCACTGAGCACCCTGAGTACAGAGCACACAGCACCCCGAGCACTGAGCACCCAGTGCCCCGAGCACTGAGCACCCAGCACCCTGAGCACTGAGCACCTAGCACCCTGAGTACTGAGCACCCAGCACCCTGAGTACTGAACACCCAGCACCCTGAGCACTGAGCACTGAGCACCCTGAGCACTTAGTACAGAGCACTGAGCACCCTGAGCACTGAGCACACAGCACCCCGAGTACTGAGCACCCAGCACCCCGAGCACTGAGCACCCAGCGACCCGAGCATTGAGCACCCAGCACCCCGAGCACTGAGCACCCTGAGCACTGAGCACCCAGCACCCCGAGTACTGAGCACTGAGCACCCTGAGTACTGAGCACCAAGCACCCCGAGTACTGAGCACTGAGCACCCTGAGCACTGAGCACCCAGCACCCTGAGTACTGAGCACCCAGCACCCTGAGTACTGAACACCCAGCAAGCTGAGCACTGAGCACCCAGCAACCCGAGCACTGAGCACCCAGCACCCTGAGTACTGAGCACCCTGAGTACTGAGCACCGATCACCCTGAGCACTGAGCTCCCAGCACCCTGAGTACTGAGCACCCAGCACCCTGAGAACTGAGCACCCAGCACCCTGAGTACTGAGCACCCAGCACCCTGAGCACTGAGCACCTAGCACCCTGAGTACTGAGCACCCAGCACCCTGAGTACTGAGCACCCAGCACCCTGAGCACTGAGCACCCAGCACCCTGAGTACTGAGCACCCAGCACCCTGAGTACTGAACACCCAGCACCCTGAGCACTGAGCACTGAGCACCCTGAGCACTGAGTACTGAGCACCGAGCACCCCGAGCACTGAGCACCCAGGACCCGGAGTACTGAGCACCCAGCACCCTGAGTACTAAGCACCGAGCACCCTGAGTACTGAGCACCCAGCACCCTGAGCACTGAACATATAGCAGTCTGAGTACTGAGCACCTCGAGCACTGAGCACCCAGCACCCTGAGTACTGAGCACCGAGCACCCCGAGCACTGAGCACCCAGCACCCCAAGCACTGAGCACCCAGCACCCCGAGCACTGAGCACCCAGCACCCTGAGCCCTGAGCACCCAGCACCCTGAGTACTGACCACCCAGCACACTGAGCACTGAGTACCCAGCACCCTGAGCACTGAGCACCCAGCACCCTGAGCTCTGAGCACACAGCACCCTGAGCACTGAGCACCCAGCACCCTGAGTACTGAGCACTGAGCACCCAGCACCCCGAGCACTGAGCACCCAGCACCCTGAGCAATGAGCACCCAGCACCCGAGTACTGAGCACCCAACACCCTGAGTACTGAGCACCCAGCACCCTGAGTACTGAGCACCCAGCACCCCGAGTACTGAGCACCCAGCACCCTGAGTACTGAGCACCCAGCAACCCGAGCACTGAGCACCCAGCACCCCGAGCACTGAGCACCCAGCACCCTGAGTACTGAGCACCCAGCACCCTGAGCACTGAGCACTGAGCACCCAGCACCCCGAGCACTGAGCACCCAGCACCCTGAGCACTGAGGACCCAGCACCCTGAGCCCTGAGCACCCAGCACCCTGAGTACTGAGCACTCAGCACCCAGCACCCCGAGCACTGAGCACCCAGCACCCTGAGTACTGAGCCCTGAGCACCCAGCACCCCGAGCACTGAGCACCCAGCACCCTGAGCACTGAGCACCCAGCACCCGAGTACTGAGCACCCAGCACCCTGAGTACTGAGCACCCAGCAACCTGTGTACTGAGAACCCAGCACCCCGAGTACTGAGCACCCAGCACCCTGAGTACTGAGAACCCAGCACCCCGAGTACTGAACACCCAGCACCCTGAGTACTGAGCACCCAGCACCCTGAGCACTGAGCACCCAGCACCCCGAACACTGAGCACCCAGCACCCTGAGTACTGAGCACCCAGCACCCTGAGCACTGAGCACCCAGCACCCTGAGCACTGAGCACCCAGCACCCTGAGCACTGAGCACCCAGCACCCTGAGTAGTGAGCACCCAAAGTACTGAGCACCGAGCACAACGAGCACTGAGCACCCAGCACCCTGAGTACTGAGCACCGAGAACCCCGAGCACTGAGCACCCAGCACCCTGAGTAGTGAGCACCCAAAGTACTGAGCACCCAGCACCCTGAGCACTGAGCACCCAGCACCCTGAGCACTGAGCACCCAGCACCCTGAGCACTGAGCACCCAGCACCCTGAGTAGTGAGCACCCAAAGTACTGAGCACCGAGCACAACGAGCACTGAGCACCCAGCACCCTGAGTACTGAGCACCGAGAACCCCGAGCACTGAGCACCCAGCACCCTGAGTACTGAGCTCCGAGCACCCCGAGGACTGAGCACCCAGCGCCCCGAGCACCGAGCACCCTGAGCACTGAGCACCCATCACCCTGAGTACTGAGCACCCAGCACCCTGAGCAATGAGCACCCTGAGTACTGAGCACCCAGCACCTTGAGCACTGAGCACCGAGCACCCCGAGCACTGAGCACCCAGCACCCGGAGTACTGAGCACCAAGCACCCTGAGTACTAAGCACCGAGCACCCTGAGTACTGAGCACCCAGCACCCTGAGCACTGAACACACAGCACCCTGAGTACTGAGCACCTCGAGCACTGAGCACCCAGCACCCTGAGTACTGAGCACCGAGCACCCCGAGCACTGAGCACCCAGCACCGCGAGCACTGAGCACCCAGCACCCCGAGCACTGAGCACCCAGCAACCTGAGTACTGAGCACCCAGCACCCTGAGTACTGAGCACCCAGCACTCTGAGCACTGAGTACCCAGCACCCTGAGCACTGAGCACCCAGCACCCTGAGCACTGTGCACACAGCACCCTGAGCACTGAGCACCTAGCACCCTGACTACTGAGCACTGAGCACCCAGCACCCTGAGCACTGAGCACCCAGCACCCTCAGCACTGAGCACCCAGCACCCTGAGTACTGAGCACCCAGCACCCCAAGCACTGAGCACACAGCACCCTGAGCACTGAGCACCTAGCACCCTGACTACTGAGCACTGAGCACCCAGCACCCTGAGCACCTAGCACCCTGACTACTGAGCACTGAGCACCCAGCACCCTGAGCACTGTGCACACAGCACCCTGAGCCCTGAGCACCTAGCACCCTGACTACTGAGCACTGAGCACCCAGCACCCTGAGCACTGAGCACCCAGCACCCTGAGTACTGAGCACACAGCACCCTGAGCACTGAGCACCCAGCTCCCTGAGTACTGAGCACTGAGCACCCAGCACCCCGAGCACTGAGCACCCAGCACCCTGAGTACTGAGCACCGAGCACTCCGAGCACTGAGCACCCAGCACCCTGAGTACTGAGCTCCGAGCACCCCGAGCACTGAGCACCCAGCACCCCGAGTACTGAGCACTGAGCACCCTGAGTACTGAGCACCAAGCACCCCGAGTACTGAGCACTGAGCACCCTGAGTACTGAGCACCCAGCACCCTGAGCACTGAGTACCCAGCACCCTGAGTACTGAGCACTGAGAAGCCTGAGTACTGAGCACCGATCACCCTGAGTACTGAGCACCCAGCACCCTGATCACTGAGCACCCAGCACCCTGAGCACTGAGCACCCAGCACCTTGAGTACTGAGCACCGAGCACTGAGCACCCAGCACACTGAGTACTGAGCACCTAGCACCCTGAGTACTGAGCACCCAGCACCCTGAGCACTGAGCACCCAGCACCCTGAGTACTGAGCAACTAGCACCCTGAGTACTGAGCAACCAGCACCCTGAGCACTGAGCACTGAGCACCCAGCACCCTGAGCACTGAGCACTGAGCACCCAGCACCCGGAGCACTGTGCATCCAGCACCCCGAGCACTGAGCACCCAGCACCCTGAGCAGTGAGCACCCTGAGGACTGAGCACCCAGCACCCTGAGCACTGAGCACCCAGCACCCTGAGTACTGAGCACCGATCACCCTGAGCACTGAGCACCCAGCACCCAGAGCACTGAGCACCCAGCACCCTGAGTACTGAGCACCCAGCACCCCGAGCACTGTGCACCCAGCACCCTGAGTACTGAGCACCCTGAGTACTGAGCACCCATCACCCTGAGCACTGAGCTCCCAGCACCCTGAGTACTGAGCACCCAGCACCCTGAGCACTGAGCACCCAGCACCCTGAGTACTGAGCACCCAGCACCCTGAGCACTGAGCACCTAGCACCCTGAGTACTGAGCACCCAGCACCCTGAGCACTGAGCATCCAGCACCCTGAGTACTGAGCACCCAGCACCCCGAGCACTGAGCACCCAGCACCCCGAGAATGAGCACCCAGCACCCAGAGTACTGAGCACCGAGCACCCTGAGCACTGAGTACCCAGCACCCCGAGCACTGAGCACCCAGCAACCTGAGTACTGAGCACCCAGCACCCTGAGTACTGAGCACCCAGCACTCTGAGCACTGAGTACCCAGCACCCAGAGCACTGAGCACCCAGCACCCTGAGCACTGTGCACACAGCACCCTGAGCACTGAGCACCTAGCACCCTGACTACTGAGCACTGAGCACCCAGCACCCTGAGCACTGAGCACCCAGCACCCTGAGCACTGAGCACCCAGCACCCTGAGTACTGAGCACCCAGCACCCCAAGCACTGAGCACGCAGCACCCTGAGTACTGAGCACCCAGCACCCTGAGCACTGAGCACACAGCACCCAGAGCACTGAGCACCCAGCTCCCTGAGTACTGAGCACTGAGCACCCAGCACCCCGAGCACTGAGCACCCAGCACCCTGAGTACTGAGCACCGAGCACTCCGAGCACTGAGCACCCAGCACCCTGAGTACTGAGCTCCGAGCACCCCGAGCACTGAGCACCCAGCACCCCGAGTACTGAGCACTGAGCACCCTGAGTACTGAGCACCAAGCACCCCGAGTACTGAGCACTGAGCACCCTGAGTACTGAGCACCCAGCACCCTGAGCACTGAGTACCCAGCACCCTGAGTACTGAGCACTGAGAAGCCTGAGTACTGAGCACCGATCACCCTGAGTACTGAGCACCCAGCACCCTGATCACTGAGCACCCAGCACCCTGAGCACTGAGCACCCAGCACCTTGAGTACTGAGCACCGAGCACTGAGCACCCAGCAGACTGAGTACTGAGCACCTAGCACCCTGAGTACTGAGCACCCAGCACCCTGAGCACTGAGCACCCAGCACCCTGAGTACTGAGCACCTAGCACCCTGAGTACTGAGCAACCAGCACCCTGAGCACTGAGCACTGAGCACCCAGCACCCTGAGCACTGAGCACTGAGCACCCAGCACCCGGAGCACTGTGCATCCAGCACCCCGAGCACTGAGCACCCAGCACCCTGAGCAGTGAGCACCCTGAGGACTGAGCACCCAGCACCCTGAGCACTGAGTACCCAGCACCCTAAGTACTGAGCACCGATCACCCTGAGCACTGAGCACCCAGCACCCAGAGCACTGAGCACCCAGCACCCTGAGTACTGAGCACCCAGCACCCTGAGCACTGAGCACCCAGCACCCTGAGTACTGAGCACCCTGAGTACTGAGCACCGATCACCCTGAGCACTGAGCTCCCAGCACCCTGAGTACTGAGGACCCAGCACCCTGAGCACTGAGCACCCAGCACCCTGAGTACTGAGCACCCAGCACCCTGAGCACTGAGCACCTAGCACCCTGAGTACTGAGCACCAAGCACCCTGAGCACTGAGCACCCAGCACCCTGAGTACTGAGCACCCAGCACCCCGAGCACTGAGCACCGAGCACCCTGATCACAGAGTACCCAGCACCCTGAGCACTGAGCACCCAGCACCCTGAGTACTGAGCACCCAGCACCCTGAGTACTGAGCACCCAGCACCCTCAGCACTGAGCACCGAGCACCCTGAGCACTGAGTACTGAGCACCGAGCACCCCGAGCACTGAGCACCCAGGACCCGGAGTACTGAGCACCCAGCACCCTGAGTACTAAGCACCGAGCACCCTGAGTACTGAGCACCCAGCACTCTGAGCACTGAACATACAGCAGTCTGAGTACTGAGCACCTCGAGCACTGAGCACCCAGCACCCTGAGTACTGAGCACCGAGCACCCCGAGCACTGAGCACCCAGCACACCAAGCACTGAGCACCCAGCACCCCGAGCACTGAGCACCCAGCACCCTGAGCCCTGAGCACCCAGCACCCTGAGTACTGACCACCCAGCACCCTGAGCACTGAGTACCCAGCACCCTGAGCACTGAGCACCCAGTACCCTGAGCACTGAGCACACAGCACCCTGAGCACTGAGCACCCAGCACCCTGAGTACTGAGCACTGAGCACCCAGCACCCCGAGCACTGAGCACCCAGCACCCTGAGTACTGAGCACTGAGCACCCAGCACTCTGAGTACTGAGCACCTAGCACCCCGAGCACTGAGCACCCAGCACCCCGAGCACCGATCACCCTGAGTACTAAGCACCGAGCACCCTGAGTACTGAGCACCCAGCACCCTGAGCACTGAGCACTCAGCACCCCGAGCACTGAGCACCCAGCACCCTGAGTACTGAGCACACAGCACCCTGAGCACTGAGCACCCAGCACCCTGAGTAGTGAGCACCCAACGTACTGAGCACCGAGCACCCCGAGCACTGAGCACCCAGCACCCTGAGTACTGAGCACCGAGCACCCCGAGTACTGAGCACCCAGCACCCTGAGTACTGAGCTCCGAGCACCCCGAGCACTGAGCACCCAGCGCCCCGAGCACCGAGCACCCTGAGCACTGAGCACCCAGCACCCTGAGCAATGAGCACCCTGAGTACTGAGCACCCAGCACCTTGAGCACTGAGCACCGAGCACCCCGAGCACTGAGCACCCAGCACCCGGATTACTGAGCACCCAGCACCCTGAGTACTAAGCACCGAGCACCCTGAGTACTGAGCACCCAGCACCCTGAGCACAGAACACACAGCACCCTGAGTACTGAGCACCTCGAGCACTGAGCACCCAGCACCCTGAGTACTGAGCACCGAGCACCCCGAGCACTGAGCACCCAGCACCGCGACCACTGAGCACATAGCACCCCGAGCACTGAGCACCCAGCACCCTGAGTACTGAGGACCCTGCACCCTGAGTACTGAGCACCAAGCACCCTGAGCACTGATTACCCTGCACCCTGAGCACTGAGCACCCAGCACCCTGAGCACTGAGCACACAGCACCCTGAGCACTGAGCACCCAGCACCCTGAGTACTGAGCACTGAGCACCCAGCACCCCGAGCACTGAGCACCCAGCACCCTGAGTACTGAGCACCGAGCACCCCGAGCACTGAGCACCCAGCACCCTGAGTACTGAGCTCCGAGCACCCCGAGCACTGAGCACCCAGCGCCCCGAGCACCGAGCACCCTGAGCACTGAGCACCCAGCACCCTGAGCACTGAGCACCCAGCACCCTGAATACTGAACACCCAGCACCCTGAGCACTGAGCACTGAGCACCCTGAGCACTGAGTACTGAGCACTGAGCACCCTGAGCACTGAGCACCCAGCACCCCGAGTACTGAGCACCCAGCACACCGAGCACTGAGCCCCCAGCGCCCCGAGCACTGACCACCCAGCACCCCGAGCACTGAGCACTGAGCACCCGGAGCACTGAGCACACAGCACCCCGAGTACTGAGCACTGAGCACCCTGAGCACTGAGCACCCAGCACCCCGAGTACTGAGCACTGAGCTCCCTGAGTACTGGGAACCCAGCACCCTGAGCACTGTGTACCCAGCACCCTGAGCAGAGAGCACCCAACACCCTGAGCACTGAGCACCCAGCACCCTGAGCACTGCGCACCCAGCACACTGAGTACTGAGCACTGAGCACCCAGCACCCCGAGCACTGAGCACCCAGCACCCTGAGCACTGCGCACCCAGCACCCTGAGTACTGAGCACTGAGCACCCAGCACCCGGAGCACTGAGCACCCAGCACCCTGAGCACTGAGCACCCAGCACCCGAGTACTGAGCACCCAGTACCCTGAGTACTGAGCACACAGCACTCTGAGTACTGAGCACCTAGCACCCCGAGCACTGAGCACCCAGCACCCCGAGCACCGAGCACCCTGAGTACTAAGCACCGAGCACCCTGAGTACTGAGCACCCAGCACCCTGAGCACAGAGCACCCAGCACCCCGAGCACTGAGCACCCAGCACCCTGAGTACTGAGCACCCAGCACCCTGAGCACTGAGCACCGTGCACCCCGAGCACTGAGCATCCAGCACCCTGAGTACTGAGCACCGATCACCCCGAGCACTGAGCACCCAGCACCCTGAGTACTGAGCTCCGAGCACCCCGAGCACTGAGCACCCAGCACCCGGAGTACTGAGCACCCAGCACCCTGAGTACTAAGCACCGAGCACCCTGAGTACTGAGCACCCAGTACCTGAGCACTGAACACACAGCACCCTGAGTACTGAGCACCCCGAGCACTGAGCACCCAGCACCCTGAGCACTGAGCACCCAGCACCCTGAGTACTGAGCACCCAGCACCCTGAGTACTGAACACCCAGCACCCTGATCACTGAGCACTGAGCACCCTGAGCACTGAGTACTGAGCACTGAGCACCCTGAGCACTGAGCACCCAGCACCCCGAGTACTGAGCACCCAGCACACCGAGCACTGAGCCCCCAGCGCCCCGAGCACTGACCACCCAGCACCCCGAGCACTGAGCACTGAGCACCCGGAGCACTGAGCACACAGCACCCAGAGTACTGAGCACTGAGCACCCTGAGCACTGAGCACCCAGCACCCCGAGTACTGAGCACTGAGCTCCCTGAGTACTGGGAACCCAGCACCCTGAGCACTGTGTACCCAGCACCGTGAGCACAGAGCACCCAGCACCCTGAGCACTGAGCACCCAGCACCCTGAGCACTGCGCACCCAGCACACTGAGTACTGAGCACTGAGCACCCAGCACCCCGAGCACTGAGCACCCAGCACCCTGAGCACTGCGCACCCAGCACCCTGAGTACTGAGCACTGAGCACCCAGCACCCCGAGCACTGAGCACCCAGCACCCTGAGCATTGAGCACCCAGCACCCGAGTACTGAGCACCCAGTACCCTGAGTACTGAGCACCCAGCACTCTGAGTACTGAGCACCTAGCACCCCGAGCACTGAGCACCCAGCACCCCGAGCACCGAGCATCCTGAGTACTAAGCACCGAGCACCCTGAGTACTGAGCACCCAGCACCCTGAGCACTGAGCACCCAGCACCCCGAGCACTGAGCACCCAGCACCCTGAGTACTGAGCACCCAGCACCCTGAGCACTGAGCACCCAGCACCCTGAGTAGTGAGCACCCAACGTACTGAGCACCGAGCACCCCGAGCACTGAGCACCCAGCACCCTGAGTACTGAGCACCGAGCACCCCGAGTACTGAGCACCGAGCACCCTGAGTACTGAGCTCCGAGCACCCCGAGCACTGAGCACCCAGCGCCCCGAGCACCGAGCACCCTGAGCACTGAGCACCCAGCACCCTGAGCAATGAGCACCCTGAGTACTGAGCACCCAGCACCTTGAGCACTGAGCACCGAGCACCCCGAGCACTGAGCACCCAGCACCCGGAGTACTGAGCACCCAGCACCCTGAGTACTAAGCACCGAGCACCCTGAGTACTGAGCACCCAGCACCCTGAGCACTGAACACACAGCACCCTGAGTACTGAGCACCTCGAGCACTGAGCACCCAGCACCCTGAGTACTGAGCACCGAGCACCCCGAGCACTGAGCACCCAGCACCGCGACCACTGAGCACATAGCACCCCGAGCACTGAGCACCCAGCACCCTGAGTACTGAGCTCCGAGCACCCCGAGCACTGAGCACCCAGCGCCCCGAGCACCGAGCACCCTGAGCACGGAGCACCCAGCACCCTGAGCACTGAGCACCCAGCACCCTGAATACTGAACACCCAGCACCCTGAGCACTGAGCACTGAGCACCCTGAGCACTGAGTACTGAGCACCGAGCACCCCGAGAACTGAGCACCCAGCACCCGGAGTACTGAGCACCCAGCACCCTGAGTACTGAGCACCCAGCACCCCGAGCAATGAGCACCCAGCACCATGAGCACTGAGCACCCAGCACCCTGAGTACTGAGCACTGAGCACCCAGCACCCCGAGCACTGAGCACCCAGCACCCTGAGCACTGAGCACCCAGCACCCCGAGCACTGAGCACCCAGCACCCTGAGCACTGAGCACCCAGCACCCCGAGTACTGAGCACCCAGCACCCTGAGTACTGAGAACCCAGCACCCCGAGTACTGAACACCCAGCACCCTGAGTACAGAGCACCCAGCACCCCAAGTACTGAGCACCCAGCACCCTGAGCACTGAGCACCCAGCACCCTGAGTACTGAGCACCCAGCAACCTGAGCACTGAGCACCCAGCACCCTGAGCACTGAGCACCCAGCACACTGAGCACTGAGCACCCAGGACCCTGAGTAGTGAGCACCCAACGTACTGAGCACCGAGGACCCCGAGCACTGAGCACCCAGCACCCTGAGTACTGAGCACCGATCACCCCGAGCACTGAGCACCCAGCACCCTGAGTACTGAGCTCCGAGCACCCTGAGCACTGAGCACCCAGCACCCGGAGTACTGAGCACCCAGCACCCTGAGTACTAAGCACCGAGCACCCTGAGTACTGAGCACCCAGTACCCTGAGCACTGAACACACAGCACCCTGAGCACTGAGCACTGAGCACCCAGAGGACTGAGTACTGAGCCCTGAGCACCCTGAGCACTGAGCACCCAGCACCCCGAGTACTGAGCACCCAGCACACCGAGCACTGAGCCCCCAGCGCCCCGAGCACTGACCACCCAGCACCCCGAGCACTGAGCACTGAGCACCCGGATCACTGAGCACACAGCACCCCGAGTACTGAGCACTGAGCACCCTGAGCACTGAGCACCCAGCACCCCGAGTACTGAGCACTGAGCTCCCTGAGTACTGGGAACCCAGCACCCTGAGCACTGTGTACCCAGCACCCTGAGCATTGAGCACCCAGCACCCTGAGCACTGAGCACCCAGCACCCCGAGCACTGAGCACCCAGCACCCTGAGTACTGAGCACTGAGCACCCAGCACCCCGAGCACTGAGCACCCAGCACCCTGAGCACTGAGCACCCAGCACCCGAGTACTGAGCACCCAGTACCCTGAGTACTGAGCACCCAGCACTCTGAGTACTGAGCACTGAGCACCCTGAGTACTGAGCACTGAGCACCCAGCACCCCGAGCACTGAGCACCCAGCACCCTGAGCACTGAGCACCCAGCACCCCGAGCACTGAGCACCCAGCACCCTGAGTACTGAGCACTGAGCACCCAGCACCCCGAGCACTGAGCACCCAGCACCCCGAGCACTGAGCACCCAGCACCCCGAGCACCGAGCACCCTGAGTACTAAGCACCGAGCACTCTGAGTACTGAGCACCCAGCACCCTGAGCACTGAGCACCCAGCACCCCGAGCACTGAGCACCCAGCACCCTGAGTACTGAGCACCCAGCACCCTGAGCACTGAGCACCCAGCACCCTGAGTAGTGAGCACCCAACGTACTGAGCACCGAGCACCCCGAGCACTGAGCACCCAGCACCCTGAGTACTGAGCACCGAGCACCCCGAGTACTGAGCACCCAGCACCCTGAGTACTGAGCTCCGAGCACCCCGAGCACTGAGCACCCAGCGCCCCGAGCACCGAGCACCCTGAACACTGAGCACCCAGCACCCTGAGCAATGAGCACCCTGAGTACTGAGCACCCAGCACCTTGAGCACTGAGCACCGAGCACCCCGAGCACTGAGCACCCAGCACCCGGAGTACTGAGCACCCAGCACCCTGAGTACTAAGCACCGAGCACCCTGAGTACTGAGCACCAAGCACCCTGAGCACTGAACACACAGCACCCTGAGTACTGAGCACCTCGAGCCCTGAGCACCCAGCACCCTGAGTACTGAGCACCGAGCACCACGAGCACTGAGCACCCAGCACCCTGAGTACTGAGCACTCAGCACCCTGAGTACTGAGCACCCAGCACCCTGAGCACTGATTACCCAGCACCCTGAGCACTGAGCACCCAGCACCCCGAGTACTGAGCACTGAGCACCCTGAGTACTGGGAACCCAGCACCCTGAGCACTGTGTACCCAGCACCCTGAGCACTGAGCACCCAGCACCCTGAGCACTGCGCACCCAGCACCCTGAGCACTGAGCACCCAGCACACTGAGTACTGAGCACTGAGCACCCAGCACCCTGAGTACTGAGCACTGAGCACCCAGCACCCTGAGCACTGAGCACCCAGCACCCGAGTACTGAGCACCCAGCACCCTGAGTACTGGGCACCGAGCACCCCGAGCACTGAGCACCCAGCACCGCGAGCACTGAGCACCCAGCTCCCCGAGCACTGAGCACCCAGCACCCTGAGTACTGAGCACCCAGCACCCTGAGCACTGAGAACACAGAACCCTGAGCACTGAGCACCCAGTACCCTGAGTACTGAGCACTGAGCACCCAGCACCCTGAGCACTGAGCACCCAGCACCCTGAGAACTGAGCACTGAGCACCCAGCACCCCGAGCACTGAGCACCCAGCACCCTGAGCACTGAGCACCCAGCACCCGAGTACTGAGCACCCAGCACCCTGAGTACTGAGCACCCAGCACCCTGAGTACTGAGCACCCAGCACCCCAAGTACTGAGCACCCAGCACCCTGAGTACTGAGCACCCAGCACCCTGAGCACTGAGCACCCAGCACCCCAAGTACTGTGCACCCAGCACCCTGAGTACTGAGCACCCAGCACCCTGAGTACTGAGCACCCAGCACTCTGAGTACTGAGCACCTAGCACCCCGAGCACTGAGCACCCAGCACCCCGAGCACCGAGCACCCTGAGTACTAAGCACCGAGCACCCTGAGTACTGAGCACCCAGCACCCTGAGCACTGAGCACCCAGCACCCCGAGCACTGAGCACCCAGCACCCTGAGTACTGAGCACCCAGCACCCTGAGCACTGAGCAACGTGCACCCCGAGCACTGAGCATCCAGCACCCTGAGTACTGAGCACCGATCACCCCGAGCACTGAGCACCCAGCACCCTGAGTACTGAGCTCCGAGCACCCCGAGCACTGAGCACCCAGCACCCGGAGTACTGAGCACCCAGCACCCTGAGTACTAAGCACCGAGCACCCTGAGTACTGAGCACCCAGTACCTGAGCACTGAACACACAGCACCCTGAGTACTGAGCACCCCGAGCACTGAGCACCCAGCACCCTGAGCACTGAGCACCCAGCACCCTGAGTACTGAGCACCCAGCACCCTGAGTACTGAACACCCAGCACCCTGATCACTGAGCACTGAGCACCCTGAGCACTGAGTACTGAGCACTGAGCACCCTGAGCACTGAGCACCCAGCACCCCGAGTACTGAGCACCCAGCACACCGAGCACTGAGCCCCCAGCGCCCCGAGCACTGACCACCCAGCACCCCGAGCACTGAGCACTGAGCACCCGGAGCACTGAGCACACAGCACCCAGAGTACTGAGCACTGAGCACCCTGAGCACTGAGCACCCAGCACCCCGAGTACTGAGCACTGAGCTCCCTGAGTACTGGGAACCCAGCACCCTGAGCACTGTGTACCCAGCACCGTGAGCACAGAGCACCCAGCACCCTGAGCACTGAGCACCCAGCACCCTGAGCACTGCGCACCCAGCACACTGAGTACTGAGCACTGAGCACCCAGCACCCCGAGCACTGAGCACCCAGCACCCTGAGCACTGCGCACCCAGCACCCTGAGTACTGAGCACTGAGCACCCAGCACCCCGAGCACTGAGCACCCAGCACCCTGAGCATTGAGCACCCAGCACCCGAGTACTGAGCACCCAGTACCCTGAGTACTGAGCACCCAGCACTCTGAGTACTGAGCACCTAGCACCCCGAGCACTGAGCACCCAGCACCCCGAGCACCGAGCACCCTGAGTACTAAGCACCGAGCACCCTGAGTACTGAGCACCCGGCACCCTGAGCACTGAGCACCCAGCACCCCGAGCACTGAGCACCCAGCACCCTGAGTACTGAGCACCCAGCACCCTGAGCACTGAGCACCCAGCACCCTGAGTAGTGAGCACCCAACGTACTGAGCACCGAGCACCCCGAGCACTGAGCACCCAGCACCCTGAGTACTGAGCACCGAGCACCCCGAGTACTGAGCACCGAGCACCCTGAGTACTGAGCTCCGAGCACCCCGAGCACTGAGCACCCAGCGCCCCGAGCACCGAGCACCCTGAGCACTGAGCACCCAGCACCCTGAGCAATGAGCACCCTGAGTACTGAGCACCCAGCACCTTGAGCACTGAGCACCGAGCACCCCGAGCACTGAGCACCCAGCACCCGGAGTACTGAGCACCCAGCACCCTGAGTACTAAGCACCGAGCACCCTGAGTACTGAGCACCCAGCACCCTGAGCACTGAACACACAGCACCCTGAGTACTGAGCACCTCGAGCACTGAGCACCCAGCACCCTGAGTACTGAGCACCGAGCACCCCGAGCACTGAGCACCCAGCACCGCGACCACTGAGCACATAGCACCCCGAGCACTGAGCACCCAGCACCCTGAGTACTGAGCTCCGAGCACCCCGAGCACTGAGCACCCAGCGCCCCGAGCACCGAGCACCCTGAGCACGGAGCACCCAGCACCCTGAGCACTGAGCACCCAGCACCCTGAATACTGAACACCCAGCACCCTGAGCACTGAGCACTGAGCACCCTGAGCACTGAGTACTGAGCACCGAGCACCCCGAGAACTGAGCACCCAGCACCCGGAGTACTGAGCACCCAGCACCCTGAGTACTGAGCACCCAGCACCCCGAGCAATGAGCACCCAGCACCCTGAGCACTGAGCACCCAGCACCCTGAGTACTGAGCACTGAGCACCCAGCACCCCGAGCACTGAGCACCCAGCACCCTGAGCACTGAGCACCCAGCACCCCGAGCAGTGAGCACCCAGCACCCTGAGCACTGAGCACCCAGCACCCCGAGTACTGAGCACCCAGCACCCTGAGTACTGAGAACCCAGCACCCCGAGTACTGAACACCCAGCACCCTGAGTACAGAGCACCCAGCACCCCAAGTACTGAGCACCCAGCACCCTGAGCACTGAGCACCCAGCACCCTGAGTACTGAGCACCCAGCAACCTGAGCACTGAGCACCCAGCACCCTGAGCACTGAGCACCCAGCACACTGAGCACTGAGCACCCAGGAACCTGAGTAGTGAGCACCCAACGTACTGAGAACCGAGCACCCCGAGCACTGAGCACCCAGCACCCTGAGTACTGAGCACCGATCACCCCGAGCACTGAGCACCCAGCACCCTGAGTACTGAGCTCCGAGCACCCCGAGCACTGAGCACCCAGCACCCGGAGTACTGAGCACCCAGCACCCTGAGTACTAAGCACCGAGCACCCTGAGTACTGAGCACCCAGTACCCTGAGCACTGAGCACCCAGCACCCCGAGCACTGAGCACCCTGCACCCCGAGCACCGAGCACCCTGAGTACTAAGCACCGAGCACCCTGAGTACTGAGCACCCAGTACCCTGAGTACTGAGCAGCTAGCACCCCGAGCACTGAGCACCCAGCACCCCGAGCACCGAGCACCCTGAGTACTAAGCACCGAGCACTCTGAGTACTGAGCACCCAGCACCCTGAGCACTGAGCACCCAGCACCCCGAGCACTGAGCACCCAGCACCCTGAGTACTGAGCACCCAGCACCCTGAGCACTGAGCACCCAGCACCCTGAGTAGTGAGCACCCAACGTACTGAGCACCGAGCACCCCGAGCACTGAGCACCCAGCACCCTGAGTACTGAGCACCGAGCACCCCGAGTACTGAGCACCCAGCACCCTGAGTACTGAGCTCCGAGCACCCCGAGCACTGAGCACCCAGCGCCCCGAGCACCGAGCACCCTGAACACTGAGCACCCAGCACCCCGAGCAATGAGCACCCTGAGTACTGAGCACCCAGCACCTTGAGCACTGAGCACTGAGCACCCCGAGCACTGAGCACCCAGCACCCGGAGTACTGAGCACCCAGCACCCTGAGTACTAAGCACCGAGCACCCTGAGTACTGAGCACCAAGCACCCTGAGCACTGAACACACAGCACCCTGAGTACTGAGCACCTCGAGCACTGAGCACCCAGCACCCTGAGTACTGAGCACCGAGCACCACGAGCACTGAGCACCCAGCACCCTGAGTACTGAGCACTCAGCACCCTGAGTACTGAGCACCCAGCACCCTGAGCACTGATTACCCAGCACCCTGAGCACTGAGCACCCAGCACCCCGAGTACTGAGCACTGAGCACCCTGAGTACTGGGAACCCAGCAGCCTGAGCACTGTGTACCCAGCACCCTGAGCACTGAGCACCCAGCACCCTGAGCACTGCGCACCCAGCACCCTGAGCACTGAGCACCCAGCACACTGAGTACTGAGCACTGAGCACCCAGCACCCTGAGTACTGAGCACTGAGCACCCAGCACCCTGAGCACTGAGCACCCAGCATCCGAGTACTGAGCACCCAGCACCCTGAGTACTGGGCACCGAGCACCCCGAGCACTGAGCACCCAGCACCGCGAGCACTGAGCACCCAGCTCCCCGAGCACTGAGCACCCAGCACCCTCAGTACTGAGCACCCAGCACCCTGAGCACTGAACACACAGAACCCAAAGCACTGAGCACCCAGTACCCTGAGTACTGAGCACTGAGCACCCAGCACCCTGAGCACTGAGCACCCAGCACCCTGAGAACTGAGCACTGAGCACCCAGCACCCCGAGCACTGAGCACCCAGCACCCTGAGCACTGAGCACCCAGCACCCGAGTACTGAGCACCCAGCACCCTGAGTACTGAGCACCCAGCACCCTGAGTACTGAGCACCGAGCACCCCGAGCACTGAGCACCCAGCACCGCGACCACTGAGCACATAGCACCCCGAGCACTGAGCACCCAGCACCCTGAGTACTGAGCTCCGAGCACCCCGAGCACTGAGCACCCAGCGCCCCGAGCACCGAGCACCCTGAGCACGGAGCACCCAGCACCCTGAGCACTGAGCACCCAGCACCCTGAATACTGAACACGCAGCACCCTGAGCACTGAGCACTGAGCACCCTGAGCACTGAGTACTGAGCACCGAGCACCCCGAGAACTGAGCACCCAGCACCCGGAGTACTGAGCACCCAGCACCCTGAGTACTGAGCACCCAGCACCCCGAGCAATGAGCACCCAGCACCCTGAGCACTGAGCACCCAGCACCCTGAGTACTGAGCACTGAGCACCCAGCACCCCGAGCACTGAGCACCCAGCACCCTGAGCACTGAGCACCCAGCACCCCGAGCAGTGAGCACCCAGCACCCTGAGCACTGAGCACCCAGCACCCCGAGTACTGAGCACCCAGCACCCTGAGTACTGAGAACCCAGCACCCCGAGTACTGAACACCCAGCACCCTGAGTACAGAGCACCCAGCACCCCAAGTACTGAGCACCCAGCACCCTGAGCACTGAGCACCCAGCACCCTGAGTACTGAGCACCCAGCAACCTGAGCACTGAGCACCCAGCACCCTGAGCACTGAGCACCCAGCACACTGAGCACTGAGCACCCAGGACCCTGAGTAGTGAGCACCCAACGTACTGAGCACCGAGCACCCCGAGCACTGAGCACCCAGCACCCTGAGTACTGAGCACCGATCACCCCGAGCACTGAGCACCCAGCACCCTGAGTACTGAGCTCCGAGCACCCCGAGCACTGAGCACACAGCACCCGGAGTACTGAGCACCCAGCACCCTGAGTACTAAGCACCGAGCACCCTGAGTACTGAGCACCCAGTACCCTGAGCACTGAGCACCCAGCACCCCGAGCACTGAGCACCCAGCACCCCGAGCACCGAGCACCCTGAGTACTAAGCACCGAGCACCCTGAGTACTGAGCACCCAGTACCCTGAGTACTGAGCAGCTAGCACCCCGAGCACTGAGCACCCAGCACCCCGAGCACCGAGCACCCTGAGTACTAAGCACCGAGCACTCTGAGTACTGAGCACCCAGCACCCTGAGCACTGAGCACCCAGCACCCCGAGCACTGAGCACCCAGCACCCTGAGTACTGAGCACCCAGCACCCTGAGCACTGAGCACCCAGCACCCTGAGTAGTGAGCACCCAACGTACTGAGCACCGAGCACCCCGAGCACTGAGCACCCAGCACCCTGAGTACTGAGCACCGAGCACCCCGAGTACTGAGCACCCAGCACCCTGAGTACTGAGCTCCGAGCACCCCGAGCACTGAGCACCCAGCGCCCCGAGCACCGAGCACCCTGAACACTGAGCACCCAGCACCCCGAGCAATGAGCACCCTGAGTACTGAGCACCCAGCACCTTGAGCACTGAGCACTGAGCACCCCGAGCACTGAGCACCCAGCACCCGGAGTACTGAGCACCCAGCACCCTGAGTACTAAGCACCGAGCACCCTGAGTACTGAGCACCAAGCACCCTGAGCACTGAACACACAGCACCCTGAGTACTGAGCACCTCGAGCACTGAGCACCCAGCACCCTGAGTACTGAGCACCGAGCACCACGAGCACTGAGCACCCAGCACCCTGAGTACTGAGCACTCAGCACCCTGAGTACTGAGCACCCAGCACCCTGAGCACTGATTACCCAGCACCCTGAGCACTGAGCACCCAGCACCCCGAGTACTGAGCACTGAGCACCCTGAGTACTGGGAACCCAGCAGCCTGAGCACTGTGTACCCAGCACCCTGAGCACTGAGCACCCAGCACCCTGAGCACTGCGCACCCAGCACCCTGAGCACTGAGCACCCAGCACACTGAGTACTGAGCACTGAGCACCCAGCACCCTGAGTACTGAGCACTGAGCACCCAGCACCCTGAGCACTGAGCACCCAGCATCCGAGTACTGAGCACCCAGCACCCTGAGTACTGGGCACCGAGCACCCCGAGCACTGAGCACCCAGCACCGCGAGCACTGAGCACCCAGCTCCCCGAGCACTGAGCACCCAGCACCCTGAGTACTGAGCACCCAGCACCCTGAGCACTGAGCACACAGAACCCTGAGCACTGAGCACCCAGTACCCTGAGTACTGAGCACTGAGCACCCAGCACCCTGAGCACTGAGCACCCAGCACCCTGAGAACTGAGCACTGAGCACCCAGCACCCCGAGCACTGAGCACCCAGCACCCTGAGCACTGAGCACCCAGCACCCGAGTACTGAGCACCCAGCACCCTGAGTACTGAGCACCCAGCACCCTGAGTACTGAGCACCCAGCACCCCAAGTACTGAGCAGCCAGCACCCTGAGTACTGAGCACCCAGCACCCTGAGCACTGAGCACCCAGCACCCCAAGTACTGTGCAACCAGCACCCTGAGTACTGAGCACCCAGCACCCTGAGCACTGAGCACCCAGCACCCTGAGTACTGAGCACCCAGCACCCCGAGCACTGAGCACCCAGCACCCTGAGCACTGCGCACCCAGCACCCTGAGTACTGAGCACTGAGCACCCAGCACCCGGAGCACTGAGCACCCAGCACCCTGAGCACTGAGCACCCAGCACCCGAGTACTGAGCACCCAGTACCCTGAGTACTGAGCACCCAGCACTCTGAGTACTGAGCACCTAGCACCCCGAGCACTGAGCACCCAGCACCCCGAGCACCGAGCACCCTGAGTACTAAGCACCGAGCACCCTGAGTACTGAGCACCCAGCACCCTGAGCACTGAGCACCCAGCACCCCGAGCACTGAGCACCCAGCACCCTGAGTACTGAGCACCCAGCACCCTGAGCACTGAGCACCGTGCACCCCGAGCACTGAGCATCCAGCACCCTGAGTACTGAGCACCGATCACCCCGAGCACTGAGCACCCAGCACCCTGAGTACTGAGCTCCGAGCACCCCGAGCACTGAGCACCCAGCACCCGGAGTACTGAGCACCCAGCACCCTGAGTACTAAGCACCGAGCACCCTGAGTACTGAGCACCCAGTACCTGAGCACTGAACACACAGCACCCTGAGTCCTGAGCACCCCGAGCACTGAGCACCCAGCACCCTGAGCACTGAGCACCCAGCACCCTGAGTACTGAGCACCCAGCACCCTGAGTACTGAACACCCAGCACCCTGATCACTGAGCACTGAGCACCCTGAGCACTGAGTACTGAGCACTGAGCACCCTGAGCACTGAGCACCCAGCACCCCGAGTACTGAGCACCCAGCACACCGAGCACTGAGCCCCCAGCGCCCCGAGCACTGACCACCCAGCACCCCGAGCACTGAGCACTGAGCACCCGGAGCACTGAGCACACAGCACCCAGAGTACTGAGCACTGAGCACCCTGAGCACTGAGCACCCAGCACCCCGAGTACTGAGCACTGAGCTCCCTGAGTACTGGGAACCCAGCACCCTGAGCACTGTGTACCCAGCACCGTGAGCACAGAGCACCCAGCACCCTGAGCACTGAGCACCCAGCACCCTGAGCACTGCGCACCCAGCACACTGAGTACTGAGCACTGAGCACCCAGCACCCCGAGCACTGAGCACCCAGCACCCTGAGCACTGCGCACCCAGCACCCTGAGTACTGAGCACTGAGCACCCAGCACCCCGAGCACTGAGCACCCAGCACCCTGAGCATTGAGCACCCAGCACCCGAGTACTGAGCACCCAGTACCCTGAGTACTGAGCACCCAGCACTCCGAATACTGAGCACCTAGCACCCCGAGCACTGAGCACCCAGCACCCCAAGCACCGAGCACCCTGAGTACTAAGCACCGAGCACCCTGAGTACTGAGCACCCAGCACCCTGAGCACTGAGCACCCAGCACCCCGAGCACTGAGCACCCAGCACCCTGAGTACTGAGCACCCAGCACCCTGAGCACTGAGCACCCAGCACCCTGAGTAGTGAGCACCCAACGTACTGAGCACCGAGCACCCCGAGCACTGAGCACCCAGCACCCTGAGTACTGAGCACCGAGCACCCCGAGTACTGAGCACCGAGCATCCTGAGTACTGAGCTCCGAGCACCCCGAGCACTGAGCACCCAGCGCCCCGAGCACCGAGCACCCTGAGCACTGAGCACCCAGCACCCTGAGCAATGAGCACCCTGAGTACTGAGCACCCAGCACCTTGAGCACTGAGCACCGAGCACCCCGAGCACTGAGCACCCAGCACCCGGAGTACTGAGCACCCAGCACCCTGAGTACTAAGCACCGAGCACCCTGAGTACTGAGCACCCAGCACCCTGAGCACTGAACACACAGCACCCTGAGTACTGAGCACCTCGAGCACTGAGCACCCAGCACCCTGAGTACTGAGCACCTAGCACCCCGAGCACTGAGCACCCAGCACCGCGACCACTGAGCACATAGCACCCCGAGCACTGAGCACCCAGCACCCTGAGTACTGAGCTCCGAGCACCCCGAGCACTGAGCACCCAGCGCCCCGAGCACCGAGCACCCTGAGCACGGAGCACCCAGCACCCTGAGCACTGAGCACCCAGCACCCTGAATACTGAACACCCAGCACCCTGAGCACTGAGCACTGAGCACCCTGAGCACTGAGTACTGAGCACCGAGCACCCCGAGAACTGAGCACCCAGCACCCGGAGTACTGAGCACCCAGCACCCTGAGTACTGAGCACCCAGCACCCCGAGCAATGAGCACCCAGCACCCTGAGCACTGAGCACCCAGCACCCTGAGTACTGAGCACTGAGCACCCAGCACCCCGAGCACTGAGCACCCAGCACCCTGAGCACTGAGCACCCAGCACCCCGAGCAGTGAGCACCCAGCACCCTGAGCACTGAGCACCCAGCACCCCGAGTACTGAGCACCCAGCACCCTGAGTACTGAGAACCCAGCACCCCGAGTACTGAACACCCAGCACCCTGAGTACAGAGCACCCAGCACCCCAAGTACTGAGCACCCAGCACCCTGAGCACTGAGCACCCAGCACCCTGAGTACTGAGCACCCAGCAACCTGAGCACTGAGCACCCAGCACCCTGAGCACTGAGCACCCAGCACACTGAGCACTGAGCACCCAGGACCCTGAGTAGTGAGCACCCAACGTACTGAGCACCGAGCACCCCGAGCACTGAGCACCCAGCACCCTGAGTACTGAGCACCGATCACCCCGAGCACTGAGCACCCAGCACCCTGAGTACTGAGCTCCGAGCACCCCGAGCACTGAGCACCCAGCACCCGGAGTACTGAGCACCCAGCACCCTGAGTACTAAGCACCGAGCACCCTGAGTACTGAGCACCCAGTACCCTGAGCACTGAGCACCCAGCACCCCGAGCACTGAGCACCCAGCACCCCGAGCACCGAGCACCCTGAGTACTAAGCACCGAGCACCCTGAGTACTGAGCACCCAGTACCCTGAGTACTGAGCACCTAGCACCCCGAGCACTGAGCACCCAGCACCCCGAGCACCGAGCACCCTGAGTACTAAGCACCGAGCACTCTGAGTACTGAGCACCCAGCACCCTGAGCACTGAGCACCCAGCACCCCGAGCACTGAGCACCCAGCACCCTGAGTACTGAGCACCCAGCACCCTGAGCACTGAGCACCCAGCACCCTGAGTAGTGAGCACCCAACGTACTGAGCACCGAGCACCCCGAGCACTGAGCACCCAGCACCCTGAGTACTGAGCACCGATCACCCCGAGTACTGAGCACCCAGCACCCTGAGTACTGAGCTCCGAGCACCCCGAGCACTGAGCACCCAGCGCCCCGAGCACCGAGCACCCTGAACACTGAGCACCCAGCACCCTGAGCAATGAGCACCCTGAGTACTGAGCACCCAGCACCTTGAGCACTGAGCACCGAGCACCCCGAGCACTGAGCACCCAGCACCCGGAGTACTGAGCACCCAGCACCCTGAGTACTAAGCACCGAGCACCCTGAGTACTGAGCACCAAGCACCCTGAGCACTGAACACACAGCACCCTGAGTACTGAGCACCTCGAGCACTGAGCACCCAGCACCCTGAGTACTGAGCACCGAGCACCACGAGCACTGAGCACCCAGCACCCTGAGTACTGAGCACTCAGCACCCTGAGTACTGAGCACCCAGCACCCTGAGCACTGATTACCCAGCACCCTGAGCACTGAGCACCCAGCACCCCGAGTACTGAGCACTGAGCACCCTGAGTACTGGGAACCCAGCACCCTGAGCACTGTGTACCCAGCACCCTGAGCACTGAGCACCCAGCACCCTGAGCACTGCGCACCCAGCACCCTGAGCACTGAGCACCCAGCACACTGAGTACTGAGCACTGAGCACCCAGCACCCTGAGTACTGAGCACTGAGCACCCAGCACCCTGAGCACTGAGCACCCAGCACCTGAGTACTGAGCACCCAGCACCCTGAGTACTGGGCACCGAGCACCCCGAGCACTGAGCACCCAGCACCGCGAGCACTGAGCACCCAGCTCCCCGAGCACTGACCACCCAGCACCCTGAGTACTGAGCACCCAGCACCCTGAGCACTGAGCACACAGAACCCTGAGCACTGAGCACCCAGTACCCTGAGTACTGAGCACTGAGCACCCAGCACCCTGAGCACTGAGCACCCAGCACCCTGAGAACTGAGCACTGAGCACCCAGCACCCCGAGCACTGAGCACCCAGCACCCTGAGCACTGAGCACCCAGCACCCGAGTACTGAGCACCCAGCACCCTGAGTACTGAGCACCAAGCACCCTGAGTACTGAGCACCCAGCACCCCAAGTACTGAGCACCCAGCACCC
Organism: Microtus oregoni; assembly: GCF_018167655.1. NCBI lineage: Eukaryota > Metazoa > Chordata > Mammalia > Rodentia > Cricetidae > Microtus > Microtus oregoni. The sequence goes on along the minus strand of NW_024544028.1, from coordinate 103,480 downwards.
TGAGTACTGAGCACCCAGCACCCTGAGCACTGAGCACCCAGCACCCCAAGTACTGTGCACCCAGCACCCTGAGTACTGAGCACCCAGCACCCTGAGCACTGAGCACCCAGCACCCTGAGTACTGAGCACCCAGCACCCTGAGCACTGAGCACCCAGCACCCTGAGCACTGAGCACCCAGCACACTGAGCACTGAGCACCCAGGACCCTGAGTAGTGAGCACCCAACGTACTGAGCACCGAGCACCCCGAGCACTGAGCACCCAGCACCCTGAGTACTGAGCACCGATCACCCCGAGCACTGAGCAACCAGCACCCTGAGTACTGAGCTCCGAGCACCCCGAGCACTGAGCACCCAGCACCCGGAGTACTGAGCACCCAGCACCCTGAGTACTAAGCACCGAGCACCCTGAGTACTGAGCACCCAGTACCCTGAGCACTGAACACACAGCACCCTGAGTACTGAGCACCCCGAGCACTGAGCACCCAGCACCCTGAGCACTGAGCACCCAGCACCCTGAGCACTGAGCACCCAGCACCCTGAGTACTGAGCACCCAGCACCCTGAGTACTGAACACCCAGCACCCTGAGCACTGAGCACTGAGCACCCTGAGCACTGAGTACTGAGCACTGAGCACCCTGAGCACTGAGCACCCAGCACCCCGAGTACTGAGCACCCAGCACACCGAGCACTGAGCCCCCAGCGCCCCGAGCACTGACCACCCAGCACCCCGAGCACTGAGCACTGAGCACCCGGAGCACTGAGCACACAGCTCCCCGAGTACTGAGCACTGAGCACCCTGAGCACTGAGCACCCAGCACCCCGAGTACTGAGCACTGAGCTCCCTGAGTACTGGGAACCCAGCACCCTGAGCACTGTGTACCCAGCACCCTGAGCACAGAGCACCCAGCACCCTGAGCACTGAGCACCCAGCACCCTGAGCACTGCGCACCCAGCACACTGAGTACTGAGCACTGAGCACCCAGTACCCCGAGCACTGAGCACCCAGCACCCTGAATACTGAGCACTGAGCACCCAGCACCCCGAGCACTGAGCACCCAGCACCCTGAGCACTGAGCACCCAGCACCCGAGTACTGAGCACCCAGTACCCTGAGTACTGAGCACCCAGCACTCTGAGTACTGAGCACCTAGCACCCCGAGCACTGAGCACCCAGCACCCCGAGCACCGAGCACCCTGAGTACTAAGCACCGAGCACCCTGAGTACTGAGCACCCAGCACCCTGAGCACTGAGCACCCAGCACCCCGAGCACTGAGCACCCAGCACCCTGAGTACTGAGCACCCAGCACCCTGAGCACTGAGCACCCAGCACCCTGAGTAGTGAGCACCCAACGTACTGAGCACCGAGCACCCCGAGCACTGAGCACCCAGCACCCTGAGTACTGAGCACCGAGCACCCCGAGTACTGAGCACCGAGCACCCTGAGTACTGAGCTCCAAGCACCCCGAGCACTGAGCACCCAGCGCCCCGAGCACCGAGCACCCTGAGCACTGAGCACCCAGCACCCTGAGCAATGAGCACCCTGAGTACTGAGCACCCAGCACCTTGAGCACTGAGCACCGAGCACCCCGAGCACTGAGCACCCAGCACCCGGAGTACTGAGCACCCAGCACCCTGAGTACTAAGCACCGAGCACCCTGAGTACTGAGCACCCAGCACCCTGAGCACTGAACACACAGCACCCTGAGTACTGAGCACCTCGAGCACTGAGCACCCAGCACCCTGAGTACTGAGCACCGAGCACCCCGAGCACTGAGCACCCAGCACCGCGACCACTGAGCACATAGCACCCCGAGCACTGAGCACCCAGCACCCTGAGTACTGAGCTCCGAGCACCCCGAGCACTGAGCACCCAGCGCCCCGAGCACCGAGGACCCTGAGCACTGAGCACCCAGCACCCTGAGCACTGAGCACCCAGCACCCTGAATACTGAACACCCAGCACCCTGAGCCCTGAGCACTGAGCACCCTGAGCACTGAGTACTGAGCACCGAGCACCCCGAGAACTGAGCACCCAGCACCCGGAGTACTGAGCACCCAGCACCCTGAGTACTGAGCACCCAGCACCCCGAGCCCTGAGCACCCAGCACCCTGAGCACTGAGCACCCAGCACCCTGAGTACTGAGCACTGAGCACCCAGCACCCCGAGCACTGAGCACCCAGCACCCTGAGCACTGAGCACCCAGCACCCCGAGCACTGAGCACCCAGCACCCTGAGCACTGAGCACCCAGCACCCCGAGTACTGAGCACCCAGCACCCTGAGTACTGAGAACCCAGCACCCCGAGTACTGAACACCCAGCACCCTGAGTACTGAGCACCCAGCACCCTGAGTACTGAGCACCCAGCACCCCAAGTACTGAGCACCCAGCACCCTGAGCACTGAGCACCCAGCACCCTGAGTACTGAGCACCCAGCACCCTGAGCACTGAGCACCCAGCACCCTGAGCACTGAGCACCCAGCACACTGAGCACTGAGCACCCAGGACCCTCAGTAGTGAGCACCCAACGTACTGAGCACCGAGCACCCCGAGCACTGAGCACCCAGCACCCTGAGTACTGAGCACCGATCACCCCGAGCACTGAGCACCCAGCACCCTGAGTACTGAGCTCCGAGCACCCCGAGCACTGAGCACCCAGCACCCGGAGTACTGAGCACCCAGCACCCTGAGTACTAAGCACCGAGCACCCTGAGTACTGAGCACCCAGTACCCTGAGCACTGAACACACAGCACCCTGAGTACTGAGCAACCCGAGCACTGAGCACCCAGCACCCTGAGCACTGAGCACCCAGCACCCTGAGTACTGAGCACCCAGCACCCTGAGTACTGAACACCCAGCACCCTGAGCACTGAGCACTGAGCACCCTGAGGACTGAGTACTGAGCCCTGAGCACCCTGAGCACTGAGCACCCAGCACCCCGAGTACTGAGCACCCAGCACAGCGAGCACTGAGCCCCCAGCGCCCCGAGCACTGACCACTCAGCACCCCGAGCACTGAGCACTGAGCACCCTGAGCACTGAGCACCCAGCACCCCGAGTACTGAGCACTGAGCTCCCTGAGTACTGGGAACCCAGCACCCTGAGCACTGTGTACCCAGCACCCTGAGCATTGAGCACCCAGCACCCTGAGCACTGAGCACCCAGCACCCTGAGCACTGAGCACCCAGCACACTGAGTACTGATCACTGAGCACCCAGCACCCCGAGCACTGAGCACCCAGCACCCTGAGTACTGAGCACTGAGCACCCAGCACCCCGAGCACTGAGCACCCAGCACCCTGAGCACTGAGCACCAAGCACCCGAGTACTTAGCAAACAGTACCCTGAGTACTGAGCACCCAGCACTCTGAGTACTGAGCACCTAGCACCCCGAGCACTGAGCACCCAGCACCCCGAGCACCGAGCACCCTGAGTACTAAGCACCGAGCACCCTGAGTACTGAGCACCCAGCACCCTGAGCACTGAGCACCCAGCACCCCGAGCACTGAGCACCCAGCACCCTGAGTACTGAGCACCCAGCACCCTGAGCACTGAGCACCCAGCACCCTGAGTAGTGAGCACCCAACGTACTGAGCACCGAGCACCCCGAGCACTGAGCACCCAGCACCCTGAGTACTGAGCACCGAGCACCCCGAGTACTGAGCACCCAGCACCCTGAGTACTGAGCTCCGAGCACCCCGAGCACTGAGCACCCAGCGCCCCGAGCACCGAGCACCCTGAACACTGAGCACCCAGCACCCTGAGCAATGAGCACCCTGAGTACTGAGCACCCAGCACCTTGAGCACTGAGCACCGAGCACCCCGAGCACTGAGCACCCAGCACCCGGAGTACTGAGCACCCAGCACCCTGAGTACTAAGCACCGAGCACCCTGAGTACTGAGCACCAAGCACCCTGAGCACTGAACACACAGCACCCTGAGTACTGAGCACCTCGAGCACTGAGCACCCAGCACCCTGAGTACTGAGCACCGAGCACCCCGAGCACTGAGCACCCAGCACCCTGAGTACTGAGCACTCAGCACCCTGAGTACTGAGCACCCAGCACCCTGAGCACTGATTACCCAGCACCCTGAGCACTGAGCACCCAGCACCCCGAGTACTGAGCACTGAGCACCCTGAGTACTGGGAACCCAGCACCCTGAGCACTGTGTACCCAGCACCCTGAGCACTGAGCACCCAGCACCCTGAGCACTGAGCACCCAGCACCCTGAGCACTGAGCACCCAGCACACTGAGTACTGAGCACTGAGCACCCAGCACCCCGAGCACTGAGCACACAGCACCCTGAGTACTGAGCACTGAGCACCCAGCACCCTGAGCACTGAGCACCCAGCACCCGAGTACTGAGCACCCAGCACCCTGAGTACTGGGCACCGAGCACCCCGAGCACTGAGCACCCAGCACCGCGAGCACTGAGCACCCAGCTCCCCGAGCACTGAGCACCCAGCACCCTGAGTACTGAGCACCCAGCACCCTGAGCACTGAGCACACAGAACCCTGAGCACTGAGCACCCAGTACCCTGAGTACTGAGCACTGAGCACCCAGCACCCTGAGCACTGAGCACCCAGCACCCTGAGAACTGAGCACTGAGCACCCAGCACCCCGAGCACTGAGCACCCAGCACCCTGAGCACTGAGCACCCAGCACCCGAGTACTGAGCACCCAGCACCCTGAGTACTGAGCACCCAGCACCCTGAGTACTGAGCACCCAGCACCCCAAGTACTGAGCACCCAGCACCCTGAGTACTGAGCACCCAGCACCCTGAGCACTGAGCACCCAGCACCCTGAGTACTGAGCACCCAGCACCCTGAGCACTGAGCACCCAGCACACTGAGCACTGAGCACCCAGCACACTGAGCACTGAGCACCCAGGACCCTGAGTAGTGAGCACCCAACGTACTGAGCACCGAGCACCCCGAGCACTGAGCACCCAGCACCCTGAGTACTGAGCACCGATCACCCCGAACACTGAGCACCCAGCACCCTGAGTACTGAGCTCCGAGCACCCCGAGCACTGAGCACCCAGCACCCGGAGTACTGAGCACCCAGCACCCTGAGTACTAAGCACCGAGCACCCTGAGTACTGAGCACCCAGTACCCTGAGCACTGAACACACAGCACCCTGAGTACTGAGCACCCCGAGCACTGAGCACCCAGCACCCTGAGCACTGAGCACCCAGCACCCTGAGCACTGAGCACCCAGCACACTGAGTACTGAGCAGTGAGCACCCAGCACCCCGAGCACTGAGCACCCAGCACCCTGAGCACTGAGCACCCAGCATCCGAGTACTGAGCACCCAGTACCCTGAGTACTGAGCACCCAGCACTCTGAGTACTGAGCACCTAGCACCCCGAGCACTGAGCACCCAGCACCCCGAGCACCGAGCACCCTGAGTACTAAGCACCGAGCACCCTGAGTACTGAGCACCCAGCACCCTGAGCACTGAGCACCCAGCACCCCGAGCACTGAGCACCCAGCACCCTGAGTACTGAGCACCCAGCACCCTGAGCACTGAGCACCCAGCACCCTGAGTAGTGAGCACCCAACGTACTGAGCACCGAGCACCCTGAGCACTGAGCACCCAGCACCCTGAGTGCTGAGCACCGAGCACCCCGAGTACTGAGCACCCAGCACCCTGAGTACTGAGCTCCGAGCACCCCGAGCACTGAGCACCCAGCACCTTGAGCACTGAGCACCGAGCACCCCGAGCACTGAGCACCCAGCACCCGGAGTACTGAGCACCCAGCACCCTGAGTACTAAGCACCGAGCACCCTGAGTACTGAGCACCAAGCACCCTGAGCACTGAACACACAGCACCCTGAGTACTGAGCACCTCGAGCACTGAGCACCCAGCACCCTGAGTACTGAGCACCGAGCACCCCGAGCACTGAGCACCCAGCACCGCGACCACTGAGCACATAGCACCCCTAGCACTGAGCACCCAGCACCCTGAGTACTGAGCACCCAGCACCCTGAGTACTGAGCACCGAGCACCCCGAGTACTGAGCACCCAGCACCCTGAGTACTGAGCTCCGAGCACCCCGAACACTGAGCACCCAGCGCCCCGAGCACCGAGCACCCTGAACACTGAGCACCCAGCACCCTGAGCAATGAGCACCCTGAGTACTGAGCACCCAGCACCTTGAGCACTGAGCACCGAGCACCCCGAGCACTGAGCACCCAGCACCCGGAGTACTGAGCACCCAGCACCCTGAGTACTAAGCACCGAGCACCCTGAGTACTGAGCACCAAGCACCCTGAGCACTGAACACACAGCACCCTGAGTACTGAGCACCTCGAGCACTGAGCACCCAGCACCCTGAGTACTGAGCACCGAGCACCCCGAGCACTGAGCACCCAGCACCCTGAGTACTGAGCACTCAGCACCCTGAGTACTGAGCACCCAGCACCCTGAGCACTGATTACCCAGCACCCTGAGCACTGAGCACCCAGCACCCCGAGTACTGAGCACTGAGCACCCTGAGTACTGGGAACCCAGCACCCTGAGCACTGTGTACCCAGCACCCTGAGCACTGAGCACCCAGCACTCTGAGCACTGAGCACCCAGCACCCTGAGCACTGAGCACCCAGCACACTGAGTACTGAGCACTGAGCACCCAGCACCCTGAGTACTGAGCACTGAGCACCCAGCACCCTGAGCACTGAGCACCCAGCACCCGAGTACTGAGCACCCAGCACCCTGAGTACTGGGCACCGAGCACCCCGAGCACTGAGCACCCAGCACCGCGAGCACTGAGCACCCAGCTCCCCGAGCACTGAGCACCCAGCACCCTGAGTACTGAGCACCCAGCACCCTGAGCACTGAGCACACAGAACCCTGAGCACTGAGCACCCAGTACCCTGAGCACTGAGCACCCAGCACCCTGAGAACTGAGCACTGAGCACCCAGCACCCCGAGCACTGAGCACCCAGCACCCTGAGCACTGAGCACCCAGCACCCGAGTACTGAGCACCCAGCACCCTGAGTACTGAGCACCCAGCACCCTGAATACTGAGCACCCAGCACCACAAGTACTGAGCACCCAGCACCCTGAGTACTGAGCACCCAGCACCCTGAGCACTGAGCACCCAGCACCCCAAGTACTGTGCACCCAGCACCCTGAGTACTGAGCACCCAGCACCCTGAGCACTGAGCACGCAGCACCCTGAGTACTGAGCACCCAGCACCCTGAGCACTGAGCACCCAGCACCCTGAGCACTGAGCACCCAGCACACTGAGCACTGAGCACCCAGGACCCTGAGTAGTGAGCACCCAACGTACTGAGCACCGAGCACCTCGAGCACTGAGCACCCAGCACCCTGAGTACTGAGCACCGATCACCCCGAGCACTGAGCAACCAGCACCCTGAGTACTGAGCTCCGAGCACCCCGAGCACTGAGCACCCAGCACCCGGAGTACTGAGCACCCAGCACCCTGAGTACTAAGCACCGAGCACCCTGAGTACTGAGCACCCAGTACCCTGAGCACTGAACACACAGCACCCTGAGTACTGAGCACCCCGAGCACTGAGCACCCAGCACCCTGAGCACTGAGCACCCAGCACCCTGAGTACTGAGCACCCAGCACCCTGAGTACTGAACACCCAGCACCCTGAGCACTGAGCACTGAGCACCCTGAGCACTGAGTACTGAGCACTGAGCACCCTGAGCACTGAGCACCCAGCACCCCGAGTACTGAGCACCCAGCACACCGAGCACTGAGCCCCCAGCGCCCCGAGCACTGACCACCCAGCACCCCGAGCACTGAGCACTGAGCACCCGGAGCACTGAGCACACAGCACCCCGAGTACTGAGCACTGAGCACCCTGAGCACTGAGCACCCAGCAGCCCGAGTACTGAGCACTGAGCTCCCTGAGTACTGGGAACCCAGCACCCTGAGCACTGTGTACCCAGCACCCTGAGCACAGAGCACCCAGCACCCTGAGCACTGAGCACCCAGCACCCTGAGCACTGCGCACCCAGCACACTGAGTACTGAGCACTGAGCACCCAGTACCCCGAGCACTGAGCACCCAGCACCCTGAGTACTGAGCACTGAGCACCCAGCACCCCGAGCACTGAGCACCCAGCACCCTGAGCACTGAGCACCCAGCACCCGAGTACTGAGCACCCAGTACCCTGAGTACTGAGCACCCAGCACTCTGAGTACTGAGCACCTAGCACCCCGAGCACTGAGCACCCAGCACCCCGAGCACCGAGCACCCTGAGTACTAAGCACCGAGCACCCTGAGTACTGAGCACCCAGCACCCTGAGCACTGAGCACCCAGCACCCCGAGCACTGAGCACCCAGCACCCTGAGTACTGAGCACCCAGCACCCTGAGCACTGAGCACCCAGCACCCTGAGTAGTGAGCACCCAACGTACTGAGCACCGAGCACCCCGAGCACTGAGCACCCAGCACCCTGAGTACTGAGCACCGAGCACCCCGAGTACTGAGCACCGAGCACCCTGAGTACTGAGCTCCGAGCACCCCGAGCACTGAGCACCCAGCGCCCCGAGCACCGAGCACCCTGAGCACTGAGCACCCAGCACCCTGAGCAATGAGCACCCTGAGTACTGAGCACCCAGCACCTTGAGCACTGAGCACCGAGCACCCCGAGCACTGAGCACCCAGCACCCGGAGTACTGAGCACCCAGCACCCTGAGTACTAAGCACCGACCACCCTGAGTACTGAGCACCCAGCACCCTGAGCACTGAACACACAGCACCCTGAGTACTGAGCACCTCGAGCACTGAGCACCCAGCACCCTGAGTACTGAGCACCGAGCACCCCGAGCACTGAGCACCCAGCACCGCGACCACTGAGCACATAGCACCCCGAGCACTGAGCACCCAGCACCCTGAGTACTGAGCTCCGAGCACCCCGAGCACTGAGCACCCAGCGCCCCGAGCACCGAGCACCCTGAGCACTGAGCACCCAGCACCCTGAGCACTGAGCACCCAGCACCCTGAATACTGAACACCCAGCACCCTGAGCACTGAGCACTGAGCACCCTGAGCACTGAGTACTGAGCACCGAGCACCCCGAGAACTGAGCACCCAGCACCCGGAGTACTGAGCACCCAGCACCCTGAGTACTGAGCACCCAGCACCCCGATCACAGAGCACCCAGCACCCTGAGCACTGAGCACCCAGCACCCTGAGTACTGAGCACTGAGCACCCAGCACCCCGAGCACTGAGCACCCAGCACCCTGAGCACTGAGCACCCAGCACCCCGAGCACTGAGCACCCAGCACCCTGAGCACTGAGCACCCAGCACCCCGAGTACTGAGCACCCAGCACCCTGAGTACTGAGAACCCAGCACCCCGAGTACTGAACACCCAGCACCCTGAGTACTGAGCACCCAGTACCCTGAGTACTGAGCACCCAGCACCCCAAGTACTGAGCACCCAGCACCCTGAGCACTGAGCACCCAGCACCCTGAGTACTGAGCACCCAGCACCCTGAGCACTGAGCACCCAGCACCCTGAGCACTGAGCACCCAGCACACTGAACACTGAGCATCCAGGACCCTCAGTAGTGAGCACCCAACGTACTGAGCACCGAGCACCCCGAGCACTGAGCACCCAGCACCCTGAGTACTGAGCACCGATCACCCCGAGCACTGAGCACCCAGCACCCTGAGTACTGAGCTCCGAGCACCCCGAGCACTGAGCACCCAGCACCCGGAGTACTGAGCACCCAGCACCCTGAGTACTAAGCACCGAGCACCCTGAGTACTGAGCACCCAGTACCCTGAGCACTGAACACACAGCACCCTGAGTACTGAGCAACCCGAGCACTGAGCACCCAGCACCCTGAGCACTGAGCACCCAGCACCCTGAGTACTGAGCACCCAGCACCCTGAGCACTGAGCACTGAGCACCCTGAGGACTGAGTACTGAGCACTGAGCACCCTGAGCACTGAGCAGCCAGCACCCCGAGTACTGAGCACCCAGCACACCGAGCACTGAGCCCCCAGCGCCCCGAGCACTGACCACTCAGCACCCCGAGCACTGTGCACTGAGCACCCGGAGCACTGAGCACACAGCACCCCGAGTACTGAGCACTGAGCACCCTGAGCACTGAGCACCCAGCACCCCGAGTACTGAGCACTGAGCTCCCTGAGTACTGGGAACCCAGCACCCTGAGCACTGTGTACCCAGCACCCTGAGCATTGAGCACCCAGCACCCTGAGCACTGAGCACCCAGCACCCTGAGCACTGAGCACCCAGCACACTGAGTACTGATCACTGAGCACCCAGCACCCCGAGCACTGAGCAGCCAGCACCCTGAGTACTGAGCACTGAGCACCCAGCACCCCGAGCACTGAGCACCCAGCACCCTGAGCACTGAGCACCCAGCACCAGAGTACTGAGCACCCAGTACCCTGAGTACTGAGCACCCAGCACTCTGAGTACTGAGCACCTAGCACCCCGAGCACTGAGCACCCAGCACCCCGAGCACCGAGCACCCTGAGTACTAAGCACCGAGCACCCTGAGTACTGAGCACCCAGCACCCTGAGCACTGAGCACCCAGCACCCCGAGCACTGAGCACCCAGCACCCTGAGTACTGAGCACCCAGCACCCTGAGCACTGAGCACCCAGCACCCTGAGTAGTGAGCACCCAACGTACTGAGCACCGAGCACCCCGAGCACTGAGCACCCAGCACCCTGAGTACTGAGCACCGAGCACCCCGAGTACTGAGCACCGAGCACCCTGAGTACTGAGCTCCGAGCACCCCGAGCACTGAGCACCCAGCGCCCCGAGCACCGAGCACCCTGAGCACTGAGCACCCAGCACCCTGAGCAATGAGCACCCTGAGTACTGAGCACCCAGCACCTTGAGCACTGAGCACCGAGCACCCCGAGCACTGAGCACCCAGCACCCGGAGTACTGAGCACCCAGCACCCTGAGTACTAAGCACCGAGCACCCTGAGTACTGAGCACCCAGCACCCTGAGCACTGAACACACAGCACCCTGAGTACTGAGCACCTCGAGCACTGAGCACCCAGCACCCTGAGTACTGAGCACCGAGCACCCCGAGCACTGAGCACCCAGCACCGCGACCACTGAGCACATAGCACCCCGAGCACTGAGCACCCAGCACCCTGAGTACTGAGCTCCGAGCACCCCGAGCACTGAGCACCCAGCGCCCCGAGCACCGAGCACCCTGAGCACTGAGCACCCAGCACCCTGAGCACTGAGCACCCAGCACCCTGAATACTGAACACCCAGCACCCTGAGCACTGAGCACTGAGCACACTGAGCACTGAGTACTGAGCACCGAGCACCCCGAGAACTGAGCACCCAGCACCCGGAGTACTGAGCACCCAGCACCCTGAGTACTGAGCACCCAGCACCCCGATCACTGAGCACCCAGCACCCTGAGCACTAAGCACCCAGCACCCTGAGTACTGAGCACTGAGCACCCAGCACCCCGAGCACTGAGCACCCAGCACCCTGAGCACTGAGCACCCAGCACCCCGAGCACTGAGCACCCAGCACCCTGAGCACTGAGCACCCAGCACCCCGAGTACTGAGCACCCAGCACCCTGAGTACTGAGAACCCAGCACCCCGAGTACTGAACACCCAGCACCCTGAGTACTGAGCACCCAGCACCCTGAGTACTGAGCACCCAGCACCCCAAGTACTGAGCACCCAACACCCTGAGCACTGAGCACCCAGCACCCTGAGTACTGAGCACCCAGCACCCTGAGCACTGAGCACCCAGCACCCTGAGCACTGAGCACCCAGCACACTGAGCACTGAGCACCCAGGACCCTCAGTAGTGAGCACCCAACGTACTGAGCACCGAGCACCCCGAGCACTGAGCACCCAGCACCCTGAGTACTGAGCACCGATCACCCCGAGCACTGAGCACCCAGCACCCTGAGTACTGAGCTCCGAGCACCCCGAGCACTGAGCACCCAGCACCCGGAGTACTGAGCACCCAGCACCCTGAGTACTAAGCACCGAGCACCCTGAGTACTGAGCACCCAGTACCCTGAGCACTGAACACACAGCACCCTGAGTACTGAGCAACCCGAGCACTGAGCACCCAGCACCCTGAGCACTGAGCACCCAGCACCCTGAGTACTGAGCACCCAGCACCCTGAGCACTGAGCACTGAGCACCCTGAGGACTGAGTACTGAGCACTGAGCACCCTGAGCACTGAGCACCCAGCACCCCGAGTACTGAGCACCCAGCACACCGAGCACTGAGCCCCCAGCGCCCCGAGCAATGACCACTCAGCACCCCGAGCACTGTGCACTGAGCACCCGGAGCACTGAGCACACAGCACCCCGAGTACTGAGCACTGAGCACCCTGAGCACTGAGCACCCAGCACCCCGAGTACTGAGCACTGAGCTCCCTGAGTACTGGGAACCCAGCACCCTGAGCACTGTGTACCCAGCACCCTGAGCATTGAGCACCCAGCACCCTGAGCACTGAGCACCCAGCACCCTGAGCACTGAGCACCCAGCACACTGAGTACTGATCACTGAGCACCCAGCACCCCGAGCACTGAGCACCCAGCACCCTGAGTACTGAGTACTGAGCACCCAGCACCCCGAGCACTGAGCACCCAGCACCCTGAGCACTGAGCACCCAGCACCAGAGTACTGAGCACCCAGTACCCTGAGTACTGAGCACCCAGCACTCTGAGTACTGAGCACCTAGCACCCCGAGCACTGAGCACCCAGCACCCCGAGCACCGAGCACCCTGAGTACTAAGCACCGAGCACCCTGAGTACTGAGCACCCAGCACCCTGAGCACTGAGCACCCAGCACCCCGAGCACTGAGCACCCAGCACCCTGAGTACTGAGCACCCAGCACCCTGAGCACTGAGCACCCAGCACCCTGAGTAGTGAGCACCCAACGTACTGAGCACCGAGCACCCCGAGCACTGAGCACCCAGCACCCTGAGTACTGAGCACCGAGCACCCCGAGTACTGAGCACCGAGCACCCTGAGTACTGAGCTCCGAGCACCCCGAGCACTGAGCACCCAGCGCCCCGAGCACCGAGCACCCTGAGCACTGAGCACCCAGTACCCTGAGCAATGAGCACCCTGAGTACTGAGCACCCAGCACCTTGAGCACTGAGCACCGAGCACCCCGAGCACTGAGCACCCAGCACCCGGAGTACTGAGCACCCAGCACCCTGAGTACTAAGCACCGAGCACCCTGAGTACTGAGCACCCAGCACCCTGAGCACTGAACACACAGCACCCTGAGTACTGAGCACCTCGAGCACTGAGCACCCAGCACCCTGAGTACTGAGCACCGAGCACCCCGAGCACTGAGCACCCAGCACCGCGACCACTGAGCACATAGCACCCCGAGCACTGAGCACCCAGCACCCTGAGTACTGAGCTCCGAGCACCCCGAGCACTGAGCACCCAGCGCCCCGAGCACCGAGCACCCTGAGCACTGAGCACCCAGCACCCTGAGCACTGAGCACCCAGCACCCTGAATACTGAACACCCAGCACCCTGAGCACTGAGCACTGAGCACCCTGAGCACTGAGTACTGAGCACCGAGCACCCCGAGAACTGAGCACCCAGCACCCGGAGTACTGAGCACCCAGCACCCTGAGTACTGAGCACCCAGCACCCCGATCACTGAGCACCCAGCACCCTGAGCACTGAGCACCCAGCACCCTGAGTACTGAGCACTGAGCACCCAGCACCCCGAGCACTGAGCACCCAGCACCCTGAGCACTGAGCACCCAGCACCCCGAGCACTGAGCACCCAGCACCCTGAGCACTGAGCACCCAGCACCCCGAGTACTGAGCACCCAGCACCCTGAGTACTGAGAACCCAGCACCCCGAGTACTGAACACCCAGCACCCTGAGTACTGAGCACCCAGCACCCTGAGTACTGAGCACCCAGCACCCCAAGTACTGAGCACCCAGCACCCTGAGCACTGAGCACCCAGCACCCTGAGTACTGAGCACCCAGCACCCTGAGCACTGAGCACCCAGCACCCTGAGCACTGAGCACCCAGCACACTGAGCACTGAGCACCCAGGACCCTCAGTAGTGAGCACCCAACGTACTGAGCACCGAGCACCCCGAGCACTGAGCACCCAGCACCCTGAGTACTGAGCACCGATCACCCCGAGCACTGAGCACCCAGCACCCTGAGTACTGAGCTCCGAGCACCCCGAGCACTGAGCACCCAGCACCCGGAGTACTGAGCACCCAGCACCCTGAGTACTAAGCACCGAGCACCCTGAGTACTGAGCACCCAGTACCCTGAGCACTGAACACACAGCACCCTGAGTACTGAGCAACCCGAGCACTGAGCACCCAGCACCCTGAGCACTGAGCACCCAGCACCCTGAGTACTGAGCACCCAGCACCCTGAGCACTGAGCACTGAGCACCCTGAGGACTGAGTACTGAGCACTGAGCACCCTGAGCACTGAGCACCCAGCACCCCGAGTACTGAGCACCCAGCACACCGAGCACTGAGCCCCCAGCGCCCCGAGCACTGACCACTCAGCACCCCGAGCACTGAGCACTGAGCACCCGGAGCACTGAGCACACAGCACCCCGAGTACTGAGCACTGAGCACCCTGAGCACTGAGCACCCAGCACCCCGAGTACTGAGCACTGAGCTCCCTGAGTACTGGGAACCCAGCACCCTGAGCACTGTGTACCCAGCACCCTGAGCATTGAGCACCCAGCACCCTGAGCACTGAGCACCCAGCACCCTGAGCACTGAGCACCCAGCACACTGAGTACTGATCACTGAGCACCCAGCACCCCGAGCACTGAGCACCCAGCACCCTGAGTACTGAGCACTGAGCACCCAGCACCCCGAGCACTGAGCACCCAGCACCCTGAGCACTGAGCACCCAGCACCCGAGTACTGAGCACCCAGTACCCTGAGTACTGAGCACCCAGCACTCTGAGTACTGAGCACCTAGCACCCCGAGCACTGAGCACCCAGCACCCCGAGCACCGAGCACCCTGAGTACTAAGCACCGAGCACCCTGAGTACTGAGCACCCAGCACACCGAGCACTGAGCACCCAGCACCCCGAGCACTGAGCACCCAGAACCCTGAGTACTGAGCACCCAGCACCCTGAGCACTGAGCACCCAGCACCCTGAGTAGTGAGCACCCAACGTACTGAGCACCGAGCACCCCGAGCACTGAGCACCCAGCACCCTGAGTACTGAGCACCGAGCACCCCGAGTAATGAGCACCCAGCACCCTGAGTACTGAGCTCCGAGCACCCCGAGCACTGAGCACCCAGCGCCCCGAGCACCGAGCACCCTGAACACTGAGCACCCAGCACCCTGAGCAATGAGCACCCTGAGTACTGAGCACCCAGCACCTTGAGCACTGAGCACCGAGCACCCCGAGCACTGAGCACCCAGCACCCGGAGTACTGAGCACCCAGCACCCTGAGTACTAAGCACCGAGCACCCTGAGTACTGAGCACCAAGCACCCTGAGCACTGAGCACCCAGCACCCTGAGTACTGAGCACCGAGCACCCCGAGCACTGAGCACCCAGCACCCTGAGTACTGAGCACTCAGCACCCTGAGTACTGAGCACCCAGCACCCTGAGCACTGATTACCCAGCACCCTGAGCACTGAGCACCCAGCACCCCGAGTACTGAGCACTGAGCACCCTGAGTACTGGGAACCCAGCACCCTGAGCACTGTGTACCCAGCACCCTGAGCACTGAGCACCCAGCACCCGAGTACTGAGCACCCAGCACCCTGAGTACTGAGCACTGAGCACCCAGCACCCTGAGCACTGAGCACCCAGCACACTGAGTACTGAGCACTGAGCACCCAGCACCCCGAGGACTGAGCACCCAGCACCCTGAGTACTGAGCACTGAGCACCCAGCACCCTGAGCACTGAGCACCCAGCACCCGAGTACTGAGCACCCAGCACCCTGAGTACTGGGCACCGAGCACCCCGAGCACTGAGCACCCAGCACCGCGAGCACTGAGCACCCAGCTCCCCGAGCACTGAGCACCCAGCACCCTGAGTACTGAGCACCCAGCACCCTGAGCACTGAGTACACAGAACCCTGAGCACTGAGCACCCAGTACCCTGAGTACTGAGCACTGAGCACCCAGCACCCTGAGCACTGAGCACCCAGCACCCTGAGAACTGTGCACTGAGCACCCAGCACCCCGAGCACTGAGCACCCAGCACCCTGAGCACTGAGCACCCAGCACCCGAGTACTGAGCACCCAGCATCCTGAGTACTGAGCACCCAGCACCCTGAGTACTGAGCACCCAGCACCCCAAGTACTGAGCACCCAGCCCCCAGAGTACTGAGCACCCAGCACCCTGAGCACTGAGCACCCAGCACCCTGAGTACTGAGCACCCAGCACCCTGAGCACTGAGCACCCAGCACACTGAGCACTGAGCACCCAGGACACTGAGCACTGAGCACCCAGGACCCTGAGTAGTGAGCACCCAACGTACTGAGCACCGAGCACCCCGAGCACTGAGCACCCAGCACCCTGAGTACTGAGCACCGATCACCCCGAACACTGAGCACCCAGCACCCTGAGTACTGAGCTCCGAGCACCCCGAGCACTGAGCACCCAGCACCCGGAGTACTGAGCACCCAGCACCCTGAGTACTAAGCACCGAGCACCCTGAGTACTGAGCACCCAGTACCCTGAGCACTGAACACACAGCACCCTGAGTACTGAGCACCCCGAGCACTGAGCACCCAGCACCCTGAGCACTGAGCACCCAGCACCCTGAGCACTGAGCACCCAGCACACTGAGTACTGAGCACTGAGCACCCAGCACCCCGAGCACTGAGCACCCAGCACCCTGAGTACTGAGCACTGAGCACCCAGCACCCCGAGCACTGAGCACCCAGCACCCTGAGCACTGAGCACCCAGCACCCGAGTACTGAGCACCCAGTACCCTGAGTACTGAGCACCCAGCACTCTGAGTACTGAGCACCTAGCACCCCGAGCACTGAGCACCCAGCACCCCGAGCACCGAGCACCCTGAGTACTAAGCACCGAGCACCCTGAGTACTGAGCACCCAGCACCCTGAACACTGAGCACCCAGCACCCCGAGCACTGAGCACCCAGCACCCTGAGTACTGAGCACCCAGCACCCTGAGCACTGAGCACCCAGCACGCTGAGTAGTGAGCACCCAACGTACTGAGCACCGAGCACCCTGAGCACTGAGCACCCAGCACCCTGAGTACTGAGCACCGAGCACCCCGAGTACTGAGCACCCAGCACCCTGAGTACTGAGCTCCGAGCACCCCGGGCACTGAGCACCCAGCGCCCTGAGCAATGAGCACCCTGAGTACTGAGCACCCAGCACCTTGAGCACTGAGCACCGAGCACCCCGAGCACTGAGCACCCAGCACCAGGAGTACTGAGCACCCAGCACCCTGAGTACTAAGCAACGAGCACCCTGTGTACTGAGCACCAAGCACCCTGAGCACTGAACACACAGCACCCTGAGTACTGAGCACCTCGAGCACTGAGCACCCAGCACCCTGAGTACTGAGCACCGAGCACCCCGAGCACTGAGCACCCAGCACCGCGACCACTGAGCACATAGCACCCCGAGCACTGAGCACCCAGCACCCTGAGTACTGAGCACCCAGCACCCTGAGTACTGAGCACCCAGCACCCTGAGCACTGATTACCCAGTACCCTGAGCACTGAGCACCCAGCACCCCGAGTACTTAGCACTGAGCTCCCTGAGTACTGGGAACCCAGCACCCTGAGCACTGTGTACCCAGCACCCTGAGCACTGAGCACCCAGCACCCCGAGCACTGAGCACCCAGCACCCTGAGTACTGAGCACTGAGCACCCAGCACCCCGAGCACTGAGCACCCAGCACCCTGAGCACTGAGCACCCAGCACCCGAGTACTGAGCACCCAGCACCCTGAGTACTGGGCACCGAGCACCCCGAGCACTGAGCACCCTGCACCGCGAGCACTGACCACCCAGCTCCCCGAGCACTGAGCACCCAGCACCCTGAGTACTGAGCACCCAGCACCCTGAGCACTGAGCACACAGCACCCTGAGAACTGAGCACCCACTACCCTGAGTACTGAGCACTGAGCACCCAGCACCCTGAGCACTGAGCACCCAGCACCCTGAGAACTCAGCACTGAGCACCCAGCACCCCGAGCACTGAGCACCCAGCACCCTGAGCACTGAGCACCCAGCACCCGAGTACTGAGCACCCAGCACCCTGAGTACTGAGCACCCAGCACCCTGAGTACTGAGCACCCAGCACCCCAAGTACTGAGCACCCAGCACCCTGAGTACTGAGCACCCAGCACCCTGAGCACTGAGCACCCAGCACCCTGAGTACTGAGCACCCAGCACCCTGAGTACTGAGCACCCAGCACCCTGAGCACTGAGCACCCAGCACACTGAGCACTGAGCACCCAGGACCCTGAGTAGTGAGCACCCAACGTACTGAGCACCGAGAACCCCGAGCACTGAGCACCCAGCACCCTGAGTACTGAGCACCGATCACCCCGAGCATTGAGCACCCAGCACCCTGAGTACTGAGCTCCGAGGACCCCGAGCACTGAGCACCCAGCACCCGGAGTACTGAGCACCCAGCACCCTGAGTACTAAGCACCGAGCACCCTGAGTACTGAGCACCCAGTACCCTGAGCACTGAACACACAGCACCCTGAGTACTGAGCACCCCGAGCAATGAGCACCCAGCACCCTGAGCACTGAGCACCCAGCACCCTGAATACTGAGCACCCAGCACCCTGAGTTTTGAACACCCAGCACCCTGAGCACTGAGCACTGTGCACCCTGAGCACTTAGCACTGAGCACTGAGCACCCTGAGCACTGAGCACCCAGCACCCTGAGTACTGAGCACCCAGCACCCTGAGTTTTGAACACCCAGCACCCTGAGCACTGAGCACTGTGCACCCTGAGCACTGAGTACTGAGCACTGAGCACCCTGAGCACTGAGCACCCAGCTCCCCGAGTACTGAGCACCCAGCACACCGAGCACTGAGCCCCCAGCGCCCCGAGCACTGACCACCCAGCACCCCGAGCACTGAGCAATGAGCACCCGGAGCACTGAGCACACAGCACCCCGAGTACTGAGCACTGAGCACCCTGAGCACTGAGCACCCAGCACCCCGAGTACTGAGCACTGAGCTCCCTGAGTACTGGGAACCCAGCACCCTGAGCACTGTGTACCCAGCACCCTGAGCACTGAGCACCCAGCACCCTGAGCACTGAGCACCCAGCACCCTGAGCACTGAGCACCCAGCACACTGAGTACTGAGCACTGAGCACCCAGCACCCCGAGCACTGAGCACCCAGCACCCTGAGTACTGAGCACTGAG
Organism: Microtus oregoni; assembly: GCF_018167655.1. Lineage (NCBI taxonomy): Eukaryota > Metazoa > Chordata > Mammalia > Rodentia > Cricetidae > Microtus > Microtus oregoni. The sequence goes on along the minus strand of NW_024544028.1, from coordinate 84,096 downwards.
CACCCAGCACCCTGAGCACTGAGCACCCAGCACCCTGAGCACTGAGCACCCAGCACCCGAGTACTGAGCACCCAGTACCCTGAGTACTGAGCACCCAGCACTCTGAGTACTGAGCACCTAGCACCCCGAGCACTGAGCACCCAGCACCGCGAGCACCAAGCACCCTGAGTACTAAGCACCGAGCACCCTGAGTACTGACCACCCAGCACCCTGAGCACTGAGCACCCAGCACCCCGAGCACTGAGCACCCAGCACCCTGAGTACTGAGCACCCAGCACCCTGAGCACTGAGCACCCAGCACCCTGAGTAGTGAGCACCCAACGTACTGAGCACCGAGCACCCCGAGCACTGAGCACCCAGCACCCTGAGTACTGAGCACCGAGCACCCCGAGTACTGAGCACCCAGCACCCTGAGTACTGAGCTCCGAGCACCCCGAGCACTGAGCACCCAGCGCCCCGAGCACCGAGCACCCTGAGCACTGAGCACCCAGCACCCTGAGCAATGAGCACCCTGAGTACTGAGCACCCAGCACCTTTAGCACTGAGCACCGAGCACCCCGAGCACTGAGCACCCAGCACCCGGAGTACTGAGCACCCAGCACCCTGAGTACTAAGCACCGAGCACCCTGAGTACTGAGCACCCAGCACCCTGAGCACTGAACACACAGCACCCTGAGTACTGAGCACCTCGAGCACTGAGCACCCAGCACCCTGAGTACTGAGCACCGAGCACCCCGAGCACTGAGCACCCAGCACCGCGACCACTGAGCACATAGCACCCCGAGCACTGAGCACCCAGCACCGCGACCACTGAGCACCCAGCACCCTGAGTACTGAGCACCCAGCACCCTGAGCACTGATTACCCAGCACCCTGAGCACTGAGCACCCAGCACCCTGAGCACTGAGCACACAGCACCCTGAGCACTGAGCACCCAGCACCCTGAGTACTGAGCACTGAGCACCCAGCACCCCGAGCACTGAGCACCCAGCACCCTGAGTACTGAGCACCGAGCACCCCGAGCACTGAGCACCCAGCACCCTGAGTTCTGAGCTCCGAGCACCCCGAGCACTGAGCACCCAGCGCCCCGAGCACCGAGCACCCTGAGCACTGAGCACCCAGCACCCTGAGCACTGAGCACCCAGCACCCTGAATACTGAACACCCAGCACCCTGAGCACTGAGCACTGAGCACCCTGAGCACTGAGTACTGAGCACCGAGCACCCCGAGAACTGAGCACCCAGCACCCGGAGTACTGAGCACCCAGCACCCTGAGTACTGAGCACCCAGCACCCCGAGCACTGAGCACCCAGCACCCTGAGCACTGAGCACCCAGCACCATGAGTACTGAGCACTGAGCAACCAGCACACCGAGCACTGAGCACCCAGCACCCTGAGCACTGAGCACCCAGCACCCCGAGCACTGGGCACCCAGCACCCTGAGCACTGAGCACCCAGCACCCCGAGTACTGAGCACCCAGCACCCTGAGTACTGAGAACCCAGCACCCCGAGTACTGAACACCCAGCACCCTGAGTACTGAGCACCCAGCACCCTGAGTACTGAGCACCCAGCACCCCAAGTACTGAGCACCCAGCACCCTGAGTACTGAGCACCCAGCACCCTGAGCACTGAGCACCCAGCACCCTGAGGACTGAGCACCCAGCACCCTGAGCACTGAGCACTCAGCACCCTGAGCACTGAGCACCCAGCACACTGAGCACTGAGCACCCAGGAACCTGAGTAGTGAGCACCCAACGTACTGAGCACCGAGCACCCCGAGCACTGAGCACCCAGCACCCTCAGTACTGAGCTCCGAGCACCCCGAGCACTGAGCACCCAGCACCCGGAGTACTGAGCACCCAGCACCCTGAGTACTAAGCACCGAGCACCCTGAGTACTGAGCACCCAGTACCCTGAGCACTGAACACACAGCACCCTGAGTACTGAGCACCCCGAGCACTGAGCACCCAGCACCCTGAGCACTGAGCACCCAGCACCCTCAGTACTGAGCACCCAGCACCCTGAGTACTGAACACCCAGCACCTTGAGCACTGAGCACTGAGCACCCTGAGCACTGAGTACTGAGCACTGAGCACCCTGAGCACTGAGCACCCAGCACCCCGAGTACTGAGCACCCAGCACACCGAGCACTGAGCCCCCAGCGCCCCGAGCACTGACCACCCAGCACCACGAGCACTGAGCACTGAGCACCCGGAGCACTGAGCACACAGCACCCCGAGTACTGAGCACTGAGCACCCTGAGCACAGAGCACCCAGCACACCGAGTACTGAGCACTGAGCTCCCTGAGTACTGGGAACCCAGCACCCTGAGCACTGTGTACCCAGCACCCTGAGCACTGAGCACCCAGCACCCTGAGTACTGAGCACCTCGAGAACTGAGCACCCAGCACCCTGAGTACTGAGCACCCAGCACCCTGAGCACTGAACACACAGCACCCTGAGTACTGAGCACCTCGAGAACTGAGCACCCAGCACCCTGAGTACTGAGCACCCAGCACCCCAAGTACTGAGCACCCAGCACCCAGAGTACTGAGCACCCAGCACCCTGAGCACTGAGCACCCAGCACCCTGAGTACTGAGCACCCAGCACCCTGAGCACTGAGCACCCAGCACACTGAGCACTGAGCACCCAGGACACTGAGCACTGAGCACCCAGGACCCTGAGTAGTGAGCACCCAACGTACTGAGCACCGAGCACCCCGAGCACTGAGCACCCAGCACCCTGAGTACTGAGCACCGATCACCCCGAACACTGAGCACCCAGCACCCTGAGTACTGAGCTCCGAGCACCCCGAGCACTGAGCACCCAGCACCCGGAGTACTGAGCACCCAGCACCCTGAGTACTAAGCACCGAGCACCCTGAGTACTGAGCACCCAGTACCCTGAGCACTGAACACACAGCACCCTGAGTACTGAGCACCCCGAGCACTGAGCACCCAGCACCCTGAGCACTGAGCACCCAGCACCCTGAGCACTGAGCACCCAGCACACTGAGTACTGAGCACTGAGCACCCAGCACCCCGAGCACTGAGCACCCAGCACCCTGAGTACTGAGCACTGAGCACCCAGCACCCCGAGCACTGAGCACCCAGCACCCTGAGCACTGAGCACCCAGCACCCGAGTACTGAGCACCCAGTACCCTGAGTACTGAGCACCCAGCACTCTGAGTACTGAGCACCTAGCACCCCGAGCACTGAGCACCCAGCACCCCGAGCACCGAGCACCCTGAGTACTAAGCACCGAGCACCCTGAGTACTGAGCACCCAGCACCCTGAACACTGAGCACCCAGCACCCTGAGCACTGAGCACCCAGCACCCTGAGTACTGAGCACCCAGCACCCTGAGCACTGAGCACCCAGCACGCTGAGTAGTGAGCACCCAACGTACTGAGCACCGAGCACCCTGAGCACTGAGCACCCAGCACCCTGAGTACTGAGCACCGAGCACCCCGAGTACTGAGCACCCAGCACCCTGAGTACTGAGCTCCGAGCACCCCGGGCACTGAGCACCCAGCGCACTGAGCAATGAGCACCCTGAGTACTGAGCACCCAGCACCTTGAGCACTGAGCACCGAGCACCCCGAGCACTGAGCACCCAGCACCAGGAGTACTGAGCACCCAGCACCCTGAGTACTAAGCAACGAGCACCCTGTGTACTGAGCACCAAGCACCCTGAGCACTGAACACACAGCACCCTGAGTACTGAGCACCTCGAGCACTGAGCACCCAGCACCCTGAGTACTGAGCACCGAGCACCCCGAGCACTGAGCACCCAGCACCGCGACCACTGAGCACATAGCACCCCGAGCACTGAGCACCCAGCACCCTGAGTACTGAGCACCCAGCACCCTGAGTACTGAGCACCCAGCACCCTGAGCACTGATTACCCAGTACCCTGAGCACTGAGCACCCAGCACCCCGAGTACTTAGCACTGAGCTCCCTGAGTACTGGGAACCCAGCACCCTGAGCACTGTGTACCCAGCACCCTGAGCACTGAGCACCCAGCACCCCGAGCACTGAGCACCCAGCACCCTGAGTACTGAGCACTGAGCACCCAGCACCCCGAGCACTGAGCACCCAGCACCCTGAGCACTGAGCACCCAGCACCCGAGTACTGAGCACCCAGCACACTGAGTACTGGGCACCGAGCACCCCGAGCACTGAGCACCCTGCACCGTGAGCACTGAGCACCCAGCTCCCCGAGCACTGAGCACCCAGCACCCTGAGTACTGAGCACCCAGCACCCTGAGCACTGAGCACACAGCACCCTGAGAACTGAGCACCCACTACCCTGAGTACTGAGCACTGAGCACCCAGCACCCTGAGCACTGAGCACCCAGCACCCTGAGAACTCAGCACTGAGCACCCAGCACCCCGAGCACTGAGCACCCAGCACCCTGAGCACTGAGCACCCAGCACCCGAGTACTGAGCACCCAGCACCCTGAGTACTGAGCACCCAGCACCCTGAGTACTGAGCACCCAGCACCCCAAGTACTGAGCACCCAGCACCCTGAGTACTGAGCACCCAGCACCCTGAGCACTGAGCACCCAGCACCCTGAGTACTGAGCACCCAGCACCCTGAGTACTGAGCACCCAGCACCCTGAGCACTGAGCACCCAGCACACTGAGCACTGAGCACCCAGGACCCTGAGTAGTGAGCACCCAACGTACTGAGCACCGAGAACCCCGAGCACTGAGCACCCAGCACCCTGAGTACTGAGCACCGATCACCCCGAGCACTGAGCACCCAGCACCCTGAGTACTGAGCTCCGAGGACCCCGAGCACTGAGCACCCAGCACCCGGAGTACTGAGCACCCAGCACCCTGAGTACTAAGCACCGAGCACCCTGAGTACTGAGCACCCAGTACCCTGAGCACTGAACACACAGCACCCTGAGTACTGAGCACCCCGAGCAATGAGCACCCAGCACCCTGAGCACTGAGCACCCAGCACCCTGAGTACTGAGCACCCAGCACCCTGAGTTTTGAACACCCAGCACCCTGAGCACTGAGCACTGTGCACCCTGAGCACTTAGCACTGAGCACTGAGCACCCTGAGCACTGAGCACCCAGCACCCTGAGTACTGAGCACCCAGCACCCTGAGTTTTGAACACCCAGCACCCTGAGCACTGAGCACTGTGCACCCTGAGCACTGAGTACTGAGCACTGAGCACCCTGAGCACTGAGCACCCAGCTCCCCGAGTACTGAGCACCCAGCACACCGAGCACTGAGCCCCCAGCGCCCCGAGCACTGACCACCCAGCACCCCGAGCACTGAGCAATGAGCACCCGGAGCACTGAGCACACAGCACCCCGAGTACTGAGCACTGAGCACCCTGAGCACTGAGCACCCAGCACCCCGAGTACTGAGCACTGAGCTCCCTGAGTACTGGGAACCCAGCACCCTGAGCACTGTGTACCCAGCACCCTGAGCACTGAGCACCCAGCACCCTGAGCACTGAGCACCCAGCACCCTGAGCACTGAGCACCCAGCACACTGAGTACTGAGCACTGAGCACCCAGCACCCCGAGCACTGAGCACCCAGCACCCTGAGTACTGAGCACTGAGCACCGAGCACCCCGAGCACTGAGCACCCAGCACCCTGAGCACTGAGCACCCAGCACCCGAGTACTGAGCACCCAGTACCCTGAGTACTGAGCACCCAGCACTCTGAGTACTGAGCACCTAGCACCCCGAGCACTGAGCACCCAGCACCGCGAGCACCAAGCACCCTGAGTACTAAGCACCGAGCACCCTGAGTACTGAGCACCCAGCACCCTGAGCACTGAGCACCCAGCACCCCGAGCACTGAGCACCCAGCACCCTGAGTACTGAGCACCCAGCACCCTGAGCACTGAGCACCCAGCACCCTGAGTAGTGAGCACCCAACGTACTGAGCACCGAGCACCCCGAGCACTGAGCACCCAGCACCCTGAGTACTGAGCACCGAGCACCCCGAGTACTGAGCACCCAGCACCCTGAGTACTGAGCTCCGAGCACCCCGAGCACTGAGCACCCAGCGCCCCGAGCACCGAGCACCCTGAGCACTGAGCACCCAGCACCCTGAGCAATGAGCACCCTGAGTACTGAGCACCCAGCACCTTTAGCACTGAGCACCGAGCACCCCGAGCACTGAGCACCCAGCACCCGGAGTACTGAGCACCCAGCACCCTGAGTACTAAGCACCGAGCACCCTGAGTACTGAGCACCCAGCACCCTGAGCACTGAACACACAGCACCCTGAGTACTGAGCACCTCGAGCACTGAGCACCCAGCACCCTGAGTACTGAGCACCGAGCACCCCGAGCACTGAGCACCCAGCACCGCGACCACTGAGCACATAGCACCCCGAGCACTGAGCACCCAGCACCGCGACCACTGAGCACCCAGCACCCTGAGTACTGAGCACCCAGCACCCTGAGCACTGATTACCCAGCACCCTGAGCACTGAGCACCCAGCACCCTGAGCACTGAGCACACAGCACCCTGAGCACTGAGCACCCAGCACCCTGAGTACTGAGCACTGAGCACCCTGAGCACTGAGTACTGAGCACCGAGCACCCCGAGAACTGAGCACCCAGCACCCGGAGTACTGAGCACCCAGCACCCTGAGTACTGAGCACCCAGCACCCCGAGCACTGAGCACCCAGCACCCTGAGCACTGAGCACCCAGCACCCTGAGTACTGAGCACTGAGCAACCAGCACACCGAGCACTGAGCACCCAGCACCCTGAGCACTGAGCACCCAGCACCCCGAGCACTGGGCACCCAGCACCCTGAGCACTGAGCACCCAGCACCCCGAGTACTGAGCACCCAGCACCCTGAGTACTGAGAACCCAGCACCCCGAGTACTGAACACCCAGCACCCTGAGTACTGAGCACCCAGCACCCTGAGTACTGAGCACCCAGCACCCCAAGTACTGAGCACCCAGCACCCTGAGTACTGAGCACCCAGCACCCTGAGCACTGAGCACCCAGCACCCTGCGGACTGAGCACCCAGCACCCTGAGCACTGAGCACTCAGCACCCTGAGCACTGAGCACCCAGCACACTGAGCACTGAGCACCCAGGAACCTGAGTAGTGAGCACCCAACGTACTGAGCACCGAGCACCCCAAGCACTGAGCACCCAGCACCCTCAGTACTGAGCTCCGAGCACCCCGAGCACTGAGCACCCAGCACCCGGAGTACTGAGCACCCAGCACCCTGAGTACTAAGCACCGAGCACGCTGAGTACTGAGCACCCAGTACCCTGAGCACTGAACACACAGCACCCTGAGTACTGAGCACCCCGAGCACTGAGCACCCAGCACCCTGAGCACTGAGCACCCAGCACCCTCAGTACTGAGCACCCAGCACCCTGAGTACTGAACACCCAGCACCTTGAGCACTGAGCACTGAGCACCCTGAGCACTGAGTACTGAGCACTGAGCACCCTGAGCACTGAGCACCCAGCACCCCGAGTACTGAGCACCCAGCACACCGAGCACTGAGCCCCCAGCGCCCCGAGCACTGACCACCCAGCACCACGAGCACTGAGCACTGAGCACCCGGAGCACTGAGCACACAGCACCCCGAGTACTGAGCACTGAGCACCCTGAGCACTGAGCACCCAGCACCCCGAGTACTGAGCACTGAGCTCCCTGAGTACTGGGAACCCAGCACCCTGAGCACTGTGTACCCAGCACCCTGAGCACTGAGCACCCAGCACCCTGAGCACTGAGCACCCAGCACCCTGAGCACTGAGCACCCAGCACCCTGAGTACTGAGCACTGAGCACCCAGCACCCTGAGCACTGAGCACCCAGCAACCTGAGTACTGAGCACTGAGCACCCAGCACCCCGAGCACTGAGCACCCAGCACCCTGAGCACTGAGCACCCAGCACCTGAGTACTGAGCACCCAGTACCCTGAGTACTGAGCACCCAGCACTCTGAGTACTGAGCACCTAGCACCCCGAGCACTGAGCACCCAGCAACCCGAGCACCGAGCACCCTGAGTACTAAGCACCGAGCACCCTGAGTACTGAGCAAGCAGCACCCTGAGCACTGAGCACCCAGCACCCCGAGCACTGAGCACCCAGCACCCTGAGTACTGAGCACCCAGCACCCTGAGCACTGAGCACCCAGCACACAGAGTAGTGAGCACCCAGCACCCTGAGTACTGAGCACCCAGCACCCTGAATACTGAACACCCAGCACCATGAGCAATGAGCACTGAGCACCCCGAGAACTGAGCACCCAGCACCCGGAGTACTGAGCACCCAGCACCCTGAGTACTTAGAACCCAACACCCCGAGCACTGAGCACCCAGCACCCTGAGCACTGAGCACCCAGCACCCTGAGTACTGAGAACTGAGCAACCAGCACCCCGAGCACTGAGCACCCAGCACCCTGAGCACTGAGCACCCAGCAACCCAAGTACTGAGCACCCAGCACCCTGAGTACTGAGAACCCAGCACCCCGAGTACTGAACACCCAGCACCCTGAGTACTTAGCACCCAGCACCCTGAGCACTGAGCACCCAGCACCCCGAGCACTGAGCACCCAGCACCCTGAGTACTGAGCACCCAGCACCCTGAGCACTGAGCACCCAGCACCCTGAGTAGTGAGCACCCAACGTACTGAGCACCGAGCACCCCGAGCACTGAGCACCCAGCACCCTGAGTACTGAGCACCGAGCACCCCGAGTACTGAGCACCCAGCACCCTGAGTACTGAGCTCCGAGCACCCCGAGCACTGAGCACCCAGCGCCCCGAGCACCGAGCACCCTGAACACTGAGCACCCAGCACCCTGAGCAATGAGCACCCTGAGTACTGAGCACCCAGCACCTTGAGCACTGAGCACCGAGCACCCCGAGCACTGAGCACCCAGCACCCGGAGTACTGAGCACCCAGCACCCTGAGTACTGAGCACCCAGCACCCCGAGCACTGAGCACCCAGCACCCTGAGCACTGAGCACCCAGCACCCTGAGTACTGAGCACTGAGCAACCAGCACACCAAGCACTGAGCACGGAGCACCCGGAGCACTGAGCACCCAGCACCCCGAGCACTGGGCACCCAGCACCCTGAGCACTGAGCACCCAGCACCCCGAGTACTGAGCACCCAGCACCCTGAGTACTGAGAACCCAGCACCCCGAGTACTGAACACCCAGCACCCTGAGTACTGAGCACCCAGCACCCTGAGTACTGAGCACCCAGCACCCCAAGTACTGAGCACCCAGCACCCTGAGTACTGAGCACCCAGCACCCTGAGCACTGAGCACCCAGCACCCTGAGGACTGAGCACCCAGCACCCTGAGCACTGAGCACCCAGCACCCTGAACACTGAGCACCCAGCACACTGAGCACTGAGCACCCAGGACCCTGAGTAGTGAGCACCCAACGTACTGAGCACCGAGCACCCCGAGCACTGAGCACCCAGCACCCTGAGTACTGAGCACCGATCACCCCGATCACTGAGCACCCAGCACCCTCAGTACTGAGCTCCGAGCACCCCGAGCACTGAGCACCCAGCACCCGGAGTACTGAGCACCCAGCACCCTGAGTACTAAGCACCGAGCACCCTGAGTACTGAGCACCCAGTACCCTGAGCACTGAACACACAGCACCCTGAGTACTGAGCACCCCGAGCACTGAGCACCCAGCACCCTGAGCACTGAGCACCCAGCACCCTCAGTACTGAGCACCCAGCACCCTGAGTACTGAACACCCAGCACCTTGAGCACTGAGCACTGAGCACCCTGAGCACTGAGTACTGAGCACTGAGCACCCTGAGCACTGAGCACCCAGCACCCCGAGTACTGAGCACCCAGCACACCGAGCACTGAGCCCCCAGCGCCCCGAGCACTGACCACCCAGCACCACGAGCACTGAGCACTGAGCACCCGGAGCACTGAGCACACAGCACCCCGAGTACTGAGCACTGAGCACCCTGAGCACTGAGCACCCAGCACCCCGAGTACTGAGCATTGAGCTCCCTGAGTACTGGGAACCCAGCACCCTGAGCACTGTGTACCCAGCACCCTGAGCACTGAGCACCCAGCACCCTGAGCACTGAGCACCCAGCACACTGAGTACTGAGCACTGAGCACCCAGCACCCTGAGCACTGAGCACCCAGCACCCTGAGTACTGAGAACTGAGCACCCAGCACCCCGAGCACTGAGCACCCAGCACCCTGAGCACTGAGCACCCAGCACCCGAGTACTGAGCACCCAGTACCCTGAGTACTGAGCACCCAGCACTCTGAGTACTGAGCACCTAGCACCCCGAGCACTGAGCACCCAGCACCCCGAGCACCGAGCACCCTGAGTACTAAGCACCGAGCACCCTGAGTACTGAGCAAGCAGCACCCTGAGCACTGAGCACCCAGCACCCCGAGCACTGAGCACCCAGCACCCTGAGTACTGAGCACCCAGCACCCTGAGCACTGAGCACCCAGCACACAGAGTAGTGAGCACCCAGCACCCTGAGTACTGAGCACCCAGCACCCTGAATACTGAACACCCAGCACCATGAGCAATGAGCACTGAGCACCCCGAGAACTGAGCACCCAGCACCCGGAGTACTGAGCACCCAGCACCCTGAGTACTGAGAACCCAACACCCCGAGCACTGAGCACCCAGCACCCTGAGCACTGAGCACCCAGCACCCTGAGTACTGAGATCTGAGCAACCAGCACCCCGAGCACTGAGCACCCAGCACCCTGAGCACTGAGCACCCAGCAACCCAAGTACTGAGCACCCAGCACCCTGAGTACTGAGAACCCAGCACCCCGAGTACTGAACACCCAGCACCCTGAGTACTTAGCACCCAGCACCCTGAGCACTGAGCACCCAGCACCCCGAGCACTGAGCACCCAGCACCCTGAGTACTGAGCACCCAGCACCCTGAGCACTGAGCACCCAGCACCCTGAGTAGTGAGCACCCAACGTACTGAGCACCGAGCACCCCGAGCACTGAGCACCCAGCACCCTGAGTACTGAGCACCGAGCACCCCGAGTACTGAGCACCCAGCACCCTGAGTACTGAGCTCCGAGCACCCCGAGCACTGAGCACCCAGCGCCCCGAGCACCGAGCACCCTGAACACTGAGCACCCAGCACCCTGAGCAATGAGCACCCTGAGTACTGAGCACCCAGCACCTTGAGCACTGAGCACCGAGCACCCCGAGCACTGAGCACCCAGCACCCGGAGTACTGAGCACCCAGCACCCTGAGTACTAAGCACCGAGCACCCTGAGTACTGAGCACCAAGCACCCTGAGCACTGAACACACAGCACCCTGAGTACTGAGCACCTCGAGCACTGAGCACCCAGCACCCTGAGTACTGAGCACCGAGCACCCCGAGCACTGAGCACCCAGCACCCTGAGTACTGAGCACCCAGCACCCTGAGTACTGAGCACCCAGCACCCTGAGCACTGATTACCCAGCACCCTGAGCACTGAGCACCCAGCACCCCGAGTACTGAGCACTGAGCACCCTGAGTACTGGGAACCCAGCACCCTGAGCACTGTGTACCCAGCACCCTGAGCATTGAGCACCCAGCACCCTGAGCACTGAGCACCCAGCACCCTGAGCACTGAGCACCCAGCACACTGAGTACTGAGCACTGAGCACCCAGCACCCGGAGCACTGAGCACCCAGCACCCTGAGTACTGAGCACTGAGCACCCAGCACCCCGAGCACTGAGCACCCAGCACCCCGAGCACTGAGCACCCAGCACCGCGAGCACTGAGCACCCAGCTCCCCGAGCACTGAGCACCCAGCACCCTGAGTACTGAGCACCCAGCACCCTGAGCACTGAGCACACAGCACCCTGAGCACTGAGCACCCAGTACACTGAGTACTGAGCACTGAGCACCCAGCACCCTGAGCACTGAGCACCCAGCACCCTGAGAACTGAGCACTGAGCACCCAGCACCCCGAGCACTGAGCACCCAGCACCCTGAGCACTGAGCACCCAGCACCCGAGTACTGAGCACCCAGCACCCTGAGTACTGAGCACCCAGCACCCTGAGTACTGAGCACCCAGCACCCCAAGTACTGAGCACCCAGCACCCTGAGTACTGAGCACCCAGCACCCTGAGCACTGAGCACCCAGCACCCTGAGTACTGAGCACCCAGCACCCTGAGCACTGAGCACCCAGCACCCTGAGCACTGAGCACCCAGCACACTGAGCACTGAGCACCCAGGACCCTGAGTAGTGAGCACCCAACGTACTGAGCACCGAGCACCCCGAGCACTGAGCACCCAGCACCCTGAGTACGGAGCACCGATCACCCCGAGCACTGAGCACCCAGCACCCTGAGTACTGAGCTCTGAGCACCCCGAGCACTGAGCACCCAGAACCCGGAGTACTGAGCACCTAGCACCCTGAGTACTAAGCATCGAGCACCCTGAGTACTGAGCACCCAGTACCCTGAGCACTGAACACACAGCACCCTGAGTACTGAGCACCCCGAGCACTGAGCACCCAGCACCCTGAGCACTGAGCACCCAGCACCCTGAGCACTGAGCACCCAGCACAATGAGTACTGAGCACTGAGCACCCAGCACCCCGAGCACTGAGCACCCAGCACCCTGAGTACTGAGCACTGAGCACCCAGCACCCCGAGCACTGAGCACCCAGCACCCTGAGCACTGAGCACCCAGCACCTGAGTACTGAGCACCCAGTACCCTGAGTACTGAGCACCCAGCACTCTGAGTACTGAGCACCTAGCACCCCGAGCACTGAGCACCCAGCTCCCCGAGCACCGAGAACCCTGAGTACTAAGCACCGAGCACCCTGAGTACTGAGCACCCAGCACCCTGAGCACTGAGCACCCAGCACCCCGAGCACTGACCACCCAGCACCCTGAGTACTGAGCACCCAGCACCCTGAGCACTGAGCACCCAGCACCCTGAGTAGTGAGCACCCAACGTACTGAGCACCGAGCACCCTGAGCACTGAGCACCCAGCACCCTGAGTACTGAGCACCGAGCACCCCGAGTACTGAGCACCCAGCACCCTGAGTACTGAGCTCCGAGCACCCCGAGCACTGAGCACCCAGCGCCCCGAGCACCGAGCACCCTGAACACTGAGCACCCAGCACCCTGAGCAATGAGCACCCTGAGTACTGAGCACCCAGCAACTTGAGCACTGCGCACCGAGCACCCCGAGCACTGAGCACCCAGCACCGGGAGTACTGAGCACCCAGCACCCTGAGTACTAAGCACCGAGCACCCTGAGTACTGAGCACCCAGCACGGCGACCACTGAGCACATAGCACCCCGAGTACTGAGCACTGAGCTCCCTGAGTACTGGGAACCCAGCACCCTGAGCACTGTGTACCCAGCACCCTGAGCACTGAGCACCCAGCACCCTGACCACTGAGCACATAGCACCCCGAGCACTGAGCACCCAGCACCCTGAGTACTGAGCACCCAGCACCCTGAGCACTGAGCACCCAGCACCCTGAGCACTGATTACCCAGCACCCTGAGCACTGAGCACCCAGCACCCCGAGTACTGAGCACTGAGCTCCCTGAGTACTGGGAACCCAGCACCCTGAGCACTGTGTACCCAGCACCCTGAGCACTGAGCACCCAGCACCCCGAGCACTGAGCACCCAGCACCCTGAGTACTGAGCACTGAGCACCCAGCACCCCGAGCACTGAGCACCCAGCACCCTGAGCACTGAGCACCCAGCACCCGAGTACTGAGCACCCAGCACCCTGAGTACTGGGCACCGAGCACCCCGAGCACTGAGCACCCAGCACCGCGAGCACTGAGCACCCAGCTCCCCGAGCACTGAGCACCCAGCACCCTGAGTACTGAGCACCCAGCACCCTGAGTACTGAGCACACAGCACCCTGAGCACTGAGCACCCAGTACCCTGAGTACTGAGCACTGAGCACCCAGCACCCTGAGCACTGAGCACCCAGCACCCTGAGAACTGAGCACTGAGCACCCAGCACCCCGAGCACTGAGCACCCAGCACCCTGAGCACTGAGCACACAGCACCCGAGTACTGAGCACCCAGCACCCTGAGTACTGAGCACCCAGCACCCTGAGTACTGAGCACCCAGCACCCCAAGTACTGAGCACCCATCACCCTGAGTACTGAGCACCCAGCACCCTGAGCACTGAGCACCCAGCACCCTGAGTACTGAGCACCCAGCACCCTGAGCACTGAGCACCCAGCACCCTGAGCACTGAGCACCCAGCACACTGAGCACTGAGCACCCAGGACCCTGATTAGTGAGCACCCAACGTACTGAGCACCAAACACCCCGAGCACTGAGCACCCAGCACCCTGAGTACTGAGCACCGATCACCCCGAGCACTGAGCACCAGCACCCTGAGTACTGAGCTCCTTGCACCCCGAGCACTGAGCACCCAGCACCCGGAGTACTGAGCACCCAGCACCCTGAGTACTAAGCACCGAGCACCCTGAGTACTGAGCACCCAGTACCCTGAGCACTGAACACACAACACCCTGAGTACTGAGCACCCCGAGCACTGAGCACCCAGCACCCTGAGCACTGAGCACCCAGCACCCTGAGTACTGAGCACCCAGCACCCTGAGTACTGAACACCCAGCACCCTGAGCACTGAGCACTGAGCACCCTGAGCACTGAGTACTGAGCACTGAGCACCCTGAGCACTGAGCACCCAGCACCCCGAGTACTGAGCACCCAGCACACCGAGCACTGAGCCCCCAGCGCCCCGAGCACTGACCACCCAGCACCCCGAGCACTGAGCACTGAGCACCCAGAGCACTGAGCACACAGCACCCCGAGTACTGAGCACTGAGCACCCTGAGCACTGAGCACCCAGCACCCCGAGTACTGAGCACTGAGCTCCCTGAGTACTGGGAACCCAGCACCCTGAGCACTGTGTACCCAGCACCCTGAGCACTGAGCACCCAGCACCCTGAGCACTGAGCACCCAGCACCCTGAGCACTGAGCACCCAGCACACTGAGTACTGAGCACTGAGCACCCAGCACCCCGAGCACTGAGCACCCAGCACCCTGAGTACTGAGCACTGAGCACCCAGCACCCCGAGCACTGAGCACCCAGCACCCTGAGCACTGAGCACCCAGCACCCGAGTACTGAGCACCCAGTACCCTGAGTACTGAGCACCCAGCACTCTGAGTACTGAGCACCTAGCACCCCGAGCACTGAGCACCCAGCACCCCGAGCACCGAGCACCCTGAGTACTAAGCACCGAGCACCCTGAGTACTGTGCACCCAGCACCCTGAGCACTGAGCACCCAGCACCCCGAGCACTGAGCACCCAGCACCCTGAGTACTGAGCACCCAGCACCCTGAGCACTGAGCACCCAGCACCCAACGTACTGAGCACCGAGCACCCCGAGCACTGAGCACCCAGCACCCTGAGTACTGAGCACTGAGCACCCCGAGTACTGAGCACCCAGCACCCTGAGTACTGAGCTCCGAGCACCCCGAGCACTGAGCACCCAGCGCCCCGAGCACCGAGCACCCTGAGCACTGAGCACCCAGCACCCTGAGCAATGAGCACCCTGAGTACTGAGCACCCAGCACCTTGAGCACTGAGCACCGAGCACCCCGAGCTCTGAGCACCCAGCACCCGGAGTACTGAGCACCCAGCACCCTGAGTACTGAGCACCTCGAGCACTGAGCACCCAGCACCCTGAGTACTGAGCACCGAGCACCCCGAGCACTGAGCACCCAGCACCTTGACCACTGAGCACATAGCACCCCGAGCACTGAGCACCCAGCACCCTGAGTACTGAGCACCCAGCACCCTGAGTACTGAGCACCCAGCACCCTGAGCACTGATTACCCAGCACCCTGAGCACTGAGCACCAAGCACCCTGAGCACTGAGCACCCAGCACCCTGAGTACTGAGCACTGAGCACCCAGCACCCCGAGCACTGAGCACCCAGCACCCTGAGTACTGAGCACCGAGCACCCCGAGCACTGAGCACCCAGCACCCTGAGTACTGAGCACTGAGCACCCAGCACCCCGAGCACTGAGCACCCAGCACCCCGAGCACAGAGCACCCAGCACCCTGAGCACTAAGCACCCAGCACCCTGAGCACTGAGCACCCAGCACCCTGAGCAGTGAGCACCCAGCACACTGTGTACTGAGCACTGAGCACCCAGCACCCCGAGCACTGAGCACCCAGCACCCTGAGTACTGAGCACTGAGCACCCAGCACCCCGAGCACTGAGCACCCAGCACCCTGAGCACTGAGCACCCAGCACCCGAGTACTGAGCACCCAGCACCCCGAGTACTGAGCACCCAGCACCCTGAGCACTGAGCACCCAGCACCCCGAGCACTGAGCACCCAGCACCCTGAGTACTGAGCACCCAGCACCCTGAGCACTGAGCACCCAGCACCCTGAGTAGTGAGCACCCAACGTACTGAGCACCGAGCACCCCGAGCACTGAGCACCCAGCACCCTGAGTACTGAGCACCGAGCACCCCGAGTACTGAGCACCCAGCACCCTGAGTACTGAGCTCCGAGCACCCCGAGCACTGAGCACCCAGCGCCCCGAGCACCGAGCACCCTGAGCACTGAGCACCCAGCACCCTGAGCAATGAGCACCCTGAGTACTGAGCACCCAGCACCTTGAGCACTGAGCACCGAGCACCCCGAGCACTGAGCACCCAGCACCCGGAGTACTGAGCACCCAGCACCCTGAGTACTAAGCACCGAGCACCCTGAGTACTGAGCACCCAGCAATCTGAGCACTGAACACACAGCACCCTGAGTACTGAGCACCTCGAGCACTGAGCACCCAGCACCCTGAGTACTGAGCACCGAGCACCCCGAGCACTGAGCACCCAGCACCGCGACCACTGAGCACATAGCACCCCGAGCACTGAGCACCCAGCACCCTGAGTACTGAGCACCCAGCACCCTGAGCACTGATTACCCAGCACCCTGAGCACTGAGCACCCAGCACCCTGAGCACTGAGCACACAGCACCCTGAGCACTGAGCACCCAGCACCCTGAGTACTGAGCACTGAGCCCCCAGCACCCCGAGCACTGAGCACCCAGCACCCTGAGTACTGAGCACCGAGCACCCCGAGCACTGAGCACCCAGCACCCTGAGTACTGAGCTCCGAGCACCCCGAGCACTGAGCACCCAGCGCCTCGAGCACCGAGCACCCTGAGCACTGAGCACCCAGCACCCTGAGCACTGAGCACCCAGCACCCTGAATACTGAACACCCAGCACCCTGAGCACTGAGCACTGAGCACCCTGAGCACTGAGTACTGAGCACCGAGCACCCCGAGAACTGAGCACCCAGCACCCGGAGTACTCAGCACCCAGCACCCTGAGTACTGAGCACCCAGCACCCCGAGCACTGAGCACCCAGCACCCTGAGCACTGAGCACCCAGCACCCTGAGTACTGAGCACTGAGCACCCAGCACCCCGAGCACTGAGCACCCAGCACCCTGAGCACTGAGCACCCAGCACCCCGAGCACTGAGCACCCAGCACCCTGAGCACTGAGCACCCAGCACCCTGAGTACTGAGCACCCAGCACCCTGAGTACTGAGAACCCAGCACCCCGAGTACTGAATACCCAGCACCCTGAGTAGTGAGCACCAAACGTACTGAGCACCGAGCACCCCGAGCACTGAGCACCCAGCACCCTGAGTACTGAGCAACGATCACCCCGAGCACTGAGCACCCAGCACCCTGAGTACTGAGCACCTAGCACCCTGAGCACTGAGCACCCAGCACCCCGAGCACCGAGCACCCTGAGTACTAAGCACCGAGCACCCTGAGTACTGAGCACCCAGCACCCTGAGCACTGAGCACCCAGCACCCCGAGCACTGAGCACCCAGCACCCTGAGTACTGAGCACCCAGCACCCTGAGCACTGAGCACCCAGCTCCCTGAGTAGTGAGCACCCAGCACCCTGAGTACTGAGCACCCATCACCCTGAATACTGAACACCCAGCACCCTGAGCACTGAGCACCCCGAGAACTGAGCACCCAGCACCCGGAGTACTGACCACCCAGCACCCTGAGCACTGAGCACCCAGCACCCTGAGTACTGAGAACTGAGCACCCAGCACCCCGAGCACTGAGCACCCAGCACCCTGAGCACTGAGCACCCAGCACCCCGAGTACTGAGCACCCAGCACCCTGAGTACTGAGAACCCAGCACCCCGAGTACTGAACACCCAGCACCCTGAGTACTTAGCACCCAGCACCCTGAGCACTGAGCACCCAGCACCCCGAGCACTGAGCACCCAGCACCCTGAGTACTGAGCACCCAGCACCCTGAGCACTGAGCACCCAGCACCCTGAGTAGTGAGCACCCAACGTACTGAGCACCGAGGACCCCGAGCACTGAGCACCCAGCACCCTGAGTACTGAGCACCGAGCACCCCGAGTACTGAGCACCCAGCACCCTGTGTACTGAGCTCCGAGCACCCCGAGCACTGAGCACCCAGCGCCCCGAGCACCGAGCACCCTGAACACTGAGCACCCAGCACCCTGAGCAATGAGCACCGAGCACCCTGAGTACTAAGCACCGAGCACCCTGAGTACTGAGCACCAAGCACCCTGAGCACTGAACACACAGCACCCTGAGTACTGAGCACCTCGAGCACTGAGCAACCAGCACCCTGAGTACTGAGCACCGAGCACCCCGAGCATTGGGCACCCAGCACCGCGAGCACTGAGCACATAGCACCCCGAGCACTGAGCACCCAGCACCCTGAGTACTGAGCACCCAGCACCCTGAGTACTGAACACCCAGCACCCTGAGCACTGAGTACTGAGCACTGAGCACCCAGCACCCCGTGTACTGAGCACCCAGCACCCCGTGTACTGAGCACCCAGCACCCCTAGCACTGAGAACCCAGCGCCCCGAGCACTGAGCACCCAGCACCCTGAGCACTGAGCACCCAGCACCCTGAGCACTGAGCACCCAGCACCCCGAGTACTGAGCACTGAGCACCCTGAGCACTGAGCACCCAGCACCCCGAGTACTGAGCACTGAGCACCCCGAGTACTGAGCACCCAGCACCCTGAGCACTGAGTACCCAGCACCCTGAGCACTGAGCACACAGCACCCTGAGCACTGAGCACCCAGCACCCTGAGCACTGAGCACCCAGCACCCTGAGTACTGAGCACTGAGCACCCAGCACCCCGAGCACTGAGCACCCAGCACCCTGAGCACTGAGCACCCAGCACCCGAGTACTGAGCACCCAGCACCCTGAGTACTGAGCACCCAGCACCATGTGTAATGAGCACCCAGCACCCCGAGTACTGAGCACCCAGCACCCTGAGTACTGAGCACCCAGCACCCTGAGCACTGAGCACCCAGCACCCCGAGCACTGAGCACCCAGCACCCTGAGTACTGAGCACCCAGCACCCTGAGTACTGAGCACCGAGCACCCCGAGCACTGAGCACCCAGCACCCTGGGTACTGAGCTCCGAGCACCCCGAGCACTGAGAACCCAGCGCCCTGAGCACGGAGCACCCTGAGCACTGAGCACCCAGCACCCTGAGTACTGAGCACACAGCACCCTGAGCAATGAGCACCCTGAGTACTGAGCACCCAGCACCTTGAGCACTGAGCACCGAGCACCCCGAGCACTGAGCACCCAGCACCCGGAGTACTGAGCACCCAGCACCCTGAGTACTAAGCACCAAGCACCCTCAGTACTGAGCACCCAGCACCCTGAGCACTGAACACACAGCACCCTGAGTACTGAGCACCTCGAGCACTGAGCACCCAGCACCGCGAGCCCTGAGCACATAGCACCCGGAGCACTGAGCACCCAGCACACTGAGTACTGAGCACCCAGCACCCTGAGTACTGAGCACCCAGCACCCTGAGCACTGAGTACCCAGCACCCTGAGCACTGAGCACCCAGCACCCTGAGCACTGAGCACACAGCACCCTGAGCACTGAGCACCCAGCACCCTGAGTACTGAGCACTGAGCACCCAGCACCCCGAGCACTGAGCACCCAGCACCCTGAGTACTGAGCAGCGAGCACCCCGAGCACTGAGCACCCAGCACCCTGAGTACTGAGCTCCAAGCACCCTGAGCACTGAGCACCCAGAGCCCCGAGCACCGAGCACCCTGAGCACTGAGCACCCAGCACCCTGAGTACTGAGCACCCAGCACCCTGAGCAATGAGCACCCTGAGTACTGAGCACCCAGCACCTTTAGCACTGAGCACCGAGCACCCCGAGCACTGAGCACCCAGCACCCTGAGTACTGAGCACCCCGCACCCTGAGTACTAAGCACCGAGCACCCTGAGTACTGAGCACCCAGCACCCTGAGCACTGAACACACAGCACCCTGAGTACTGAGCACCTCGAGCACTGAGCAACCAGCACCCTGAGGACTGAGCACCGAGCACCCCGAGCATTGGGCACCCAGCACCGCGAGCACTGAGCACATAGCACCCCGAGCACTGAGCACCCAGCACCCTGAGTACTGAGCACCCAGCACCCTGAGTACTGAACACCCAGCACCCTGAGCACTGAGTACTGAGCACTGAGCACCCTGAGCACTGAGCACCCAGCACCCCGTGTACTGAGCACCCAGCACCCCTAGCACTGAGCACCCAGCGCCCCGAGCACTGAGCACCCAGCACCCCGAGCACTGAGCACCCAGCACCCTGAGCACTGAGCACGCAGCACCCCGAGTACTGAGCACTGAGCACCCTGAGCACTGAGCACCCAGCACCCCGAGTACTGAGCACTGAGCACCCTGAGTACTGAGCACCCAGCACCCTGAGCACTGAGTACCCAGCACACTGAGCACTGAGCACACAGCACCCTGAGCACTGAGCACCCAGCACCCTGAGCACTGAGCACCCAGCACCCTGAGTACTGAGCACTGAGCACCCAGCACCCCGAGCACTGAGCACCCAGCACCCTGAGCACTGAGCACCCAGCACCCGAGTACTGAGCACCCAGCACCCTGTGTACTGAGCACCCAGCACCATGTGTAATGAGCACCCAGCACCCCGAGTACTGAGCACCCAGCACCCTGAGAACTGAGCACCCAGCACCCTGTGCACTGAGCACCCAGCACCCCGAGCACTGAGCACCCAGCACCCTGAGTACTGAGCACCCAGCACCCTGAGTACTTAGCACCGAGCACACCGAGCACTGAGCACCCAGCACCCTGGGTACTGAGCTCCGAGCACCCCGAGCACTGAGCACCCAGCGCCCCGAGCACGGAGCACCCTGAGCACTGAGCACCCAGCACCCTGAGTACTGAGCACACAGCACCCTGAGCAATGAGCACCCTGAGTACTGAGCACCCAGCACCTTGAGCACTGAGCACCGAGCACCCCGAGCACTGAGCACCCAGCACCCGGAGTACTGAGCACCCAGCACCCTGAGTACTAAGCACCAAGCACCCTCAGTACTGAGCACCCAGCACCCTGAGCACTGAACACACAGCACCCTGAGTACTGAGCACCCCGAGCACTGAGCACCCAGCACCGCGAGCACTGAGCACATAGCACCCCGAGCACTGAGCACCCAGCACACTGAGTACTGAGCACCCAGCACCCTGAGTACTGAGCACCCAGCACCCTGAGCACTGAGTACCCAGCACCCTGAGCACTGAGCACCCAGCACCCTGAGCACTGAGCACACAGCACCCTGAGCACTGAGCACCCAGCACCCTGAGCACTGAGCACCCAGCACCCTGAGTACTGAGCACACAGCACCCTGAGCACTGAGCACACAGCACCCTGAGCACTGAGCACCCAGCACCCCGAGCACTGAGCACCCAGCACCCTGAGTACTGAGCACACAGCACCCTGAGCACTGAGCACCCAGCAACCTGAGTACTGAGCTCCGAGCACCCCGAGCACTGAGCACCCTGAGCACTGAGCACCCAGCACCCTGAGTACTGACCACCCAGCACCCTGAGCAATGAGCACCCTGAGTACTGAGCACCCAGCACCTTGAGCACTGAGCACCGAGCACCCTGAGCACTGAGCACCCAGCACCCGGAGTACTGAGCACCCAGCACCCTGAGTACTAAGCACCGAGCACCCTGAGTACTGAGCACCCAGCACCCTGAGCACTGAACACACAGCACCCTGAGTACTGAGCACCTCGAACACTGAGCACCCAGCACCCTGAGTACTGGGCACCGAGCACCCCGATCACTGAGCACCCAGCATCGCAAGCACTGAGCACCCAGCAACCCGAGCACTGAGCACCCAGCACCCTGAGTACTGAGCACCCAGCACCCTGAGTACTGAGCACCCAGCACCCTGAGCACTGAGTACCCAGCACCCTGATCACTGAGCACCCAGCACCCTGAGTACTGAGCACACAGCACCCTGAGCACTGAGCACCCAGCACCCTGAGTACTGAGCACTGAGCACCCAGCACCCCGAGCACTGAGCACCCAGCACCCTGAGTACTGAGCACTGTGCACCCAGCACCCCAAGCACTGAGCACCCAGCACCCTGAGCACTGAGCACCCAGCACCCGAGTACTGAGCGCCCAGCACCCCGAGTACTGAGCACCCAGCACCCTGAGTACTGAGCACCCAGCACCCCGAGTACTGAGCACCCAGCACCCTGAGTACTGGGCACCGAGCACCCCGATCACTGAGCACCCAGCATCGCAAGCACTGAGCACCCAGCAACCCGAGCACTGAGCACCCAGCACCCTGAGTACTGAGCACCCAGCACCCTGAGTACTGAGCACCCAGCACGCTGAGCACTGAGTACCCAGCACCCTGATCACTGAGCACCCAGCACCCTGAGTACTGAGCACACAGCACCCTGAGCACTGAGCACCCAGCACCCTGAGTACTGAGCACTGAGCACCCAGCACCCCGAGCACTGAGCACCCAGCACCCTGAGTACTGAGCACTGTGCACCCAGCACCCCGAGCACTGAGCACCCAGCACCCTGAGCACTGAGCACCCAGCACCCGAGTACTGAGCGCCCAGCACCCCGAGTACTGAGCACCCAGCACCCTGAGTACTGAGCACCCAGCACCCCGAGTACTGAGCACCCAGAACTCCGAGCACTGAGCACCCAGCACCCTGAGTACTGAGCACCCAGCACCCTGAGCACTGAGCACACAGCACCCTGAGCACTGAGCACCCAGCACCCTGATCTCTGAGCACCCAGCACCCTGAGTAGTGAGCACCCAACGTACTGAGCACCGAGCACCCCGAGCACTGAGCACCCAGCACCCTGAGTACTGAGCACCGATTACCCCGAGCACTGAGCACCCAGCACCCTGAGTAGTGAGCACCCAACGTACTGAGCACAGAGTACCTCGAGCACTGAGCACCCAGCACCCTGAGTACTGAGCACCGAGCACCCCGAGCACTGAGCACCCAGCACCCTGAGTACTGAGCTCCGAGCACCCTGAGCACTGAGCACCGAGCACCCCGAGCACTGAGCACCCAGCACCCTGAGTACTGAGCTCCGAGCACCCTGAGCACTGAGCACCCATAGCCCCGAGCACCAAGCACCCTGAGCACTGAGCACCCAGCACCCCGTGTACTGAGCACCCAGCACCCCGAGCACTGAGCACCCAGCGCCCCGAGCACTGAGAACCCAGCACCCTGCGTAGTGAGCACCCAACGTACTGAGCACCGAGCACCCCGAGCACTGAGCACCCAGCACCCTGAGTACTGAGCACCGAGCACCCCGAGCACTGAGCACACAGCACCCTGAGTACTGAGCTCCGAGCACCCTGAGCACTGAGCACCCAGAGCCCCGAGCACCGAGCACCCTGAGCACTGAGCACCCAGCACCCTGAGTACTGAGCACCCAGCACCCTGAGCAATGAGCACCCTGAGTACTGAGCACCCAGCACCTTTAGCACTGAGCACCGAGCACCCCGAGCACTGAGCACCCAGCACCCTGAGTACTGAGCACCCCGCACCCTGAGTACTAAGCACCGAGCACCCGGAGTACTGAGCACCCAGCACCCTGAGCACTGAACACACAGCACCCTGAGTACTGAGCACCTCGAGCACTGAGCAACCAGCACCCTGAGTACTGAGCACCAAGCACCCCGAGCATTGGGCACCCAGCACCGCGAGCACTGAGCACATAGCACCCCGAGCACTGAGCACCCAGCACCCTGAGTACTGAGCACCCAGCACCCTGAGTACTGAACACCCAGCACCCTGAGCACTGAGTACTGAGCACTGAGCACCCAGCACCCCGTGTACTGAGCACCCAGCACCCCGTGTACTGAGCACCCAGCACCCCTAGCACTGAGAACCCAGCGCCCCGAGCACTGAGCACCCAGCAGCCCGAGCACTGAGCACCCAGCACCCTGAGCACTGAGCACCCAGCACCCCGAGTACTGAGCACTGAGCAACCTGAGCACTGAGCACCCAGCACCCCGAGTACTGAGCACTGAGCACCCTGAGTACTGAGCACCCAGCACACTGAGCACTGAGTACCCAGCACCCTGAGCACTGAGCACACAGCACCCTGAGCACTGAGCACCCAGCACCCTGAGCACTGAGCACCCAGCACCCTGAGTACTGAGCACTGAGCACCCAGCACCCCGAGCACTGAGCACCCAGCACCCTGAGCACTGAGCACCCAGCACCCGAGTACTGAGCACCCAGCACCCTGAGTACTGAGCACCCAGCACCATGTGTAATGAGCACCCAGCACCCCGAGTACTGAGCACCCAGCACCCTGAGTACTGAGCACCCAGCACCCTGAGCACTGAGCACCCAGCACCCCGAGCACTGAGCACCCAGCACCCTGAGTACTGAGCAACCAGCACCCTGAGTACTGAGCACCGAGCACCCCGAGCACTGAGCACCCAGCCCCCGAGCACTGAGAACCCAGCGCACTGAGCACGGAGCACCCTGAGCACTGAGCACCCAGCACCCTGAGTACTGAGCACACAGCACCCTGAGCAATGAGCACCCTGAGTACTGAGCACCCAGCACCTTGAGCACTGAGCACCGAGCACCCCGAGCACTGAGCACCCAGCACCCGGAGTACTGAGCACCCAGCACCCTGAGTACTAAGCACCAAGCACCCTCAGTACTGAGCACCCAGCACCCTGAGCACTGAACACACAGCACCCTGAGTACTGAGCACCTCGAGCACTGAGCACCCAGCACCGCGAGCACTGAGCACATAGCACCCCGAGCACTGAGCACCCAGCACACTGAGTACTGAGCACCCAGCACCCTGAGTACTGAGCACCCAGCACCCTGAGCACTGAGTACCCAGCACCCTGAGCACTGAGCACCCAGCACCCTGAGCACTGAGCACACAGCACCCTGAGCACTGAGCACCCAGCACCCTGAGTACTGAGCACTGAGCACCCAGCACCCCGAGCACTGAGCACCCAGCACCCTGAGTACTGAGCACCGAGCACCCCGAGCACTGAGCACCCAGCACCCTGAGTACTGAGCTCCGAGCACCCAGAGCACTGAGCACCCAGCGCCCCGAGCACCCAGCACCCTGAGTACTGAGCAGCCAGCACCCTGAGCAATGAGCACCCAGCACCCTGAGTACTGAGCACACAGCACCCTGATCTCTGAGCACCCAGCACCCTGAGTAGTGAGCACCCAACGTACTGAGCACCGAGCACCCAGAGCTCTGAGCACCCAGCATCCTGAGTACTGAGCACCGATCACCCCGAGCACTGAGCACCGAGAACCCTGAGTAGTGAGCACCCAACGTACTGAGCACCGAGCACCCCGAGCACTGAGCACCCAGCACCCTGAGTACTGAGCACCGATCACCCCGAGCACTGAGCACCCAGCACCCTGAGTACTGAGCTCCGAGCACCCCGAGCACTGAGCACCCAGCGCCCCGAGCACTGAGCACCCAGCACCCTAAGCACTTAGCACCCAACACCCTGAGCACTGAGCACCCAGAACACCGAGCACTGAGCACCCAGCACCCTGAGCACTGAGCACCCAGCACCCTGAGCACTGATCACCCAGCACCCTGAGCACTGAGCACCCAGCACCCTGAGTACTGAGCACCCAGCACCCTGAGTACTGAGCACTCAGCACCCTGAGTACTGAGCACCGAGCACCCCGAGCACTGAGCACCCAGCACCCTGAGCACTGAGCACACTGATCACTGAGCACCCAGCACCCTGAGCACTGAGCACCCAGCACCCTGTGCAATGAGCACCCTGAGTACTGAGCACCCAGCACCTTGAGCACTGAGCACCCAGCACCCCGAGCACTGAGCACCCAGCACCCTGAGTACTGAGCACCTAGCACCCTGAGCACTGAGCACCCAGCACCCTGAGCACTGAGCACCCAGCACACTGAGCACTGAGCACCCAGCACCCTGAGCACTGAGCACCCAGCACCCTGAGTACTGAGCACCCAATGTACTGAGCACCGAGCACCCCGAGCATTGAGCACCCAGCACCCTGAGTACTGAGCACCGAGCACCCCGAGCACTGAGCACCCAGCACCCTGAGTACTAAGCTCCGAGCACCCCGAGCACTGAGTACCCAGCGCACCGAGCACCGAGCACCCTGAGCACTGAGCACCCAGCACCCTGAGTACTGAGCACCCAGCACCCTGTGCAATGAGCACCCTGAGTACTGAGCACCCAGCACCTTGAGCACTGAGCACCCAGCACCCCGAGCACTGAGCACCCAGCACCCTGAGTACTGAGCACCCAGCACCCTGAGCACTGAGCACCCAGCACCCTGAGCACTGAGCACCCAGCACACTGAGCACTGAGCACCCAGCACCCTGAGTAGTGAACAACCAACGTACTGAGCACCGAGCACCCCGAGCACTGAGCACCCAGCACCCTGAGTACTGAGCACCGAGCACCCCGAGCACTGAGCACCCAGCAACCTGAGTACTGAGCTCCGAGCACCCTGAGCACTGAGCACCCAGAGCCCCGAGCACCGAGCACCCTGAGCACTGAGCACCCAGCACCCTGAGTACTGAGCACCCAGCACCCTGAGCAATGAGCACCCTGAGTACTGAGCACCCAGCACCTTTAGCACTGAGCACCGAGCACCCCGAGCACTGAGCACCCAGCAGCCTGAGTACTGAGCACCCCGCACCCTGAGTACTGAACACACAGCACCCTGAGTACTGAGCACCTCGAGCACTGAGCAACCAGCACCCTGAGTACTGAGCACCGAGCACCCCGAGCATTGGGCACCCAGCATCGCGAGCACTGAGCACATAGCACCCCGAGCACTGAGCACCCAGCACCCTGAGTACTGAGCACCCAGCACCCTGAGTACTGAACACCCAGCACCCTGAGCACTGAGTACTGAGCACTGAGCACCCTGAGCACTGAGCACCCAGCACCCCGTGTACTGAGCATCCAGCACCCCTAGCACTGAGCACCCAGCGCCCCGAGCACTGAGCACCCAGCACCCCGAGCACTGAGCACCCAGCACCCTGAGCACTGAGCACCCAGCACCCCGAGTACTGAGCACTGAGCACCCTGAGCACTGAGCACCCAGCACCCCGAGTACTGAGCACTGAGCACCCTGAGTACTGAGCACCCAGCACCCTGAGCACTGAGTACCCAGCACCCTGAGCACTGAGCACACAGCACCCTGAGCACTGAGCACCCAGCACCCTGAGCACTGAGCACCCAGCACCCTGAGTACTGATCACCCAGCACCCTGAGCACTGAGCACCCAGCACCCTGAGTACTGAGCACCCAGCACCCTGAGTACTGAGCACTCAGCACCCTGAGTACTGAGCACCGAGCACCCCGAGCACTGAGCACCCAGCACCCTGAGCACTGAGCACACTAAGGACTGAGCACCCAGCACCCTGAGCACTGAGCACCCAGCACCCTGAGCACTGAGTACCCAGCACCCTGAGCACTGAGCACCCAGCACCCTGAGCACTGAGCACACAGCACCCTGAGCACTGAGCACCCAGCACCCTGAGTACTGAGCACTGAGCACCCAGCACCCCGAGCACTGAGCACCCAGCACCCTGAGTACTGATCAGCGAGCACCCCGAGCACTGAGCACCCAGCACCCTGAGTACTGAGCTCCAAGCACCCTGAGCACTGAGCACCCAGAGCCCCGAGCACCGAGCACCCTGAGCACTGAGCACCCAGCACCCTGAGTACTGAGCACCCAGCACCCTGAGCAATGAGCACCCTGAGTACTGAGCACCCAGCACCTTTAGCACTGAGCACCGAGCACCCCGAGCACTGAGCACCCAGCACCCTGAGTACTGAGCACCCCGCACCCTGAGTACTAAGCACCGAGCACCCTGAGTACTGAGCACCCAGCACCCTGAGCACTGAACACACAGCACCCTGAGTACTGAGCACCTCGAGCACTGAGCAACCAGCACCCTGAGGACTGAGCACCGAGCACCCCGAGCATTGGGCACCCAGCACCGCGAGCACTGAGCACATAGCACCCCGAGCACTGAGCACCCAGCACCCTGAGTACTGAGCACCCAGCACCCTGAGTACTGAACACCCAGCACCCTGAGCACTGAGTACTGAGCACTGAGCACCCTGAGCACTGAGCACCCAGCACCCCGTGTACTGAGCACCCAGCACCCCTAGCACTGAGCACCCAGCGCCCCGAGCACTGAGCACCCAGCACCCCGAGCACTGAGCACCCAGCACCCTGAGCACTGAGCACGCAGCACCCCGAGTACTGAGCACTGAGCACCCTGAGCACTGAGCACCCAGCACCCCGAGTACTGAGCACTGAGCACCCTGAGTACTGAGCACCCAGCACCCTGAGCACTGAGTACCCAGCACACTGAGCACTGAGCACACAGCACCCTGAGCACTGAGCACCCAGCACCCTGAGCACTGAGCACCCAGCACCCTGAGTACTGAGCACTGAGCACCCAGCACCCCGAGCACTGAGCACCCAGCACCCTGAGCACTGAGCACCCAGCACCCGAGTACTGAGCACCCAGCACCCTGTGTACTGAGCACCCAGCACCATGTGTAATGAGCACCCAGCACCCCGAGTACTGAGCACCCAGCACCCTGAGAACTGAGCACCCAGCACCCTGTGCACTGAGCACCCAGCACCCCGAGCACTGAGCACCCAGCACCCTGAGTACTGAGCACCCAGCACCCTGAGTACTTAGCACCGAGCACACCGAGCACTGAGCACCCAGCACCCTGGGTACTGAGCTCCGAGCACCCCGAGCACTGAGCACCCAGCGCCCCGAGCACGGAGCACCCTGAGCACTGAGCACCCAGCACCCTGAGTACTGAGCACACAGCACCCTGAGCAATGAGCACCCTGAGTACTGAGCACCCAGCACCTTGAGCACTGAGCACCGAGCACCCCGAGCACTGAGCACCCAGCACCCGGAGTACTGAGCACCCAGCACCCTGAGTACTAAGCACCAAGCACCCTCAGTACTGAGCACCCAGCACCCTGAGCACTGAACACACAGCACCCTGAGTACTGAGCACCCCGAGCACTGAGCACCCAGCACCGCGAGCACTGAGCACATAGCACCCCGAGCACTGAGCACCCAGCACACTGAGTACTGAGCACCCAGCACCCTGAGTACTGAGCACCCAGCACCCTGAGCACTGAGTACCCAGCACCCTGAGCACTGAGCACCCAGCACCCTGAGCACTGAGCACACAGCACCCTGAGCACTGAGCACCCAGCACCCTGAGCACTGAGCACCCAGCACCCTGAGTACTGAGCACACAGCACCCTGAGCACTGAGCACACAGCACCCTGAGCACTGAGCACCCAGCACCCCGAGCACTGAGCACCCAGCACCCTGAGTACTGAGCACACAGCACCCTGAGCACTGAGCACCCAGCAACCTGAGTACTGAGCTCCGAGCACCCCGAGCACTGAGCACCCTGAGCACTGAGCACCCAGCACCCTGAGTACTGACCACCCAGCACCCTGAGCAATGAGCACCCTGAGTACTGAGCACCCAGCACCTTGAGCACTGAGCACCGAGCACCCTGAGCACTGAGCACCCAGCACCCGGAGTACTGAGCACCCAGCACCCTGAGTACTAAGCACCGAGCACCCTGAGTACTGAGCACCCAGCACCCTGAGCACTGAACACACAGCACCCTGAGTACTGAGCACCTCGAACACTGAGCACCCAGCACCCTGAGTACTGGGCACCGAGCACCCCGATCACTGAGCACCCAGCATCGCAAGCACTGAGCACCCAGCAACCCGAGCACTGAGCACCCAGCACCCTGAGTACTGAGCACCCAGCACCCTGAGTACTGAGCACCCAGCACCCTGAGCACTGAGTACCCAGCACCCTGATCACTGAGCACCCAGCACCCTGAGTACTGAGCACACAGCACCCTGAGCACTGAGCACCCAGCACCCTGAGTACTGAGCACTGAGCACCCAGCACCCCGAGCACTGAGCACCCAGCACCCTGAGTACTGAGCACTGTGCACCCAGCACCCCAAGCACTGAGCACCCAGCACCCTGAGCACTGAGCACCCAGCACCCGAGTACTGAGCGCCCAGCACCCCGAGTACTGAGCACCCAGCACCCTGAGTACTGAGCACCCAGCACCCCGAGTACTGAGCACCCAGCACCCTGAGTACTGGGCACCGAGCACCCCGATCACTGAGCACCCAGCATCGCAAGCACTGAGCACCCAGCAACCCGAGCACTGAGCACCCAGCACCCTGAGTACTGAGCACCCAGCACCCTGAGTACTGAGCACCCAGCACGCTGAGCACTGAGTACCCAGCACCCTGATCACTGAGCACCCAGCACCCTGAGTACTGAGCACACAGCACCCTGAGCACTGAGCACCCAGCACCCTGAGTACTGAGCACTGAGCACCCAGCACCCCGAGCACTGAGCACCCAGCACCCTGAGTACTGAGCACTGTGCACCCAGCACCCCGAGCACTGAGCACCCAGCACCCTGAGCACTGAGCACCCAGCACCCGAGTACTGAGCGCCCAGCACCCCTAGTACTGAGCACCCAGCACCCTGAGTACTGAGCACCCAGCACCCCGAGTACTGAGCACCCAGAACTCCGAGCACTGAGCACCCAGCACCCTGAGTACTGAGCACCCAGCACCCTGAGCACTGAGCACACAGCACCCTGAGCACTGAGCACCCAGCACCCTGATCTCTGAGCACCCAGCACCCTGAGTAGTGAGCACCCAACGTACTGAGCACCGAGCACCCCGAGCACTGAGCACCCAGCACCCTGAGTACTGAGCACCGATTACCCCGAGCACTGAGCACCCAGCACCCTGAGTAGTGAGCACCCAACGTACTGAGCACAGAGTACCTCGAGCACTGAGCACCCAGCACCCTGAGTACTGAGCACCGAGCACCCCGAGCACTGAGCACCCAGCACCCTGAGTACTGAGCTCCGAGCACCCTGAGCACTGAGCACCGAGCACCCCGAGCACTGAGCACCCAGCACCCTGAGTACTGAGCTCCGAGCACCCTGAGCACTGAGCACCCATAGCCCCGAGCACCAAGCACCCTGAGCACTGAGCACCCAGCACCCCGTGTACTGAGCACCCAGCACCCCTAGCACTGAGCACCCAGCGCCCCGAGCACTGAGCACCCAGCACCCCGAGCACTGAGCACCCAGCACCCTGAGCACTGAGCACGCAGCACCCCGAGTACTGAGCACTGAGCACCCTGAGCACTGAGCACCCAGCACCCCGAGTACTGAGCACTGAGCACCCTGAGTACTGAGCACCCAGCACCCTGAGCACTGAGTACCCAGCACACTGAGCACTGAGCACACAGCACCCTGAGCACTGAGCACCCAGCACCCTGAGCACTGAGCACCCAGCACCCTGAGTACTGAGCACTGAGCACCCAGCACCCCGAGCACTGAGCACCCAGCACCCTGAGCACTGAGCACCCAGCACCCGAGTACTGAGCACCCAGCACCCTGTGTACTGAGCACCCAGCACCATGTGTAATGAGCACCCAGCACCCCGAGTACTGAGCACCCAGCACCCTGAGAACTGAGCACCCAGCACCCTGTGCACTGAGCACCCAGCACCCCGAGCACTGAGCACCCAGCACCCTGAGTACTGAGCACCCAGCACCCTGAGTACTTAGCACCGAGCACACCGAGCACTGAGCACCCAGCACCCTGGGTACTGAGCTCCGAGCACCCCGAGCACTGAGCACCCAGCGCCCCGAGCACGGAGCACCCTG
Source organism: Microtus oregoni (assembly GCF_018167655.1). Lineage (NCBI taxonomy): Eukaryota > Metazoa > Chordata > Mammalia > Rodentia > Cricetidae > Microtus > Microtus oregoni. Next base: position 51,933 of record NW_024544028.1, on the reverse strand, counting down.
AGCACTGAGCACCCAGCACCCTGAGTACTGAGCACACAGCACCCTGAGCAATGAGCACCCTGAGTACTGAGCACCCAGCACCTTGAGCACTGAGCACCGAGCACCCCGAGCACTGAGCACCCAGCACCCGGAGTACTGAGCACCCAGCACCCTGAGTACTAAGCACCAAGCACCCTCAGTACTGAGCACCCAGCACCCTGAGCACTGAACACACAGCACCCTGAGTACTGAGCACCCCGAGCACTGAGCACCCAGCACCGCGAGCACTGAGCACATAGCACCCCGAGCACTGAGCACCCAGCACACTGAGTACTGAGCACCCAGCACCCTGAGTACTGAGCACCCAGCACCCTGAGCACTTAGTACCCAGCACCCTGAGCACTGAGCACCCAGCACCCTGAGCACTGAGCACACAGCACCCTGAGCACTGAGCACCCAGCACCCTGAGCACTGAGCACCCAGCACCCTGAGTACTGAGCACACAGCACCCTGAGCACTGAGCACACAGCACCCTGAGCACTGAGCACCCAGCACCCCGAGCACTGAGCACCCAGCACCCTGAGTACTGAGCACACAGCACCCTGAGCACTGAGCACCCAGCAACCTGAGTACTGAGCTCCGAGCACCCCGAGCACTGAGCACCCTGAGCACTGAGCACCCAGCACCCTGAGTACTGACCACCCAGCACCCTGAGCAATGAGCACCCTGAGTACTGAGCACCCAGCACCTTGAGCACTGAGCACCGAGCACCCTGAGCACTGAGCACCCAGCACCCGGAGTACTGAGCACCCAGCACCCTGAGTACTAAGCACCGAGCACCCTGAGTACTGAGCACCCAGCACCCTGAGCACTGAACACACAGCACCCTGAGTACTGAGCACCTCGAACACTGAGCACCCAGCACCCTGAGTACTGGGCACCGAGCACCCCGATCACTGAGCACCCAGCATCGCAAGCACTGAGCACCCAGCAACCCGAGCACTGAGCACCCAGCACCCTGAGTACTGAGCACCCAGCACCCTGAGTACTGAGCACCCAGCACCCTGAGCACTGAGTACCCAGCACCCTGATCACTGAGCACCCAGCACCCTGAGTACTGAGCACACAGCACCCTGAGCACTGAGCACCCAGCACCCTGAGTACTGAGCACTGAGCACCCAGCACCCCGAGCACTGAGCACCCAGCACCCTGAGTACTGAGCACTGTGCACCCAGCACCCCAAGCACTGAGCACCCAGCACCCTGAGCACTGAGCACCCAGCACCCGAGTACTGAGCGCCCAGCACCCCGAGTACTGAGCACCCAGCACCCTGAGTACTGAGCACCCAGCACCCCGAGTACTGAGCACCCAGCACCCTGAGTACTGGGCACCGAGCACCCCGATCACTGAGCACCCAGCATCGCAAGCACTGAGCACCCAGCAACCCGAGCACTGAGCACCCAGCACCCTGAGTACTGAGCACCCAGCACCCTGAGTACTGAGCACCCAGCACGCTGAGCACTGAGTACCCAGCACCCTGATCACTGAGCACCCAGCACCCTGAGTACTGAGCACACAGCACCCTGAGCACTGAGCACCCAGCACCCTGAGTACTGAGCACTGAGCACCCAGCACCCCGAGCACTGAGCACCCAGCACCCTGAGTACTGAGCACTGTGCACCCAGCACCCCGAGCACTGAGCACCCAGCACCCTGAGCACTGAGCACCCAGCACCCGAGTACTGAGCGCCCAGCACCCCGAGTACTGAGCACCCAGCACCCTGAGTACTGAGCACCCAGCACCCCGAGTACTGAGCACCCAGAACTCCGAGCACTGAGCACCCAGCACCCTGAGTACTGAGCACCCAGCACCCTGAGCACTGAGCACACAGCACCCTGAGCACTGAGCACCCAGCACCCTGATCTCTGAGCACCCAGCACCCTGAGTAGTGAGCACCCAACGTACTGAGCACCGAGCACCCCGAGCACTGAGCACCCAGCACCCTGAGTACTGAGCACCGATTACCCCGAGCACTGAGCACCCAGCACCCTGAGTAGTGAGCACCCAACGTACTGAGCACAGAGTACCTCGAGCACTGAGCACCCAGCACCCTGAGTACTGAGCACCGAGCACCCCGAGCACTGAGCACCCAGCACCCTGAGTACTGAGCTCCGAGCACCCTGAGCACTGAGCACCGAGCACCCCGAGCACTGAGCACCCAGCACCCTGAGTACTGAGCTCCGAGCACCCTGAGCACTGAGCACCCATAGCCCCGAGCACCAAGCACCCTGAGCACTGAGCACCCAGCACCCCGTGTACTGAGCACCCAGCACCCCGAGCACTGAGCACCCAGCGCCCCGAGCACTGAGAACCCAGCACCCTGCGTAGTGAGCACCCAACGTACTGAGCACCGAGCACCCCGAGCACTGAGCACCCAGCACCCTGAGTACTGAGCACCGAGCACCCCGAGCACTGAGCACACAGCACCCTGAGTACTGAGCTCCGAGCACCCTGAGCACTGAGCACCCAGAGCCCCGAGCACCGAGCACCCTGAGCACTGAGCACCCAGCACCCTGAGTACTGAGCACCCAGCACCCTGAGCAATGAGCACCCTGAGTACTGAGCACCCAGCACCTTTAGCACTGAGCACCGAGCACCCCGAGCACTGAGCACCCAGCACCCTGAGTACTGAGCACCCCGCACCCTGAGTACTAAGCACCGAGCACCCGGAGTACTGAGCACCCAGCACCCTGAGCACTGAACACACAGCACCCTGAGTACTGAGCACCTCGAGCACTGAGCAACCAGCACCCTGAGTACTGAGCACCAAGCACCCCGAGCATTGGGCACCCAGCACCGCGAGCACTGAGCACATAGCACCCCGAGCACTGAGCACCCAGCACCCTGAGTACTGAGCACCCAGCACCCTGAGTACTGAACACCCAGCACCCTGAGCACTGAGTACTGAGCACTGAGCACCCAGCACCCCGTGTACTGAGCACCCAGCACCCCGTGTACTGAGCACCCAGCACCCCTAGCACTGAGAACCCAGCGCCCCGAGCACTGAGCACCCAGCAGCCCGAGCACTGAGCACCCAGCACCCTGAGCACTGAGCACCCAGCACCCCGAGTACTGAGCACTGAGCAACCTGAGCACTGAGCACCCAGCACCCCGAGTACTGAGCACTGAGCACCCTGAGTACTGAGCACCCAGCACACTGAGCACTGAGTACCCAGCACCCTGAGCACTGAGCACACAGCACCCTGAGCACTGAGCACCCAGCACCCTGAGCACTGAGCACCCAGCACCCTGAGTACTGAGCACTGAGCACCCAGCACCCCGAGCACTGAGCACCCAGCACCCTGAGCACTGAGCACCCAGCACCCGAGTACTGAGCACCCAGCACCCTGAGTACTGAGCACCCAGCACCATGTGTAATGAGCACCCAGCACCCCGAGTACTGAGCACCCAGCACCCTGAGTACTGAGCACCCAGCACCCTGAGCACTGAGCACCCAGCACCCCGAGCACTGAGCACCCAGCACCCTGAGTACTGAGCAACCAGCACCCTGAGTACTGAGCACCGAGCACCCCGAGCACTGAGCACCCAGCCCCCGAGCACTGAGAACCCAGCGCACTGAGCACGGAGCACCCTGAGCACTGAGCACCCAGCACCCTGAGTACTGAGCACACAGCACCCTGAGCAATGAGCACCCTGAGTACTGAGCACCCAGCACCTTGAGCACTGAGCACCGAGCACCCCGAGCACTGAGCACCCAGCACCCGGAGTACTGAGCACCCAGCACCCTGAGTACTAAGCACCAAGCACCCTCAGTACTGAGCACCCAGCACCCTGAGCACTGAACACACAGCACCCTGAGTACTGAGCACCTCGAGCACTGAGCACCCAGCACCGCGAGCACTGAGCACATAGCACCCCGAGCACTGAGCACCCAGCACACTGAGTACTGAGCACCCAGCACCCTGAGTACTGAGCACCCAGCACCCTGAGCACTGAGTACCCAGCACCCTGAGCACTGAGCACCCAGCACCCTGAGCACTGAGCACACAGCACCCTGAGCACTGAGCACCCAGCACCCTGAGTACTGAGCACTGAGCACCCAGCACCCCGAGCACTGAGCACCCAGCACCCTGAGTACTGAGCACCGAGCACCCCGAGCACTGAGCACCCAGCACCCTGAGTACTGAGCTCCGAGCACCCAGAGCACTGAGCACCCAGCGCCCCGAGCACCCAGCACCCTGAGTACTGAGCAGCCAGCACCCTGAGCAATGAGCACCCAGCACCCTGAGTACTGAGCACACAGCACCCTGATCTCTGAGCACCCAGCACCCTGAGTAGTGAGCACCCAACGTACTGAGCACCGAGCACCCAGAGCTCTGAGCACCCAGCATCCTGGGTACTGAGCACCGATCACCCCGAGCACTGAGCACCGAGAACCCTGAGTAGTGAGCACCCAACGTACTGAGCACCGAGCACCCCGAGCACTGAGCACCCAGCACCCTGAGTACTGAGCACCGATCACCCCGAGCACTGAGCACCCAGCACCCTGAGTACTGAGCTCCGAGCACCCCGAGCACTGAGCACCCAGCGCCCCGAGCACTGAGCACCCAGCACCCTAAGCACTTAGCACCCAACACCCTGAGCACTGAGCACCCAGAACACCGAGCACTGAGCACCCAGCACCCTGAGCACTGAGCACCCAGCACCCTGAGCACTGATCACCCAGCACCCTGAGCACTGAGCACCCAGCACCCTGAGTACTGAGCACCCAGCACCCTGAGTACTGAGCACTCAGCACCCTGAGTACTGAGCACCGAGCACCCCGAGCACTGAGCACCCAGCACCCTGAGCACTGAGCACACTGATCACTGAGCACCCAGCACCCTGAGCACTGAGCACCCAGCACCCTGTGCAATGAGCACCCTGAGTACTGAGCACCCAGCACCTTGAGCACTGAGCACCCAGCACCCCGAGCACTGAGCACCCAGCACCCTGAGTACTGAGCACCTAGCACCCTGAGCACTGAGCACCCAGCACACTGAGCACTGAGCACCCAGCACACTGAGCACTGAGCACCCAGCACCCTGAGCACTGAGCACCCAGCACCCTGAGTACTGAGCACCCAATGTACTGAGCACCGAGCACCCCGAGCATTGAGCACCCAGCACCCTGAGTACTGAGCACCGAGCACCCCGAGCACTGAGCACCCAGCACCCTGAGTACTAAGCTCCGAGCACCCCGAGCACTGAGTACCCAGCGCACCGAGCACCGAGCACCCTGAGCACTGAGCACCCAGCACCCTGAGTACTGAGCACCCAGCACCCTGTGCAATGAGCACCCTGAGTACTGAGCACCCAGCACCTTGAGCACTGAGCACCCAGCACCCCGAGCACTGAGCACCCAGCACCCTGAGTACTGAGCACCCAGCACCCTGAGCACTGAGCACCCAGCACCCTGAGCACTGAGCACCCAGCACACTGAGCACTGAGCACCCAGCACCCTGAGTAGTGAACAACCAACGTACTGAGCACCGAGCACCCCGAGCACTGAGCACCCAGCACCCTGAGTACTGAGCACCGAGCACCCCGAGCACTGAGCACCCAGCAACCTGAGTACTGAGCTCCGAGCACCCTGAGCACTGAGCACCCAGAGCCCCGAGCACCGAGCACCCTGAGCACTGAGCACCCAGCACCCTGAGTACTGAGCACCCAGCACCCTGAGCAATGAGCACCCTGAGTACTGAGCACCCAGCACCTTTAGCACTGAGCACCGAGCACCCCGAGCACTGAGCACCCAGCAGCCTGAGTACTGAGCACCCCGCACCCTGAGTACTGAACACACAGCACCCTGAGTACTGAGCACCTCGAGCACTGAGCAACCAGCACCCTGAGTACTGAGCACCGAGCACCCCGAGCATTGGGCACCCAGCATCGCGAGCACTGAGCACATAGCACCCCGAGCACTGAGCACCCAGCACCCTGAGTACTGAGCACCCAGCACCCTGAGTACTGAACACCCAGCACCCTGAGCACTGAGTACTGAGCACTGAGCACCCTGAGCACTGAGCACCCAGCACCCCGTGTACTGAGCATCCAGCACCTCTAGCACTGAGCACCCAGCGCCCCGAGCACTGAGCACCCAGCACCCCGAGCACTGAGCACCCAGCACCCTGAGCACTGAGCACCCAGCACCCCGAGTACTGAGCACTGAGCACCCTGAGCACTGAGCACCCAGCACCCCGAGTACTGAGCACTGAGCACCCTGAGTACTGAGCACCCAGCACCCTGAGCACTGAGTACCCAGCACCCTGAGCACTGAGCACACAGCACCCTGAGCACTGAGCACCCAGCACCCTGAGCACTGAGCACCCAGCACCCTGAGTACTGATCACCCAGCACCCTGAGCACTGAGCACCCAGCACCCTGAGTACTGAGCACCCAGCACCCTGAGTACTGAGCACTCAGCACCCTGAGTACTGAGCACCGAGCACCCCGAGCACTGAGCACCCAGCACCCTGAGCACTGAGCACACTAAGGACTGAGCACCCAGCACCCTGAGCACTGAGCACCCAGCACCCTGTGCAATGAGCACCCTGAGTACTGAGCACCCAGCACCTTGAGCACTGAGCACCCAGCACCCCGAGCACTGAGCACCCAGCACCCTGAGTACTGAGCACCTAGCACCCTGAGCACTGAGCACCCAGCACCCTGAGCACTGAGCACCCAGCACACTGAGCACTGAGCACCCAGCACCCTGAGCACTGAGCACCCAGCACCCTGAGTAGTGAGCACCCAACGTACTGAGCACCGAGCACCCCGAGCACTGAGCACCCAGCACCCTGAGTACTGAGCACCGAGCACCCCGAGCACTGAGCACCCAGCACCCTGAGTACTGAGCTCCGAGCACCCCGAGCACTGAGCACCCAGCGCACCGAGCACCGAGCACCCTGAGCACTGAGCACCCAGCACCCTGAGTACTGAGCACCCAGCACCCTGTGCAATGAGCACCCTGAGTACTGAGCACCCAGCACCTTGAGCACTGAGCACCCAGCACCCCGAGCACTGAGCACCCAGCACCCTGAGTACTGAGCACCCAGCACCCTGAGCACTGAGCACCCAGCACACTGAGTACTGAGCACCCAGCACACTGAGTACTGAGCACCCAGCACCTTGAGCACTGAGCACCCAGCACCCCGAGCACTGAGCACCCAGCACCCTGAGTACTGAGCACGCAGCACCCTGAGCACTGAGCACCCAGCACACTGAGCACTGAGCACCCAGCACACTGAGTACTGAGCACCCATCACCCTGAGCACTGAGCACCCAGCAACCTGAGTACTGAGCTCCGAGCACCCCGAGCACTGAGCACCCAGCGCTCCGAGCACCGAGTACCCTGAGCACTGAGCACCCAGCACCCTGAGTACTGACCACCCAGCACCCTGAGCAATGAGCACCCTGAGTACTGAGCACCCAGCACCTTGAGCACTGAGCACCGAGCACCCCGAGCACTGAGCACCCAGCACCCGGAGTACTGATCACCCAGCACCCTGAGTACTAAGCACCGAGCACCCTGAGTACTGAGCACCCAGCACCCTGAGCACTGAACACACAGCACCCTGAGTACTGAGCACCTCGAGCACTGAGCACCCAGCACCCTGAGTACTGGGCACCGAGCACCCCGATCACTGATCACCCAGCATCGCAAGCACTGAGAACCCAGCAACCCGAGCACTGAGCACCCAGCACCCTGAGTACTGAGCACCCAGCAACCTGAGTACTGAGCACCCAGCACCCTGAGCACTGAGTACCCAGCACCCTGGGCACTGAGCACCCAGCACCCTGAGTACTGAGCACACAGCACCCTGAGCACTGAGCACCCAGCAACCTGAGTACTGAGCACTGAGCACCCAGCACCCTGAGTACTGAGCACTGTTCACCCAGCACCCCGAGCACTGAGCAGCCAGCACCCTGAGCACTGAGCACCCAGCACCCGAGTACTGAGCACCCAGCACCCCGAGTACTGAGCACCCAGCACCCTGAGTACTGAGCACCCAGCACCCTGAGCACTGAGCACCCAGCACCCCGAGTACTGAGCACCCAGCACCCTGAGTACTGAGCACCCAGCACCCTGAGCACTGAGCACCCAGCACCCCGAGCACTGAGCACCCAGCACCCTGAGCACTGAGCACCCAGCACCCTGATCTCTGAGCACCCAGCACCCTGAGTAGTGAGCACCCAACGTACTGTGCACCGAGCACCCCGAGCACTGAGCACCCAGCACCCTGAGTACTGAGCACCGATCACCCCGAGCACTGAGCACCCAGCACCCTGAGTAGTGAGCACCCAACGTACTGAGCACAGAGCACCCCGAGCACTGAGCACCCAGCACCCTGAGTACTGAGCACCGAGCACCCCGAGCACTGAGCACCCAGCACCCTGAGTACTGAGCTCCGAGCACCCTGAGCACTGAGCACTGAGCACCCCGAGCACTGAGCACCCAGCACCCTGAGTACTGAGCTCCGAGCACCCTGAGCACTGAGCACCCAGAGCCCCGAGCACCGAGCACCCTGAGCACTGAGAACCCAGCACCCCGTGTACTGAGCACCCAGCGCCCCGAGCACTGAGCACCCAGCGCCCCGAGCACTGAGAACCCAGCTCCCTGCGTAGTGAGCACCCAACGTACTGAGCACCGAGCACCCCGAGAACTGAGCACCCAGCACCCTGAGTACTGAGCACCGAGCACCCCGAGCACTGAGCACACAGCACCCTGAGTACTGAGCTCCGAGCACCCTGAGCACTGAGCACCCAGAGCCCCGAGCACCGAGCACCCTGAGCACTGAGCACCCAGCACCCTGAGTACTGAGCACCCAGCACCCTGAGCAATGAGCACCCTGAGTACTGAGCACCCAGCACCTTTAGCACTGAGCACCGAGCACCCCGAGCACTGAGCACCCAGCACCCTGAGTACTGAGCACCCCGCACCCTGAGTACTAAGCACCAAGCACCCTGAGTACTGAGCACCCAGCACCCTGAGCACTGAACACACAGCACCCTGAGTACTGAGCACCTCGAGCACTGAGCAACCAGCACCCTGAGTACTGAGCACCGAGCACCCCGAGCATTGGGCACCCAGCACCGCGAGCACTGAGCAAATAGCACCCCAGCACTGAGCACCCAGCACCCTGAGTACTGAGCACCCAGCACCCTGAGTACTGAACACCCAGCTCCCTGAGCACTGAGTACTGAGCACTGAGCACCCAGCACCCCGTCTACTGAGCACCCAGCACCCCGTGTACTGAGCACCCAGCACCCCTAGCACTGAGCACCCAGCGCCCCGAGCACTGAGCACCCAGCACCCCGAGCACTGAGCACCCAGCACCCTGAGCACTGAGCACCCAGCACCCCGAGTACTGAGCACTGAGCACCCTGAGCACTGAGCACCCAGCACCCCGAGTACTGAGCACTGAGCACCCTGAGTACTGAGCACCCAGCACCCTGAGCACTGAGTACCCAGCACCCTGAGCACTGAGCACACAGCACCCTGAGCACTGAGCACCCAGCACCCTGAGCACTGAGCACCCAGCACCCTGAGTATTGAGCACTGAGCACCCAGCACCCCGAGCACTGAGCACCCAGCACCCTGAGCACTGAGCACCCAGCACCCGAGTACTGAGCACCCAGCACCCTGAGTACTGAGCACCCAGCACCATGTGTAATGAGCACCCAGCACCCCGAGTACTGAGCACCCAGCACCCTGAGTACTGAGCAACGAGCACCCCGAGCACTGAGCACCCGGCACCCTGGGTACTGAGCTCCGAGATCCCCGAGAACTGAGCACCCAGCACCCTGAGCACTGAGCACCCAGCACCCTGAGCACTGAGCACCCAGCACCCTGAGCACTGAGCACACTGAGGACTGAGCACCCAGCACCCTGAGTACTGAGCACCCAGCACCTTGAGCACTGAGCACCCAGCACCCCGAGCACTGAGCACCCAGCACCCTGAGTACTGAGCACCTAGCACCCTGAGCACTGAGCACCCAGCACACTGAGCACTGAGCACCCAGCACACTGAGCACTGAGCACCCAGCACCCTGAGCACTGAGCACCCAGCACCCTGAGTAGTGAGCACCCAACGTACTGAGCACCGAGCACCCCGAGCACTGAGCACCCAGCACCCTGAGTACTGAGCACCGAGCACCCCGAGCACTGAGCACCCAGCACCCTGAGTACTGAGCTCCGAGCACCCCGAGCACTGAGCACCCAGCGCACCGAGCACCGAGCACCCTGAGCACTGAGCACCCAGCACCCTGAGTACTGAGCACCCAGCACCCTGTGCAATGAGCACCCTGAGTACTGAGCACCCAGCACCTTGAGCACTGAGTACCCAGCACCCCGAGCACTGAGCACCCAGCACCCTGAGTACTGAGCACCCAGCACCCTGAGCACTGAGCACCCAGCACACTGAGTACTGAGCACCCAGCACACTGAGTACTGAGCACCCAGCACCTTGAGCACTGAGCACCCAGCACCCCGAGCACTGAGCACCCAGCACCCTGAGTACTGAGCACCCAGCACCCTGAGCACTGAGCACCCAGCACCCTGAGTACTGAGCACCCAGCACCCTGAGCACTGAGCACCCAGCACACTGAGCACTGAGCACCCAGCACCCTGAGCACTGAGCACCCAGCACCCTGAGCACTGATCACCCAGCACCCTGAGCACTGAGCACCCAGCACCCTGAGTACTGACCACCCAGCACCCTGAGCAATGAGCACCCTGAGTACTGAGCACCCAGCACCTTGAGCACTGAGCACCGAGCACCCCGAGCACTGAGCACCCAGCACCCGGAGTACTGAGCACCCAGCACCCTGAGTACTAAGCACCGAGCACCCTGAGTACTGAGCACCCAGCACCCTGAGCACTGAACACACAGCACCCTGAGTACTGAGCACCTCGAGCACTGAGCACCCAGCACCCTGAGTACTGGGCACCGAGCACCCCGATCACTGAGCACCCAGCATCGCAAGCACTGAGCACCCAGCAACCCGAGCACTGAGCACCCAGCACCCTGAGTACTGAGCACCCAGCACCCTGAGTACTGAGCACCCAGCACCCTGAGCACTGATTACCCAGCACCCTGAGCACTGAGCACCCAGCACCCTGAGTACTGAGCACACAGCACCCTGAGCACTGAGCACCCAGCACCCTGAGTACTGAGCACTGAGCACCCACCAACCCGAGAACTGAGCACCCAGCACCCTGAGTACTGAGCACTGTGCACCCAGCACCCCGAGCACTGAGCACCCAGCACCCTGAGCACTGAGCACCCAGCACCCGAGTACTGAGCGCCCAGCACCCCGAGTACTGAGCACCCAGCACCCTGAGTACTGAGCACCCAGCACCCCGAGTACTGAGCACCCAGCACCCTGAGTACTGAGCACCCAGCACCCTGAGCACTGAGCACCCAGCACCCCGAGCACTGAGCACCCAGCACCCTGAGCACTGAGCACCCAGCACCCTGATCTCTGAGCACCCAGCACCCTGAGTAGTGAGCACCCAACGTACTGAGCACCGAGCACCCCGAGTGCTGAGCACCCAGCACCCTGAGTACTGAGCACCGAGCACCCCGAGCACTGAGCACCCAGCACCCTGAGTACTGAGCTCCGAGCACCCTGAGCACTGAGCACTGAGCACCCCGAGCACTGAGCACCCAGCACCCTGAGAACTGAGCTCCGAGCACCCTGAACACTGAGCACCCAGAGCCCCGAGCACCGAGCACCCTGAGCACTGAGCACCCAGCACCCCGTGTACTGAGCACCCAGCACCCCGAGCACTGAGCACCCAGCGCCCCGAGCTCTGAGAACCCAGCACCCTGCGTAGTGAGCACCCAACGTACTGAGCAGCGAGCACCCCGAGCACTGAGCACCCAGCACCCTGAGTACTGAGCACCGAGCACCCCGAGCACTGAGCACACAGCACCCTGAGTACTGAGCTCCGAGCACCCTGAGCACTGAGCACCCAGAGCCCCGAGCACCGAGCACCCTGAGCACTGAGCACCCAGCACCCTGAGTACTGAGCACCCAGCACCCTGAGCAATGAGCACCCTGAGTACTGAGCACCCAGCACCTTTAGCACTGAGCACCGAGCACCCCGAGCACTGAGCACCCAGCACCCTGAGTACTGAGCACCCCGCACCCTGAGTACTAAGCACCGAGCACCCTGAGTACTGAGCACCCAGCACCCTGAGCACTGAACACACAGCACCCTGAGTACTGAGCACCTCGAGCACTGAGCACCCAGCACCCTGAGTACTGAGCACCCAGCACCCTGAGTACTGAACACCCAGCTCCCTGAGCACTGAGTACTGAGCACTGAGCACCCAGCACCCCGTCTACTGAGCACCCAGCACCCCGTGTACTGAGCACCCAGCACCCCTAGCACTGAGCACCCATCGCCCCGAGCACTGAGCACCCAGCACCCCAAGCACTGAGCACCCAGCACCCTGAGCACTGAGCACCCAGCACCCCGAGTACTGAGCACTGAGCACCCTGAGCACTGAGCACCCAGCACCCCGAGTACTGAGCACTGAGCACCCTGAGTACTGAGCACCCAGCACCCTGAGCACTGAGTACCCAGCACCCTGAGCACTGAGCACCCAGCACCCTGAGCACTGAGCACCCAGCACCCTGAGCACTGAGCACCCAGCACCCTGAGTACTGAGCACTGAGCACCCAGCACCCCGAGCACTGAGCACCCAGAACCCTGAGCACTGAGCACCCAGCACCCGAGTACTGAGCACCCAGCACCCTGATTACTGAGCACCCAGCACCATGTGTAATGAGCACCCAGCACCCCGAGTACTGAGCACCCAGCACCCTGAGTACTGAGGAACGAGCACCCCGAGCACTGAGCACCCAGCACCCTGGGTACTGAGCTCCGAGCACCCCGAGCACTGAGAACCCAGCGCCCTGAGCACGGAGCACCCTGAGCACTGAGCACCCAGCACCCTGAGTACTGAGCACACAGCACCCTGAGCAATGAGCACCCTGAGTACTGAGCACCCAGCACCTTGAGCACTGAGCACCGAGCACCCCGAGCACTGAGCACCCAGCACCCGGAGTACTGAGCACACAGCACCCTGAGTACTAAGCACCAAGCACCCTCAGTACTGAGCACCCAGCACCCTGAGCACTGAACACACAGCACCCTGAGAACTGAGCACCTCGAGCACTGAGCACCCAGCACCCTGAGTACTGAGCACCGAGCACCCCGAGCACTGAGCACCCAGCACCGCGAGCACTGAGCACATAGCACCCCGTGCACTGAGCACCCAGCACACTGAGTACTGAGCACCCAGCACCCTGAGTACTGAGCACCCAGCACCCTGAGCACTGAGTACCCATCACCCTGAGCACTGAGCACCCAGCAATCTGAGCACTGAGCACACAGCACCCTGAGCACTGAGCACCCAGCACCCTGAGTACTGAGCACTGAGCACCCAGCACCCCGAGCACTGAGCACCCAGCACCCTGAGTACTGAGCACCGAGCACCCCGAGCACTGAGCACCCAGCACCCTGAGTACTGAGCTCCGAGCACCCAGAGCACTGAGCACCCAGCGCCCCGAGCACCCAGCACCCTGAGTACTGAGCAGCCAGCACCCTGAGCAATGAGCACCCTGAGTACTGAGCACCCAGCACCTTGAGCACTGAGCACCGAGCACCCCGAGCACTGAGCACCTAGCACCCTGAGTACTGAGCACCCAGCACCCTGAGCACTGAGCACCCAGCACCCGAGTACTGAGCACCCAGCACCCTGAGTACTGAGCACCCAGCACCATGTGTAATGAGCACCCAGCACCCCGAGTACTGAGCACCCAGCACCCTGAGTACTGAGGAACGAGCACCCCGAGCACTGAGCACCCAGCACCCTGGGTACTGAGCTCCGAGCACCCCGAGCACTGAGAACCCAGCGCCCTGAGCACGGAGCACCCTGAGCACTGAGCACCCAGCACCCTGAGTACTGAGCACACAGCACCCTGAGCAATGAGCACCCTGAGTACTGAGCACCCAGCACCTTGAGCACTGAGCACCGAGCACCCCGAGCACTGAGCACCCAGCACCCGGAGTACTGAGCACACAGCACCCTGAGTACTAAGCACCAAGCACCCTCAGTACTGAGCACCCAGCACCCTGAGCACTGAACACACAGCACCCTGAGAACTGAGCACCTCGAGCACTGAGCACCCAGCACCCTGAGTACTGAGCACCGAGCACCCCGAGCACTGAGCACCCAGCACCGCGAGCACTGAGCACATAGCACCCCGTGCACTGAGCACCCAGCGCACTGAGTACTGAGCACCCAGCACCCTGAGTACTGAGCACCCAGCACCCTGAGCACTGAGTACCCATCACCCTGAGCACTGAGCACCCAGCAATCTGAGCACTGAGCACACAGCACCCTGAGCACTGAGCACCCAGCACCCTGAGTACTGAGCACTGAGCACCCAGCACCCCGAGCACTGAGCACCCAGCACCCTGAGTACTGAGCACCGAGCACCCCGAGCACTGAGCACCCAGCACCCTGAGTACTGAGCTCCGAGCACCCAGAGCACTGAGCACCCAGCGCCCCGAGCACCCAGCACCCTGAGTACTGAGCAGCCAGCACCCTGAGCAATGAGCACCCTGAGTACTGAGCACCCAGCACCTTGAGCACTGAGCACCGAGCACCCTGAGTACTGAGCACCCAGCACCCTGAGCACTGAACACACAGCACCCTGAGTACTGAGCACCTCGAGCACTGAGCACCCAGCACCCCGAGCACTGAGCACCCAGCACCGCGAGCACTGAGCACCCAGCACCCCGAGCACTGAGAACCCAGCACCCTGATTACTGAGCACCCAGCACCCTGAGTACTGAGCACCCAGCACCCTGAGCACTGAGTACCCAGCACCCTGAGCACTGAGCACCCAGCACCCTGAGCACTGAGCACACAGCACCCTGAGCACTGAGCACCCAGCACCCTGAGTACTGAGCACTCAGCACCCTGAGTACTGAGCACCCCAAGCACTGAGCACCCAGCACCCTGAGCACTGAGCACACAGCACCCTGAGCACTGAGCACCCAGCACCCTGAGCACTGAGCACCCAGCCCCCTGAGTACTGAGCACCCAGCCCCTGAGTACTGAGCACTCAGCACCCTGAGTACTGAGCACCGAGCACCCCGAGCACTGAGCAACCAGCACACTGAGCACTGAGCACCCTGAGGACTGAGCACCCAGCAACCTGAGCACTGAGCACCCAGCACCCTGAGAACTGAGCACCGATCACCCTGAGCACTGAGCACCCAGCACCCCGAGTACTGAGCACCCAGCACCCTGAGTACTGAGCACCCAGCACCCCGAGGACTGAGCACCCAGCACCCTGAGTACTGAGCACCCTGAGTACTGAGCACCGATCACCCTGAGCACTGAGCACCCAGCACCCTGAGTACTGAGCACACAGCACCCTGAGCACTGAGCACCCAGCACCCTGAGCACTGAGCACCCAGCATCCGAGCACTGAGCACCCAGCACCATGAGCACTGAGCACCCAGCCCCCTGAGCACTGAGCACCCAGCCCCCTGAGTACTGATCACCCAGCCCCCTGAGTACTGACCACTCAGCACCCTGAGTAATGAGCACCGATCACCCCGAGCACTGAGCACCCAGCACCCTGAGCATTGAGCACCCTGAGGACTGAGCATCCAGAACCCTGAGCACTGAGCACCCAGCACACTGAGTACTGAGCACCGATCACCCTGAGCACTGAGCACCCAGCACCCCGAACACTGAGCACCCAGCACACTGAGTACTGAGCACCCAGCACCCCGAGTACTGAGCACCCAGCACCCTGAGTACTGAGCACCCAGCACCCCGAGGACTGAGCACCCAGCACCCTGCATACTGAGCAACCTGAGTACTGAGCACCGATCACCCTGAGCACTGAGCACCCAGCACCCTGAGTACTGAGCACCCAGCACCCTGAGCACTGAGCACCCAGCACCCTGATCACTGAGCACCAAGCACCCTGAGTACTGAGCACCCAGCACCCTGAGTACTGAGTACCCAGCACCCTGCGCACTGAGCACCCAGCACCCTGAGTACTGAGCACCGAGCATCCTGAGTACTGAGCACCGAGCACCCTGAGTACTGAGCACCCAGCACCCTGAGCAATGAGCACCCAGCATCCTGAGTACTGAGCACCCAGCACCCCGAGCACTGAGCACCCAGCACCCTGAGTACTGAGCACTGAGCACCCTGAGTACTGAGCACGGAACACCCTGAGTACTGAGCACCCAGCACCCTGAGTACTGAGCACCCAGCACCCTGAGCACTGAGCACTGAGCACCCAGCACCCTGAGCACTGAGCACCCAGCACCCTGAGCACTGAGCACTGAGCACCCAGTACCCTGAGCACTGAGCACTGAGCACCCAGCACCCCATGCACTGAGCACCCAGCACCCCGAGCACTGAGCACCCCGCACCCTGAGCACTGAGCACCCAGCACCCTGAGCACTGAGCACCCAGCACCCTGAGTACTGAGCACACAGCACCCTGAGTACTGAGCACCCAGCACCCTGAGTACTGAGCACTCAGCACCCTGAGTACTGAGCACCGAGCACCCCGAGCACTGAGCAGCCAGCACCCTGAGCACTGAGCACCCTGACGACTGAGCACCCAGCACCCTGAGAACTGAGCGCCCAGCACCCTGAGTACTGAGCACCCTGAGTACTGAGCACTGAGCACCGAGCACCCTGAGTACTGAGCACCTTGAAAACTGAGCACCCAGCACCCTGAGCACTGAGCACACAGCACCCTGAGTACTGAGCACCCAACACCCAGAGTACTGAGCACCCAGCACGCTGAGCACTGAGCACCCAGCACCCTGAGTACTGAGCACCGATCACCCTGAGCACTGTGCACCCAGCACCCCGAGCACTGAGCACCCAGCACCCTGAGTACTGAGCACCCAGCACCCTGAGCACTGAGCACCCAGCACCCTGAGTACTGAGCACCCAGCACCCCGAGCACTGAGCACCCAGCACCCTGAGCACTGAGCACCCAGCACCCTGAGCACTGAGCACCCAGCACCCCAAGCACTGAGCACCCAGCACCCTGAGCACCCAGCAGCCTGAGCACTGAGCACCCTGAGCACTGAGCACTGAGCACCCAGCACCCTGAGTACTGAGCACCCAACACTCTGAGCACTGAGCACCCAGCACGCTGAGTACTGAGCACTGAGCACACAGCACCCTGAGTACTGAGCACCCAGCAGCCCGAGCACTGAGCACCCAGCGCCCCGAGCACTGAGCACCCAGCACCCCGAGCACTGAGCACTGAGCAGCCTGAGCACTGAGCACCCAGCACCCCGAGTACTGAGCACTGAGCACCCTGAGAACTGAGCACGGAGCACCCCTAGGACTGAGCAACAAGCACCCTGAGTACTGAGCACCCAGCACCCTGAGCACTGAGCACCCAGCACCCTGAGCACTGAGCACCCAGCACCCTGAGTACTGAGCACTGAGCACCCAGCACCCAGAGCACTGAGCACCCAGCACCCTGAGTACTGAGCACCCTGAGTACTGAGCACCGATCACCCTGAGCACTGAGCTCCCAGCACCCTGAGCACTGAGCACCCAGCACCCTGAGCACTGAACACCCAGCACCCTGAGTACTGAGCACCCAGCACCCTGAGCACTGAGCACCCAGCACCCTGAGTACTGAGCACCCAGCACCCTGAGCACTGAGCAGCCAGCACCCTGAGTACTGAACACCCAGCACCCCGAGCACTGAGCACCCAGCAACCCGAGAATGAGCACCCAGCACCCCGAGTACTGAGCACCGAGCACCCTGAGCACTGAGTATGCAGCACCCTGAGTATTGAGCACCCAGCACCCTGAGCAGTGAGCACCGAGCACCCCGAGTACTGAGCACCCAGCACTCTGAGCACTGAGCACCCAGCACCCTGAGCACTGAGAACTGAGCACCGAGCACAACGAGCACTGAGCACCCAGCACCCCGTGCACTGAGCACCCAGCACCCCGAGCACTGAGCACCCCGCACCCTGAGCACTGAGCACCCAGCACCCTGAGTACTGAGCACACAGCACCCTGAGCACTGAGCAACCAGCACCCTGAGCACTGAGCACTGAGCACCCAGCACCCTGAGCACTGAGCAACCAGCACCCTGAGCACTGAGCACTGAGCACCCAGCACCCTGAGCACTGAGCACTGAGCACCCAGCACACTGAGTACTGAGCACCCAGCACCCTGAGTACTGAGCACCCAGCACCCTGAGCACTGAGTACCCATCACCCTGAGCACTGAGCACCCAGCAATCTGAGCACTGAGCACACAGCACCCTGAGCACTGAGCACCCAGCACCCTGAGTACTGAGCACTGAGCACCCAGCACCCCGAGCACTGAGCACCCAGCACCCTGAGTACTGAGCACCGAGCACCCCGAGCACTGAGCACCCAGCACCCTGAGTACTGAGCTCCGAGCACCCAGAGCACTGAGCACCCAGCGCCCCGAGCACCCAGCACCCTGAGTACTGAGCAGCCAGCACCCTGAGCAATGAGCACCCTGAGTACTGAGCACCCAGCACCTCGAGCACTGAGCACCCAGCACCCCGAGCACTGAGCACCCAGCACCGCGAGCACTGAGCACCCAGCACCCCGAGCACTGAGAACCCAGCACCCTGAGTACTGAGCACCCAGCACCCTGAGTACTGAGCACCCAGCACCCTGAGCACTGAGTACCCAGCACCCTGAGCACTGAGCACCCAGCACCCTGAGCACTGAGCACACAGCACCCTGAGCACTGAGCACCCAGCACCCTGAGTACTGAGCACTCAGCACCCTGAGTACTGAGCACCCCAAGCACTGAGCACCCAGCACCCTGAGCACTGAGCACACAGCACCCTGAGCACTGAGCACCCAGCACCCTGAGCACTGAGCACCCAGCCCCCTGAGTACTGAGCACCCAGCCCCTGAGTACTGAGCACTCAGCACCCTGAGTACTGAGCACCGAGCACCCCGAGCACTGAGCAACCAGCACACTGAGCACTGAGCACCCTGAGGACTGAGCACCCAGCAACCTGAGCACTGAGCACCCAGCACCCTGAAAACTGAGCACCGATCACCCTGAGCACTGAGCACCCAGCACCCCGAGTACTGAGCACCCAGCACCCTGAGTACTGAGCACCCAGCACCCCGAGGACTGAGCACCCAGCACCCTGAGTACTGAGCACCCTGAGTACTGAGCACCGATCACCCTGAGCACTGAGCACCCAGCACCCTGAGTACTGAGCACACAGCACCCTGAGCACTGAGCACCCAGCACCCTGAGCACTGAGCACCCAGCATCCGAGCACTGAGCACCCAGCACCATGAGCACTGAGCACCCAGCCCCCTGAGCACTGAGCACCCAGCCCCCTGAGTACTGATCACCCAGCCCCCTGAGTACTGACCACTCAGCACCCTGAGTACTGAGCACCGATCACCCCGAGCACTGAGCACCCAGCACCCTGAGCATTGAGCACCCTGAGGACTGAGCATCCAGAACCCTGAGCACTGAGCACCCAGCACACTGAGTACTGAGCACCGATCACCCTGAGCACTGAGCACCCAGCACCCCGAACACTGAGCACCCAGCACACTGAGTACTGAGCACCCAGCACCCCGAGTACTGAGCACCCAGCACCCTGAGTACTGAGCACCCAGCACCCCGAGGACTGAGCACCCAGCACCCTGCATACTGAGCACCCTGAGTACTGAGCACCGATCACCCTGAGCACTGAGCACCCAGCACCCTGAGTACTGAGCACCCAGCACCCTGAGCACTGAGCACCCAGCACCCTGAGCACTGAGCACCAAGCACCCTGAGTACTGAGCACCCAGCACCCTGAGTACTGAGTACCCAGCACCCTGCGCACTGAGCACCCAGCACCCTGAGTACTGAGCACCGAGCATCCTGAGTACTGAGCACCGAGCACCCTGAGTACTGAGCACCCAGCACCCTGAGCACTGAGCACCCAGCATCCTGAGTACTGAGCACCCAGCACCCCGAGCACTGAGCACCCAGCACCCTGAGTACTGAGAACTGAGCACCCTGAGTACTGAGCACGGAACACCCTGAGTACTGAGCACCCAGCACCCTGAGTACTGAGCACCCAGCACCCTGAGCACTGAGCACTGAGCACCCAGCACCCTGAGCACTGAGCACCCAGCACCCTGAGTACTGAGTAGCCAGCACCCTGAGCACTGAGCACCCTGCACCCTGAGTACTGATCACCGAGCACCCCGAGCACTGAGCACCCAGCACCCTGAGTACTGAGCACCCAGCACCCTGAGCACAGAGCAACCAGCACCCTGAGCACTGAGCACTGAGCACCCAGTACCCTGAGCACTGAGCACTGAGCACCCAGCACCCCGTGCACTGAGCACCCAGCACCCCGAGCACTGAGCACCCCGCACCCTGAGCACTGAGCACCCAGCACCCTGAGCACTGAGCACCCAGCACCCTGAGTACTGAGCACACAGCACCCTGAGTACTGAGCACCCAGCACCCTGAGTACTGAGCACTCAGCACCCTGAGTACTGAGCACCGAGCACCCCGAGCACTGAGCAGCCAGCACCCTGAGCACTGAGCACCCTGACGACTGAGCACCCAGCACCCTGAGAACTGAGCGCCCAGCACCCTGAGTACTGAGCACCCTGAGTACTGAGCACTGAGCACCGAGCACCCTGAGTACTGAGCACCTTGAAAACTGAGCACCCAGCACCCTGAGCACTGAGCACCCAGCACCCTGAGTACTGAGCACCCAACACCCAGAGTACTGAGCACCCAGCACGCTGAGCACTGAGCACCCAGCACCCTGAGTACTGAGCACCGATCACCCTGAGCACTGTGCACCCAGCACCCCGAGCACTGAGCACCCAGCACCCTGAGTACTGAGCACCCAGCACCCTGAGCACTGAGCACCCAGCACCCTGAGTACTGAGCACCCAGCACCCCGAGCACTGAGCACCCCGCACCCTGAGCACTGAGCACCCAGCACCCTGAGCCCTGAGCACCCAGCACCCCAAGCACTGAGCACCCAGCACCCTGAGCACCCAGCAGCCTGAGCACTGAGCACCCTGAGCACTGAGCACTGAGCACCCAGCACCCTGAGTACTGAGCACCCAACACTCTGAGCACTGAGCACCCAGCACGCTGAGTACTGAGCACTGAGCACACAGCACCCTGAGTACTGAGCACCCAGCACCCCGAGCACTGAGCACCCAGCGCCCCGAGCACTGAGCACCCAGCACCCCGAGCACTGAGCACTGAGCAGCCTGAGCACTGAGCACCCAGCACCCCGAGTACTGAGCACTGAGCACCCTGAGAACTGAGCACGGAGCACCCCGAGGACTGAGCAACAAGCACCCTGAGTACTGAGCACACAGCACCCTGAGCACTGAGCACCCAGCACCCTGAGCACTGAGCACCCAGCACCCTGAGTACTGAGCACTGAGCACCCAGCACCCAGAGCACTGAGCACCCAGCACCCTGAGTACTGAGCACCCTGAGTACTGAGCACCAATCACCCTGAGCACTGAGCTCCCAGCACCCTGAGTACTGAGCACCCAGCACCCTGAGCACTGAACACCCAGCACCCTGAGTACTGAGCACCCAGCACCCTGAGCACTGAGCACCCAGCACCCTGAGTACTGAGCACCCAGCACCCTGAGCACTGAGCAGCCAGCACCCTGAGTACTGAACACCCAGCACCCCGAGCACTGAGCACCCAGCAACCCGAGAATGAGCACACAGCACCCCGAGTACTGAGCACCGAGCACCCTGAGCACTGAGTATGCAGCACCCTGAGTATTGAGCACCCAGCACCCTGAGCAGTGAGCACCGAGCACCCCGAGTACTGAGCACCCAGCACTCTGAGCACTGAGCACCCAGCACCCTGAGCACTGAGTACTGAGCACCGAGCACAACGAGCACTGAGCACCCAGCACCCCGTGCACTGAGCACCCAGCACCCCGAGCACTGAGCACCCCGCACCCTGAGCACTGAGCACCCAGCACCCTGAGTACTGAGCACACAGCACCCTGAGCACTGAGCAACCAGCACCCTGAGCACTGAGCACTGAGCACCCAGCACCCTGAGCACTGAGCAACCAGCACCCTGAGCACTGAGCACTGAGCACCCAGCACCCTGAGCACTGAGCACCCAGCACCCCGTGCACTGAGCACCCAGCACCCCGAGCACTGAGCACCCCGCACCCTGAGCACTGAGCACCCAGCACCCTGAGCACTGAGCACCCAGCACCCTGAGTACTGAGCACACAGCACCCTGAGTACTGAGCACCCAGCACCCTGAGTACTGAGCACTCAGCACCCTGAGTACTGAGCACCGAGCACCCCGAGCACTGAGCAGCCAGCACCCTGAGCATTGAGCACCCTGACGACTGAGCACCCAGCACCCTGAGAACTGAGCGCCCAGCACCCTGAGTACTGAGCACCCTGAGTACTGAGCACTGAGCACCGAGCACCCTGAGTACTGAGCACCTTGAGGACTGAGCACCCAGCACTCTGAGCACTGAGCACCCAGCACCCTGAGTACTGAGCACCCAACACCCAGAGTACTGAGCACCCAGCACCCTGAGCACTGAGCACCCAGCACCCTGAGTACTGAGCACCGATCACCCTGAGCACTGAGCACCCAGCACCCCGAGCACTGAGCACCCAGCACCCTGAGTACTGAGCACCCAGCACCCTGAGCACTGAGCACCCAGCACCCTGAGTACTGAGCACCCAGCACCCTGAGCACTGAGCACCCAGCACCCTGAGCACTGAGCACCCAGCACCCTGAGCACTGAGCACCCAGCAAACCAAGCACTGAGCACCCAGCACCCTGAGCACCCAGCACCCTGAGCACTGAGCACCCTGAGCACTGAGCACTGAGCACCCAGCACCCTGAGTACTGAGCACCCAACACTCTGAGCACTGAGCACCCAGCACGCTGAGTACTGAGCACTGAGCACACAGCACCCTGAGTACTGAGCACCCAGCACCCCGAGCACTGAGCACCCAGCGCCCCGAGCACTGAGCACCCAGCACCCCGAGCACTGAGCACTGAGCAGCCTGAGCACTGAGCACCCAGCACCCCGAGTACTGAGCACTGAGCACCCTGGGAACTGAGCACGGAGCACCCCGAGGACTGAGCAACAAGCACCCTGAGTACTGAGCACCCAGCACCCTGAGCACTGAGCACCCAGCACCCTGAGCACTGAGCACCCAGCACCCTGAGTACTGAGCACTGAGCACCCAGCACCCAGAGCACTGAGCACCCAGCACCCTGAGTACTGAGCACTGAGCACCCAGCACCCTGAGTACTGAGCACTCAGCACCCCGAGCACTGAGCACCCAGCACCCTGAGTACTGAGCACCCTGAGTACTGAGCACCGATCACCCTGAGCACTGAGCTCCCAGCACCCTGAGTACTGAGCACCCAGCACCCTGAGCACTGAACACCCAGCACCCTGAGTACTGAGCACCCAGCACCCTGAGCACTGAGCACCCAGCACCCTGAGTACTGAGCACCCAGCACCCTGAGCACTGAGCAGCCAGCACCCTGAGTACTGAACACCCAGCACCCTGAGCACTGAGCACCCAGCACCCCGAGAATGATCACCCAGCACCCCGAGTACTGAGCACCGAGCACCCTGAGCACTGAGTATGCAGCACCCTGAGTATTGAGCACCCAGCACCCTGAGCAGTGAGCACCGAGCACCCCGAGTACTGAGCACCCAGCACTCTGAGCACTGAGCACCCAGCACCCTGAGCACTGAGTACTGAGCACCGAGCACAACGAGCACTGAGCACCCAGCACCCGGAGTACTGAGCACCCAGCACCCTGAGTACTAAGCACCGAGCACCCTGAGTACTGAGCACCCAGCACCCTGAGCACTGAACATACAGCACCCTGAGTACTGAGCACCTCGAGCACTGAGCACCCAGCACCCTTAGTTCTGAGCACCGAGCACCCCGAGCACTGAGCACCCAGCACCCCTAGCATTGAGCACCGATCACCCCGAGCACTGAGCACCCAGCACCCTGAGCACTGAGCACCGAGCACCCCGAGCACTGAGCACCCAGCACCCCGAGCACTGAGCACCCAGCACCCTGAACACTGAGCACTGAGAACCCTGAGTACTGAGCACCGAGCACCCTGAGTACTGAGCACCCAGCACCCTGAGTACTGAGCACCCAGCGCCCTGAGTACTGAGCACCCAGCACCCTGAGCACTGAGCACTGAGCACCCAGCACCCTGAGCACTGAGCACTGAGCACCCAGCACCCCGAGCACTGAGCACCCAGCACCCCGAACACTGAGCACCCAGCACCCTGAGCACTGAGCACCCAGCACCCTGAGCACTGAGCACCCAGCCCCCTGAGTACTGAGCACCCAGCCCCTGAGTACTGAGCACTCAGCACCCTGAGTACTGAGCACCGAGCACCCCGAGCACTGAGCAAACAGCACACTGAGCACTGAGCACCCTGAGGACTGAGCAGCCAGCAACCTGAGCACTGAGCACCCAGCACCCTGAGAACTGAGCACCGATCACCCTGAGCACTGAGCACAAAGCACCCCGAGTACTGAGCACCCAGCACCCTGAGTACTGAGCACCCAGCACCCCGAGGACTGAGCACCCAGCACCCTGAGTACTGAGCACCCTGAGTACTGAGCACCGATCACCCTGAGAACTGAGCACCCAGCACCCTGAGTACTGAGCACACAGCACCCTGAGCACTGAGCACCCAGCACCCTGAGCACTGAGCACCCAGCATCCGAGCACTGAGCACCCAGCACCATGAGCACTGAGCACCCAGCCCCCTGAGTACTGAGCACCCAGCCCCCTGAGTACTGATCACCCAGCCCCCTGAGTACTGAGCACTCAGCACCCTGAGTACTGAGCACCGATCACCCCGAGCACTGAGCACCCAGCACCCTGAGCACTGAGCACCCTGAGGACTGAGCATCCAGAACCCTGAGCACTGAGCATCCAGCACACTGAGTACTGAGCACCAATCACCCTGAGCTATGAGCACCCAGCACCCCGAACACTGAGCAACCAGCACACTGAGTACTGAGCACCCAGGACCCCGAGTACTGAGCACCCAGCACCCTGAGTACTGAGCACCCAGCACCCCGAGAACTGAGCACCCAGCACCCTGCATACTGAGCACCCTGAGTACTGAGCACCGATCACCCTGAGCACTGAGCACCCAGCACCCTGAGTACTGAGCACCCAGCACCCTGAGCACTGAGCACCCAGCACCCTGAGCACTGAGCACCAAGCACCCTGAGTACTGAGCACCCAGCACCCTGAGTACTGAGTACCCAGCACCCTGCGCACTGAGCACCCAGCACCCTGAGTACTGAGCACCGAGCATCCTGAGTACTGAGCACCCAGCACCCTGAGTACTGAGCACCCAGCACCCTGAGCACTGAGCACCCAGCATCCTGATTACTGAGCACCCAGCACCCCGAGCACTGAGCACCCAGCACCCTGAGTACTGAGCACTGAGCACCCTGAGTACTGAGCACGGAACACCCTGAGTACTGAGCACCCAGCACCCTGAGTACTGAGCACCCAGCACCCTGAGTGCTGAGCACCCAGCTCCCCGAGCACAGAGCACCCAGCACCCCGAGCACTGAGCACCCAGCACCCCGAGCACTGAGGACCCAGCACCCCGAGCACTGAGCACCCAGCACGCTGAGTACTGAGCACTGAGCACACAGCACCCTGAGTACTGAGCACCCAGCACCCCGAGCACTGAGCACCCAGCGCCCCGAGCACTGAGCACCCAGCACCCCGAGCACTGAGCACTGAGCAGCCTGAGCACTGAGCACCCAGCACCCCGAGTACTGAGCACTGAGCACCCTGAGTACTGAGCAACCAGCACCCCGAGTACTGAACACTGAGCACCCTGAGTACTGAGCACCCAGCACCCTGAAAACTGAGCACTGAGAACCCTGAGTACTGAGCACCGAGCACCCTGAGTACTGAGCACCCAGCACCCTGAGAACTGAGCACGGAGCACCCCGAGGACTGAGCAACAAGCACCCTGAGTACTGAGCACCCAGCACCCTGAGCACTGAGCACCCAGTACCCTGAGCACTGAGCTCCCAGCACCCTGAGTACTGAGCACTGAGCACCCAGCACCCCGAGCACTGAGCACCCAGCACCCTGAGTACTGAGCACTGAGCACCCAGCACCCTGAGTACTGAGCACTCAGCACCCCGAGCACTGAGCACCCAGCACCCTGAGTACTGAGCACCCTGAGTACTGAGCACCGATCACCCTGAGCACTGAGCTCCCAGCACCCTGAGTACTGAGCACCCAGCACCCTGAGCACTGAACACCCAGCACCCTGAGTACTGAGAACCCAGCACCCTGAGCACTGAGCACCCAGCACCCCGAGCACTGAGCACCCAGCACCCCGAGAATGAGCACCCAGCACCCCGAGTACTGAGCACCGAGCACCCTGAGCACTGAGTATGCAGCACCCTGAGTATTGAGCACCCAGCACCCTGAGCAGTGAGCACCAAGCACCCCGAGTACTGAGCACCCAGCACTCTGAGCACTGAGCACCCAGCACCCTGAGCACTGAGTACTGAGCACCGAGCACAACGAGCACTGAGCACCCAGCACCCGGAGTACTGAGCACCCAGCACCCTGAGTACTAAGCACCGAGCACCCTGAGTACTGAGCACCCAGCACCCTGAGCACTGAACATACAGCACCCTGTGTACTGAGCACCTCGAGCACTGAGCACCCAGCACCCTGAGTACTGAGCACCGAGCACCCCGAGCACTGAGCACCCAGCACCCCTAGCATTGAGCACCGATCACCCCGAGCACTGAGCACCCAGCACCCTGAGCACTGAGCACCGACCACCCCGAGCACTGAGCACCCAGCACCCCGAGCACTGAGCACCCAGCACCCTGAACACTGAGCACTGAGAACCCTGAGTACTGAGCACCGAGCACCCTGAGTACTGAGCACCCAGCACCCTGAGTACTGAGCACCCAGCGCCCTGAGTACTGAGCACCCAGCACCCTGAGCACTGAGCACTGAGCACCCAGCACCCTGAGCACTGAGCACTGAGAACCCAGCACCCCGAGCACTGAGCACCCAGCACCCCGAACACTGAGCACCCAGCACCCTGAGCACTGAGCACCCAGCACCCTGAGCACTGAGCACCCAGCCCCCTGAATACTGAGCACCCAGCCCCTGAGTACTGAGCACTCAGCACCCTGAGTACTGAGCACCGAGCACCCCGAGCACTGAGCAACCAGCACACTGAGCACTGAGCACCCTGAGGACTGAGCACCCAGCAACCTGAGCACTGAGCACCCAGCACCCTGAGAACTGAGCACCGATCACCCTGAGCACTGAGCACCCAGCACCCCGAGTACTGAGCACCCAGCACCCTGAGTACTGAGCACCCAGCACCCCGAGGACTGAGCACCCAGCACCCTGAGTACTGAGCACCCTGAGTACTGAGCACCGATCACCCTGAGAACTGAGCACCCAGCACCCTGAGTACTGAGCACACAGCACCCTGAGCACTGAGCACCCAGCACCCTGAGCACTGAGCACCCAGCATCCGAGCACTGAGCACCCAGCACCATGAGCACTGAGCACCCAGCCCCCTGAGCACTGAGCACCCAGCCCCTTGAGTACTGATCACCCAGCCCCCTGAGTACTGAGCACTCAGCACCCT
Organism: Microtus oregoni; assembly: GCF_018167655.1. NCBI lineage: Eukaryota > Metazoa > Chordata > Mammalia > Rodentia > Cricetidae > Microtus > Microtus oregoni. The sequence goes on along the minus strand of NW_024544028.1, from coordinate 24,110 downwards.
GAGTACTGAGCACTGATCACCCCGAGCACTGAGCACCCAGCACCCTGAGCACTGAGCACCCTGAGGACTGAGCATCCAGAACCCTGAGCACTGAGCACCCAGCACACTGAGTACTGAGCACCGATCACCCTGAGCTATGAGCACCCAGCACACCGAACACTGAGCACCCAGCACACTGAGTACTGAGCACCCAGGACCCCGAGTACTGAGCACCCAGCACCCTGAGTACTGAGCACCCAGCACCCCGAGGACTGAGCACCCAGCACCCTGCATACTGAGCACCCTGAGTACTGAGCACAGATCACCCTGAGCACTGAGCACCCAGCACCCTGAGTACTGTGCACCCAGCACCCTGAGCACTGAGCACCCAGCACCCTGAGCACTGAGCACCAAGCACCCTGAGTACTGAGCACCCAGCACCCTGAGTACTGAGTACCCAGCACCCTGCGCACTGAGCACCCAGCACCCTGAGTACTGAGCACCGAGCATCCTGAGTACTGAGCACCCAGCACCCTGAGTACTGAGCACCCAGCACCCTGAGCACTGAGCACCCAGCATCCTGATTACTGAGCACCCAGCACCCCGAGCACTGAGCACCCAGCACCCTGAGTACTGAGCACTGAGCACCCTGAGTACTGAGCACGGAACACCCTGAGTACTGAGCACCCAGCACCCTGAGTACTGAGCACCCAGCACCCTGAGTGCTGAGCACCCAGCACCCCGAGCACTGAGCACCCAGCACCCCGAGCACTGAGCACCCAGCACCCCGAGCACTGAGGACCCAGCACCCCGAGCACTGAGCACCCAGCACCCTGAGCACTGAGCACCCAGGACCCTGAGCACTGAGCACCCAGCACCCTGAGTACTGAGTACCCAGCACCCTGAGCACTGAGCACCCTGCACCCTGAGTACTGATCACCGAGCACCCTGAGCACTGAGCACCCAGCACCCTGAGTACTGAGCACCCAGCACCCTGAGCACTGAGCAACCAGCACCCTGAGCACTGAGCACTGAGCACCCAGCACCCTGAGCACTGAGCACTGAGCACCCAGCACCCCGTGCACTGAGCACCCAGCACCCCGGGAACTGAGCACCCCGCACCCTGAGCACTGAGCACCCAGCACCCTGAGCACTGAGCACCCAGCACCCTGAGTACTGAGCACACAGCACCCTGAGTACTGAGCACCCAGCACCCTGAGTACTGAGCACTCAGCACCCTGAGTACTGAGCACCGAGCACCCCGAGCACTGAGCAGCCAGCACCCTGAGCACTGAGCACCCTGACGACTGAGCACCCAGCACCCTGAGAACTGAGCGCCCAGCACCCTGAGTACTGAGCACCCTGAGTACTGAGCACTGAGCACCGAGCACCCTGAGTACTGAGCAACTTGAGGTCTGAGCACCCAGCACCCTGAGCACTGAGCACCCAGCACCCTGAGTACTGAGCACCCAACACCCAGAGTACTGAGCACCCAGCACCCTGAGCACTGAGCACCCAGCACCCTGAGTACTGAGCACCGATCACCCTGAGCACTGAGCACCCAGCACCCCGAGCACTGAGCACCCAGCACCCTGAGTACTGAGCACACAGCACCCTGAGCACTGAGCACCCAGCACCCTGAGCACTGAGCACCCAGCATCCGAGCACTGAGCACCCAGCACCATGAGCACTGAGCACCCAGCCCCCTGAGCACTGAGCACCCAGCCCCCTGAGTACTGATCACCTAGCCCCCTGAGTACTGAGCACTCAGCACCCTGAGTACTGAGCACCGATCACCCCGAGCACTGAGCACCCAGCACCCTGAGCACTGAGCACCCTGAGGACTGAGCATCCAGAACCCTGAGCACTGAGCACCCAGCACACTGAGTACTGAGCACCAATCACCCTGAGCTATGAGCACCCAGCACCCCGAACACTGAGCAACCAGCACACTGAGTACTGAGCACCCAGGACCCCGAGTACTGAGCACCCAGCACCCTGAGTACTGAGCACCCAGCACCCCGAGAACTGAGCACCCAGCACCCTGCATACTGAGCACCCTGAGTACTGAGCACCGATCACCCTGAGCACTGAGCACCCAGCACCCTGAGTACTGAGCACCCAGCACCCTGAGCACTGAGCACCCAGCACCCTGAGCACTGAGCACCAAGCACCCTGAGTACTGAGCACCCAGCACCCTGAGTACTGAGTACCCAGCACCCTGCGCACTGAGCACCCAGCACCCTGAGTACTGAGCACCGAGCATCCTGAGTACTGAGCACCCAGCACCCTGAGTACTGAGCACCCAGCACCCTGAGCACTGAGCACCCAGCATCCTGATTACTGAGCACCCAGCACCCCGAGCACTGAGCACCCAGCACCCTGAGTACTGAGCACTGAGCACCCTGAGTACTGAGCACGGAACACCCTGAGTACTGAGCACCCAGCACCCTGAGTACTGAGCACCCAGCACCCTGAGTGCTGAGCACCCAGCACCCCGAGCACTGAGCACCCAGCACCCCGAGCACTGAGCACCCAGCACCCCGAGCACTGAGGACCCAGCACCCCGAGCACTGAGCACCCAGCACGCTGAGTACTGAGCACTGAGCACACAGCACCCTGAGTACTGAGCACCCAGCACCCCGAGCACTGAGCACCCAGCGCCCCGAGCACTGAGCACCCAGCACCCCGAGCACTGAGCACTGAGCAGCCTGAGCACTGAGCACCCAGCACCCCGAGTACTGAGCACTGAGCACCCTGAGTACTGAGCACCCAGCACCACGAGTACTGAACACTGAGCACCCTGAGTACTGAGCACCCAGCACCCTGAAAACTGAGCACTGAGAACCCTGAGTACTGAGCACCGAGCACCCTGAGTACTGAGCACCCAGCACCCTGAGAACTGAGCACGGAGCACCCCGAGGACTGAGCAACAAGCACCCTGAGTACTGAGCACCCAGCACCCTGATCACTGAGCACCCAGTAACCTGAGCACTGAGCTCCCAGCACCCTGAGTACTGAGCACTGAGCACCCAGCACCCCGAGCACTGAGCACCCAGCACCCTGAGTACTGAGCACTGAGCACCCAGCACCCTGAGTACTGAGCACTCAGCACCCCGAGCACTGAGCACCCAGCACCCTGAGTACTGAGCACCCTGAGTACTGAGCACCGATCACCCTGAGCACTGAGCTCCCAGCACCCTGAGTACTGAGCACCCAGCACCCTGAGCACTGAACACCCAGCACCCTGAGTACTGAGCACCCAGCACCCTGAGCACTGAGCACCCAGCACCCCGAGCACTGAGCACCCAGCACCCCGAGAATGAGCACCCAGCACCCCGAGTACTGAGCACCGAGCACCCTGAGCACTGAGTATGCAGCACCCTGAGTATTGAGCACCCAGCACCCTGAGCAGTGAGCACCAAGCACCCCGAGTACTGAGCACCCAGCACTCTGAGCACTGAGCACCCAGCACCCTGAGCACTGAGTACTGAGCACCGAGCACAACGAGCACTGAGCACCCAGCACCCGGAGTACTGAGCACCCAGCACCCTGAGTACTAAGCACCGAGCACCCTGAGTACTGAGCACCCAGCACCCTGAGCACTGAACATACAGCACCCTGTGTACTGAGCACCTCGAGCACTGAGCACCCAGCACCCTGAGTACTGAGCACCGAGCACCCCGAGCACTGAGCACCCAGCACCCCTAGCATTGAGCACCGATCACCCCGAGCACTGAGCACCCAGCACCCTGAGCACTGAGCACCGACCACCCCGAGCACTGAGCACCCAGCACCCCGAGCACTGAGCACCCAGCACCCTGAACACTGAGCACTGAGAACCCTGAGTACTGAGCACCGAGCACCCTGAGTACTGAGCACCCAGCACCCTGAGTACTGAGTACCCAGCGCCCTGAGTACTGAGCACCCAGCACCCTGAGCACTGAGCACTGAGCACCCAGCACCCTGAGCACTGAGCACTGAGCACCCAGCACCCCGAGCACTGAGCACCCAGCACCCCGAACACTGAGCACCCAGCACCCTGAGCACTGAGCACCCAGCACCCTGAGCACTGAGCACCCAGCCCCCTGAATACTGAGCACCCAGCCCCTGAGTACTGAGCACTCAGCACCCTGAGTACTGAGCACCGAGCACCCCGAGCACTGAGCAACCAGCACACTGAGCACTGAGCACCCTGAGGACTGAGCACCCAGCAACCTGAGCACTGAGCACCCAGCACCCTGAGAACTGAGCACCGATCACCCTGAGCACTGAGCACCCAGCACCCCGAGTACTGAGCACCCAGCACCCTGAGTACTGAGCACCCAGCACCCCGAGGACTGAGCACCCAGCACCCTGAGTACTGAGCACCCTGAGTACTGAGCACCGATCACCCTGAGAACTGAGCACCCAGCACCCTGAGTACTGAGCACACAGCACCCTGAGCACTGAGCACCCAGCACCCTGAGCACTGAGCACCCAGCATCCGAGCACTGAGCACCCAGCACCATGAGCACTGAGCACCCAGCCCCCTGAGCACTGAGCACCCAGCCCCTTGAGTACTGATCACCCAGCCCCCTGAGTACTGAGCACTCAGCACCCTGAGTACTGAGCACTGATCACCCCGAGCACTGAGCACCCAGCACCCTGAGCACTGAGCACCCTGAGGACTGAGCATCCAGAACCCTGAGCACTGAGCACCCAGCACACTGAGTACTGAGCACCGATCACCCTGAGCTATGAGCACCCAGCACACCGAACACTGAGCACCCAGCACACTGAGTACTGAGCACCCAGGACCCCGAGTACTGAGCACCCAGCACCCTGAGTACTGAGCACCCAGCACCCCGAGGACTGAGCACCCAGCACCCTGCATACTGAGCACCCTGAGTACTGAGCACAGATCACCCTGAGCACTGAGCACCCAGCACCCTGAGTACTGAGCACCCAGCACCCTGAGCACTGAGCACCCAGCACCCTGAGCACTGAGCACCAAGCACCCTGAGTACTGAGCACCCAGCACCCTGAGTACTGAGTACCCAGCACCCTGCGCACTGAGCACCCAGCACCCTGAGTACTGAGCACCGAGCATCCTGAGTACTGAGCACCCAGCACCCTGAGTACTGAGCACCCAGCACCCTGAGCACTGAGCACCCAGCATCCTGATTACTGAGCACCCAGCACCCCGAGCACTGAGCACCCAGCACCCTGAGTACTGAGCACTGAGCACACTGAGTACTGAGCACGGAACACCCTGAGTACTGAGCACCCAGCACCCTGAGTACTGAGCACCCAGCACCCTGAGTGCTGAGCACCCAGCACCCCGAGCACTGAGCACCCAGCACCCCGAGCACTGAGCACCCAGCACCCCGAGCACTGAGGACCCAGCACCCCGAGCACTGAGCACCCAGCACCCTGAGCACTGAGCACCCAGGACCCTGAGCACTGAGCACCCAGCACCCTGAGTACTGAGTACCCAGCACCCTGAGCACTGAGCACCCTGCACCCTGAGTACTGATCACCGAGCACCCTGAGCACTGAGCACCCAGCACCCTGAGTACTGAGCACCCAGCACCCTGAGCACTGAGCAACCAGCACCCTGAGCACTGAGCACTGAGCACCCAGCACCCTGAGCACTGAGCACTGAGCACCCAGCACCCCGTGCACTGAGCACCCAGCACCCCGGGAACTGAGCACCCCGCACCCTGAGCACTGAGCACCCAGCACCCTGAGCACTGAGCACCCAGCACCCTGAGTACTGAGCACACAGCACCCTGAGTACTGAGCACCCAGCACCCTGAGTACTGAGCACTCAGCACCCTGAGTACTGAGCACCGAGCACCCCGAGCACTGAGCAGCCAGCACCCTGAGCACTGAGCACCCTGACGACTGAGCACCCAGCACCCTGAGAACTGAGCGCCCAGCACCCTGAGTACTGAGCACCCTGAGTACTGAGCACTGAGCACCGAGCACCCTGAGTACTGAGCAACTTGAGGTCTGAGCACCCAGCACCCTGAGCACTGAGCACCCAGCACCCTGAGTACTGAGCACCCAACACCCAGAGTACTGAGCACCCAGCACCCTGAGCACTGAGCACCCAGCACCCTGAGTACTGAGCACCGATCACCCTGAGCACTGAGCACCCAGCACCCCGAGCACTGAGCACCCAGCACCCTGAGTACTGAGCACCCAGCACCCTGAGCACTGAGCACCCAGCACCCTGAGTACTGAGCACCCAGCACCCCGAGCACTGAGCACCCAGCACCCTGAGCACTGAGCACCCAGCACCCTGAGCACTGAGCACCCAGCACCCCAAGCACTGAGCACCCAGCACCCTGAGCACCCAGCACCCTGAGCACTGAGCACCATGAGCACTGAGCACTGAGCACCCAGCACCCTGAGTACTGAGCACCCAACACTCTGAGCACTGAGCACCCAGCACGCTGAGTACTGAGCACTGAGCACACAGCACCCTGAGTACTGAGCACCCAGCACCCCGAGCACTGAGCACCCAGCGCCCCGAGCACTGAGCACCCAGCACCCCGAGCACTGAGCACTGAGCAGCCTGAGCACTGAGCACCCAGCACCCCGAGTACTGAGCACTGAGCACCCTGAGTACTGAGCACCCAGCACCCCGAGTACTGAACACTGAGCACCCTGAGTACTGAGCACCCAGCACCCTGAAAACTAAGCACTGAGAACCCTGTGTACTGAGCACCGAGCACCCTGAGTACTGAGCACCCAGCACCCTGAGAACTGAGCACGGAGCACCCCGAGGACTGAGCAACAAGCACCCTGAGTACTGAGCACCCAGCACCCTGAGCACTGAGCACCCAGCACCCTGAGCACTGAGCACCCAGCACCCTGAGTACTGAGCACTGAGCACCCAGCACCCCGAGCACTGAGCACCCAGCACCCTGAGTACTGAGCACTGAGCACCCAGCACCCTGAGTACTGAGCACTCAGCACCCCGAGCACTGAGCACCCAGCACCCTGAGTACTGAGCACCCTGAGTACTGAGCACCGATCACCCTGAGCACTGAGCTCCCAGCACCCTGAGTACTGAGCACCCAGCACCCTGAGCACTGAACACCCAGCACCCTGAGTACTGAGCACCCAGCACCCTGAGCACTGAGCACCCAGCACCCTGAGTACTGAGCACCCAGCACCCTGAGCACTGAGCACCCAGCACCCCGAGAATGAGCACCCAGCACCCCGAGAATGAGCACCCAGCACCCCGAGTACTGAGCACCGAGCACCCTGAGCACTGAGTATGCAGCACCCTGAGTATTGAGCACCCAGCACCCTGAGCAGTGAGCACAGAGCACCCCGAGTACTGAGCACCCAGCACTCTGAGCACTGAGCACCCAGCACCCTGAGCACTGAGTACTGAGCACCGAGCACAACGAGCACTGAGCACCCAGCACCCGGAGTACTGAGCACCCAGCACCCTGAGTACTAAGCACCGAGCACCCTGAGTACTGAGCACCCAGCACCCTGAGCACTGAACATACAGCACCCTGAGTACTGAGCACCTCGAGCACTGAGCACCCAGCACCCTTAGTACTGAGCACCGAGCACCCCGAGCACTGAGCACCCAGCACCCCTAGCATTGAGCACCGATCACCCTGAGCACTGAGCACCCAGCACCCTGAGCACTGAGCACCGAGCACTCCGAGCACTGAGCACCCAGCACCCCGAGCACTGAGCACCCAGCACCCTGAGCACTGAGCACCCAGCACCCTGAGCACTGAGCACCCAGCACCCTGAGTACTGAGCACCCAGCAACCTGAGCTCTGAGTACCCAGCACCCTGAGCACTGAGCATACAGCACCCTGAGCACTGAGCACCCAGCACCCTGAGCACTGAGCACCCAGCACCCTGAGTACTGAGCACTGAGCACCCAGCACCCCGAGCACTGAGCACCCAGCACCCCGAGCACTGAGCACCCAGCACCCTGAGTACTGAGCACCCAGCACCCCGAGCACTGAGCACCCAGCACCCTGAGCACTGAGCACCCAGCACACTGAGCACTGATCACCCAGCACCCTTCGCACTGAGCACCCAGCATCCTGAGTACTGAGCACCCAGCACCCTGAGTACTGAGCACTCAGCACCCTGAGTACTGAGCAACGAGCACCCCGAGCACTGAGCACCCAGCACCCTGAGCACTGAGCACCCTGAGGACTGAGCACCCAGCACCCTGAGCACTGAGCACCCAGCACCCTGAGTACTGAGCACCGATCACCCTGAGCACTGAGCACCCAGAACCCCGAGCACTGAGCACCTTGAGTACTGAGCAAAGATCACCCTGAGCACTGAGCTCCCAGCACCCTGAGTACTGAGCACCCAGCACCCTGAGCACTGAGCACCCAGCACCCTGAGTACTGAGCACTGAGCACCCAGCACCCCGAGCACTGAGCACCCAGCACCCTGAGTACTGAGCACTGAGCACCCAGCACCCCGAGCACTGAGCACCCAGCACCCTGAGTACTAAGCACCGAGCACCCTGAGTACTGAGCACCCAGCACCCTGAGCACTGAGCACCCAGGACCCTGAGTACTGAGCACCGAGCACCCCGAGCACTGAGCACCCAGCACACCGAGCACTGAGCACCCAGCACCCCGAGCACTGAGCACCCAGCACCCTGAGTACTGAGCACCCAGCACCCTGAGTACTGAGCACCCAGCACCCTGAGCACTGAGTACCCAGCGCCCTGAGCACTGAGCACCCAGCACCCTGAGTACTGAGCACCCAGCACCCCGAGCAATGATCACCCAGCACCCTGAGCACTGAGCACCCAGAACCCGAGTACTGAGCACCCAGCACCCCGAGTACTGAGCACCCAGCACCCTGAGTACTGAGCACCCAGCACCCCGAGTACTGAGCACCCAGCACCCTGAGTACTGAGCACCCAGCACCCCGAGCACTGAGCACCCAGCACCCTGAGTACTGAGCACCCAGCACCCTGAGTACTGATCACCCAGCACCCCGAGTACTGAGCACCCAGCACCCTGAGCACTGAGCACCCAGCACCCCGAGCACTGAGCACCCAGCACCCTGAGTACTGAGCACCCAGCACCCTGAGAACTGAGCACCCAGCACGCTGAGCACTGAGCACACAGCACCCCGAGCAGTGAGCACCCAGCACCCTGAGTACTGAGCACTGAGCACCCAGCACCCCGAGCACTGAGCACCCAGCACCCTGAGTACTGAGCACTGAGCACCCAGCACCCCGAGCACTGAGCACCCAGCACCCCGAGCACTGAGCACCCAGCACCCTGAGTACTGAGCACCCAGCGCCCCGAGCACTGAGCACCCAGCACCCCGAGTACTGAGCACCCAGCACCCCGAGCACCGAGCACCCAGCACCCTGAGCACTGAGCACCCAGCACCCTGAGCACTGAGCACCCTGCACCCTGAGCACTGAGCACCCAGCACCCTGAGCACTGAGCACCCAGCACCCTGAGTAGTGAGCACCCTGAGTACTGAGCAAAGATCACCCTGAGCTCTGAGCTCCCAGCTCCCTGAGTACTGAGCACACAGCACCCTGAGCACTGAGCACCGAGCACCCCGAGTACTGAGCACCCAGCACCCTGTGCACTGAGCACCGAGCACCCCGAGTACTGAGCACCCAGCACCCTGCGCACTGAGCACCCAGCACCCTGAGTACTGAGCACCCAGCACCCCGAGCACTGAGCACTGAGCACCCTGAGCACTGAGTACTGAGCACCGAGCACCCCGAGAACTGAGCACCCAGCACCCGGAGTAATGAGCACCCAGCACCCTGAGTACTGAGCACCCAGCACCCCGAGCACTGAGCACCCAGCAAACTGAGCACTGAGCACCCAGCACCCTGAGTACTGAGCACTGAGCACCCAGCACCCCGAGCACTGTGCACAGAGCACCCTGAGTACTGAGCACTGAGCACCCAGCACCCCGAACACTGAGCAGCCAGCACCCTGAATACTAAGCTTCGAGCACCCTGAGCACTGAGCACCGAGCACCCCGAGTACTGATCACCGAGCACCCTGAGTACTGAGCACCCAGCACCCTGAGTACTGAGCACCCAGCGTACTGAGCACCGAGCACCCAGCACCCTGAGTACTGAGCACCCAGCACCCTGAGAACTGAGCACCCAGCACCCTGAGTACTGAGCACTGAGCACCCCGAGTACTGAGCACCCAGCACCCCGAGCACTGAGCACCTTGAGTACTGAGCAAAGATCACCCTGAGCACTGAGCTCCCAGCACCCTGAGTACTGAGCACCCAGCACCCTGAGCACTGAGCACCCAGCACCCTGAGTACTGAGCACTGAGCACCCAGCACCCCGAGCACTGAGCACCCAGCACCCTGAGTACTGAGCACTGAGCACCGAGCACCCCGAGCACTGAGCACCCAGCACCCTGAGTACTAAGCACCGAGCACCCTGAGTACTGAGCACCCAGCACCCTGAGCACTGAGCACCCAGGACCCTGAGTACTGAGCACCGAGCACCCCGAGCACTGAGCACCCAGCACACCGAGCACTGAGCACCCAGCACCCCGAGCACTGAGCACCCAGCACCCTGAGTACTGAGCACCCAGCACCCTGAGTACTGAGCACCCAGCACCCTGAGCACTGAGTACCCAGCGCCCTGAGCACTGAGCACCCAGCACCCTGAGTACTGAGCACCCAGCACCCCGAGCAATGATCACCCAGCACCCTGAGCACTGAGCACCCAGAACCCGAGTACTGAGCACCCAGCACCCCGAGTACTGAGCAACCAGCACCCTGAGTACTGAGCACCCAGCACCCCGAGTACTGAGCACCCAGCACCCTGAGTACTGAGCACCCAGCACCCCGAGCACTGAGCACCCAGCACCCTGAGTACTGAGCACCCAGCACCCTGAGTACTGATCACCCAGCACCCCGAGTACTGAGCACCCAGCACCCTGAGCACTGAGCACCCAGCACCCCGAGCACTGAGCACCCAGCACCCTGAGTACTGAGCACCCAGCACCCTGAGAACTGAGCACCCAGCACGCTGAGCACTGAGCACACAGCACCCCGAGCAGTGAGCACCCAGCACCCTGAGTACTGAGCACTGAGCACCCAGCACCCCGAGCACTGAGCACCCAGCACCCTGAGTACTGAGCACTGAGCACCCAGCACCCCGAGCACTGAGCACCCAGCACCCCGAGCACTGAGCACCCAGCACCCTGAGTACTGAGCACCCAGCGCCCCGAGCACTGAGCACCCAGCACCCCGAGTACTGAGCACCCAGCACCCCGAGCACCGAGCACCCAGCACCCTGAGCACTGAGCACCCAGCACCCTGAGCACTGAGCACCCTGCACCCTGAGCACTGAGCACCCAGCACCCTGAGCACTGAGCACCCAGCACCCTGAGTAGTGAGCACCCTGAGTACTGAGCAAAGATCACCCTGAGCTCTGAGCTCCCAGCTCCCTGAGTACTGAGCACACAGCACCCTGAGCACTGAGCACCGAGCACCCCGAGTACTGAGCACCCAGCACCCTGTGCACTGAGCACCGAGCACCCCGAGTACTGAGCACCCAGCACCCTGAGCACTGAGCACCCAGCACCCTGAGTACTGAGCACCCAGCACCCCGAGCACTGAGCACTGAGCACCCTGAGCACTGAGTACTGAGCACCGAGCACCCCGAGAACTGAGCACCCAGCACCCGGAGTAATGAGCACCCAGCACCCTGAGTACTGAGCACCCAGCACCCCGAGCACTGAGCACCCAGCAAACTGAGCACTGAGCACCCAGCACCCTGAGTACTGAGCACTGAGCACCCAGCACCCCGAGCACTGTGCACAGAGCACCCTGAGTACTGAGCACTGAGCACCCAGCACCCCGAACACTGAGCAGCCAGCACCCTGAATACTAAGCTTCGAGCACCCTGAGCACTGAGCACCGAGCACCCCGAGTACTGATCACCGAGCACCCTGAGTACTGAGCACCCAGCACCCTGAGTACTGAGCACCCAGCGTACTGAGCACCGAGCACCCAGCACCCTGAGTACTGAGCACCCAGCACCCTGAGAACTGAGCACCCAGCACCCTGAGTACTGAGCACTGAGCACCCCGAGTACTGAGCACCCAGCACCCCGAGCACCGAGCACCCAGCACCCTGAGCACTGAGCACCCAGCACCCTGAGCACTGAGCACCCAGCACCCTGAGCACTGAGCACCCAGCACCCTGAGCACTGAGCACCCAGCACCCTGAGTACTGAGCACCCAACGTACTGAGCACCGAGCACCCTGAGCACTGAGCACACAGCACCCTGAGTACTGAGCACCCAGCACCCTGAGCAATGAGCACCCTGAGTACTGAGCACCCAGCACCCTGAGTACTAAGCACCGAGCATCCTGAGTACTGAGCACCCAGCACCCTGAGCACTGAACACACAGCACCCTGAGTACTGAGCACCTCGAGAACTGAGCACCCAGCACCCTGAGTACTGAGCACCGAGCACCCCAAGCACTGAGCACCCAGCACCGCGAGCACTGTGCACCCAGCACCCCGAGCACTGAGCACCCAGCACCCTGAGTACTGAGCACCCAGCACCCTGAGTACTGAGCACCCAGCACCCTGAGCACAGAGTACCCAGCACCCTGAGCACTGAGCACCCAGCACCCTGAGCACTGAGCACACAGCACCCTGAGCACTGAGCACACAGCACCCTGAGTACTGAGCACTGAGCACCCAGCACCCCGAGCACTGAGCACCCAGCAAACTGAGCACTGAGCACCCAGCACCCTGAGTACTGAGCACTGAGCACCCAGCACCCCGAGCACTGAGCACAGAGCACCCTGAGTACTGAGCACTGAGCACCCAGCACCCCGAGCACTGAGCACCCAGCACCCTGAGTACTAAGCACCGAGCACCCTGAGTACGGAGCACACAGCACCCTGAGCACTGAGCACCCAGCACCCTGAGTACTGAGCACCCAGCACCATGAGTACTGAGCACCAAGCACCCTGAGCACTGAGCACCCAGCACCCTGAGCACTGAGCACCCAGCACCCTGAGCACTGAGCACCCAGCACCCTGAGTACTGAGCACTGAGCACCCAGCACCCCGAGCACTGAGCACCCAGCACCCTGAGTACTGACCACCGAGCACCCCGAGCACTGAGCACCCAGCACCCCGAGCACTGAGCACCCAGCACCCCGAGCACTGAGCACCCAGCACCCTGAGTACTGAGCACCCAGCACCCTGAGTACTGAGCACACAGCACCCTGAGCTCTGAGCACCCAGCACCCTGAGCACTGAGCACCCAGCACCCCGAGCACTGAGCACCCAGCACCCTGAGTACTGAGCACCCAGCACCCTGAGCACTGAGCACCCAGCACCCTGAGTACTGAGCACCCAGCACCCTGAGCAATGAGTACCCAGCACCCTGAGCACTGAGCACCCAGCACCCTGAGCACTGAGCACACAGCACCCTGAGCACTGAGCACCCAGCACCCTGAGCACTGAGTACCGAGCACCCTGAGCACTGAGCACCCAGCACCCTGAGTACTGAGCAACCAGCACCCTGAGTACTGAGCACCCAGCACCCTGAGCACTAAGCACCCAGCACAACGAGCACTGAGCACCCAGCACCCTGAGTACTGAGCACCCAGCACCCTGAGCACTGAGCACCCAGCACACTGAGTACTGAGCACCCAGCACCCTGAGCAATGAGTACCCAGCACCCTGAGCACTGAGCACCCAGCACGCTGAGCACTGAGCACACAGCACCCTGAGCAGTGAGCACCCAGCACCCTGAGTACTGAGCACTGAGCACCCAGCACCCCGAGCACTGAGCACCCAGCACCCTGAGTACTGAGCACTGAGCACCCAGCACCCCGAGCACTGAGCACCCAGCACCCCGAGCACTGAGCACCCAGCACCCTGAGTACTGAGCACCCAGCACACTGAGCACTGATCACCCAGCACCCTTCTCACTGAGCACCCAGCACCCTGAGTACTGAGCACACAGCACACGGAGTACTGAGCACTCAGCACCCTGAGTACTGAGCACCGAGCACCCCGAGCACTGAGCACCCTGAGGACTGAGCACCCAGCACCCTGAGCACTGAGCACCCAGCACCCTGAGTACTGAGCACCGATCAACCTGAGCACTGAGCACCCAGAACCCCGAGCACTGAGCACCCTGAGTACTGAGCAAAGATCACCCTGAGCACTGAGCTCCCAGCACCCTGAGTACTGAGCACCCAGCACCAAGAGCACTGAGCACCCAGCACCTTGAGCACTGAGCACCCAACACCCTGAGTACTGAGCACCCAGCACCCTGAGTACTGAGCACCGAGCGTACTGAGCACCGAGCACCCCGAGCACTGAGGACCCAGCACCCTGAGCACTGAGCACCCAGCACCCTGAGTACTGAGCACCCAGCACCCTGAGCACTGAGCACCCAGCACCCTGAGCACTGAGCACCGATCACCCCGAGTACTGAGCAGCCAGCACCCTGAGCACTGAGCACACAGCACCCTGAGTACTGAGCACCCAACGTACTGAGCACCGAGCACACAGCACCCTGAGCACTGAGCACCCAGCACCCTGAGTACTAAGCACCCAGCACCCTGAGTACTGAGCACCCAACGTACTGAGCACCGAGCACACAGCACCCTGAGCACTGAGCACCCAGCACCCTGAGTGCTGAACACCAAGCACCCTGAGCACTGAGCACTGAGCACCCTGAGCACTGAGTACTGAGCACCGAGCACCCCGAGAACTGAGCACCCAGCACCCGGAGTACTGAGCACCCAGCACCCTGAGTACTGAGCACCCAGCACCCCGAGCACTGAGCACCCAGCACCCTGAGCACTGAGCACCCAGCACCCTGAGTACTGAGCACTGAGCACCCAGCACCCCGAGCACTGAGCACCCAGCACCCGGAGTACTGAGCACTGAGCACCCAGCACCCCGAGCACTGAGCACCCAGCACCCTGAGTACTAAGCACCGAGCACCCTGAGTACTGAGCACCCAGCACCCTGAGCACTGAACACACAGCACCCTGAGTACTGAGCACCTCGAGCACTGAGCACCCAGCACCCTGAGTACTGAGCACCGAGCACCCCGAGCACTGAGCACCCAGCACACCGAGCACTGAGCACCCAGCACCCCGAGCACTGAGCACCCAGCACCCTGAGTACTGAGCACCCAGCACCCTGAGTACTGAGCACCCAGCACCCTGAGCACTGAGTACCCAGCGCCCTGAGCACTGAGCACCCAGCACCCTGAGCACTGAGCACCCAGCACCCTGAGCACTGAGCACCCAGCACCCTGAGTAGTGAACACTGAGCACCCAGCACCCTGAGTACTGAGCACCCAGCACCCCGAACACTGAGCACCCAGCACCCTGAGTACTGAGCACCGAGCACCCTGAGTACTGAGCACCCAGCACCCTGAGTACTGAGCACCCAGCGTACTGAGCACCGAGCACACAGCACCCTGAGTACTGAGCACCCAGCACCCTGAGTACTGAGCAAACAGCACCCTGAGCACTGAGCACCCAGCACCCTGAGTACTGAGCACCCAGCACCCTGAGTACTGAGCAACCAGCACCCTGAGCACTGAGCACTGAGCACCCAGCACCCTGAGCACTGAGCACCCAGCACCCCGAGCACTGAGCACCCAGCACCCCGAGCACTGAGCAAGCAGCACCCTGAGCACTGAGCACACAGCACCCTGAGCACTGAGCACCCGGCACCCTGAGTACTGAGCACTGAGCACCCAGCACCCCGAGCACTGAGCACCCAGCACCCTGAGTACTGAGCACTGAGCACCCAGCACCCCGAGCACTGAGCACCCAGCACCCCGAGCACTGAGCACCCACCTCCCTGAGTACTGAGCACCCAGCACCCCGAACACTGAGCACCCAGCACCCTGAGCACTGAGCACCCAGCACACTGAGCACTGATCACCCAGCACCCTTCGCTCTGAGCACCCAGCACCCTGAGCACTGAGCACGCAGCACCCTGAGTACTGAGCACTCAGCACCCTGAGTACTGAGCACCGAGCACCCCGAGCACTGAGCACCCAGCACCCTGAGCACTGAGCACCCTGAGGACTGAGCACCCAGCACCCTGAGCACTGAGCACCCAGCACCCTGAGTAATGAGCACCGATCACCCTGAGCACTGAGCACCCAGAACCCCGAGCACTGAGCACCCTGAGTACTGAGTAAAGATCACCCTGAGCACTGAGCTCCCAGCACCCTGAGTACTGAGCACCCAGCACCCTGAGCACTGAGCACCCAGCACCCTGAGTACTGAGCACCCAGCACCCTGAGTACTGAGCACCCAGCACCCTGAGTACTGAGCACCGAGCGTACTGAGCACCGAGCACCCCGAGCACTGAGTACCCAGCACCCTGAGCACTGAGCACCCAGCACCCTGAGTACTGAGCACCCAGCACCCTGAGTACTGAGCACCCAGCACCCTGAGCACTGAGCACCGATCACCCCGAGTACTGAGCAGCCAGCACCCTGAGCACTGAGCACCCAGCACCCTGAGTACTGAGCACCCAGCACCCTGAGTACTGAACACCCAGCACCCTGAGCACTGATAACTGAGCACCCTGAGCACTGAGTACTGAGCACCGAGCACCCCGAGAACTGAGCACCCAGCACCCGGAGTACTGAGCACCCAGCACCCTGATTACTGAGGACCCAGCACCCCGAGCACTGAGCACCCAGCACCCTGAGCACTGAGCACCGAGCACCCTGAGTACTAAGCACCCAGCACCCTGAGTACTGAGCACACAGCACCCTGAGTATTGAGCACCCAGCGTACTGAGCACAGAGCACCCAGAGCACTGAGCACCCAGCACCCCGAGCACTGAGCACCCAGCACCCTGAGTACTGAGCACCCAGCGCCCCGAGCACTGAGCACCCAGCACCCCGAGTACTGAGCACCCAGCACCCCGAGCACCGAGCACCCAGCACCCTGAGCACTGAGCACCCAGCACCCTGAGCACTGAGCACCCTGCACCCTGAGCACTGAGCACCCAGCACCCTGAGCACTGAGCACCCAGCACCCTGAGTAGTGAGCACCCTGAGTACTGAGCAAAGATCAATCTGAGCTCTGAGCTCCCAGCTCCCTGAGTACTGAGCACACAGCACCCTGAGCACTGAGCACCGAGCACCCCGAGTACTGAGCACCCAGCACCCTGTGCACTGAGCACCGAGCACCCCGAGTACTGAGCACCCAGCACCCTGCGCACTGAGCACAAAGCACCCTGAGTACTGAGCACCCAGCACCCCGAGCACTGAGCACTGAGCACCCTGAGCACTGAGTACTGAGCACCGAGCACCCCGAGAACTGAGCACCCAGCACCCGGAGTAATGAGCACCCAGCACCCTGAGTACTGAGCACCCAGCACCCCGAGCACTGAGCACCCAGCAAACTGAGCACTGAGCACCCAGCACCCTGAGTACTGAGCACTGAGCACCCAGCACCCTGAGCACTGTGCACAGAGCACCCTGAGTACTGAGCACTGAGCACCCAGCACCCCGAACACTGAGCAGCCAGCACCCTGAATACTAAGCTTCGAGCACCCTGAGCACTGAGCACCGAGCACCCCGAGTACTGATCACCGAGCACCCTGAGTACTGAGCACCCAGCACCCTGAGTACTGAGCACCCAGCGTACTGAGCACCGAGCACCCAGCACCCTGAGTACTGAGCACCCAGCACCCTGAGAACTGAGCACCCAGCACCCTGAGTACTGAGCACTGAGCACCCCGAGTACTGAGCACCCAGCACCCCGAGCACTGAGCACCTTGAGTACTGAGCAAAGATCACCCTGAGCACTGAGCTCCCAGCACCCTGAGTACTGAGCACCCAGCACCCTGAGCACTGAGCACCCAGCACCCTGAGTACTGAGCACTGAGCACCCAGCACCCCGAGCACTGAGCACCCAGCACCCTGAGTACTGAGCACTGAGCACCGAGCACCCCGAGCACTGAGCACCCAGCACCCTGAGTACTAAGCACCGAGCACCCTGAGTACTGAGCACCCAGCACCCTGAGCACTGAGCACCCAGGACCCTGAGTACTGAGCACCGAGCACCCCGAGCACTGAGCACCCAGCACACCGAGCACTGAGCACCCAGCACCCCGAGCACTGAGCACCCAGCACCCTGAGTACTGAGCACCCAGCACCCTGAGTACTGAGCACCCAGCACCCTGAGCACTGAGTACCCAGCGCCCTGAGCACTGAGCACCCAGCACCCTGAGTACTGAGCACCCAGCACCCCGAGCAATGATCACCCAGCACCCTGAGCACTGAGCACCCAGAACCCGAGTACTGAGCACCCAGCACCCCGAGTACTGAGCACCCAGCACCCTGAGTACTGAGCACCCAGCACCCCGAGTACTGAGCACCCAGCACCCTGAGTACTGAGCACCCAGCACCCCGAGCACTGAGCACCCAGCACCCTGAGTACTGAGCACCCAGCACCCTGAGTACTGATCACCCAGCACCCCGAGTACTGAGCACCCAGCACCCTGAGCACTGAGCACCCAGCACCCCGAGCACTGAGCACCCAGCACCCTGAGTACTGAGCACCCAGCACCCTGAGAACTGAGCACCCAGCACGCTGAGCACTGAGCACACAGCACCCCGAGCAGTGAGCACCCAGCACCCTGAGTACTGAGCACTGAGCACCCAGCACCCCGAGCACTGAGCACCCAGCACCCTGAGTACTGAGCACTGAGCACCCAGCACCCCGAGCACTGAGCACCCAGCACCCCGAGCACTGAGCACCCAGCACCCTGAGTACTGAGCACCCAGCGCCCCGAGCACTGAGCACCCAGCACCCCGAGTACTGAGCACCCAGCACCCCGAGCACCGAGCACCCAGCACCCTGAGCACTGAGCACCCAGCACCCTGAGCACTGAGCACCCTGCACCCTGAGCACTGAGCACCCAGCACCCTGAGCACTGAGCACCCAGCACCCTGAGTAGTGAGCACCCTGAGTACTGAGCAAAGATCACCCTGAGCTCTGAGCTCCCAGCTCCCTGAGTACTGAGCACACAGCACCCTGAGCACTGAGCACCGAGCACCCCGAGTACTGAGCACCCAGCACCCTGTGCACTGAGCACCGAGCACCCCGAGTACTGAGCACCCAGCACCCTGAGCACTGAGCACCCAGCACCCTGAGTACTGAGCACCCAGCACCCCGAGCACTGAGCACTGAGCACCCTGAGCACTGAGTACTGAGCACCGAGCACCCCGAGAACTGAGCACCCAGCACCCGGAGTAATGAGCACCCAGCACCCTGAGTACTGAGCACCCAGCACCCCGAGCACTGAGCACCCAGCAAACTGAGCACTGAGCACCCAGCACCCTGAGTACTGAGCACTGAGCACCCAGCACCCCGAGCACTGTGCACAGAGCACCCTGAGTACTGAGCACTGAGCACCCAGCACCCCGAACACTGAGCAGCCAGCACCCTGAATACTAAGCTTCGAGCACCCTGAGCACTGAGCACCGAGCACCCCGAGTACTGATCACCGAGCACCCTGAGTACTGAGCACCCAGCACCCTGAGTACTGAGCACCCAGCGTACTGAGCACCGAGCACCCAGCACCCTGAGTACTGAGCACCCAGCACCCTGAGAACTGAGCACCCAGCACCCTGAGTACTGAGCACTGAGCACCCCGAGTACTGAGCACCCAGCACCCCGAGCACCGAGCACCCAGCACCCTGAGCACTGAGCACCCAGCACCCTGAGCACTGAGCACCCAGCACCCTGAGCACTGAGCACCCAGCACCCTGAGCACTGAGCACCCAGCACCCTGAGTACTGAGCACCCAACGTACTGAGCACCGAGCACCCTGAGCACTGAGCACACAGCACCCTGAGTACTGAGCACCCAGCACCCTGAGCAATGAGCACCCTGAGTACTGAGCACCCAGCACCCTGAGTACTAAGCACCGAGCATCCTGAGTACTGAGCACCCAGCACCCTGAGCACTGAACACACAGCACCCTGAGTACTGAGCACCTCGAGAACTGAGCACCCAGCACCCTGAGTACTGAGCACCGAGCACCCCAAGCACTGAGCACCCAGCACCGCGAGCACTGTGCACCCAGCACCCCGAGCACTGAGCACCCAGCACCCTGAGTACTGAGCACCCAGCACCCTGAGTACTGAGCACCCAGCACCCTGAGCACAGAGTACCCAGCACCCTGAGCACTGAGCACCCAGCACCCTGAGCACTGAGCACACAGCACCCTGAGCACTGAGCACACAGCACCCTGAGTACTGAGCACTGAGCACCCAGCACCCCGAGCACTGAGCACCCAGCAAACTGAGCACTGAGCACCCAGCACCCTGAGTACTGAGCACTGAGCACCCAGCACCCCGAGCACTGAGCACAGAGCACCCTGAGTACTGAGCACTGAGCACCCAGCACCCCGAGCACTGAGCACCCAGCACCCTGAGTACTAAGCACCGAGCACCCTGAGTACGGAGCACACAGCACCCTGAGCACTGAGCACCCAGCACCCTGAGTACTGAGCACCCAGCACCATGAGTACTGAGCACCAAGCACCCTGAGCACTGAGCACCCAGCACCCTGAGCACTGAGCACCCAGCACCCTGAGCACTGAGCACCCAGCACCCTGAGTACTGAGCACTGAGCACCCAGCACCCCGAGCACTGAGCACCCAGCACCCTGAGTACTGACCACCGAGCACCCCGAGCACTGAGCACCCAGCACCCCGAGCACTGAGCACCCAGCACCCCGAGCACTGAGCACCCAGCACCCTGAGTACTGAGCACCCAGCACCCTGAGTACTGAGCACACAGCACCCTGAGCTCTGAGCACCCAGCACCCTGAGCACTGAGCACCCAGCACCCCGAGCACTGAGCACCCAGCACCCTGAGTACTGAGCACCCAGCACCCTGAGCACTGAGCACCCAGCACCCTGAGTACTGAGCACCCAGCACCCTGAGCAATGAGTACCCAGCACACTGAGCACTGAGCACCCAGCACCCTGAGCACTGAGCACACAGCACCCTGAGCACTGAGCACCCAGCACCCTGAGCACTGAGTACCGAGCACCCTGAGCACTGAGCACCCAGCACCCTGAGTACTGAGCAACCAGCACCCTGAGTACTGAGCACCCAGCACCCTGAGCACTAAGCACCCAGCACAACGAGCACTGAGCACCCAGCACCCTGAGTACTGAGCACCCAGCACCCTGAGCACTGAGCACCCAGCACACTGAGTACTGAGCACCCAGCACCCTGAGCAATGAGTACCCAGCACCCTGAGCACTGAGCACCCAGCACGATGAGCACTGAGCACACAGCACCCTGAGCAGTGAGCACCCAGCACCCTGAGTACTGAGCACTGAGCACCCAGCACCCCGAGCACTGAGCACCCAGCACCCTGAGTACTGAGCACTGAGCACCCAGCACCCCGAGCACTGAGCACCCAGCACCCCGAGCACTGAGCACCCAGCACCCTGAGTACTGAGCACCCAGCACACTGAGCACTGATCACCCAGCACCCTTCTCACTGAGCACCCAGCACCCTGAGTACTGAGCACACAGCACACGGAGTACTGAGCACTCAGCACCCTGAGTACTGAGCACCGAGCACCCCGAGCACTGAGCACCCTGAGGACTGAGCACCCAGCACCCTGAGCACTGAGCACCCAGCACCCTGAGTACTGAGCACCGATCAACCTGAGCACTGAGCACCCAGAACCCCGAGCACTGAGCACCCTGAGTACTGAGCAAAGATCACCCTGAGCACTGAGCTCCCAGCACCCTGAGTACTGAGCACCCAGCACCAAGAGCACTGAGCACCCAGCACCTTGAGCACTGAGCACCCAACACCCTGAGTACTGAGCACCCAGCACCCTGAGTACTGAGCACCGAGCGTACTGAGCACCGAGCACCCCGAGCACTGAGGACCCAGCACCCTGAGCACTGAGCACCCAGCACCCTGAGTACTGAGCACCCAGCACCCTGAGCACTGAGCACCCAGCACCCTGAGCACTGAGCACCGATCACCCCGAGTACTGAGCAGCCAGCACCCTGAGCACTGAGCACACAGCACCCTGAGTACTGAGCACCCAACGTACTGAGCACCGAGCACACAGCACCCTGAGCACTGAGCACCCAGCACCCTGAGTACTAAGCACCCAGCACCCTGAGTACTGAGCACCCAACGTACTGAGCACCGAGCACACAGCACCCTGAGCACTGAGCACCCAGCACCCTGAGTGCTGAACACCAAGCACCCTGAGCACTGAGCACTGAGCACCCTGAGCACTGAGTACTGAGCACCGAGCACCCCGAGAACTGAGCACCCAGCACCCGGAGTACTGAGCACCCAGCACCCTGAGTACTGAGCACCCAGCACCCCGAGCACTGAGCACCCAGCACCCTGAGCACTGAGCACCCAGCACCCTGAGTACTGAGCACTGAGCACCCAGCACCCCGAGCACTGAGCACCCAGCACCCGGAGTACTGAGCACTGAGCACCCAGCACCCCGAGCACTGAGCACCCAGCACCCTGAGTACTAAGCACCGAGCACCCTGAGTACTGAGCACCCAGCACCCTGAGCACTGAACACACAGCACCCTGAGTACTGAGCACCTCGAGCACTGAGCACCCAGCACCCTGAGTACTGAGCACCGAGCACCCCGAGCACTGAGCACCCAGCACACCGAGCACTGAGCACCCAGCACCCCGAGCACTGAGCACCCAGCACCCTGAGTACTGAGCACCCAGCACCCTGAGTACTGAGCACCCAGCACCCTGAGCACTGAGTACCCAGCGCCCTGAGCACTGAGCACCCAGCCCCTGAGCACTGAGCACCCAGCACCCTGAGCACTGAGCACCCAGCACCCTGAGTAGTGAACACTGAGCACCCAGCACCCTGAGTACTGAGCACCCAGCACCCCGAACACTGAGCACCCAGCACCCTGAGTACTGAGCACCGAGCACCCTGAGTACTGAGCACCCAGCACCCTGAGTACTGAGCACCCAGCGTACTGAGCACCGAGCACACAGCACCCTGAGTACTGAGCACCCAGCACCCTGAGTACTGAGCAAACAGCACCCTGAGCACTGAGCACCCAGCACCCTGAGTACTGAGCACCCAGCACCCTGAGTACTGAGCAACCAGCACCCTGAGCACTGAGCACTGAGCACCCAGCACCCTGAGCACTGAGCACCCAGCACCCCGAGCACTGAGCACCCAGCACCCCGAGCACTGAGCAAGCAGCACCCTGAGCACTGAGCACACAGCACCCTGAGCACTGAGCACCCGGCACCCTGAGTACTGAGCACTGAGCACCCAGCACCCCGAGCACTGAGCACCCAGCACCCTGAGTACTGAGCACTGAGCACCCAGCACCCCGAGCACTGAGCACCCAGCACCCCGAGCACTGAGCACCCACCTCCCTGAGTACTGAGCACCCAGCACCCCGAACACTGAGCACCAAGCACCCTGAGCACTGAGCACCCAGGCACACTGAGCACTGATCACCCAGCACCCTTCGCTCTGAGCACCCAGCACCCTGAGCACTGAGCACGCAGCACCCTGAGTACTGAGCACTCAGCACCCTGAGTACTGAGCACCGAGCACCCCGAGCACTGAGCACCCAGCACCCTGAGCACTGAGCCACCCTGAGGACTGAGCACCCAGCACCCTGAGCACTGAGCACCCAGCACCCTGAGTAATGAGCACCGATCACCCTGAGCACTGAGCACCCAGAACCCCGAGCACTGAGCACCCTGAGTACTGAGTAAAGATCACCCTGAGCACTGAGCTCCCAGCACCCTGAGTACTGAGCACCCAGCACCCTGAGCACTGAGCACCCAGCACCCTGAGTACTGAGCACCCAGCACCCTGAGTACTGAGCACCCAGCACCCTGAGTACTGAGCACCGAGCGTACTGAGCACCGAGCACCCCGAGCACTGAGTACCCAGCACCCTGAGCACTGAGCACCCAGCACCCTGAGTACTGAGCACCCAGCACCTGAGTACTGAGCACCCAGCACCCTGAGCACTGAGCACCGATCACCCCGAGTACTGAGCAGCCAGCACCCTGAGCACTGAGCACCCAGCACCCTGAGTACTGAGCAC